>NW_027526445.1:101257896-102457896 GCF_048455015.1 Haemaphysalis longicornis | reverse complement strand
AGCAGGCTTGAAGCCGATATCTAAGCGCTGCTTTGGCTGTTCACCAGTGCCCGCTGTTGGGCTCCACTGGCAGTCTTGAGCGCTCCCCGCAGCGCGCAGCTCGGGTGGTGCTCGTAACGGTGGCCTTGTTACCCCTTGTGGATTGTAGTGCGGGCCTTGTTTTTTTCTTCCACTATCGCTCTTTGTTCCAATAGCAACGCGTGTAGTTCCGGAACATTGGTAGCGGAGTGTGGTCGCCATCAGAAACCCAGTCGTCCGATCTCCCTACATTTTAGCAGGCAACTCAAAGGCATTCAGGCTGTTGTATAAGGTGTCGATTGTATTGAAAAAACATCTACTTCGGTGGTACGATGAGACGTCAAGGCTATTTATATTGCGAGCAATTCATATTACTGAGTACACGAGAAAAACATTTTACAGCAAACTTGATATTCTCACACCTTCAAGAGCTGAGAAATCACTGGAGCGACATTGCCCAATACTCTATTCCGCCGAGAGATCTATCCAGTTGCCCTGTGCGCAGCCAAAACCTTAACCTGTGACACTGTACTTCGCACTTCAAGTGTAACTCCAACAAAAAGCGCATAAATCATCCTATCAGTATAGAACGAAAGCCTACTCAAATCGCTGATCCCCCTACTGCCAAAGTTTAGACGAGAACCATTTCCCACGCCGTCGTAGGATGAAATTATATGTTTGGTTTTTGTTACAAGATGACTCTCAAATTTATCCGCCAGCATCTGGAATGGCTGGACGTTCGCATCCCCAGCTGTCGTTCAGTCTCCTGCCAGTGCATTATCCGAAACGGCCCCCATGTAAACAACCTGTAATAATCGCGGGGCGACAAACGCCGACAAAATGAGCAAGGGGCATAAGGTGGGTGCCTTAGAGCGCAGCAACGTCCCCATTGTTTGAACATAAATAACCACCACCAACACTAACGCTACCACGTTAGACCGCCGTCCCGCAAGGAGACCACACTAGTGCATGACGCACATGCGAACATTTGTCCCCGTCGTTCTAGAAGCTCTGTAATGTTGGAAACCGCGGTGATGGGGTATTCCCGAATGATTACTGGTCCCTTCCTTGTATCGCCACCTTGAAAGCGTCTCCATACTCCCCAAATACAGTGACGGCCCCTAGTTTGTGCAGAACAAGCAACGCAGACATAGCGACAGTTCCCCTTCTCATGGATGGGGTCGTTCACCGGAGATTTCACTTCACAAGTGCCTTCATATCAGTAACGTGACAGCACCTCGCTTGCAACGCTGTTTACGGGTGACTGCACAGCCTCATCAACGCAGAGATAAAACCATACAAAACGTTCCCATGAATCATGTAGCACATCAATCTAGGCACTGGTATTTTGTGGGATTTCGTTCGAAGGTGTGTAGCTGCTAATTTTTTGTCATAATTTATTCAGTTTTTTTTAATTGAGCAAGGACCAAAAGCCTAAAAATGGACGTAGATTTTTTTAACTGTAGCCAGAATACAAACTCTCAGGTAAAGCTAGGTAAAGTACGCATAGGGTGACCCTTTATTCTATTCTTGTCTCAGCAACAAATTACACATTTATTGTTTTTGCAAAAATTAAAGCAATAAATTTTTTTAGAATCTGTATGAAACGAATACGCGACCAAGCCGGTATTTATTATTTACTACAATAAGAAACCATTATTCATTTATATTACCCTTGCTATTCACTGATCAGGAGCGGTTGGGCGGGTTGTGTAAAATGAACGCAGGCAGCTCCCACCACTCGATCAGGCGGCACTATTAAATGCAGAGCATTTCAGTAACTCACGATGTCACCCGCGTTGTCCCGTCGTAGTCCGCACCGTCGTTGTCCGCACCCCTCCCCCTACACTATATAAAAGAAAATACTATCCGGCGCCAGATTTCGATCCCTCGACCCTGCGGGCGGAACGCAATGTACATGGTGCTCTACCCACTGCGCCACAAAGCCGACACAGAATGGGACGTTACGAACGCGCCTTATATCGTTGACTCATTCAAATTACTGCTGACGAGCGCTCTCTCGTCAGCAGTTGCCACAAGTGCAACAACATTAACGTAACGCAAACTACTTAACGTCGTGCGCCCCCGGAAATGCTCTGCATTTGATCGTGCCCCTCGCGAGGGGGATGTTTCACTGCGTCGCCATGCGAACAGTTTGCCACGCTTTAGTTTCAGTTCTTTCTTTGCTGGGGTGCCGATGAGCGGCGCCACCTCCTCGCACTTCGCCGCGGGACGATCCGCGGCGGGGGCGAGAGATGGCGTTGCGTCTCCGCGGCCGCGTCTGCGGCCTTTGATATTTGCCTACTTTACCGTCCACCACAAGAATGGCGGCGTCAGAGATGTACTTATCAAAGAAGCTTCTCTCTCCCTCTCACAAGACAATTCTTCTCTCAGTTATATAACAGAAGAAATAAATGCAACGAGAGCGCTTTGATTAAAGACACCAACCTTTGCTGTCTTCGGCTGGCAAGAGGAACGCGTACTTTTGTTTTCGGCCGAAGTTTTCTGTACTGCGTTCACCTATTTTGGGTCGTAACGTTCATTGCTCCACGAGCGAGTTCGCAGAAGCCGCTGAGACTGAAGCTGACGCGCTAGCGACTTCTCGTTGGCGTGCTGTTGCCATAAGCACCGACTGCTTGCGGGCAGTGGGCACAGACCAAAATCAGCAGGCCCTCGGCCTGGTGCCAACACGCTTTTTACGATAAAGGCATTAGTGAGGAAAGCTCCAAACATGGGGGAAATGCGCATGGCATTTGAGCGCCTGCGGCGGCACTAAGGCGTTCATCCGCGGCGTAGGCCTCGTTTTGTGATTGCTACAATTCCAAAGCGTCCAAGGAGGCTTATCTGTGGCATTTTACAGCCGACAACATGACGAAAGCGCAGTATGGTGATTATTGAGATATCGAGGATGTCCATCCAACAATAACGTCGGTTGTCAAGCATGTTGTTTTACCGAACCGAAACCAAAATTTGTTTAGGCCGTTACCCCTCCAAGATTGTCATCGACCTTGAATAACATTTATTTACATTGCCTTTGCTAGGCAGTGCTCAGGAACGGTTAGGCAGGTTGTGTATATTCAACACAGGCAACTACCACCGCTCGATCAGGCGGCACTATTTAGACCGTTACCGCTCCAAGATTGTCACCGACTTAGGAATAGTGATTTGATCATATCCGGCACAAAAATCGCCCGTAGTAGGGTTCCCCCCCCCCAATCATTTCAAAACGCGAATAAAGTTATCAATGTGCGTTGACAAGAAAAGCAACAATTGTGTAGAAGTGTTACTCCTGTCCGCTGGCTTCATACCTTCATGCGAAGTCGGTTTAGATTTTTATGGTGGTAATATCCCCTCTTACATGGCCGCTTTTACTGAACAGTCCAATTACGCAAAATGTGTTCGCAGATCCTTCGAATAGGAATTCTCATTATTTAAAAACCTTATCGCCAATGCTTCATAATGCTCATGAAGTAAAGCCATTTTGAATGAAGTCGGCTCGTCCTTGATGTCCCCTTTAGGAAATTCGGGCCGACAAAATGATCAGCCCTTAGACTTTGTGAAGTCTGTGATTGCCGTTGGGTGACCGGCGAAACATTCTAGTACGAGCAGTAGAGGTCGCGAGGATTTAGATGAAAAGGTAACATAAATTTTGTTGTAGCGAAAGCTAGAGTATGCTACCTCGGGCAGTATTCCCAGCGTGACCAGTTTTCACCTTCAGAGCTAGAGGCCAAACCACACCCCCTTCTTCAAGCGCCCGGATGCGAGCCGCACGCGATTTACCGAAGAGATAGGCGAGGAGGGAAGGGAGAAGTGCGCGGGCCCCGTGCCGCCACATGGCGGAGGAGGGCGAGGACGCCGCCCCCGCAGCGATAAGTGGGCGCGACAAAGGATGGGGACGTGCGCGCTCAGCCGTGTGCGATGGAGTACGACGAACATCCAGCAGTGGTCCCTCCTACAGCGGTCTCGGTTGGACGCTGTGGGGCGAAAAAGAGGAAACACGATATTTTTGCGGCCAGCTTGGCTACTTTCCGGCCTTAAACGTTAGTGTGAGCTTCCTCCATTGGTTTTTTTATATTGAGCATATATGGTGCCATCCCCGAAAAAGACATCCATCCGTCTAGCCAGGCAGCCAGCCAGCCAGACAGTCATCCACACATACATACATGCATACTTCCATGCATATATATATACACACATCATGCATGCGCACAAACACAAATACACAAAATATTTGCATTTTATTTCTACAGATGTTTAACAAATCACTCTACTTGTAACTAGTTACTCAAGATGCATGCCAAAGGTGTAAGACGAACGTGCCTGAAGTAAAATTATCTTATTAATAGTGTAAGCCTTTGGTAGAGACCGTGAATGAACAGAACAGACACCCGGAACATTTATATTCACACGCATCGCACCTTCCAAGGGACGTGTGTCCTCAGGAAGCAAAAGATGTATAGATAACTAGGCCTGCAATCTTAGATTATCATATGCATTCTTACAGTTTTTTTGCTGCTGGTATTTGTACTCCTATGTCCGCCCTGCACAGCACGAGAAAGCGGCTTTTTAAACAGTTAGTGTCGTAGCACTTTATAAACAAAAACAATGGTCTGGGACTTTATTGCCATTGTCATCAACAAGAGCAACCACAACTTAGTAGCTTCACTGCAGGACGAAGATCTCTCTCATCCAGCTCTGACCACTCCTGTCCTGGGTTACCTGAGTACATTCCCTCCCACCTAATTTCCTGGTTTCTTCTCTCCATCGACTTACTGGCCTTCCGCCTTTTCTGCACCCGCCGGTTGATATCCACTAGGTTACCCTTGTGGTTCACAGGTTGTCATTTCTCCTTGCTACGTGGCAGCGTATGTCCACTTCTTTCTCTTTACTCGAACAACAATATCCTCTAATCGAGTTAGGTTCGAGCTCTAGGAAGCTCGGATGTTTACCTTTAAAATATCTCCTATGAATATTTGATCCAAGGCATGCTGATTTTGAGTTCTTTACTGAGGCGCCAAATTTACGCCCCTATGTCAACACCGTCGGAACAAATACGGTGCATCTTTTTCCTTTCAATTATATAAAAAGCTAACCTTTTATTTTGTAGGAATCCTTCCCGAATGCACCCCAGCCCTCAGCTACTCTGCACCTGATTTCTTTCTCCTAGTTTGTACCTGCAGAGAGGAATTGCCCGAGGTTGTTATATAGTAGTTGTTGTTCTAGCGTTGGGTTACATTGCTAAAAATGGCGCTTCCGCCTGATGTATTCACCATTACCTTAAACGTAATTATATTCTTATTTACTTGCTCCCCACGATTTAGCATTGCGGTCGTATTGACTTGTGCACTTTTCCAGGTGTCCTGCATACTCACTTTTGAAGAACAGGTCATCGGCGGACCTCAGAGAGCTAATTCCATAATGCTGGGTTTGCCCAGTCAGGCTTTCTGAAGACCCCCTCCAGACGTGCTGTTAATAGTTTTGACAAGATGGTATTGGCGCTTTGGCGCTTTGCTTGTGAAGAATTATTTTGGATGAATTAGCAATATACTGCACGAAATTGTAATATTACGTGTCTAAACAAGACAGCTTCGTCCCAAGGTATTGGGCAACTTTATTACCTAAACACAAGTTTTGTAGAACTTATAACTTGGATTGTAAAATTATAGAATCAATAAAAAAACGGCTGCCTTGGTGCTCCTGAGAAATGCGTTATTCAAAGTCAAAAGTCAAAGTCAAAATCAAATTTATTTTTGAGTACAGGTATACAAGCATATTCATATAGAGAAGAGGGTCCCAGAGTCCGCAGACTGTAACGGGACCCTCTATAAAAACGCACAAAGTGAGTTTGTCGGAGCAGTGATTAAGAAATAAACATGAGCAAACCTACGGAAGAGAGAAGAGAAGTACACATAACTGCATAGTATTATGATTAGCAAACGTTGGTTTAAACTAAGTTACCTATAAATGCACAATATTTGAAGCAACAAAACACAATGTAGTGCAAAGCCGTAAATGTCGTTTCTTCCAGCATTTTTCCAAAGGCCAGGCTACGCACATCTATTATTCCTTTCGTGAAAGCAGGACACCAGTTGGTTCCTTTTGATGTAATTCCAGGCCCGCCAACCGTGTTTTCTTTTCAGGAAGAAGGTAACCTGTTTCCACACAGCCGAAGTTTTCTTTTGCGAGCAGAAATGTTTACTATTTTTTGTTTACTATTTTTGAAATGTTTACTATTTTTGAAAGACGCTATGCTCCAAATGTGGGCGCACACACATTTACTTTCAATAAATCGACTTTCCGGCGTTCTTCGACGCAAGCCACTCGGTTTGAGTTCTGCACTAACGTTATTAGGCTAATCCTATAACTGGCCAGTTGAGCGCGAACGCTTGTATAAGTACAAAGGTGAGCGCAGTGTGCAGCACTAATCGGAAAACTAAACAAAAACAAAGGAAACGAGCGTTACAAAGCCAAGGAAATCCTGGCCATGGCATGGACATGCCCAACGAAGAGAGAGCAGTTGCAGAGACGGCTGATAAGAATGCCATGGCCCGAACAGTCGTGAACGCCTGCGCAGGCCCAGAGAGGATTACAGAAGTATAGATGCCGCTTTTGAGTGCTCGACTGCTGGGACATGCGGAAGCTGCATCCATCGTGGAGATGCGTTCCTCCACGTGCATGTAACAGTCACCTTTTTTCTATGCTTTGCGGATTTTGCCCATCATTTCCGAAATTCGACTCGGACCCCGGGAATATCGGCATCAACTTGTTTGCGATGCTTAGCGGCGTGAGGGGATACAATGTTAAGGTGTACAATTTTTGAGCAATTTGTGAGCGGTGTAACACTTCCCTGACTGCCAAGCCACTAAGTTAAGCTGTCACCATGGTGCCACCAGCGCAGGCCGGGGCTTCCCCGGCGGGGACAATGCCGGACGCAATTACGGGCTACAATCCTGTGAAAACAAAGGCAATATGACTAGACACCGCCCAACACGAGGAATCTTCGCCATCCGGGAAAGATTATTTTGGAGGTATGATTTAATTATGGTAACACAGACTACAAAGCCTCCGAAGGTCAACTACACCCTTGACCAACACGATGGCGCAACGTTTGTGCATGCTTCTCAAGGGGGTGTAGCTAGCAAGGTCTCAATTATGCACAAACTGTGGTGACTACCGCAATAAACACCCCACATTAGGTGCAATGGATTCATCGTGGCCATCGAGCTGAGCGCAATGCTACATTTGAAAGCAAGTTTTTTTCCAGGCCTAATGGCATCCGCAGTGTGCACTCTCTTACGCGAATCCGGAACCATGAAACTGTCTGGGTGGCCAGTGTGCGAAAAAAACGTGATAATTTGTGAAATCAACTCTGAGCTTGCCGCCCGACAACTACGCGATGGCGTGAACCTTGTAGCCAACAGCCGGAGGTCCCATTATGGGAACCTGCCCAAGTCACATGCGTCATCTGTAAAGGGATCATTCCCACCGATGCCAAGTATACGTCGACCTCTTTCTAGCCCAAGCTGCGGTGGGAAGACCTCTCCGTGATACGAATCGGGATCACCAGCGTTTCTGAGGTAATGTTCGCGGGGTGAACAGTTTCCTGCGAAACCAACTACAGCGACCACGGCACTCGAGTGAGATTGTACAAAAACAATACCCCCGCCTCTCATCGTTGTGGCACGGTTGTACGTAAGTCAGATATGTTCCCAAGGCCGAAGTTAGGAAATGCGGCGTCGACGTGGCTATCGCTTCCCAGGGCCCTGTCGAACACGAATGCACTAACGGTTGCTCAAAAGACAGCGACAATCTTACTGGGACTACTAGATGGAACGACTGATACCGGAAACCGATTGAGCCGGTTACCTCATCAGCAACAGCCAAACGAAAAGCAGGATTTAAGAAAACACATGCAAGCAGGAAAGCAACAAGAATTCTACATCAGCGGCGGGCCGATAAGCTCAACTAAAATGAACACCGGTTCATGGACCGTGCGGAGGTCACCGATTTTCAGCGCCGACGACTTCCAAACCATGCCAAAAGCGCAAACCTAGGTCAGGGATTATTGGCCTATCGGTGCCTCCAAGTCTCTCTCTCTTTGCAATCTTTTCCCACAACCTAAACCCAAGTCGCTCTATAGCGTCCCAATGCTGACCTAAGGCGCCAAACTCGAAATTCTTGCAAGCGAAATTGAAGAGCTAGGAATGAAAATAACTGGGCTCACCGAGTCCCAAACACCAAGTGGCGCTTTGGAACCACAGCAGCAATCCTAGCGTCAGAGCGGAATTACAGCGTCTCTGTCAAGCCGGCAGTGTCAAGAACTTCCAGATGATCTGACTGCACACTTCTTCAACGTGTGCCACATAAGAAGCAGCGGCTAAAAAAAACGCACAATAGAAAAATTGCAAACAAAATTTCAGGAGACAGGGTACCCTTTCCAGAACTTTAGCAGAGGCATCGTCTGCAGATATTTCCATGGGCGACTCTTTCAGTAATGGATACAGCCAAGGATTGGGTCAGTTCGCTACTCGGGGACAATAGCTCCCTCTCACACTCCCAAAGAACAAATTCGAGTAGGCGTAGGGGGATAACTCGGCATGCCACACACGCGCCGGAACTCACCTTGGCCGCTACCCGGACGGAACAGCTGATGAATTTGTTAGAGCCACCACTAGCCATGACGGGCGGCCGTGTTTCTTAATTGGGAAGAGCCTTCACTGCTGGCTAACCGTCCGGAGCGGGAAGCCGGAATTAAACTCCAGGAGAAGCGTATTAAACAAGAATGAGAGGCTGGGTGAGTCGGTAATGATCTAGATTAAAATATCGCAAGGAACCGGACAAGAAAAGCTGACAACGACGAGCCCTTGCCAGCTTTGTTTCCGTGTTCTCTTGCTTTTTATGTGAATTACGCAGTCCTTTTGTTTTGTTATCAGTCAGCACCCATCCTTGTAAACTTTTCTTGTCCTGTCCCTTGCGCTGTTTTAATGATGCATTCAGAAGAGTAATTTGTCATCATATAAAGATAGCTACATTCGATAGGAACCTGCTACAATTGGAGCCACCGTGCCAGGAAAAAAATTAGTCTCCATGCTGCCCTGCGAAAATGGACGGCCAATAAGCTGTTTTACACTACTAAAATAGTGACGGGGGAGGTTATGCAATGTTTGTCGTGGTCACGGCGGGCTTCAGGCTTGGGCTCGGCTAGTGTAACTAGAATAGACTGCAGAGTATCGGCACTACTTTCTCCCCTATTGTTCCGTGCAGCTGCCATGATCACTGGTCAGTTAAGATTACGTGACTATTGTTTACATTGCAAATTGTACATGTGCGCCTTCGTTTAGTTTTTATGCATTTTAGTTGGTCAACTCTGGAAGGTTAAGCTTGTCCTCCGGGCTCGGCGACTCCGCGCGCTGACCTTGTTCAGAACGGGAATCAAAGGTAACGAGTTTAAATGCATTTAAGCAGCAGAAGTGTGTCCAATGCGGCGGCGAATTCTGGGTCCTGCCTAGCCTGACGCCTGCTGTCGGGATCATGGCCGCCAACTGCTCTAGTTCATGAGGCTTGTGCTTCCTAGCTGGCACAGAAACACGCGAGAATCTTTAAAAGGAGCACAAGGTGTCGTGGGTCTCATTGTGCACAGGCGCCTTATCCATACTGCGGTTTCGATGCTTGTTTTGTGGTTTCTTTAAAGGAATTTTGACCTCTATGCTATATCTCTGATTAGCCGGACGCACGCGGTCGGAGGCCTATGCCTTGGTGCCTTTGTTTTTTTGCCAAAGAACATCGTTTATGCCCACGGCAATGAAACCATTGGTGCCTACAGGTATACAGCTTTGCTGCAAAATTGCCGTGGAAGGACAGCGGGCTTCGCAAGTGGGTGCTAAATATAATCCCCAACATCGGAGGTTTTGTTTCACTTGCAGGGAAATCGGTGGGTGCTAGAATACATTGTAGTGGTAGTACCAACCAATACCAATTGTACCGCACAGTATCTACAATACCGGTCTGCACCGACAATTTACGATTCAGTATAGACCCTCTTTCAGTGGGCTCTGTTACACTGGCGCCCAAGCGTTCCTTCAGTCTCTTCCGAACTGGACTAAACTAAGCAAAGCGCGCTTACTAAAACAGGCCGCAGCGGCCGGGAACTGTGGAACGGTAGCTTACGTGTGTCTCTGTGTGATTAAGAAGGTCGGACCCAAATCGATCTGTCCAAGACGTCTGCACTCCAGCGCACGTCTGAGAAGTGGCCGATGCCCACAAGAAATGATGAAAGTACTCGCGTTCCGCCCAATAATGTTCAGGATGGGTAAGTTCCCGTTTTGTGGGAATTTCGGCAGTAATTTACGGCAAAAGGGGAAAGCGGAATCTCTATTCGGGGAAGGGAAATATAGAAGTCATGGATTTAAAGGGAACAATAATGTCAATAAAACATATCCAGCACCAAATATTATGTAATCAACATTTCTTGGCATGTGTAATGATTGCAGCGCCGATGAACCCCGTCTTGACGATGACCCCCCTCCCTTCTCGTGGCCTTGTTGGGTCTCCCCATTCTGTAGCGGAATGTTGGGGCGGCCTCCGCCGGCGCCAGCCAGTCGCAACCCTTTGTATGGGCCTCGCCGGCGGCTTTCACGCGGCGTCGGGGGAGGCTTTTCTATCATCCTGACCTTCGGGGACGGCCAGGGGGGGAGCGGAGGTCAAAATCCTTATTGGCATGTGCGCTGCTGTGGGGGAGGCGGCATTGCTCGCGCCCTGCTCGCACACGCTTCGACGAGTTTGTTCGGAGCTGCGGCCCAGAGTGGTCGCACCAAGACTCGCTCCCGTGGCGGTTTCTGGGCACCAGGACCCCACGCATCTTTCCAGCCAACCGTGCGGCGGTTTGGCACCTTTTTGGCCTCCGGGCCCCCACCAGGGATCGTGCCGCGATACCCCCTTGCGCGCTGCGGCGCCTTTTAATTTTAATCCAGTTTTTCCTTGTCTTATGTTATGTTTCGTCGTCTCTTGTAAATACGTGTAAATAGACTTCTTTTTCTTCGTCACCTACTGGCCTCGTCTCGTCATCGGGTCCTTCACCACCCTCCACGACGACACCACTCACCTTCTGCGAACCAAACTTTACTGGCGCAGCCCGACAGCGTCGTGGATGTTTTCGTCTCTTCAAGTGACGAATTCGTGATCGAAGTGCGACCCAAAGGTGACCGCGAGAGCAGAAGAAGAAAGTCGGCTACAGGAAAGGACAACGACGAAGCTGGGCGGCTGCGAGCCGCCTGCAAGACAGCGATGCGTTAGTTCAACTGCCCGGAAGAAAACATCCTTGGACCCTCCGATCTCCGCGGTAAAGAAGGGGGAGTGCTGTGCGCGGTGCAGCTTGGCGGCCAGATCATCGCCGGTGAGTGGTCTGTCTCTGCACCTTCCTTTTTGGGGAACATCCTCATTGCCAGAGCCCAGCATGGCCAGGGACAAAGAGCTGGTGGTTGAACGCGCAAAAACGCGAGAGCTCGAGCGGCTCTTAAGGTTGGCCGAAACCGAATACCGGGCGCGTCCGGGAAATAATTACGTAGTACGGCCGTGCTGTAGTTGCGGGCTAATCACGCATTCGTCCGCCGACTGCCGCCGTTATCTTTACCTCGATCGTGAACGTGATCCATCCCCGCAGAGGGAACAGTGGGTTGAGGTAGTAGTTCCGGAGCCGGGAGAAAGACCTCGTGTGGTCACTGTGGCGGTGTCTGGCATCTCCAAAAAACGACCACGCAAGGTGGGCGGCGTGCTAGTGGGGCCGAGAGTCACCGCTATGCCGTTCAAACTGAGTCTCGACACCGTCAAGGCATTTGCGGTGTTAAGAAAGGTCATCACCCCTGATCAGCTGAACAGGTCAGCTAAACCTGATTCGCTGGCAGAAGCTTCCCATGAAGGTGTGACTGCGGACCCCGCTATTCGTCCGACGCCAAAGCCTATGGCCGTTGGCACCGCGGCTATACAGCTAGGGGCAGCGGAGTCGGCCCTTCAGGCGAGAGGTACGACAGGTACACTCGTCTCGACGGCACGCACCGTGGAAGGGGCGGTCTACTTTCTAGGAAAAGCAGATGAGCCGGGCAAATGGAAGGCGTCTCCGCTGAGCGTCACGGCTACAGGAGTAGAGGCGGGCGGTCAGATTTCCAATGCTGACTTGGGTTCAACAAAAGCTCTGCCGTACCGTGACCAGGCCGGCCAAAACCTTAAGCTGGTGGAAGACTCTCCCGCGGACATTTGCGGGGGCGGAAATACGGCAGGCACAGCGGCGGGAGGCAGAGGGCTGACGCAAAGGGGTGCTGCCTTTGCGGGCGACATGGACTCGTACAGAACTGAGCCGCTGTCCGCACAGGCCGATACGCGCCCACAGCAGTGTCCGCCAGGGCTCACTTGCGTTGACAATTCGCCAAAGGGCTCTGACAACGACTCGAACGTTGCGCTCGACGGGCTGTTGGGGCCTTCCAAGTTTGGGTGCAGCTCCGAAGCGCCGAACGGGGAGAACCCGCTGCTTGCGGGCACAGCGAATCAGCAGGGGTCACAGGGAAGAAGAGGGGCCGGCGAAAATGTGGCGGAGAACAATTTGGCTTGCACTGGAGGGAACATGGTCAACCGCGGACAGGAAAAGGGAACCGGCTTAAAGCTTCGGATACTGGTCATGTACGTGGCTCTGGCATTGTGGACCTCCCGCACGGGTTGCAAAGGCGGACCACCTGACGCCTCGGCGACGAACGCCAAAAACCGCGGTTGGTGCAACAACCGAAGTGTGGACTCTCACCCCGAAGCTGCGCCTGATTAAGTCGAGTGTTATAGGTGAAAAAGAGAATGGACTGCGGTGGACAGATTGAACGCTCCTATACGGCTTTCATTTCGCTGCTGTTTTTTTTTTCTTTCGTCCTATGCTTAAGTGTGAGAGTAACTTTTCACCTTGTGTTGTTTTGCAATTGCGTTGTCATGTGGCTGCTGTGTTCTCTTGTTCCTCCCTTTGTTCTTGCGGGTGAGCCTAACTGTTGCCTTTGTTGTTGTATACAGTATCCCACACGCGGGTATTTTGCAGGGCGTATGATGTTCCCCTGGAGTGTTATGCATCCTTCGTGTTTTATTTCTTTTTGCGTAGCAATTTTGTTTTCTCTTGTTCCTCCCTTTGTTCTCGCGAGTGAGCCTAACTGTTGCCTTTGTTGTTGTATACAGTATCCCACACGCGGGTATTTTGCAGGGTGTATGATGTTCCCCTGGAGTGTTATGCATCCTTCGTGTTTTATTTCTTTTTGCGTAGCAATTTTGTTTTCTCTTGTTCTTTCCCTTGTTGTCGCGAGTCAGTCTTAATTTTGTCTTTGTCGTTGTATCCCGTACGCGGGTATTTTTCTGGTTTGCATGATGTGCCCCGGGCGTGGTATGCAGCATTTGTTTTTCTCTTCGTGTAGCCTTTCACTTTGTGCTTTGCTGGCATGCGGAAATCGCGCTTGCATGCATGGAGCCCTCAAAGGATATTCTTCGCGTTTTGTTTGTCGTTTGTTTGGGTTATCCGCGCTGTAATCACTTTGTTTTGGAGCCTGTAGTAGTCCAAGCAGTCCTGACACAGGCTTTTGATAGGGGAGCTGTAATGATTGCAGCGCCGATGAACCCCGTCTTGACGATGACCCCCCTCCCTTCTCGTGGCCTTGTTGGGTCTCCCCATTCTGTAGCGGAATGTTGGGGCGGCCTCCGCCGGCGACAGCCAGTCGCAACCCTTTGTATGGGCCTCGCCGGCGGCTTTCACGCGGCGTCGGGGGAGGCTTTTCTATCATCCTGACCTTCGGGGACGGCCAGGGGGGGAGCGGAGGTCAAAATCCTTATTGGCATGTGCGCTGCTGTGGGGGAGGCGGCATTGCTCGCGCCCTGCTCGCACACGCTTCGACGAGTTTGTTCGGAGCTGCGGCCCAGAGTGGTCGCACCAAGACTCGCTCCCGTGGCGGTTTCTGGGCACCAGGACCCCACGCATCTTTCCAGCCAACCGTGCGGCGGTTTGGCACCTTTTTGGCCTCCGGGCCCCCACCAGGGATCGTGCCGCGATACCCCCTTGCGCGCTGCGGCGCCTTTTAATTTTAATCCAGTTTTTCCTTGTCTTATGTTATGTTTCGTCGTCTCTTGTAAATACGTGTAAATAGACTTCTTTTTCTTCGTCACCTACTGGCCTCGTCTCGTCATCGGGTCCTTCACCACCCTCCACGACGACACCACTCACCTTCTACGAACCAAACTTTACTGCATGTCTGTGCAAATATCCGCAGTCGTGTTCTCGCCAGCCACAAGCATAGAAAAGCGCTTCTAATCCAGTTCATCAAAGAGCAGGGAGCCTGCAAGAAAGAACACGCGATGAGAAAGACCTAGTACAGTGTGAAGCGGTGATGGCTGAAGGGCTGAATACTGGTCGCATATATTGCTGCGCAACATACAAAAAACTTTTTCGGGTATGCGTTATTACGCTGGAAAGAAGATAAGCATCCAGCAGTCCGGGCACTGAGCTACAATTACCTCACTTAACCAACACAGTCTTGTTCTTCTTTCGTGCGGGCAGTTTTACTGTAAACTTTAAGCATCCACATCAAGCATGTTGCTTTGTACAAAACATCTTAAGTTTAGTCAAATGCTGCTAAGCGACAGGTGTGGTGTGTAGTGGAATTTTGTTCACGCTGAAACTCGGATTCTTCTGATGGAGTGTTCCTCCGGAAGGCTAGGTGAAGTAGATAGAGCTGACGCTGGCTAGCGACCAAAACTGAAAATGAATTCCCGTAAAATTGTATCAGCGGCAAAACGAAAATACAGGGAAAGTTACAGGAAAATATTGAGAACCCTTTCAGAGAAAAAAGCCTCAATATATGGAATTTCTCAACCTAGAAATGCGTATTTTCTCCCCAGTACGGAAAATCACTGGTGCTGTTGCGCATGAGGGCTAATTATGGTTCTTTTGTTTATCATACTGCGTCGCGATTGAGGGGCATAAAAGCAAAACGTTCTAGCAGCTGGGTTGTTTTTCTCTCGTCTATCGGCAAGTGGGCCGCAATAAACGTTGTTGCATAGCTTCCGCCGCCGACTTCATGTTTCGGCTGCGAGCCCAGTTCCACCAATCTTAAACCCGCGAAATAGTTGCCTATACAAGTTACGAATCCGCATCAAACAAACGCTTTTATTTGAAGGAGCCATAAAGACAAAACACAAGTTTCGTTCAAAACAGGGCCGCTTTGTTTTGGTAACAGTCGTAAGATTTTGATCGCAAACTTTAAAGAAGTAACAGAGGTATTCAAAAACATGCAAACAGTGGCGACTCCCTGGCCACTTTCCGACCACACTTCTGTGTCGTCACAGAATGTTTTTGTGAGAATGATGGCCCTTGGCCTAAACCACCACTAATATACATGCCTGGACAATTGTCACTGGGTGTCTGGTTTCGTTTCATTACATCCCTTGAAAGCTAACATTTGTTAACACACTGATATCAAATATTTTGCTGGCTTGTATGACGTCATTCCTGCCCATAACACGTGATTGCATAGGTTAATTAAATTGTGCCAGGACTTCCTGCTATTTAGTTTAAAATATTACTTTAGTGGGCATATTGGAGCTCAGCAAATTACTGGAGCCGAGACTTTCAAAACAATGTTGTATTTCGCCTTGATGACCCCTTGAACCGAGTGAAATGACGCAAACGGAGCGGGAAGACGAAATAGCAACAAGTCAGTCAGAGCAAACGCGGAAACTTCGGAGCAGTGTAGAGCAAATGCAGCGCAAGCCGGTGCATTGGTGTCGGTACAAAATTAAAAACCCAAGCAAGCAAAGCCAATTCGCCACGCAGATTCGCAGAGAATGAGCAGGTCGTTATGTAAAGCCGGTCGGTGACACAACGTGCGAAGTAAAGGTTTTGCCAATCGCGTGCCCACTCCTTTTAGACAGAAAGTCTGCTCGCGAAATAAAGTATCTTCTAAGTGGTGCAGGTAATTCAGGGTCATGATTGTAACGCAGTGCGTCCCTTCAAGACTACGCAGAACCATGGAGAGTTGTAACCAAGGTCACCAGTGCCTTGGTATGAACTTATTTTCAAAGCTCGCGCTATTTATCTCCTCATTGCTTGGCATGTGTCCAAGGATCAACGGCAAAATTTCTGCTTATATTTTTTAAATGCAGAGCATTTCAGTAACTCACGAAGTCACCCGCGTTGGCGTCCGTAGTCCGCACCGCACCCCTCCCTACTATATAAAAAAAAATACTATCCGGCGCCCGGTTTCGATCCTTCGACCCTGCGGGCGGAACGCAATGTACATGGTGCTCTACCCACTGCGCCACAAAGCCGACACAGAATGGGACGTTACGAACGCGCCTTATATCGTTGACTCATTCAAATTACTGCTGACGAGCGCTCTCTCGTCAGCAGTTGCCACAAGTACAACAACACTAACGTAACGCAAACTACTTAACGTCGTGCGCCCCCGGAAATGCTCTGCATTTGATCGTGCCCCTCGCGAGGAGGATCTTTTGTGCTTGCTTTAATTTCGTATGCTGGAGCTGTTTTTCGTCATTTCGAACGCGTAACTTCTTTTTTAACGGCGATTCTAGGCAGTGCTAAAAACTCTGGACGCAACTGCGTGTCACTTTTTTTTGCATCATAATCATCATAGTTCCTATACGCCTACCCAGGTCCCCTGCCGGACGAAAGCCTCTCTCATTGACCTCCAACCGCTCCTGCTTACCCCCGAATTTCTTTCCTTCATCCCTCCATCGGGTTATGGCCTCGTCCTTCTATCATACCTGTCTCTTGGTGCCCACTCTGCAACTGTAACCGTCCACCGGTTGTCGGCTGGTCTCACTACATGGCCAGCCAAAGTTCATTTATTTTTCTTTATTTCAACTATGATATCTTCTACTCTATTTTGTTCTCTGATGCAGGTACCGAGTTTCCTGCACAGGATTTCTAATCCTAGCATTATTTGCTCGGTGGCCCATTTAACCAGAATCAGTTTGCTTTAAAGTTCTTTCGAAGCGCCAAGTTTCAGCTCGGTATGTCATTAATAGCAGTATGCACTGCCTGAAGAATTTTTTCATTTGAGTGACATAGGTAGCTTACTTTTCATTATTTGATAGCGCTTCGCGAGTGCTCCCAGCACATACCCATTTTGCGCCAAGTTTCTATCTCGTGGCTGGGGTTAGCACTAACCAAAGCTCCGAGGTAGATATATTCTTCTTCCTCTAGCATTCTGTTAGCTAATCTGAAAACGACGTTTATTGCAGAATTATTCCTCATTATTTTAGATTTAATCATGTTGAGGGAAAATGGGAAGCATGACCGGTTTATTCGGACACTCCGACGAAAGAGACCTATTAAGTGGTGATGATGATTAGGTAAATGCGATGATGATGCCGAGGCCATGAGAGCTAGCACTGATGATAATATATGCTGAATTGAGAAAATGTGCATAAAATTTTCAAGACGACAGGGGCGCAGTCAAAGTGTCTCGCATAATTACCCCTCCGCGGCCGGAAGCGGCCGCCTGGCCGCGACTTATCCTGCGGTCCTGCGGTTGAACGGCTTGAGGCGGGATACGTGTACGATTTCAGTACCACGGCGACCACAATTGACGACTTTTCTACTGGCGCCACATGATAAATAACGAAGTCTGTTCCGTAATTTCGTATGGACCAAGAAAACGGTGAAGAAATTTCTCGCACTGACCGGGTGCACGAACAGGGGTCCTTAACAATACTTCATCACCCGGCCGAGATTGAACTGAGCGATGTGCGACGTCGTAGGGAGTTTTGCGTTCTTGCTGTTGATTTTCTATTCGACTTCGCGTGAGCTGGCGTCCGTGGGCGATCCGTGAAACGTGCTGCTCCTGAGATGGCGCTTCAGAAGCGACACGAGCATAGAAGAAAGTTGAGTGGGAGGTAACAGAGGGAGAGCGGCCAAAGACTAGCAAGAATAGTGAGTATCCAGTCGTCTTTTGCCTTGCAGTATTGTATGCGAAAGTCCCAAAGCGCAGCATGATATCCCAGTCGCGATGCTTAGGGCTGATCTACAGGAAGAACATGTCCGTGAGGGTTCGATGGAATCTCTCAGTTAAACCACCCGTCTGGGGATGGTAGCCGGATGTTGTATTGTCCAGCGTGTTGAAAGAACGCAGAAGCTCTTCGACTACACAGGGCGGAAAAGCCCTACCACGATCGCTGAGGAGGACGCGCGACGCGCCATGGCGCAAAATATTGTTGTGCAGTATGAAGTCAGCGACTTCAGCAGCTGTTCTAGAGACAATGGGTGCTGTTTCAGCGTATCTTCTCATATGGTCGACAGCCGTACCTATCCAACGGTATCCAGATGGCGTTGGAGGTAGTGGTTCGAACAAAATGATGCCGATGGTACCGAAAGGCGCCGACGGTCAAGGAAGAGGTTGAAGTAGGCCGGCAGGAGGAGTAGTTGAGCACTTGCGGTGCTGGCGAGTGCCGCCTCACTTTGCCTAACTCTTGTGCAGCCCCTTGTGCGCCAGCACAAGGGGCTGCACAAGAGTTAGGCAACTCTATGGTCTATAAAGTCACAAAACATTTAAGAAACGACAGGGGTGCAAAGTCTAACTTTTTGCATTTTCTGCATCAACATCGACAACATATGTGGGTTTCTCTTCCTTGGGAGGTCACAGCAGGCGGTTGTATGTTTCCGTGTGCCCAGGGGTAAGTCGAGTGTAGCCAATTTTAATGATGGTACTCTTTCATCCTGGGCATGGCGTGCTATTCCTAGCCCGGTACGGCAACGATGTTTGTGACGTAGCGCTGAAGGTATAGTTTTTCAGCTTCGTAACTTAGTGTGGAATGCTACGCAAGTTCCTCTTTGACTTTTCCAACAATCTCTGACTCGTGCCTTGCGAATCATCTATTTTTTTTTAATTCAACGCCGCCGGCTGAACCGGTAGTCTTGCGTTTACTGCTGTTTGTTTACATCACCTTTGTTTACATCGCACTCCCTGATCTTTTGTAAATAAAATAATGCGCGCACGACCTCTAAAAGATACCAAATTGTGTGCGGTTTCTGACGCAAATGCAAGATACACGTAAAGTCCCCCCCCCCCCGCTCGGAGTCTGCCCACACAAAGCTCTCTCTGGACGGAGACTTCTCAATGCTAACCTACCGTCGCCATACGTATCTACAATTGCTTTTATATCACCTAGCATCAATGCGCAGACAAGATTTTTTCAATCGCCACAGCACAGTATCCTTTCTATCTCATGTTAGAAAGCACTTTGTGTCTTTCACAACACTCAAAGGTATTTCCATGGGCAGCAATGCCATGACCATACGATGTTTACGGAACCAAAAGCAACTATTAAGGCATTCTTCTTCCTGTAAATACACTGGTGCATTAGGGAGTGTTATGCCGCGCTTAGAAGGAGACAACGTGTGCTTTGGAAATTTGTTGTGTTTTTAAATGTATAATGTCTCCATCAACTGGTTTCTACAGTGAAGCTGTCTATGGTGAAGGTCCAGCCTTTCATCTCCGGCTACAGAGCGATGTAGACAAGCGTTTCTCGGCGACGTAACCCCACCTTCCGGGATCCACTGAACTCGCCGCCCCCCCCCCCCTTAGTCGTGAAACTGTGCTGGCTAAAACGATGTTTAGGGGCGGAGTGTATTGGGAGGAGGGGCAATGAAGAAGGGTGCGTGTAACTTGCGTTCGCGTCTGCAGTCAATACATATTTTGGTCGGCCACCTTTGCGGCGCACTTGACGTATCCGCGCTATACAAATACGTCATTGTCTCTAAATATACCGAAAACCGAAACCACTGGAGCGCCAGCTTCGCTCTACTTGTGTGTTCCCACTGTGGAAGACAGTCGGTATGAGGCCGGGGGAGGGTCGCGCCCCCCTCTAACCTTGCTGCGAGGGGCCTATAGACTGATCTTCACTAGCTGCCACGGGACGTGCTACCACGAGCTACTTGGTGTTCCGCACGGGGAAAACGAGGAAAGGTGAAGTTAGTACACCGATGGGGGGAAACTCTCCTGGCTTAGTAACGTCTAGTAGGCCTGGACCGATCTCCTCTGCCAGATGCAAAGGAATGCCCGGAGGCTCTTGTTCCTATGAGCGACAGAGTAGGCAAAGAGGAGAACATAAGAATAGGCCCTTATATGCCGAAGTGACCTTGCGAACGGGCCGTTGAGGCACCGTGCGCATACAAACTTCCGGTGTCCGGAGACCGTGAAAAGCAGGTGTTGCAAGTACCCGTGTATAGTGGAAAGCTTTACTGGTGATTCGTGAATACCTGGTGCGGGACCGTCGATCAAGGACGTTAGTACGCATCGGCCGCTGAGCTGGGGGTCGGGGTGGGGCCCAGCCGTCGCCACCAAATAGGGTAGTTCCTGTCTCCGACGGTTGGGACCCAGTTATCGGACCCTATAGGTGAGCAGTAGCCGTGGCAGGGACCGCACATTTGGCAATTGGCACTGTCTGATGCCCTCGCTGAGCAACCAGTCTTGGAAGAGAGTCAGACAAATGGATTGGAGCAAAATTGCTCCCCCCATTCCCACCCTTTTCCCATAACCCATCCCAATGTCCAAGTTCCCGTTCCCAGCGACCCACCCTATCCGGCTTTTTCCTGGGGGGACAAGCGGGGTCCCCCCGGGCTCGTCCCCCTGGCGGTGGGTCCCAAGAAAGCTTTTCCCGTTAATTTCTCTCCACCTTAGGGCGGACAAAATTCTCTTTGCCGGTTGGCCCTTTTTTTGTACTGTTACATTGGGTATAACCGGTTATACTACTGTGGTACCGGGGAGCTATTGAAAGCTCCATTTACTCGATGTGGAAGGCCTCTGGTGTTTTCGTCAGCGCTTTATCATTTGTGTACCTATATCATATGTACTAACGTTTCGTATGATCAACTTTGTTGAATCCACAGAAATAAATTTACGAAAACAATGTGAATTTTTTTATTATGTGATTGTTTAATGTGAGACAAGACTATTATTTATCGCGCAAAAAGTGTTGAACGAACTCCCTTTTTGGGTTTAGTCCCATTAAATAATTCCAGCATGCGGCCGAGAATTCTGTGTTTAGGATTTCATCCAGGCTGTTTTAATATTCACTGGCACTTCTAGGTTGCCTGAAGGGGAAAACCCGTTCGGCCGTCACTGCCATCCTCACCGTCACATCTGCGCTGCATAAAAGTGTGCTATCGGTATAACTAAAAGTCGTCTGTAAAAAAATCTCGCAGTTATAAATGAAAACGCCCGGATTATGTTTTGAAAGTGGAATTTCTTGGTTTTAATAAAGCATTTTTATAGTAGCAATATCGTCCTTTATTGGAATTCCTACTCTTGTTTTCCGCCGTTATTACTGTAATTGTAACGGTTAAAGCTGGGCGGTGACCATGTTTACAGGCACAAAATAACCCATAAATATAAGATGCACGTTCATGAAACTACGTTTCTGAGCGTGCATGTGTGTTCCATCAGTGTTTCGTCTTTGTAAACTTAGCACATTCCCCTGCCGAATAGCTCTGTAGCTAAGGGGGTGTTCTGCTGAGACCACGGAATCCATGGATAGCCCGGCCGAGTTACCTATCTTCATTATGAAGGCGATAACCGAAAACTCCCGTTGTCGTGGAGGTGAAAAAATTCTTGCATTCGTTGGATGGTGTAAGAGCAGCCTCTATAAGTGCGTTCATCAGACCACGACTTCAATGGCTGACGCTAGCGAGCACGCACGCTCTATCTGCAGTTGGTGGTCTTGGAAGGGGGTTCTGGACAGATCAGCCGGCCAAGAGGAGATTTTGAGGATGCGTGGGGGGGGGGGGGTAGCCCGTCTGGTTATCGAAGGCACTCGGAGACTGGGATGCACGGAGGGGGGGGGGGGCGGGGGTGTCGTGGTGTGCAGGAAAAGAAAAGGAATGGAACTGGAGATATTTTTGGGCTTGGCAGGGAGCTCACCAGCCTACAGCCCAGGGCGGGGGAAGGGAAGTACAGGAAGAGTGAAAGGATAAAGTAGAGAGAGAGACAGGGCAATATATAAAAATAGGGTAAACAATAAGAGATAGGGCTGTGAGTCCGGGCACATAGTCACTCCCGTCCATGCTACAGCCGCTGCATGAGGCTGGCTTTCTCCAGGTAATGGAGCAGATGGGCGACGAAATCCCGTTGCGTGGCGGCAGGCCCCTTCGGCAACAGAAGGTCCTCCATGCTGGCGCTGGGAAGGTCATGACGCTGGAATGTTCCGTGGAGCTCTTCTCTCGGTCCCTCCCGGCAGGGGTACAAGTATGATTCCGAAAAGTATCTGGTTCCAAACAGTGCGCACGTGTAGCGGAGTCCTTTCGCCGGTTTCGGTGCAGGCGCTCCGCCATATTGTAGCAGTGGAGCCGCATACGAAGCAGCAGGCAGCGGTCGACTCTGCTGATACATGCAGGCAGCGGCCGCGGTGCCAGACCACTCAAAACCCGAGGGTCGGGGTGCGTCGTCTAAAACTTGCGGGCCTGGGCGGTGCGGACCTCGTCGAATGCGGTGACGTCCCGTGAAACTGGGGTCCCCCCCTAGTGGGCCTCCCTGGCTAAAGCGTCGGCATCCGTGTTGCGCTGTATGCCACTGTGTGTGACCCGGCAGCCAGCGAAGCCGCAGGTCGCACCCTGGTGATGCCACAGCGTGCAGCTCAGCTGCAAGGTAACGCTCCGGGTAGCCGCTGCTGTTGGTGGGCTGGTCGGCTGCATTCAGCCGCAGCCTGGCAGACCTGAAGTCCGTGAGGATGACTGCCCCATATGTTCAATATTTTTGCGCATCTTAGCGAACCCCCGGAAGTTAAAATTAATCCGGAGCCCTCAAACAACACGCGCCACATAGCCTAAGGTGTAGCTTACGCGCGTAAAGCTCACCTCAATCAATCAATAAATCATACAATCAATCGCAGTGATGTGAAAATTAGCGCAGTGTTGTAAAATTTCGCGTCTCACAAATTTGCCAAGAAGCAAACGGTGTCCTTGTAGTCGCTGGATGCGCAACAGGACCTGTTTCACGTGTCCAATGACGTCGTGTTCTTCGCTGTCTTCATTGTGTATATTAATGTTCTGGCTCCTGGTGACCCCTTTCTATTGCATCGTCCAACGTGTGCGTTGCTCCTACACCCCCTCCCAACTGCCATCTCTCTCCCTATTTTATAGTATTCTCTGCAAAGCCACCAAGCTTTTGAGCGTTACCTGGTCCTTCTGGTATCAACACCCTTTCGGATACCTCAAAGGTCCAACTTGCAGACCTAATCATGCTAGCAAGGTTCTAAAGGAACGAATAGAGCTCCATCAACAAAAGCAGCATCTAGCCACCCCAAGGTAGTCTAAGGGCACCTCGTGCAAGGGAACTGTCGTCTCTCAGTCCAAAAGTATGTATAAAGCACTTGACCACGCTGGTGGCGCGGCCAGCTGTACCAAAGAGGTTGCTACGAACCAGTATGCAGGGCAGGTCAACCCTGGGAACTTGAACCTGGTATTGATGAATCCTAAAACTCTGCATAGCTAGGGAAGCACAGCAGTTTCATAAAGAGCTTTAAGACATTAATCGGCGTACTTTTGCATTAGGCAAGGCTAGATGAACAGAAGAAAGCTTATTGTGTTGAATATTCTGTTTATACGACGACCGATGAAAATACTGATAATTTAGTTGCATTGACTATACACGCAGAGATTGCATGGAATGCCAAGTAATACTTCAGCATTAGGAAGAGTTTCATGCGTTATCATCCAGCAAAACGATATATACGCGTAAAGTTGTTATGAGCTTATGCACACAACTCAACCAACCATTGCGACGCTGAATACAGTTTATATAACTGTTTTTATATACCAGTTTATGTAACAGCTTTTCGCCTCCACCAGAAAAGCGGCCGCCGCTGCCGGCAGTCGAACCCGCGACCTCGTGCTCAGTAGCGCAACGCCTTAGTGCCAGATAAAAATATTGTTTCGACCTCGAGGTTACACGTCTGATAACTTCGATGGGCATTTTTAAGTAAGCAACATTTTCAAGCTGAAGAGAAAATAAAAGTGTGTTTGTGATTTTATGTATGTACGCCATTCTCAGGGTTGACGGCCGTCAACGCACAAGAAAAATACAAATCGCAAAGTGGAATATCCATTTTTTGTTTAGTCCATAACTTTTCTCTAGAATTAAAGTTTATATCTTTGAACTAGCAACATTTGTAAACGTGATGTTAGTTTTTTAATAAATACGTACGTTTACAAAAACGTTTGAATGAACAAACATTTTATTCATTTAAACGGTGCACAAAAAACCGCACTAAGTTTACTGCGCCTTGATAAACGTGACTTTTTCAACGCGCTGGTTTTTCGCTGACAAGCTCCTTATATGCAATAAATAGAGCACCAAACTTATATCCATTAGTAAAAATGAAGTTAGCAATAGCACCAGTGCAATGCCTGTTTAAGCTGGTATGCGGCCTTCGCGAAACACAAGCAAGGGATCCATTAAGCGAGGGAAATTATATGTTCCCCAGCGATTATCCAGGGGTGCGCACACTGCTTGCCTCCACAGCTGGAGGTGTGTAGTGCACTAGTCTGCCATTAAATAATGCCGTAATAAAGGTATGTTAGATACGAGATGCTGCGCGCAGAAAAATATCTGAAAGCAGTTGGTCTGCTGGTTAATTCCGCCGATCATTGTGCAATAGTAAGAAATGTAGTGCATCAAGTCTTGTTACACCTGGAATATTGCGCTAACCCTCCATCGACATACATTATCAAAGTTTTAAAATGAAAACCTTTATTCTGAATGCGCTAACTGGTTTCTCTCGCCCGCATTCGTCTCAAAATGTTTTTTTCAAACAGGCGCTCAGGCCAACCGAAAGTGGTCATCATCACAGGTAAACTCCGACTCATTCCGTTTCTTGTATAAATTGTTATCTCTTTTTCTAATGTATTAAATATTGTGTACCCGAAGCAATGAATAGATATTGTAAAAATTGACCCTCTGTAAAGAAATATGTTGCAATGAATATTTAATGTGGATACATTCGTTGGACTAATCGGTAGCTTAGGCACCCGCGTTATTCTTTAGTCGCGCTCCCGATGTGACAGGTTGTGTCAGATTCAAATCACTGTTTCTAGCGTGCTGTCTAAACTGTTGAATAAAACTGAACTTTGTATTCTTGTTTTCACGTAAAATAGCATACGGCAGCGGAAGATACTCCGCTTTAACGCTACTTAACCACTGCTTTGATTGAGGGATGTGATTTGGGCGCTGTATCTGCCTTTTTTATATAATGCACCTCTAAGATGCGCATTTAGCCTTTTCGTCTAAGCCATACAAGAGCCAGCTTTAAACTTGTAAGTGCGACACGTGGAGCTCTGGATGACTCTACGGCGCAGAGGTCGCTGTTTTTGGATGGATGCATTTCTCGTGGTATGAATGGCGCCACGCGTCTCCACCACGGTTGTGGTCGGACTGGAGGCGAAAGCGAGGAGAGGCCAATTACGTCTCTTGGAGCTCATGTGTAAGTAGTCCCCTGCTATTTTGTTCCCTAATTCAGCGAATTTCTGCACAGAAAAGCTTGTACATGGGTATACGGTCGTGAGCGGCTGGACAAAAGTGCGAAGTCTCTGCTTATCGTGCCGTAAAAGATAAAGCAAGGAGGAGAGCAAAAGTATCTTCAACTCTGGACACCACGTGGTGCCCCGAGTTAAAGATATTTTTGCTCTCCTCCTTGCTTTCCACGTGGTGTCAATTTTTTGCAGCTTGAGGCCATGTCCCGCAATATTGCCCGTGGTTTTAAATTACTTGCGGACATAAACTTTGCCTTGCTAACACGTAAAACATATCACATAATAGCTCTGACGGCGTTGCATGTAAGCTCGGAAACAAAGTTCTGCTGTTCTCACAAATTCATTGTAGGTGTATTTGACCCTTTTTTGCAAAAAAACACTACTCAAATGGAAAGCAAACTTACTGCAGCTCAACGGGCCATGGAACGAATAATGATAGGAGTAATAACTAGGAAGAAGAAACGTATGTCCTATATCATGGAACAAATGTGATTAGATATCGCAGTTAATGTAAAGAAAAAACTGAAGGAAGTAACGCAAGGTAGCGAAGCTGTGTGCAACTTTTACGACCATAACGACGGGTTAAGCGCCCTAATGCAGCCGATTTGCTTCTTCTTCGCGGCCGCAGCGACCTATACTCCATCATTATTACGGTAAGTGTGAGCTTTGTTCATTTGTTTGGAAGTGATTCATTGGACATCACCTTGGAGGGGAGAAGGCCAATACGTGTCTTTCGTGTTACGAGAAATGTTGCTAACATAATGGCTACCGCTGGAGTTTTTTTGTCAATATTGGCCAATCTCCCTAAGTGGGTATGCTTCGCTTGACAAACTTGCACCGGGGACTCTGGGCTAGAGCACTGCACGGGCTGATTTTAGGGCCCGAGCCCCGCCCGAGCTCGCTATGTAATGCCCGATCCCGACCCTGGCTTGTACCACCTAGCCTGGGCCAGGCCCGGGCTCGGGCATTGATAAGTGGGCCTGGCCCCGGCCCGGCCGGGCCCGTCGTCTCAAGCCCAGGCCCGTCCCAGGCCGGGTAATTTACTTTTGAGCCTATGGAGGGCCCTCGTGAGCGTCACCAAGCCCGGTCATAGACGCTAAAAAAAATTGTTGATTATATGTGGTTGAGTGTCTTCGTAGTTCGTAATCAGACGGAGCATCTACTTGCTACAAGAACTACCTGAACTGAAACGAAGAAAATAAATGGTTGAATGTGTACGAAGTTTACCTTACACCATCTGCAGTTCACGTCATGTCGGCGTAATAATAGCTCGTATTCTTACACGAGAGTCCACATCACTGTTGATGACCAGACTGCTGGCAGCTTCAAATGGTTGTCTCAGCCACTAGTAGTATTTCTGAATTTTTTTACCCCGAATTTGAATGTACTAGTATGTACGTTCGTTGAAATATTGTACCTGCAGTGATTGTTAAGCGGCGGAGTTTCTCTAGCACGCGAGTTTCATTCCTGGCCAGGGCAGCCGGATTTCGATAAAACACACGTGTACATAAACATAGGTGCATAGCTCCAGGTTGTCTGAAATAATTCCTTCACCGCTAGGCCATTCCTTGCAATCGAATGCTTGGTATATTATACACCAAATTATAAATCTTGATGCAGTACATAAAATGTCATTGAAATTACAGTGTAATGACTATCAGACCTTGCAAAACACGTTTTTAAAACAATGCGTGCAACTAAAATTAGGACAGGCGTTAAAAAATAAACGCAGGATATTCATTTTAATGCACTTTTCGACACTTCACGTCAGAACTATTAACGGCTGGGCCTGCTGGGCCTATGAATTCAAGCCCGAGCACTGTCCGGACCCACGGCATCGGACCCGAGCCCACTCCGTGCCCACCGCGGGCCGGGCCAGGCCCGGGCTTTTGGGCCGGCCCGGGCCCGTGAAGTGCTCTACTCTGGTGTTCACCCCAAGCAAAGCACACACGAGCGCTCGGCATTTTTTTTTTTGTGTGTGGTTAACTGCGGACACCATAAACTAATTGCTGAACACCTGTTCACTACGGTAATTAGGGTCTTTGGCGAGAAGCGAATAGATAAAAGGCAAGGGAAAAAAATGGCAGCATCTCCACTCCTTGGATGATGGCTAGGGTGTGGAGTACGGGAATTCAAAGCAACATCCAAGTTGCGCCCCGAGTGACATCCGATTTGTGCCCGATCTTCATTCGATTTGAGCCATGAGTTGCACCTTGATTATTCCCTAAATCGCTTGATGCGCACGGATGGGCGCGGACGGACATTGCAAGGTCCTAATCTACTCCGAACTGTTGCAGGCGAGGGAGTAACCCGCTTGACTCTGGGTACTAACTCACGGTCTTAGCCCAGTTGTTAAGACGACTGACACTAGCTCTGCCCGGTCTAACAGACACAGGCTGGAAATATGCCGGTGCCTGTGTAAGTTTTTGCGACTGTACTTGCTGTGCGCACGGACGTGGACGGACGTTGTGAGGTCCTAAGGTGCTCCGCACCTAAAATTTGCTACATAGAGCTGAAATAGCCAACGTGATACATAGGTTTGACTTGCCGACAAAAGAAACGGAAGGATTACGAATACATTTTTCCGCAAAACAAGGAACAGGACAGGAGCGCGGAAAGCCCCCAACGCTTTATTTGAAGTGACCGTTCAAATAATGCGCAGAACGGCGATGCGCAGGGCAAAATCAATTGCAGCAGTTGTAGGTTTGTGTGGGGCCGAAATGGACTAGAAACTAAAAAGTAATAAAGCCCAGTAATGACGTGTCACCAAACCCATATTAATATCGCTTCGACCCAACGCACATGGGTTTAAGATAACACTGGAGACCGGATTCACGGTTGCAATTCACGCCAATAGGGGCATCGTCGAGATCTGAAATGACACACTGAGGACGGTGTTAGTAGTTTGCGTAATCTGTTCAGCAGTCGCACGCCGTTGCAGTCTGGTAATCTGTAATCAGCAGTCCGGTAGTCTGGTTAGCAGGACCAGATTACCGGATACAAACCCGTAATTGTTTTCATAAAACGAAGACGTTAGGGAAAAAACGTAGAAATATGACTTTGGCGTGAACCGTGGAAGAAATTGAAATGCTAAAGTTTTATAACCTATCAACAAAATAAAAGGAATTCGGTATAACATAACCATCTCGTGGCTTTGTCATCACTCTGTTACCCAAGATGCCTGACCTATGGGGGTCGGTGGCATGACCTGTGATACAAACTGATATTCATAACTCAACCTGGGTGGTGAGGATGATCAGGCCTCAAGGAAAATATACCACTTCAAAGCAGCACGATCTGTATAGCGGCGCTGCTTCTCAGGCGGAAACCAAAGGAAGTACCGCTGATTCTCCATCCTTGCGGCGAACAAGGGTGATGCGGGGAAAGTGTCAACGACCTTGTGGTGGCGTCATCAACCTTCTACCGGTTTCGGTGCCCATAAAGCTCGAAATTTACAATGATCATAAAAACATTACGCCCATCTTCCCGCGAGGGAACCCTGATGTGATGCGACGCATCGGGGGGTTCAATTGGCGTTCCCATTGGGTTGATTCTCTAAATCGGGTGAAACGTGTTGTGAATGCGTAGGATGCATTCCATCACATGCAGGTGTTCTCATACGTGGAAGATGGGCGTAATTTTCATTCTTTTACTAAGAGAGAGACTGGCTGCCGTTAAAGGGACACTGAAGTGAATTTGTCAAGCTCCCGTTTTTGCTTGCACTGCGTAGACTGGCTCAAATTAGGACACTTTTCATCGTTTATTCGGTTGACAAATCGGTAATTATTTTACAAAGCGCGAAAGAAGAAAAACTACCATGCGCGGTTTGCGGCGGCCGCACCAACTAAAGCTGTGACGTTGGGAGGAGCGGGCACCTTGATTGGATGATGCCCAAGGTGAGCAACCAAACAAGTTTCGGTTTCGGTTTCGGTTCTGTAAAACACAACCGGTGGCGTTGTTGGATGGGCATTCTCAATAACTAAGTAATCATCGTACCGCGCTTCTGCCATGTTGTCAGCTGTAAAAATGCATAAAGATAAGCCTCCCAGGACGGCTTGGAATCGTAGCATTCACTAGCCGAGACCTACGCAGTGCATGAACGCCCTCCGCGTACCCGTAGACGCCCAAATGTCATGCGCAACTTGCCTCCCTCATGCCTGTATCGTAAAAAGCGTGTTCGCACCAGGCCAAGGGTCTGTTCATTCTGGCCTGTGCCCACTGCCTGCAAGCAGTCGGTGCTTATGGCAACAGCACGCCAACGAAAACTCGCTAGCGCGCCAGTGCCAGCCTGCGCGCGTTTTGTGAACTAGTTCGTGGAGCCATGAACGTTGCGGCCCAAAAAAAGGTGAACTCAATATAGAAAATATCAGCAAAAAACGAAAAAGTTAACTTACAAAAAAAGCACTTACATGCGGGGATTCGAACTCGTGACTTGCAAAATACTTGCAATGACATACCTAGCGCCCCAGAAGACTCGGCCACGGGGCGGGCTCCGCTGGCTTTGGTAATATAGGGTATATATTGTACAACCAGTTTACACTTTTATTTAGTTTTGGCATTTCAAGCAGCTTAGGTGACTATTTGTTCTCGTGCAGTAAGCGTCGTGCAGTAAGCGTCGCCCGAGTTTCCACAATAGCTCACCTCTAGCAATTGCATTTCGTAGACGGAAAAGCGTTCGCAGATGCGTAGTCGTGCTGCTGACCGCTGTGCTTGTTCGCCCAGCGCAAAAACGTGCTTCCCGCACCCTAATTTTACGCTGTACGGTAAAAATATCAGTTGATTTTATTTCCTTAGTACCTATATTGACTTCGCTGACTCTTCTCCCGCCTTCAAGAGGCCTTATATTTTCCTACTGGCGTACCAGTCAGCGAAGCTTCGCATGTGCGCTTGTGCAGCGCTTGTGTGAAGCGACCTTGACTTGGAGCTAGATACAGTGTACAAACTAACCAAGTAAAGAAAGGCAGATTCTTCCATTCACAAACGTGTCCTGGCTTCGTTTCAACTGAGCGAACCAATTGCGACGACCCGTCGGTGGCCGGCGGACGAAACGCTGGGCCGACTGACTCTGTCTGAAGGCCGGGGAGCCGTGCAGTAGCGCAGCCAATTGCGAGCTCGGCTCCTCGCGACGTCACACGAAAACGCCGCAGAAAATGGGCGAGCGTAAAGAGAGGACAGCATTTTCGAATTAATTTTTCTACTAAATAAAACCGCGTAAACGCGCCCAGGGTGGTCGAAACATGGCCTGGGGACTCCGGACTACAATTTGCGCAAGTAATCCCGCAATGTTTACATATCACTTCAGTGTCCCTTTAATCGAGCGAGAGCGACCGCTTGACTGAACCGCCGCAGCGCGCTACCCGCTTTGTATTCACAGCGCCTGAAAGAGAGGAGACGGCGGAGGAGAGTCGCGCATGCGCGCGCTTGCGGTGGCGGAGCAGACGCGAGCGTAGCGAAGCGCACATGTGCAGCTGTTATGTTAATGAGACAGAATGGGAGTGTTGCATGCAGCGGTCGGAGAGAAGAGCGGACGAGAGGCGCGCATGCGCAGGTGGCGTGCGGACGCCGCCGACGTCGACGCTGACGCAGGAGGGACATGCCTCAGAGCAAGAGATGCGTCGCATCTAATATATACCGCAATGAGCAGCGGAGAACATACATGCGCGGTTTGAATAAATCAGGCCCCCAAGTCGCCAAGACGTGTAGTGCCGTCTCTCTCGCTTGGGTAGCGGCCTACAACAGGTTTTTTACCAGCAATGAGCAGAAAAGAACGAGCGTAAAGTTTTCGGTTGTGGTAGCGGCTCACACTACCGGCAGTCACACGGGACGCGCGGGAGGCTTTAGGAATGAGTCATTGTGGACGAATTTCTACGTAAACACGGCTCGCCCGAGTCGCACAACTTCTGCCGAAACGCCAGTTTGGACATAGGAAGAAGAAAAAAGCAGTCGAACAACGCGTTTATTTTTTGACTTGCGAATGACTAGGCGGCACCGAAGCCGTGTTGTTGAGCCAGTGGTCGAACTCTGTCTGCACGTCGAGAACCAGCGACTGGTTGCTGAACAGGTCGATGGCGGTCAGCGCCAGGATCTTGGCCACCCTGCGCGTGGGGCCCTGCGCTCCCAAGTCTCCGGCGGCCTCGGCAAAGCCTCGTGTGTGGTTGCGGCTCTCGGTGTCCAATTTGTACACCGTGTGCAGCGTCGGGATCACGTGCGACACGTTTCCGGCGTCCGTGGCCGCTCCGGTCGGCACCACATGGGCCATGTCGGCGTCTTTGAACTTCGTTCCTGCGGGGGTTGTAAGATGCATATTGCTAATAAAGTGAGAGCTGTCTTAGCTTCCCATGGCGCACTGTCAAAAACGGATGCATTTCCGGATGTGCCAGATGTACGACAGAATACCACGACCGGTTGTACTGGACACACGGTGCTTGATGAACCCGAGGTACATTGTGTCAAAACGGTCACTTGAAAATCGCAAAAACGGCCGGTTCTAGGTGAAAAAATACATGCATCGTTCATGAAGGGGCTAACGTGAACGATGATAGCAGAAAAATAAATGACTTTTCAAAAGCGTTTGGTGTCGTTCCCCACCGTGACCTCATCACCAAAAATGCATGTATAAATCACAAAAATTCAAACACTACCTTCGATAAGTCTGTTCCCTCCAGAGATGTTTTCTGTTGCACATAGGTACGGCGCAAGAATAATAATAGGCACACTCGTGCATTTAGTTGTCAGCTCATCGCGAGCTTAAGAAAGTGATGGGATGGTATCAGCCCAAAGCCAAGGTTTACCTTCGTAAGCCGTCACTTCCGAATATTTGGGTCAGTACTTCATCTTTTGCTACACTGCTACACTGCTCTGCAATCACGCCTTTATTTTTCGGCCATCCAAGCTGGCAGCATGAAGGCACGAGGTATGATTAAAGATCTCAATATTACAGGTAAACCTGGATGTGTCGAAGTTGACAAAAATTAGCAATTCTTCGTTACATCCAGGTATTCGTTACAAGCAGGTTTCGAGTTAAGGCTCGCGCGAATGAAGCAGAAACGAAACCAAAATGCTAGGCATCAGTGAGGGTGAACTAACTCTTTAAGAATTTATTTTACAGCGAAAAGCCGCGTGATTCCCGCCTGATGCTTTTCTACAAACGCAGTCACTACACGGCACTCCAAAGAAGCAAATTCACCTACCTATTCACCTATTCACAAACGTAGCTTAAGTATGCCTTTCGACTGATTCACTCACTCACCGAGGGCGAGTCCGTGCTTCCGGTAGACCTTGGTAAGCGCTTGGTTGTGCACGAGGTTCTTGTAGCGTACGCCCCATTCCAAGCTCATGGTGCAACCGGTAGACAGGGCCGCGGCCTTGAAGCAGCCTTCGACTCGGCCAACGAGGTCATCGAGCTCGTGGACGTTCTCACCGCGAATGTGGTAGCTCAGCTCACTTGACTCCGGTATCACATTGGGGTAGGTTCCGGCTTTAAGTATCACTCCTGCGAGAGGTCGCAGATAATAAAGCGAGCATTGTGATGTATTTTCTGAATCGAAATATTACACAGCCTAAAAGGTTTTCCCACCATGCCAAATGTTCTGGCGCCGTTAAATACAGTGCGGTAGAAGGAGGGGATCTAGTCTTCAAATAATAATTGGTACGCCGGGTTCGACAGGAGTCGAGAGATGTCCGTGCGTATACATACGGCATTCTCATTGGCGCCGAGGTTTCCATCAGCATACCGATATCATAGTGAAAATCCGAGAGACTCCACGTCCTTATTGGTTTACTTTTGAGAGTAAGCTACTGGTGCGGGCTTTTTACCACACGTCGCGGTATGATAGGCTCCGAATCTATTAAGGTTTCTTTCGTACACGGGGCCGCATGGATCACGATGTATATCGTGAGGAACGGTTTTCAACGGAGGGGAGATGCTTATCCTGCCTTGTTGCAGATGTCTGGCTGACAGGCGGTTGCATGCAGCGCTATTATTTCAGAGTGACGCACATATTTCGCACACAGAGGTCCGGGCGTGTACGTGTGCGTCAGGGGGGTTTGTACAAACCGAGCTTCAACGTTATTGACTACACCTGTGGGTGTAACGAACCTTATAGGTAAGGAATTTCTGGATATAGCGAAGTTTCAATGCAAAGCATTCAGCCTCTACCAGCAAACGGTTCCTTCCTGGCGTGCGCGACAAGAAACTCCCAATGCGGCTGGGGAGGAGGAGGGCGGTTTTTTCTCACGGATCACAGTGCAGATAGCGCGGCCAACGGTTGCCCAGCATTCCCCGCGCACAGGTGCCTGCTCACACCGGCGGGCGTGTCTGCTGGATGACTTAGTCGTCTGTTTTAGCGACGGCTGCAGTTATTGCGCACCTACGTGTTCATTGTGGCTTCTCTCGCACTGCTTGATGAACTTGTTCGACAGCAGCACCTGGGTAACCCGGTCCCGACGGAAGTAAGTGAGCGTACGGCATATATTCGTTAAGGATTGGTTTGCAGGGCGGGAAAACAAAATGTAGAGACCACATAAAGGAATCTGACCGCTAGAGAAACGCTACCTTTTGTGCACTGCTTGCACGAATGCCCATTCGTTTTCATAATTGGTGAATACCAATTCGGTTGTGCTTTGAGAGGAATCACAAAAGACGAAAGGAGCGACTGGTTCTGATAAATAGCTATTCTAAAAGTTCTCTCGGCTTTCTCGCGATTCTCAATTTTGCTAAACTAACTAGTTTAAGTCGGTATCAGCGGGAATCTTTATGTTCACATTCCAAATGGTTTCGGTGTCTGCGCTTGTGTCGCGCGATGATGTAACCCCGACGCAGCACATCAGAATGGCTGGGGTCTCGCCCTTCGAAAGATGTTCTTCTCGGTTTTCTTTACGCCGACGCACGGTCAGGCTACAGCGGCGGCGTCCGCCGCTCTAGACCAGCCGTCGCCTATGCTGCGGCGTTGGGGACGCCTCCCCCGCGAAGTCCAGGTAACGGATGGCCGAATCTCTGGTTTCACCCTTTGTGGAGAGAGAGAAAACACTTTATTTGAGCACTAGTGTGGGTAACTCCGACTGGTTGCCAGCGCTTGGAGGGTGCCGATGACCTGAGCTGCTCGTTCAGCAAGTCCTTGCTGGACTTGACGGTCCGAGCTACGTAACGCCGCCTCCCAGTGCTCTTCGGAAGAGATGAAAGGGAATGAGTTATGGTGGCATTGGAGCGACGTATGTGAATTCAAGGGAAGTCGTGTGGGTAATTGTTGTGGGCGTCGTTTAAAATTTGCTTTCCAACCACCTTCACATCGTGGATTGGAGCCTCTTTTTCTCGATTCCCCATTGCCACTGCCTTGAATCATGTGTGTTTGTGACCTTGGCTTAACGAAGTCGTTGCAGCGGTTAACCTTGATGTTATGAAGACTCTAAGCTTGTCAATCGTTTTTTTTTTTACATGTTTGCTGAAATAGGCCGTAGAAAGGCGCTAATCTAACGAATACTACAACTGCCGTAAGGGGCAGTAGCTACGAAAATATTCTGAATTGCACAAAAAATTTCTTCATGATTATCAAGATGAACTGAGTGGTGAGCACTATCCCGTGGCAAACGAAGCAGCCACTTGTTTTTCTTTCGCAGCGTGACACTGCTCCAGGTACCCGCCGCGGTGGCTCAGTGGTTAAGGAGTTGCGCTGCTGAGCACGAGGTCACGGGTTCGATTCCCGGCCGCGGCGGCTGATTTTCTGAGGGTGGCGAAAAGCAAAAACGCCCGCATGTGCAAGATTTCGGCGCACGTTAAAGATCCCCAGGTTGTCAAAATTAATCTGGAGCCTTCCATTACGGCGCACCTCATCGCCCGTGTAGCGTCGGCGCGTTAAACCCCGCAATCAATCAATCAATCAAGCATTCTGGCGAGTCATTAACACTAACACTAATGATTCAGACAACCTGCTCGTTGAGGATGGCTCGGTCATTCTTATACACTACGCCTAGTGATTTTAAACGATGTTTTTGAGGTATTTTGTTACTTTTGGTCCCAGCACTGTGATTCAAAACCTACCCACTTATCAATTCGTACAAATGGATCCAATAATTATCGAGCCCCAATGAATAGAAAAAAAATGTGGTTAATGACTGTTTTATAGGAATCGGTAAAACATGAACGTGAACTGTGCCTTCAAAGGAGCATTTATTGTGCATCCATAAGAGCTTGCACATCGCTATTTATATTACGTAGATATGGTACCGTTTGACGCACCAACGTTAGACACTCGATTGCATGCGCCGGAACATTGTGTAAATCCAACTGAAACCACAGCCCCATGAAAACTGTGCGAACGAAACGGATCCGAAACCGAAAGAAGTAGGTGACGTAGGGGGCTCAATTCACCCACGTCCCGCGTACACGAAGACGCTGGCATCGAGACGCCTACTGTCGGCGCTCATTTGTGTCATGATGAATTACTTCGCTTCACTTCTCCTAGACGGCAGCATCTCTAGACGGCATCTGACTGAAAAAAATAGTTGGAAAGATATAAGGTGCTTTCGTGGACCTTTTTGCGCTTGAATTCGTAGCGCAGTGGGCAGAGCGCTCCGTTCTTCCCTGTCACAAACTCGAGCATACGACGTCTAAAAGTACCGTATAAATTTTTCATTTTATTGTACAGCGCCTAACTCTTCTTCAGTCGTACGATTCATTCAGTTCGGTTCCATTCGCCCCGAGACAATATGGAGCTTTCTCGAACGAAGAGACGGTAACACGATCACTCGCCGGCTCGCCGGCGATAAAACAACAAAAATAAAACCTCCGCCGCTCCGGTTTCGTCGAAGCTTCCAGTACTTTCGAGGAGGTGCGCATGGCCTTGCCAGTTCTAAAGAGCTTCGATTATTCTAGAAGGGAGAAGAGGGAAGTTATTCGCTGACGGCGGCGGGCGAATTGTGTTTTGTGCTCTCCCTCTCCGCGCCGGCGCGCCTATAAAGAGAGAAGCCGCGCCTAAACAAACCAGCTACGTTTGGAAGTCGTGATTGACAACGGCACCTGCCAGTTTGTACATCACACCATCGGCGACCCGCGCCCTGGAGGACTCCAACGTACTCCCGGGCCTCGAATCACCGTGATCGTCTCGGACGGCCTGGCCTACAGCGAAGCCACGCTTCCCAGGTAGCCGAATCGCCTCCGACAGCGGTGCATCGTCCGGCCCGGTCGGTGAATATGCTGGTACTCTGTATCTCATATGCATCGAACTGTTCGTTTCTTTTTAGTTAACTGCTCCGATTCGTAATATTCATTTGTTAACGCTCCTGTTTGAAATAATTTTGTCTAATTTTGGATCGTTTCTTGTATTCGATTCCATCTAAGTTGTCTGTCATTATCGATCCGTTACCTCGTGCATATGTTGTAACTTGCCTGTCTAAATATAGGTCTTTGTGCTGTTCTTTTTTTTTTTTTTTGTTCAAGGCTCTTGCTCATTCTTGCCGCTCTGGTCGGCGAAAGCCGCACATCAGACGGCCACCCCCTTTGTCACCTGTGCCCTGTGGATTCGGTGGGGTTTGTTGGCTCTCTGGAGTCGACTCCCCATATCTTCTGACAGTGCACCCTAATTTAAGGAAACGGGTGACATTCCCGTTGCGCCGACTGAGTTAGTGGCCCGCATCCGGGCGAAGCCGCGTCAATGGAACTTTTTCTGGCGGCTTCATTTCCGTGACGGATATGACACCGATCACATCTTGGTGTACCCGTGCATAAAACACTTTCGTGTTAAGAAATATTTCATGCACTATATCATTCCTCGAGCCCTGGTATCGATTTATTTAACATTAAATTTTAAAAGGTACTAAATTGTATTGTTATTGTATTTCCTCAAAGATGTTCCAGCAATATATTGAGACCTGCACTCTTCCTGAGGACTGCAACGTCGGGAAGGCGGTGGCCATTCATAAGTCAGGAAGTAAAAATTCACCTTTCAGTTCCCATCCAATCTCTCTAACTAATATTCGTTGCAAAAATGCTGAAACACGTTCTTTACGCAAGCAGTATAAATATCTCGGATGTAATTCTTTTTTTAACCGCGCCCAACATGGCTTCCGCTGAACCTTCTCTTGTGAAACCCAACTTATTTCCTTTGCACATAAACTTAACATCATCCTTCATCTTTTTTCACTGGCAGATTGTATTTTCCCACATTTTTCAATAAATTTGAAGAGGTATCACACAAGATAATATTTGTTAAATTAAGCAAATAAAATCTTGGTCGCGATCGCTTAACATGGCTGGAGCACGTTTGTTGCAACCGAACGCAGTTTGTTACTGCTAGGAATTTCAACTCTACCTTAAGTTCTGTTCCTTGCAGCGTCCCTCAGGGTTCAGTTTAGGGTCCGCTTTTTTGTTGATATTTATTGACGACCTTCCCTGTTGTGTTTCTCCTAACTTTTATTTATTCGCGGCCGACTGCGTAATATTTCGAGAGATTCATTATATAAACTACATTCACATCCTGCATACTGACATGACAGCGATTTCAAACTCGTGGGACACGTGATTAGTAGACCTTAACACTACCAATTGTAACGCAATGTGAATTTCGCGCTCTTTACCTAGTCCTATTACGCACAATCTTCATAGTTCCCCTCTCGAGTCAGTGACTTCCTACCGCAATCTCGATGTTCACATTACTTCCTGCCTCACCCGGTCAATGCATGTTAACATGACTATTAGCAACGCCAACAGAATGTTAGGGTATCTGCTCCGTTATTTATTTTCCGCTCCTACGTAATTAAAACTAACGTTGCATAAAACATATTTCGTAGTACATTGGAATACGCCTCTTCCATTTGGAGTTAACTCCTTCGAATTAGAACAGAATAAATCTGATCGTTTCATACTTCCTAACTACAACCATGCCGCAAGCATATCGTCCATGCAAAACACATTGCAACTTTCTTGCCTTGCATCCCGTCGTCAATTTTCTCGCCTATGCCCCAATTCCATTAAAAGGTGCATTTGATTCCCCTGTGATAGGAAAGGTTAAACACGAAAGTGAAACGTGCATCGAAATCTGCAGCTGAGCATGATTTGCGGGCCGGCGGCTGTCTTGTGGGTGTGCTAGGGGAGCGACGTCCTGCTAGCGAGTCACTTCCGCAAAAATATACTGTCGTCATTTCCGTGACGAATATGACGTCTGGGAAATCTCCGGGTATCGCGGCATAAAACAATTTCGTGTTAAAATATAAAACCCGAAAACCAACAACCCTAAATATAACGTACCCTTTACTACTAAAGGTTGCTTTCACACAAGAACACCCTGTGCACAGGGGTGCACCCTTTACAAGCCGCTGGCTTCATTTTACTGGCGTCCTTTCCGTGACGGATGTGACGTCAGTCAAATCTCTGTGTATTCAGGAATAAAAGACTTCCTTGTTAAAAATTCAATCACAGTTCTCATTTTCGTACCGAACTCATACATCTATCGATATACATTTCCCCACACGTCTACCCCGTTCATAAAGTTTGAATCCAGCTCTGAGGAACAAGAACTTCCCTTCAGTCCTTCATACTAGGCACTTAAAAAAAATGGAACCGCCTTCTCGGACAAACAGCCACCGTTGTCGGGCACCGACTTTTTCGTACCGCACTAGGTAATAATTTATTTCCACAAACCTAACAAGCCTGTACTCATCCCACAAATTTTGTATTTGACCTGTATCCTCGCATCCACTCCCCTCTCTAATGCCTCTGGGCATGAGGGTAACTATAAATAAATAAATGAATACATGTATTGTTTTTAAATATAGTTTGAATACGGCGAGCTCAAATGAATGGAACCGGAGGATTGAGTCTCATTGCAACTTAGACTGCTTGAAAAGGCACTTTGTTGGAGGAACATCATGATGCTTGGGCGACGAACAAAAACGACGTAATACAAGTCATGCGCATGAATTCCGTTTAAAGAAGGAAGGGGGGCATCACATGCATTTCTCTTCCGAAATGCCACCTCCCCCCCCCCCCCTCAATTTTAGCGAACTAGAAGGAGTTGCTAAAGAAACGAAAAGGGGAGTTAGAAGAGCTCGAGCACCGCAAGCCATCCCCCCTCCTTCCACCTGTGGTCGAAAAGAACGCGCTGCATCAAAAAAAAATGTTGGCAGCCTCGCACTACTGACGTAAGGACTGGGAAAGCCACAAGGCTGGAGGCCCTATTCTTGCTTATTCTTGGTTCGGCTACGTTTATCTATGGTTAGGTTTGGAAACGCGGCCAAGGTTTCTGGCTGGTCATGTGGCGAGACTCCGTGAATTTTCCCGCGTTGTATCGCCGTTAACCCCTAATTGGCATGTAACACTCGGTCATGTACGGGTGCCACCGGGTTTGCGGCGAAGCTCCAAGAGTAGCGGAGGGTACAGCGGGACGAGCGTTTGATCAAAATTTCAGAACTCGTTCTGCGTCCACCGTTTTGTTTGGTGGTCTGGCAAGTGGGACGGTAATTAATGAAGTTGATTGGCGTTGTCGCTTCTCTGCCTATTGGCTTCTTTTATTTGGCGCGTAATTTTTATCGCTGAACCGTCGAACCTGCAACCCCAGTCGCAAATAACTGGCCGCGTATCTGCTCCTTTTGTTGCAAATCTCAACAAAAGACGATAGTTTTTGTCGACATTGGCCACGTAAATGCCTCCCTGCGCTTTCCCGCTCATCTATCAGGCAGTTCCGTTCCCTGGCGCTCCTTTCAAGGTAAAGAAGGTAAAGGTTTGTTCAAGTCGATTTAAATTTACCGCGTTCCACTCCTCCAGTTCGGGTGCCTAGATGCCGGCGCTGCCGTACGGCGGAGACGTGCATGAATGGAAGCGCCCTACTTCAGCGCTCATCAAACCACGTTGCCCTACTCCACGTGTATTCCAACCAGGCCGTGGAACATATTTATTGGAACCATTCGTAACTGTTCCCGGTGAATTTCTTAAAATGCCGGCAGAAACCATAGTGGCGCGGGAGACAGCAGGCGACGGCGAGTGAATTTTTGTTCTGCAGTGGCTGAAGTATTTCATTTCGCAAAAACCAAGCATCTGGGATTTTTTTATAAACGAACGCTGCAAATATCACTTACGTATTAATTCGTTGTCTGATATTTGCGTAATACATTGTTCTGTTCAACAATGTTGACAAGTATGAACATACAAACCGGATTAGACGTTTAGATTTAGCCGTGAGTTCATAAGACTATTGCGCAGACTTCGTTTCACTTTGGCCGGGTGGCTGAATCGAGTAACAGACGGACAGACACATAGACAGAAATACAGGCACACGAAATTTTCTGCGTTTAATTAGCCCAAGAAAGGCTATCGCATTTAAAAGCGACAGAGCGAGCCATGCCGCGACGCGTTTCCAAATACGTGACTGTGGCAGTGTAATCGCCCCTCTGGGAGGTGGAAACATAACTCCCGCCCGAGAGCGGCGAGAAAAAGCTGCGGGGCCGACTTGCGCCATTGCGCCATACCTCGCCTAGAATTTTCTTCTCACATTCGCTGGCCCAGCCGCCAGATTATAAAGGTTCGATTTCAAAATATTCGGAATGTCACCCAGCATGACCCAAACGCCCAAGTACAAGAAGACCTGGCCCGCTTGGCAGACGGAGCCGTCTCGTGCCCAAAAGAGGCCCTGCCGCCCAACAGACGGCGGCGAAGACGTCGCCTACCTAATCGCACCTGATACGGCCAATTAAAGTTATTTGTCTCTCTGTCTGTCGGTCTGTCTGCTGTCTCTCAAGAGTAAAATCTTATTTCGATTTCCTATGCAAGTCAGAACACGACTGAGTCCATTTTCCACGACGTACCACCCGTCTTCCAGTGCTAATTGGTAACGAATGCTTATGTCTTCATTTTTTTCAAGTTGCACCGCATTACGAACACGTTACTATTACTATAGTTATGGTCGTCATGTAACTACGAGTACAGGATTCACTTATCACACTGTTATGCGGGATGTCGATTATATTCCCGGTTAACGCGCTCGCAACTGAATTTCGATCGTTACGCAAGGGGCTTCTTCGCCCTTGCCTAATCAAACAAATAGCAACCTTCAATATTCGATGTGTACAATGTTTGAAATTGACCGATAGAAACTCTTACCTAAAATAGTTGGTGTATGATTCAAAATTTTGTTGGAAAACCAGATGCGTATGTGAACAAAAGTACCCGTAAAGTACGCCAAAACAAACACACTATGGTTGTTTTAACCGCAATATTACCGCCATAATAATAACTGATTCTCCAGAGTTTCCACCTTGCAGTTCCGAATCGCCTGCTAAAACGTGTCATATACCCATAACAGGACGCGTCTTAACATTCAAGCAAGCACCTTTTATACTATAGAGAAAAGCGAAATGTAAGCCCCCGATAATACTAAGACAAATTGTGAAAGAAAGATATGTGGAGTGATCGCACCGTGAATTCGGCACGTGGGCTTGATTTGTTGACGCAGGAGCGCAACGTTCATGTAGGAAGCCACAGCCGCATCCAGTGCGTTGACACCATTGTAAGGAGACTCGGCTGCGTGCGCTGTCTTGCCACGGTAACGGACGGTCACCTGAACAGATGGATGCATTTCAGAAGAACAGTTTCGGTGTGGTCGTATGCAATGACGCCTGATAGACATCAGTGCAAAGCAATCGTCCTGCTGCAAACATACATTACAAATAGTGTTTATACGCCCATTGTCGTTTTTACATGCCTAGCGTTTGAAAAACGTATACCAGATGCGTTCAGTGTCCGTAATAAATCCGGGTACCCAAGACCCACGTTACAACACGGATATTCGAGTGTAACGAAGGAAGCTTAATTTTCCCTTGTTATGTAGAATTAGCATCCTTTTATGCTCTGTAATATGAAAGAGTCTGCTAGCACTCAAAATTGACTAGCTTGCAAGAGACGTGCCTTGAGATCTTTGAGAGAGGCCATTGTCCTACAGTTCACGGAAACAGGCTTATGATGAAACAAATCAAACATTACTGGTCTAAACGAAGCAATTCCGCTAACCCCGTAAATAATTATATTACTCCAGCTTACCTGCAGAACCGAATTCCACAACGAGCAATCTTTCCTTCACTGAAAGTTTCCACTACACGAACAGTTGTGTGGGGAATATATTGAAATGATTATTTCATTCATCTTTCAGAATGCAACATACGGGGCTCATGGTATGTGCAGGAGGAGGCACACACCAAAGTATGGTATATATTTGTGTGTTGCTAAAGTCTTTAAGTATTGCAGATTAGCTCCTTCGCAGCGGGCACTGCAATACCTGCTTCGTGCTGGGCTTAATGCCCAATTATCTAATTATCTTCAATACCTTATACATGTGATTTAATTATAAATGTCCGATATGAAAATGATTATGCCATTTGTTATGACAAAAATGGACTCAAAATTAAACGGCATTGCAACTACCTATTCAACCACTATACCACAATAAACCTTCAAAGGATTGCTTTTTCGCCCATATTCCCGTCTCAAACACGAACGAGTCTGTCTGTTCCTCCACAAAGCACCCCCTTCCCCTACAAGCCATGAAGCCCACAACGAGCTACCAAGCGTACCATTCAATGGTACAGCATCCAAAACGTAAAGAAATGGCGCAGCTTGCACTTGTGGTGAAATAAGAAAAAATATGAACGAACATTTATACCCTCCATGATTTCCGGCCCCCTTAACTACGGGTAACACTTGGGGTGCTCTAGAAATCGGGCTACGGGAGCGACTTAATTCCCTTTCATTTTCTTGTCCTCAATTGCGTATGTAAGTTACTCCTGCACTAAAGTGGTGGCAGGAAGCGTCATTTCGAAATATTTTGGTGTAAGAGTACTTTATCTTTATCCCAGCTTCTGTGACTCGACCATTTCAGCCGCGTCAGAAGCTACCTACCATCCATTAACTCTAGTATACCACCTGTGGCACAAAGGATACGATAGCGGACGTCCTTGCTATACATGCAGGTTATGGTAATTGCAATGTAGGAGTTCTATAAACATTTTAAAGGCATCCGGCAGGCCGAACGCCAAGCCAATTTTAAGCATAGGTCTCTCGGGAATCTTAGCTTTATTCCAAAATGCTCTTTCGCCTGGTCCAGTACCCAATCTCTGTATTAAACTCCCCTAACAACTAATCAATCCGTGGCCGAAACTTTTCATAATCCCTATAATACATCTTCACCTGGGGGTGCGAAGTGAGGAAAAGGCGGTTTTGGTATTACGAGCTTAGCCGTGCCATATGAGGTTGGCTAAAAAACATTTGCTTTCCATGACTTAGAGTTTGCACATCACCTGTTGTCGGGCGGTGAATGCTACTCGGAGCGCCTCATAAGGGAAAGGGTGGGACATGAGAGCGATATCTATGTCCTTGAAGGCCCCTTTATCGATGAGCATCTGCTTGCCGCCGCAGTTCTCTTCTCCGGGAGTGCCCAGGACGACCAACTGCGAAGGTAGGGAGGGCGTAAGAGGTATCCTTGAAGGTTGACCAGGCTAAACCATAGGGACAATTGGCAAGAAAGGATACAAAAGACACGGCAAGATAAAATACTGGAACAGACTGGCTAAGTAACTAGTTCCCCAAACAGCCATGGTGCCAAGTTTAACAAAGCGAGTTTCAAGAACTTCATACTCTGTATGCACTCCGCAACACAGGCACGCCAGCAAATATATAATTTCGCCTTACTGAATTTGATATTGTAGCTTTAGCGCACCAAAGTACAAGACAGACAAAGATAAGGACAAGCGCGAATTTCAAGTGAGGTTTTTTGTTGTAAGTAGCGCTTGTCCTAGTATTATTTTCCGTGTTCCCTTTTTGTGCCCTGGACTTGCATGCAATGGTATACCATCTTGCCCAAACCCAAGCCATTCTTGAATCACAACGGGGAATTCGGAGGTCTGACGCAAAATCGAGTCTTGTTTTTTTTGTTCACTAATGGCACACCACCTAGGTTTATCTTCTTGTCTTCCTCGATTGTTGCCTCTCCCACGAGTTACACATTTGAGCATTCCAAGTGTAGATTGTGATGTATTCGTTGAATGAAGCAGAACGATGTCCAGCCGTAAGTCCATGCGTCACGAAAAACCACACTGATAGAACTCATCAAAGTCACAATGTCGCTCCCATCTTACTAGAAAAGCAGACTTGGTTGACAAGTCCATGGAGTGAGATAAAAGGAAGCGGCGACTGTGGCCCACAAAAAAAATTGGCCGCGTATCTGCTTCTTTCGTTGCAAATGTCGTCAAAAGACGATAGTCTTTATCGAATTTTGCCAAGTAAATGCCTCCCTTCGCTTTACCGCTCACCTCTCATGTTGTTCCTCTTGCGTCGCGCTCCTCCCAAGGTAAAGACACCAAAGGTTTGCTTAAATCATTTTAAATTTCCCGCGTTCCACTGCTCCAAACCGGGTGTGTCGATGCGAACGCCGCCGTACGGCGAAGATGCGCGTTAATCGAGGCACCCTACTTCAACGTTTATAGAACCGCGTTTCCCTACTCCACGTGCGTTGCAAGCAGAACGTGGAAACTATCTAGTGGAACCTTGCGTAACTGTTGCCGGTTGATTTCTCAAAATGGCGCCAGAAGCTATAGTGGCGCTGGCGACAGCAGGCGACGGCGGAGTGAATTCTTTTTCTGCAGTTGATGAAGTATTTAATTTCGCAAAAGTCACGCATGTTTGAATTTTTATAAAGGAACACTGCAAATATCACTTTTGTATTGATTTGTTGTCTCATATTTGCGTAATGTCTTGTTCTTCTTCAACAATGTTGACAAGTATGAACATTACACCGGACCAAGACGGGTAGATTTAGCTGTGACTATATAAGACTATTGCGCAGGCATTCTTTTGCTTTGGCCGGGTGGCTGAATCGAGTCACAGACAGACAGACGGACAGACAGACATACAGACAGACCAAAATTTCTGGGTTTAAGGAGCCCAAGAAAGACTATCGTCTTTAAAAATCATTTGCGTGGGCCGATAATGTCACCGCGGTGGCGGGACCCAGCTTTCGTTTAGCTCTCTTCCTCTTTTGAACCTCCCTCGTCGTTGCGCCTTTGTACGTTGAGCTCCCCTTGTTCGCTCTACCCGGCGGCATGTTTCCTTTCGCGGCGACATCTGCCCCCAGGCCGGTCAAACTCTGCGGGCAATAGCGAGACGCGCGCGGACTCACTGCGAGCGGCCGCATTGAGCAGCGCGGGTAAGCGGAAACCTCCGAAGACGAGGCGATCGCTTACTCCCTATGAGGATGCATTAAGATAGACCAAATCAAGGCCGGCTAAAAAATATCGATCTAACCCAGCACAGCCAAGATGCAAATTGTATGACGACATTTTCTTAAAAAAATAGCAAACGTAATACCGCCAATCACAATATCCACTCTAGACCGATTCGGATTACGATAAATCAATGCAGCATTAATTCCGGCGTTTTTTGCTTGCCCGCTATCCTGCCCAGTGTTTAACGATTTTTGCTTTTTCTGCACGCAAACAACGTTTACGAGGGCGTCGGCAGTCTCCATAGACGTGCGGCAATGATCCATTTATTTCCCCGCGAAAAAACGGCCCTCACCGCCTACTACGAATTACGGAAAGGCGTACTCAGCGTAATCAGGTGACCCAAGCATTTCGAATGCTATCTTTATTTTAACCCGCGTGGTAACTTGCGGCCCCGATATCCACATACCCTTTGCGGTCGCGTAATCTTGTGGATGTCGCCAGCGTATATAGCGAACTCTATGGCTTACCAACGTGTTCCGATGACCTGGTTTGTGAAAATGTTTATAAAATATTTGTGAAAAAGGTTTGTAACATAAGAGCCAAGCTTTAAAATGATTTTTAAGCCGTCATTACAAATGCTGGCGCCTTTTTTTTAATTTAAAAGAAGTCTGTCGCCTGTGGGAAAATTTAAACCTGTCGTTATCCAATTAATGATAGCATTTGCGGAAGTCTGGCCCCTACATGTCGTGTCTGCATACCGTAATTAATAGCTGGACAACCTGTTTAGGGCTCGCAAGGGTTCATATGTTGGGAATGGTGGGGGAGGGGGGAAGTTTTCGGCTGAAAAGGCGGGGGACATATTGGTACTATGTGGACCCGTGGTAGAGAAATATTTATCGAGGTGTCCCCCTCGCCCCCCTGCCGTGGTTGTTTCAGCAAGGCTCACAACTAGTCCGAATTTATGAAATCAGGAGCGTCTTTTGCGATTAAAATAGCTAATATGATTTGAAGTTTTCTATTCCTTTCAGCACAACATAACCCCAATCATCACTTTTCAAGCAGCACTCGACATTTTACATGCGTTATACAACAGGGAGCAAGCTTCTTTTGACAATGTACTCCCCAGGAGCGCGGCTTACTCAATATACAGTATGGTGGTATAAAGTACGCATAATACACTGTGACCTGTTTATGCTGTTCGAAACGAAGAAATAAAAAGAAGCTTGGGGCTACAGCACCCTGCGACATTAGCACAGATCACCATGCTCATCATCACCCTACTCAGGTTCACTGCAGTACGAAGGGCTATCTCTTTGACATCCAACCGGTCCTGCACTCCACTGCTCGAGTCCACAGGTTACTCCCGAATTTCTTAATTTCATCCCTCAATCGGGTTCATGGCCTTTCCCATCTTCTATACCTATCTCTTGGTATCCTCTCTATTATCCGTAACTGTCCACCGGTTGTCGATTCATCGCCCTACGTGGCCAGCCCAAGTCCATTTTTAAATGCAGAGCATTTCTTAGCCTCGCCTGTTGCTGCGTCGGACGGTGTCAACAGATTCGCGTCCGCAGCAGGTGCGCCTCTCCTTCCCTCCTCTCTCTCAACAGCAGCTCGCGCGCGCATGCGTCGTAGTCAGCCCGTTCGCTTCGTCGCGGTCTCGGCGTAACAGGTGCGTGATAGCAGCGCGGTGGGTCGTGGAAGGGCGCGCGCTGCTTGCGCGTGCGCGCTCTCCCCCCCCCCCCCCCCCCCCCCGTACTGCTCTCCCTCTACTGCACGCGCTGCAACTATAATGCGGCTAGCGGTCGCTCGTGCTTCAGTCACTGCGTTGCTCCTTCCTTCCTTGGTTGACGCTCGTGCCCACGTTTACTCGTGTCTGCTACTCCAGCATCACGGAAGAAGCGATGGAAGCAACACTGCCTTCAATCAGTACTGAGGCCCCAATGCTCTGCATTTACTCGTGTTCCCCTCGCGGGAAGGCGCGGGAATTTCTTTTCTTTGTTTGAACTATATCTTCTCTAATTTGTTCTCTGATCCAGGTAGCTCGTTTTCTGTCCCTAAGTGTTCCCCAGATTATTCGTTCCAGGTCCAGTTGAGCCGACCTCAGTTTGATTTCTTTTTGCTTAGTAAGTCACCAAGTTTCAGATCCGTATATCATCGCTGGCAGTATGCGCGGGATGTAGATTTCTCTTTTGAGTGACAGAGATAGCCTACTGTTGATTAATTTGGAATGCTTGCCGAGGGTTCCCCAACCAATAGCCATTCTGCCGCGGATATCTCTCTCGTGGTTGGGGCAGCTCTAACCACGTGTCCGAGGGAGTTAAATTCTTGCACTTCCTCTAGCGCTTCGCTTCCAAAGCTGACGAGGACTTTTTTGGTATACTCATTTCTCGTTACTATAGATTTCTTTATATTTACTTCTAGCCCCGCGGCCCTGCTTTCAGATTATAGTTCCACGGGCATCTTTGGCATGTGTTCTGCAGTCCCACGCAGCAGTATTATGTCATCCACAAGCCTCAAATGACTCAAGTATTTTCTGCTTATCGCAAATTCTATGTCTCAGGTTGCGCTGGTGGCGCTGGTTGCGTTGCACCTCGCAGCCGGCAATAGTGACCGAATCCGCTGCTTCTGGGTTCGCATTAACTACGCGCGCTCCAAAACATTGCTTGCTGGGTTCAGAGAACTGCAGTTAGGAGTCTTGTTCAGAGGCGGTATAGTATTGCCTGCTTTTCTGGCTTCTAGCGGTGTGCCTATGCGATGCAAGTCATTATAATTTTGCTGTCACCTTGTAATGCTTGCATTGCATAGGCGCCCCGCTAGAAACCCGAAAAGCACGCAATACATTACCACCTCTGAACACGACTCCTAACTGCACTTTGCTGAACGCAGCAAGCAATGTTTTCGAGCGCGTGTAGTTTATGCGAACCCATAAGCAACGGGTTCGGTCACTACTGCCGGCTGCGAGGGGCAACGTAACCAGCGCCATTGGATTGCCCAGCGCTGCTATTTTAAAACGGTCATGCACGGTCTGACGCGCCAGTAGAGCTGCGATTAAGCATATCAGAGAGGGTGTCGGGCAGTGCGACCATATCGGCTGAACGCCGCTCCTCGGTTCCCGATGCCGCGCCTACGCGGCGCAGCGATGCAGTTCGGCCACTGCTCTCGTGCTCGGTTTACTTCTGCCCGGACCTGTACATGCAGCTTTCTTTGCGCTAAATACTAGGAAATCTCCGGCAAATGTCACAGGTTCAAGGATATTCGAACGCTTGTGGGTAGATAAACCTCTTCTTTTGCTATATTTTTAACTTTGGGCCAGAGACATTATTCTAGGGCAAAGCGTGTATCTTTTCGAAGCCTCTGTTTAGGAGCGTGACGCCGCGAAACTCTGCTTGGGTGTGCGACGTCGCGCTACAGCGCGAGCTGGATAGACCGACCTCAGATGAGCTACGACGATAGGCCAGGCCCCCAAAGTGCTCTGCACTTAAACTAACTGCCTCCCCTGGACGGGGTCAGTTCCGCAGACGACGTACGTTGGGAGCCTTCAGACAAAGAAATGACGTCTGCCTCCGCCGATGGTACATATACAACGACAACTGAAATACCCAATACGGCAGTGAGCTTTTCTGCATGGAGAACCGAGACGGCAGCAGCGGCTGTGACGTGCTCATCCTGTTATACACGACCGCGTGAACTTATCTTGAGGCTGTGTAAAAAGTAGTTTGTAATAAGGTACCTAATCAGTTGAGCGTTTCAAAGTCTATAGTTTGTAGTCTTTACAAAGAAGTGCTGTCTATTCTTCGGTTCCATATCACGGTAGCAAGGGGTCCTTTATCGCCCCTTACAGAACATTTGTGGTTTTTTTGAATGTTTGGATGTCTAAGTTGGAACGTAAATATTATAAGCATTTAAATTTAATTTGTTGTGATCTCGTCTTTTGGGAGTATCAAATAGGAAAGAAATACTTTTGAACCTTAGCAACGTTTTCCAGCAAATTACCTTGTGGCCGCATTATAACACTTAAATAAACGCCCCGGCGGAAATACGCTCACGCTCACGACTCTCTCAGCCACTTACTCGTGCTGTATCCTAAAAAATACCGAAACTAAATATCAAACGCTGATGCCTCTACGACAGGGCCTGTTACATCAGCTGTGCTGTGCTTTCAGGGCTCTGTCGGAAACGACGATACTGCAGTAACAAGTTTATTTATTTATTACAAATACCTACATCACCCATTCCTGCTTGGGGTTTGAGAAAGAAAAAAAAAGCAGCAAGTTCAAAACAGTAATCACCCATAATGCTAAAAAGTGAACGAAGGACAAACAACCCAACAAAGCACAAAATGCAACTGGAATGCAGCATTTATTAAAAGAAACCAGCACGTTAATAAAAGAAAGATGACGTTCTCCTGTTGGTTCTTGGCTTCACTTTTTTCTCGTGCGTGCGCTCAGGAAAGCTATGTGGCGGCACGGCGCCTTTCTTCAACTGCGGTTTCAAAAGCTACAGACTATGTAATTATAAACAACCCACTCAATTCGCACGAAAAACACACCATCAATAACGAGAGAACGATCTAAACCTACGGATATTGCTCCAGAAGAAGTCAGTTTTCGTGAAGTGACTACTACAAACCCCATTGTGTTGCCTACACCTTTTCCAATGCGGAGCATAGTTATCCAAACCTTTCGGGCTTTTTTATCTCTAGGAAAGGTATGAACGCTGGCTTTACCCTGCACTGAGCGATTTCTCTACTGCGGTACACTGCACATTCGATTGCTTTTTGGTTTTCCGTTCTCAATCCTCACGTTTCAGAACGCTCCGGCTGCCTTCGCCCAGGACGCCGATCATCTACAAACAGCTTCGGAAAAAATGCGCGCGGTGGCGCCACCGTTGCTGGAAAGTGCGAATAGGTATCTCTGTCGGCAAGCAAGCACTCCCTCCACCCCTCCCCTCGTGGGGGCATAAGGAGTTACAAGCCAGCCGAGTACGGTAGTAGGCGAGCAACCAAGATGGGACACTTGATGTGACTGCCCCTATGTATGTGTACGTTAACAAACAAAAATATAAACGGTCACACACGGAGACTTGCATAATATTCCTGAGTCCTATGATCATGTTGATATTACCGTCCTCCTCATAACCATTGGCAGCCTATTTGTATCCGCTGTGTATGACTAGCCAGCAAGTCCCGTCTCAAAAAAAGACCACCCAATGCTAGACGTATATCCCCTCCCATCAATGTGATGCTAAGCACAATACTGTCAACGTTCCTGAGTACTACCGAGCATCGCCATATTTTTCCGTCTGGTCACCTAGCGGACGGTAATTGGAGCGCAATCGGACTCCCACTCATCATGCGTCGATTCCCTAGACAAGTCTAGCAACACGCATCGCCGCAGTGATTGCGGTGTGGCCTCGCCAAAGCCATCTGCCCACTCCGCTTCTAATGCATTTAGGGAGGCTCGATGCCGGAGCCCACGGGTGAAAACTCGTTGTTTTGTCTAATTGGTTTAGGCCTTATTGGGGTTGAAGGCGCGTTGCATATCAGCTCCCTGGCGGGCTACGCCAGCAGCTGGCAGCCTACAACAACGAGTTCAACCTAATGTGTGCCGACCAAGCATAATTGGTTTTAATACGGACGCACATCATTGGACTAAGACGCTGAGAAGTTGGATGCGCCCGTGAATGGTGCTGCACTGACCGCCACATGCAAAGGCCGGAAGTGCGTACGCCACCGCTAAGCGCACAGTTTTTGCACAAACAGCGCTACCTTGTTATTGTACCTGCGACCCACACGAAACGAATAATGTTTTGACAAATTTCTCTTCATTAAGACGTACGCACGTACAGTCCTTGTCGTAATTTTCTAGACAAACATAAATGTTTCTTGGCCACAAAAAATTTAAAGCAAAAGATTAACGTCTACCACAAGCGTATCATGTTATTACAGTGAAAAAGAAACGTGTTTTCTCCTGTTTTTTCTGGCATTTTAAATTGTAGCCTCGCTTGAGAGGCATACGCTGGTAATTTGAATTTTTTGCGGGCTATGCCCCATTTGGCATGGCCTAGAAACTTTTGACTGATTGTACATAACTTTGCATCGCCATCATGACCTTCTCCTCTCTTACAAGACGCTAGGGGTATTTATTTGCGGTTTCGATCATCAGCGCCATTCCCATAGCCAGTGGCGGTGCATCAGCGTACTGGTGAGAGGCGCGAGGTGACCGACGGCTGTCTGCTCATCCGCCACGCTGTTTCTGAAGACAGGTCGGGGTGCGTTACTTATGGGACGTGCAACCGGAGAAGTGGCCAGTGAATCCCCTCACCAGTTCTCTTCATAACGAGTGCGTCATGAGACACCGCTGTCCAAATTGACAAAAATTACTTCCACTGTAGTTGTTGCCCTCTCAAAGCAGCGAATTTCTCTTCCATGAGGTGTGATTCGAAGAGAAGTCCTTTTAGGGATTGTGTGTGTATGGGGACATAATATATCTCACTTCATTATTTTCGAGGCTGTGACCCCTACTTTAAAAAAAGTGTTTACTAATACGAAAATCTCGTGTTTAATTAGTTGACAAAATTCATCCTCAGCGGCGTTAACCCGTACCGAAATTCGCGTGACCACTACGGTGGCAACTGCAGACAGGAGGTTTGCCAGCCGTACATAAAAGTCAAATAATTAGTACCAAAGTAATCATTACTTAGTTATTGAGACTATGGGTTAGTAAGATAAGAATACGGAGTATTAAAATTAATTAAAACGGCTTAAGTTGCAAAAAGATGGGTTATTGCGGGCTTGCTTCAGTTGGGATGGATAAATATAAGTTACGAGGGTTTAAGCTCAATAAACGTGCATTAGGATGGAGTAAGATGTATTAGGACGGATTGAGAACCGTAAAATAGCGTGATTGCTCCATCGAAGGGTGGTCGTGTATATAACACGTAAGCATCGTCAGACAGCGCCCAGAGGTTTTGTCCGGGAACTGTTTAATTACACGTAGGGAGAAATTGCAGATGATGCGTTCTGTAATCTCACAGCCTTACCCATACCAGTGGTCGCTCACCTTGCCCCGGAGGTTGCGGCACTCCTTCATAACCTGGCTGACGGCGAGGGCAGCCGCCACCGAGCACTCGGCGATAAGATTGTGGCCGCAGGCATGGCCAATCTCGGGGAGGGCGTCGTACTCGCACAGGAAGGCAACCGTTGGACCTGTGCAGATTGGTGGAAACGCGTAAAGAGGCACGTGTGCGACACGGAGTGGCACGCGTGGCTTTGTAGATACAGCTTGACCGGCACGAGTTGCTTATCTGCGTGAGAAGCAGTGACCCGAAGCTTAAGAGCACGATGCACTTTGCCATCATTCATCATGGAAAGTAACAGCGCAATGAGCCACGAGACACACAAGAAATGCACCAGTCGGGCGCTCACTCGCAACTAGTATCTTATTGGAAGGGAACACTAATTTATAGCCGACACGTACAACCTGGTGTGGTGAAGACTGAAGTGGTGATCTGGTGTCGGCTATAAATTTCTGTTCCTTTCCAATAAAATACTAGTTGCGAGTCAGCGCCCGTCTTGTGATTTTTTTTCTGTTTCCCTCGTCGTTTATTGCGCTGTTACTTTCCATCATGAATACGTACCAACTCGCCCAACTTTAGGTTTCTCCATCCTTGCTTACAAAGACTAAATGACAGGAGCTTTTCCCCGTGCTCCTGCTGAGGACGCTTCTTGCTCGACGTTGCGCATGCCTTGTGGTATATCTGAATGTTCGCTCTTACGCAAGGGAAAACGCAGCACTGAGACACTGTGATGAATATAAAACCATCCAAAATGACAACGTTTTGCGCTTAACTGCGCTGTCAAGAATCACAACACACTGTGTATTGTCTTCTGTGCTCAGACACCCACCCCTACTCAAAGACACACAAATTGTCCCCCTCCACCACGTCTCGACACACACGCTATAGGGCGTGTGGACATTGTTCTACAGCATCTTTGTGCATGTTTTTACGGGTGTATGATTAGTAGTTATATTGCGCTTTCTACATCACATTGCAGGAAACAGAATAATCGCTACTGGCTCTGGCGAGCATAGTCGGCATTGCACGTATTCTTTACGCCGTTACAATAGTGAAGAGCAAGTCAGCTATCATTGATGGGGGCTGCGGTTGCGTCGTGATGTCCAGGGAATACATTGTATGCTACGTTGAATCTCTTTTCTTAGCGTCAACTGGTGCATAAAGAACCTTCGTGTGGAATGCGTGCAACCGCACAGCTCTAAAGCAGTCTTGAATGGTTTCCCTGGCCTTACCGACAGCGCCTTACAAGGAGAGGTTATCACGCAAGAAATCACACCACGCTACCAGGTAACATGGGTATCTTTTAAAGAGAACCAATATACCGCTTCCCGTCGGCATCTGTAGTTTTGGATATCTCTGTACCTGCCTGTGGCCTTTGCCATTTGTATTTTGTCACAGTAGCGTTTTACGGTATCATTGGACCTTCATATCGTTCAAAGAGTGCAGTACGCTTCTTAGTGGCACCACCATCTCATTGTATCTCTGCGCTGTCTTTCTGTGCACAGACTTCGACATTAGTATCTCTCTTTTTTTGTAGGCTCACCTTTGAATGACATCCGTATCTTTTAAGAGAGCGCTGACTGCTTGTCCCTGACATTCTTATCTTTATCGTTATATACTCAGACCTGGAGTGCTGGCTCGTCCGTTACAAAACCGTCAAGCTGCGGGCACCAATTCACGGCGTGTGACCTGAACAGAGGACGTTAGCTCTGTCGTCGGGTGGTCACATACATGCCTCGGACGTAACGCGTGCGCATACCGGCGTACAGGGCCTGTGCAATAGTTATACCGGCGCATAGGTGCGGTCGGAGCCAATGGTGTTTGTAATACCGTATCTTAGCCACGGCGCACACGCTATTAGGCAAGCGGGAATTATCGTGCTTTCGCAATAATATCATACCCGAGTGCCTGGTAAGCTACGTTTGACTCGTTCGACTGCAATAGGAAGGCGCTTTGAGACAGCACAATCCCTCCCTCATCGCAAAAACGTTCTGGCCATCTTCGTTAACTATTCGACCGAAATCTTCCCACGAATGAAACCGGCCTTCGTCCAGCAGTGAGCAAAAATTACCATTTTTTCTTAAAGAAAGTGTACAGCACCGCCACCGCTTTGCCACATCAAAACTGCGTGGAAATGGGGTCAAAATTATAGCTAAAGAGCGTCAAATATTCGTTGAAATTCCGTCCAAGCGATTGTAAAGCATTCAAACACACAAATCTTAATTAAGCGAAGAAGGAAGTCATACGACGATTTTCGCGACCAAGAACCGCATGTACGAACGATCTAAATGTATTAGCATACGGGGTGTATGAGGTAAAGGTATACTATTGTACTCCTTCATGATCGATGCGTGTATTTTCTTATCTGGAACACTTGCTTTTCCGCGATTTTATAGTAAGCGTTTTTACACAATGGATTCCCTGTTCCAGCAACGCGCCTGTGTCCAGATGTCTTATCAGAGCTTCTCGTTCAGCCAACGGATGTCTGGGTAAATCCATTAATTTTCTTACAGAACCCCACTAAATATTGGCCGAGTGATACTAAACCGCAAATATTGACAAAGTTGGTGCGGGAGGTGTTGGCCTCACGTACACCCACACACTTTCAAAGCGAAAGCTTTCTTAGTTGGACCGATGGCGTCCTTTCAACAAAAAAAAAAAAATAATGCAATTCCCCATAGAGCGGTTCTTCGAACACAAACCTCCCACAAGATCTCCGGACGCCCGTCGTGTGCGTCAAACTGGTCTCTCTTTGCGTCAAACCGATTACTTGAAAATCGCTAAAAAACAGCACTTGTAGATAAGGCGATGCACGTATCCATAATAAAGCAGCACTACAATAGTATACCTTTATCTCTTAAATCACTAATTTGTATATTGCCGCGAACCATGTAAATTTTTATTTCTCATTCAAGACAACTGCGTCGTCCTTGGCTTCGTGACAATATTTAAATGGTTCGTACAAGCGTTAGCGTAGTGCGCGAAATATTGTCGCATGGGCTCGTTCTGAGTTTGCCGTTGGAGTGTCTGGAGGTTTAACAGTCGCTTGCACGTACTTCCAGCGAAGGTTGAACGCACATTTGACGAACGTTTGATGTTCGCAAGCTTTTTCGCTTCTCCCAGCTTCCTTTAGGTGGGTATGATAAAGTGTTTCAATGATAGCAGTTCCGAAATAATTTGGCTTAGGAGAAAGCATGGACACTTATCTGTCGAAAGGTTTGCCTAAGCAGAGTGATAACCATGGAGGTCAAAGCTTGCTTCCTTTATTGAAACTTGTTTTCTAATAAACAAAAAAGTGTAGACGGCAAAGCAATGGGACATATTCCCCGTACCTGCGGAATCATGTCACCACGCGCTCTATACGGATTCGCTGATGCCGTTGGAAGTAAGCACAATGTGCATAATTCTGCAAGAAAGAACCCACTCTTAAAATGACAGGTATGAATGTCATCGCGAGCAAAACAAGGAGGGAGGGTTTAACTACTAATTCATTCCGTCCCACAACGTTTACAAATCACTTCAGTGTCCCTTTAAGGGCGGACCCCTGACTACCCCCTGTCATAAGCGTGCGCACTTCTGGCAAACAGCGTGCTGGCACAAGTTCCAGCCGGAGGTATGTAAGGGTTTAGTATTCGCCATCCTTCCAAACCGGTTTTTTAAAAACAATTGTGCAATCAATCAGCTCCTTTTCAGGCCGCTGCCCCTTGGCGGGCGTCTCTGGGCTGAGCCGGTTGTCAGCGTAACCGAGGGAACGATGGCCTGGACCGACGAGTGAAACAAGAAGCGAACGATGAAAGAAAGCAGTGGAGGAGAGGGTCGCGAAATTGATTGATTGATTGATTGATTGATTAATTAATTTATTTATTTATTTATTTATTTATTTATTTATTTATTGATATATTGATTGATTTATTGATTGAACGCGCCGACAAAACGCAGGCGATGAGGCGCGCCGTAGTCGAGGGATGCGGATTGATTTTGACCACCTAGGGATCTTCAACGTGCGCCGAAATCTCGTACACACGGGCGTTTTTGCTTTTCGCCTCCATCAGAAAAGCGGCCGCCGCGGCCGGGAATCGAACCCGCGCCCTCGTGCTCAGCAGCACAACGCCTTAGCCACTGAGCCACCGCGGCGGGTTCGCGAAATTGGGAGGTGAGGGCGGTTCGCCGTGGCGGTGCCAGCCAGCGCTCTCCGAAGGGTGCGGTAGGGGTTGGGAAGGGGCAGTACGCTGCCCCACACGAAGCGCTCGACGGCGCGTTCGCTGTCGAGCACCTCGTGCGTTCGTTGTGCCACGGCCGCTCGATGGAAACTAGGTCTAGTTTCCATCGAGCGGCCGTGGTTGTGCGTACGCTTAAGACGCAGTTCGCGGTCTCTTCTTGAGCGCAATCCACGCCGCCCACGCATAGGCTCATGGTAGCTGCCGTCTAATTCGATCCCGGAATAGGGAGGGGTGCTGTGAGAAGGGCCACAGGCCTTAACTCTCTTTTATTTATATCATAAAATAAAGTTTGACTCTTCCGCCTCCTCTAGAGAACCCACGAGTGAATGCTGCCGCAGCGCAATGCTGCTCCGCCCAAATATAGCATCAGGAGTACAGTAATCGCCAGCCAATTTTTGCTTGAAATGTGCCCTTCCGACCTGACAGTATTATGTCACACTTTTTTAAGCTCTCTAACAAGATCATGTATGCGTGGAATTAAAAAAAAAAAGAGCGAAGAGAAATCTAATCCCCTCTTATGAGTTGCGAATGCGAAAGCATTACGCAACCTGGAAGACAAAAACAAGATAGTGTTTTTTAAAACTGATTTTCCCCGGTATAAATGATAATAGCTTTATCGAAAATCCTGAGCAAAATGTCGCGATGTTGAGTAAAACATTCAAGCATTGGGACCCCACAGCCCTTTCCAGTGAACTTTTAACCATGTCATCGAATCTTTCGTGCGCAATCGGCGAACGCTGGCCTAATCCACCGCCAAGAAAGTTGACCGGGCGTTTGCAGCGAGACGACTAGCTCCATTTGATTCGATCTTTTGAATGCTAATGTGCAGGTCACACATTGACAGCTATGGTTTTTTTAGTGCTGGCCCGCATTACGAACTTCGCCTCCGTATTACTGCATTATACCGGGAAATTTGAAAGTTTCCAAAACCTCTTTCTTTTTGTACACGAAAAATTTTACCATCTCTTACTAAAGAAAGTTGGGAGAATCGCGAAAGGTCACTGACATCAAAATGCGTCTGGTGTGCGCCAGACCCATTGATAACATTTGCCCAATTTTCGCTGAAAGTAGGTTTAATCGATTGAGAAACTTTCAGACCCAAATTGTAAACAAAAAAAAAAGATACCGCAAGACTACATTCCGCGCCTCACGCGAACGCACTCCCGAACGTTCCAAATTTATACCGTTACGAGGTTGATAAGATCAAGGTATGCTATTGTATTCCTTCTCCATGGTTGCCTTATCAAGAACCGTCCCTTTTTGACGATTTCTGAGTAACCGTTGTCACAAAACGGTAGCCCGGTTTCCGACACGCAACGTGTGTCCCGATATCTTATCAGAGCTTTTCGGTAGGCCAATCGTCGTATGGCAGGAAAATGTCTTAGTTTCTTTTTACAGGACGCCATAGTTCCCACTGAGACAGTTTCCGCTTTAAAAAAGGAAAAAAAAAACCTTTTTTCGTGGCTCTAATGCAGCCCACGGTATTACGAAAAGCTAGTTCGTTCAGATATAAAAAAAAGTTCTATATTTGGTATTCAAGGCTCATTTAATACATACAGGATACAGTCGAGTCCGCTTATAACGAACACACCGTAAAATTGAAATCAGTTCATTATATCCGCTTTTCGCTATATCTGGACACAAATTCGACCTATACAAATGGTAATAGGAAACAAAGTTTTGTTCGTTATAGCCGTTATTTCGTTAAAACCGTGTTCGCTATAAGTGGTTCTATACTGTATCTGGCAGGGCACGGCTAACACAGCCGTACGTGAACTCTTGGCGCTAAAACGAAACGGGAACGCTTCCTTCTCGTGAGCGGAGCGCAACCAATACGGGATTCATTTTGCGCAGTAAATCCGCACCCCGCGGTCACTGCTACCGGCAATCGAAGCCTGGGACACATGTGGGCCGGACTTACAGGCTCCCGCTTGTAAGCATGTCGGCTGTTTCCAGCGTGCAACGACGGGCGAGTGCCTTAACTGCGGTGCAAGCGTCAAAATCTGAAGTGACGTTTCTGTGGAACTTGGGGCAATTGATAGTTAAAGAGATCAGCATATATGAGTAGTAAAAATAAATGACTTGTGTACGTCGGTCACGCGAACGCGACGTAAACGGATAATAAAGAGAAAAACGAAGAGAGCAACACAAACACGAAATATGCCTGTAAATAGGGACAGCCAATAGTTGTTCCGGTCGGGACACCCAATGCACTAACCATATGAGGCTTCCATGTTTGTTTTCGTTACAAAGAAAAAACATTGTGAAATTTTAGTTGTTATTTAATGAGTCCAGACTACGTTTCACTAAGCACAGATCACTCCTGTAAAATAAAAGAAATAAATTGTAGAACCGAATTGTTCAAGTATGCTTTTTCCCCATAACTATTAGCGAATGGAATACGCTACCCAAAAATGTATTAACAATTATATCTAATGATGTATTTTCGTGTTCTTTGCAGTGTATCTTCGTTGAACATGCCGGGTTTTGGCTTGTCATTGTGCATTACGTGATATTTCAGTTTTGCCTGTATTTTGAACGAATTTCTACTTTCTTCCCTCCACCCCACCCCACCCCCACCCCCCACTGTAATGCCCTGAATATGCGCTGTGGGTACTATGTTAAATAAATAAATAAATGAACTACGGCGTCACTTCACAGTCCTTGTATTTTTATTTTTATGCATTTTTCAGAGGTTTGACTCATTTTTCTTATTCTGTTGTTCTGCTCCTCCCTTTTCCTCCTTTCATGATAAAGCATTCTTCTTTTAATTGGGGTAGCCGGGTGCGTGAGTCCTTCCCGAGTGTTCTCTCACGCTTTGCTGGTCAGCGCCCCCCCGTTGCTTGTGGGGTGTCACTCCCTCGATGCTGTATGGAACGATTGTTAAAGGGGGTTCGACGCTGAATTCCTGTGACCTCGTCAGAGTCTCTATCACCGACAGCCACTATGTAGGGTTCAGGCTGAGCACTCACAGCTCAATCATCAGTCTTACGGAATCGGAGAAATATTCCTTAGGACGCTTTGCATGCACGTCACGAGGGCGAGTAGCTATGTACCTCCAAATGCCGTGCAGGGCCAGAACCATCATATGACGCCTCGTAATCACTGTCAATGGGTGCAAAACGGATCCCGTGTACACAGAATTTTTTTTTAAAGGTCCGCTGAAGCACGTCCAAGAAAATAACAAAAATCGTCCCAAACTCTCGGCACACGTGTACAACTGTCTTCTTACACGGGTAGCAGTCAACAACCCATGGGAGGTACATACCCTTCTCTGTTTTCCTACGTTTCACTGGTAGTACACCCTTGTGAATTGTAAGGAAAAAAATGAAGGAGGCTCACACTAACGCGTAAGACATGGAGATAGCGAAGCTGTGCGCAACGTTCACGACCATCACCACGGTTTAGGTCCACGATAGCAGCCAATTTGCTTCTTCGCTGCCTGAACGACCTTTACTCCGTCATTGTTACTAAAAGTGCGAACTTTCCTCATTTTTTTTGGAACTGATAATCATTGGACATCACCTTGTAGGGGCGTACGCTATGGCGTGTCTTTCTCGCTCCGGGCAAGTGTTGCCAGGATTAGGGCGAACGCTGGAAAGTTTTTTTTTTCTTTTTGCCAATCTTGGCCATTCTCTCAAGTGGGTGTGCTTGGCTTGCAAACATGCGTCGATTGCGTGGGGCGGTTGCAGCTAGGCACGCACTCACAAACGCTGGGCATTTTCTTGTTTTTTTTTTTTTTTTTTACTGCGGGGCGGTCACCGCAATCTAGGGCAATCTCCCTAAGTGGGTATGCCTGGCTTGACAAACGTGCGCACGCGACGCATGCCGATTGTCGCGAGGAGTACACGCACGAGCGCTAAGCATTTACTTGGTTTTGTTAACTGCCCGACTATCGCCTCTAGGCCTGCGCTCACGTGCGCGTGCTCGATAATTTCTTGGCATTTTTAACTGTGGACACTAACATTTACGATTTGCTAAGCAGCTTCGCCCTGAAACAGTTGTCAACCCATGGCGGTACCTTTAAATCTTTGCAGTACATTCTGTCCTGGCCCCGCATGGTAAACGGATCTGCTCAACGGAACTTGCAATACATTTCCAGAAAGCTACTGACACAATCCTTTTCGCGTCACTGTAGACAGGCATTCGAGCGTGGAGCGGGCACTTGGTAACTTGGTGGGCTGGACTACTTTCCTAAAAGAACCTGTAAGTGCTCCAAAAATTGCGGATCTTCCACTAAATCCCGCAAGACGAAGCATAGCGAGGTTCTATGTAAGCACTAAAGGACACGCAGCCACGGATTGCATTACGTTGGAAATTAGTTATTTAAATATTCTGTCGTCGCTTTCCACTGTAGTAGTAGTAGTAGTAGTAGTATTCATCGTCATATCCATCTATATCGCTGTCTTCCTCACGCATGACCGGCGGGCCCGGATCATTTTGTCTGCAGGCTTTCACATTTCTCCCAACGACGAACGTGTCAGCACGCGCTAGAACCGGCGGCAACCGGCTGCGCAAACTGGGCGTCTGTAGCGCGAGCTGTCGTGTGCCCCGCCCCCCTTGAGGTGTGGACGCACGGGAACTGTTTTCTTGGTATTTTGGAGCGCCACACGCAAGCGTGAACGCCGCCAGGCGCTCCTTGTAAGGCACGTGCTCACGAGCGCGGTAACATTAAAAATAACTGAGTCGGGGCTTTCTGATGACGCCGGCAGCATTACGGCCAGCAACAATAGCTGCCCTACTATACAGAAACATGCAGCAGTAACTACAAAATCAGGGAGCGCGTTAGAAAACGTTTAGTGCCCAACATTGCGTTTAAACAGCCGCTTTCTGCTGGCAAGGTTTTGGCTAGCAGTTTTACTGTTATTGTGTTTGATTTGATGGCGCAATTGGTTTTTCAAAGTGTAACAATAAAGAAAACAATCACTGGAAGCTTGCGCCCACGCGCAAGACTTGAATGGTGTAACTGTTGTAGGTGATCAATCACGGGCACAAAGGCGGGTTTTGCTGTGTTGTGATGCCGTGGTTTAAGTCGGCGACATGGCATTAAAATGATTTTATGTTGAGCAATGTCATAGTTAGCTCGTCATTTCGGTCAGCCTTTTTCGTAAGCCTCTCGGCAACGCGCTACTCAACGTCTCGAGCCAATTCCGCGCACGCCGAGCCTCTCGGAAGCGCGGCCTCTTCCTCGGCATTGCGAACTATCTGAGGCCGGGCCATTTGTAGTATATGATCACCTCCAGCAGCTGCGACATTCAAGTCTCGGCACTTCTAGGGTATTGAGCGCATGCGGACGGCGATACGAGGGCGAACGAGCGAAGGGCGTACGTTATGTCGTGCCTTTCTCGTTCGAGCCAGTGTTGCCACGATACGGCAAACCCTGGAGTTTTTTTTTTTATTGCTAATGTTGGCCAATCTCCGTACGTGGGTATACTTGCCTTGCCAAACGTGCACTCGAGGCACGCGGCGAGCGCAGGAGATTCTTTTTTTTTTTTGCCAATATTTGCAAATCACCATGAATGGGTATGCTTAGCACGATGCACACGCGCACGAGCGCCCGCAATTGTCTTTGTATATTGAACTGCGGACAGCGCACACAAACGGCTTTCTCAAGGGTTTTGCCGTAAAATAAAACCTTTGTGGCCCCGAAGGAGAGTTCGGGGTACTGGACCTGACGGGCCCAGATTCGAGGCCCAGCGGCGTCTAGCCATTTTTGCCATTTTATGACTACGAAAACGTTTTTTAAGATGCCTTTTGCTCGTTGTTTACGTTTATAATGTTTTGGTATCCCGTAGGTCGCTTTAGGTTCGGGGCGTACCCTATGACCATGTTTAGTGTTTTGCATCGTGCGAGGTGACATCACACCTCACCTGGGGAGCACTGGGCAGCGAAGTGTTTGAAATACCTTTAAAGCCTGCACTACCCCCCTCCCCCCCCCCCCCCCCTCCGCCGCCCCCATTCCTACTGCAATGCGCTTTACTTACACCATTGCGTTTAAAGCACTGATACTTGCAGGAAATTGATCAAAATAATTCGTTCCAGTTATTATCGAGAACGTCAACATAGGCTACCATGAGAAACACGGGTCGAAATGCTGGATTCCCGAAGACATACAACGCAAGCTCACAGTATATCTAGTTCCAAATAACGAACACCCGTAGTCAAGGCGTTCACAGACACACACGCCAGTAGCTCCAAGGCCAGATACATTGACGCGGCCGAGTATGCCAGCTGCAACGGTTTCGCCGCCGCTATAGTCGACGCCGACGGAAACACAGGCCTGGCAGCCAGCACGAATTGCACACAAGCCAAAGCGGCCGAGGAGATAGCCATCGCCCTGGCCATCGCAGACCGGGACTGCCAGACCGTGCTGGGCGACTCCAGACAGGCTGTAAGGACCTTTGCCAAGGGCAGAATCGCCCTGTCGGCCGTTCGCATACTACAAAAAGTGAAAGGAAAGGAGAACATACGGATCGAGCGGTATCCGGAGCACACGGGCAAGGCATCGGAGAGAAATGAAAACTGCAATGAAACGGCACATGCCAGGGCGTGAGGACTAACCGACCGCGCCCACGGCGCCCGTCGGCTATGGTTCAGTGCAATGGAATGTCCAAGGCCCTCCGTCTAACCTGCAGGCTTCTCCCGCCGCCATGCACGGGGCAAAGCAGGTAGCAGGCCGTTGATTTCAGACAACTACAAACCGCCACGCTGCCGAGCCCAGCACTACTCCAAAGAATGTACCCCGAGTGACACCCTTACGACTAGCTCAAGGCATGCCTCAAGACGAAGGCCGCCGGTGTACAATTGATGTGGGACTGCATCAAGCAACCAGATGAAGCTTAACCAGGACGCATACAGCCGCGACTACGAGCATCAACGAAGAACAACAATGACCCGTTCCCGTAGGCAATCGAGGCCCTGTCCAGGCATTAATGCGGTAAGCCGGAAACGGCAAGCGGGGATCTGCGCCGCAAGCCCGCCGGGAGTACGACGTAGGCCCTGTCTACGCGCGAGAATACGCACTGCAGGAATCAATAAAGATTTCCCAATAAATCCAATTCCACTTATGAGCTCTTTGGGAATCGCTGCTTAGGGGGGGGAGGAGGAGGGGGGGTGATAATAAGGCTAAAGGAAATGTCCCACCTAACTACCGTGCTGAAGATATTTTGTTTTTCGTGTCTCGTTTCCCTTTTTTAACGCTTCCCGGATACATCGGCCGCTCCTCGCGTGAGGGTCACGTCGTAGAAAAAACGCTCGTCTCTTGCGCGAAAATACGGGAAAAAGCGAAAAAAAAGAAAACGCATGGAATACCCATTGGTGACTTGGGAGAATTGCGTCACCTGTTATTTTGGTGACAACGCTCGTAGCTGGTGTATGCTGCCTGTCCTGGCCTCGACTTAGTGTCACCTGCTCTCTCTTCCTCGACAATTAATTCTTGTGCCAAGGGACAAGTCAAGGTATGCGGAAACTCGCGCTGAGCCCGGCCAGGTTTTCTCGTGCGTCTTCGCAGCAGAACGTGGAACGGTGTTACGTGGGAATACACTGGAAAATAGTGCCATGAGGGGACCGCCGTGGGAAGCGGTCGTCTCCGACAAGGCTATAGACGGCCAGCTCGCGCCGCGCAAAACGCGAACCAAAAACAAGACTATCCTTGATTCGATACCGGTCTGATTGTACCTGTCATTCTCTTCTGTTTATGCTCTCAATACATGCGCGATGGAAATTGGAATTGCAAACGAATAGCCGAAGTAAATCTTTTTTCTGCCGAACACCGTTTCGCGCGCAGTCTTGCGCAGTGGGTACCGTATAAACCGGATTATAGGTCGAGTGGGAATATAGGTCGACCCCCTACCCTGAGGTGGCAAAAGTTCACAAAAAAAAATAATTCGGCACAGAAGCTCAATCACAATGTCTATACTTATTTTCGACGCCCGTCCGTCACTGCCACTCACTATGCCTGCCGAAGTCACTCGCCTGAGCTCTCAGAGTCGTCCAAGGATGACTGCTTCGCAGTCATCTTCCATGCCATCAGGCGCGTTGCTGATGAAGCACTTCCTGAACGTTCGTGAAACCATGTCGTCGGGCAGCGACTGCCAAGAGGAGGACACCCAACTTGACACGGTCGCAACCGGCCCGTATAGGTCTTTTTGTTGTCGCCGGCTATCCACTCATTGTACAGTTCGCGGAGCCGGTCCGCGCATGGCCTCCGGAGCGATCGGGAGCGAAGTTCCCGGACGAAGTCCGCCACTTTGTTCTCCAACTCGGGGTGGACCGCTTGTCGTCCACGGAACGATCAGTTTCGGGGGTTGCACGCACACAGCTTAGCTTTCTAGCTCCGCCAGTACCGCACACTTTTCTCCGAAACGCCTAACTGGCGTTGCGCCGCTATATTTGCATTCTGCTCGGTGACTCAATCGCCGCCAGCTTACGCCGCGGTGAACTGGCATCAACTGCCGCCACTCATCTCGGAACAGAGACGTACAGAAATGTACGCACGCACGCACAATAAACGAGTAAAAAACGAAAAACTAGAGAAAAGCGAAATCAAATAAAAGCCTGATAGTGCGAGAGAGCAGTCCGACACGAATGGCAATGGCGACGGACTGCGCTTGCACATTGTTGCCAGACAACGATTTACATTCTGCCAATGACCGCTATATAAGACGAGGGGTGACTTTTGTGCGGATTTTTTTGGAAAAAAACTCGACCTATATTCCGGTTTATACGGTATATGTGCGTTGCTGCCAGAAATTGTTAAATTCGTTGAAAGTAACCCACCAAAATTGTGACAGCTACTGCTATTTAAAATAAAGATGTGCGGACACACTCCGAGAAGGAGTGCGCAAGGATAAATTGTCGTCGGTCTCAAATTACTCGAAGGAAACCGGTAATTTACCCAAAATATCCGAACGAAGTATTGGAAACAATTTTGTTTAGGCAGCGAAATGTTTTGCGCTCACTTCACCGCATTTTCTGCTGCCGCTGCACATTTATATATAAAAAAACAAATTTCTCATTCATATACTGAGAGATAACCCGTTTATAGATGGCTACAGGCGCTTACTGCATTCCATTATTTCTATTCATTAGTTGCCCGTAGCCGTAGACTCCATGGACGAATCGAGCGTAGGGGGCTTATGAGGCGTCTTCCCCATCTACTTCTTCGCGCTGTCAGCCACAGTGAGCAAGAAAACCATCTCCTCCAAAAACCACCTGAGGATTTTGCGTCGAATCCTAGGAATCCTATCTGCAAAGCGCGCCAACTCTCTCTGGGGGTCCCTTTCTGCCCAGGCATGCGCAACTCCTATGAAAGGCCTCCATTCTTGGGGGTGTTTTGCTAGTGCACGTACCGTGACGCGACGGAGAGCCGCTGCTCAGAACAAACTAAGGATTTTGGCGGGCGAAACCGCGGCCCTGGTTGCTTCAGGGCCGCTGCCGGCAACCACTGCGTTAACGGCTTCGGACTTCGTCACCGCCTCCCCAACTCACCATACGTGGGAATGTAGGAATCATGGTATGTCGTATGTGGGAATCGTGTTTACGTGGGAATCCCGTGGTATGTGGGATCATGTTCCCGGCGGGTTTTTTTTTTTTTAGTTCATATGTTCTTGATTGAACAGTTTGCCGTAGTTTGGATCGAAGGTGGGGCACTCTTTCCCGTAACAGGTTGGTATCGCGACGTTATTTTTGCTCATGAACACAGCCCGGGACAAAGACTACGAGCCCCGCAGGATGGGTGCTGGCTGGGCTGGGCTGTTGCGCCCTCTTAAGCCTACCTTCCGGCTGCCTAGATCCCGAAAGCTTTGGACGGTCGGCAATTAGCTGGACGGGGTGCGCTTACCACGGACTTTCCTCTTAAGTTCCAAGCGCCGAAATCTCGTTGTACCATTTCACATGATGCTAATTTACCAGCGAATTCATTGTTGCGGTGCAGTACGAGCGGCCGAGCACTACATTACCAGAGCCTAAAAAACATGTCGTTTTCTAACACGAGCAGAAACGCAGCAGCGAATTCGCCGGTAAATTCACGCACCATGTAGAACGGGTTTTCTGTAGAAATGTATTTTTTTTTTCCAGTGACACTTCCGCTGCGATGGTCAAAAGATAATGTTTTTGCATTCTGTGACCAAAGTGTACATTTTGACGCATTTTGTGATTGGTTTTGGTGCGATTACCTGCAGTACGATACGGTTGACACGCTGCCCCTAAGCAATACATGTATTCGCATAAAGCACACCGGCGTTGTGTTTTTCCCTAACCGTCGCATATTTGCAAAAAAAAAAAAAAGATACTTGGGTAAAAAAGCGGCATTAAAATAAATAGTCCCACCAAACGCTGTGTGTTTTGTTAATTATAAAGGAATAACCTACGCTGCAAGCAAGTATCTGTTAGTTTCAGAAGGATATAGTTCGTTATTTCTCTGTTTTTTTTTTCTTCGCCGTTCGCTAAGAGTATATTGTATATTTGTTCTACATTTCAATACTTCTTCAAGTGTTACTGCTTATTATGTTGACAACACAGAAAATTAAGAGCATTGATAGCAGTTTTGCGACAAGACTGCGACGTTTGACTGTTTTTTTTGTATGAATACATATACTATTTTTTTTACCGTTGACATTACGAAGGCGTTCACAATTTCTCCCCGCACGTGTAACGTAAACTGGTAATCAGTTAGTAGGTATGCATTTATTGAACAGATATTTAATCCCTTAAAAAAATATGTTGAGGCGGTCGAAGTGTTGTTTGTTTAGTTTCTACGACGGACGACGGTTCGCAAAATGACAGGAATCCGGCCACTTAATTTTATCCTCTCCAGTTTTTTTTTTTTGTGATTTCTTTATTTTCTGCGAGTGACGACAGTTTGGGGATACGAATATGAATACAGAAACTGGAGGAAGATTTGTTTTCTTTAATTAAACTTGCTATGCTTTGTCCTCCTCTTTTTTTGTGGGCGAAGCCCCTAAGGGTCTCGGGCTGTCGGTGTCTCATGTCGTCATCGTAACCGTCGTCTCACGTAGTCACGGTACTAAATCATAGGGACACTCGTTTTCGCCTCGCGCTAGAACGTAACGCGTACGTAAGCTGTTTGAAGTCCACAGTAGAGATTCACCGTAATGGCTTGCAGCAGCATTATCAGCTCACTGCTGCAACAAATGCATTTAAAATTTCAGACCAGACTTTCGTTGTGTTCACGCGCCCGGTGCCTAAAACTGCGCCAGAGCAAGTTCTGTTCTTTTTGTGCTTGCTTTAATTTCGTATGCGGGAGCTGTTTTGCATCATTTCATGGGGGTATTCTTTTTTCTCACGCGCCTGGAGCCTTTCCGCGGCTTCTCGAACGCGCCATTTTAAGTGCACAGCACTTTATGGGCTCGCCTTGTCGCCGTAGTTCGCTAATGGTCGATAAGACTGCCGGAATCAGGCGGTGAGCAGCGAGATAACAGTCCCAAGTAGAGCCTGATGAACTGTCGTTAGGGGGTCACGCTGAGGCTTCGAAGACCACGCGGTTTTAACAGTCATTACCGTACGAACTTCGTGAAACGCTGGCGCTTATCATACATCTCCTAGTTGTTTTGCGCAAAAAGAATTGCAGGTATATTTCAGGCAAAATCTTTGTATATAACTGGCAGTTAGTTAGGAACGCTTATTGGGTTGGTTTCACCTGTAGGAAGCGAAAAAAGCTACCGCGCAAGCAAAAATTAGCAGTGGCTTAGCTCGGCTATGCCAGGCTATACGTAGCGTGCCTTAAAATTCAGCTGCTTATCCTTAGCTTTCCTGATTGCCTAGGATTAGCTTGATTATCATGCTTACTGCTGCTTCAATGACACACACACACGGTATACGCATTATGTGACTCATGTACTCCGGTGCAGAGTCACTAATCGCCCGGGCCAGTGCTAAGCTGGTTCCACAGGCGCAGGCCGGTGTTGTTGCGACGCACGAGTCATCGGTTCTACACAAGGCGACCCCTCAGATGATCATTAAGTGGACAGGGCCACCACGTGCGGAACGGAGGTCGGCGAAGATGCTGGACGAGTGGGGTGTGTTTCGACCGGCGCACGCCGGTGTTGCTGCGACGCACGAGCCATCGGTTCCACACCCGGCCACCCCTCGCATGGTGATCAAGTGGACCATGTGCCGCGCTTGCGCAGCACGGGTCTTCAGGAGCCACGCGGAGCTACTCAATCTCGGTCGGTGTAGCTCACGCTACAAAAATGGCGCGTTCGGATTGACGCAGAAAGGCTCCTGCCGCGCAAGAAAAAAATTACGGTTTCGAAATTGCGCAAAACAGCTGCAGCATACGAAATTAAAGCAGGCACAAAAACAACCCAACTCCCGCTGGCGCAGTTTTACGCAGGGGGTGCGCGAGCACGGGAAAGGCGGGGAATTTCAAATGGAATAGGTGGAAGCCGTGCGCTGATAACGGCGCTGCAGCCCCTTTATGGCGAATCACTGCTCTGCACTTCGGACAGCTTTCACTTTGAGTGGAACGGCTTTAATTTTTTTTTTGGGCGGCTGGAGCGTTTGGGAGTCATATCAAACGCGCCTCTTTTTTTTTTTTTTTTTTTTGCGCGGCCGCTTTTTTTTTTTTTTCACCATCGTAAAAACAAATCCAACGAGCGTTCCTAACTAAATGAACGTGGGGGCTGCCGTTTATATAAACAGATTTTGCATGAAATGTACCTGCAGTTTTCTCTGCTCTAAACAACGCGGAGATGTATGAGAAGCGCCAGCAGTTCACGAGATTCGAACTGTTATGACTGTTAAAACCGCGTGGTTTTCGAAGGCTCAGCGTGACCCCCAGAAAAATGTGCCTCAGAGCCTACTTGAGTGCGTTGTCCCACGGCGCCGCCTGATTCCGGCAGTCGCGTCGACCGTTAGCGAGGTACGACGACACGGTGAGCCCATAAAACACACTGAACTTAAAAAAACACCGGCAAACCCGTTTGCGCCTCTCGCGGAAACGCTTCCTAACGCGTACTAAGAAACACCGGGACACTCGTTGCGCCTCGCGCTAGAACGTTTCCTGCTTCAAAGAAACAAAACTTTTCGAGCAAAGATGTGTACCTCACCCCGCAATGGTTTCATTTCTATTGGAAAAAACGCTAACGCGCCACGAACACTTAACGACAGCGTGCTTCGCTCCTCCCAGGTTTCACGTTAGTAGAGACCGCCCATGATAATTTTTTTACAATAACCCATACAGTTATATTATTCTAACTAAATTTCAGCTTAACGTTGCCACAACGTATTTTACGAACTATATGGCCTGGGCCTGCCAATATAATCCAGGAAAAATGTGACATAAGAAAACTTGTTCAGCTGGTCGCTTCATGCTTACAAAAACTAAAAGGGGGCGCGATTTTAAAAGACTAAGACGAAGAACGAAGCAGACACAAAAAACGAAAACAGGGTGGTGTGTGCGTTCTTTGTGTCTAATTTGTCTTCGTCTATTTTGAGCCCCCTTTTCTTCTTTGCAGTAAGCATAATCCCGAAATAAAAGCCAAATTGAAGAAAACGAGGGAGGTCTAGGAGGTGTCCCTGGCCGGCTGCCCTTACCTCGAATCTCAGCGGGAGATCGTCCCGAGGCCACGGGCGGTGGCCTCGACCCATGGGATCACGGAATAAAGAACACCACACAGAGCAGAGAGGCTGAACAGCTTCACCCTCCCTTTAACCGTGTCTTGTAGTACATTATAAAAGTATTTCCTCCAGCCACTCCTCCTCCCCCCCCCCCTTTCCGGGATAAGTGTGTTCGCGTTGTGGTTCTCGGAAATGACTGCTTATACAGATTACGAAACACGTTACGATACAGATTACGAAACAGGCTACAACAAGCACTCTAATACATCTTTTGTTTCGCGAAATATTTGCGGCTCAATCGCCTTCCAACAAGCTTAGCTGGACAAAACCCTTTGCACGTTGTGATATCTTCACGCACGCAGTGCTGTCGATTTCTTTGTGCTGGTAGGCACATATGCATGGTTGTGTATAAAACGTAAGCCGACCATACGGGTGTGTATGCATAACCTAATTCCCATATACTTCCATACATACGTGTGTGTGCCAAACACACTTACGAAGTACTCGCGACCCGTATCCTTTCTCACTCTTCAAATGAAGGTATACCTTGCAGGTTCTGAGCAAAAGCAGCGCATTCAACCGGTAGATACTTCCGCCGTCGAAGAGCAACATTTGCCGGGCAACTTGTAAGAAGGCGATATCTCCCCCTACTTTGCGTCGGCAACAAAGACGTTCTTCCGCTCGACACGCCGTCACTATTCCGACAGGCACCATAGCGGCCGCAAAACATGCCGACACCAACGAGTGTTCCGAGCACATCAAGAGCAATAGCAGCGGTTTCTGCGCTAAAACGTAACACCCCCCCCCCCCCCCCCGTTAAAGGGCGCTTCACTGGAGTCACGAAACATCTGTGCTTTCCGCCACCCCCCCCCCCCCCACTCGCATTTACTGCGCATTTGCACATGGTATTCTTTTTTTCTTTTCGGACGGGTTCGGAAATAAGTTTATGTCGAGCCATGACGCCACTGCCAGGATGAGAAAACCATTGCATGCATTGATTTTTGAGTACACACTATGTTGTGCTCAAGAATTCAAATCTACTCTGTTAAGAAGTACAGCGCCCTAATGAGCCGCAGTTGCATTAAAGCAGTGAAGACGAATATACGTACCGATTTTAAAGTAAGCACTATATTAAAATGAAAGAATTCAAACCACTGTTTAAATTGGGAAGTAGGGTGGTTTTAAAGACAGATATTGTATTCTAGCAGTGAAGGCGGACAAACCCAATTAAAAAAATAACTCCCAGTGATTATGGTTCCTCCGCCCACTAGCTCGAAAACAAAAACGGCGAACTCAACCCATCAAACCCCCCAACCCCTTTCTGCCCGAACATCGCGCTTATTTTAAATACTTCATATATACAGACAAGCTGCGTCTAATCTCATGGCAGCAGTCAGAATTCACTCGGGGAAGTACTCACGGCAGTTACGATAAAACCTAACCTAGCTGGCATAAATTTTCCTGGATATTATTACGTCCCGACGTAACCTAACATAACATAACATCACCAAATAGCGTAACCTAACAGAACGCGTCATATCATACTGAAATCCAGCCCATCTGCAACAAACCTAATCTAACCCAGCCCAACGGCAGAGAACACAACCTATATTAAACGTAATTAACACATTCTAGAAGTCCTATGCGTCGAACACGTAATAGGTTAAGAACGAGAGTAAAAAACGTACTAACAAAATCACGATGGCCGAAAAATTCTGCAAGCTAAAAAAAAACATTGCATTTGCGGATTTCAACGTGAGCCTTCACATTTAAAACAAACTACTACACCAAAGAGCTACGGGAACAGCTGCAAGGACGGCTTTTTAAGAAATATTTATCCCATAGAATCTATGGGTGGCGTGCTTAGCCAGTGAGACGACTGCCGTGAGAAATATCTGACGGTAATTCTCATGGTTTCGGGATAATAGACGCTACCTATAAAAAAAAGAAGCACACCCCACCTTCCGTTCCTCCTGGAGCGTCAAACACGGCCTTGAACGCGGTGGGGAGCAGGTACTTCCGCTGGACCTTAAAATCGTGGTGTTCCAGGAACTCCGTGAGCTTCGCGTGCGCGGACTCTTCCTTGAGCGCCAGCTCCGGCCGGTCCCACAGGTATTTCGCCAGCGTCCAAAACTCCACCGATCGACCCTCGATCACCTTGTTGATGGTCTCAGCAATGTGTCCCTCCATGTCCGAGCTCAGCGTATGCTCAGAGCGATCACGGCACAAGGGCTCACTTACAGCGCCAAGTCTTCCGTCGGGGTAATTACCTTCAACTGCGTCGTCTGCTGTGACAGCAGGCGTTGTTGAAAGCAGACGACAGCGAGTCACGCCGAGTACGCTTATGCGGAAGGGAGGCGGCGGCCGAGTAGTTCGGCGTCTTGTGAAACGGCGCGGCGGCGTCCCTGGCCGATGCGGGAGCTCTGTGTCGTCGGCCAAGGAAAACTTGATTGCTCTCGATCAAAGGTTATCTCACGCCTCGCCGGCAGTAGAACAGTCGGAAGGAGCCATGGCCTTGCGCTTGATACGTCGCTGGGGCGGCAAGTGGGTCACGTAAGGCTCGTTCTGTCGTCTTCGTTGGCAGTCGGGCGCGAGCGCGCTACACTGGAAGGGGGTGGCGGGCGGCGCGAGCGACGGAAACACGTCGTACAGCGCTTAGCTAGTCGACGACGAAGAAGAAGCGGCGTGGAGGCGCTTATCGTGGGAAAGTCATTCATTGCGGGGGGCATACGTACGAGCGCGCGGGACCACTCGTCGCGAAGCCTGGCTCCGGCACGCGCCGGGACAGCGCGAGGAAATTTTTTTTTTTTTCTCTCTCGCAAGGGAGCGAGTGTGGAGGAGAATTGTACTTGTGCCAGCTGCGCGGTTTCGCTCGTCCTGCTATCGCCGAAAGAGAAAGTGGGACGTAACGAACTGTGTTCTCTTATTTTTACACTGCACAAAAAAAAAAAAAAAAGAAACGATGTAAGTAGGGCACGTGAAACTCCACTGTTGTGACCGTAATAGGCACGGCGCGAGCGAGCTTTGTTCTGAAGCAACTTTTTTTAGGAGCTGTTTTTAGGTTTCCGCGGCGCTGTGGTCGCTTCGCCTATTCGCGGTGCATTTTGTCGTTGTGTAGGCGGCGTAGTATCTTCTACTCTTTATAGAACACATGTTGTAAAAAAGGTGAATGACCTGGAACGCAATGGCACTCCTATGTGATGCAGAAGTTTGATTCGGCATGTCCGCACCCGCCTAAAAGATCAATGACTAGGTAACCTAGAAAATAACCTTCAGCATAAACCCAGCTAAAAGCTGCTGAACCCCGACCATTTACGAAAATGACCTGTGTAATTGAACTGGAAAAGCACTTTACACTAAAAAACAATTCCCCGGTCCACCCTCCCTACCAAATAAAGAAGAAAAAAACGCTGCTGCAGCTTGAGCCCTGGTCGTTCGCTAGAAAGCCCAGGACGTAACCGTTCGGCCACAGTGGCCACAACGCGTCCGGTTTTCGGCAGTTGTTAAAAAAATATCAGGGCGCCTAGCCAAACAAGTGATTGAAGGTCGGTGCGCACGCGGTTTGCCTGGCTTTTTACTCATCGGGAAACAGAATGCCGCGGTATGGTAGGGCTCGGTTAAATATAAATACTGTGATACGTGTCATAATATGCCAGGAAATCCAGAAAACTAGATTTATATACACGCGAAGGGTAGTGGTTATCGGGCGGAATGGTAATGGTATGAAGAGTCGGTGAGAGGGATTTTGTAAGTGGTATGGAAAAATGATGTTTCGCTATAGATTCTTAAATCCCCATCGAGGCCTGCGCTTTTGCAGGTGTTCGACTATTCACAAGAAAAAAATTAGCAGTGGCTTAGCTCGGCTATGCCAGGATATACGTAGCGTAAGCTAAGGTTCAGCTCGCTAATTTTAAGGTTTCCTGGTTGTCTAGGATTAGCTGATTATCATTATTACGGCTGTTAAAAGGGTGTCCTTTCCAATCCAGTCCAGTCCAATCCAAGCCAATCCAATCCAATCCAATCCAATCCAATCCAATCCAATTCAATCCAATCCAGTCAAAGCGGCGGCGGCTGCGACCGCCAGCTGTGCGCTGTGAGACGTCCTGCTACTCCCGCATGCACAGCACGGCTCTCCAGGAGCCACGCGAAACTGGTCAACCTCAGCCAGTGTAGCTTACGATACAAAACAAAACTAAAACGCAACAAGATCTACAAAAAATGCTCAGGGCCCTTAGGTCTGCTGAACAGACTCGGGTAAAACTGTAATTAATACCTTCTTTTGTGCTATGTTGTATTGGTGTCTCTTTCCTCGCTTTCACTTCGCCTTTTTGTAATAATTACTCGACCGTATTGCTTTATTATACTAACGCCCAATGACGTTCACGACTCATGCGGCACGCATAGTTGTCGAATTTTTAGGTTCACAATTCGTAGTCTTGTGAATTCTTTGAAACGAGGGTATTAGCCCTCTCTGATCTCTGGATTCCTGGCCAATCCCACCAGTGGGTGTGCCCTCAAACGAACGGAAGAACAACAACCGCATCAATATTTGTTCCACTGCTGGAAAGCCATAATCATTGGGTGCAGGTACGCTAGGTGATTTTTTTAATGTCAGAAAAGGAATCCTTTAAGCTCCAATCCGAGCACACACAATTATTAGCCCTGGCCAATTCCTCTGTTGTGCAAGAGCGACACACATCAATGGCACCACTATCAGCAGCAGTAATGTTCGGACATAGCGCTAGGGATGCGCATGTGGCTGCCGCAGAGGAGACCAGTAATAAGTTCATCGGGACACAAATGTTTTTATCGTCTGTATGCAGCTGCAGATATTTTCTTGACGCAACAATAACAGCCGCAATGGTTTCTCTCTAAATTGGCCACTTATACACTAGTTACACGGGCACAGTTAACCACGGTAAAGCAAACAACAAAGCCGCAGTTTGCTGCAAAGCCGCAGTTTGCTGCGTTACACGACAGACGAAACTGTGGTTACCCCGATGACCAGAATTAAGATCGAGCTAGGCCAGCTCAGTTCCGTCACCCTAACCATAGTCGTCACAGATGCAGTGTTCAAAATCACACAAGTCAGTACGGAAGCAAGTGGCTACGCATCAGCACAGGCAAAAAAAAAAAAAAAAAAACACCTGGCGTTCGAGACGAAGGCCCTCAAATAGCGGGCGCCCCGAAGTTGCCCCCAAGAGGAGCTTTCGTTCTTTTCGTCGTTCTCGCCGTCAGCGCGACTTCCCGTGAGCAGCGGCTCGTTTCCCGATCCACGCAATCAGCTACGACAAAAGCTGAGCTAAATTTGTGAATTACGCGCCTCGTTTGGCAGAAATATGGGTAAAGAAGGCAACCATGAAACGTTTTCAGCAATTGGAAACGATCCGCGCACACGTCGGCCGTGCCTGCTAACACGCCGGCGCGCCTGCCCGCCCGGCACTCGAAGCGGCTCGAACCGGCCCAGACCACTGCAGCAACATCTTGTTGCCGCTCTTAAAAATCAATGTGATTACGGAAAAGAACTTCCACATACGAAAAAGTGGATGTTAGTGTGTTGAGAAATTGCGCTGTGGATTGCAATGTGCAGTTGTAGACGTAGCGGCGGTCAAATATCCACCGCGATGCTAAGCCTAAAGTTCCAAACACCGATATGACCTGAGACAGGCATGCCGCGCATGGTTGCGAGCTGTTGGGGAAGACCCCTCCCTAAAACTCGCCGTGCGAAAGTGCGTTGCGTTTGGGTCTGAAGCAATTGTTTTAACAATATTTCTTTTTAGATGCAACGCATCTCTTTAACTCGCCTTGTCCCGGGTCGTTGTCGCGGCGTAATCCGCATCCCTCCCCCATTCTCCTCGCCGCGGCAGCTGCGCGCTCCGCGGCTTTCACCGCAGCGCCATCTGTGCGTCAGCGCGGTCAGCGCGCAGCTTGCGCTCGGTTAAAAATTTACACTATCTTCCTGCGAGTGGAACCATGGGGTAGATGCGATGCATCGGGGGTGAATATGCTGCCTAAATAGGATACACAACAACAGCAATCCACACGCTAACATCGCTAACATAACGGAAATGCAACGGCAACCTCCGATGCGTTGCATCTACCCCATGGTTCCTCTCGCGGGAAGATGGTGTAAATTTTTGTCTACACTGCTTCTCTTGTGTTTTTCATCGTGAGGTTAAAAGTGTGTTTATATTGTTTTTGTTACGCTCAAAAACAAGTGTCTTCTGCCTATACACTTCGAATTTTGCGTGTAACATCCTAAGCCGCACTTTGCAATGACCGCGCTTAAAGTTTAGTAACCATGGTTAAACGGAACTGAGGTTACTTCCGCCGTGTAACTAGGGTAACACAAGGCTAGCAACCCAGATTGCGTCTGTTTTGGCGTCTCCTCATATCTCCCCCTCGCATGAAGTCCCTTCATACGCACACAGGAACAGAAAGTACAATTAATTACTGTGTCCTCAGTCGTTTATTTGTAAATGCGCATTCCCTCCTTCTTTTTATCAACGCAGAAACCAGGACATCATGGTTTTTTTCTTAAATCATGGTCACGCATTATTATACGACAACTCAATACAGGTTCTAGCCAATACTAACGAATTAGTCTTTAAAAATGTAACCGCAATTGTCTGTTGAAGTCTGCTGTATACAGGATGCGGAGTATGGTAGGAAAGTCACAGTAACGAAAAAAGTGGTACGACGGGTAAGTCCCTCTGAACAAAAAGTTTTCTCCTCTTACTACGTCACCAATCACGTCACGGGAAACAGCGGATGTTCCACAGAAGAGGAAGCACCGCGGAGCTCATGCACGGACTCGCACACAATCCGGCGAGTCAAAAGCTGTACCTGACGGGCCATATTATCGCGGCCCAATTGCCCCGTCGGGATAAAACAAGAGAGAGTGCGGGAGCGTAGGACACGCGAGAGCGCGGATTACTGTACGTCGTGGTTAAAAAAGACGTTTTCCGTGTCTTTTGCCAGATATGGAAGTTGTGAGCATTTTATGCGCTTCCGGTTTTATTTCTTTGACGTACATTTGCAGAGGCTGGGTGCCATTGAAGCTAAGAGGTTGTCGCTGTTATCATTATCTCGTGTGTATTTTTCTGTTCCTTCATTTTCGTTCTTGCTCACACTTTGACAGTCTTTGCTAAGTTTGTAATCAGAGTTTACCGGCAAGTGGAATTTACTCGACTTAAGCTTTCGCTCTTGTTCGCGACCGATTACCTGTTGAGTACTTTGTGCATTTCTTGAGACTTTATATAGTCGGAACATTTCGTTTTGTGTGTGGTGTGGCGGTGGGGTGGTGGTTAAGCGCAGCGAACTCTATAAGGCGCACCGCCACACTCCGGATATGCCGTCTTTATCACCCTTCGGCGAAGTCTCTATTGGTCGGCGTTACTTCAGTACCTCATCCTTATTCCCAAGGCTATCCCCTTGTTTCCTGTTGCCATGTGCACGCTTCAAGGTCGTGTGAAAAGAGGGCGGCCCGATCATTGCACTTAGCCGTTAGCGCATAGCAATAGAGGCCTGCGGCTTGGAGGCAGGCCGGTAAGTTGCATTACGCTGGCCGCTGGCATGGCGCAGTTTCACGAGGGAAAAATCAACAAAATTCATGGGAGAGAATTGGTGCGCAGTTTTCAGTAGAAGTAATTTGCCAATTTAGTGGGCAGTTACTTGCGCTCGTCTCTCGAGAAGATCTGCGCACAAACGGAGTCCACGGTATGTTTTAGGAGTCCATTCTTTTCCGGCCGAGATTTCTTGCCATGTTGGCGCCGTGCCGAACCGAGGTATTCCGTGCTGTTTCGTTCGTTTTCCCGAACAGCGATTCCCACAATTTATGTTCGTTGTTACATTCTCTCTCACTGTGGGAGGTCCTCGCTTACAACTACTTGTTTCTTTTTTATTTTCATTGTTTTAGTACGTGACCGTTTGGGTTCCTTGCTTCTACAGTGCAAGCCAAAATAGAAAAAAAGGAGAGTAAATACTTCGGAAATATTGCGTCTGTCTTGAGTGGCAACCATTCGTCCTTATTTGGAGAAACTACGGTGGAGTGTGCGCCGCGTGCAGAGATTTGGATTAATTGTTCATTCGAGCCTATCTATAGGCAGTAACGGAAGGTCGGAGGGCAACATTTAGTCTAGTTGATGCGTGAATAATCTCCTGTTATGGCGTCATTGTTCAGATTTGGCGCAAATGTCTGCTGACAGTTTTAGATTTCCGAAATACGAGTCATTGAAATCAGCAGGTCTTTCAAACAGAGCGGGAGGGAAAATATTATAATGGTTTGAAAATACCTTTTTATAATTAAAGCGGCGGGTCATGGCAAGGAGAGGAGATGTGCAATGGACAAACTCTTCTCCATGGGTGATACGCTGCTTTGCCTAGATTTCGCGCGAACTAATAAAGGCAAATGAAAGCGTTTTAGCGTGTCAGGAAATGAGACGTCTCGTATTCAAAATACCCAACCTTACTCGCTAACCGCAATGAGTATGCATATCTTTAATACACGACGAAAGATACTTTAGTTGCTGATGAGAACAACGACAGTATATTAATGTCTGTAATAGTGGAAAGTCTTGAAGGTAGCTTTATATGTGGGTACAAAAATAACTTCCGTACAAATGCTATGAGAATGCCGCCATAGCCATAGACCAGCCTCCCTTTTCCAGTCCTGGACGTCTACGAACGCTCACTGTAAGAATTCAGGTTACCTAACGCGAACTTCGTTTCACCAGAGCTGAAAAATCTGTCCCGTTTCACTGTTCTGACATTCATAGGGACGACCACTTTCACTTACGATACAGAAAGCGCTTAAAATATGTGGTAACACTAATCTTAGTTGGCACTAAGTTGTTCCGAAACAAATGAGTCGTCGTTGTGCTTGCGGAACCACTCCGTTGCTTTTCGGGTGGTTTTCCTTTAAAGTCGGAGAGAATATGGCTAGGCGAAAGGCTCAGCAAACAGAAACATTTTACGGAGTCCGATGTAGGGAAGCCGTTACCTGTTAATTCAGAGCCAATCTAAGCAATGAAACAGCCATTGCCCACATTGGTGGAAGAAAGTTTACGCTTCAAAAGGAAATTGAAGCCCTGGAAAGCGCTGCACAACGACTTTACTCAATGATCGATGTCTGTAGGGCCGTGGTACATCCGGCCATATTTTACGCGGCCTGCGTCTCGACCATCGACGCCGGACCAGTTGCTAATCTTCACTGGACGTGCGGCATTTCTCTGGAGACCCACATGGGAGCCGTACCACACACATTTTCTGGAGTGCGGAAGCTGGGGGTCTTGGGATTGTTAGCGTGGACCTTAAACTGGTAGTGCAGAGGGTTATGTTCTACTGCAATCATCGTTACGGTTTCCAATATCTAGCCTCTCCAATATCTAGCCCCTTTACGCCTGGCCTGTCCCCTTCGGTCGCAACAACAGCGGAGCTGACGCATGATGCCTCCTCAACGGGCTTGTGCACAGAAGTGGCGTGGCGGTGGCTGTTTTGCAGGGAGTCTTCTCTCGGGAATACGTGTGCACAGCCAAACGGAGGGAGCTTTACAGGGACTTGGTGGGGCCAACCGTCTCACCACCCACGTGGTGAGACGGTTGGTGAGGCGCTGAGCGGTACCTGTACCGTTCCGCCCCTCTAGGTCTTCTGAAAAGCGACGTCCTAGGGCGTGCGCGGAAAGTCCCCCTTCTAACCGTTTCGAATGACTTAATCTTCCTCCTGCACACAGGGATCCTACCTAATAAGGCAACAGGGGAGCGGAGGTTCCTGAGACGCCAGCCGCCAGCGCTGTGGAACGTGGGTGACGCCCGAGCATGTTTTTTTGTGGATTCCATCACGGTGCTTTATTAAAGCGAAGATTAGTTCAGTTACTGATGGCATGTTAAATTGGAAAAACTCCAAGTAAAAAAAATTCTATCGGTGGCTGGAATGGGACCTAGGCCCCTCGAGTTATGAAACCGGCGTCTATCCGATTGCTCTATTTTGACATTTTTTTGTCTTAATTGCATTGAAGAATACCCCGAAGTTCTGTAAAAAGTCACACATCTCCACGCCGCGAACGATGCCGAGGGTGCGAAGCACTGGGACGCAAGTTGTTTATTGCCTGTGTGATGAGCGTCATCGTCCGTGCGTGCTGATGCACTATGACATTTAAATGATTTTGAGGAACAGTAAATGAACCCTAAACGACAAGCGCCACACGAAAGACAATTCGTGTCCTACTACTTCACACCCTCGGCATCATTCACGGCGTCTTTTTCAACGAATTATCATTATATAGTTTAGGGTTTTTTTATTTATTTTTAGATGCGACGCATCTCTTGCTCTCAGGCATGTCCCTCCTGCGTCGGCGTCGGCGTCGGCGTCGGCGGCGTCCGAACGCCACCTGTGCATGCGCGACTCTCCTCCGCTCTTCTCTCCGACAGCTGTGCGCCGTCCGTCTCATTATCATATAAACAACAGCTGCTTTAAACAACAAAAAAGTGCGCGCATGGGCGACTCTTCTCCGCTGTCTCCTCTCCTTCAGGCGCTGTGAATATAAAGCGGGTAGCGCGCTGCGGCGGTTCAGTCAGCGCTCGCTCTCGTTCGACTTCGCGTCACTTTGCTTGACGAGTGCGTGCTTGACTTGATTCTTCCGATGAAGACGTGATGGAAGCGACAGTCCCTTCAGCGAGTGGACTGATGCAATCCAATATCAGCGTCAGTGCAAACGCTCCCCCGTGATGCGTCGCATCACATCAGCGTTCCCTCGCGGGAAAATGGGCGTAATTTTGTTTCGTTTTGTACTCTTTGAAATTCGCGGTCTTTGCTAAAGCAGTTACCGGCGCTCTCCCCAGTTGGCGCGCGGATGGTACTGCAGTGTGCGCCGCTCTCGATAGATGGCGTACAATGCTTTGCGCATGCAAACCCCCTTCCGCACGCACGGACAACTCCATACATCGGCACCGGCACGGACATTGCGAGGTCCTACACACAAAACACAAGTTAGCCTGAATGGGAGTTTTTTGGCTGGAATACGTTTTTAAACTCCTCACGGCAGGCGGCCTGCTCCTACGTGTGGTAGTATGATGGTGGAAAAACTGCCAGTTTACACCTTGGGCCACAAGCCGTCGTAAATAAGCGCATTTACCACGATTGTACCCCTTCACAAAACGCAGTATCTAGCTGTGATTACTGCGTTTGTCCTAATGGGAGTATTAAAAACTCCCACGCCTCCTCCATTTCCTTCTCCTCCTCCTTCACCCCTTCCTCCTCTACGCCTCCTTACAAAATGGCTGCCAGTTGGTGTCGTGTGTCGTGTGAGCTCCAGCGTCCCCGAAAATTTATTGCCGGTGTGAACTTGCGGCCGCACGAACGGATGTGAAGTGCTTCCCAACAACCGAAGCTCGTTGCGAACATTGTGGAACCAGCCTGGACTGACGTGCGACGGGCTGCAACGTCGCCTCCGTGTCACCTACCTTCGAGCCGACGGAATACGCCAGTGAGCCCACGCGAGGCCTAAATGCAGTGATCGCTGAGAGTGGCTCGTTAAAAACGACGCGGTTGTGCCTCTGCGAGGTGGTTGAAGGTAAGATTTTCACGTTTTTTATTGTACGCAACATTTTGAGAGACTTGTGCCCCTTCTAGTGTCAAATAAACTCAACGTGTTTCCCGCGCCACTGCACGGGCGATTCTCCGCCACTGGAGGTGAGCGTTGTGCGTGAAAGACGGCGCCATGCCCGGAACGTCATTGGAGAGGCCGAACGGTGCGAAAGCAATGCGTATTTGCGCGGGTCTCGAGCAGAACAATCACTTATCACACTGGCGAGCAGAATGAAAATTGTCCGAACTCTGAACGGCTGTTAGGCTGTGTCTGTGGCTTACTGGCAGGCGAGGGTGAAAGTGGCCGGTCAAACGTCTCTAGGCGGCTGCTTTTCTTGAGAAGTACGTGTGGTGCCAGCCGCGCCTGCTAGGAGGAGGGTGACTGCCGCGTGCCGCCGGCGATTAATTGCTTTCACTGGAGAGGGAGAAGGTCGGGGCCCCGTGGGAGCTCTCCGTACGCTAGGCGCGTGTAACTATAACCAGCAAACGCCATTCGAGGGAGCATTCTGTAGAGTCGACAGACGACTGCTTATTTTATTTTATTTTTTTAAAAGGTGGGGCAGGCGCAGGCGTCACACAAATTTTTACTTGACTTCGGGTGGGGGAAGAGAGGGGCAGTACGGGTGGTAAAACCTGAAGCTCGCTCCCAGAACACTACAAGCAAGAAAAAGATGGAAAGAAAGCATTTTCAGAAATTGGTCGCCACAAGGGTCGCGCTGCATTTCGAACAGCAGAGCACTTCGTTTTGACGAACTGGTGAGCGCAGGTGCCTCGGACGGAAGTGCAATTTTGCGTAGCTTTAAATAAACATTCAGACATTACGGAAAGTTGGACACAAGAGTGACAAGTTCAGCGTCTTTACAGTGCCGCTTCTTTTTTTTTTCAGGTCAGATGCCCAATATGCTTCTGTATTTGTTACCGCAGATTTAAAGCGTTTTGCTATCCTTCTAATGAATGTGCTGCTGTGGCTTCCAGGGGAATGTGCCAGGGGGTGCGGCAACGTCAGCGTTTGGGAGGCAGGTGCAAGCAAACAGCGCACCGACGACATGCTGACCTCATTGTTTGCAAATGGCTTAAATTTTTTTTTGTTGAGGAGTGTTGTAGTAGATAAAGTTCTTTCCAAGGTACCTTGTGTTATCGATGTAGGTGTTTTGTTGATTCTGTGTTTTTATTGTCTTATTAACGTGTTCGCACGTATATCGTATTCCTGTAATTTTTATGCAATAAATTGACTGTGCAGAAAACAAACTTTTCACGTTTCGCCATTCAACGTTTGAAGCAGAAAAAGACTAGAAATTACGTGATCCCCAACGAAAAATAAAAATTCGGCCTGTGCCCTCATTAAGAACTCCCAAATACAGTAGTAAACTCCACTGCAGCACATATATATGAAGCGCACAAAAACACACACAAAAAAAACCTCGAATGCAGGTCAACACTGCTCCCAACGCGCCCCCTGAAAACTCCCAGTTGGAAGAAACAATACACTCCCAATGGTACCCCTGGAAACTCCCATTGTAGTGGCAGTAAAATGAAACTCCCATATGCTACTGAAAAAAACTGCCGAAATAATGGGAGTAAGGTGAAACTCCCATTGGAAGGAGTTTTGAAAACTCCGAATTGGTACTGAGTTATGACACAAGCCATTTACTCCCATTCCGGCTTATTTGTGTTCTGTGTGTAAATGGCTTCGCTCTTAATAACAAACTAACCTCTATGATTGTCACAAACTGCAGGCCAGACCCTCCATTTTTTTATTTCCGGACGGCCTCCCGGACGGAGTCGGCCATTTTGCGCCGCGCGGGGGAATTCGGGGTCCCCCCTTCGGCTTTGTGCGCACCTCCTTTGTTTCGTCCTGCCTGCTACCAGAACAATGCGAGCTGCCGCATTCCAGCGCTGTTGTCCGAGGGTGACGTCACGGTCGCTGGCGTGGACGCGCGCTTGCGATCGTAGCGAAGGAAGCAAGGGCCCCCAGGAGGGGGAAAAGAGGAACAATGGGAATACTTCGAAGTGGGTCTACGGGACGGCCGGCGGAGGTTATTTAAGCGGACGCAAGCGATCGCTTGGGGCAGTCGGCGGAGATTGGAGAACGTGCTACGTGGGGGTGATGCGCGGTGACGAAGAGTCCGGGGGTGATGCGCGGCGCGCCTTAGCGGAAGTGCATCGGTAGGCTCGCGACGGACCGGTCTACGCCTCGGCTCAGGGCTCGAGTTCGCCCGTCGCCGCGAGTCCCATGGCCGACCAGCTTCTGCACCCCGGAGCCCCGAAACACGTGAGCTGCTGCCCGGCGAGGCCATCTCCACCTCGTCGTGACTTTCTGCTGTTCAGCCGGCGGGTTCTACTTGCCTCGTAGAGACTTTCTCTTCCCGCGCCCCCTCCTTCGTAATTGTTTGTCGTATCGGGTAAAAATATCCGCCTTCAGTTTTTTTTTCTAGCGTCACTCGTAACTAACAATGTTTGTCCCCTAGAGGGTTTTGCGTGTTGTGTAATTGTTAGTATTTTTTTGGTAGTTACGTTGTTGAGGGTTAAACAAGTGTCTGCCTCTAGAGTGTTTTGCGTACTTGTTAGTACTTTTGTTGTAGTTGCGTTGTCGAGGTTAAAACCAGTGTTTGCCTCTAGAGTGTGTCGCGTACGGCTGTCTAAGTATGTTTTCGAGATAGAAGGTTAAGTCGTAGGCCACGGCGGATTAGTGCCTGCGCGCACAGGCCGATGGCAGTGTGAAGGTTTTTTTTTCCCCTTGTGTCGGGCGTTGCCCGTACTTTTTTTTTGTTTGTTTGTGTGTACAGTAAACCTATATAGTTCAAAACGTAGCCGAGCCTCTCCGTTGTGATTTCCTTCACCCCAGCAATCTCGGCACACGTGAAAACTCACGGGCCGGCCACCCTGCTAAAATATAAATAACTGTTGTCTCGCGCCCCTCCTTTGGTATTTGCAAGCGGACGCAATTACGCGGGGGAGGAGTTTGTGACAATAAGTGGCGTCCACGGCAGGACCGGTCGGCCACGTGTTGAGGTTGCTGAAATCGGAGAGGCTCACGTGTAGTAACGCTAGCCGCTGGCTCGCGCCTTTGTTCTTTGAGGCTCCACAGTAGCTGAACTAGCCGCCGCGACACAAGGTGCTTCTAGCAGATATTTTTTTTTTCGTGTTCTCCCGGCGCTCGAGATGGCGGAGACTGACAAGTTGATCGAACAGGGCCGAATTTTCGGACTGGAAGGAAGTAAGTTGATGGAGTTCGTCCAGCAGGAGATAGCAAGGCGTAGAGATGAGCGTAATGAAGAACGGCAAAGGAATAAGGAAGAGGCGGAAGCCGAAAGGCAAAGAGAGAGGGAAAGGTTTGAAAGAGAGAAGGAGGCGAAGGAGCTCGACTCGCAGTTGCGTATTCGGGAGATGGAAAAGGAGCAGGAGCGGCTGTTTGCAACGCCGGGAACGCGAGAGCCCAGGTTCGGATGCACCGTCGGACGGGTCTACAGGTTCAAGGGCGAGCAGGATAAGTCCGCATAAATTCATGCCGCCTTTCAACGAAGAGCGTGACGACCTGGACGCATATCTGCGACGGTTCGAACGTGTGGCCGAGGGCCAGAGCTGGCCTCGGGAACAGTGGGCCACGGCCCTGAGCCTTTGCCTGAGTGGCCAGGCTCTATGTGTCTTTAGCCGCATGCCGGCAACCGAGTGTGGGGATTACGACAAGTTGCGGCAGGCGCTAATGCTAAGGTTCCGCATGACCGAGGAAGGATTTCGCGAGAGGTTCCGTGATAGCGCGCCTTTGAACGGCGAAACATGCACGCAGTTTGTTACGCGCTTGCGAAATTTCCTGGAGCGTTGGGTTGAGCTCTCGGGGGGGGAGAAGAGCTACCAGGCCCTGTTAGAGTTGTTTTTGAGGGAGCAGTTCCTGGCCAATTGCTCCCCAAGTTTGCAGTTTTTCTTGAAGGAAAGGAAGGACTCCGGTCTGACAGACCTCGTGGCCCGGGCGGAGCAGTATGTCGAGGCTCAAGGGTGGAGTAACTTTGCGGGACGCACAGCGCTTAAACCGAAGCCAGGGGGAGACGCAACTGGAACCAATGGGAAAACGGGGCCCCTGCCTCCATCTCTCCCCGCCAAGGGCTTGATGGTAAAGCAATGTTTTCTTTGTTCCCGTGTGGGACACCTGGCGCCGGACTGTCGAGGCGAGCAGCTTGGTCGGGGTGTGGCTCCCGTGAGATGTTTCAAGTGCGGAAAAGTTGGCCACGTTGGCCGGGACTGCAGATTAGTGGCACCGCCGCAGACTCCAGGGTCCCGGGGAGAAGCCGCAGCCGCAGGCGTCGAGGGCCACTCCGTAGAGTTCGGAGATGGAGAGGAGGTGCCAACGGTTGGCGCGGCACACAGTCAGAAGGCGCCAGGAACGGACGTGGGGCTGCCTATCGTAGAGGGTCTGATCGGTGGCGAGAGGGTTCGTGTACTTCGCGACACGGGTTGCAACACGGCCATCGTGAAACGCTGTCTAGTTCGGGACAGGGACCTAACAGGAACGAGCTCTCCCGTCTGCCTCCTAGACCGGTCGGTCTTAATGCTCCCCGAGGCCTCGATAGTGGTTGACACACCCTACTTCACTGGTCGCTTGAGGGTCAAGTGCCTAGACAGCCCGCTGTATGACTTGGTTTTGGGAAACGTTGAAGGCGTCCGGCCGGTCGACTGTCCGGACCCCGACTGGGGGGAGAGAACCCGCTCTCACGCGACAACAGGCAACAGTCGAGGGGGATCGGAGGAAAAACTGTCAAAGCGGGCCGCGGGTGCGCGTGTGCAGGATCGCATGGGCACCCAGACGCCGGACCTGTACGGCGCGACTGCAAGCCCCGTGGTTACCCGAGCCCAGAGTCGCGACGCGGCGCCGTTCCGCAAGCTTAAGGTGGCTGAAGACTGTCCGGAAGTTACGCGCGGTGAGCTCGTCCGGGAACAAAGGGGTGACCCCACCCTGAAAGGATGTTACGAGCGGGTCGGAAAAATTTTCAACAACAAGAAAGGGGAAGGCCACCACTTTTTTATCAGTGACGAAGTTCTGAAGCGAAAGCACACCACCAGGTTTGGCGGCGAAGTTACGCAGGTAGTCGTTCCGAGGAAATACCGGACTGCGGTCTTGGAGCTCGCGCATGATGGGGTGATGGGAGGACACCAGGGGGCGAAGAGAACGCTACTGAAGATGCCTGCGGAGTTCTTTTGGCCGGCGATGCAAGCAGATGTCAAACGATACGTGGCCTCGTGCGACGTGTGTCAGCGTACGACTCCGAAGGGGCACACCCGGAGGGCGCCGATGGTGCGGGTGCCTATACTCGACGCCCCTTTTCAGAGGGTGGCCATCGACATCGTGGGCCCACTGAAACCAGGTTCCGCGCAGGGGAACAGGTACATCCTGACCATGGTCGACTACGCAACACGTTATCCCGACGCTGTTGCCCTCCCGAGCATAGAGAGCGAGCGAGTAGCAGAGGCGCTCGTCGGTATGTTTTCGCGGGTCGGGGTGCCAAAGGAGATCCTGAGCGACAGGGGAAGTAACTTCACCTCCGACGTAATGAGGGAGGTAGGCCGCCTACTCTCGGTGCAGCAACTCCACACAACGCCGTATCATCTCATGGCAAACGGGTTGGTGGAGCGCTTCAACGGCACATTGAAGCAAATGCTGAAGCGGATGTGTCAGGAAAAACCGAAGGATTGGGATCGGTACCTTGCGCCACTGCTGTTCGCGTATCGGGAGGTACCTCAGGAGAGCTTGGGTTTCTCTCCTTTCGAGATGTTGTACGGCAGGAACGTGCGAGGCCCCCTAACAGTGCTGAGTGAGCTGTGGACCAATTCAGGGATACCGAATGACACCAGAACCACGTACGAATATGTTCTTGGCCTCCGCGACCGGCTTGAGCACACGTGTCGGCTCGCACATGAGGAGTTGGAGAAGGCAGGTGAGCGGTATGGTCATTACTACAACCTGAAGAGCCGGAAGCGCTCCCTGAGGCCCGGCGAACAAGCTTTAATTCTCCTGCCCACCGACCACAACAAGCTGCTGCTGCAGTGGAAGGGGCCATTTCAGGTTGTCAGACGAAGAGGTGACGTCGACTACGAGATGGACCTCGGTCATGGAACGAAGACATTCCATATCAACATGTTAAAGAGGTACCAACCCAGGGAGCCGAACGCCAGTGTGGCGGGAGCAGGCACAGCAATTGCCTGGGAAGATGGTGACTCCAGCGACATGGAACTCCCACCGCCGCGCCAATCCCAGTTTTTTCACGACGTCAAACTGGGTCCAGGCTTAACAGAGCAGCAGCAGCAAGAGATGCGGGACCTGTTACAAGAGTTCGATGCGATTTTCTCAGATTTACCAGGGAGGACAGGCGTGGAGGAATGTAGGCTGGAGGTGAGGACTGAGCAGCCGGTCTATGTGCGGCAATATCCGCTCCCGTTTGCCGTGAAAGGTATCATTGATCAGGAGGTCAACGAGATGCTCGCCCTCGGCATCGTGGAGCAGTCAACGTCGGCTCATAACTCTCCACTTCTCGCGGTGCGCAAATCGGACGGAACGCACCGTGTGTGCATTGATTTTCGAAGGCTCAACGAGGCTCTTGTGGATGATGCCGAGCCGATTCCCCGCTCGGACGAGCTGCTGGCGGCGGTTGGCCAGAAACAGATCTTCACCAAGCTCGACTTCGCGAAGGGTTACTGGCAGGTACCGCTGTCGGCAATGTCTAAGCCTATGACGGCCTTCTCCACGGATAAAGGACACTACCAATTCTGCTATATGCCGTTCGGCATCAAAACCGCGCCGGCAATCTTTACCAAGCTCATGCGCAAGGTACTTTCCGGCGTTCCTGACGTCGCCTACTACTACGACGACGTGCTCATTGCGAGTCAGACATGGGAACAACACTACGGGGCTTTGCGAGAGGTCTTCACGCGCATCCGAGGCGCGGGGCGCACTGTAAAGCCAGCTAAGTGCGAAGTAGGCATGCAGGAGGTCTCGTTTCTGGGCCACCTGATAAGGTCAGGGGAAAAGGGAACGATAGCGACGACTGTCCAGAAGATCCAAGATGCCCCGCGGCCCAAGACCAAGAGGCAGGTCCGATCGTTCCTAGGGCTCACGGGCTACTATAGAGAGTTCATGCCGAGTTACGCCCAGGTTTCCACCCCCCTTTCTGACCTAACAAAGAAAGGGCAGCCTACAGCGGTTAAATGGGGCCCCGAGCAGGAGACGGCTTTCACTGCTCTTAAGGAGCGCCTGGCAAACGCTCCAATTCTCAAACTCCCAAACTTCGAGAGGGAGTTCGTGCTCCGGACGGATGCCTCTGATCGGGGATTGGGGGCCGTGGTTATGCAGGAGCACGACGGAAAGCTGCATCCCGTGGCGTACGCCAGCCGGAAGTTGCTCCCCCGGGAGACAGCGTATTCCACTATCGAAAAGGAGGCGTTGGCTCTGGTTTGGGGAATAGAAAAATTCCAATCGTTCCTGTATGGCCGGAGATTCCTCGTTCAAACCGATCATCAACCCCTGAGGTTTATCCAGTAGGCCAGCTCCGCCAACAGCCGGGTCCTTCGCTGGAGTATTAAACTCCAACAGTACAGCTTCAGGGTAGAGTACATCAAGGGAAGCGAGAACGTGGGAGCCGACTACCTGAGCCGTATGGACTGAGGGAGTAACCTGCCGAAGCGAGTAAAAAAAAAAAACACACACACATCGCGGTTGGATTGCTTCGGGGATACCTTTTTTTTCTTCTCATATGTGTTCATTTTGTACAGTCTCTTTGTTCCGTGCCGTGTGCCGTGTGGCGTGCATCTGCTCCGCACGTGGATAGAGTGTTGGTGTAGGATTGAAGGGTTTTATTTTCGTTCACCTCATGTGATTTGTGCGTTGAGTTCTCCCTGTGTAAGACTAGTGTGGGAGTGCAAGAGAGAGACTTGAACAGTTGTGTGCGCGATGTGGTGGCGCGTGAATTTGCGCAGTGCAGTCGACCGAAAGTGCTCTGCAGGTGAGCGCGTGCTCAGATTCGTGAGTGCGCGTTTCCACGATTCATCTGAGCTGTGCGACCAAAAGAGACACTGACTCGCCACGAACATTTTTTTTGTTGCTTTTTCTCATTGCCTGTGTAGAGCAGTGTGCATGTGTTGTGGCCTGTTGTTTGTGTGTGTTGGAATATTCTGGGATAATATTCTTTAGGAGGGGGCAAGTGTCACAAACTGCAGGCCAGACCCTCCATTTTTTTATTTCCGGACGGCCTCCCGGACGGAGTCGGCCAGTTTGCGCCGCGCGGGGGAATTCGGGGTCCCCCCTTCGGCTTTGTGCGCACCTCCTTTGTTTCGTCCTGCCTGCTACCAGAACAATGCGAGCTGCCGCATTCCAGCGCTGTTGTCCGAGGGTGACGTCACGGTCGCTGGCGTGGACGCGCGCTTGCGATCGTAGCGAAGGAAGCAAGGGCCCCCAGGAGGGGGAAAAGAGGAACAATGGGAATACTTCGAAGTGGGTCTACGGGACGGCCGGCGGAGGTTATTTAAGCGGACGCAAGCGATCGCTTGGGGCAGTCGGCGGAGATTGGAGAACGTGCTACGTCGGGAAGAGTCCGGGGGTGATGCGCGGCGCGCCTTAGCGGAAGTGCATCGGTAGGCTCGCGACGGACCGGTCTACGCCTCGGCTCAGCGCTCGAGTTCGCCCGTCGCCGCGAGTCCCATGGCCGACCAGCTTCTGCACCCCGGAGCCCCGAAACACGTGAGCTGCTGCCCGGCGAGGCCATCTCCACCTCGTCGTGACTTTCTGCTGTTCAGCCGGCGGGTTCTACTTGCCTCGTAGAGACTTTCTCTTCCCGCACCCCCTCCTTCGTAATTGTTTGTCGTATCGGGTAAAAATATCCGCCTTCAGTTTTTTTTTCTAGCGTCACTCGTAACTAACAATGTTTGTCCCCTAGAGGGTTTTGCGTGTTGTGTAATTGTTAGTATTTTTTTGGTAGTTACGTTGGTGAGGGTTAAACAAGTGTCTGCCTCTAGAGTGTTTTGCGTACTTGTTAGTACTTTTGTTGTAGTTGCGTTGTCGAGGTTAAAACCAGTGTTTGCCTCTAGAGTGTGTCGCGTACGGCTGTCTAAGTATGTTTTCGAGATAGAAGGTTAAGTCGTAGGCCACGGCGGATTAGTGCCTGCGCGCACAGGCCGATGGCAGTGTGAAGGTTTTTTTTTTCCCTTCTTGTGTCGGGCGTTGCCCGTACTTTTTTTTGTTTGTTTGTGTGTACAGTAAACCTATATAGTTCAAAACGTAGCCGAGCCTCTCCTTTGTGATTTCCTTCACCCCAGCAATCTCGGCACACGTGAAAACTCACGGGCCGGCCACCCTGCTAAAATATAAATAACTGTTGTCTCGCGCCCCTCCTTTGGTATTTGCAAGCGGACGCAATTACGCGGGGGAGGAGTTTGTGACAATAAGTAGGCTCGCGACGGACCGGTCTACGCCTCGGCTCAGCGCTTGAGTTCGCCCGTCGCCGCGAGTCCCATGGCCGACCAGCTTCTGCACCCCGGAGCCCCGAAACACGTGAGCTGCTGCCCGGCGAGGCCATCTCCACCTCGTCGTGACTTTCTGCTGTTCAGCCGGCGGGTTCTACTTGCCTCGTAGAGACTTTCTCTTCCCGCGCCCCCTGCTTCGTAATTGTTTGTCGTATCGGGTAAAAATATCCGCCTTCAGTTTTTTTTTCTAGCGTCACTCGTAACTAACAATGTTTGTCCCCTAGAGGGTTTTGCGTGTTGTGTAATTGTTAGTATTTTTTTGGTAGTTACGTTGTTGAGGGTTAAACAAGTGTCTGCCTCTAGAGTGTTTTGCGTACTTGTTAGTACTTTTGTTGTAGTTGCGTTGTCGAGGTTAAAACCAGTGTTTGCCTCTAGAGTGTGTCGCGTACGGCTGTCTAAGTATGTTTTCGAGATAGAAGGTTAAGTCGTAGGCCACGGCGGATTAGTGCCTGCGCGCACAGGCCGATGGCAGTGTGAAGGTTTTTTTTTTTTCCCTTCTTGTGTCGGGCGTTGCCCGTACTTTTTTTTGTTTGTTTGTGTGTACAGTAAACCTATATAGTTCAAAACGTAGCCGAGCCTCTCCGTTGTGATTTCCTTCACCCCAGCAATCTCGGCACACGTGAAAACTCACGGGCCGGCCACCCTGCTAAAATATAAATAACTGTTGTCTCGCGCCCCTCCTTTGGTATTTGCAAGCGGACGCAATTACGCGGGGGAGGAGTTTGTGACAATGATAGTAAGTTGACCGACACATGTTTAAAAAGTCAGTTGGCCGCCTTCATTCCTGAAGAACAGGCAACCAGTAGCGCAGCTGCAATTCCGCCGCATGGCCACTGTACGCAATCGCACATGGTTTACAAAAAATGATTTTGTTTCTCGAGGTGCCTCCGAATTTCGGTTAATCATGCGAAACTTCTATGGGCTAAACAATCCGATCAGTACACAAAGGTCGTATGGAACGAAACAGTTCTTCATGACTGGCAAGAATTGTATACTGTAGGGGGTGATATCAATGTGTTTTTTAAGAGTCCGCCGCAGAACACAAAAAAAAAACACAGCATCCCGACACAAAACAAAAGCGGTGATAAATCGTGCCGGGCTGCTCGCACAAACAACAGTTCACATAACAAGGCCTATATAAAATTTTACTATTAAGCCGTGTTTTAACAAGAAAGTGTATTTGTGCAGCTTCAAAAAGGAAGTTTTTGCAGCTGCATGAATGAATATTTGCCTGAGTCGGTTCAAAACACTATTTTATCTATTTATTTATTTAGGAAATACTGCAGGCCATAAGCCCGAGCAGGAGGGGTACATACGTCGCACACACACAAAAAACATCAAAAGCATCTTGCGTACATTCTGAAAAATACACAAGATGAGCCAAGACATCGATAGTATCAGTAACTCAATGACAAAACAAGAGGAACAACAATGGGTCAGAACAGTGAAGAAATGCAACAAAGCGGTCAGCAAAAGAATACGCAGAAAAGTGGCTATGACGATTAAAGCATGACAGGTATCATTTTAAACATTGGGTTCAAGGCGCTCTACTGATAGCAGGTCCTCTACAGAAGTGTTATTCCAATCGTTGACTGTTAGCGCGAAGAAGGAAACTTTGAATAAATCGGTCCGAGCAAAAAACGGCGTGAGATAACGCGTGTGAATGACGAGTTCGCCGCGTTGATAGAGGGGTTACGAAGTGGGAGGGGTCAAGACCGAGCCTGCGGTTATTAAGAGAATAAAGAAAATTAAGGCGAATAAACTTTTGTCGTGATTCCAAGGTTACAATCCCATGGTTATGCATTGTTTTTGTAACTGAGACATTTCTACCATATGCTTAATATATGAATCGCACTGCACGTCTCTGAATTTTCTCTAGTGAGTTAATGTTCTTTTTTGTATGGGGGTCCCAAACAACGCACGCGTATTCCATTTTCGGCCGTATGAGTGTGTTGTACGCTTACGGCTTGACCTGAGGTCGGGCTTCTCTAAGTTTATGCCTTAAAAGGCACAATTTGCGAAAAGTGGACGAAGCTACAATAGCGATGTGTGTATTCCAGCTTAGGGTGTATTGTGTAAAATCATGGTTGAAGCAGTTTCAAAAACATAGATGACATCCAAACACTTCGTCACGCGGAAGCTTCGCGTTCAACTATCGTCGTCGTTTGACGGAGGGGAGCATAATGTTTTCGTGGTAGTGCTCCTTTGACACCCTGCTTCAGTGCTCCTTTGAGATGCAATGGAAGTTCACGTGGATTAAAACTAGTTTTTTATATGCGGCCTCGGAACCCTTTCTTCCGTGACTGTATCCATTATAGATATGGAGGGTGAGAGTTGATGCTCTTGACAGATGAACGCTTTCAGCTAGCTTGGGTGAATTTTTTGCAGAGAACGCAGGGGACAATGACTGTCCATGACGAGCCTTATTCTAAATGTGATCTTCGTGAAGCACTGGCAAGGGGTAAAGAAGTACAGTAGTTGGGACTCTCTTTGAGGGCTTTAATCTGGAAGACATTACATCACTTTTCCCTCCAACGAGTTTCTTCCAGAGCCTCCCTCCGCCTCGGTTAGCTCCCATCCCTTTGCCTTCATGCTGTTCACAAAAGACCCCGTCCTGGATTTGGCAATCGCTACAGCATAAATAATGCCAGCAGTCGGTTCTTTGCTATCTTAACCCTACGCCTAGCTTTCATTCTCTTGCCACAATATTGACACTCTTGGCCCGCATAATTTCCGAACACGTGTTTTTGTGTGCGTAAAGCTATGCTCGTTAGTTCTCTTCATGTAGATCTATTTCTCGAATTGTAACGTTATGCTTGCAAGAAATGTTTTCGCCTGACCAAGTGGTAAGGATTGGGTTCGTGTAGTGGGAGCCAATGGTTTAGTTCTGGCGGGGCGAGGTGTTTTTATTTTTCTGCGACTCACTTCCAGCAGTTCGTTCTTGGCGACTATTGTAACTAGCCAACCGAAGGCAGACTAACCATTCGTCCGCCCACAATTATTCCCGAAAAGGTTTAATTGCTGTGGCAAAGTAAGTTAGCCCCCCAAATGACGATCCGATGGTCTCTTGGCCATTATTGTAGAGCGTGTAGCCTATTTTTAAAGATAAGGGTGATCACTGCCTCAATAATCCAGTTGATTGATTATTAGGTTTAACCACCCGACGCTACACAGGAGATGAGGCGCGCCGTCGTGGAGATATCCGGATTAATTCTGATCACCTGCTGGTTTTTAACGTGCGCTGGTCCTGAAACCCCTCACACGTCTATATAATAGCAGCAAAACATTTTAAACAGCTCGTTAAGGACCAGTCCTAACGAAGAGAACACGCCGAGGTAGCACTGGCGCTAGTCGTCAGTGTTATCGTCCTTCAGTAACGTGCCGCCTTAATATTTTTCACTACAGCATGAGTACCTGATCTCTTGGTATATTTTCTGCTGTGGTGCCCGGAAGCGGACTGAACTGAGGTAGCCACCAGCTCTACTTTCTTATTCTCGGTTGCTATAAAAATGAAATACATACCACGTCACCGTGGCTTCTGCCAACGGATAAGCGTGGGCGAGGCAGACGTTTTAACTTGACACCACACCCAGCACCGTGCGATGCGAACTGGAGGCGCTGCTGATCCCGGCGAACGTCATCGAAGAGCGCTACCAGGCGGCGGAGCGCCGGGCTGGACGTTTACCACACATACTGACAGTCGAGAGGTGGTGGCAATTCTCGGTGGCACCCCAGTCATCGTAAGCACAAGCCACCTCATCAAAACGATCGCGAAAAGACTTCGCATAACCATATACATTACCGTGTAGGTGGACTGGGTGCCGGAACACGCGGCCGGCGTCGGAAATGAGGCCGGCCACGCGTTAGCGGCTGACGAAGCAAGTATCCTTATTTACAAGTATCCTTATTACAAGTATCCTTAAGCAAATATTTTGGCAAATAATAATATATTTAATGTTGCAAAATAACAGCACACACAATGGTTGTCCAATTCGAGTGTTTAAGTACATTAAATGCTAGCGTAAATGTTGGTGAGACAAAAAGCACAGCTGCAGCATTTATAAAAAAATAAAGAAAGTTTATCGTTGGTATTGTAAATAAAATGATCACACAGGAAACAAGAGTAGTAATAAATAGAGGACGAAGGGAGGACTGGACGTGCGCTAACTTTCAACAATTGGTTTATTGTAGAACGGGCGCATATAAACACGAATCAACGCGGTGGCTTAACGGCCAAGGCGTTGTGTTACTGAGAATGAGGACGCGGGTGCAATTTCCGGTCGCGACGGCTGCTTTTCTGATGGAGGCGAAAAGCAAAAAAGCCGTGTATACGAGATTTTCGCGCACGTTAAATATCCCCAGGTGGTCCAAATTTTATCCATAAGAGCACCCCACTACGCCGCACCGCATCGCGAGCGTTGCGTCGGCGCGTTAAACCCTGCAATCCATCAACCAACCACGAAAACACGTCTGGCTAGCAACACGAGAGAAGAAGGAAAAAAGAATACATCAAAACGATTGGCGAAGGAAGAAAAACAGTGACGTGCCGCCTATGACAAGAAGTCAACCTCAAATTTCGATAAAGCCACAGACGGCCTGCTTACGCATTGATCACCTTGCTATGCAAACTCGGCCGCTAGCACAACTTCTTTTGTTCTAAAAGGGAGGTGAAAATACAAAAGAGTCGTTTGGTCGTACAGAGGGTGAGACGCGTTTACCGTGCTACATTTTTTTCGTTGGGCAGCGACCTTGCTGTCGGTTGCAGCGCTACCGACCTTGTACCCGGGCTCATGTACGCGACCGTTTAAGGATCTTCCGGTATGCCCGGTTTAGTGTCTGCCACATGACAGACGAGTTTTGTAGACAATGATACGTAGGCATTGAGCAAAAGCGTGTCTGTGCCTAATACCGCCGATTGGTTTGCTTTGTTCAATGGCGGCGTAGCGGCATTTCTGTGTGGCTATGAACCAACCCACCCAAACCTTTTGTCTTCTGAAGAAATGGTCTCCGCTGTAAAGAGTGAAACAGAAAGAGTGAAATAAAAAAGTATTATTCTTGATTTGTTTTACTTACAGTCGGCTGTTTAAAGTGGCCGAACGCTACGCAAAAAAACAAACAAACAAAAAAAAAACAGTAGCATACCCGCACGTTGCGAGCTGTAGAGCAAAAGAAAAGTTTTTTGGTTGACATTTGACAACCGGCCCGCGCTCTGCACCGCCGGGCGGCGGCTGGGCTTCCACTGTAGAAGGAAGCCCCCCTCACGCCCGCAAGCTTTCTCCAATTGGCGCTCTGCCCGACAACCACACGTTGGTAATAGAAAATTCTCAACTTCGCCGCATCCTCTTCAAGCTACGCGCCGAGATGGCAACCATGATGAAGGAGCTCGCAGCGTTTCGTAACGTCTCAACGCGCCGTCAGTGGGTCTCTCCAAAAACGAACCGGTTCGCCTCTACACGTAGTAGTCACTCGCGCAAGATTGTCGGAAGCCCGCTTCTGATGCAGCGCTGAACGTAGCCCAGCCTACATCACCTAACCAAACCTTGTTACCTCTCTCCCAGAAGGGCTTCCGCCCTCCTTTACTCAATAAAGCAATTTTCTCCCTTCTTCGGTTGTTGTCGTGTTGTTCGTCGTGGCACATGCCCACTTGAGTAATTATCCAGGAATCAGGAGATCTAAGGCGGTAATGTGGAAGCTTTGGAACATATAAAAAATACTACAAATTCCGAGCGCAAAAATTTCAGAATAGGGCCTTAAGCCTGGTGCCTAATCATGACACCACGTGAGTTGAAGAAAAGAATCTGTTCAAACTAGAGGTGGTGGGTATACGAGCCGCTCAACGAAAAGGACGACGACGGACCCATGTACGTGCATGCAGCACGCAGCGCGTGCTGGGCTTTTGTGGTTTTTGGGACCTTGAAAGATCAAGATGCTTGCTTTACAGATGCCTGGTTTTGTGTCTTTTTTATGGGACGCCGCTAGACGCTAGGCGCGTTTTCACACACAAGTCTTGCGCGGCTGTTGCCTACTGCCTACCCCTTCGCACTTTCACGATGTTTTCCTTTCCTCTGACTTGGTCACCGTATCTCATCTGCCTTCGGTATCGTCCTCGTTCTCTCGTCTACATCGTTGAACGATCGTGCCACGAAAACGCCGGAGCGGGTGGGTAAGAGGCAGTCCTATAAATATTGAATTTGCGGAAGCCGGGGAGCCGGCGACCGGGTCGTCCGACAAAAAAAAAAAAATGGAAAGAGGATTGAGGTAGGATGGTCGGAGAAGGGCTCTGAGGGAGCTCTGATGTAGACTCCCCGCAGCACTCGCTGGGAGTTTGTGACGGCACGCGAGCTGAAAGAGCTTGAGTGGATAATGCCAGCGGGCTACTACTCAAAATGGTGACGCACCGCCGAAGAGTTCGACGCGAAGTTCAACAGTAAGTCAACAGAATGTCAAGTAGGCTTCGGAAATTGGAGGGATCCATCGATTATTTTTTTCTTGGTTGGGTGGGGTATGATCACATTTAACTTTACTTCCTCGCCTTCTATTCCTGTCAAGGGTTCCTACGGTGCGAATAAATTAAGAAAATTGTTTGTCACTTGACGCAGTTTTTGAGTTTTGAAATCGATTTCCTTATTAGCTATTTTCAAGGGTACCTTTTGTTGATTGATTGTGCGGTTAAACGCTCCCACGCTACACAGGTGTCACACAAGAGGGTAATGCAACTAAAGAAAACGAAGCTCAGCTTAGGAACTAGGCGACCGTAAAAGTAGAGGAGGAGTAAGGTAGATAATAAGCGGGTTTGGGGGCTTTCGCTAGGCAACCCCCCCTAGGCTAGGCAGGGCATGTAAAGCGAAGGCAAGATAACCGTTGGTTATTGAGGGTAACAGAGTGGATCTCTAGAGAAGGCAGGCGTTGCAGGGGGCGGCAGAAAGTAAGATGGGCAGATGAGATCAAGAAGTTTGGGGGATAAATTGGGCGCAGTTAGCACAGGACCGGGGTAATTGGAGGTAAATGGGAGAGGCGTTTGCCCTGTAGTGGGCGTAGACAGGCTGGTGGTGATAATGATGACGATGTCTTCCGAGAATCAAGCGGGTGGGAGCTCTGTTGGTAGCGGCGCTCTCGCCCCGCTCTCGCCGAAACACATGGCCACTGACGCGTGGGCCGCAATGGCGGCGAAGACACTCCAACTGCGCCGGCATCCCCCCTTTGGGCCCCAACATGGCGAGCGAAACAAAGACACCCGTGGAGGGACTCTAATTTCGCTCCAACAGGGGATGAGGCGCGGAGAAGTTGGGAGCTCTGGATTATCTTCACTACGTGAGGATCTAAAACGTGGGCCGAAATCCATAACACACGGGCGTTTTCTCTTTTCGCCTCCATCAGAAAAGCGGTAGCGCTGACGGGAATCGAACGCGCATCGTTGGGCTCATCAGCACAACACCTTAGCCGCTGGGCCCCCGCGGGGGGTCAAGGGCACATTCGACTAGCGTGACTATATTTTTGCAGAGAACGCAGTGGATAGCCGTCCTTGACTGCCTGGTACTAAATTTGATTTTCATGAAGCACTACGCGAACTCTCACGGAGTTCAAGGTAAAGAAGCAGAGTAGTTAGGACTCTATTTCAGGGTTTGAATCGAAATCATTATAGGTCGCATTACCCTCCAACGACTTTCTTCAAGAACTTCTCTGCCCGCAGTGCATTACCGCCGGCCCTCTAGGGCTTTGCTAGCTGTACCTTTCGACTGGCTTTCCCTTTTCCATAACATGTGCGTCCTTGGCCACCAGAATCCGTGAAAGCTTGTTTTTGTGTGCGTAAAACTATGTTCGTTAGTTCTCTGAACCACCAGGAATCCCTACATGTGGCCCTGTTTCTTTAAGTGTCAATAAAGGTACTCTTGAAAAACCGTGGCCACGTGACTGAACGGTAAGGACTGGATTTGCGTTGTGGGATTGAATGGTTCTCTGCCGGCGGAGCGAGGTGTCTTTTATTCTTCTCAGACTCACTTTCAGCAGTTTGTCCTTGGGGAGTGTACGGACGCACCAACCGGTGGCCGACCTACGGGGTCCGCCTAACCGTTCGTCCGCTTATAATTAGTCCCAAAAAGGTTTAATTGTTGCTGCTAAGTAAGTTATCACTCCAATGGACGAACCGTTATCCCTTTACCATTAGAGTATGTATAGCATGTAGCTTATTGTTCCAAAAATAAGGGAAACAGCTGCCCCAAATCCAGTTGAATATTTATCAGGTTTAACGCGCCGATGCTTCACAGGCAATATGACTCGCGCCGCTACAGAGGGCTCCTGATAAGGTTTGACCACATGGAAATTTTTAACACGCGCGGGGACAGAAAGCCTCTATAAGTCTATATAACAGCCGGTATAGATTAAAACAGCACGTTAGGCACTAGTCTTAAAGAAAATTGCGCCCGTCTTCACGCGAGGGAAACCTGATGTGATGCGGCGCATCGGGGGGTTCAATTAGTCGTAACGTTGCCTTGAGCGTTTTCGCTGACACTGGTATTGGATTGTGTCAGCCCACTCGCTGAAGGGACCGTCGCTTCCATCACGATTCATCGGAAGAATCAAGTCAAGCACGGAGTCGTCAAGCAAAGGCTAGCGGCGTCGAACGAGAGCGAGCGCTGACTGAACCGCCGCAGCGCGCTACCCGCGTTATAATCACAGCGCCTGAAGAAGAGGAGACAGCGGAGGAGAGTCGTGCATGCGCGCACTTGCGCGACGGAGCAGACGCGAGCGAAGCGAAGTGCGCGCACGCAGCTGTTGTTTATGATAATGAGACGGAGTGAGAGTATTGTGCACAGCTGTCGGAGAGAAGAGCGGAGGAGAGGCGCACATGCGCAGGTGGCGCGCGGACGCCGCCGACGCCGACGCCGACGCAGGAGGGACATGCCTCAGAGCAAGAGATGCGTCGCATCTAACAAAAGACACAGAGGGGGAACTTGAGCTGGTAATGTGTGTTTTTTTCCTTCAGTAACTTGCCGCTTTAATATTTGCCGCTACAGCAGGTTAACCTGATATCTCGGATATCGGCTGCTGTGGTACCTGGAGGCGGTCTGAACAGAGGCAGCCAAACGCCCTGCTTTCTTCTTCCCCATTGCATTAAAGAAGAGCTAGATTTCATCTCATCTGCAGGCATAAACTCGGCCGCGTTATTGCACTGACAATAGCTGAGCTTTCAAACATTCAGTGAACTGTAACAATGACGATGAGAGTTAGCCGGTCGTAACGCTTACATCAAATAGCCTAAGAGAGTTTCTGCATGTGTCTCGCGCTTCCTTCCGCTTTCTCTTTCTATGTGTGTGTGTATGCGGGTGCGTGTGAGTGGGTTTGTGGGGAAATGGGCCCGCGCGGTAGTGCGTACGGGTGCGCGTGTTTTGGAAAGTATATGGGATTGGGAATCGCAGGGCTTAACAAAATACGTGCAGTGGCGCTCATGGGATGTTTCTTCAACTTTTTGTTCTCCCTAAATATTTTACAGGAACTTTTATCACGTTACAAACACCAAAAAGTAAAATATTTAAGGCATGTAGTGTAATGTCGGTCCAAATCACGTTGTTGGGGTGCATGAGAAATGTGTTTAATTAACCGCAGCGTATGTACAAAGCGATGAGATGGGTGCAGAAAAGCTTAGGCAAATGCAATTCTTCAAACGCACCTCCGTGCTTTCACTGCCCACTTAAGTGTGTGGAAGCCACATCTACACCGTGGTTTTGAAATTGCAATTTGCACAACGTACCTCACCTGCCCTATTGTGAAAAAGGTTTTCGAGCAGTTCAGACACCACTGACTCGGCTGCCGGCGACGCCCGTAAGAAAAGCGCAAACCCGCTGACCTGGGCAAATTGCGACCGAGTGACGATTACGACTTTTTGTTATTGTAGGTGTCCTTGTTTGCTTGTGACTGGCGTGCTAACCGTGCGGCTAGTCACGCGTTCATCGTGTTGGGCTTGAGCGGCATGCAGGTATAGCACTTTCTGTTGTGCTGGCGTTACGTTCAGGGCACACATTGAATATTTTTGGATGCGTGACGGCGATCCAACGTCGTCGTTTTTGGCGCGTGCATATAGTCGCGTACTGGAGATCTCGTTTTCCTTCCCTAAGATTTGCTGGCTTTAGCTCCCCCATTTTTTACCGGTTTGAATAGGAAAGTTGCTTCAAGCAGTTTGGTTTGTACAGAGGCAGTCGCGTCAAACTTGTTATTTGATTGCGGTTGTACGCGTTATGATGCATAATAAAGCAAAAATATTTGTTCCAGTGGTATAGAAAGGATTTACGTGATTAAACAGCCGTTTGAGGCAACTGCCCTATATTCCGGCAAAGAACTAAATATTTAATGATGCTAACTAACTACACACGCAACGTTTTCTACAAAGTGTGTTTAAGTACATCAAAGGCAAAAAACAGAAGTGCCTCATTTATGAAAAAAAAAAAAAAAACTAAACCGTTTATGGCCGGTATTGTTGTTGTAGTGAAGAAAACGGTCGCTGCCGTAAAGAGTGACAAATGAAAGAGAAACATTCATCCGTCATTTGTTTTATCTCCACCCCACTCTTTATAGTGGCAGCGTGCTGTGGCGAAATAAACTACTGTACCCGCACGTTGCGACCAGTGGAGCAAAGTCTCTTTGGTGGATGTAGTTTCGTTCTTCGTGGCACATACAAACTTGCCTGATTTTCTAGCCACAGGGAGCTGTAAGGGGTTAACGTGGAAGCTTCAGAACAATTTAAAAACGATAGAAATTCTAAATCCAAAAGATTTAGAATAAAATATTGTCATCGAAGTACACGTGCTGTTACTCTGTTACTCTTGTGCATACTGTATATAAATGTTTGCTTCAACTTTTCGTCGGTTTGAGAACTTCATCACTCCGCTCTGCACCGCGTCGATAGCGGACGGAGCAGAACTTCGCTAAACCGGTGACTGCGCTCGGATGGCCAGTCGCAACACCACTCAGCTAGCGAGGAGGGCTACGGGTACCTTATGCATAAGCGCCCACACATCGTTAGAGCTATCCCGGTATTTACGGCCATAATTCTATATCAATTGATATTCTTCTACTTTAAGCCACTCATAAACTATTTTCTATCATAATCCGCCTTAACTCGTCTTACCCCATTTCATTTCTACACGTTCTTTTCTTACCATTATCCACGTTGACCTTACTTGGTTCTTGTTACTTCGTAACGGTCACCTTATTACACCATTGCCCAGCATATACTAATCTTGACCATAAAATCCTAATTACTCATTATGGCGTTTGGCATATCCTAATGCTCTTGTGAAACCCGTCTTCGATATTTCTCGGGTCAAGCACCAAAGCCTGCCGTCCTTCGGGAGCTTTCCCTCAACGACGTTCGATGACCCGGTCTGTCCACGATGACGTCGCGGTGAACTATGCTGCCACTGGACAACACGCCTTTCAGCGAACTCGCGGCCCCTCAAGCATCAATCGGCCAGAGTCGGCGGTGACAAAAACACCGCTCGGCGCCTATGCACGGCAAGCTTGGGCGGCATGCCTCGCTTCATTGTCATGCCCTTTTCTGGCATGTCTAACGACGCTGGAGATGTCTTCAACGAGCCAGCCGACGATATTACGAGAGAGGAACGCAAGACGGCATCCCGGCGGTTCAACATCGAAAGGAACCAGGCAGATTGCCTTGGTGGAGGCAACCTAATGCTCGCCTTCGCAATGGAGAAGCGTGTCTCTCGGTGTGTGTGTGTGTGTGTGTGTTGTGTGTGTGTGTGTGTGTGTGTGTGTGTGTGTGTGTGTGTGTGTGTGTGTGCGTGCGTGCGCTGTTTGGAGGGATAGTGGACTCGAATGAGGGCGGTAAAACATTGCGCTATCGAGAGTATTTAGTTAGCGCCTAACACAACGATGGAGATTTTCTGTACTTTGTGAGGAGCGGTAGCACATTTCGGGGTAGAGGGGCCTGTGTACCATTTTCGAAACGCTTCCGAGGATAGGAGGAATCGGGAAGAAATTTGTGTCCCTGATGAAATTATTTCTAAGAGGAAGGTTTTGAATTGCTGCATTGCTCAATTTACATCTCTAAAATATCTCACACTACTCCACCATCAGATATTTGGTTTTCCATAAGTGTCATAATTACCGTCATCGTCATCATCATAATCAACATCGTTATCACTGCCATAGTTGACATCATCATCATCATCATCAGCCTTTTTAAGTCAATTTTAGCACGATGGTCTCACCCATTGATCTCCAACCATTGCTATTATGAGCTGCCGCAGTCGTCTTTCTTTCCGAATTATTTTTAGTCGGTACATCGAGTTGAGGCCATCCCCTTTTTTTATATTCGAGCGAGATCGGCCAGTAGGTCCGACAGCGTCGCGCTGCTAATATGGATGCTCCTCTGAGCCGTATCGGGCGAAGGCACGTTGTGGGCGCACGTCGTGTTCTTTCTGCGCCCTATGCGCAGATGAAACGCGTGCACAAGAGTGGTTGCTGTATTTTGGTTCCTCAACATTCAATACAATGTTGGAAGCGGCAAGAAGCTTGCCCTACGAGGCTGAAAGCACCCACCTGTCGGCAATCACTACAGAAGACTTGTATAAGGTACTTCGTAGCATGAAGTACTTTCGCGAGAATGAAGGTCCCCAAGTGAAAAAATAACATGATGCATCTGAAGCTATTGGACGTCTAGAAAAACTCCCGACACTCCAGTGCTCAAGCGATCATTACAGGAACTTAAGATATTTGGTTGCGTTCGGAAGCCGACACAACATTTATGCCAGTCAACAGATAAGTTCAGTGTGGCTGGAGCGGGGTTATAGCTGTGTTAACAAATGTTCTTGGACGCTTACCTTACAGTCAGCAGAAATATTAGAGATTTTAAGCATATCGTTATCGTGCTTGCGTTACCGTTTACCGTGGAACCGTAACCCGGAGTTTCCGTTTACCGCTCAAAACGGTAGGACACGTTTGAGCTCACCGTTAGCGGTTTGCCCATTCGGGCGCCGTTGCGCAAATAGTGACATCTGATGAATTTGTCTCACAGCAAATTACGCATACCTTGTTGCTCATATCTATTTGCCTTCGTTTAAAGTACGTTGAACATTTCTATTTTCGGGTGAAGCGCTCAAAATAACTGTAGTTGTTTTGAGAATGCTGTATCCATCATTTGTATAGCTTAATGATTGATGATTCCTATTGGTTTCCCCTTTGAAGCGGGGTGATGACATGTCATCTTACCAAAAAGGACTAATATAACCATGTTTTACACTCTTGGTTTAATACTAGCGCTGCTTAGGGTAGGCACTAAAGCTTATTAGGCCCGAAATACTTTCTTTTCCCTGTTACAGGTGGTAACTGTCCTAGGCAATATTCCCCTCTCTGCTTTTCGCCCACCAACATTCTAATCTTCTTTTCGTCTCCTCGACAGCCTTGAAGTTAACTTCCTCTCTGATACCCTTAAATCCTAGGGCTTCTGAAAGCCTAATATTCCCTTCATGTAGATTTGGATGGATACCCTCACATTCTAACACTATGTGCCGCATAGTTTCTGTTTCTTTTCCGCAGACCACACATACCCCATCATTTTGTGAATACTTCCTCACAAAACTCTTAGTTCGCAGGCAACCTGCTCTAGACTCAAAAAGCAAAGCACTGCCCTGGGAATTATCGTAGAAATTTGCCTTTCTGATGTTCATCTTCTCAGCCCTGTACATCTCTAACGAAAAATCGTGTTAGTGCGCAATCTACCGAGTAGAGTTAGAATCAGGGTAAAATACAGTTGGCCCCGTGCTATATATTTAGGCAAGAAATGAGTAAAATATGTTGTAGTAATTACTCAGTAACCCACCCTACCTTTCCCGGCACAAATTAGGAAGCCTATAAGCACTTTGAGAGGTCAAAAACTTATCTGAACAATTTCAGGGGGACAAGGCTTAGCACGAGTAGGGGTGGCCATTTTGCTCGCCAATCTGAGAAAAATGGTCGTTTGTCATTCTCCTGAACATTATTTAACAAGAAAAACGTAACACAAGTGATTAAGTTACATTACTTTTATCGGCTGTACCAAGCATTAACGCCGAGCGCACTGCATTTGATGTAATCAATACTTGAGGGTACACTTGTTGACGGTAAAGCTTGTGCCGGTCACTTACCGTTCTCAGTAACTCTCAAGCATGCGCAGTCGACTCCCGCAAATACTGTAGACGGTAACGTAAACACTGCACGCTATGCTAAAAATCTATATTCTCTTACTGCTACGTCGTTGATTCTTCCTGCCTCATTCCAAACCTTATAGGTGCCTGGTTGGCGGGCTTTGAAACCTTACAAAATGTCTCTTACAAAGCCTACTAACCGACACTCACTTAGAGACCCATAAAGAGAGGAAATGAACTTGCCCAGTTACTGAAGTTCTGAAACGTTCTTCCTCCATTTTACCTCTAAAAATAACGCAGTGGGTTCTTGAATTACAGCGATATGTTGTCAACTGAAGTTCTTGTTTGTACTAACATTCGATCTTTGAGGTTTGCTCGAAAAAGCACGATTTAGAGAAATATGTGCTTTTTTTTTTCCTTTAGGTTCCGGCGGTCATTCCAGTCGCAGCGTGAAGAGAACACGTTTAGCGCGTAGAGCCAAACGGTAACAAGTATAACGTGCCGGTGCAAGCCCCCTGGACGCCGTGTTGCATTGGCGTGAACTGTAAGACATATATAACAAATACATTGAATATTTCAAAATCTCATTACGAGCACCCTTTTTTAATGAGTTTGTCCAGGAATTACGGCTCGCCTTTTTAGGGCCCAACCCTTTGGCAGCCGTCTTGGGGCTGAGCCACGTTGTCGGCGTCTCCAGCGGAACGATTGCAAGTGAAAGAAAGAGCGAAAGACGAAAACAGCAGAGGAGATTGCCGCGAAATTGGCAAGTGGGGGGGGAGGGCGGCGGCGGTTTGCCGTCCAAGAGTGTAAACCAAGAGTGTAAAACATGGTTATATTAGTCCTTTTTGGTAAGATGACATGTCATCACCCCGCTTCAAAGGGGAAACCAATAGGAATCATCATCATCATCACCGTGGAGACCCGAGCCAGCGCTCTCCGAAAGTGTTCGGTGGGGGAGGGGAAGGGGCAGTATGCTGCGCCCGCACGAGCGCTCGACGGCGCGACCCTTGGCGACAACTGGAGGGGGCGTGTGCGTGACTATGATGTGTGTACGCTTAAAGGGACACTGAAGTGAATTTGTCAAGCTCCCGTTTTTGCTTGCACTGCGTAGACTGGCTCAAATTAGCACACTTTTCATCGTTTATCCGGTTGACAAATCGGTAATTATTTTACAAAGCGCGAAAGAAGAAAAACTACCATGCGCGGTTTGCGGCGGCCGCACCAACTAAGGCTGTGACGTTGAGAGGAGGGGCGCCGTGATTGGACGATGCCCAAGGTTAGCAATCACACAAGTTTCGGTTTCGGTTTCGGTTCTGTAAAACATAACCAATGGCTTTGTTGGATGGGCATTCTCAATATCTCAGTAATCATCGTACCGCGCTTCTGCCATGTTGTCGGCTGTAAAATGCACAAGATAAGCCTCCCAGGACGGCTTGTAGTCGTAGCATTCACTAGCCGAGACCTACGCAGTGCATGAACGCCCTCCGCGTACCCGCAGACGCCCAAATGTCATGCGCTTTTCACCCATATTTGGAGCTTGCCTCCCTCATGCCTGTATCGTAAAAAGCGTGTTCGCACCAGGCCAAGGGTCTGTTCATTCTGGCCTGTGCCCACTGCCTGCAAGCAGTCGGTGCTTATGGCAACAGCACGCCAACGAGAACTCGCTAGCGCGCCAGTGCCAGCCTGCGCGCGTTTTGTGAACTAGTTCGTGTAGCCATGAACGTTGCGGCCCCAAAAAAGGTGAACTCAATATAGAAAACATTGGCGGAAAACAAAAAAGTTAACTTACAAAAAAAAAAGCACGTACCCGCGGGGATTCGAACTCGTGACTCGCAAAACATTTGCCGTGAATTCCCAGACCCTCAGACCGCTAGGCCACGGAACGGGACGCCAATGCCTTGCTAATATAGGGTATATATTGTACAACCGGTTTACACTTTTATTTAGTTTTGGCATTTCAAGCCGCTTAGGTGACTATTTGTTGTACTGCGATCGTGCAGTAAGCGTCGCCCGAGTTTCCACAGTAGCTCACGTCTAGCAATTGCATTTCGTAGACGGAAAAGCGTTCGCAGATGCGTAGTCGTGCTGCTGACCGCTGTGCTTGTTCGCCCAGCGCAAAAACGTGCTTCCCGCGCCCTAGTTTTACGCTGTACGGTAAAAATATCAGTTGATTTTATTTGCTTAGTACCTATATTGACTTCGCTGACTCTTCTCCCGCCTTCAAGAGGCCTTATATTTTCCTACTGGCGTACCAGTCAGCGAAGCGTCGCATGTGCAGCGCTTGTGTGAAGCGACCTTGACTTGGAGCTAGATACAGTGTACAAACAAACCAAGTAAAGAAAGGCACATTCTTCCATTCACAAACGTGTCCTGGCTTCGTTTCAACTAAGCGAACGAATTGCGACCAAGCAATTTTTTTTTAACCTCCTTGATTGCGACGACCCGCCGGCGGCCGGCGGACGAAACGCTGGGCCGACTGGCTCTGTCGGCCGGGGAGCCGTGCAGTAGCGCAGCCGTGGCGCAGCCAATTGCCAGCTCATCCCCTCCTGACGTCACACGAAAACGCCACAGAAAATGGGCGAGCGTAAAGAGAGGAGGACAGCGTTTTCGAATTAGTTTTTCTACTAAATAAAATCGCGTAAATGCGCCTAGAGTGGTCGAAACATGGCCTGGGGACTCCGGACTACAATTTGCCCTAGTAATCCCGCAATGTTTACATATCACTTCAGTGTCCCTTTAAGACCCACTTCAGGCTCCCTTCTTGAGACGCGGAGGCTCATCATCGCTGCCGTGGAGAGAGCCCACGAGTGAGTGCTGCCTCAGCGCACTGCTGTTGCGCTTAAATATGGCATTACGGAGTATCGTAATCGCCAGGTAATTTTCTTCCCAAAAACTATTTAAAGCCGGTAGTGTGGCACAATAGGAAAAAATCGAGTGAGTCGTGGCAATTGCGTTGTAGAATATATTCGTGTTTTGGTTCGCTGGACGAGTACTGTCGTTACACGTTGTTTAATTTCTTTTATTTATGTTCTGGTGGTGTTGAAGGGGTTGAGAGCTGGATAATTTTAAGCATTTTGTTAAACGGAGCGAGACATGTTCTTGAGCGAGCTGATTCCTTCCACGATCTAAAATGGACTGCACACAAAAACAATGCAACAATGGCAACACGATAGGCGAACACTCACTACTCTTTAATTCCAGCGAAGTATCCGGCTGAATTTGTCTCCAACGTACCAAAAAGTATATACAACAAACATACTTTAAAAAGCAACGTAAAGTTGCCCAGTATTACGGGCGGCTGTCCCACACAGTACCTAATAATAAAAAAAGTTGGCGGCCTATCTGCTCCTTTCTTCACAAATGACCACAAAGACTATATATACCGTATAAACCGGATTATAGGTCGACCCGGTATATAGGTCGACCCCCTACCTTGAGGTGGGAAAAGATGACAAAAAAATAATTCGGCACAGAAGCGCACTCACAATGTCTATATTTATTTTCGACGCCCGTCCGTCACTGCCACTCACTATGCCTGCCGAAGTCACTCGTCCGAGCTCTCAGAGTCGTCCAAGGAGGACTGCTTCGCACTGTCATCTTCCGTGCCATCAGGCGCGTTGCTGATGGAGCACTTCCTGAACGCTCGTGTAACCATGTCGTCGGACAGCGACTGCCCAGAGAAGGACACCCACCTTGACACGGTCGCAACCGGCCTGTATAGGTCTTTTTGTTGTCGCCGGCTATCCACTCATTGTACAGTTCGCGGAGCCGGTCCGCGCATGGCCTCCGGAGCGATCGTGAGCAAGTTCCTGGACGAAGTTCCCGGACGAAGTCCGCCACTTTGTTCTCCAACTCGGGGTGCACCGCTTGACGTCCACGGAACGATCAGTTTCGGGGGTTGCACGCGCACAGCTTAGCTTTCTGGCTCCGCCAGTACCGCACACTTTTCTCCGAAACGCCTAACTGGCGTTGCGCCGCCATATTCCCATTCTGCTCGGTGACTCAATTGCCGTCAGCTTAAACGCCGCGGTGAACTGGCGTCGACTGCCGCCACTCATCTCGGAACAGAGACGTACAGAAATGTACGCACGCACGCACAATAAACGAGTAAAAGACGAAAAACTAGAGAAAAGCGAAATCAAATAAAGGCCTGATAGTGCGAGAGAGCAGTCCGACACGAATGGCGATGGCGACGGTATAGTGAACTACATGGAGGAAAGAAAAGGTTAGGAGAGGCCCTGACGTCGCATTTGTGAAGCCGAGTCCCGCCATGACTTGAGCCCACGGAGCCCAGCACTCTATCCCATCATCCTTTGCTCTCTCCAGTTTGATCTGACTAATATGGCGTCGCCCTGCCCTCCCGCTTTGAAGCGAAAACAGCTTCGTCGCTAATTCTTCGGTCCGATGTCATCTTCTAAGCTGTTGATTTCGCCTTCAATTTGCCCATTCTAACCCTCACCCAAAGTTTCAATCGAAAAACGGCCTTCGTTTTTGAGATAGAAGGACGATTTTTCAGCTCTTAAGCCTGGCAAAGTAGCGTTTGTCGTCGTCATAGCAACAGGCTCGCGGGATGGCGAACGCAGACGCCTCCGACGGCAGAGTTTTCAAACTGGCCTAATCTAAAAACGTTTGTCGTAGCGACTGCCCTGTTTTGCAAGCGTAGCGAGGCAGCCACATACCAAGCGCCTTAGAAATTTGTCCGTTCTATTCGCCCAAATTTGGCCGCCGCAGTTGTAAACAAGTAAGCAACATTGTCCATGGGCTCAAGAAAAATCACATGACTTCCTCCACACTTTTCGCAATGCATTGGGGTGCTTGGGGCCTCTCCTAAGTATTCTTTCCTTCATGGTGAACTAGAATACTCTAGCGACGGACTGCCGCTTGCACATTGTTGCCAGAAAACGATTTACATTGTGCCAATGACCGCTATATAAGACGAGGGATGACTTTTGTGCGGATTTTTTTGGAAAAAAACTCGACCTATATTCCGGTTTATACGGTAGTCTTTGTCGACGTTTGCGGAGTAAATCCCTCTTGTCGCTTTCCCGCTCCCCTCTCCTGTTGTCTCCCTTGCGTCGCGCTCCTCCGAAGGTAAACAGGCTTAACCGTTCCTCTAGTCTATTTAAATTTACCGCGTTCCACTGGAATGACGGCGCTGCCTTACGGCGGAGATGCGCGTGAATCGAGGCGCCCGACTTCAACGTATATAGAAACGCGTTGCCCTAGTCCACGTGCGTTCCAAGCAAGACGTAGAACCAATCAAGTGGAACCTTTCGTAATTGTTGCCGCTTGCATGCTTATAATGCCGCTAGAAGCTATATTTGCGAGGGCGACAGCAGGCCACAGTTTGAAATATTTTTCTGCCATAGATGTAGTATATCATTTTGCAAAAATCGAGCACCTACGTTTTTTTAAAAAGGGACACTGTAAATATCTGTTGTGTAATATTTTCTGTCTGATATTTGTGTAATCTCTTGTTCTTGTTCAACAACGTTGACAAGTACGAATATATAAACCAGACTTAGACATTTAGATTTCGCTGTGAGTATATAATACAATTGCGCAGACTTCGTGTCACTTTGCCCGGGTGGCTGAATCGAGTCAGAGACAGACAGACATAGAGACAGACCAAAATTTTCGGGTTTAACTAGCCCAAGAAAGACTGTGGCCTTTGCAAACATGAATTCCTCCCTCAGTAAAGGGTTCTTGGCATGTGTATAGTACGTCTCCATACAGTTTTGCGTGGTGCAGGGCTCCAGTGCCAAATAGTTGTTTTTGTTAGGAGAAATGATCACAATGTTATGCTAAACGCATGTGCGTATTGGCGGCTCTCATCTTCTCTCTTGCCGGTCTTCGCGTAAATAATTTTGTCCTTTAATAACTAGCAATCCAACTCCAACAAAACACCCTTGGCTATTCTCAAGAGAGCAGACGACTGCGCTCACCGGTACGAAATCTACTCCGAACCTACAAGCAGTCGAAACAAAGTTATCAGCACGTTTCAGGCGGAAAGCGATAAGCACAGGAACGACGTTTCACGAAGTTAAATGATCACCCTATTCAGCGGAGGTTGGTAATTAAAATCCGCTAATTGAGGTTACCAGGCCATTTCTTACTCGCAAACAACCAGACATATTTTTTTTTCTTTATCGCGGCCGGCGTGTCTTTTGTTTTGCGCAACCTGCACGAGCGGCCGACGATAAAGCACCATCCACACTTGAAGCGGTTCCTCACTCTGCCGCCAGGGACCGACTGTGTTCGATGTCCGGGCATTACGGGTCTCTCAGTATCCACTCTCTTACCGTAGTTGCCTGACAGCTCCATTCTGTCTCACCACATTCACTGCCAAAGTTCATTTCTTTTTCCTAATTAGGAATATGTTATCTTGCACTCGAGTTATTTCTCTGATACAGGAAGCTCGTTTCCTGCCGCTGAGCCTTACTCCCATAATCCGTCCTTCCATGGCGCGTTGGACCAACCTCAGTTTATTTCAGATTGTTTAGAGAGACGCCAAGTTTCCGCCCCGTGTGTCATCATCAGCAGCACGCATTGGTTCTATACTGTTCTTTGTAGCGAGAAAAATAGAATATTTTTCAATATTTGGTAGTGCCCATCGAGTGACCTTACAAAAATGTATTGTGCGCCGGATTTCTTTCTCGTCGCTTTGATCGGCACTGAAGACCTGTCCAAGGTGGTTATACTCAGCTTGTTCTTGCGCTTAGTAGCCTCGACAGAAGAGGGCGTTTCAGCATGCTAATATATAATCAACTCAGAATTATACATATTTATTTACATTTTCAGAGGCCAGGCTTTCTGAATATAGTTCCTCAAGCATTTTTCGCAGGAGTGCTCGAGACTCGCTCAGGAACACCATGCCTTCTGCAAACCTCAAATGACCCAGGCATTCGCCGTTTGTCTGTAACCCAGTGTTTTCCAAGTCAAACTGCCTAAATATCTCCTACAATCATGCTGTGAACAATTTGGTCGAGATGGTACGTTCCTGTTGTACTGTCTTTTCGCTTTTATTGTGAAAGGTTATTCTGCCCGATTACTCAAAAAATGTCATATACGAGTGTCATATAGGTTACCTCTGTTCCCCAGCTTTTTAATGCTTGCAGCGGTGCTGGTGTGTTTACTCTATCTTGTTTGCCCAAATACCTATCAGAGACGCGGCGTATAAAAGGTATTTACGCGCGCTAAAAATAAAAAAAATTACTCCCACCTCCCCTCGCGGGAACCCCTGTGTAGATGCGACGCATCTACCGTTCCGTTGTTGGTTCCGTTGTTGTTTCCGTTAGGTTGATTCTCCCATCGCGTGAAACATGCCGTGAACCCCCTGCCGCGGCTATGACGCAACGTGGCGCGGCTATGACGCAACACAATCCAATCCAATCCAAGCCAAGCCAAGCCAAGCCAATCCAATCGAATCCAATCCAATGACCCTCGCGAGAGAGTGTTCACTATCGGAGAGGAGAGGGGGTGAGCGGCGGAGAGTGCAGCTCGCGCGGCGAGGAGAATGGGGGAGGGGTGTGGACGGACAACAACAACGCCGTATGGAGGGACAAGGCGAGTGATGATGATGATGATCGTTGGATGTTTATGGCGCAAGGCCAACTGGGGCAAAGAGCGCCAAAACAATGACAAGGCGAGTGAATGAGATGCAGTCACATCTAAAAAAATATATCTAAAAATATAAAGCTAAAATTTAAAAAAATAAAACAATTGGGATGTGATCACTACTTTTATCTTGGTCCCAAGTATACCACGAAGATGTATTTCCCGACGTGGAGGAGGTCAAATCAAGAACAGAACTGGTCTGCCATCGAAAAAATATTGCAGATCCAGAGTTAGAACAATACCAATTGTTGCCCCGCATCCAGCCCCTAAGACGCCTGCCACAGGAATCTGTGCAGAAACCCCGTGGTGCGAATTCAAATCCCCGCAAAGAACAACTTGCTTGTCACACGCAGACAAGACAGCATTGAGTGAAGAGGTGGAAGTTACTCTACCCCGAAAGTACGCGTTCACTATAGAAAATGCGACGCAACCATGAAGGTTGAACGTCACTGCCAAAAGTTCCGATTCCCTGGACATTAATTCAAATAAAAGATGGGCTTTGACAAAATTCAGGGGATACTAAAGTTAGCAATCCTTAGCAATTCCGCCCATGGCGGCCCGGTGCACTTGATGATCATGCGCTAGGGTACCGGATCTGGAACTGACGGCTCGTGTGTCGCAGCAACACCGGCGTGCGCCTGTGGAACGCGCTTAGCTCTGCGGCGATTGGTGACGCTGCGCCGGAGCTGCTTGATAAATGTACATGTGCCACATGATGCGTATACCATGTGTCAATGAAGCAGCAGTAAGCCTGATAAGCAAGCTAATCCTAAACAACCAGGAAAGGTAAGAATAAGCAGCTGAACCTTAGCTCACGCTACGTATATCCTGGTATAGCAGAGCTAAGCCGCTGCTATTTTTTGTTCATCTATGCCTTCTACTAGTCTTAGTTTTGCTTAGCCTTGCCAGCTTCACACTCGCTCTTTCCCCTTCAAGTTGATCAACCCCGTCGGCCTTATGTCGCAAGAGCATGGCACGGGGCTGGCGGCGCCTGCTGCTCAAGTGGTGTATATTGACGCGCCATGACATGAGGCCTGCCGCGAGCCCCAATATGAAGCGCCGGGCGGCGCGGGTGTCGCATAGCGCGCTGCTCTTGGCTGGTGTGCTGGCGCAGTCGCCGTGGATGTGAGGAGGGCAGACCATAGGCATTTCTTTTTTGTTAACTTGGGATTTCAGCGAAGAGTTCGTGAATAACGCGAGAACGCGTTACATATAGTGGATTAAATCAGTTAGTAGCCCACCTGTCGCGGGAGACAGTATACAAGGCCGCTATTCACCACACCCTGCTCTTACGACACCCCGGTCATACGACACTTTCTCGCGGTCTCTTGAAAGTCGTATTATCGGGGTTCCACTGTATACAGTTTGTCTCGGTGAGCGTCGCTTTCCTGGCCAATCCCCCTCATTGGGTATGAGCCATATCTTTTGGCACCACTACCAGTGCGACGCCAGGTAGTCACGGCGACGCACGTGCTCAGGTGAGCTCGGGGGTTTTTGTCTACGCCGGACGGATTGGTGTCGACGTATAGAGTTATGTTGATAAAAATACCGAGTCGACGAGACTATGTGCCTCTTATCCCTTTGATACCCAATGTTTCTCAGGAGCAACAACGCAAAAAATATTTTTTTCTCTCGCACTTTGTGGTTTTTTTCCACATTTAACACCAGCTGTCGACAGACAAAGGTTCCCGGGCCTTTAAAAATTAAAAAAAGAGGGCAGCACGTATTTCCGTGTGATAAAAAGTATTGTTTATGCGTGTCAACTCGCATCGAGCTAGGGGGCTGAATGGGCTTGTGAGAGGTAAGCAAAATTGTGCAATTTCGTTGTTGCTGCAAATGATAGCAATACAAACTCTACGTTATTGTCTTCACTTGAACCATAAATGATGCTGATCAACATAGCTTTCTTTGTTAACTGGTATATGGGCACTGGCAGCCAGAGCGGAGTGTTTCCCAGTGCCCAGTATGTCGGAGTGTCCGTTCTAATGAACCAAATGTTTTTCTGACTTCATATTTTGGATGCCAGAAGTCTTTTTAGATCAATAAAACGTTTTCACATGCTTAAGCAACATATACCGTGGGCTCTTCTTTTCACTAGTTGCCGCCGAGTTCGCGAAGGCGGTGCCTCTGGTTCTAGTGCGTGATAACGCGGTAGGCTTTGTGAGAGATGTGAAAGCCCACGCACGAAACAAAAGGGCATCGAGTGGTTGTGAGATCGAATAAGTAACAAAACAGAGCTCCAGTCTCCAGTTGTTTATATAAAACATAACCAAAATGTGCCGACACATGGACGGCGAGAAGTAAAAACGCGGTAAGATTGAATTCAGCAAATTGTATTACCATGATCTTGGGATACGCGAGAGAAGAGCAGTATGACCTTGTGTCGTAAAGGCGGGATCAACGGACGGCGTTAATTTGCAGGGGCGCATACAGCCAACCACCTCCTTTCATGCATTCCTGGTAAAGCAAGCGCTTACGCGGATATTAAACCTATGATTCTAACATACCCACTTTTATGAAATAAGGAGGAGCTAAGCTGCTATTATTTAGCGCAATAGCTACATTTCCGCCAAAAAGATACCATAAAATTTGTTAAGAAATCTTTGCAAAGCTCTAAAAGAAAAAAAAAAACATTTAAATTGCTTTGTTTAACTCTTATTTTTCTGTTAAAAGCATATTTAAAAATCAACAGTTTAATTATGCTGTAATTGAAATGATTAAAAATAAAACGCTGATTACCATTTTATAAAAAAATTTAAAAAATAAACACAGTAAAGGTTTGGCAGCTTAATACGGTTGCGCTGCCTAAGCATTGCCGGTTTTTTCATGGGTCTGCGCACTTGTATTTGGAATGTCATGTGCCACGGTCTGGACGTTCATTTTGCCGGACTCGATACGACTCATGTCCGGCCAATTTCTTATCGCCAGGATGCTGGCTGCGCCCATTCGAGGATACCGTGGCAAAGCAACTACGTACGAGCAACAAAGAGCAATAAAAACAGGGAAGAAACTGAACCTCGTCAGCACACAGCCCCAGTACTTGTACGGGTGCAAAACCAAATTCTGTACTGGTGGTGTGCTGCTCCGACAGCCATGGCCTTTAATAAAAAACAAACATTTGGCAGGTGATCGTCGTCAGTATGGAAGAAGGTTACCATGAGGGGCTAGGCCCTCAGCTCTTCCCAGCTAAGCAGTAGGTTCTGCATTACTGAAGTACAGATTATGTGAAAATGCAACACAGTTAGGCGACATATTATGTATTTTTTCTGATAGGTTCGCTATAAAAAGCTTAAGAAGTGCTCTTAAACCTAAAAAGTATACGAATCAAATTACGTTATTTAGTATCACTTTTCTGTTGGTACAGTTGCCAGAGTTGACCTCGTCAAGGTAATTTGAAAGCTGAAGATTGCATGGCGGTGCTGCCCATTGCTGCACATCATGAGCGAAGACATACCAGGCACGTAATCGCGTGTTAGAACAACCGCTTAACCTAATTCTCAACAGCCACGCGGCCGACAACTCTTTCAGCATGTTGCTTGCATGTCGCGGATGATTTGAAATCTTGTAATTAAGCGCATTTGACATGCGTTTTTGAAATGGTTTTCGACTTAAATACGGCCACTCATCAGTTATTAACACTTACCGTTGCAGCTGTTTAAAACGTGCGACGTTTTAAGACGCCTGACTCTCTTGGGAGGTCCAGTTTTATTGTTTATGTCTGTCCGTCGGTCTGGATCTCACCTGATACAAACGTGAGGAGATAGGCATGTGGACTTATTCTTAACAAATTATGCGTGGGCAAGACCATTTCAAACTATTAAAACTGCTGCCACCGGTTCTACACCATCATCATAATCATCTTAAGTGTAGTCATCATCATCCGACTAAGGTCCACTGCGGAACGAAGGCCTCTCCCATTGGCCTCCAACCACTCCTGTCCTGTCCTTCTCCATCCACAGTTTGCCGCCGAGTCTCCTTATTTCATCCCTGCATCGGGTTAGTGGCCTTCTCCTTCTTCTAGACCCATCTATTGGGATCCGCTATGTTACCATAATCGTCTACCGCTTGTCGGTTCGTCTCACTATATGGGCAGACCAAGTCAGTTTGTTTTTCTTTACTTGAACTCTGATAGCATATACTCTAGTTTGTTCTTTGATCCAGATAGCTCGTTTGCTGTCCCTGAGTGTTATTCTTAACAATATTCGTTCCATCGCTTATACGCGTCCATATTATTCAGAGAAAAGGTAACCTTAATGCTATTTCCTTCATTATACCAGAACGTAACCGAGAATACCAGCTTTATTTAGGTTGCGAGAACAGATTAGCTTTTACGGCAGCAGATGAAAACGCGTTAAAACGCGTTCCAAGAGAGGCGAGATAGAAGAAAACAATGGCACAAAAGATGTTGGCTCAAGCTGCTGTCACCACAAACACACGAAGAGAAAACAGAAGATCCGAGTAAGCGGTGTGCGAGCGGGGCGAACTAGTGAGAATCGAATGGTGTTGAGGAATGCTTTATTGCATATATCAGAGTAGAGTTGTGAAGGGAAGGGACGTGCGTGCGTAGTGCAAGCGTGAGGGATGAAAGGAAGTTAATTTTCAGGCGTGCTAGGGGTATGTATTTTCTTTCACCGACGACATTTACAGCCGAGCGAGTATATAAGCAGCCATTTTTTTTGTTTTGCAGCGCACTGAACAAGTTTGTGGGAGTCTGCAGCATCCCGTCAGCAAAGCACAGCACACCTTCCGTCTAGGGCTCGTGCAAAATTGCATCTCACTTTCAATATATTGTGGCTATCTGAAACAAAGGGTACTGAAATGGGCCGCTGTGACGACTCTATCATTGAGCCGATTTTCATTTAGTTCAATAAATAGCGCACGATGAAGTAGTAAAGCTACCGAGTCCCAGTCTGCTTCATGGCAGCACACGTGTTTTAGGAAGGAATTGTCAGTAGCATTACCGCACAATAAGAAAATAAATAGGAGAACCCTCTCTTCCCCTGTGCTCGGTGTGTATTTTGCTTAGCTTTGTGGAGCAAACTTTGGGTTACAGCTCAGAAAATGTTCTTTCACGGCAAAATGCACTGGAAACTGTTTGGACGAAGCCACTAACTGTGCATTGAAGTCATTTTGGGCTATCATCAGTGTATGTTTTTCGTTTAGATACCAATATGAGGAAACCCGGCGCATTACTATAGAGTGCCTCAGTATCGGAAACGCCTTCGAATTGCGTTCGGAGTTCAGGCCATGAAATAATACATGCAGTTTTTGAGGGCCCGGAGTTGCCCTAAACTTTCCGCGAACAAACTGTGGGTACGATTTTTAATAATGTGCCGTGGGATTTGTAAGAGTATTGAAAAGAGCGAACGTACAGGAAAAAACGGAAAGCTCTGTTCATGTTTAGAATCTATTCGTTTGAATAAAAATTGTTAGGTTTAATCAAAGAACGACTTTATAACACAGGCGACATCGCTCACTAAGACTTTAAAAGTATCCATGGGTTAGATTCTAGATATTCTCTATAATCTATGTATCAAACTGTTTTGTTAGGCAATGCTACTGGCGTTATAACAAAAACAAGGAATGATCGCAATTTCCCATGAAATGCTTTGATTCGTACGAAACCGATCTCAGAACATTCCGGCACAGATGTTCCTGTGCGTGCGCCGATTTTCACCACGTAACTTACCCTGAAACGGAATCCTCATTGAGTAATGTTAACAAAAATCGGGACGCGCTACTTTCACAGAGCGACCATAAAAACAGCGCTGCTAATCATCTTGTTTCCATGTCACAGTATGCATATTTTCACGAACGATGCATTCGGTTTGCTTGTTTTTATGTTCTGTTTTTGCCACCCGGCCGTGCCGGGCTTTGTTATCTCTGGGTCGAATGAAGCGCTTGTTCTATTCTTTATTTTTCATTCCGCACGGGTTATCTTTTTTGATAGGGAGAGTGTTTTGCCTTGACGTCTGTAGCCTAGAATATTCTTCTCTGATCTGCAGTGTTCCCGATGTGATTCTACGGTAAGAGTAACATTCGCACCGAAAGATAAATGCCGAAGAGCTAACGCCACGGCATTTGATTCGCCAACACTCGCCTATCGAGACGAGTGTTCCCGATAAGCGAGTGTCGGCCCTTATCGAGGCGCACGCTTTTGCAGGTGTTTGATTATTGACAAGAAAGCAAATACACGAAGCAACAAGAGCAACGAAAAATGCTCTGGGCCCTTGCATGTTTGTAATACGAACGTCGGGCAATACTAATTAGGAACTTATTTTGTGCTACATTGTATTTGTGTATCCTTCTTCGCTTTCACTACTGTGTGTTTTGGGGCGAGCTAATTTGACAGTATCCATTCTTCTATTAGCGTGCAGTCACTTCCAGGCGTAACGCGTCACCAACAATTTTTCCAATTTAAAGTTTACAATTCGTATTTTGATGAATTCTTGGAAGCCGGGGCATCAGCCCTCTCAAATCTTTGAATTGCTGGCCAATCCACCCAGTGGGTGTGCGATCAAAAAACGGAACAACAGCCACGTCAATACTTGTCTCACTGCTGAAAAGACGCAATCATTGGGTAATCGCTGTTTTTGTTAGAGTGGAGTCGCATTTATGGACAACAAAACAATGCTTTAGCCTCAAACCGAAGCACAGTCAATTATTAGCCGTGGCCAATCCCCCTTTTGGGCACGATCCATACACATCAAAGCAGCCAGAATCACCGGTTTCAACGTTGGTTACATAGCGCACGGGTGGAGCATTTGTGTGCTACCTATAAGAGCAGTACGAAAATCCATTGCGACGCGCGGGTTTTCAGTTGCTCTTTACAGTTCTGATATTTTATTGACCGGACAACAACAACAACAACAAAAAAACAACAAAGGCGATGTTTTCTCCCTAAATTCGCCACATAAAGGGTTAGTAATTTCGATTGGTTTTCTTGTAGCGTCTCCTCATATCTGCCCTTCACATCACGTCCCTTGGGACACCCACAAAGGAACAGAAACTGCAATAAATTACTGCGTAACTAATGTTTTTTTTTGTTAATGTGCATTCCCTCCTCCATTTTAGCATGACTGAAACTAGAATATCAGGGCTTTTTTTTAATAATGATCATGCATTTTCATACGGCAACTTAATACAGGTTTTATCCAGTCCTAACTAGGAGTATTTGAAAGAATAATCACATTTGTCTGCTGAGGTCTGCATTCAGGATGCGGAGAATGGTCGGGGAGTCACCGTAAACGAAAAATGAGGTACGACGGGTAATTCACGCTGAATCAGACGTTTCCTCCGCTCAGCACGTCAGCAATGACGTCACGGGACACAGCCGGTTCTCCACACAAGACGAAGCACCGCGCAGCTCATGTTTGGACTCGCATATAATCCGGCGAGTCAAAAGCTTTACATGACGGGCCATATTACGCGGCCAAGATTGTCTGGTTGGGATAAAACAAGAGAGAGTGGGGTGCGTAATACACGTGATAGCACGGATTCCTGTTTGTTGTCGTTGACAATGGCCTTTTCCGAGTTTTTTGCTGATGTGGAAGTTGTGCGCATTTCATTTGTTTCTGCTTAGATTAGTTTCCCGTACGTCTACAGAGGATAAGCGCCTTTCAAACACAGCGGCTGCCGCTGCTATCGCTTTCTTGTTTGAATGTTTTGTTATTACATTTTCCCTGTTTCTCAGTTTTTGGCAGTCTTTGCCAAGTTTGAGATAAGAGTTTGCCGGCTGGTGGACTTAAACAGTACCCATTCGAAGCTTTCGCTCTCGTTTACGACACATTACCTGTTGAATACTGTGAGGATTTCTTAATCCTTTATATAGTCGGAACTTTCCGTTTTGTGTCTGTTGGGGGCGGCGTGTTGTTTGGGAACGGGCGAACTCTATAACGCGCGACCGACACTCTCCGAATATCCAGCCTTTATGCCCCTTACGCGAAGACTATTTACCGAGGTTACTTGAGTGCCTCATCCTTATTCCCGAGGCCATCACATTGTCTGCTGTTTACATGTGCACGCTTCAAGGTCGTGCTGAAAGCGCGGAGCCCGATCGCTGCGCTTCGCAGTGGGTGTGTAACATAATAAAGGGCAGCCACTTGAATACAGGTCGATAGCTGGCATTATGCTGGCCACTACGCGCGGCTTCACATGTTAGGAATCAACAAAAAGCCCAGGCTAGAATTAGTGCGCCGATTGCTGTCCATTTAGTGGGCAGTTACTTGCGCTCGTGCTCTCGAGAAGAACTGCGAACAAACAGAGCCCATGGTATGTTTAACGAGTTCCACCTCTTCGTGCGAAATTTCTTGCAGTGTTGGCGTCGGGCTCAGCCAAGACATTCCTTGCGGTTTCGTTCTTTTTCCTGAACAGCGATTTCCGCAATTTATCTTCCTTGTTGCATTCTCTCTCACTGCGGGAGTTCCTAGCTAACAAGTACTTGTTTCTACTTTTTTCATTTTTTCTGTAAGTGACCGTTTTCTTTCTTGCTTCTACAGTGTAAATAAAAATTGCAAGAAAGGGAGAGCGAATTAGAAGGTAACACCGCCGTCAGTCTTCGCGGGCAACCGTTCGTCCTTAAGTGTAGAAAGTGTGGTGGAGTATGCGCAATGTGCAGAAATTTGGAGTAATTGTTCATTCTTGCCGATGTATAGAGAGCAACTGAAAGACGAAACATTACACGTGTTCTAGTTTATGCGTAAATAATCTCCTGTGAGGTCGTCGTTGTTGAGATTTGGCGCACATGTCTGCAGACAGTTTTAGATTTCCGAAACACGAGTGATTGAAGTCTGCAGTTCTTTGAAACAGTTCAGTGAGGAAGAAATGTTGCGATGCTTAGAAAACCGCTTGTTATAATTGAAGTACTGGGTCATGGCAAGGAGAGGAGATGTGCAATGGACAAACTCTTCTCTGTGGGTAATAAACTGCCTCGTCTAGGATTCGCGCGAGGTAAGAAACGCCAATAAAAGATTTTGAGCGTGTCACAAAGTAACACAGCTTTTAATCAAAATACCCAACGTTACGCGCTAAGCAAAATGAATATGTATACGTTTATTACACAAGGAAAGGCTCATTAGTTGGTCATGAGAACAGCCACAAAATATAAACTCCCGCTACAGTTAAGCGTCTTGAATGTAGCTCTTAATTTAGGTACAACATAACTTTTGAACAGAAGCTATGACAACGCTGCAAGGGCCGTAAATCAGCCTTCATTTTCCAGTCCTGCTCCTCTACGAACGCTAACTTGAAGAATACAGGTTAAGCAACGCGAAACTTCGCTTCACCAGCGCAGAAAAATGTCTCCTAATTCAGTGTTGTGGCACTCACAGATACGACTACTTTCACATACCGTACCGAAAGCGCTTAAAATAGAGAGCGAACACTAACAGAATCGTATTTGGCAGTAATGTGCTAGAAAAAAATGAGTCGTCGTTGTGCTTGCAGAATCACTCTCTCGCGTCTCAGGCAGTCTGATAAATCCTTTAAGGTCCAAGGGAGCATAGCTAGGAGCTTGGCTCAGCAAACTTTGACAGCTCTACGGAGTGCGATGGGGGCAAGACATCACCAGCTACCTCGGGGTCAGAGTAGACATCAGAACAGCCATTGCCGCCCCGGTGGCAGCCGAAAGTGAAGGCTGCTGATAGAAAAATGGAGCCCTGGAGAGCGCGGCACATCGACTTTTCCTCAAGAGCCGATGTATGCAACCATGTGGTATATCGGGCCATCTAGTCCGCTCGCCGCGCCTCGACCATCGACGCAGACACAGTTGGTAAACTTCACAGTACCTACGGTATTACTCTGATGATCCACGTGGGAGCCTATCCACAGCACACACATTTTCTGCAGTGAGGATGTTGCTAAAAATTGGTAGAGTTGTGCCTATATTCAAAGGAGAGGACCCAAACTGTGTAGAAAACTACCGTCCTATAACAATCTTATCGTGCATTAATATCTTGTTTGAAAAGCTAATAGCGAAGAGGGTAATGGAATTCGTTGAAAAATATGAAATCTTAACAACAAATGAACATGGTTTCCGCAAAAAGTACTCATCCACAACGGCAGTTAATGCAGTAACAGATGTAATTAACCAAGCCCTAAATAACAACCAAATTACATTAGGTATATTTCTTGATATACAAAAGGCTTTTGATTGTGTGGATCACGGCATTTTGTTGGAAAAACTAGAACGCGATGGTTTTCGAGGGCCAACTTTAAACTTTTTTCGCAGTTATTTAAGTAACCGTAAACAGTTTGTACATATAGCAGACAGCAAATCTGGGTTAAAAACTGTTGTAGCAGGGGTACCCCAGGGGTCGGTTCTTGGTCCCATATTATTTTCTCTATTTATCAACGACTACCCCCTAAATCACGCAGACGCAGTTATCTATGCCGATGATACTGCTTTACTCGTCTCTCATCACAGTCTAAAAGAAGCCGAAACTCTAGCAAATTTAGAATTACGTGAGACATTACACTGGTTTAACAGTAATAAATTAGTTCTAAATATTAAAAAAACAAAATTCATAGTCTTCTGCTCTAACCGAAAACAAGTAACAGACGACTGCAAGTTATACATAGGAAATACAACCCTTAGTAAAGTTGAGAAATATAAATATTTGGGAATAACTATAGATAAATAAATGCACTGGGCGCCTCACATAAGAGAGCTCAGCAAAAAGTTGTCATTTAGATGCTATACATTACTTCAAGCGCGCAAACACTTTGACGCTAAAACACTAAGAATTATATACTTTAGCATTTTTCACCGCCATCTTAGTTATTGTATAGAGTCTTGGGGATATACATTCACGTCATACAGCTCCGTTATTGTCAAACTCCAAAAAAGGGCGATGAGAATAATGACATGCGCCCCCACCACCGCGCCATCGTCCCCAATCTTTTCAGAACTTAACATTATGCCATTTAATGTAGCAAGGGACTACAAAACAACATTACTAGTTCAAAGGGCACTAAATAAATCCAATCGATCATCCGTTGTAATAGAACCTAAACGAAACACCAGACATGCCCACAAATGTAATCTTAACTTACCAAAAATACACAATGTGTACGGTCGCCGCACTATTTCTTACCTAAGTGCCAAACTATGGAACAATGTCCCACTGAATATAAAAATGAAATCAAATAACACTCGTTCCTTAAGAGAATTTTTCATGTCTGAACATTATACCTCACCCTTTTACCATATAGCTAAATATATACCTCGCTCACATTATATGTAATTATTGTAAAAACATTGTTTGGATTATTTTTTTTGTTTATTGTAGTTATTCTGTTATGGATCCATGACTAGCCATGTCGGCTAAGGATCCAGATGTTTTTCACCCATTTTCTGTACCTGTTTTTTATGTAATAAGCATAGTTCTGAGTTCTGAGGTCTTGGGCTTGTTAGCGTGGACCTTATAAGCTGATAGCTCAGAGATTTATGTTGTTCCTCAATCACCCTGATGGCTTCGTCCAGGTGGATCTCTGCAGTCAAGGTACCTTACGCCTGTCCCTTTGGCTTGCAACAACAGTGAAGTTCCCACATGGTGCCTGCGCAACAGGCTTTTACAGCGGAGCGGTGGATTTCTTTGCGGGTTGTTTTTTCTCGTAGCGAAACGGACGAAGCTGTATTGGGACTTCTAGGGGCAGACAGTCCCACCACATGCACGGCTCAGCGCCTCTAGGTCGCCGGAAGAGCGACACCCTAGGGTGCATGCGGAAACACCTCCTTCCGGGAGTTTGGAATGACGTAATCTTCCTCTCAAACACATCGGTCCTTCCTAATGACAAGGCAAAACAGAGTAGCGGAGTTTCTTCCCTCCTGCAGGGGAAAACCACCTGCGGTGTGGCACGCGGGTGATGCCCGGGCATGTTTTTGTCGAGCGCATCACAGCGTCATAAAAAGCGAAGCTATAGTGTTTTAACTGACGGCATCTGTAACGAGAAATGCGAAAAACGCCGAAGTAAAACGGACAACTTTTCTGGTGGCCTGAATCAAACCTAGGCCTTTCGCGTTGTGACGCCGGCATTTATACGATTGGTCCATTTCAACATTTATTTTACATAGAAGAATAGCCCGAAAATCTTTGAAATAACACCCTCACTACAATGAAGGTAAGTTCGCTGACACATATTTTAAAAGTCAGGCAGGCGCACGCTCCAAAAAGATGGAACCATTCCTGCAACTGCGGTTACGTCAAATAAACGCTATAAACAAGTCGTCATTGTTGACGAAGATTTGACTCAGTTCCCTTGAGTTCCTCTGCATTTCGGTAAATCGTGTGACACTTCCATAGGCTAAAGAATCCGATCAGCACAAAAATGTCGTAGGGCACGGAACAGTTCTTCATTACTGGCAAGAATCGTATACTCTAGTGGGTAACACCTATGTTCTTTTTAAAAGTACGTTGCACGACATCCCCTCCACTCCCGCCCCCCCCCCCCCCCAAAAAAAACACATCATCCCTACACAAAACAAAGCCGTGATCAATTGTCTCGAGCTGGTTACACCAGCCCCCTCTTCTCGACCAAGGCACATATACACCTTCACTATTTAGGCATGTTTTAAATGGTAACATGGATGTATGCAACTAAACAAAAAAATTTTTGCAACCGTCTGGATCCTCGTTTTCTTGACTCGCTTCCACACTATATCGACTAAAATCATCATGGTCGAATCAGTTTGAAAAAAGTAGGCGGCGACCAAAAATCTGTCACGAGAAAGCTTCACCTCCAGCCATCACCATCATTTGACGGTGGCCATGATTCTTTCCTGGTAGTGCTCGTTTGACATGGTTTAATGGTCTAACCACACAACCAACCAACGAAGAGTGCTGCTCTGCTCCTCTTAGACACACTCGCAGTTCACCTGGATAAAATTGAGGTTCTTAGATGTGGCCTCGCAAATCCTTTCCTCTGTGATGGTGACGGCAATATATATGCAGGGCGAGAGTTGATGGTGTCGACGGATGAACACTTTCGGCCAGCGTGATTCCATTTTTTGCAGAGAACCCAGTGGGCAGCCGCCCTCCATGACGAGCCTGACTCTAAATCTGATGTTGGAAAGCACTGGCGCGGAGCTCCCGCGAACTTTCGTTGATTTCAACGTTAAGAAGCCGAGTAGTTGGGACTCTATTTGAGGGCTTCATTCGGGAAAACATTACAGGTGGCATTCCCCGCAGACGAGTTTATTCCAGAGCCTCCATTTCCATCTGTTTGCTTCCATCCCGTTGCCTTCGTGCTCTTCACAAACAACCCCACTGTGCATTTGTCACTCTTTTAGCACAAATACCGCCAGCCCTTTGCGACTTTCCTAGCTTTACCCTTCGACTGGCTTTCATTTTCTTGCAATAGCATACACGGTCTTGGCCAGCATAATTGTTGAAAGAGTGTTTTTGTGTGATAAAGGTATGTTCGTTAGTTTTCTGAAGCATAAGGAATCACTACATGTGGCTCCGCATTATTACGTGCAAATAAATTTACCTGTGCAATAAAAGTGGTGGCGGGAGTGAGTGGCAAGGAGTGGGTTTGTGTCGTGGGAGGCAATGGTTCGCTCCCGGTGGTCCAGGTGTTCCTATTGTTCTGCGACTCACTTCCAGCAGTTTGTCCTTGGGGAGTATTGGAACGAAGCAAGCGGTGGCCGACTAACCATTCCTCCGCTCACACTTATACTCGAAACGGTGAAATTGTTGCGGCAAAGTAAGTTAGCATCTTAACCGACAAACTGTTGGTCTCTTTAGCATTTCAGTATAGAGTGCAGCCTATTTTTAACGATAATGGTAACAACTGCCGCAAAAGGCAGTTGTTTGATTGTAAGGTTTAACCCGCCGATGCTACACATACGATGCGGTGCGCCGTAGGGGAGGGCTCCTGAATAATTCTGAACACCTGGGTATTTTTAACGGGCACCGGTCCCGAAAGCCTGCATACGCTTCTATAAGAGCATTAAAACATGTTAAACAGCGCGTTACGGACCACTCCTAAGGAATAGAACACACGGAGTTAGCGCTGGCGCTAGTTGTGTGTGTTATCTTCCTTCAGTAATGTGCCGCCTTAATATCTCTCACTACAGCATGAGTACCTCATCTGTTGTTGTATGTGCTGCTGTGGGGCGTGGAGGCGGCCTCGACTGAGGCCACCCGAACCCACCGCTCTACTTTCTTTTGGTTTCCATTAAAAATAAACCACATGCCGCGTAGCAGTTGCTTCTGCCGATGGGCCAGCGCTGTCACGGCGGACGTTTCAGTTTGACGCCACGCCCAGCACAGTGCGATGGGAGCTGGAGGCGCTGCTGATCGCGGCGAACTACATCGAAGAGCGCTACCAGGCGGAGGAGCAGCGGGGCCGGGCGTTTACCACACATACGGACACTCGAGAGGTGGTGGCGAGGCTCGGTGGCACCTCAGTGACCGTTTACAGAAGCCACCGCATCAAGACGATTGCGGAGAGACTTCGCACGACGAAAGTGATTTCGGTGCAGGCGGACTGGGTGCCGGGACACGGGGGCCGGGTCGGGAACAAGGCCGCCGACGCGTGAGCGAGCGATGAAGCAAGTACTGTATCCGCTCCGAGCCATCACATCCCGTTCCTCTAGCTCAGCCCTATCCAGACCATGCGTACGGCAGAGCCACCGCCAAGCAAGACAGCAGGACGAAGCTCCGTGCCGATACACCCCATGACCCATGACCACTGCCTGCGGACTTGGAGGGGGGCCGAAGCTTTGGTACACAAAAAAGAGCCGGGACTGCTCTTGCGTATGACGTGCTGGAAAAGCGGCGGGATTATGTTTTCCGCCGCTCAAAAATCTTGGGTGACCCCACCCCCCTTTACCCCCTCGGAAACTCCAAGGGAGACGACCATCGGACCTGCTCTTCGTGTCACGCGCCAACGAGACCCAGAATTCAGCACACGATGTGGGAGTGCTCGGGGCTTGCGGCAGAGAGAAGAGCCTATTTTCCGCCGAACATCAAGACCCCCAAAAAGGGGCATCGCTCCTCTTAGGCGGACTCACCCAAAACAGACTGTCATGTCCATGTGGACTGTACCATAGGGATACAGAAAAGTATTTAGATGCCCTCACCTTATCAACGGGTTCCCCATTGGTGACTAGGCCCTGAATTCCGCAGTTTACCCGCCGCGGTGGCTCAGTGGCTAAGGCGTTGCGCTGCTGAGCACGAGGTCGCGGGTTCGATTCCCGGCCGCGGCGGCCGCTTTTCTCATGGAGGCGAAAAGCAAAAATGCCCGTGTGTACGAGATTTCGGCGCACGATAAAGATCCCCAGGTGGTCAAAATTAATCCGGAGCCCTCCACTACGGCGCGCCTCATCACCTGCGTTGCGTCGGCGCGTTAAACCGTACAATCAATCAATTCCGCAGTTTGTATAAAGATTAATAAAAATAATAATATTTATCCCTTCTCCCCCACAAACAAACTCGGTCACGATAATGCACTGATATTACAAGAGCTTTGCAAGTTCTGTGAAGCTTAACAATGACGATGACAGTCACCCGGTCATAACTCTTACATCAAATAGAATAAGAGGGTCTGCGCATGCGTCACGCTCTCTTTCCCGCTTTCTCTTTGTGTGTGTGTGTGTGTGTGTGTGTGTGTGTGTCTGTGTGTGTATGCGTGCGCGTGTGAGTGTGTTTGTTAGGAAGTATGCACGCGCGGTCGTGCATGCGGATGGGCGTGTTTTGAAAACGTACACGGCTCTCGGATTAGCTGGGCGTAACCAAACAAGTGCAATTACGGAATTGTAATGTTTTTAAACGTTTTCTTCTTAATAAAGTGTTTTGCAGACGTTTTATCAGATTACAAACACCAAAGAGTAAATCAGTTAGGGTATGTAGTGTGCTGTCCGCCCAAATTACGCGGTGGGGGTGGTTGAGAAATGTCTTTAAAGAGCCACAGCGTATTTTCAGAGCGATGAGATGGGTGTAGAAAAGCTTTCTGAGAGGCAATTGTTCCCACACACCTCCGCGGTATTACTGCCTACTAAAGCGTTTCCAAGACACATCTACCCCGCGGTTTTGAAATTGCAATTCGCAGAAGTTATCTCTCCTTCGCCATTGTAAACATTTTTACCGCTGGTCAGACCACCGTTGACTTGGCTGTTTGCGACGCCCGTAAAACAAGCGCAAACCCGCCGACGGGTGCAAGTAGCGGCCAAGTGATGACTAGGGCTTTGTGTGATTGTGGCTGTTCTTGTTTGCACGTGACTAGCGCGCTCACCGCGCGGCTGACAACGCGTTCGTCGTGGTGGGGACTTAGCGGCATGCTAGTGAAGAACTTTCTCACATGCTGGAGTAACGTTTAGGGCACACATTCAATATTTTGAAATGCTTGACGATGATCACACGTGCTGCTTTTACGCGCGTCCATACAGTCGCGCACACGAGAGGGTGTTTGCCTTTTCTAAGATTTGCTGGTTTCACTGCACTAATCTTTAGCGGTTTGAATCAGGAAGTTGCTGCGAGAGTAGTTTAGATTGTAGGGAACCAGTCACGATAAACTCGTTTATTATGATTGTGATCGTTATGAAGTATATTAGGGCGAAAAATATTTGTTTCAATGCTTTATAAAGGATTTACGGGATTACACAACCGTTTGCGGCTACTGCTCTATATTTTGGCAAAGACAATGAATATTTAATGTTGTTAACTATCCGAACCCGCAATGGTTGTCAAATTCTTGTGCTTAGCTACACTATATGCTTGAGTAATTGTTGTCAAGGCGAAAAGCAGAAGCGCACCATTTGTATAAAAAAAAAAACGTTTATTTTCGGTGTTGTTGTTGTTGTGAAGAAAATGGTCACACAGAAAACAAGCGCAGCAATAAAGTGAGGACGAGGCGAGGACGGGACAAGGGTTAACTTTCAACAAATGTTTTATTGCAGAACCAGCGCATATAAACACATGTGGCTAGCAAGAGGAAAGAACGAAGGAAATGAAAACAGCAAAGCGATAGGTGAAAGAAGGAAAACAGGGACATGCCCGCTATGACAAAAAATCAAGCTCAAGTTTCGATAAAGCCACACACGGCCTGCTGACACATTGATCACCGGACCTCTCAATGTCTGCCACTTCCGCAATTTCTCTGGTCCTGCCAGAGCGGTTAAAATAAAAAACAGTCGTTTGGTCATACAGAGGATGTGCTGGTTTCCCGATACAATGTTTGCAATGGGCAGCGAGCTGGCCGTCGGTGGCAGCGCCACTGGTCAGCGACTTTGGCTAGTTTCGGTTACAAAACTTGCGGCGATCCTATCGGCAGGCTGCTGTGGCGTGGCCCTTCTTTCTCTTTCCCTCGGCGTTTCTTTCGTTCTACAGTGTCCCTGCTTCTGTTTTCCTGCCGCAAGCACAACAGCTCAACGGCTCCAATTTTATTTTCATTCTCTTCGCTTGGATGGCGGGCCAGTTCGGTGCGTGCGAGGGAGCCGGCATGCGAGGGCTTGCGCATGTTGCCCATAGAGCGCAGCCTATTTTTAACTGTAATGGTAACAACTACCGCAAAAGACAGTGGTTTGGTTATAAGGTTTAACTAGTCGACCCTACACCACCGATGCGGCGCGCCGTAGTGGAGAGCCCCTGATTAATTGTGAACACCTGGGGATTTTTATTGGGCGCCGGTCAGGAAAGCCAGCATACGCTTCTATAAGAGCATTAAAACATGTTAAAAAGCGCGTTACGGACCAGTCCTAAGGAATAGAACACATGGAGTTAGCGCTGCCGCTAGTTACGTTTGTCATCTTCCTTCAGTAATGTGCCGCCTAAATATTTCTCATTACAACATGAGCACCTGATCTGTTGTTGTATGTGCTGCTGTGGGGCGTGGAGGCGGCCTCGACTGAGGCCACCCGAACCCACCGCTCTACTTTCTTTTGGTTTCCATTAAAAATAAACCACATGCCGCGTAGCAGTTGCGTCTGCCGATGGGCCAGCGCTGTCACGGCGGACGTTTCAGTTTGACGCCACGCCCAGCACAGTGCGATGGGAGCTGGAGGCGCTGCTGATCGCGGCGAACTACATCGAAGAGCGCTACCAGGCGGAGGAGCAGCGGGGCCGGGCGTTTACCACACATACGGACACTCGAGAGGTGGTGGCGAGGCTCGGTGGCACCTCAGTGACCGTATACAGAAGCCACCGCATCAAGACGATTGCGGAGAGACTTCGCACGACGAAAGTGATTTCGGTGCAGGCGGACTGGGTGCCGGGACACGGGGGCCGGGTCGGGAACAAGGCCGCCGACGCGTGAGCGAGCGATGAAGCAAGTACTGTATCCGCTCCGAGCCATCACACCCTGTTCCTCTAGCTCAGCCCTATCCACACCATGCGTACGGCAGAGCCGCCGCCAAGCAAGGCAGCAGGGCGAAGCTCCGTGCCGATACACCCCATGACCCACGACCACTGCCTGCGCACTTCCAGGGGGGCCGAAGCTTTGGTACACAAATAAAAGCCGGGACTGCTCTTGCGTGTGACGTGCTTGCAAAGGCGGCGGGATTGTGTTTTCCGCCGCTCAAAAATCTTGGGTGACCCCACCCCCCCTTTACCCCCTCGGAAACTCCGAGGGAGACGACCATCGGACCTGCTCTTCGTGTCACGCGCCAACGAGACCCAGAATTCAGCACATGATGTGGGAGTGCTCGGGGCTCGCGGCGGAGAGAAGAGCCCATCTTCCGCCGAACATCAATCCCCCCAAAAAGGGGCAACGCTCCTCTTAGGCGGACTCACCCAAAACAGACTGTCATGTCCATGTGGACTGTACCATAGGGATACAGAAAAGTATTTAGACGCCCTCACCTCATTCAACGCCTTCCCCATTGGTGACTAGGCCCTACATTCCGCAGTGTGTATAAAGATTAATAAAAATAATAATATTTATCCCTTCTGCCCCACCAACAAACTTGGTCATGATAATGCACTGATATACAAGAGCTTTGCAACCATTCAGTGAAACTTACAATGAATATGAGAGTTACCCGGTGATAACTCTTACATCAAATAGAATAAGAGGGTCTGTGCATGCGTCACGCTCTCTTTCCCGCTTTCTCTTTGTGTGTGTGTGTGTGTGTCTGTGTGTGTATGCGTGCGCGTGTGAGTGTGTTTGTTAGGAAGTATGCACGCGCGGTCGTGCATGCGGGTGGGCGTGTTTTAAAAAAGTACATCGCTTTGGGATTAGCTGGGCTTAACCAAACAAGTGCAATTGCGCAAATGTAATGTAACATGCGCAAGCCGGCATGGGAGGGCTTGCGCATGTTGCCTAAACATCTCCGCGGACCTCATTCTTGGGTAAGTGAACGCTTAATTATCTTGAGGTGTGGCCGATATAGTGTCTGCCACATGAGAGAGGAATGTCGTAGGCAACGCCACGCCGCCAATGAACAAAGGCGTGTCAGCGCTTCGCACATCGGCATCCTTTTTTTTTTCTGTGGAACTATGAACCAACACGACCAAACATTTTCCTTTCTGAAAAAAATGGTCGCCGCTTTAAAGAGTGAAACAGTAAAGAAAAATTCATTCTTGATTTGTTTGATTTTCACATTGGACTTTACAGGGACAGCACGGTACGGCGAAAAAAGAGCACCAAACTCCTGCATTGCGAGCACTAGAACAAAAGTTCTTTAGTTGTAGTGCCGTTCTTGCTGGGACATGCCCACTTGAGTGATTATCCACGATTCGGGAGCATTAAGGCACTAATGTCGAAGCTTGAGAACATTTAAAAAATACTACAAATTCTCAGCGGAAAAGATTTAGAATAGTGCGTGAAACGTAATGTCTAAACATGACACCATGTGAGTTGAAGAGAAAAAATTGGCTCCACCCTGCGATGTGAAGGTGGTTGACTGAAAAGCTGTAACCGACACCCACAACTCTTTCCTATGCGACTTAGCGAACGCAGCGACGACGGCAGAAAGAAAGCGGATAGGAGCGTCGGGGAAAGGTGAGGAGGAGAGCGGCACGCGCAGATATGGCGTCATCTCTATCACAGCCTCCCGACGTCACTCTTTTAGATGCGTCGCCGCCAAGGAGCGCCCTCATCTGCCCTACCCAGTTCCAGACGCTGTTCAGTTCGCCGCTAATCCAAACTACATTAACGCCGTTATCATGCATTAAGCGGTTTTCACTTCACACGAGGAGTTGACGGAAAGGGAAAAACTTTATTAGACCGAAGAGTCGGTAGGTCGGCGCGGTCCTTATTCCAGGACCACGTTGGTTCTACCCTCCGTCTTCGCCCTTTCGGTGAGCCATTCGGGTCACTGCTGGCACGTTCATTCTCCCACTACTCGTAGGGACTTGGAATTGGTTTCAAACCTGGGTTATTCTTGCACCCCAGACCACATGATGTAGAGTAGCGCGTTGGCCGTAGTAATTCCACAGAGGGTATAGGAAGGGGGCTTAATGGCTTGTAGTGTTGTGGGGTTAGGGCAGGTGTTTGTTTGTAGACGGCGGAAGGTCATTTCTCGTTATTTGGACAGCGAGTCATTAGTATTTCGCTATGTCGCTGAAGGTAGTGAGGAGGTGACCTGTCCAGTCGCCATCCAGCAACGGGGCCCTGTTTTAGAAACCTCGGGCAAACGCATGGGCTGCTTGATTGCAGCGGAGTAACGAATGGGAAGGCGCCCAAATTATTAATGGGTATCTTTTGGGGTGATTCTGGGCAAAAACCAGGATTGATTTTTCAAATTTTAGGTATTTTAAACTTTCTAAAGCTTCCATATTGGAGGGCAGTTCACTTTGCTTTAGGCTTATGCTCATGATGAGGCGCGGGGGTTGCGACAACTGCACCTTTGGTGTTCGTGTTCGCGTAGTCCAATGCATCCGTGTACACCGTGGTGGTATATTCTCCGTATAGTGTTTTGAGGACTTGCGCTCTGGGTCGTCTTCTCCCTTCATGGTGTTGAGGGTCCATGTTTCGTGAAGAGGGGGGGGGGGGGTCCTCGCAACTTTGTATGAATGTCCAGTGGGATGTCCGACGTCGCTTCGATGGTTTCTGGAAGTGCGTAGCCTAGGCGTTGTAGTACGGGGCGTCCATATGAGGTTGTGGCCAGGCGCGTTCTCTGCGCCGTGAGGTGGGCCTCCGTCAGTTCTTCGAGAGTGTTATGCAGTTCAAGGGCTTACAGTCGAGCAGTGGATGTACTTGTGGGCAATGCTAGGGCTTGTTTGTACGCTTTGCGGATAATTGTATTTATCTTCTGCTTTTCTCGCACCTCAAAGATGGGGTAGGGGGCGACCTAGGTGATTCGAGAAACAATGAACGCTTCGACGAAACCTAGCATACCTTGCCCTTTCATGCCGTGGTTCTGACTCGCAATGCTTCAGAGCATCCTAATTATTTTGGCTGTGGTTGCTTCTAGTTTTAAAACGAAGCTTTTTACCTCTACCGCCAAGGGTTGTTTCGCGACCATAGGTGTCAATAGAAAGCTTCCGCGAAGAAATAAATGAAATTACTGGCACCGCCAGGTATCGAACCTGGAACTACTAGCGAAACGGAGCGACAGCCCGTTATCATACCGGTTGAGCTACGAGCCCTTTTTTTATTGCCGGTTTCAGACATCATTTCGGAACAGTGGTACATATAATAAAAGCGCTGACTTCACTAAAGCCAGCGCAACATGGCTAAAAACGGGGCATAGACAATACGTTTTCAAATTCATGCAAGCGTTCAGGAGTACGTTGTTGACTTTTCCACATTTCTGCAATACGTTGGGCACTCTCAGAGAAATACTGCCTTGCTGGCCTTCCGTCTACGTCACAGTGCCGAAACGCCATTCGAAACCTCCATATTCCATGGAGGACCAGCAACATCACAAGGTCATAAGGAACTCCATTATCGTTGTGCACCGCTTAAAACCGAATGCCGTAAGGGCTCAACGGAAACTCCTTTTTCAATGTTCGCTGACGCACGTCCCACAGAAACACCCTATCCCAACAATCCAAAAAAACATGTTCCACCGTCTCGGGCTTTTTGCACAAATAACAGTCCACACCCCATGGCACAAACTGACCCTTTTCCAACATCTATGTTTTAACTGGTAACACTCCACAGTGCATTTGAAAGAAAAATGTTTTAACACCTGGGGGATGGCCAGAGTTTTTACACGTTTAAAAAGGTTCTGCCCGGATCCCACCGGAAACATGGATCGGTATAAAGAAACCGGAAAACAGATTTCAGCAAGGTTTTTATACAACTTTTCCTTCGACACGCCACTCAAGTACTCCATAGAGATCCGTACACAAAGAAATTGTGTTGCTTGTGCAACTTCTTACATACCCGTGTACTGCTCCATTGTAGCTTCGACAAGACATAATGAAATGGGGCAATAGTCTGCCTAACATGACTTGAATCACAGTGCGCAGGAAGGGGTCCTTTTCCTTACGCAAGAAATAAAAACGATTCACCACTTGTCTCAAAAAATGATGCTAGAGTGATAAACCGCATTCGCGTAATCTTCGAAAAAGATTCGTCCTACTTGTCCTTTCCCAGGACGAGCCCCAAGCAAAAACAGCACAAACGCGATCCAGCCACTGAAGGCTGGAGCGAGAACAGTGGATAACGTGCAAAACGTACCAAAGTTTTGGAAACAAAAATATGTTGCACATCGTCACGCGCGCAAACATGGACAGCGCCCGCCCCTCTCCTTCCCACTTTTCCGCTTTATCACGCATCGCAGTCGTCTGGCTTCGCCAGTACAGGTCGCTATCTCTGTAGTTTTCAAGTGGAACGACTAAATATTTTACCGGCATAACCTGTTAGTTTGTACCTTCAAAGACACTAGCGGTTACATCCCAGTTGCCGTGCCAGAATCCCAAGCACTCGCTCCAATTCAAAGAGCTACTTGTAGACTCACAAAACGTCTTGAGCAACGCAACTGCACTACTAATGCTTTTTGTGTCACGACAAAATAAAGCGATGCCGTCCGCGTACGTTATTACACGTACCTCGCAAGCCTGCAACTGGAAACCATGAATAATAGTTCTGTTTATTATGCTAGCGCAGAACGACTTGATGTACAAACAAAAGAATAAAGGGAACAGCGTTCATCCTTGCCGTACTGAACGCGTGACATTTATTGGACGGCTCACTGATTTATTTATTACCATCCTTGTTGAACACTCCTTATACGCCAATCTTACGCCCTCCGTTATTACTTTCCCTAGGTTTACGTTTTCCAAAATAGTATACAGTAGCTCATTTAGAGACCTTTTCAAAGGCCTTGTCAAGGTCTATTTGTAGCATGGCTACAACCTCATTCATGCCATCACAACACTCGAGAATGCTGCGTGCTATGTGTATATTACTAGTTATAGACCTTACTTATATTCCACATGTTTGGTGTTCGCATACTATGTCTATTATCACACTTTGTAACCTCTTTGGTAAGACGTTCATTAATATTTTATAATCTACATTCGCTAAAGATATCGGCCTATACGTAGTAACTTTTCTGAGCTCTTCTTTTACATTTGTTTTGGGTACAAGAACATTGTGCGATTGTGAGAACGAGGGGGGCAGTATTTCCAGTGTGTAAGCTTCTGTGTGCAGGTCACATAACACTGGACTTAGGTCATTGCGGAAAGCTTTGTAGAAAGCCGCGCAGAACCCGTCGGGGACAGGAGACTTTCCCGCACTTAATTCGTATATAGCCTTCCTAACATCTTCTACTGTAATTGCTACTTCTAAATTTTCTTTTACCTCATCCTCTAACCTCGACAACAATCTTAAAAAATGGTCCTTAAACCTTTCTAAGTTCACAGGTTGGCATGAGAACGAACCATCATAAAACTCACAAAAAGCATTTCTAATTGCTTGTTGTTTATCTAAAACCTGCCCTTTATACTCCATTTTCGTAATAGAGTTTCGGGTCGCGTATCTCTTTTCAGAGCTAAGTGCTCTCTTTGTAGGGGCTTCCCATAACATGAACTTTCCCGCATAGGCTCGCACTATCGCACCATGACATGTTTCTTGTTATTTAGCTTCTATCTTATGTTTCAAAGATTTAATGTCGTCCTTGAACAGTACAGGTGACTTGCACTCTAGTGCAAAAAGCGTCTACAGGTTTCCTCTAAGCAGGACTTCCTTCTTTTTTTTCTCATGATATAAGGATGTTGACCTTTCCAATGCTGTCATCTTAATTTATGCTTTTAAGTTCTCCTACTTTGAGGCACAGTCACATCTATCCTGTTCAAGGTTTTTAATAGTTTTTGTTACTTCTTTTAAAAATCCCTCATCCTTCAACAACAAGCTATTAGTTTTCCATAAGTCCCAGTTGAACGTCTTTTTATCTTTGCGCTTGCCAATCAATAATGACACTAGGCAATGGTCGCTAAACGACACGGGTGTAACACTATATTCCGAGCACTCCGGCAGAATTTCTAACAAAATGTATGCTCAGTATAATCTTGTGTGGCACGTGCCCTGAAAGTGGGTGAACTGGATCTGCGTCTTACATTTTAACGCATCCCTCACATCTTCAACACCAAAATCTGCCGCAATACCATTTAATGCAATCGTGCTTCCGTCGCGCTAAGGAGTACAACTAGATTTATCGGGAGCCGAGCACATACAATTAAAATCTTCCATTAACACGAGAACCCGTTCTGTGTCAAGCCACGCCAGTAATTCTTTGAAAAAGACGTTTCTTTCATCGGCTTTTGTCGGCGCGTACAGGGGGGATTAAAAGAAATGCGAACAACGGAGCGCACAGCGTCCGAAGCATGCAGCACCGTCTGGCTGCAAAGTCAGTAAATTGTGCCCATGCGCAATTCTTCCAAAGCGTTTGAGAGTGCGACAAACTCTTCTGGGAAATGCTTGATGAAAAAGCGACGCCAGTCATTTGTTTAGGGCCCATTTTCAGGCTGCGTCGCCACTGAGCGGGATGGCACTTGACACGTGCCAGCGCGATCAGCTGCTACACGCTTGGCTGGCCAATTCAGATAACACAAAAGCTCTCTTGCTGACTCACGTACATTTATATTTGAAGTGGTTGCTGGACGAGGGAATGAAAGAAGGAAGGCAGGAAAGTTCGTAACCGAAAGCCTACTAATAATTTTGTGGATTTAGTGACTCGTTTCTTCTTTCCTCAGCAACTGGTACAGATCATACCAACAAGTGCGATTAGTGTTACCTGAACAAAAGAGAAGTGTGGCGGCTTGCCTGATTTAACCTTACCATCCCGTTACCTATAATACTTTTCTTGAACATTCGATGAATGTCTTCTTGTCGGTACCTGAGGAGGTGGGTATCCAATCTGTGCTCTTCGTGGTGCATGGTCGGGTGACATTGCCCAAGCAAAAAGAGGACATTGTTATACGATATCTTGGGCTCGTGGTATTAGTTTTGGGTGCGTGGAGCAGCCGTTCAACATTGAATAGCAGAAAAATTACGAGCCATTCTATTGTGCGAAGGTGGATGACCGGTGAGGCTGTCGCCACAGAATATTAGAATAAATTAGGTTACATTCTCTTGTCGCAGTGTTGCTGTGACTTGCCATTTTTGGGAGTCATTTATTCTCGACAGATAGTCTAGAATTGGGGGATAGACATATCTGCTTTTGGAGGAGAATTGGAACACGAGGCATTTAGAAAGAGGATTTGCACGTGCCGAAGCTAGAACTTTTTTTGACGCCTCGGTACGCAGGAATCTGAATCATACATTGCCTTCTTAATGCAATGAAATAGACAAGTAATATTCAAAGTGGAGAGCGGCAACTTACCAAATTAAAGCAAGTGTTGAGCCATACAAGAGCGAGCAAGCGCGCAAACGGACAAACAAACAAACAAACGAGCGGGCACGCCAGAAGGCGTCGCGCCCCAGAAAGCCTCCTGAAAAATTGCCCTTCTAAAGAGAAACGGGCTCTTAGACACAAGAAAAAGAGGAGAAAGGGGGTAGAAAGACTTCAGCTAAAGCTTTAGGTACCACTCAAGGATTACAGAATGGCTCGCTTTCTATATATTTTTTAAAAGCACGCTTACAAAGAACACAGCATGATCACGCATGCGCGCACAAATCTGCGTTAATATATACAGCTGGACACTTCCCAACGCCCCAGTCAATTGTGACAAGAAGCCATGCCTCGAGTACCGTACGAAGAAAGGATTAGGATGATATCCTTGTACCAGGAAGAGGTCACGCAGCGAAAAGTTGCGAGATCCCCGGCCGGCCATTGTCTACGGTAAATCGCATTTTGCAGGCTTTCAAGAATGAAGGCCGGGTGCATGATTAACCGCATGGTTCTCGGCCGGGCTGCACACTACCGCAGGAAGACTTCCACATAGTTGCGGCCGCCGTCGACATACCCCTTTCAACGGCCCAAGAGATAAAAAATAAGCTTAAGTTGAACACGGACGTCCAAGTAATTCGTCGTCGCCTTCGCGAAGATGGACTTCAGAGCAGGACAGCCTCCCAAAAACCTCTGCTTTCAGACAACCACAAGAACTGCCGGCTGCAGTTCGCCACCACACACCGGGACTGGAAAGCAGAGGAGTGTGGTAATGTGGTGTTTACTGACGAAAGCACCTTTTCGACCAGAGGGCATGAAAAACTCAATGTTTGGAGGCCAGACGCAAGCCGGTAAGCTTCCGCGTTCTGCCAAAATCATTTGTATAACTTTCTGACACTTAGGAATTTTATAGAATATAAACCATTATTTATTGAAAGTTTCAATCCTAAGTCCTATTCCTGTGACAGGAGCTGACATGTCATTGCAGTTAGTTGACAGCATATCAGTTTACCGCTGGCAAAAGAAAATATGTCATTGATAATGTTTTAAGCTTATTCGATCGATGTGCCCGGTAGGAACTAGTACGCGAGCAGGAAATATATTGATTGACAACACAAATTAAAAAAAATCACGCCATATCCACGGAATGAATGATGATAAGTGGGGCGAAGCTCGAGAGGGGGAGATCATCGGTAACCGTAACTCTCCCGTGAAAGTTCGCCCATTACATCATTAAGAAAGACATAAGACTGTGTGCGTACAATGTACAAATCAACTTTTATTTTCGGAGTCAATTCTCCCAGGCCCAGACCTGGTGAAAGACCCCGCGCCATCGAGGACTACCCCGCACCTACCAGAATTTGTCACGTAGGATGGGACACAACGGCAAAGAAAGAACTTTTATTTAGGGCGAACTTGTGCCCGAACAAGACGAGAGGAAACGAGCAAAGGTCCTTGCGTCTCGTTCGATCTCCGAGAACGACTGCCTGCGTTCGTGGCGTGATCTCTTGCGTGATCTTCCCCTCGCAGTGCACGTGCGCTCGCGCCTCCGTTGGCGAACACAGACAAGCTCGCGCTCCCGTTGCCGAGTTTGCGCTGCCGGTTGCAGCCGGTTCTTGCGCGTGCAACGCGGCCCACTTTGCGACATCTCCGAAAGCATGCGGCCACGTACCACGAGACACAAGGGATGGACAGACCCATGACTTAAGGAGCTTCGCCCCTAAAACGTAACAGTAGCAGTGCCTTAAATAGCAGAAAATGGAGAAGTATCGTAAAGGCCGCTTCGGATGTCACACCTCTTCTTATTTTCTGGATAAAAAATCTACGTGCTCAGCCCATCTGCGAATTTTCTGAATTTGTATATTCATGAGGAAATCAAAATCCCCGTGGGTATGAAACCACCCCGAAAAGGGAAATATGACCTCTCAGGAAACACAACATGCAGAAGGTTTCCTTAGCCTGATAAAATTAACTCAGGGCTCGTATTGCTTAAAATACCCATATCGTAATAGCTAAATATCGAACAACTAGAAAATTCGCTGTTGTTATTTGTCTTTCAGAAACAATCCAGCATATTTTAAAAGAACCAGCCTAAGTGGACGCTTCTCCGTGAATGTGTGGGGCGCTGTGACGGCTGCGGGATTAGGACCTCTTATACGGCTGGAGGGGCGATTCAACGGAGAAAAGTACTGCGAATTGATCGAGCAAGTCGCCCTGCCATACGCGTTTGACGGTCCATTCAAAAATGGCTTCTTTTGTTTCGAACATGACTTGTCTCCCATCCACACTTGTCGGGATGAGGAAATTCTGTTGCGCGAACGCCCTGTTCAGACACTTTCATGGCAACCAAAAGGGGCTGACATGAACCCCAATGAAAATGCCTGCGGAGTGATGAAGATCCGTCTCGCCTGCCCCAGCATGCCATGACTTGTTACTTGCTTTAAGATGCACTTTACGCTGAGTGGGAGAGGCTTCGGTCTACCAACTTCGCCAAGAAGCTGCTTGACTAAATGCCGCGGCGCATGGCAGCCGTAGTGGATGTTCAAGGCAAATTTACAAAATACTGATGTGTCTCGTATTACATTTCTTGGTACCGCTTGTTCAGACAAGTGTCACGGCTGATACCTCCCTGCTATGCTTCTACATTTTTCCTACCCTGTGTAGTGTTATCAAATGAATAAATGCAGAATACTATCCATATTCTTATCTTTCTCGCATAAATGCAAATGCATGGCAAAACACTGCGCCAGCGTGACTGCTACCTACTACATTCAAAAGCCACGCATGCTGCAAGATTATTGACGCTTGAACGTCGCCCTTGAACCATGTTTCCGGTCGGTGGCGACGCAGCGGGACAACGCGCCTAAAAAAATGACTGTTGTCGCTTTTTCACCAAGCATTTCCCATAAAAATTGGCCGCACTCTAAAACGCTCTGGAAGAATTCCGCATTCCCGCAGTTTACTGACTTTGCAGCCGGACGGTGCCGCATGTTTCGGAGGCTGTGTGCTCCGTTGTTCGCATTTCTTTTAATCCCCCCTGTACACACAAACAATACGCCATTCTTTTGTGGCTAAAATAAAATCACAAATCACAAAGCGCCCGGATAAACTGGACGTCACGTTTTGCACAGCTGCGCGGCTGGTAAGACGTATTACAATGCCACAACCAGCCGATAAGCCAACGGCATGGCTGACACAGACTTCATAAGTTCAATTGAACACTTCCGCCATCCTTTCCGTGCTTTGCTCGGTCTCTACTTTCGTCTCCTGGAAGGCTACGACGTCCAACTCCCTTTCGCTGATGAGTCTGTACAATTGAATCTGACGTTTGCGCTCAGAAAGACCTCGTACATTAAGGGTGGCACAACGCAAATGATGAAATGAACACTGCATGAATTTAAGATGAAGGCAAGCAGCACACTATTACACAAACGTTACAAGAACAGTGGCCCCGCCCCCTTTTCTACGCCTCAAAAAAAGAATAAGCGGTGTCCGTGCCGTAACGCTCGTTGGAAGACTCCGCCAAAAAAGCTGCAAACGTTTCGCTTACGGAGGCTTCCCCACCGCAGGTCCTCCGTCGTAAGGCGAGGTGTTGGCCTTTGGCTTGAAGCTTGGCGCCTCACCATAACCCCAACCACAGTTGCCTTGACGTTCCCGGAGTCACCAGTGTCCTCCCGCTTGTCTTCCTCCTTACGGGTCCACTTCGCTGCGGCTCCGCGGTGGCTTCTGCGTCGTCCCCGTCGCCGGCATCACGCACTTCACGAGTTTCGGCGCTGTTCGTAGAACCCGCCCCAACACACGCCTCACTTTTCGCGTCCAGCACAGGTGCCACCGGCGCTAGGTCTTTTTGGGAGGTCGACTGCTGCTCCGCGGAAGCTGCATTTACGTCCTGCGTTTGCACGCCTGGTTCTGCTACATGGTCCCCGGGTGCGGACTCACCACCTACTCCGGGCACCGCCGCCTCCGGCTCCTCCTCGCCCATTCGGTTTTCGGATGCGTCCGCGTCTTCAATAGGTCCGGTGACATGCGCATACGTCAGCACGCACTGTGTCGCTTCGTGACCGAAGCGGCAGCAGACAGTGCAGCGCGGCACCTCGCAGACGCGCCTCATGTGCCCCGTCGCCGAGCAGCGTAGGCACTGCGGGCCCCTGCCGGGCACAACCACGAGCGCCTGGCCACCCGCAACCTGGAGCTCATGCGCGGCAGGTCGTCGATCCCCACGCCGGCGTTGAGCTTGAGGGGCACCGACCGCGTCGTCGAATCTTTCTCGTTTATGCCCTTGACCCGCCACCTCTCGCGTCCGATGTCGATGACAGGCCCGTAGGGAAGCAGCGCTGATCGAACCTCGTCGTCCGGCACGTTATAGAGGGGTGTAAGCCCACTGGTCACAAGTCCACTCGTCATAACCCAAATAGTCACAGGCAAACTGGTGAGGAATGCCAACTCGTCACAGGGCATTTCGTAAGAGGATTTCTCGTATCACCGGAATATTCGCGAGACGGAAAAACTCGCATTACGAGCTTGTTTTGGAACGTTAAAGCGATGTTTCCTATTTATAATTGATGTAGGTGAGCGAGCGTTCTTTAAAAGTTTTCTTACATACGAACTTAGGTGAATATGCCGTCATACCGTGTTAATTATATTGAAGTGATAATTGCATGAAAATTTGTATTAAAAGGCACGCAGAAAAAGTTCAGCCAGGATTCTTGCTATGCGATCGTTGACATCGTGGTATCTGCGTGCGTGGCTGCTGTCCGACAGTGACTACCACTACCACCGTGAAAAGCGACAACGGAGCACGCGGTGGCGCAGTGGCTATGGCGTTCTGCTGCAGAGCCCAAGGAAGCGGGTTCGATTCCAGGCCGCGGCGGCCGCTTTTCTGGTGAAGGCGAAAAGCGAAAACGCCCGTGTGTTCGAGATTTCGGCACACGAACATTAAAGATCCCCAGTTGGTCAAAATGAATTCGGAGCCCTCCACTACGGCGCGCCTCGTCACCTGTGTAGCGTCGGCGCGTTAAACCCCAACAATCAATCAATGCAACAAATAAACAATTTCAAACCTAATGCAATGCGTGGTGGTGTGTCCTGCAGTGTGTACATAGAAAGAAATCCTCCAGCTTCGCTATGGTTCAAGCCTTGCGCGAGTTAGTGTAAGCTTCACCAATTTTTTTATTTGCAGACTGAAAGTGGGGGTGCGGGTTGTATGCAAGGGCTGGTTACCCGCGCGAAATTACGGACGTACAGCACCTCAACATCCGTGACGATCAGCACTGAAAGTGCAGTGTAATGATTGCAGCGCCGATGACCCCCGTCTTGACGATGACCCCCCTCCCTTCTCGTGGCCTTGCTGGGTCTCCCCATCCGGTGTCGGAATGTTGGGCGGCCTCCGCCGACGCCAGCGAGTCGCAACCCTTTGTTGGGCCTCGCCGGCGGCTTTTGTGCGGCGTCGGGGGAGGCTTTCCTTTCATCTTGACCTTCGGGGACGGCCGGGGGGGAGCGGAGGTCAAAACCCTTTTTGGCATGTGCGCTGCTGTGGGGGAGGCGGCATTGCTCGCGCCCTGCTCGCACACGCTCCGACGAGTTTGCCGAGAGCTGCGACTGCAAGTGGTCGCACGAAGACTCGCTCCCGTGGCGGTTTCTGGGCGCCAGACCCCAGGCATCTTTCCAGCCAACCATGCGGCGGCTTGGCACCTTTTTGGCCTCCGGGCCCCCACAAGGGATCGTGCCGCGATACTCCCTTGCGCGCTGCGGCGCCTTTTCATTTTAATCCAGTTTTCCTTGTCTTATGTTATGCTTCGTCGTCTCTTGTAAATACGTGTAAATAGACTTCTTTCTCTTCATCACCTACTGGCCTCGTCTCGTCATCGGGTCCTTCACCACCCTCCACGACGACACCACTCACATTCCACGAACCCAACTTTACTGGCGCAGCCGACAGGATCGTGGACGTTACCTGTGGCTCAGTTAACGAAGTGGTGACTCAGTGCGGGCCGAGAGGCGACTCCGAGAGTAGAGGAGGAGAGAAGTCGACACCACGCAAGGACAGAGACGAAGCAGGGCGGCTGCGAGCCGCCTACGAGACAACGGGTGGATTAGTTTTCCTGCCGGGGAAACTTCACTTCAGCACCTTCCGATCCCCGCGGGATGAGTGGGACTGACGTGTGTGGTGCAGCGGAGCGGCCGTATCATCGACGGTGAGTGGTCCGTCTCTGCACCTTTCTTTTTTTGGAGGGACATCCTCATTGCCAGGGCCCACCATGACTAGAGATAAAGATCTCGAGGCGGAACCCGCAAAAACGCGAGAGCTGGAGCGGCTGGTAAGGTTGGCTGAAGCGGAATTCCTAGCGCGTCCGGGAAACGAGGACGTTGTGCGGCCGTGCTGCAGTTGTGGTCAGACAACACACTCGTCCGCTGACTGCCGCCGTTACCGCTATCTCGATCACGAAGCCAGTCCACCCCCTCAGAGGGAACGGTGGGTTGAAGTAGCTGATTCCGAGGTAGGGGAAAGGCCGCGTCTGGTCACTGCGGCGGTTTCCGGGATCTTTAAAAGACGGCCATACAAAGTGGGTGGCCGGCTAAGGGGGCCGAGTGTCCCCGCTAAGCCATTTAAGCTGAGCCTCAGCGCAGTGAACGAAACTGCGTTGTTGAGAAGGATTTTTACCCCTGATCAGCTGACCAGGCCGGCGAAATCTGCCTCTCTGGCGGAAGCTTCCCGTGAAGGCGCTTCCCGTCAGAAGCAGAAACTTCCCATCAGCGGCTCCTCGGCTACACAGCCAAGGGTAGCAGAGTCGGTAGGCCAGGCCACGGGCCAGGCAGGCACGCTCGCCGCGGCGGCACGCGCCGGGGAAGTGGTGGCGGGCTTGGCCAGCGGCTGTCCCGGGAAGGCAAATGAGCCGGGCAATGTCGAGGCGCCTCCGCGGAGATTTTCAGCGGTAGAGGTAGCGGCGGTCGGTCAGACAGTCAACGCCCGCTTGGGTGCTGCAAAACCTCTGCCGTATCACGACCGGCCATGCCCAAATGGTTCGCTGGGAGCAGACGCTGCCGCCGAAGTTCGCGGTGGTAAAGCTGCAGCAGGCACGACGGCCGACGGCAGAGTACGAACAGCGGCCGGTGGGGCCCTGGCGAGAAACCCGGATTTGCGCGCCATGCAGCTCCCGTCCGCCCAGTCTTGTGCTCGCGCCCAGGCATACCCGCCGGTGTTCCCTTGCTTCGACGAGCCACTATCCGGGAGCAATAGAGGCTTGCGGAATTCGCCGGGTGACATATTTGGTACCCCTAAGATTAGACGAGGCTCAGCTGCGTCGAACCTGGTTGACCGCCGCACTGACCGCGGTTCTTTGCGGAAGCGTGCCCGATCCTGCTCAAACGGGCTTCCGGCGGCAGCAGCTCCCGCGGGTATTTGCGGCAGCGGAGACCCGGCAGGCATAGCGGCGGCGGTGTCCAGCGGGCTAACGCAGGCGGGTGATGCCCCGGCGAGCGACATGGACTCGGACGACACTGAGCCGCCGTCCGCACAGGCGGGTACGCGTCCTCAGCAAGGTCCGCCAGCGCTCATTAGCGTTGACAAGCCGTCGACCAGCTGTGACCAGGGCTCCAGTGTTGCGCCGTATAAGCTTTCGGGGTCGCCTAGCTCTAAGCGCAGCTTCACAGCATCGAACGCTGGAGCAGTAAATCGAGGGTCCCAAATGAGAGCAAGGGTCGACAAAGGGGCAGGGGAGAGCCACTTTGCATGCGCTGGAGGGGACAGTGTCAAACGCGTGCATGAGAAAGGAAGCGTCTCAAAGCTTCGGCTCCTGGTCATGCGTGTGGCTCTGACAGTGGGGACTTCCCCCACGGCTTGCAGAGGCGGATCACCTCACGCCTCGGCGAACTCCGAACATCGCAATTGGTGCAGCAGCCAGGTGGACTCTCACCTCGAAGCTGCGCCCGATTAATCTGAGTGCTACTGGCGGAAGGAAAAACTGTGGTGAATGGATTGAACGCTCGTGCGCGGTTCATTCCGCTGTTGTTTTTTTTCTTGCCTGTGCTTTGGGCGGAGTGTAACGTTCACCCTGCGTTTTCTTGCTGTATTTTACAGTTGCGTTGTGCATTGGGCCGTCGTTTTCTCTTGTTTCTTCCCTTGTTCTCGCGAGTGAGCCCCACGTTTGCCTTTGTTGGTGTATCCCGCACGCGGGTATTTTGCTGGTTGCATGATATTCCCCTGGAGTGTTATGCACCCTTTTTGTTTGATTTGTTTTGCACCCTTTTTGTTTGATTTCTTTTACGTAGCACTTCACTGTGCGCTTTGCTCGCAGCGGAAATGTCGCTTGCATGCACGGAGTCCTCAAGGGATATTCCTCGCAGTTTTTTGTGTGTGTTTGTTTGGGTTACAGCGCTGTAATCACTTTGTTTTGGCGCCTGTAGTAGTCCAAGCAGTCCTGACACAGGCTTTTGATAGGGGAGCTGTAATGATTGCAGCGCCGATGACGCCCGTCTTGACGATGACCCCCCTCCCTTCTCGTGGCCTTGCTGGGTCTCCCCATCCGGTGTCGGAATGTTGGGCGGCCTCCGCCGACGCCAGCGAGTCGCAACCCTTTGTTGGGCCTCGCCGGCGGCTTTTGTGCGGCGTCGGGGGAGGCTTTCCTTTCATCTTGACCTTCGGGGACGGCCGGGGGGGAGCGGAGGTCAAAACCCTTTTTGGCATGTGCGCTGCTGTGGGGGAGGCGGCATTGCTCGCGCCCTGCTCGCACACGCTTCGACGAGTTGGTCGAGAGCTGCGACTGCAAGCGGTCGCACGAAGACTCGCTCCCGTGGCGGTTTCTGCGCGCCAGAACACCACGCATCTTTCCAGCCAACCGTGCGGCGGTTTGGCACCTTTTTGGCCTCCGGGCCCCCACGAGGGATCGTGCCGCGATACCCCCTTGCGCGCTGCGGCGCCTTTTAATTTTAATCCAGTTTTCCTTGTCTTATGTTATGCTTCGTCGTCTCTTGTAAATACGTGTAAATAGACTTCTGTTTCTTCATCACCTTCTGGCCTCGTCTCGTCATCGGGTCCTTCACCACCCTCCACGACGACACCACTCACATTCCACGAACCCAACTTTACTTGCAGGTCGAGCAGACCTCTCCACCCCACCCCCTTCCCCCCAAAGAAAAAAAAACGCCTATTTATGCACACCTGTTGGTCACACAGTCCTCCGCACTAAACAGCCGTAACGAATTCAACATTGTAGAAACCAGCCTCAGACCGGCTTGCAACGCCAATTTTCGGTGCGGGCTTCTAGGTTTTTGTTCACACGGCCGTTGTGTAACGAAATCTATGCGACGAAAAGGCGCCTTGCACGAGAGTTCCTATCTCGAGATGGCACTGTACCAAAAGGCTGGTGTTACAAGTTGGCCTATGACAAGTTTTCCGGTGACGACTGCGCTTTTGACGAGTGGGCTCGTTGCCTTATAGAAAATCCAGTGCAGTTTCAACAGCACATCCTGGCTCGCGGGATCGATGACGAGGCACCGGCGCTCCTTCACCTTCACGTCGGTGGCCGCGAGCATGCGATTTGTCGCCTTCGTCCCTGAATGCCAGGGCCCATACGTCGTGCATTTGATACGCCCCCAAGCCAAGCACCTCGGGGAGCAGTTCCAAACGAGCCAAAGTGTCCCTGAAATCTTTGACGCGATAAGGCCTCGCACGAACGTCCGTATGAAGTAAAATGGTGTTTAAAACACAACCACGTGTTGGCAGCTGTGAGGAGGCGCTGCTCACCGGACAGGGGTCGGCAGGTGGAAGCGAAGAAGACAAGGTGTTTGGAGGCGGAAGAAGGGGGTGAGGAAGAAGGAGCAGGAGGAGGAAGAAGACGGTGGTGGCACGGAGAAGGAGGAAGAACGACGTTCGGGGAGCGACCTGCCGGACGCTAACGTTCGGGGAACCTCCGCTCCGAGCCGCGCCTTTCTCCTGGAGACTCTCTGCTGGGTGTGAACGCCCGGGAGATCTCCGCGCCGAGCAACACCAGGTCTCTTCGAGCCACCGAATAGCAGCGTCAGAAAGGCTCTGGAATCCTTCAAGCAAGCAGCTCTTTTCATCGACCAGCAGCAGCGCTACTGCCTAGGGCCTGGCGTCAGCACACCGCTCAAGCATACTGATCCAGCGCACCGAGCCAAGTGCACCTACTCAGCTCACAGACGTCAACGACTCGCATACGTGAGCGCGAACTATTTTGGGGCGCGAACTTTGTTGCATAGGACATTAACTCTGGTGGCGTGATTATGTTAATGCTCATTTATCTATTTTTCCAGTTATTTGTCCCGTAAATACACGTTGTCCTTGTCCGCAGCCAACAGCCTCGTCCTTCTCCGCCTGATCAGATTAACACCTCCTTATCGTAAAAACAACCTGCATCACAAAAATGGCGTCCACGGCAGGACTCTCTGCGTAAATTTCAGAGAGTCGAGGAGGTAATTTTTGCGGCGGAGAGGTGAGCACTTGGCGCCGGAATGGACATGAACAAATTGCTTGCAGTGGGAAAAGAGTTAGGCCTGGTGGCCAGTGAGCTGAAGAAATGGGTCGAGAGAGAGATGGAAAAGGAAAGACGGGAAAGACAGGATGCGAGGCAAGAAAGAGCACTCGCCAGACAAGCCGAAATCCGCAAGCTTGAGCTCGAACGCGACGAGCTAGATCGTGAAACACAGCTACAAGAGAAGAAGCGCGCGACTCAATCTTTAGATCTCAAAATTACAGACAGAGAGCTCCGCGTCTCCGAAAAAGGATGGAAAAAGAGTTTGGAACTCCACGCACATGGGACGGAGGGCATGCGGGTCAGTGGCACTGATGAAGCCGCGTGCGGAAAGGAAGAAAAAAGAACAGATTCCGAACTGCCACATGTACAGGTGAAAGACTTGCTCCAGGCACAAGAAGTTGCACGGGCTGAGTGTGGCACGCAGGCAGACGAGCCGCGTGCTGGAACGCCCCCCGTGAATGCGCCGAGTGAGGTTAGAGGTGCACAGCCATGCGACAAGCTATCCGAGCAGTTTGGAACGCGCTCTCTGTCGGAACGCTTCGCTATCGCACGACAGGCGCGAAGAAATGAATCGAGCAGGGAAGTCCTGCAAAAACGCGTGGTCCCGCGCAAAAGGCTGTTGCTAGCCGAGAATGACCAAGCTGTGACACACTCCTTCCTGCAGAAAAGAACACGTTCTCGCAAGAAAGTTCTCACGTACTAAGGGATTACAGTTGTTGCGCACTCCGTGAAAGCTCAATTAACTGGGCCGAAGAGCACGCGCACACGCAAAGCTGCGGGTGCAGTCCAAAGGTTACGATCTTTCAAGATGCGGTTGCGGGAGTCATCATGCGGCACCATTGCGATTGACAGAATCCCTTGGAGAAGCCAACCCGACCATGTATCCAAAGGAGTCCAATGGACGCGTCGGAAGAAGGTGAAGATGAAGGTACATGTGAAGTAACCGGACTGAAGACACTAATTCGACTTGGCTAGCAATCTCATGCCTAAGGGAAAGGGACACACTTGAAAATACTTTATTTTATGAAAGGAAAGTGCTAGATTGCTGTGTAATACCTTAAAAGGTTGTGCTCTGTCAAATGGGTGAGGACTACTTGAGCCGCCTTCATTGAGGGCATGGAACAGTCCCGGTTCGTAGAACTGTTGTTTGTCACTATTTCTGTGCATTTTTAGTGTTTCTGTGCATTTTGAGTCATTGCTATGTAGTGTGATAGTGATCAAAGTGAGTGTCGGACGTGGAAGTGTGGTAGTGTTATTAGTGACTGCAAGTGAAGTGCGCGTCGATCAACACACCACTACCACCAGGGACTGTTACCAGCCAACCAACTGCTCACCGGAAGTGTTTTTCCCCAAAACACTTCTTTCGATGGGGGCAATTATGAGGAGGCGCTGCTCACCGGACAGGGGTCGGCAGGTGGAAGCGAAGAAGACGAGGTGTGCGGAGGCGCAAGAAGGGGGCGAGGAAGAAGGAGTATGAGGAGGAAAAAGACGGTGGTGGCACGGAGAAGCAGGAAGAACGAGGTTCGGGGAGCGACCTGCCGGACGCTAACGTTCGGGGAACCTCCGCTCCGAGCCGCGCCTTTCTCCTGGAGACTCTCTGCTGGGTGTGAACGCCCAGGAGATCTCCGCGCCGAGCAACACCAGGTCTCTTCGAGCCACCGAGTAGCAGCGTCAGAAAGGCTCTGGACTCCTTCAAGCAAGCAGCTCTTTTCATCGACCAGCAGCAGCGCTACCGACTAGGGCCTCGCGTCAGCACACCGCTCAAGCATACTGCCCAGCGCAACGAGCCAAGTGCACCTACCCAGCTCACAGACGAAAACGACTTACATACGTGAGCGCGAACTATTTTGGGGCGCGAACTTTGTTGCATAGGACATTAACTCTGGTGACATGATTATGTTAATGCTCATTTATCTATTTTTGCAGTTATTTGTCCCGTAAATACACGTTGTCCTTGCCCGCAGCCAACAGCCTCGTCCTTCTCCGCCTGATCAGATTAACACCTCCTTATCGTAAAAACAACCTGCATCACAGCATCATTGGCTAACTCACGGGGTAATATTCCGATTCCTGTTAAAAAAACTTGTTTCTCGGCCAAACATGGCCGCATTCACCGCTCCTGATAAGCCAATCATCCCGCGTATGCACACTACCGCGGCCAAAAGCAGAATGGGCTAGCCGTTGAGCTACGAGCCCGTGCGGAGACGGGGGAAACAGGCGGTGCCCTCATGAAGCCCATCTGATGGTTTACCCCCTGCATTCTGGGTGAATGCCACGTGATTGCGGAACGTGGCCTCTAGCGCCGCTGTGTGCTCTGCCAACGGCACGTGTCGCAGCCCTGTGCGCGCCTTGCGCAGGCGCTAGGAGTTATAGAAAAAGGAAGCTCAAACCAAAACGTAGAATCTCACTTCTCCTCCTTCGGTGTCGCGATATTGTAACCTCTGTAGGCGGCGGCAGAGACGGAGGAGATCGTGTAACACCAGGCTTCTTTTGGGCTTCTTTTATTTTATCAAAGAAGGGTTTTACTCATGTGCTTCACGAGAACAATTGAATCAACCACCGCTTATTATTCGTGCATTGATTTAACCTCAGCAAAGATTATCTCTTTGAAGTAATAATGGGTGTGGGTAAGTGAATTTTACGTTTCTGTGGTTTCGCTCTTTGTAAAGCCACGTGTGTGAATTCAACTGACGTCGCATGGGTAATCGTTGGGTGTCGCTAGAAGTTTCGCTTTCCAACCACCTTCACAGGGTGGATTGACCCGCATCTGTTTGTATTGGCTGGTTGTTTTTGCAATTTTATTGATAGGTCATGCCCAATATCTTAATTGTTGAAGAAGGAAGGTTACTATGTCCGTCCAGTGATATCTTTACATCCATGGCTGTGTCGCGTCACCTCCTTTGCAGGGGTAAAAGCTGGGATCTTCGTTGGGAGGGTGGGGGGCAGGTTTGTCCGCCACCTTTTGCATAGGCTGAACTACGTTGGCGGCCTGTTGGAGGCGGACTTACATTATTTCGAACGATCCATCGTTGATTCATATCGTGGACTTCACAATAGGGCTCTGAACGAGCGCAGGGAGTAGACCCGGCGCTGTGCTCGTTGAGTGAACTGTCGGTCTTCTTGTATCCTCGCGTGGGCGTAGCTTAGTCAGTACGAGGACGGGCTGTTGCTCCGTTACTCTAACGGGGTCCAGGTTCAATATCTGGCTGTGCCAATAATTTATTTTATTGGTTCGTGGGAGTTTTCTGTTGACGGCAACGGTCGCGGAAGAACCCTTGGAGGGTAGAGGTACATGCTCCTTTGCAGTAAAATTGGTTTGAAATACGCGTGGTTAATGTGAGCCGCGCAGCGAAAAGAACGACGGGCCGATGTACGATGCTCGCTCACGAAGAACACGGGAGCGCGTGGCCGCCGGTACAAGAAGGTACTATCACAGGCTTGGATGACTATGCCCATGTTATTCATACTTGGAATGCGAGATTTTGCGAAACTCGCCAGTGTGAGGTCACTTTAACCAGCATCAGATGCAAAATACCGCAGCTTAATTATTATTTGCATCGCGCTGGTCTCATCTCCTGCGGTCTTTGTGCTGCTTGCGGTGAAATTGAAACAATTGAGCACTTTTCCTTTACTGCCGCGATTTTTCTTTCATTCGCACCAATTCAACGCATTGGCCTTCCTCTGTCGATGCCTGTGCTCCTTTCGTTCGGGGACACATCCATGGGGTTTTGTCATAGAGGGATTATTCCGGCCATTCACGCATACATATCAAAGACCAGACGCATGGCATCTAACCCGGTCAAAATTTTTCAGCCTTTTCTCCCAAAAATGGCATCATTCAGTGATTCTTCTTTAGATCTTTTATATAATTTGGAAACCGTTTCCACTATTCCTACAGGCTGATTTTATAGGGCTACGAGGTGGGCATTTTAGCCCCAAAAAGCCACCACGTTTCTTGGCCACTCCCGCACGTGGGTATGTGCCACTAGAAGAGGAACAACAACCACAACAACTATCAGAGCAGCCTACCGGAGGATGCGCGAAGCATCATGCATGCGCTGTGAATGTCGAGCAAGAAATTTATTTCAGCGCGTGCATCGCGTCACGGAGCATCTGCTCGTATTCTGCCATGTTCCGCGCCGTCTCTTAATGGTGTCTTGCTTTGAACCTCGAATCCAGCATCGTTGTATGAACATGCCGAATAAAAATCACAAAGGTGCTTTTCTACCGTAAATTTAATCGAGTGTGTTGTGCCCGAGCAAACACAAGCTCTCACTTTATTTATGAGAAACATTGTGCACATGTGCTCCTTCGGTTTCAGTGGCACCCATTTAAAAAATGCGTGCCAACTCACCCTGTGAATGTGATTGGAAAGCAAAGCTGTCAGCGGCACCCACAATGATTACCCATGCGACATCACTTCAATTAACTCACGTGGCTCTAAAAATAGTGAAACCAGAGACCAGTGAAATGCACTTAACCACACCCTTTATTACTTCAAGGAGATATTCTTTACTAAGGTTCAATCAATGCATGATTCATGAACGGTGTTTAAGTGAGTTGTATTGGAGAAGCACATAAGTGGAAACTCGTTTTTAAATGCAGAGCATTTCTTTAACTCACGATGTCACCCGGCGTTGTCGGCGTTGGCGTGCCTCGGCGTCCGCAACAGCCGTTCCAGGTGCGCCCTCTCCCCCACTCCTCCTCGCCTGCTCCTCGCGTGTTTCTTTTGGTCCTCCTCGCTCTCAACAACAGGTGCGGGCGCGCATGCGCGTGCTGCGGCGCTGAAAGAGGCGTTGCAGCAGCAGGTGCTACTGGTGCTACCTCCTCTCCCTCTATTGCGCGCGCTACGAATATACTCGTTGCCCGAGCAAAGGATCCGTGGCCCGACGTTGACGTTTGGCCGCGGCTTCTCGTGCATGAAGTTCGGCCTGTGGTTCGGCGTCGGCAGCGCGCTTCAGACGCTTGCGTTCGGCGTCGGCAGCGCGCAGTCTCGCCGCCTTGTCTTCTGCCGCCGTCGTTGAAGAGGATGGCACGATGTCTTGAACTGGTACTGCAACGCTGACGTTGGCTCGCGTCGCGGTACTGGTTGAAGGTGTTGCTTCCATCGCTTATGAACTTTTTATAAAATAAAGGAAGCTCGAACCCGGTGTCAGACGATCTCACTTCTCCGTCTCTGTCGCCGCCGACAAAGGCGACAAAATCGGCGAGAGATGGAAGGAGGAGGAGTAGCAGCAGGAGGAGGCAATACTTTTATTCAGATTCCGGAAAGGCCCAGAGGGCGGGTCAAGGGAGTGGTTCCTTCTTCACTGGAGCCCATACGCATCCCGCGCCGCCTGTTCTCCGTCCACCAGCTGAAGCTGTGTAGGCAGAGAGAGCTGGACAGCAACATCTCCCACTGCTGCTGTTGGGTAGTTGACGGGAAGAGATGAGTGTGCGCAGGGATGAAGTCGCACACCTCGATTATATGGCAGAGTGTGTCTACGTCTGAGCGAAATTTACAGTCAGCGTCGTAGCGTTTAGGCTGCATTGATTGAAGACGCGTGGGATGGTATGAGCCGTAGGGTAGTTGTTCCGTGGTAAGTTCAGGGTGTGGCGAGGGGAGGATCTGTATCTGAAGGCGATAATGGGCGCAATCGTTTCCCCCCATGGAAGCGTGAGCAGACGTCCAGATTAGCTCAATGGAACTGGTTGGGCAGTGTTTTTTTAGCACACGCAGTACAGCTCTTGACACCCATCCTGACTGGCCTTTCTGCTAGGCTTGTTGGGAATGGGTGACTACCTATCCAACTTATGGTTGAGTGAGAGCCAAGGCGATGGCTGGCTTTTCTGCGCTTGTCATGTTTTGGGTCTTCAGTGAGGCACCCGCAATGAGGTTGCTTCTGGTGGTAGCCAGGATGATGGCGTACTGCTTCCCTCGATGTTGGGAGGCGTCTGTGTAGATAACTGCATTATCCACGCCGGGGGGTTGTGCTGAGCGCTTGTGCCCGTGCTTGCCGCTGACCCCCGTGGTGTGAGGAGTCCATATTTTTAGGTAAAGGGGTTATCATATTAGCTTTTGTCGCCAAGCGTCGAGGAGTACATCACGCGCAGTGACATTTTGTGCTGCCCAGCTAATCTGGTGAAGGATGCGGCGACCCAGTACAGTTCTGCTCAATAGGAGCTTCTTGTTAGAAAGATGGCCCTCTATGAGCTTTTCCACTATGTAGTGGAGCCCCATCCTAAGCAGCCGCTTCGTGGACGCAATCATGGGAAGACCAATGGCTCGCTTAACCACATTTATAATCAGTATATCAAGCGTCTTTAAGTCCTCTTTGTGGAGAAGAAGATAGAGGGTGGCGTAAGTGATTCTCTAGACGAAAAAAGCTTGAAATAATCGAAGGGTATTGGCTTCCTGGAGGCCTCTAGTCTTGATGCAAACTCGCCTGATCATGTGTAATATTTGATTGGTGCTGTGTTTAAGGCGCTGCAAGGATCGTCACTTTGGTCTTGGACTGGAGATGTAGGTCCAAGATCTTGATGATGGGGCTTGGGGTGATGGGCTGACCATCAAGGAGTATTTGAGCGTCTTCCTTGATGTGTCGTTTGACGTGAGGTCGGAGGGGAGGGTTACATAAGGTTCTTTACACAGAGGTCAAAACTAGAAGAAGTCGGAGCCTGCACGCAGTCGGACGGCAGTGAATTCCATTCTTCAATGGTTCGTACAAGAAAGGAGTACTTGAACGTGTTATTTTTAGGAGCATATGGTCTAACAGTTTTTGAATGATTTAACCTTGCTGAGCGCTGGGGAGGTGGCAGTATATAACATTCTTTATTTAAACCGGATTCGTTGTTGTATAGTTTATAAAAGAAGGTTAACCTTGCAATTCTTCGCCTACATAAGAATGGTTCCAGCCCACAATTATTTAACATTTCAGAAACGGAGGAGAGGCGCCTAAAATCTGAAAAAATAAACCATGCGCTTAGCCGCTGAATCCTTTCCACTTTATCTATGGTTTTCTTTAAGTATGGGTCCCACGCAAGGGATGCGTATTCCAGCACTGGTCGAACTAGGGTTTTATAGGCTGCAAGTTTCACTTTCCAATCGCATGGTCCCAACTTCCTTCTCAAGAAGCATAGCTTCTTGTATGCCTTGGCGCAAACGTTGTCGATGTGAGCGTCCCAGCTAAGTTTTGTGTTAATAGTCAATCCCAAATATTTTACGCTATTCACAAATTCAATACTTTGGTCACGGACATGGTATTTATATTCAAGAGGGGTTTTCTTGTGTGTTACTGTAAGAGAGCAAGTTTTTGAGTAGTTGATAACCATCTGCCACCTCTCACACCAGTCAGCAATTTTACACAAGTTTTCGTTAAGCAATGATTGATGCAAGGGGCTACTGACAGTTGTATAAATAATACAGTCATCTACAAACATTTTCAAGGTCACTCCCACGTAAATATCGTCACAAATATCATTTAAATAGATGAAGAACAAGAGTGGTCCTAAGACCGACCCTTGGGGCGCTCCTGACAATACATCAAGGTTTTGTGATTGGCAGCCGCTAATTTCTACAAACTGCGTTCTGTTTTTCAGATATGAAGAAATCCAGTCCACAAGGCGGGGAGCAATCCCTACATGCTACATTTTTCTTATCAGTAAAGAGTGCGGTACCCTATCAAAGGCTTTTGATAGGTCCAGAAATATTGCGTCGATTTGTGTTCTGTCATTGACAGCTTTAGCGAAGTCGTGTATGACTGATACGAGATGAGTCATCGTTGATAGCTTTTTTCTAAACCCATGCTGGAAACTGCCTAATATGTTTTTTTGATTCCAAGAACGAAGTTATCTGGCTGGAGAGGATGTGCTCAAGTAGTTTACAGCAACAACTGATTAATGATATTGGCCTGAAGTTCGAAGTGAACAGTTTGCTTCCATCCTTGTGTACTGGGACAATTTTTGCACACAACCAATCATGAGGTAGGCATCCGTCATCCAAATATTTATTGAACAAAATATATAAGTAATACGAAATCATGTCCGCATAACGCTTCAAAAAGGCATTGGGAATACCGTCAGCGCCAGAAGACTTCTTTGTATCAAGTTTTAGAAAAAGAAGGCGAATACCATGCACATTTAAATCTATATCCGGCATTACGTTAGGGGAGAGAGGAGATTGTTCTATCGGATTAGTGGTTACACACGGTTGACTGAACACACTGTGAAATGTCCTGTTTAGCTCATTAGCAATTGCGAAAGGATCAGTAACCGCGCAGCCGTCAACGTTTCAACAGACTTTTTGTTTCCGGACAAGTATCCCCAAAACTTTTGCGGTGCGTTTTTCATGAAGTTAACAAGTGTCGTTCCAAAAAAATACTCTCAAGCGGTCCATAAAAGTCATACAGAACTTTTCTATGTAGTCATATAGAGAAATGCACTGAAATAAATGCACGTTTGTGTGCAATTAGTTTCGATGCTATGTTAATATCGTGCAATCTCTCCCAGCTATCACATTCGCAACAATTTATTGCTACGTAACTAAGCCCCGTAACTCAGCAATAAAGTTTTATTCATAGCTAGGTTCAAATGTTCAGTGTAGAGAATTCAAAACACCCGAACGCAAGAGCTAGCAGACCGAAAACGAAAGCCCTTTTCATCTATCCAGGAAGATGGTGGAAATGTGAAGTTTTCCCAACGCGAAATAAGTGGTCATTTGCGATTCCTTTATTTGAATTCGATTTATTTAGAAGTTCGAGTAGGTTAGGGTAGACCCAGCCTGCTTCGACCGTGTCAGGACATCGCCATTAGGTAGACGTCACCTGCATAACGTGAGGGATCCTGGGGTGCTATTCCAGAACGCCCGAGTTTGATCGAAACTCGAGCGAAGCGGAGGTGTGGTCATAATAAAGAGCTCATGAAAATATTTCGGGGCAGAGTTAACACGCTTTAAAAATGTGGCTCAAGTGTTTGGAGATTATTGAGGTGGCGTATTCGGTCCCCAGCCGCGCGCAGCAAGGATGCGCCGCTAGGGCTTGTCGCATCTTCCACAGATTTGTCTCGCTCTACTGCTGCACTGGTGGCTAGTGCGGGCAAGCAAATCCAACTACTTCATTTTATTCATTTTTACGTTAACAATCGGTATTTCACTAGAAAGTTCATTTTATTTTTTATTCCAGGCGTTCACGCGAGCTTTCTGTTTGAAATGTTTCCTTCTAAGAAGTAGTTTTTGTCGTCGGTGGCAGACAGTGCAATCACGTGACTATGGCCAACTAGAAAAAAAAAAAAATGAAGCGGGTGATGGAAGCGCGCCACATTCAAAACAGTTGCTGCTCGTATTACGTTATTGAAACCCTCCACTTTTCGACACAAAGTTTCCTCGGTGCGGTCCAGTCTGCTGACGTGCGTTTAAGGCGAAAGCCTGGGGATATGTATTAACAACTTCTTTTTTATTACATTGTACTTGCGCCTTTTTCCTCGCTTTTGTTTCTTTGTCTTTTGGCACGGATTACTTTAAACGGTTTCTTTTCTGCTAGTATGTGCGTCAGTTTTGTTCTCTTTGATTTGTTCGTCTTAGTGGGCACGCAGACTGGAACACACCACAGCCTCGCTAGAATCGGGGTTCTTCGAGGGTGGTGCGGGCCTGTCCTACTCCCGTGACATCCCCTTCAGGCTTCAAGCTGCACGCACTATTCCACAACTGTATACACAACATTACCTGGTGCCGTGCGCTCGAAGGCTTGAAAGGAAACGAGAGGGCTGAAGCGCTTGCGAGAAGTCTTACGAACCGCAGCGACGAGGGCCACTCCTACGCCCTTCCCCAATACGAATCCTACGGAGAACGCCTTAAAAGAAAAAGAGTTGAAAGGAGAATGCTACCCGCTCCTCATATGGCACTAAACACCCACGATGCACGAACACTGAGAAAAATACAAACACATTTGCAGACAAATGAAGGCTGGCGCTAGTGTTCCAAGACAGATTTAGTGAGACAGTTTTCAACGAAACGAAAAAACCACCCTTTTCAACACCATATGGAACCACCCAGTTATATGGCAAACAGAAAAATACAGCTCATTCACTAGAGACGTGGGAGGAGATTCTCGCCAGCGAGGCCTCCGAAGACCAGCGCCAGCTTATCGAAGGGGCTGGGCCGGGCTACCAGCTTCTGGGGTTCTGAAAAGAGGACTCCACGCAGAGCTTCTCCATTTCTTTCCTACACCAACTCCACTAAGGTTTTACTGAACTGAACTGTATATTATACCGCGCGTGGCATCAGTGAGACCGAGAAAGCTTCGCTTCGAAAGGGCGCTACGCTGACGTCCAAGAGATTCGGGCCTGTTACTCTTGCCCTCAGTTCACCACCTCCCTTTTATCTAGTCGCCTTTGGTTTATGCTATGTATTTGGCGTCACGTGTAACCGGTTGCGGTGAACGGAAAATCTTAGACTGAGTGAACGAGAATATGCGGCCGCTACGGCTGGAGTACTTGTGGCATAGAATAATATTGTATTGTGCTCTGCTGCAAAGCGCTCCTAATTGCGCCGCGGTGCAGGTGCGGGCATGGTGGCTTCTAACCAGAATACTCGCATGCTTCACTAAGGGTGAGGGTGCAGTAAACTAGAATATTTGGTGAGGATATCAGTGTCGTCTGCTGCTGTGACGACCGCCATTACACTGCCCGCCAATGCTGGGCTGGCTGGACAGCATGCGTGGCGCGCCTAACCGGTTGCGTTGAACGGAAACTTTAGAAACAAGAACATGTTCTCAAGTTTTCTTTTATGAAGCTTGAAGAGCATTCTGTGCTTTTTCTGTTTAGATGCTTATTAAGAGAGCGAGGTGCTTCGTCTAAGCTGATGGTAATGTGTTACGCGCGAGATCGAGGTTGGCATGACCTCCGTTTCATTTATAACAAATCCTTTCCCTTAATACGACGAAAATGAAATATTTTACAATATGCACTAATTTTGCATATTTCATATTACTTACTCGTGCGGATACGAATCGTACCAGTGCTTATTTAGTTTGCGAACTATGCATTCCAAATACAAAGTATCATTAAAAGCGAGCAGTTGGATTTACCTTCAACTGGTGACGCTAGCACCGTCCTTACCATGGCTGGACTCTAATTTCCGCCGTAGACTAATCATGGTACTGAGCGAGTGGCGCATATTAGATAATGTGGAAGTCACGGAGGAAAACATGCGATGTAGGCAGATGTACCAACTGCGATCGGGTCCTCAAGGTGTGGGACAGATCGCCACGTAAGCCTCACGTGCCGCAGCTTCATGAAGGCTGACCGACCTGCGGCCTCTCGCAATGCACCGCTTTCCGCAAAGTGAGCACGACGCTATAGACCTTTCTGTGCTGGATTGGCGATCTCCAACGGAAGAATCTTCTTCCGAGAACGTCGGAAAAAGCGTTTTTTTTTTCAGACCGTAACGGATGGCCGTTGGCGAGCGTACGCCAACCCTGGGGACGCCTGTTCCAAAGCATGTCTCCTGTTTTGTTTACGCGTCGCCTGCGTGCCGTCGCGATGGAATGCGTCAGCCCGGTTGTTCAAGCCGCTGGTAGCCGTGACTCACAGTATTTTTCTAGTTCTCGCTAGTGCATGTCACTTTTGCACGAAACGCCAATGGCCCTTTTAAAGCAAAGCTTTCTACCTCCACCAGCCAACGCACTTTTTGTGGCGTGGGGGGCAGCAAACTCCCAACGCGGTGGAGGCGACGGGGGGGGGGGGGGGGGAAGGGGCGTGGAGGGTTTCACTCACAGAGCACACTATAGATGGCGCGGCGAATTTACCCAGCATTCCCCGTGCAGAAGTGCCTGCTCGCCGGTGGTGGTGTTGGCGGTACGGCTATAGCCACTGCTTTTTTTTGCCTGTTTTGGCGCAGCTTCGCGTTGATGGCGCACTGACTTCGTACGGCTTGATTAACTTTTCCGACAGCCCCTCAAGGGTAACCCGCACCCAACGGAATGAAGTGGTCGTACGGCAAACGTACTTTAAGGATTGGTTTGTAGGACGAGAAAACAAAATGCACAAACCACATACAGACACCTGGCCGCTAAAGAAACGCTAATTTTTGCGCACTGCTTGATACAAATGGTACTCCATTTTCTAAACTGGTGAATACCAATTCAGTTGTGTTTTTTACGAGGTATTACAAAAGGCAGAAGGAGCCAGTGGTTCTGATAAATAGCGATTATAAAAGCTTCCTTAGCTTTCTCAAATTCTAAACCTGGCTAAATTAATTACCGTATTTACTCACTCGCGTAAGGATCGTACTTTTTTTCCCAAAAATATAATCCAAATTTAGGGGTGCGATCATTACGCGAGGTAAATCTTTCGCAAAACAAGTTTGAGCACAGAAATCGAAGGTTGCCGGCCAGAATGTTTCGGATAAGTCTCATGAACATAGTCAACAGAAAAAATAAAAAATAACAACTCCACCCACCACCGAATGACCACCGAGTGACGCAAAATGCAGTTTTCCTTACGCAACGCGCTGGAATTGCAGAATTACGGAATGCGGCGGAACGAGTTTACTGCGAGGTGAGAACAGGTCGACCAATAAGTGGATGCTGGTGTCACAGTGTGGTACATCAAGACACGGCTGCGACGCAGCAATCCGAGCGCGTTTTTTATATGTCTCGTGAGTACATGATGTGTATTTAGTGAGAGTTTCTTCCGCACCAATAATGAAATAATGCTTGCCGATATCGTTAATATCATCAAGTCCACGGCAATAACGTAGCCATGCCCACTTTGAAAGAGAGGAAACTAAGGTAAGCACGACCATCGTCATCAAACTTGGCACATATACGACATACAGCTGCGGCAAGTTTAGGGTGCGATCATTGCGCGGGATGTGGCTGCCTATAAAGTGTTGTTTCAGTGTAGGCCAGGCCACCCGATGACGAACACGGAGATTCAAGAACCCGGGAGCACGTTGGAATCTTCAACGACGTGTGTTCCCAATGACGGTGCATGCGCCTAAAAGCCGTTACAATCGGCATTCCAACGGTACTGACTTGCCTCGGCACGCTTACACATTTTATGGCCCCGCTAACGTGGAGGACGAAAAACAACCCACAAAGCGCCTGCCCCAGTTAGCTTGATTAACTTCCTCCTTTCCCTCTTTTTTAAAATATCGGCGCGGCTCCTCCACACTGGTAGCTCTACGTAGCCTCCGGCCCAGTCTGGAATATTCTCGTGGCTGCGAAGCAGTTGTAGTTTTTTTTGTATTTACTTTGCGCGCTATCACGCGTGCATGTGCGGCGTCTGCGGTTCGCGCTGGCGGCCTTGTTGATAAAGCCTAGCTAGGCCACAGAGTTTGTTAGTAAGTTACTAGAGAGGAAACTGCGCCTTGTAACCCATGTCGTCGTGGGGGTTCATGGGAAGACACCCTTTTTGGCTTGGGCTTGGCATGACAATTGGATTCTTAAGCGGTTTTGGGGATTTGCTTCCTTTACTATGCATTGACACGTTTACGAGCTACAAAGAAGCCGAAATCCTCCCTGTTCTATGGTAGCCGTGTTCCGTGAAACAGCAGGCAGTGCGTGATCGCACCTGACGTTGCTCATGCCGCAGTCGATGGACTCATGACTGAGCGGGTAATATGCCGCCGCGAAGGTTGTAGCCGACAAAAAGTGGAAACAGTAGAAAAGTATAAAAGTAGAAAGTAGTCCTTCGACGAAGACAAGATACGACCACGGGGATACGACAGATACGGGCGCTTGTATGCGTCCTGTCATGTGACGTGCACGACTGTTTAACGCCACGTTTTCTTTTTTTTTTCTTGTCAAACTAGTTGGCGGTCGGTGCACCAGTTCACCACGAAGGCAACGTTTTGATAGGCACGCTCTAAAAACTTTCCAAACTCTTCAACCAACGTATTATTTGCAATAATGGTAAAATTAATAAAATCAGAGTCTCTAGTGAGTCTCCCCCGTCACCCCCCCAAATATTAACCTTGTTCGTAACTACAACGTTGGCCTGGGGAATACAAGGCACAGCCTTTCCGGCAAAAATACGCTTTACTTCCTTTTTTCTAAAACGGCTTGTTTTAAAACGGCTTGTTTTTATTTTCCACTTACATAACTGCACACTATTCTTCGCATTTTTGCGGCACTTTGTTTAAATTTGCGGTCACTAAAACGCTTCAATCCAAGCCAATGAAGAAACTAAGGCGAACGCGATGTATAATGGCGGTCCATGACGACACAGACAGCCTTCGTGTGAGCCGCATAGACGCTAGCGCCAGATTCCTCTCTACTGTATATTTTAAGAAACTCTATGAGCTAGGCGCCCGGTTCAAGAGATTTCTGCGGTTCTTTAGGGGCGTGTATTTGAAGGGAAACGCTCTCTGGATACAGTAATTTTAAAACGCTGTTCAATGGTTCAATCCTGTTAGATGCCCTACGAAGGAGTGTGTGGAAGCTTGATAAACATGATATATGTATAAATACTAGTAAATACTCTGCATATATATACGTATACAGATTCCCTCTGTGCTAATATCACATTAGATTTCATGAAACTCATAAGGTTAGATATCACCGGTAGTAAATATTCCGTTTTGTTGATACGCTGCAAATAATCAAAACTTGTCACCATGTTCGCTAAAAAAATTAGGTTTACGTTTGTGATTGTATGAAAACAGGATACAAGTCTTACAACCTTGATGAAATACTTCGCCTTCTTTGCACTTACCGCTTGTATAACACTAAATATTGCCCTCAAACATGCGCGCCTTTACCACAAGCACGAGGTGATATCTGTCGTCGCTATTAATTGTATAACATATGCGACATCGATGGGACGTCCTTACAATAGCATTAGAGTTGTTCGTTTTTGGGTTTTTTAATTTTTTTAAAATAGGAAGGGGGTAAATTTTGGGTAGTATTCTTCAAAGTGAGAATCGCGGAGAAATCGTGTTTGTATGTAAAACTATTCCAAATTCAGGTTTCTTCGGGTTAAATTTGTAGATGTACAATGTAATACACTCAGTTTTATCAGATGGAATTACGAGCCTCCCAACTCTGACGCGTCAACATTGGTGCTAGTTCAAGCTGAAAATCGGGGAGACATCAGGGTTTTCTGGCACATACTTTGGAAATTTTGCGGTTTTTTTGGAAATGAGTCAGTAATCACGACTGTGAATAGCTTTGACAACTTCTATGAAATGAAGCATTTTATTTACAAAAAGTTGGTGATAGACTATTTATACACCCTTTTTTACGTGCATTATCATCTGCATCCGAAACATATCGGTCTACGTTCGACACCTGTCTGATGATTGAAGTTATCTCAGCTGGGGAGAAATTTTTCTCGACATCACAGCGTCCGTTAACTAGGCACAACAATGTTAGTGCAGCATTTGCTAGCTTGGCGTAGCGAGAGTCATGGCAATGCTCAATGAGTTCGAAAGCTTTGTAGTGGGGCGTGCTTTCTCCAAGTACTGGTTGAGAATGTCGAACCCTCAGACCACAATTTTGCAGACCGCTACTTTGAAGAGGTCCATTCAGGGATAAATCTGATTTACCCCACTGTCGTCTAACATGTTCGGGTTGTAAGAATCGGGTAGAAGCGGGTTTTACCCGAAAACGAATAATAGTAAATATTACACACTATAGCACGACACTATTATTCTCCTGTGTTTCGGGTCCCATCGTTTCCTATTTTACACACAAAGCGACCGTTCCTGCGAACTTGATATAAGATTTTAACTTTGCTAAGTTTATTAAAGCTTACCGAGGAATGCTAAAAAGTTGAAAAGGGTACTGCGTTTATGTCCTAAAATGTTAGACGCGATAACATGGCATCACCCTCCAGGGAGGGCTTTGAACGGAGCAGCTGCACTCAACAACCATGTTTTCCAAACGCTAAGGGTCAACTGAGAGAGCGATACTAGCAGAAGCACTTTAATATGCATGGACACACAAAAAAACAGCTAATCGGCGTGATTGGCTGTTTTGTGTTTCCTTCCCTCAGTCCCGTCTTGTTAGCGCATTTTTTCAATTATGTCAAGAAACCAACTAGCCCCCCAGATAGCTTTGATGGTCAAAAATTGGGGATGAATCATGCTGTTGAGGTGCGATGCGAACTGAAATCAGGTGTATTCTCTTTATTCTCAGCTGTACTACCTTTGTCGCTGAACCTACCGGCACGTCCCTCCTTCCACACTCCTGCTGACGATGGGCCCAATCCCAAGTGCACCCGGAAGCTCGCTTGTCACTGTCACTGTCGCTGCTTCCCGTTGGTGGTTATGATCTAATTTTAAAGGATCCGTGCGAGTAACTGCGGAGCACCATGACAGCTCGCAACGACTTGTCCACACGGGAAATTGCTGAATGATCATATTAAGGCTCTCGCGTTATTACTTTTCGTCTTTCTTCAATTATTTTTTGCTCCTTTTAAAACACGTGATGAAGTTGATGCTTGCACAGCACACCGTCTGGCCAGATGCATAATACAGTAAATGAAGAGCAGGTTACTTATTGACCTAGTCACAGGAGCCGTTTCGGCAGCCCTACGGCTCCTTTGCTTGTTCCCCATCAGTGATCATGAACAATGTTACTTTGTCAGAAACTTTGTCAGACACTCGCATTTCGACTTTATTTCAGTGTGTAATGGTTTTTTATAAACGCTAAGGCGGCATATACGCGCTGGCGACTCTTGTATGCGGCGCCGATCGGCAGGCATACTCGAAACCACCAAGGCTGCGATAATTGTGCTACGACACATCCTTGTCAGTGTTACAAAATGAGCACGCTGCAGTATTATTTTTCACGTTTTATTTAAATATATTTGCATGCAAGAAAGTAATGTGGTAATTGTTATTTTTGCAGCGCACTAAAACCACCTCTATCTACAAACCTACTTTCTAGATTTTCACCAGTAAAACGTATTATACGCAGTGCTAATTCACGGTCGTCGTCCAAGTGGAGCACTTTGCAGGCCTGAACTATTCGATCATCCTTGTCCCACAGAGAAAGTTTTGTCACCAGTGTTCATTTGTTGTTGTCCTTGAAAGGCACCTTGTACGAATCCTTCTCCTGATTCTGGCCTGTACAGAAAAATAAAACAGCAGTTATTACGTTGCTTCACAGTGGTATGGGCCTACAACATTATAGAGACAGTACGCGGGCCAGAGCTTGTCTCATGTTGTGACCCAAAAACAAGTATTAATTAATATGTATGCAAACTACTTTGCAAATGAATACTGTAAGTCAAACAAGCGACCTGTAAGAAAACAAACATCCACAGAATTTCGAGAAGATAGTGCCCGTATGAAAGATTTCAAGCGAATCTGAGGTACGTGATGGCTTTGATATCAGCTAAAGTAGGATGGCATGTTGGCCTCTTTATAATACCAAGTTTGCCAAGCAAAGTGCGAGAGGTCAAAAGTATTTTCAAAACAGGTTCGAATATTGCGTCCTTTTCACAGCACCACAGTTATGCATAAGTTGTAGCATGAACAACCGACGCTTTCTGTAGTCGCTTAGCATTGCTACGGTAATTCTGTGCACCTCCAATGGTGAAACGTTTTGGGCAGCATTGTAAAGCTAGAAAATGGAGCCTGTCAACTGCTACAAAGATATTGTTCCGTGGTTGCATCCAATGAAAGGTTACCTTTTCTTGAAAACTTTTGAAATACCCTCTCAGATTATTTAACGAAGCTAAAACGAATATCAGGTCGATCGCGCCGAAGAAGTCTGCCACTTAAAACGCGGGGCCCTATCGGGATTGATTTTTGCCATGGAATCCTTTCTCGTCTCATGACAACTCAACTGCCGACAACTCAAAGCGGGGAATGTACTCACAGATTGGTTTGCTGAGTGGATGGTTTTACACACGAACACTTGTAAGGCCTCAGGTGTCAGTCACTTGGGTAGTTTCAACTACGTATCCCGTCAAAAAGTACTTCACGAGCATGTTCGTTTGTGTACAGTAGAAAACAGAATCTACGTCTCGTCATCATTATGGCTAAAGAGGACAAATTGTGTTTATGCTGGAAAAGCTATGACATCGAACTCGGAAAAGTGGGTGACCCTATGAGTTAAACTTTGCAAGTGGAAAGTCAAAAATAGAGCAGAGGCCTGCAGCAGCAAGAAATTCCGATTCGTCCTCCTATCGCAAATTAGCAGTTCTTCGTAGTCTAACCTATTACCCCACACCAATCGGTTTTGCGGCTCTACCAATGTGCATAATCCAAAAGCACATTGCACGAATTATCCAGCAAAGACAGTTAAGTTTTCAGAACTGCCGAAAGTTACGAAAAGGGTTCATGACCTTGACAAATACTTAAAGGAGGACCCCCAAGCGCAGCTCATTCGAGGTGTTAGTCTGCAAGAGCTGCTGTCGTCTCCAATGCACGTTGACGTGTGAACTTGACGAACCACGCACAAACTAGCTCGAGTCATTGCCTCCACTAAGAGAGTAGCGCAGCTGGTGAGCATCTACTCACGAAAGAAGCTAGCATGTCACCACCTATCTATTACCGCAACCAGTAACAAGAGTCGGACTCATTACGCTGAAGATGACTTTATCGAAATTGCAAAACATATTCTGGCTGACACCTTGACATATACGGTTTATCATCTCCGCTCTTCAAATACGCAAGGAGCGTGGAGAGTCCTTGCTCGTAGACATGAAAAATAGAACTCTAGCCATATAACCTCCTCTAGAAGGCGACCTATTCTCTTTCGTTGTCGTGTTTGCAGGGCACTAATTAGGCCACTCTATTCCCGCCTAAGTAACCTGGATAGTTACAATTAACGTGAAGAGGAACCACGTTAAAAAATAATTTATTGCTCCGCAATTGCGATGTTCAGTTGCATCGATGGGATCCTTTTTACTCCTGTCTGTTTCAAAACTGCAGGTTTGTGCTGTATGTTTATGGCACAGTATTTTTATTGGTATTATGACTTTTTTTATCTGACACAAAATTCTCTGCCACCACGGCACGACTAGGCACGTAGGGACGAGAGAATTGAGACAACTTGCAGCGTATACAGAATTTGTTCCTTTCATTGGAAAGCCAAAGCATTAGTCTGTATAGACTAATCGGACGTAATTCGACAAACCAGGTTGTTATTTTAAGGTTGAAACAAGCCTACGGGAATGACCGGTTACCGTTCTTTATATACATGGAAAGCTTGCGTCAGGATTACAGCAAGGTCATTAGGGAAGCACGTGCTGTTAACAAGTACAGAACGATGACGTGACTTGGTGTTCTACGCTGGCGCAAGCATGCTTAGAATTGAGCAGCCACTGGGCAGAGCGCGACCACTGGCTTGGCCGTATTTCTTCGCGAGTGCTATACGCGAGTCAATGGGAACACACGGTGCCCCGCGAGTTTTATAATTGCCCAGCTCGGGTGTCAACTCCCAGCTCAGGCTGAGGGAAAGGGCCGTTGCGGCAGGGATCTCCAATGGAGTCCTGGACTGAGTACCCCAACTCACATTACCATGCTCGTAATAAAGTTTATTCTCTCTCTCATCACTCTTCACCGGCTGGGCGAGCGAGTGCTCAAGGCCGGGGACTAAACCGTAGGGGCGGAATTCTGAGCTGTGTCCGCTTCTAAAGCGTCTCGTTCGAGCGAGCCCCAATTGGATAGGCAGACGACCCGAATGTGGTGCAACCCAAGCGAGCCACAGCACTAGTTTTACTGCACACGTCGGCAGACTAGCAACAGGGAATTCGTCACGAATTGGAGCTGACGGTGATCGGTAGCTCCTCAAATAGACAGAACGCAGATTTCAGCCCCCGCATTGATTGTTTGTCACCGGGTTAAGCGAATCGCGTTAATCCCTTCCCCTCACGTGCACCTTTACAGTTACCGCGTGCAAGAAAGAGAGTTAGGTGAGGCCCCGTGGCGACAGGCGCATTGGCAGAAATGTGGAGGAAGTAATGTGGTGTTTTCACGCTCTGAAAAGGCCACTGGCAACCCCATCAGCCAGCAGCAGCGGCGAAAACTGGCCCACCGGGGCCGTACGTCACGGGCCCAACCTAAATAGAACAAAAGCATGGTTTGGTTGGTACATTACGAGAGGAAATCGGCGCCTCAAAACGAGGAGTGAAGAGAAGATGACTACAAGAGGAGTGCGCCTCGTGTGTCTAGTCTCTTGCGTCCTCGTTCTGTGCGCCGTTTTTCGTGCCCAATTCCTATGTCAATTACTTGGTCGCCAGTCGCAGACTAGCGCAGACGAGCAAGACGACAGTTGGGTGAGCAAAGGTGGAAGAAATCGGGCGAGTGCTTAAAATCAACGAAAAATGGAGGCAGCTAAGCATGGCGTTTCAGGATTTTGTAGAGGCAACGTCATAGCCTGTGCTAAGTTTTCCTTCCTTCTATGGAAGTGCATGACCGGCGGACATCGCTGGAATTGCCGTGAGCTTCGCTTTGTCGCACAGCGCTTGGTCTCGAATGCCGCATTTATGATCGCAGATAGTTCGGCGGAGCAGTGGAAAATCAGTATGCTCACGGGTAGGGCTTGAGCGGGTAGATCACGACCAGATTCCCTATGCATACAAGGGTAGGCACGAATAGGACATACAGGAACAGTTGCACAATCCAGTGGTAATCGCCTGCGTGAAGGACAAATATAGAGATGAGAACATAAGCACTCTTCAATTTATAGAATTTGCGAAACTCCACTTCTAAATTTGGGCCATTCGAGCACCCCTGGTTTATAGTAACTGAAGAGCTAACGTATTCGCGCGGAATGTATGTGAGAAAACCTGAGCAATGTTGATCATTTACTCTTGCTAACCCAATTATAGTATATATGCTTTTTTTTCAAAAAGAAAATATAAAATTACAATACTTTGTAAAAGAATTTCACTATATTTACGGATAGCGGCACCACCAGCAGCTCATCACCACCTAAATGTTCTTCCGGCAGATGGCAGCGTAGTTTGCTTGTCCCTACGGAGGTGTGCGGACGTACTGAGTGCGACGGAGGCATCAACGACGAAAACGGATGTTTTGAAATTTAAGTCCTTTTTTAGAGTAGATATGTCTTAGAGAGAGTAGATGTAGTTTTAGGCAGTAGGGGTAGTGGAAAGGAGCTGGGGTTCATAGGAGTGGTTAGCGTATACATAGGGAAGTGACCGAATCAGGCGTGCCGCGTGGTTGTTGCACATGGCGATTTAAAAGGGTGAAGTAAGGATTGATGTTCTAGGAAAGAATCGTACCTTGTGTTTTACTTTTCAATTAGGGTGGAGCGCGCGAAAACGCGACAGTGAAGTAGAGTTGGGCACACGTGAGACGTGCAGTATCATGCCTCCGAAGAAGCCGAGTGTTGTGTGCACGGGGTGTGAGCACGAATACCTTCCCGAGGAGACGAGGTTCGAGTAGGTCGAGGAATCGGAAGGGCAGGACTTTAGGTTCAGAGTGTGTGTGCTAGCATCGCGCCTCGCCCGGCTCGAGGAAGAAAAGGAAAAACTCAGGATTCAGGTAGGGGAGCGCTACAGGAGGAGTTGGAAGATGGCAAAAGCAGAAGGCGCTCGAAGTTAGGTTGGCGCAAATGGAGGTGAGACTGGCTACGAAGGGTGACATCCCGAGAAAGAATGCCGTAGGTCACGAGGCAGGTGTGTCGACAGTGCTTGGCCCCGTGGAGGGAAAGCGGGAGGACAAAGACGCCACGCCGGAAAACGATCCCGGGCTGGCGCTGACTCAGCCTGTGCGGGAGCAGGTGACCACGCCGGCGAGTGGGTGGAGGAGGGCAGCTAGGAAAAGGAAGATAGGTGCATGGTCACCGTGGCAGGGGACTAGGACATGCGCTACTCCGAGAGGGAGACTATAGGACGGTTGAGAGAGGACGAGAGAGTGCAGGTTGGCGTGTTCCCGGGGCAGACGGTCTGGGTATTGTTGGAAAAGGCGATGATTAAGATGTGGGAAAACATGCAGGGGCAGAATCTCGTGGTTATAGCAGGAGGAACCAATGACTTACTGCAAATAAGGGGTGCTGGAGCGTGGAAGCAACTAGAAAAGGGGGTGAAGTAGCCTCAGGCGCTTTGACCACATGTGCAGGTCGTCGTGAGCACAGTACCCGAGATCTTTCGAAGAGGGCTACATGTCGAAATGGGAGTTCCAGTGGTAAACCGAGACATATGGGAGCTGAGCAAGAAGCTGAGTTTCGCTGACGTAGACATCAATAGTGATGTCGGATGGGTGGGCTGGAAAAGGGCGTTCTAGCGTGACGAAGTTCACTTCAGCGGGCAGGTGGGAGCAGCTATCGGACGACGACACGCGGCACAAACTGTGGGCTTTTTTGGGAACCACACGGCTTGCCGAAAATAGCGTTGACAATTGCAAGGAGCAAAGGGAGATAGCTGGGTCGGAGCAGACCGGTGCAGGCAGACGAAAGGGACGCCGACGGCGTGTAAAGAAGAGAGGAGGGAAACTGAAGATCGCTTTCATAAACACGCAAGGGTGTGCAAGAAAAGAGAAAACTGGATAGAGATTAGTAAGCAGCTAGAAGAGGAAGATATCCGGGTTACGCTGCGAGCGAGACGCACTTACATGACTTGGAAGAACCTTCAGTAATCGAAGAATACGTATGAGAAGGTTGTAACAGGACTGCTGCCTTGAAAACAGGTGGAGTAGTAGGTATGCTTATAGGGCAGGGGGCTAGTTGGATGAGGGTGAAAAAAGGCTGAGAAGAACATGTGTGGGTGTAACAGATATTCGAGGGTAGGGAGATGGCTTTAGAGGTGTCGTACCTGTTTGTCCCGGTAAGGATAGCAAATAATAAAACCAAAAACTGATGGCGTGTCTAAAAAAGGACATCGAGGAATTGCAACGTTCCGGAGAGGTACTATTAGTAGGGGACATAAACGCCCACATTAAAGATCTAGACAGGTACACGGACTTCCACGGAAATCTAAAGCTAGATGTGCGTGAGTTACAAAAGCTCATCATAGTAAATAGCGAACAAAAATGCGTGGGTCAAATCACGTGGGAGTGTGGTAAGAGACATTCGAGTATTGACTACTGCCTTCTTTCAGAGGGACTTTATGAATGGTTGGATGGAATGAGCATAGATGAAGACGAGGGCCACTGTTTGGGCAGTGACCACACGCATATAGACCTCAGTTTTGAGAAACTGGGGGGGGGGGGCGAAAAAGCGGGCTGACCTGGCAAGTACACAATGTTAAACAGGAAACAAATTGCGGTTATAGTCGAAAGCATAGAGGCTCACATAGAAAGCAATTCTGGAGAAGAGTGGGAATATGACAGTCTCATCAAAACTATGCAGGAAAAAAAAGTCAAGGTAGAGAGGGTTCATCAATGGAGAGGAAAAGAAACACCCCAGAAGCTGGTGGAACAAACAAATAAAGGGGGCTATTGAGAGGCGTAGACAGACGTCTAGACAGCAGAGGCATGCCAAGAGTATTGGGAGACCTCAGGAGGAGGTGGAGCTAAAATAGAGCGATATCAGCAAATAAAACAAGAACTGCAGAAAATAGTGCAGGTGAAAATGAAGGGTCAGTGAGCGATTGGTAGCGTGAATACGAGGGAGGGGTAGAGACGCGCCGAAAAAGTTTTGGAATCCTGTGCAGGCGTTGGGGAAACGCGCGAGTCACACAGAAGACGGTATTATAAAAAAACGAGCAGGGGCAGATGCTCAAGGGAGAGGAAGCATTGTCATAGTCACAATAAATCATCACGGAGAAGTTCGGTAAGGTGGACGACGAGGCCCCGAAGCGACACAGAGATGTCGCGACGGGTAGGCCGGAATGTCTGGAGATAGATGGGGAGAAGCTGAAATGGAAAAGAGCAGATGAAAAGGTTCCCAAGAATACCGCGGTAGGCACGGATGGGATACCGATGGAGTTGAATAACCGATTAGGACCGAGTAGCAAGAAAAAGCTATTAGAAGCCATCAGTACAAGGATAGAAAGAAGGCAATACCGGCCACATGGCAAATGAGCAGGATGAACATAGTGTACAAGGGCAAAGGAGACAGAAACCAAACCAAGCTTTTATAGGCCAGTCAGCGTCACCTCAGTGCTGTACAGGTTAGCAATGCAGGCAGTGAAGTTCGAACTAGAGCAGGGGGTAGAAGAAAATCGGATATTAGGGAAATTTCAAAATGGGTTTCGAAATGACAGAAGGATAGGCAACAACTTATGTGTAGTAGGCCAATGCATACAGGTGGCAAAGATGCAAAACCGAGCTTATTGGTCAGCCTTGCTGGACATTAAAGCGGCGTATGATAGTGAGACAGGGAGCGGCTCTGAAGTATCCTGAAACACGAGGGAGGGGGGCAGAAATCATTAGCTTACTCAGGGAGGTATACCGGGAGAATTAAGTGTAAATAGCGCAGGAGGGGGTGAGATAAAATATGCCTGTATACACCTACAAGGGTTTGCAACAACGATGTCCCCTCTCTGCACTGCTGTTCGTGATCTACATTGCAGTGTTAGAAGGGAAGCTCTAGGTGAGTACGCTGTGGTTCAACTTATACATGAAAAACGGGCAGGTGGTGGACCAACGGTTCCGAGGGCTAATGTATGCAGACGACGTACTGTTGATGGGGGACAACCGGGTAAGTATGCTGGGCTTGATGAATATATGCGGCGAATATGCGACGCCCCTAGGGCTATCTTTTAGCAAAGAAACATCGTGTATATTGGTCTTTAACGACGGCGCGGAGCAAGAAACAGTATCAGCCCAACAAATAAAAATATCACAGGTGAAAAGTACAAATGTTTAGGAGTATGGCTGAACGACAGCGAAGATTGCGTGGACTTGTATGAGGCCCACCTTAAGATCAAAAGAAGACGGAACCAGGCTATAATGAAGCATAGAGCCCTCTGGATATACAACAAATACGAGGTAGAAAGCGTAGTCTGGAAAGGGGTCACGGTCCAAGATTAACTTTTGTAAATTTGGTTCTGTGCGTGAAACGAGATACCCAAGCAGGCCTAGCGGTAAATATAAGGTTGGTAGGGAGACTGGCCCTAGGGGCCCACAGCAAAACTACAAACAAAACGGTACAGGGGGAAATAGGCTGGTCGTCTTTCGAGGCGAGGGAGATAAAGTATGAGCGAACAAGATAAAGTTTGAGGAGCGACTTCATGACATGGAGGACGAAAAATTGGCTGGGAGGGTGTATAAGTACCTGTATATCCTCCTGAGACCGGAAACATGACGCTGTAAAAACCAGTTATTTGTTCTTAGTAATTGAATTATCAGAGTTCAGCGAAAATACTGATGTGATTCTTTATTTACTATAACATCTCGTTGTAAAGTTATTAGATGTGCAATATATTGCACACGTGGACTAAGTTGTGAAAAAACCAAGAAATATTCTCATAAACAGTGTGTGTGCAAGTTGTGTGTGTGTGCGCGCGCGCGTGCGTGTGTGCGTGCGTGCTTGTATGTGCGTGCGTGTGCGTGCGTGCCCATGTGCGCGCGCGTGTGTGTGCGTGCGTGCGTTCAAGCATGCGTGCGTGTGTGTGGGTGGGTGTGCGTGTGGGTGGGTGTGTGTGTGTGTGTGTGTGTGTTGCCTGTGCGTGTGAGCATGTGTGAGTGTGCCTGTGCGCGTGGGCGCGCGTGCATGTGCGGGCGTGCGGGCGTGCATGTGTGTGCGTGTGCGTGCGCGTTCGCGTGCGCGCGCGCGCGTGCCTGCGGGCGAGTGTGCGTGCGTGCGCGTGTGCGTGCGTGCGTGTGGGTGTGTGCGTGCGTGCGTGTGGGTGTGTGTGTGCGTTCTTGCGTGCGTGTGTGTGTGGGTGTGTGTGTGGGTGTGTGTGTGTGTGTGCGTGTGTGTGTGTGCGTGCGTGTGTGGGTGCGCATGTGCGTGTGCGTGTGCGTGCACATGCGTGCGTGTGCATGTGCGTGTGCGTGCGCGTGCGTACGTGTGCGTGTGTGTGTGTGTGCGCGTGTGTGCGTTATGTCGTGTGTGTGTTCTGTTGTGTGTGTGCGTCTGTGTGCCTCGCTGTTTACGATAAAGATAGAGAACTGATCGACGATGGAGGGTCAGCACTCTCCTTGATATAGTTAGAAACGCTTGCCTCATTCTGGCGTGCTCACCAAGCGTCTATGTTGATGAGCAAATTATTTCCTTCACCGGTAAGTGCCCAATTAAACCGCTCTTTGCTGGGAAGTCCAGCCGGACAGGTCTGAAGAATTTTACCTTGGCAAGCACTTAAGGTATTATCTTGGATTTTGAAATCTTTCAGGGGAAACGAAGCCTTGCTCAAAATAAACAAGAACGTGTCATCGGTACTGCTTGTCCCCATTTGCCGCAATCTTCGAAAGAATTTCGAGGGCAGAGGCATCAGCAGTATTGGCGACGGATTGTTTATTATTGATTTCAATAAAAAATCCCGGCCTGTTTCCACTAAGGTGAAATCTGAGGAGTGGTGGAGTATGCAGCGTGTAAGTGTATTCTTGGCGGCTTGGTAATCTTGCCACCGGAGATAAAAGTATGTGGATGTAGAGTTTTACAGCTTTGCTGAAAAGTCTCTTGTCATTGGAGCACGAAGCTCTCTAGCGCGAGGAGGAAACGACTGTCCAGGTGTTTTTTTCAGTACGCGTTACGAGGTCTCAAGCGCTAGGCGTAAACGAGTGCCCCAGTGTTTTTTTTAGTCTGCGTTACGCTATAGGGTGAGGCGTTAACAAGTTTCCTGGCGGTTTAGTACCGTGACTACATGAGACAACGATTGCAACGACGACAACAGGAGACGCCAACAGCCCCAGCTCCTTAGAAGCTTCGCCCCTATAGACCCCTAAGTTCAGTAGAAAGAAAGAGGAAACTGAAATGATGTGTTCTGCCAAATGTAGTCACAAACGTTCAACATTGTCCCAACGTGCAAACCTGTTTGTTGCACATCACATTTACGAGTTAAATTGCGAAGCAAAGAGAAACGTCAAGGCGGAAATAACGATGGCGAATGATATCTTAGTCTTTCATGAGGTCGTAAAACCTAAATCAAAAGTGTCACAGCACTTTTTCAACATATTAAAAGGGGCTACTTTGGCGCCGTCGATAGAAAACTTCTGTACCGAAATACGCCATTTTTGTTTATTAGTTTGAGCCCTATCTCGCATCTACAGTTGCATAAAGCACCGATAGATTGCACCACCAGCCTCTAGTCTATTTAGCTTTGAGAGACTGTTGTTTTCGGTTTCAGCAAATTTAGTTTACGGATAGCTGAATGTTCAATATGTTGCACGCGGGGTCTTAAGAGGATATGGGGGGCGTGGACACGTGGTGGAGGCGGAGGACCAGACAGCTAACCAAGCGGTACAGAAAGTTGGTAGGGGAAAGTGGGGTTGTTACAAAAGTTAAAAAGCAGGTAAAGGCAGCAGAGACGACAAAGTGGGCACAGAGAATGGATGCAAAAAAATCCCTGTACACTTATAGGAAAGAGTAACTGGAAATTAGGAAGGAACGGTTCTTTGGCAATACGAGAGCCAGTGCATTGCTCTTCGAAGCACGGGCGGGGTGCCTGAGAACCCGAGGATACTCTGGTATCTACAGGCAGCAGGATGAAGCATGTGCATTCTGCAGCCCCTGACCATATTATCACGGGCTGCACCGAGATACGACCACCACAAGGTAAGGGGGAAACGACGTTGGCGGAGCCTTTGGGATTTGGGGTGAAGGGGACCCTCAACTTCAAAGCCACGAAAAGGCGACTGCAATGGTGGTAAGCAAAAGGTAGTTATGGGTGCGCAGGCGGAGTAATCATGCGGATGAGAATTTAGAACAGCGGAGGGAGAAAAGGGGAGGGAGCGATGAGAGTTTAAAACAAGAGTGAGGGGAACGTGGAGGAGGAAGCAAATCTATTAGGTAAGCTAGGAGTACGGCAAGTAAGTGGAATAAAAAAGGCAATTCGGTTGCTGCGACGCCCCGATTCAAAGGGAGAGCCACTAATCACCATCGTCATAATCTGTTTGCTTGCGCAGGGGGCTGGCTCTGGACCACCTTTACGGCGAAGGTATGTATGTAGGGGCTTCCCATTTCGCGTGCGTCAACAGAAGTCGCGTTTAGAAAGGATTTCACGGGCTCCCTGCAGAGCCACACGCTTGCCCCAAGGCAAGTTAAACCTGCTTTGCAGCTCTGGGTTTCTTGAAGGTTTACAAAACATATACTGAAATAGGCCGTTAGAACGGCTTTATTGATACGCCGAGTTTCATTTACTTGTCATATTCAGTGAACAGTGAAGTTTTAAACGTTACAGAATTCTTGTCTGATGCCTGTACAGAGTCGTCAACGCATGTAGTATGGTTTCTACAAACGGCTGTAAATATTGCTTTATCGAAAGTATCCCGAAACAAATTATATGAAAATTATTCCGAATTACGTCTAAAAAAAATTTGTGTACGCGTTTTAGTCAACAAATAACCCTAATTCAGCATACACGACTCAGCATAGTTATCAATCCATACAACTTCGCTGATCTTCAATCTTCCCTGTATTGCAACAGCCCTAAATTTTCGAGTTAGAGTTACGTTTGATTAAATACAAGTGAATTAGCCAATTCGTTCCGCACGACTCTGATGGGAAAGGGTAACTGTTGTGACGTTACGTTCTGCGGTGAGCTTAGTTTGCCCAAACGCGTTTAAGTGGGGCTTAGGAGAATCAGGGAGAGCCTCATCAGAAATGTATCTCATCGATTACTTTTTCTCGGCTGAAGAAGAAATTCTATTGATCAGTCGTTCTGGGATGGCGACCGAACGTATCGATGGAGTGAACAAATGTAGCACAGCAGAAACACAAGGGACGGAAAGAATACACACGGACGAGCGCTCACTTCCAACTGATTCTTTATTAACAAGAAAAGTTCGTAGAAAGTGTAGTTTATAGATTTCCTTTCAAAGTGTAGTTTATAGATTTCCTTTGGCATGCGGCGCGAGCTACGTGGGACAGACTGGCAGATGTCTCAATGAGCGTCTACGCGAGCATGCCAGTAAGGTGCGCAATGGCAAGGAAGGTTTTTTGGCACAGCATGTCAGCACGTGCAGGGATTGCACTGCGCAGTTCTCTGGCACCAGATAATCAAAGACAAGCAAGCGCGCTTAATCAGTGAGGCAGCTCAGATGGCGCGGGAAAAAAAAACGACTGGGTTAGCAAACCGTCGGTTGCGTTATCTAACCGTGAATAACATTTTCTGCAATGTGATACTATACCCGACAGGCCACGGTGATTGTCAAGATGTTTGGCGCGTGTTGGGTGTACTCAATCTTTCTTTGTCAGTATTTTTTGTTGTTGTTGTTGTTTAGTTTTTGTTTCCTACGCGTTTCTTGTTTCTGCTAAGGCTAAGCATATATATTTGCCGTCTTATGAATAAAGACTCAGTTGGAAGTGAGCGCTCGTCCGTGTGTATTCTTTCTGTCCCTTGTGTTTCTGCCGCGCTACATTTGTTCACTATGAATTACCAACTAGCCCAGTGTACAGCTTTGCATCGATGGATATTGGCCAGAACATTGATCCGGCTTGTTATCTCGGCATTCTATATCATCGATGCTGCCGTTCGTGTAGGCCTGGTACGTTTCTCCCTCTCAGCGTTCCTCTGGGTAGTTATCCGAAAATGGTGAGTCCCCTTAGGCAGTAGTTGAGCTTGACCCTAACATGACTAAGCAAGGCATAATCGTGGCCTTTCCACCGTCGTATCTGGAGCACAATTCAAGCTGAAGAGACAAAATACTCAACGGATTCTCTTGCATTCTTACGCATGTCCGCAGGTTATACTGGCCCTACCCGGAATCGTTTGATCAAAGTGGATAGCAAACGTGGCGGTCGCACCTGGATTCTCTGTCGTGTACCGTCTTAAACATCCTGGATTGCCATTTTCGCCGCTAAATGCTGCAGAAGACCAACAGCTATATTCCTTATGATTATCCCTGCATTTTAGCCGCATGCATACCGCGAAAGCGCCAACACCGGTAGAAGAGTCGTGTTGTCGACGCCCTAGAAAAATACATCTACGTTATTCCGCCGCGCGTATATATGTTTTGCACCAGTTCAAGTATTACACTCGCTCGAAATGCTAATGTCTAGACTTGTTTGCACCGGAAAAGCTGCGAGCAGTGTAAGAAATGTTAGATATATATATAAACTCTAACACATTACCACGGCACCAGAAGTGCTCAACATTGCTATGTAATAATCCAACGGGGTAACGTAGCAAGTTTCTGATGTAGAATGTTTCGGACGAGCGTTGACGCGGGCGCTTTTTTCTAGAAACTTTTGGTCAGCTTCGTATTGCGATGTTTGCCCCTTTTTCGAGCGTCTTCAGAGGAGTTCCCGTCACGTCACTAGGGGAGACGTCCTGTAAGTACAAGAAGTTTCTGAGAGGCGAGATGAGCCTGCTCTACTTTGGCTTTTTTTCTCTTGCTTTCTGGCATATCCTCGTTGCCATGGACCTTCATATTTTGGGTGATGTCGTGAACCAATCTTAGAACAAAGGGGACCGCCTCCTTTTCAAACTATAACTGAAACTAAATGCTTGTGCGATCTTTCGTGCAGCACCTCTAGGGAGCGCACGTGTCTAATGCCTGTTTAATAAGCACTAACACCTCGCAGGGGACATTCTCGTCGCCACATCTTTTCTTCTAAGTTTCTAAGCGGCTGCAGACGCCGATACAAGAAGTTGGGCCTAGGAAGTCATGACACCCAAACAATTAAGGAGGATGCCTAGAACTTTCTAAGAATCTGAGGGCGAAAGCGTGGTTGGACATTCTTTTAATCTGCTCCTCAACTTTCGGTTGAACTTTGCTGTTGCGTGCGTCACGATTGAACTAGCCTCCTCGACAGCATCACTCTAAGCTCGTTTCGCTCGATAGATATTGCCAACACCATTCTAAACTCATTCCACTTGCCATCACCAGAAGAACCCTTCTTTCTGCCCCCGTCTTTTCCTTCACCTGTGAAGACGGCTTCAATTGCACCCTTTTTTCGCGGCTGTTTCCCTTTGTCAGCGCACAATGCATCACCCTTTCTCAGACCCCTTCTCTGACCATCCTTCCACGCTGCTGCTTTCCATTCGAAGCGTGGTCCGGCTAGCAATACTTTTTTCAGACCATTCTTTGCACCTCACAACGCGCCCGCTTGAAATACAGATATTTCAGGCTGCCATTTTCAAAATTCATGTTACAGTCACGTCTCGTTTGTATGGAGCCCTCCGTACCTTAGAAAAATATTCCATAATGCGAGTCTTCAATAATAACGAATCAAGATAAAAAACACAAACATAAGGAATAATTTTTGAGGAAGGCCAATAATTCTTCATCTGGGTTATTTTCACCAAGCAGTTGTAGAGCTTCAGAAAGCGCCGCTAGTGGAAGGAGATCCATAGGATTGCCCTCTTATATAGGAGAGCTTTCACGTATTGAACAGATGCTGAAGAAGGCGTCTCACCTTTGAACTGGCAGATTTTCGTTTTTAGCTGAGTGGAAAGCTCGGCCCGTTTACGCCTAATACCAGCATTGCCTCCGCTGAACTAACCAGAGAAGCGTACAGCCTATACTGGTGTGAACAATTATCATTGTGTTATTTTGCCCATAGCCCCTGGACTTGCTCGTTCGGTGTATGCAGCAGCGGTAAATCTTGTTTGGCAGAGAAAGGGAGTGTTATTCGCTAATCACGAATGTTCTCCGTCTAATTCGATGGTACTGGAAGGAAGAGCGTTCTAAGATAAATGCCTGCTTCTGCTTTGTATGCTTCGGCCAACAGTATATATCTGGTAAGCGCTGGGGCCTCTAGGGGTCACCAGCAATCTTTTATATTTTTTTCTTTGTGGACCCTTGTCCATGGTAAGTAGACAAAAACGCCTGTATTTTCCCATTTAGTCCCCAAAATAGGCGTCCGTAGACCGGTCTGCGGGTTTCTATATTAACGGGCACAATTGCGTGGCGAGCAACCAGTCCCCAAAAAATTTCGTCCATATGGCGGGGTGTCCATATTAACGGGGTCTATATTGACGCGACATGACTGTACACTTTAAACGTGTTTTAGAGGCATTGTCATCGTTATCTACCTCAACAGTACCGTCAGTATGAAAATTGGCAAAAAAATAGTCCACGTTTAAATCCGTCAACAAGCAGTCACAATTCAACTATCGTCCAATTTTATTAACATATCAATCATGTAAATTTCGCGAACATATAATATTTAGTCATATTACGGAGTTTTTTTGAAGGTAATAACATTTCGTGTCGTGTCAAGTATGGGTTTCGTCGCAGATTTTGTACAATCACTCAGCTTGTTCAATTATCTCGTGAAATTGCTCACACTCTTGACAAAGGAAACCAAATTGACGCAATTTTTAAAGACATATCCAAGGCGTTCGACACTGTTACCCACTAAAAGCTTCTTAATAAACTTCGCGTTATACTTAATAAACCCGCCTTATTTGATTGGATCGCTAGCGTTTTACATGATCGCTCCCAGTATAATTCGTGTAATTCCTCAAATTTGTCGGTAGAGAATATGTCATCCGGAGTTCCCCAGGTTTCGTTTCTGGGGCAACTTCTGTTCTTATTGTATTTACATTATCTACCTAATTATGTATCCGCAAAAATCCGCCTCTATGCCGATGATTGTGTATTATACAGCCCAATTACCACGAATGATGACGATATTTCACTAAATGATTCTTTTACTCTATTTTGCAGGTGGTGCCACAAATGGCAAATAAATATTACTTCACAAAAACAGTCACTTTATCTTTCAGTACGCGAAGTCCCGTATCTTTGTTTAATTATTCTTTACAGATCTTTTCTACAGCGGGTGGCCAAATATAAATACCTGAGCGTCATCTTCACACCTACCTTGTCGTGGTCAAAGCACAATAAATATACATGCAACAAAACACTAAAAAATTAGGCTACCTAAATCATACATTGCGGGAAGCTCCAATAAAACAAAATTGTTAGCATATAAAACGCTCATTCGACAAATCCTAGAATACGCCCGTGCTATCTGGAACCCTTATTAAGTATCTGAAATTACCATGCATGAATCAGTTCAGAAGAAATCAATGAGTTTCATTTTCCGCCGTTTCGATTGGAGCTTTTCCTTGTGATCCCACCTGGGTACACTAGAATTACAACCGCTTTCTGAGCGTCGTGATCGCGAATGACTTAAACTTTGAATATTCTTATGAATACGCCGCGCTAGGCATTACAAAACAGTTATTTGTTAGCTGATAAACTAAAATCTACAAGTAGCCACAAACTTAACCTTGCGCATTTTTATCCACGCAAAAATCTATTTAAGTACAGCTTTTTCCCCCGCATGATTCAAAACTGGAATCTACTACCAGGTGAAATTAAGTGAATGCCTTTTGAGAACTTTTTGCGTAATTTAAATTGTGTTGCGTGAATTTAGCGTAATGTTATTTCTTGTGGCATTTAATATTATCTTCTATGTCTAAACGTCATGAAATCAGTGATTTTATTGTGTTGTTAATTTATCTGTGTTATTCTGTGCAGAAAAGTGAGTTTTGCGTTCAGTGTTCCTAACCACTCCTGCTATAGCCCAATTGGGCTCCAGTATGTATACATAAATTTCTTCTGCATCCTATACACCTTAACATCGACCCCGCAAAGGTGAAACGTGATGTCAGGTACAAAACGAAAAGAAATGTATAATATTTCAGCCTACTGTTACCTTCCGTGCGCTACGTCAACGTGCAAAGAAATAGAGTCCTGCTATGCGAACGTCACACGAGGAATTGAGTGCGAATGGATACTTGCCATGGACTACTGGAGAGTAGCTTGTTGGCCTGTGGACTGGTAGCCTTTCGGCTACTTCTGGCCTAATGTTCACGTGCGCGAAACTTGCACCAGCGTCAAATGAGTACAGGTTGAAAGACTCGTACTCGTTCCAGTGGTGACCCTCTGGTAGCAGTAGAGTCACGTCTTTGTTCGAGTATGATTTCAGCGTATGGTTCCTGCAAGTGAAAAAGACACAAATCATTCCGAAAGGCACCTAAGTCTACTTACGTGCTTTGAAGGCGAAAGTTTCCCTTTTAATTTTCACTTATACCTTTTTGACTTCTCTATCGTGCTTCCATGCATTTCTTCGCTTTCGTTTCTTCGTCATTCGACGCGAATCACAGCAGCAGGTAGGCTGGCACGCGGCCCAGTTTCCATAGAATCGGCGTTGAGCGCGGCCGGGTTACAACTGCACCGCTCACGTACCATCACGCTCAGATATTAGGCGGAATGCACTATTATGCAACTTTGACGTTTCCAAGTCATAGTGTTTTGCGAATTTTGTAAAGCGGGGTCGTATCTCCTTAAAGCTCCAAATTCCTGAAAAACCCAACAAGCGAACTAGCTCTAAATTATAAACATTGAACAACAACTACAGAAACTTTTGCTACCACGGGCAGCGTGCCGAGATAGCACAGTTGGTAGAGCACTGGGTTACTGGTGTAAGGACACGGCTTCCAGTCCGGTCTAGCAACACGTGTTTTTATTTACTTCTTGCTGACGTGGCCATTTTTATGACCGGAAAACTGCAAGAACAAACATTTCCGCAGAATGGGGAACTTAAGGCTTGAGATTTAGAATACCTTTAGAAGAAGTTTGAAATTGATTTATGACCTAAAAATCAAACCATAATCTTAGGGGGTTTATTTATAAGAGAAGCGGAATGCTTTATTCAGTCGTGTCCTTCCTGAATAAGGGTTTACATGCATGTTGACCGTTAGTTGACAATTAAAAATACAGGCGGCAGCCACAAGCAACAAGCCTATTCAGCCGCAAACATCGTCCTCTTGAACAAGATATTTTTGTTGTATGACAGTTGACACTTGCGTTTAACAGCGTTTAGGGGATTCTCATTAATAAAAAAACATTCCCATGTCCCTGCAAACGTTTGGAACAGAACACTTAATCCATACCGGTCCCCTTTTTATATGCAGAGCGTAATGTTAGGGGGGGAAACTTAACACGAGCATTATAAGTACCATACCTGAACGTCTTTATTTCAACAGTGAGCTACGAGTATTCACTGCGTATCTATAGCTGGTAACTGATCAAACTGCGAAAATTGTATGTTGACAGTAGATATTCGATGACTTTTAGATTATCTTTTATTCAGAATGTTAATAGGGTTCACGGACAAACGAGTGTGAAGGAAAGCAGCATGCAGCCCAATAAAAATTTTGAGGCCTCAACCGCTTGCTTCGGTGCACACGTCATCGAACGATGATAGTGTTATGCCTCCCCTGCCTTGTAACACCCTCTGCTCTGTCCCCCTCCCGCTCCAGCCATTATCATTCCTGCTTTGATTGATTGATTGTAGGGTTTAACGCAAAGACGCAACGCAGGCGATGAGGCGCGCCGCAGTGGGGGGCTCCGGATTAATTTTGACCACCTGGGGATCTTTAACGTGCGCCGAAATCTCGTACACACGGGCGTTTTTGCTTTTCGCCTCCATCAGAAAAGCGGCCGCCGCGGCCGGGAATCGAACCCGCGACCTCGTGCACAGTAGCGCAACGCCTTAGCCACTGAGCCGCCGCGGCGGGTACTCATTCCTGCTTCCTCCCTGCATAAGGAATGCGATTACGGTCTGCTCAATTTTATTCAATTTTCGTGCGTCCGCTCAGCTCGCGCGCTGTATTTGGGACATATTTTTCCCATTGTTTTGAAACAGCTCGAGGAAACATCCGGGCGTAGGCATACCCGTAACCTAGTGACCCAACGCAGCACCGACGGCAGAAAGAAAGCGAAGAGGAACATCTAGTGGAGGGTGAGGAGTAGGATGGAACGCGCGGCTATGGCGTCATCTCTCACTGCCGGGCGACAGTGCCAGAGGTCGGGATTCACCAAGAAGCTGCTGCCCTCATAGACTTGTAACCGCCGGGACAACTGCAACCGGGCCGAGGTGCTGTGGCCTGCACCCATTCTGCACCCATGCCGATGGGCTCCTCTTCCTGCGACCAGAGGATACCATCGGCAATGCCGGCTGCCATTCCCCAGCAGCTCCACAGCGACCGAGCTGGCAGGCCTACACTTGGCCGCGGGCATACAGCGAGAAGATCCACCACCAGCCGCCACCATCTACTGCGACTGCCGGCCGCCTGCGCTACCTTCACGGACAAGGCTGCAACCCTGACTGCAGTCGCTTCCTGCCCACGTTGGTATACCGAGAAACGAGGCTGCAGACGATTTAGCGAAAGCAGCCCTTCACTCCCCAATGGCCCCAGTTTTCGCGTCCCTGGTGCGCTAAGTGTTGCCTGGGACGTCACCAGGTGAGAGGTGGCCGTCCGCCACCCCTACAAACGAGTGGCCACCGGTGAGGCCCCGGGCTCCTTCCCACCATAGGGATATCCTAAACAGAGTGGTCCCTCCTCCTCCGGCTCCGAACCGGCTGCTACCACACAGCAGCACGCCTCCACAGACAGGGTCGCAAGGCCACACCAACCTGTGCCCGCTGCCCCGACCCAGAGACATTAGATCACGTCCTCTGCTCCTGCTCTGCGTACGCTGCTGCCCGGAACAAACTGGTGTCTGGGTACCGGCGGCGGGGGTTACAGTCAAGCACTGCAGAGGACATCCTGCGTCCTCGGGGACCCTTCATGCTGCACCGAGAGGCCTTCAGGCTGCTCCTCTCGTACCTCGACGAGCCAGGCCTCAACAACCGCTCATGAACTGTAGACGGCAGACCCCACCGGCTATCCACCCCCTGTTAACCCTCTTGTGTGCGTGTGTGTGTATGTGTGAGTGCGCGTGTGTGTAAACAGCCTGTATGTAACCTGAGTGTGTATGCATGTAGTCTTTGCGTAGCCTTTTATAGCGTGTTATAATTATTTTCTATTGCCCTTTCACTTTTTTTTTCAAACCACTTTTTTTTTCCCGGCGAGACTTGTGCCCTCTGTCGAGAGGCAAAACTTCGCGTTGTAAATATTTTAATTTTAATAAACACTTTCTCTCTCTCTCTCATTGCCTACCTCTCCCCAAATGCTGTTTAGTTTCCCACTAACCTGAAACACGTGACATTGGCGAGGGAGATCCAAACCAGATTTGAAACAACATGCTCGCTGGTTTCCTTGCGTGGCTAAAATTCCGAACCACGTGACATTTCCGCAGGGGGTTCGAACAAGATTTGCAACATGCTGGTCGGCGGCGGTGGCGCGCTACGAGGTAACAACAGAGTATCGCACGCCGCCGTGCGTTCGCTGATGCCGTGATCCCTTCCTGAGACGCAAAAGAGATGTGTCGTTCCCGGGACGACTGCATCTCGCGCAGTGCCCAAATTTTGCATTAGATTGTATAGTGATCGCCGAAACGTTTGTTAAAACTTCCGTTTAACTCGACTGTCTTCGACACTGCTATTACGTGTATTGGTGGCAAACAAAGAACACATTTATTTTTAAATAAAAGGACGCTGCTACTGTATATTTTGCTTAAAGTATGCCTAATGGTATTTCGTAGAACAATGTTGGTATGTACTTGGCTCGCCACGAGTGACAGACTAGAAGACATACAGACAGCCAGACCGCAATTCTGCGTTCAGGAGGCCCAAGAATGGGAGAAGCGAGCACTAGCGCTGTATGACACATGCTAAGTATTCCCCGTAGGGTGTCTTCACCACGATGCTCCAGATTTATCAATCGAGGTGGCCTAGTGCGCCAATTTCACGACTGAAGTTGCCGAGAATTCAGTTTGCTCCAAAAAAAGAATCTGCGCAGGGGCATTCCGCAATGCGAAACGCCAATGGCACCTTGTGCGTATTTCCTGCGCACATGGACTCTTTTAGTCAAATCTGATGTTAAGCTTCGTTATTCCCCCGTTTGAACACTTGGTCCCTTTCCATTGGCTATTCTCTAACGCTATGGTGAAGACAACCTACGGGGACATTTTAGAGCTTATTGGTGTTTTTATGTTCGTTCACGAAAAGAACATTCACGAAACGAAACGCGAACGACGGGGGGTCGCAGTCTAAAGGAGGCAGCAAACTGCCGCATCTTGCTGGCCGGTAGTGACCACGCGATTAGCGGTAGCGACTGTGTCGCATTCACGCCACACTATCCTCCACGCGTTTGCGCTGCTTATAATGCAGCGCAAGCCCCACACGACACTCTCACCACCTTCACCGGCTATTTGGCTGTGGTTTTCCAGTGTTCTGATCTTGGACAACCTCTGTTTGTGGACAACTCGAGGCTCGGGCACCTCCGCGTAGCTGTAAAAGAGTGCGCGTATGTTAGGTGCCTCATTTCAGATCCACGTACGTGCTATTTTCATCGTCGAGCCTCGTCACTTCAGGTTGTTCGGCACCCGGTCTCGGCTTTACCGCGAAGTAGGCACCTGGAAAAGAACAAAACCAATTATGGTCGAGCCCCGATTATGCAACTTTCTCGAGACCGTAAAAAAGCGTCTAAAAAATCGGGCGTCGTCAAATCAGAACAATAAAATTACACCTATAAGTACATTTTTGCGTAGCAGATTTGCAAGAACTTTTAATGTACACTACCCGGTAATCTTTTGCAGAGCCCGGCCACCAAAATCACTATAAATTTTAAATTCTAAAAAGATAATGTATTGCTAGTGTTAACCGCCATGTATTAAAACAATCCTTGTACTGCGGTACACTGCCGCGTTCACGTTAGCCAGTGCGAATCATGGCACACACCATCACGACAAACCCTAGTTGAAGCCTGAGCTTATCAGCGTAACCTCGTTGCCAATTCAATTCTGAGTGGGAAAAGTGAAAATCTACACAGCCCTGCGACCGCTGCGCTACAAGACAAGAGGCGCCAGTGAAGAGAGGTGAAAAAGTGAATGGGGAGAGGAGCGGGCCGCTGCTGGCGAGGAGAGAAACAAAAGAGGCGAAGAAAGCTGTGCAGAGAGTACTGACTCAGTGGGCTCAAGATCTGCGGAACAGGCCCACGGCACGTTCATTTCGTCTATCCGTCTGTCGCCAGCTTCGCGTCGGTCGTGGAATAACGCGGGACAGGCATGACATCGCGCTAGATAACCGAGTTTTTTAAGGCATTGTTTATACGGGGACCTCGCCGGTACTCGAATTGTCAGTCCTAACTCCCGGGTTGTCGTAAAACCCGGGGCCACAAACCCAAGGTTCCACTGTTTACGTCAGCGCAGAGGTTGCGATGTCTAGTGCATTTCATAAATAGTCAATATTGGACGAGTTTTTGGCATTTCTCCTCTTTTCCGCGACAAACGCAGCAAGGTCGCATAGGTAAACCGCAGCAATAACTCGACACCAAAAATGGTACAGGAGACCACAGCATCTGCTTATGATGTCACAGTGCGTGCGCATCACGTTTCGTTGAGTTGTGAGGCGTAGTTGTATGTTAAAGTCGCTGTCAATGGAAATTGGGGAGTCGGCCTTGAGCCTCGGACCTCCGCACTCATAGCAACTGGCCGATTCCACTGAGTGGGTATGTAAGAATTGTGAGTAGGTATTCGGCCGTTACTACAAAATAGGCGTAGAAGCTGGGGAATTGTCCCTAAGCTTTGGACGACTGTTGTCACCATCACTGGCCGATCAATTTAGTTGCTGTGTCAGGCGTAAAATCTAACTGATAGGTTACACTAAAAGGGCCATCAATACATAATAAAAACTTTTTCTGCTTCGAAGATATCTTTGGTTAGTGACTCTGCTACGTTCCCAGCACGACACACGCCTTCTACCCTAAAAGTTCTAAAAGAAATATTCAAAAACTTTCCAATTTTGCGCCATGGTATGGCGCATTAGGGGCCTGCAGTTTTGGCATTCAATAGATACGACAGAACAAATCTAGACACCCTACAGCAATCGTCCAGTCGTGTTTGTTAGGGGTGGCGGAGGCCGGCAACCACAGACATAAGATTCCATGACGTCACAGCGAAATAGCGGGAAAGTGGCTGGGTGCCCTTACTGTTCCATCTGTTTACTATTTGCATTACGTTTTAGAGGTCTGCGATAAAATTGGTATCATAGTTATCGGGACAAAGAAGTCTAGTGCACCAAACTTCTATTTTGTCTCCATGGCGCTTGTAACGTTGAGCCTTCCGACGTACCAAGATACGCCAGACTGATTGTACGTGAACCTTCCTTGCGATTGACTGCGTTGGGCCTGAAAAGTAGCGCTAACGTTGCGCCATCGCACAATCAGCGGAGGCGCCAGACTTTCGCCTACCCCCTTCCAAGACAAGTGGAGTTGTTTGTTTGGGCTTGAACCTTCGTCTGCGGCTCTCATCGTCAGTCTGTTAAGGCGCCGCAGCCGATGTGAATTTTGAGACATGTTCTTGGTGAGCGTTTGTAGGGACAGTGCTGAGCCAAATAATTCACCAGCAAAATTTACGCAATGAAACGCAGTTTCTCGAGGGGAGCAGGAGTTTACGAAAGCTTAAGATATTTACCAAAGGCAGTAGCGCTCAGAAACTAGACAATGTAGAGACGGTAAAAACAACTTAGCTCTTTTTGCCGAATCTGCTTACGGTTGGTTCCTGATGTTTTTGTTTTACATTGTTTCGTATGTGTGTTTTGTAACATATATTTCGCATTTCATTGCAGTATTTGTTTGTCCTTACTTCCTAAATTATGGGGAGGTATGTAGGCACATAATGTGAACGTCATTCATGAGAAAGCCATTAAAGCGAGAAGCAAAAATCACGGACAACAGCACAAGCTAACAGAGCATTACCCAACGTCTGAGCAGATTTTGTGTGCTTACCCACAACGCTACGTGATTATAAAATGGTTATATATATATACGGAGTTATTAAAAATAACGCCGTATTTTTCCGGGAAGAAGGTTTCGTACAATATCAGTACCGTCAGGCGCTTCTTCGACTACAGGTTTCATAAATGTATGGTGATCGCATTGAAAAAAACGCGAAAGCTCACCTGGAACTTGTCCATCGTAATTAAGCTTCTTTAGCAGTATTGTGGCGCTGTCTTTGAGTATGACCTCCGTGGCGTTGGCATGGTTTTCTCCCCCTGCTAGTGGCCCGATGTTCTGCTCTGAGGGAAGTTCGAATTCGTCAGGAATTCTCACGTGGCCATACTTTTTGAAGACCTAGTGACAGCAGAACAGTAGACTTCATTCCTGTCATAGCATGCTCATTTTGTCGCAGCAAGGCCGTTCAAACACAGAGACATAGCGAATAAATGTTCCGGGCCGCTGCTATTGCATGCCATATTATGACCTGTGAACGACACTGAATACCATTTAGGCCAGTACGTGTCCAGTTCGCTTTCAAGTTTACAAGCTAAGCGCACAGACATAAAACCTGGGCGTCATGTCAGTCACTCTGCAACAACATTCCTCACAGTTACCAACGAGAACGAAGGATGCCTGCCTTCTTAGATTGGAAAACGAGGCTAGTGACGCCTGGTTTCGCTCCTATAAGATAAAACCCTTCTTGCTTCTTTGCTTTTTGTGTGAGGCAAGATGACGCAAAGACAGTGCGGAAATACAGTTTTGAGGAAGAAACTTATGTGGCTGAAAAAACCAGGAATAGCAGCTAACTCAAAGACGCAGTCACTGAAAGCTGCTCGCTCTCTCCAAGTTTATTTTTCTGGCGTTCGATAAACAAGTATACGGGTACAAGCGCATTCTACTGTAGAGAGTTTTTAGTTATTCCGGAGGGAGAGGGAGAGAGAGAGAATAAGCATTATTCAGAATAGTTCAGGATAGGGAGAAGTGGTGACCAGTGCTTGAAGGACGACGGTGACGTAGGCTGCTCGTTCAGCAAGTATCTGCTGTACCCAAGGATCTGCGCTGCCCAACGCCGCCTCCCAGAGCTCTACACAAGAGAATAGAAAGAATGAGGTCTGTTGCTATTCTAAATTATACGAGAGACTGTGTAGGGGGCTCCGCAATGTACGGGGGAAATATAAGTGATATGTTGTGTGTAGTCACTCATGAACGGTGAGGGTATTGGATTGGAGAAAGCTCCAGTATCGTTTCTCCATTAATTGCCTGATTTGGAAGATACCTGGCTGTGAGGCTCCATCGAAGAAAGGCTTTGATGAGATCAAGTTCTACAATAGCAGCTGTAGCTACTCTAGAAGCAGAGATAATTCTCCCTTGTTTGATTTGTAGGAGGAGATCCTTTGTTTAAATAACCTGCCCGAAACACATCCTGGTGTGAGGAAGTGTATTTGGTTTAGTGATATTTGAACCAAGTGGTTATGAATGATCTTCACAAGGTTTTCCCCACGCCTGAAACGAGATGTATGGCCTAGATATTCCATTTCAACGGTTTTCCATAATTTCTTATTAAGACAACTTTGACACGCTCTATTGAAGCGGGTAAAGTGCCTGTGTCTAATAGGGAATCAGTTACTGTGGGACGATAAATGATCAGGGTACAGATGGAGCTGTCTATGTTCACGAAGCATTTATTGGTGACACCGTCTTCCCGGGTGCTGGTATACGCCAAATCTTCACAAATTCCTGATGGTGGTGTTGTTTAAGGGCGCATGGGCTACTAAGCCAAAGAGAGCCAAGAGGAGTGCTGGTATTTCAGTTAGAGGTGCTGGTCTAAAATTGGTGTATGGGGCCACTCGTTAGTGATGAAAAGCGGATATAAAACAGTTTGGGAGGCACGAGTACGTGGGGCAATAAAAACAAAGTGCCTCCGGGAGATCATTTTACATGTGACGAATCGTTAGTGATGAAAAGTGGATATAAAACACTTTGGGAGGCACGAGTACGTGGGGCAATAAAAACAAAGTGCCTCCTGGAGATCATTTTACATGTGACCAATCGTTAGTGATGAAAAGTGGATATAAAACAGTTTGGGAGGCACGAGTACGTGGGGCAATAAAAACAAAGTGCCTCCGGGAGATCATTTTACATGTGACCAATCGTTAGTGATGAAAAGTGGATATAAAACAGTTTGGGAGGCACGAGTACGTGGGGCAATAAAAACAAAGTGCCTCCGGGAGATCATTTTACATGTGACCAATCGTTAGTGATGAAAAGTGGATATAAAACAGTTTGGGAGGCACGAGTACGTGGGGCAATAAAAACAAAGTGCCTCCGGGAGATCATTTTACATGTGACCAATCGTTAGTGATGAAAAGTGGATATAAAACAGTTTGGGAGGCACGAGTACGTAGGGCAATAAAAACAAAGTGCCTCGGGGAGATCATTTTACCAAGGCAAAAAAGCCGACGTCCCTGAGCATCACATTGAAAGCCTTCAGCACAGTCCTCATCATTGAGAGCAGGCTGCGGTTACACACAATGTGAAATTTCCCCATAAAAAATCAACATCGGCAAGGTAGGCTAACAAATTATTTAGCTTTACAATTGCTTCGTCTGATATAGTGCTAGGGGTTGTGGTATGTGTTTTGTTTATATGTCTGCGAAGTGTGAGCCTCTCTCTGAAGCGAATTCGCTACATTACTTTAGCACATGGTGTAAGGAAAGAGCCCCTCTGCATCTAGCACAATTTCCACCTGGTGTACCATTTAAAAGATGTCCGTGTGTGGCTTATGTGCGCCCGATCACTACTCGACAAAGTGGGACCTCAACGAATCGGTGTAGCTTTCCTGGAGTCTGTCTGCCTATTTTTGGTTTGGTTGAATGGAGCTTGTTTTCTGTTGGCTTATCCTAATGATTCTGCAAGGTTTACGGAGTTTTTTTTTATGAGTGATTTAAGGTCCAATTATGGTACAGATGTAATTTCTACATCCTTCCGGAGAAATACAGCACCGGTATCCCTGTCAGCAGCCTCACTTACAGCTATTCTACAATGTCCAGGTACCCAGCAGATTGTGACTTCCAGGCCCATAGCGTAGGCTGACGTGATGATGTTTGGAAGAAAGTTAAGCACTGCATTTTTGCGAGGCTTTGCAGAATAAAGGGCTGTCACTACACTCAAAGAATCTGTATATGTGACTGAATGGTGTATTTGGAGTGTTATAATGTGTGCTACTCCAATTAAAATACATTAGCCTTCACCTTTGAATTTGCTGGTGTTAGGATTCAGTGTCTTAGAGGCAGAGTAATGTGGTCCACAAAAACACAAGAAACAGCAGAGTGAGTTTTAGATGCGTCTGTATAAAATTCTGTGCATTAGTATTTGCGTTGAAGGCTTAAACATGTTTGTGTATTAAGGCACAGGGAGCTTTTTTCTTGCCTGTTAGCAAATGACATGCCACATGCAACCGGAAACCGTTTTCATGGTGCACGGACATCCGTAAAGGTGGTTATCCTAGTGTCTTTAAATGAAATTTTTATGTCGTATGTCAAAGAGGTTAGGGACATTACATCAGGATGCGCTAGAGGGGGTGGTTTTAGAAACATACCTGCAGTGGATGTATCATTTATTAGGATGCCTGATGGGTACTTTACGAGTGAAGTTGTTTTAACTGCATATAACAAGGCTGTGGAGGCACGCTGATGTTCAAGTGACGACATATGAGATTGGACATGCAGGCTTTCTATAGGGATTGTGCGGAAAGCACCCGTCGCTAATTATAGGCCCAGGTGTTACACTGGGTGAAGGAGTTTAATAGCGGCATTTGGGGCTGATTGATAAGTAATACTGCCTTCGTCAAGCCGAGATCTGACAAGGCCATTGAAAGTATTCATTAAGCGAGCTCGGTCAGCCTCGAATTACTGGCGTGAGCGAACCTTCAAAATGTTAAGTGCCTTCAGGCATTTTATTCTTAGTCTTTTGATGTGGGGGTATGAAGCTTCACTTGTGATCCACCAAAATTCCCAAGAACGTCTGCTCTTTTTTTAGTCGAATTTGTTTTCCGTCCAGAGCGACAAATGAATCTCGCCGTATGCCCCGTACTTTTTAAAAGAGGACGCAGGATGTTTTGTCTCCAATGAATTTAAAACCGTTTTGATCCGGCCTCCTCGAGAGACTATTCCCACCCTGTTGGACCTGTCTCTCCCAAATGAACTCTTGCAAGACTTAAAACTTATCTGCACGTAGTCCACGTAGCCAGAATAAAAAAAAATGAGCGGGGTAAAACCTTCTTTACACAATTCATGTTAAAAACAGAAGTGTGTTGCTCGAACACCTCCTTGTGGAACACCATTTTCTTGGGTGAACACTCGTAATAAAACAGTGCCAAGCTGTACTCGAAATGTTTTGTCAGTAGGGTAATCCTCCATGATATTAAACATATTGTCGCAAATGCCAATCGCAGCGAGATCAAGTAAATTACCATAACGCCATGCGGTATCATAGACATTTTTCTAGATAAAAAAAAGAAACACAGTGCTATTTATGTACGAATGCATCTCTTATCTATGCTTCCAATACCAGGAGACTGTCAGCTGTGGACCTTCCCGACCGGAATCCAGTGTTACGGCTATCTATAATTTCGTTGAATCCTAACAAATAAATTAGGCGTCTGTTTATCATTTTTTTCTAAAAGCTTACACAGGCAGCCCGTTAATGAAATCGGCATGTAGCTGCCTGCTCAAGAAGTGTCTTTTCCTTCTTTCAGGATTGGGACAACAATGATGTAACCTAAAAGCGTGAGGGTTCCGGCCTAATTGGTAATTCATTAGCAACACAGTGAAAAAAAAAAAACCAAGGACGAGACGGAGACGACAAACAATGATGTCTTTCTAGGATTTACAAAAACGTCCGGTGTGCCTTATTTTGTTGAATAAGAATACACGTTTCTCCTGTGTGTCTTCATGGACATGTTGCACCATTTCATAAGTAATTTGGTGGCCCCTGGGGCACTTTTACCACACGTAGAAAGTGCAACAGCAAGCTCATGCTCAGTGAAATGACAGTTGTAGCCCCTCCATTCGGTTTTCTTTCGTAGCGGCTGCCATTCCATTATGGTTTTGTACTGTAAGTATTCTGTGGTGCAGTATGCCGAACTCGAAACCCCTTCATGTGCTTACCAAGAGCATTGGCTTGATCCTCAAGCGTGTCTCAAGCAGTACTCACAAGTGGAAGGGCGTTAGAGTTACGTCCTGTATTGCGCTAATTCTCTTCCAAGATTTGTGTGTGTCAGTGTATGAGTTAATTTATGTAATTAATGTCCGCCAACTGCCAGTTATGCCCGCACGTCTAATCTTCATACCCTTTGCTTTTGCGCGTTAAAAAGCAACCATATTTTCAGTTCTTGGGTGCATTCTAAAGTCCGCCCACGCTTTGTTTTGCTTTTTTCGGGCCATCTTGCCCTCGTCATTCCACCAAGGACTTCGTTTGGTCTTGTTTCTACCGGATATTTGGGGTATGGAGGACTGTGCAGCATCAATTAGGTGTGCAGTAGTCGTATCCGCACCTTCGTCGATACCTAAATTTCTATAGATGCATACGATAGCTGCGATATTGCTTTAAAGTTTTTCCAATCTGCACCCTCTGCACGGCAATGATTTCTGCGTCTTAGAATTGAAGGGATTTAGGCTGTAGTTAATGTAACGGGGAAATAGTCGCTGCCGTAGTGATTTGCATCTACGCTACACTGTACTAAAGGGAAGAGAGTAGGCGAGTTCATTGCCAGATCCATAGCCGAGTATGTTTTGTGTGTTGTGCTGTAATACGTCAGGTGTTTTTTGTTAAAACGGCAGGTGCCTGATGACAGCAAGAATTTTTCTAGGACTCTACCACGTGCATCTGCACATGCAGAACCCCAAAGCTGATGATGTGCAATAAAATCACCTGCTAGTATGAAAAGGGGTGGGAGCTGATTTAATAAACTTTATAACAAACCAGCTCCGAGATGGTAACCCGGAGGGACAAATAAAGAGCAAACTGTCGTCAATTCACCAAATATGATTGCTCTTACAGTACGGCCCCAAGGTTAGTATCTACGTTTACTTGATGGCATGCAACTATCTTCTTCGCAACTATTGCAACACCTCCAGAGGAGTGTGTGCAGCCATCCCTGCCTTTACGAAAAACAGTGCGCTGTGTAAGAAAGTTTGTTTCCAGTTTAGGTGAGTTTCTTGAAGACATATTATATGTGGATTGCGGTCTGATAGGATTTCAATAATGTCATCCACATTTTTTATCATGCCCCTGAAATATCATTGTACTATGCTGTAAGTCATAAATTTCATTTCACAAATCAGTACTTGTGTATATGTGTTTTCTTTTGTTATTTGTTGTGTGCTGGGCATGTAATCCTAGGCGGTTTTCTCTGGCTCTCAAAAGACAGGCGCCGCTCTCTGGGCACCTCAGATGGTGGAGGAGGCGGCACAGCATCCAGTGCTTCAAGCATCGCCTCGCGAGCAGCCGATGGGTGGGGCTCTTTGGGGCGCGCACCAAGAGGATTGGTGCCTCGACCCGCCGCACGCACTAGTGGTGTGGGTCCCGGCACGTCAGTTGTGGCGGAGGGAGCCGGAACTCCAGTATCCATGCTCACCTCACGATCAGGGATGTCAGAGGTGGATGATGAAACAGGAGGCGCGGCATGGCTTTTGATTGTGTTGGCGACTGGGATCCGCAGACGTTGTTGGGATCCGCAGACGTTGTGGCGACTGGGGCTACCAAAGGCAGCTCAGGAGGGGGAGCAGTTGCCAGATCCTCTGCGGGAATTGCAGGAGTGATCGATAGCCGCTTAGTAGGGGGAAGAGACGGCGGCGCAGGAGCAAGGCTTCACTGCGTCGCTGTGCTAACAAGACGCCGCCCCATTCCCGGGCGGGCGGCATCTGCATAAGAGGCAGCCGAAAACAACCTGTCTTTCCGGCGCGCTTCAACAAAGCACGTGTTCAAAGTAATCTTAATATATAATATTTGCTTTGCTTTTTTGAAATCGGGACAGGATCACAAGTATGCAAATTGTGCACGGCTGCAATTCGGACACTTGGTTGTAGTGCTGTGGCAACTATCGGAAGAGTGGTCAGTCTCGCCACACTTGGCGCATACAAACTTTCTCCGGCTTGCTTGAGTGCAATGACCGTACTTTTGGCACTTGAGGCACAGTCTCCGGTTCGGAATGTATGGCCGCACCTGGCACCTAATGAAAGCGGGGTTTCACCATCTCAGGTAGGGTCGTGGTGGCAAAAGTTAAGGTGATGTGTTTTGTGGGATTTCTTCTCCGTCTCTTCCTATAGTTATTCTTCGAACAGCGACTACACTTTCGTCGTTTCAGCCTCTGAACAATGTCAGCTTCGGTCTCGTTTAGTAGCTCTTGCTCAGATAAAACACCTTTAATGGTGTTCAGCGTGCGATGTGGGTTTAGGGTGAATGACAGGTCAGGGGTTTTCTTCTGTGTAAGCAGATTCTCGCTTTGATTTTTTCTCATTGCCTCAACGAGAAGGTCACTGAATGCGAGCTTCTTGGCGTCATATTCTTTGCCTACAATTATCTCTGGGCTTTTGGAAATGAGAAACAGTGACTGTTTGGTGAATGGTTTGGTCTCATCAGTAGAATGTACTAATAGGAATTTTACAAAACTGGTGCTTGGTCTTTGTGGTTGCAGTACTACAGTGCGGCCCCTTTTTGAGGGCCGATCAGTTCTATGGGGGGATGGAAAACGTAGTCATATAACATGAGCAATATTCGGAGGCGGGGTCAGTCGCCCACCACCGAGCCAAAAAAGGGAACGCGGCTTTGCACCGCACGCTAACTTTATTTTGCTGCTATAACCCTATGCTCGGAATATAGGGCGATGTCTTCACGAAGGGTTAAACCGCGCAACCTGGAGAAAAAATGTAGAAATGAGGAAGAAAGAAGTTGACAGGGCAGGGTTAGGAAAGAGAATAGAAAATAGAAAAAAATGGAGAAGAGGACAGGAAAAGGCGACTGGCTGATTCCCCCAGGTTGGGACCGACGGAAGGCACCGTCTACGGAAAGCGGGGGCCAAAGTGGCATGTCGCCTCTGCCAAGGGGTCATGAAGGTTCAGAACAACCCGCACTTTAGCTCATCCACCAGTATTGCGTTTTCCCCGGACACAGCAAAGCCACGCACAGCCTAGGTCGTGGGTGGGTCCAACCTACGAGAGCTCGGGGTCGGCGTTGTCGCCACTGCCGTCACCTTGAACACAAGGTGCCCCTCTGGGATTCCCGAATTCCGCTCTAATCCCCGTTTCTGAGGCTTCTCTGTCTTAGTCCACATCTCTGTCCCCCGCGTATGGCAGAAGCACCAATGTATCCCTTTGTGCCCATGTAAAGTGCACTAAAACGTTCGATGAGTCGTAAATTTTCACCTGGGTATCTATACTTGGACGAACCGTGGTGTGCTGTGTTGTGGCAACCGAAAACCGGAACGGAAGCGGTAATTTTACCGGAACTGAATCCGAACCGAACCGTTATTTTTTGACCAACCCTCGAACCGGAACTGAACCTAAAAAAGAAATAACGGTTACCGGTTCACGGCGAAACGGTTCAGCCATTTCCTGTTGATAAGTCATGGTCAATGCCGCTCGGGGATTTTCCCTTTCACGAACGCATTAACTTCGCAAGTGCTCTTGCACTTTCCTCTTCCCGTCAGTGACAACACCACCTACGTTTGGAACAGCGTGTTTCCGGGCTAGGTGGTGCACCATTTCAATGGTAAAGAAACTACTCATAAAAGACTACAGAATAAAGAAGGGACAAGACGGGCGCTGACTCACAACTAGCTTTACTGAAAAAAACTAACATTACTATATGCCATGTATTGCACAAGCGGCGCACAAAGCAGCCAGTCTTTTTTTCTTTTTTCTTATCAATGCACCATCCTGCTCAAAAATTAAAACTCGCTTCCGTTCAACGTAAGAGATGCCTCGCTCACACAATTTCCATGGTTTTTACGAATATAAAAGGCCTCTACCAACTCGCAGGCTACTCGTTCCCGGCTTGTGCTAAGCACTTTTGTTTCATTCAAGAACGGCTGACATGGCCTGTCCCCAAAGGTAAAACAATGGGGTGTTTCGCCTTGGTTGTTTCGCCTGTGGAGACAGGCCATGTCAGCCGGTGTTAAATGAAACAAAAGTTATTCCGCGCCGAACGTGCACACAAACAATATCGGCGCTTTTTTTGCCTTTAGCAATGCTGTTAGCGAAAAAGAGATGGAATTCGCTCTTTTAAGAATCTTTGCTTTCTCTAAATTTTAACATATCCAAACGTGTCATCAGGCCGATATTAGCGATCACCAGCACTGCCTGTAGTAAGTTTTTCGTGACTCGTAGCGCGGGCAACGTTATTTTTTATTTGACATACCGAGAAATGGTAAGAGATATAACAGAGGAAACTGTTAACGTGTGGCGCACGCACTTTCGTCTTTTGCTAGAAAATGTACATCCGGTTCTTCCAGCCTTCCGAACTTCGTTTTGTCCCGTAGGCTCGTCCCGCACTATAGTGTTTGCTCAGCGCTTACGCCTTGGGCGTGTTCTTTCTGTTGCCTCTTTCAGGGCTGCGAGATGCACTTTTACTGACTAGTCTAACTCGCTACTCTGTATACTGCTGCTGGTTTGGAGGGAGAGTAGTGCCATCGGAAAATTAAAGAGCGTCTTCCCGAAACAGCTCTATCTCGGGCTTCACGCGCCTAATCACACTTCAGTTTCTTATCGGATGATCTGTTATAAGTTACTGCAATGTAGCGGACAGAACGAAGGTGGTGGTCAGTTTGAACGGAGACGCGTTGAAGGTGACGCACATATCCGTGATAACTATAAAAACATACATATCAGTCATCAAAGCAATGAGCGACTCTGGGGTAACTAAAGCTCACTTTTAAGAAAATCTTTGCTGACCGCCTCCAGAAAGTGCTTCTAACCGATTATCCTGGGTTGTGGAATATCAATTTAATAGATTGCATTTGCGTGGTTGGGGTTTTTTCCCCTGAAGCTGCAACCGATAAAAAAAGAGTACACAGCTGGTATTTAAACGCTTCCTCGTCTAATACACGGAGATGACTCGCCGGTACCGCAGTCCTAACTCTAGCGGCTTAACCTTGAGGCAGTGGGCGATTCCAGAGACAGGATTGCGCTTACAACAACATCAACAGAAAAAGCAGCGGGAGAAAGTATGTGGCCCAGACATTCATGACCCTTCGTGGTTGCTTTAAGCAGTGCCTACAATAATATGATGGCTGGGAAAGGACGCAGCTGATAAATATTCACTACTTCTTCTGTTTTTAATATCTGGCCTGAGTGCTTGCTTTTTACAAGGAAAAGCCGTATATTGAATGCACCGGATCTGTATTTACTTTCTATGGTCGTCTTAAAGTGCTAAACATTTTTTTAACACTTCGTTATGATCTAACTCCCCAAACCGGTTCGCGAACCGGTTCGGGTTGGGATTTGATCGAACTGAAACTGAACCGGAAAGAAACGAATTTTCCGAACCCGAACCGTAACCGGACCGGTATTTTTTTTTTTTGGTTCGACACACTCGTTATCAGGTTAACAAATATCGTCTTACCCAGTCACAATGGCGGTCCATTAGGCTCCTGCACTTGCGACCGCAAACTCCGATGTACGTGTAGTCTGTTATCTTGCTTGGAAGGGTAAGCAACACACGGGCGTCTGCATACTCTTTTAACTTGCCATCACTGCCAAGGAAAGAAAAATATATTTAGCGCGCCGTTTTCAGTTTTAAACTTATCCAACAGAGTCAAGAATGGGGCACTATAGCAGCAAAAACAAATGCGTAAATATATCTTTTAGCAGCGCTGTGCATGGCGGCAAGTTAAGAAAAAGTTCTTGTAGTATGTTATAAAAAGCGTTAAAGCGCCACAGCAACAATGGCGCTCGAGGTGAAAGGCCCCAAATAGAGCGCGATTCGCCAGGTTCCATTAACTGAGTGGGCGACGTCTCAAGTGGCGGTGGGGAGGTGGTGTGTTTTAGCTGCTAACGCGATAGTGCACCGCGTTGTCCAAGCTTTCGCCCTGTTTTTGTAAAATGTACATGATTCCACCAAATTTATATCAGGGAATGTCCACGTACGAAATATTTTAGTTGTTCACGCATACCAAGTACGGAACCATACGCAAGCCGCAAATATGCGGCGAAAGCGTTAGTTAACACGATATTTCGAAAGTCCGGTTTTTAGTCCGATCATAGATGGCATCATACTGATGCTTGCAGGCATGGCACCTGAAGTGCCATGAAGTGCATAACTTTGCATTTGGACGTTAAAGTAGGTTATTTGAGCCCGAAATACCCCTATAGAAGACAACACTTAAACCTGGATATAACGAACTTTTGTATAATGAATTTCTTGATTTAACGTCGTTTTTAAATTTCTCATTGCCACCCACATTCAAGCCCATGTGTTGGCAACCTCTAGGTAACGAAAAGTTGCGGCAGTTGACCGTGCTGTAATGAAGTCGTCGAGCTGCAGTGATAAGTCATTGTTTTGTGCACTTTAATCAAAAATCGACGGGAGAAACGAACTTATTTACCAAATACTAGCACTACCGTAAGGATTCAGCAACAAAGAAAACAGATGTGATATCCTAAACACGAAATTTGTCCTGATGATCATGATTTTCAATGGAGTGGCTGGCGCCATCCCTTGGCTAATCTGGCAGCCACTTCTTCTTTTCTTGTGTAGCGTGACACCACACCAGCTAGCAAGAGTAGCCACCCTTCGGGTTCTTTTTTTACGCCCTCTCCGCAAGCTACCGTGCGTTTCCACCTGTTAGAGCGGTTTCGGTTCCAGAATTAGGTTTTGAGGCGCTGGACCGTCATGTCGGCGTGCAGTGGCACGTCTGCACTTCTATTTGTGGTGCCAATTCGTCGGTGATGAGTGCTGCTGCTATGAAATGAACAGTTGCGTCTTTCGAAGAAAATCGCGCAATTTTAAATACCGTCTTCGCTGTCAACAAAGGATAAAGTTGCCGCATGGTACAGTATCCCAGCTAGCATTCTCTCAACCATGTTGAGTGCGGTAAAGAGCATCAAATTCGCGAACGGGCACCATTTTAGCAAAAAGTTTGGTGCTTTTAGCGCGTTATTGCGCCGAAAAGTGTATAAGGGCAAAAGTGACACTTACGTTACGCTTGATAATACGGAGCTAATTGACCTTGCATCTTTGAAGTGCCGCGTGGTGCCTATTCTTGTGCGAAAGTAAGGGGCGGAACTCATGCAGTTTCTTGCTGTGAAACAAATCCATTGAAAGGTGAGCTCCCTTTCACTGGTGTATAACATTCTGCCTTCCTTTCTTCATCGTTTCTGTGAGCCCTAACTCAAAACCTGCACCTAACGAAAACATGGATATAAGGAAAAATTGGGAACATTTGTCTACTTGGATACATCCAATTTGAATGGTATAGCCTAAACGAGGGAGCATGTCTTTTCTGCGAAAAGAAAAACGATTCGGCCCGTTTCAGTCGAATGCGGCTAGTACTGTATCCGTAGAAATTAATATGAAGAAATATTTTTCTTCTAAAATCATTGGGTTTGAGGGAAATATAGATTAAGAAGAAAAGAAGAGCGTGCAGGTCTCTGAATGAAGACGAATGCTGGGGGCGGAAATGCGAGGACTGTAATACAGCGTGGGGCCGGTTCGAACAAAATTCATTTGAGACTGACATTAAAGCAATACTAAAGTAAAAGAGTACATCTGTGCATAGTCTTCTTTGTTAGTGACACTCGTAATCTCCCCTGTATCTCTGAGACGATGTTACAACGAATGAATATACAATCAGCCACCTTGAAAAAAGATCCAATTATTCTGCTACTAGCACAGTTTTGAAGTGATTTTTTTTAACATTCATTCCCGAAAAAAAAAACTGTTTGGATGAAATAACCAACGGCCTTGCAGATGTATTCTGGGGCTATTTGTCTGAATGTTATAAAATATTTTTGGTGCACAAATTAGATGTCATCGGCACAGACAGGCATCTTACTCACTTTCCGTACTCGTCAGGAATTTTCGTGGATTTCAAGGAGGGGGCTTCATCGTTGCCAACGCAGAAGCGTGCTGTAAATACGAAAATATGAAATTGAATCACCCTTCGTTACCACATTAAAATGCTTCCGCAAAAGATGGCGACCAGCAATAGACGAACAATAATGAAAGCTCGAAGGACCAAATAAATTGGCTGCGTATGTACTCCTTTACTTGCACATGTCAACGAAAGACGATAGTCGACTGCCGACGCTGGCAAGTAAATGCCTCCCATCCCTTTCCCGCTCACCTCTCATGCTGTTACTCTCCCATCACGTTCTTCTCAAGATAATATGCTAGAGGTTTCCGCGTTCCATTGCTCCATGTCGGGTGCCTCGATGCCAGCGCTGCCGTACGGCGGGCATGCGCGTGATTTTAGGCACCTAACTACAACGTTCATAGTACCACGTTTTCCAACTACATGAGCGTACCAAGCGGAACGTGAAACCTATCTAGAGCAACCTTTTGTTGCAGTTGCCGTTAGATGTTTTGATTTGCTGCCAGGTAGCGAGGGCAACATCAGGTGATGTTTTTGTGCAGTTGATATAGTATTTTATTTGTTATCGCAAAAACCAAACATTCGTGTTTTTTAAATAAAGGCACACTGCACATTTCACTCATGTATTGACTGGCTTCATTAAATTCCCATAATGTCTTCTTCTTGTTCCACAATGTTGACAATTATGAACACTAACACCGGACTTAGACGTTTAGATTTCGCTGTGGGTATAAAAGACTATTGCGCAGTTTCTGTTTCAGTTTGGCCGGGTGGCTAAATGAAGTCACACACGGACAGACAGACATACAGACCTACCAAACTTTCTGCGTTTAAGTAGCCCTATAAATACTATCATGATTAATAACGTTATACGTCTACACATTCCATCATCTTTGTCATCAGCAGCCACCTTATTATGGCCATTGCATGCCAAAGGCCTGTCCTATCGGCTTCAAAATTCTTCTGTCCCACGATCTACCAAATATTTTTTCTATCGAATTTTCTTTCATCTCTCTATTGAGCTGTCTTCCTGCTCTTTTAGTGTAGTCTCTCAGTCATTGCGACCCCTTTGTCAGTTCTCCCCCAATAAATGCATGGCCATTGTACACTTCTTCCTGGAAAAGTATTTTTTTTCCACTACACATGTGACTTTCTTCCTATCATAAAGCGTTAGGCTAACATAGGATTTCCTAGGAAGTGCTTAGTAAAGCACATAGGTTTGGCCCCAAAAGTGATCCCCGGCAGTTTGCCTTTATCATGCACCGCTCTTTTCTAAGATACAGGTATTACACTGCTCGGTACTTGGGAGTGCTTGCTAGTACGAGCAATAGAGACTACAATAAATAAACTCGTAAATTTAGCGTAATTGGTGTAAAGTTAGCATGGAATCAGGTGCATGCAGACGTAGACAGAAGTTACCCACCTAACTAAAGACTATCACTTCTATGTTAGTGCATAGTACAGCTCAATACTTTGCCAAATATCCGTGCATGCAAATTCGCCAGTGAGCCGCTTCTCTGGTTGTACTTCTCCACCCCACATGGTGGCAATGCTTCGAGAGCATTGCAGCCGTTTCCTCAATACTCAATACACAATCTCCATGACAGTAGATTGTGAATGGTGTCTCAGACATACTTTAGCAAGCCGGACGACTTTCGTACGAGCCCCTTGAATAATAATTCTGTCGTTTGCGCCCGTAGGAATCTAGACGCTTTACGCTCGGAGGATACCCCTCGATCCCACCGTCTTTCTTGTCTCACAGGCGCATACCGAAGGCATCGGGTGAGAGGTGCATTTCAGTGATGTAGACCTGCTTATCGTTGACAGCGTACACTTTGCCATGGAAGCCGTCAATGTCGCCGATCAATATCCCATAATACACTCCCAGGCTCCCTGCGAAGAAGCATACCAATTCGGCGAATGCATCTTGTGCCAACACATGTGCATGTACTAAGAGAAATCATGTGGTTGCACGTGTACATTAACCGTATTACGCCAGCCCAAAAAATAGGTTTCGCACTTGACCACAATTACCCACACCATTCTAGAATCCACACTACTCAGAAAGCACATCTACAGAGACGTTTTACCTAACGGCAAGTTTTCTTAAGTATACCTCTAAGCAAGTTGTTGGAGCAAATTTTTAGAATACGTCGTCAGTCACAGAACCCTTCGAAAGAAGCATTCATCAGAACTAACTTTAGAGAACTGAGTTAAAAAGCATGCCTATCTCGTTGCACCTTTTTTGTAGTGCCTGCTAGTAAATGTAGAATTTTTATGTGAAATTATTTGCTCCTAATACAGGGAATAAAGTTCAGTAAAACTTGATGTCGGGCTAGTTGGTGTAACATGCTTTTGAAGGTAAGTTGCGCTTGTTGTGAACACAGGGACGGCCACGGGAAAAATAAACGTCTACTTTCACGATGCGCCGTCTTCTCGTGAAAGTCTACAGTTTTTTTCCCGTGCCTGTCTGTATTAACAACAAGCGCCACTTACCTTCAGAAATGCAGGGAATAATGAATGTATTTGCGTCGCATTTTCGTTTTTTCCTTGTTTCTTTGTCTTCCGCCCGGAATTACATCGGCCGGCTTCTTCTGTGCATCAGAGTTTAATAACATAAACATCGGTAATATCTGCAGAAATGTTGGGTATTTAAAAGGTGTTATTTTTTATATTGAACGAAATAATAGAAGATTGTTCTTGGCCAGACAGGCTACAATGCGCACGTGCCGTTCCCCTCGATACAAGAAAACTAAAAAAATTTGGCCCATCTCCCCGCGGGGGGGGGGGGGGGCTCCAGTAAATGCGTCGCATAGGGGGTGGGTGTATTGCGTTAACGTTTAGTGTTTGGGGAGTTGGTGGTAGTGAATGCGTTGTATCAGCAGCTTCGTGACGTAGTTTGAATGAGTCAATGATATAAGGCGCGTTCGTAGCCTTCCATTCTGTGTCGGCTTTGAGGCGCAGTGGGTCGAGCATCATGTACATTGCGTTCCGCCCGCAGGGTCGAGGGATCGAAACCAGGCACCGGATACAATTTTTTTATATAGTGTAGGGGAAGGGTGCGGACTACGACTACGGACGTCAACGCGGGTGACATCGTGAGTTACTGAAATGCTCTGCATTTAAAAGTTCCCTTCAAACTACCGCCCTGTTTTGTTTGTATTGTGATCATAGCAAATTTTTGAAAACACGTTTGGTGTCATGAATGCCTTTGTAACAAAGCATGAGCTACTGAGTGAGCACCAAGTCGGGCTTATCTCCGGAGTGGGCACGCAAAAGTTAATTGAAAAGTTGTCTTGTACCCTTCATGGCAGTATAGATGAGAACGAGGTTTTGGTTGGGTTATTTCTTTATGTTAAGTAAGCGTTTTGTGCTGCAAACTTTGATATTGCCGGAGGCCGATGAGGCGGTGTGGCCGAGCCCACATTTGTTGACGTTGAACAAGCCGTGCCATGGTCAGGACGAGGCGAGTACAACCGGGGGGCCGTTCCAGACCGAGGGCCGGGTGCTGAGTGCTTCCCGTGCCAGCTGTCCAATCCGGTGATGATGATGGTGGCGCTTAAGAAGATGATGATGGTGGTGCTCCAGGGTTCCCCACCTAGCACGGAGCGTGATACGGAAAACTGAGGTGGGTGTTGTTTTGTGCACTACTGTACGTTAAAGCGGGGGGGGGGGTCGGTAGGAGAAGCACTTATCGAAGTTCACAGGCACATGTAATGTTCGTCCGTAGAAAGAGAGAGTCCGTGGGCAGTCTGTGGTCTAAAGGCAGGGGTTCAGCAAACAGCATGGTCCTGGTCATCAGCGAGGCGGCGTCTGGGTAAAGGGCATCCTCTGGTGGTCGAGGCTGGGAGTGCGGCCGCGGACGCGTTGCGGGGCGTGAAGCGGCTGTGCAATTGATGGTGGAGCGAACGGGAGGCGTAACTTGTAGGACAGCGACAAGGTGAAGTGTGGTGCAGCAGAATGAGGACCGGAGTGCAGGCTTGACTGTGGCCCGATGTGGGCTCGGTGCTTCGTCGATGTCTGGGCTGCTTTGGCAACCGTGGTGGGAGGCGCCATTGCGGAGCCTTGCAATGATAAGCTGCGCTTGAACTCAAACGACGTCGGATCCGCATCCTGCAAGCTGGTTTCGTTTTGGTTGGTTTGTAGACGGATGGCTGAGCTCCGGTTACAGCGCCTACCTAATACTGTCCTGGAGCAGGGCATCGGTCGACGTTTGGGGACCAGCTTTTGACGCGTCTCTTGATAGCTTGGGATCATGGGATTATTCTTTCGGCGACGGCTGTTTGGAGGGGTGTCCCTCAATCTTTGCTCCGGTATCGCCATCGTAGCCAGGGTGTGAAGATTTTCAATAGCAAGCTCATGTGCTTCGAAGGTAGCTTCGACTCGCGGTGTCCTCGATCTGTTGTTCACTGCTGGAGGCTGTTCCACCTGAGGCGAGGAAGACGACTGTCGTACACCGGGAGTACAACGCTCATAAAGATCGCTCACCCTCATGCCGTGCAGAGAAGTTTCGCAGCCACGAGCGGCAAAGCATTCGATACTTGTTGGGGTCGGTGAAGCCAACGCAACAACCTGTGGCGCTGCGGCATGGTATTGCGCAGATTCCACTAAGCTAAAGGTCAACTCTGTAGTGCTGCAAGCCGTAGCCGGCGCTGGCGTTTCCTAGCCAGGCGAGACTGAACACTGCGGCGAAGTTGTATGCACAGTTGGCATTGGAAGGTGTGGTGGTGTAGAGGAGGGCGTCGGCATGGGCGGGACGGAGGTGGGCGTGTCATCACAACTATCGATGTAGTATTGAAATATACTGTCCGATTCGGCATAGTGCTTACGAACAGCCTTCTTCAAGTCTTCGTAGGCCTGTGGGCCAGGTGGTGGGAGCCGGAGCAGCGCAAGGAGCCCGTCAGGTAGCGGTGTTGTTGCGAGGTAGTAGCGCAGCGGTTGGCTCCTAACGTTGTTGATGAAAAATTTGCTCTCGAGCTGAAAAACTATATGTCACCGCGATGGGTGTAGTGTAGAAGTCTGGAAGACCACTGAGGTCTGGGAGCTCTAGATACGCGCTCATGGTCGCAGACCCGTCACCTAGTGATGGTTCAGGTACATGGGCCGAGGGCGGTGTCGGAGGAGGACTGGTGGTGGTAACGGGTGCAGGTTCTCTTGGGATTGTCGTGTGCTGGGTTTTCATGCGATAGTGGTTGAGGACAGTGTCTTTTATGTCATCATACGCACTGGGGCCTGGGGCCGCCCACTGGATCTGCTCAATAAGGTCAGCAGGAAGCCTCTGTAATGTCACGAGGTACCTGATTTCCGGCGTCCAGATGTCATTTACATAAAAATGGCTCTCCAGGATGACGAACCATGCAGCGTGGTTTGTGATGGAGTCAAACGGAATCAGCAAGAGAAGCCTTGGGAGGGCCTGGGACGTTCTTCGCGTGGCGTCGTCCGCGTTTTGGCTGGGGAAGCACCGTTGCGAAGCCATGGCGAAGCCGCTCGTCTGGTTCGCCAAACTGTAGGCGGCCGATGGGGCGGTATGACCGAGCCCACCTTTTTTGAGGTTAAACTAGGTTGAAGCGAGTAGAACTGGGGTGCCGTTCGAGACCGAGGGCCGGGCGTTGAGTGCCTCCCGTACTAGCTGCCCAATCTGCTGATGGTGCCGCTTAAGAAGATGATGATGGTGGCGTTACAATATAATCGTGATAAATTATGCCGTTATGGGTTCCATAAACCATTTCTACCTCTGCTTAAAAGTTATCTTCGGGATCGTTCTCGAGTAGTGGTACTTGATCGATTAGTGTTGAATGATTGTATTCTTGTTAAGAGAGATGTCCCGCAAGGATTTTTTGTCGCCTCTTCTTTTAAATTTTTGTGTTAATAATTTAGCTACGGTTTTTATAATTTCAAGAATTTTTGAGAACGCTCATGACAACCTGCTGGTATCTGGAAACTCGGATTATTCACGCGCTGTCTCACATCTTCAGGATGATGCGAGAAATGTCGATGCTTGGCAAATTTAATAACAACAAATACAGTGGAAACTCGGCTATATTGTTTCCGAAATCGACTTAAAACAGTGACACATCACTGCTTCATTACGCTACATCATCATCATCATCATCATCATCATCACCAGCCTATCTACGCCCACTGCAGGGCAAATGCCTCTCCCATTATTCTGCAATTACCTCGCTCCTGTGCCAACTGTGACCAATTTATCCCCGCAAACTTCTTGACCTTATCTGCCCATGTAACTTTCTGCCGCCCCCTGCAATACTTGCCTTCTCTAGGGATCCACTCGGTTACCCTTAATGACCAGCGGTTATCTTGCCTTCGTATTACATGCCCTGCCCACGACACAGAAAGCCAGCGACAACCTTACACGCATTATCACGGAGTGTCCAGTAGAAGTCGGGGGCACTTTATTAAAACGGGCTCAAGAACTGAAACCCTTCCCGTTCCACCGAGGTATAACGGGTAGTCGGGGGCACTATGGCTAGACAGAATAGTGGTAAACCTTCACAGGAGACGAAAGATGTAATCAGGAAACGGCAAACCATGACAATCTCTACCGCAGCTGACAGAATAGAACTAGCGGAGCTCTCGAAGTTAATCAATAAGCGTAGGACAGCTGACATACGGAAGTATATTATGGAGAGGATCGAATACGCTTTAAAGAACGGAGGTAGCCTGAAAGCAGTGAAGAGACGTCTTAGCGTGGGGAAAAATCAGATGTATGCACTTAAGGATAAGCAAGGCAATGTCATCACAAATAGGGATAAAATAGTCACAGTGGCCGAGGACTTCTATAGGGATCTGTACAGTAGCCGGGACATCCAGGATAATGCCGAACGAGACAGTAGTTCAGAGGAGATAGACATCCCACCAGTAACGACCGAAGAAGTAAGGAAGGCTTTGAAATAAATGAAAGGGTGCAAAGCACCTGGTGAGGATCAGATAACAGCAGACCTCTTCAAGGATGGCGGACAAATTGTACTTGAAAAATTGGCAAACCTGTATACACAATGCCTAATGACCGCAATGGTATCGGAATCTTGGAAGAACGCGAACATCATCCTGATCCTTAAGAAAGGCGACATGAAGGACATAAAAAATTACAGGCCGATCAGCCTACTGTCAGTCGTCTACAAGGTATTTACCAAGGTAATCGCTAACCGAATTTCTGCAACCTTAGATTTCGGTCAACCTAAAGAACAAGCAGGGTTCCGTAAAGGTTATTCAACAATGGACCATATTCACACGATCAATCAGGTGATAGAGAAGTGCGCTGAGTATACTGAACCCCTATATATAGCCTTCTTAGATTATGACAAAGCATTTGACTCGGTCGAAACCCTAGCAGTCATGCAGGCATTGCGGAACCAGGAGGTAGATGAGCATTAAGTAAGACTACTAGAGGATATCTACAATGGGTCTACAGCTACCATCATCCTGCATAGGGAGAGCAGTAAAATACCTATAAGGAAGGGTGTCAGACAAGGAGACACCATCTCTCCAATGTTATTCACAGCATGCTTACAAGAAGTATTCAGAACATTGAATCTGGAACAGGTGGGAGTAAGGGTTAATGGAGAATACCTCAGTAACCTCAGATTTGCTGATGACGTTGCCTTGCTCGGGGGACGAATTGCAAAGCATGCTTTCCGCACTGGGCGAACAGAGTAGAACCGTGGGCCTGAAAATTAATATGCAGAAAACTAAAGTAATGATCAATAACCTCAGGACAGCACAGCGGTTTGAAGCTAGGTGGCGAGGCAGTGGAAGTGGTAAGCGAATATATCTACTTAGGCCAAGTTGTGACCCCAGATCCCAACCATGACGCAGCGATAATTAGAAGGATCAGAATGGGGTGGGGTGCATATGGAAGGCATTCTCAGATAATGAATAGCAGCCTACCATTGTCGCTGAAGAAGAAAGTGTATGACAGCTGCATCTTACCGGTACTCACCTACGGGGCAGATACTTGGAGGCTCACTAAGAGGGTTCAACTTAAATTGAGAACGACTCAGCGGGCAATGGAGCGGGAAATGATAGGTGTAACATTAACGGACAAGAAGAGAGTGGAGTGGGTCAGGGAGCAAACTGGTGTTAAAGACATATTAGTAGAAATTAAGAAGAAGAAATTACGCTACACACACACCTAATTGTGCATCTTGCTCCTGCACCCATACTTTTTTGCCTCGTGGTTAAAACACCAGGTGTATATTTTGATGGGGCTGTTTCGTAGAACCCAGGGGACTCACATGCGTAAAATGCTTACAGGTAGTGTCTGGTTGTTGCACAACTTAAAAGTATTTCTGCTTTTCTCTGTCCGAAAAATGCTTGCTCAAACGTTTGGGTTCTAGTATCCTTTGTGGCGGCATGTGCATTTTTTTCAAACTGCTCCCATACCTGGAAAAACACACTTAACTGTATTTAAAAAAAAATGCCAAGAGTATTCTTTATATATCGCACTTGCCGAATTCGGAGTGTGTATTTCAGGCAAGCTGCTTACCGTCATTTGATATTTCATTTGAGCAAATCGTAGTGCTAAAACATTTCCGGTGAACAGTTTACCGAACTATGAATGTTAAACCTATACCTTTATGATATATACATCGTTATATGACGCCAAGTGTCCGTACCCATTACGGTATGGCTGCAAGGCCGTATTATATACCTCTAGTTTGAATGAATCGCCTGACGAAATGTTTTCTTCAACTACGCGTAAGCATTTTTGTGCTGCCCTTCTAGCATTAGAATGTTGCTGAAGTATGTTTGTGCGGTGAACGTTTGGTTAGTTATTTGATTTCAAACTGCTTCTTGATGAGAAAAATGCTAATAATGCAGTTATAGCCAATGTTGATCCAGAGTAATTTTGTTTGCTTGCCTGCCTTTGTGTTTCGTTTTATCTTTCCTCTTGCCTTTTTTCCCCCTTTCTTCCTTTGTTCTTTTCGTTTTCCTTGTTTTCTCTGTAGTCAGTTATCTCTATCAATGAGTACCTTTGGCAGTAGTGATGGCCGCTGCAGCCGGGCCCGTGTCTTCTTCAGTTCTGGCGTGCGGGAAAGGAAGCCTTCCGCTACATTTGCTTGTAAAAGAAAAATGTGCTAGCTTGTGCCTTCGAAAATAACAGCTGCAGTTAGCCTCCATTGCAGCTGTTCTCAAGCCATCTGTTGCTCACATGCTCTACTGCTCCAAAATCGCATTGTACGTCTTTTGTTCTTTACTTTCGTAATTGCAACATTTTTGCATTAGAACTAAGGCGGCGCCCCCTTGCAGTGTGAAATAACGAGATTTTACTGCGTTGTGAAGCAGGCCCCTAAATTATGCCCTCAATTAGCCTCCGACTCCTATATTAGGCCCTCAGCAGGCCCCTCAATTAAGGCGTGAATAAGCAGGCCCCTCAGTTAGCCCCTGAATGCTCGAAACGCCTGCCAATACCCCAGGCGGGTATGTTCCACGAAGAAAATGAACAACGCAACAACTTTTGTTCTGCAGGTGGCCACTTGGTATGATAGCGTAGTTTTAGTACACAGCGCTGGTACTGCTGTGTAGAGCCAGGATCAAATCCCGTCGCGCACGTGTTTTGTATTTATTTACAGCGTCGCCCAACTCCTTCACCGAATGCTTACTACTGCAACAGCGGTTTTTCCCACAAAAAGCACATAAAGCTGAGCCTGCGAAGTTACCAGTAGTGTTTCTGTGTATAGTGTAAATGTGGGGTTCTGGGTTAACAAATTCTGCTGTATCAGCATGTTTACTGCAGAAGCCTATGACATTTTCTTGTTTTAAATCATGTAGTCCAGCATAAACTTCTCAAGCCTTTACTTTTCCCAGATTCCTTGGGTGTTGTACGGGCATTATCACCCTAGGAGTCTTGCAGCAATTGTTATTCATCCAGTGTATCTGAACATTACGTCAGCATACGCACTAAATGTTGAAGTGACCGTACGCTAAGTTCTACGCCACTCCAGGATCGCCGGGAAGGAGACCACAGGTCAAATGGCCGCTTCTTCTGCAATAGCGAACACCGTGGACATAAAAACGGTACCCGACACCGACCTGAAACTAAGCTTAAAAAAACACGTACGTAAAATATGGAAAGCAGACTGGAGCGAAGAAACAGGCAAGGAACTTCTCAGTTGAAGCGCTCAACAATTGACTGAGACAAGGAAGATGACAGCATACGCCTACACAAGAAAGACGACCGGACGGGCTCTGTCCTGTCATCTTTCCTGCATCCGTATATTTTTAGGGCTTCAATGATGTCGCAAAGTTCCCACCAGTTCGCCCAGCAGGACGTTCTACTTCAGAACAAACTACACATAGTGAAACCAAACTGAGGACAATACAGAATTGACTCACACAACAGACACACAGATGTTCGGATCACGAAGGTTACGGAGGTTACAGATAGGACACACGAAGGTTACGGATAGGCCACACACGTTACCCACCCACACCGGCTCGCTGACTCTTCACGGCCTTTCTGCAGCATGTGTGAAGCACACCTCTCTAATAAACTGTCTTATTTAATGCAAGCTACATGGCACAATACGACGCCAATTCTTCGCTTAAGTCTACAGACAAAGTATCTCATTGCACCCAGCGTTCTTGTTGTCTAACGATTGTATAATACCTTAAAGTGGTTTTCTAAGTCCCTGAGAGAAATTAAATCTTACAGGTTATTTCATATCATGCATAATTAAGGATTGTGCCCCTACCCCAGCCATCTTTATTGTTTCGAGTGATTTTACACCTACTGTCGATGCCAACCTGTCGATGCCTTCGTCATTCCATTCCAGCCTCTGCAACTGAGCGGGTTTCTTCGCGGCGCGGCTGTCTACATTCTGGTACATTTAAGCGATTATGTAAACGAGCACCGACAAAAACATCCCTTGTGGACGCGAAATGGAGGGTAGGATTTGGCGAGGGCATGTTATGTCAACAAAAGAGCGCGGCTGTGTTTCCTGCTGCAACACTACCTTGAGAACAACCTGCTATAGGGCAACCTTTTTACTCAATGCGTGTGTGTAGAAATGCAAATACCTTCTATCCTTGTAATAAGGACCACCAGCAAGAGGATGGCGATGCTTGGTGCCGGCATGGTACGGAACGTGTATGGGTTCTAGTGGGAACAGCTGGGATTCAGTGTTGATCGCTTTGAGGCCTGCGTAGGAAACAATGAACAATTTAAGTGCGATTGTCCTTCTGTGCAATTTAAATTCGGAAATTTTGGTAGGTATGCCTGTCTTTTTTTAAAAAAAGTTCCTTTGCCTCACTGTCCATCCATCCATCCATCCATCCATCCATCCATCCATCCATCCATCCATCCATCCATCCATCCATCCATCCATCCATCCATCCATCCATCCATCCATCCATCCATCCATCCATCCATCCATCCATCCATCCATCCATCCATCCATCCATCCATCCATCCAGCCCTCCCGCCCACTTACCCACCTACCCACGATCCCGCCTACCCCCCAATGGCTGCTGCTCAGCTCAGCTAACCTTGGATATGCAAAGCAAACCCTTGGCTTAGTATCTTTTAGTCCTGGTTTCGCTTAGTTAACCTTTAATGTAAGCGCATTGTCGACCACGGTTCAAAGCCGGTTGGTCCCGTGCAATGTTCACTGAAGGGGGCCGGGCTCTCTTTAATTCACGCCAAACGCTGCGTTCCTCTTCTCCGGGGGCAAGACGAGTCACGTAGCCCGAGACGACCCAGCGGCGCAAGCGTGGGAGGCGGCGGGCTTGGTCGGTTGCCAATCAGCTGAGCTGCCACATCCGTTGCGGCCACCGCCGCTAGTTGAGCAGAACGAATGGAAACGGGGCCTTGTGCGCAGCGCCGAAAGCGGCCCCGGCGAATAATGCGATGCGCTTCAAGGGGTGCATCGCAGTGGGTGTCTGCGGTCAAAAGGTAAACTTGCGCATCCGCGCGAAGCCGCTGGACGAAAGTAGTAAAGCTTTGCTCTAAAATTCCTTTTGGTGATACCAGGTACCAGTAAATTCTGTTTGGGCGTATAAAGCGCTTACAATTACGTCATCACCTAGAGCGCGAAAGGATCATACCGTGCTTCTGATAGGTACGGGGTACCACTTCCGGTTCATTCAGAACGCCTAACGGCACGTAGTCACTATATAACGAACAATGTCAACGTTTGCACTCACCAATTGCAACAGGCAGTAGGGCAGAAAAAGGACGAATATGCTGTACCCGCCAGACCGACCACCCGAATATATTTACGGTCGTGGTTATAGCTGTTAACTAGGCTGACCACTCGGTATAGTTGTCAACGGTGGCCTCGGGATCGCTGCTGGTATCGGTTAAAGAACTCCACTCATCCACTCAAGGGGATTCATTTTCGTACCTGTGAGGGCAAAGAACGAAGAAGCATATCTACCGGAAAGATACCATCATCAGCAAGGAGCTTGAGAGGAGCGCATGACCGCAGGCTGTGTGTTCAGATCGCTTCGCACTGCCATAGTTAAGCACCCTGAGACCTCTTCTTGGGTACAAATTTGCACTACAATACCAATACGGTAGCACATGTCCAAGTAAGGGGAGGGGGGCTGTTGGATTCTTTGTTATAACCACTCCTTAAGAAACTTTATACATTTATTCACAATCTCAAAAAATGTCTCTTCGGCGATAATCCCGTACTGAAAAACAAACAGGGTAGCACATGTCCGAGTGGGGTGAGGAGTTTTTGAATGCTTTGTTTCAACGACTGGTTAAGTAACTTTATTTATTCACTATGTCGACTCTTTCCACTTTGGAAATGAACCCGTACTACAACACCAACAATACCAATAGAGTACCGAATCCCGGTTCCGGACAATTCCCACCGGAAAAAAATAAGCCTATTGGTGTAATTGCAGAATGAGGCTTGGGGTGTGGCTTTAACCCGGCGACCATTGCCGGTAATGCACTCCCTCAGCAGAGCAGGATTTGCCACCCCCGGTGTAGTAATGGCGACAACCTCCCATAGATATGCCAATTAACCCACGGCCCGCAGTCTCCAGTGGCTCCGAAGATACTGACTACGGCGGCGGTCAGACCTGTGATTCAGCAGAGGGCGCTAACAATGCTTGGAAGCGGATAGGCCGCAATCAGAACCTGAAAGTTGCAACGTTTAACGCGAGAACTTTATCTAGTGAGGAGAGTCTAGAGGTGTTGCTCGAGGAATTAGAGGGAATTGCATGCGATATCGTAGGCCTTACTGAGGTTAGGAGAGCAGGTGAAGCCGTTACGGTGCTAAAAAATTGACACGTCCTATGTTACCGGGGTCTAGTGGACATAACACAACTGGGAGTGGGATTTCTCGTCCATAAACGCATAGATGGCAACATAAACAAATACTATAGCATTAATGAAAGGGTTTCCGGTCTTGTAATTAGGCTTAATGAGAGGTACAAACTCAAGGTGTTACAGAGCTACTCGCCTACATCCAGCCATGACGATAAGCTAGATGAACGCTTCTATGAAGATGTAGAATCGGCAATGGCTAATGTAAAAACCCAGAATATCTTAGTTATGGCATAATTCAATGCTAAAGTAGGCAAGAATCAGGCTGGTGACAAGGCAGTTGGGAACTAAGATCTGGGCTGTATAAATAGCAGGGGGGAACTACTGGTCGAATTGACAGAACGGAACAATTTACGAAAATTGATCCTTCTCCTGCAAACGGAAGAGCCGGAAGTGGATGTGAAAAAGCCCGAATGGGGACATAAAAATGAAATAGACCACATACCATCTGTTCAGAAAAAATGCATTCGTTTTATTTTCCGCCGTTTCGATTGGAGCTTTTCGCCGTCATCCAACCTTGCTGCACTAGAATTACAACCCCTGTCCGAGCGCCGTGAACGCGAATGTCTTAAACTTTTACATATTCTTACGAATACTCCCCGCTACTCACAGCAAAATAGCTATTTGTCGCCCGATGAACTTAAATCTACCAGAAATAGCCACAAACTCAACCTTGCAAGTTTGTGCTCCACGAACTAATCTATTTAAGTACAGCTTCTTCCCGCGAACAATTGAAAAATGGAACCTACTACCAGGTGAAATTGGTCATTGCCTTTGGAAAAATTTTTGCAGAAATTAAATTGATTGTGTTATGTCAGTTTTGCATAATTTCAATATCTCACTGTACTTATTATCTATTCTGTCTAAACTTTATGAATCAGTGAATTTAAATGTGTTGTGTTTTTATATGTGTTATTCTGTGCAGAAAAGTGTTTTGCATTCTATGTACCAACCCACTCCTGCGATAGCCCAATTGGGCTGCAGTATGTATATATAAATAAATAAGTAAATAAATAAATGAAAAAATAAAGAAATATATATATAAGTAAATAAATAAATAAATAAATGAATAAATAAATAAATATATATATAAGTAAATAAATAAATAAATAAATAAATAAATAAATAAATAAATGGTAAGCGAAAATATCTACCTATGCCAAGTTGTGACCCCGGATCCCAACCATGAGGTAGAGGCAGAGATAATTCGAAGGAAAAGAATAGGGTTGAGTGCATTCGGCAGGCATTCTAAGATAATAGATTGATTGATTTTAGGGTTTAACGCGCCGACGCTTCACAGGCGATGAGGCGCGCCGTAGTGGAGGGCTCCGGATTAATTTAAGTGCGAATGCACTTCTTAAGCGAGCCTGAATCGTCCGCCGCCGTCGTCCGCATAGCAACAGCTGCGGGTGCGCGCGCTCCTCGTCTTCCTCCTCGTCTTCCCTAGCAACGGCGGGAGATGGGCGCACACAACTCTCCTCCTCCTCTCTCCGCTCAGTGACTGCGAGTGTTGGGCGCCTCCTCTCCACTTCGGGCGGGAGAGCTCTCACTCGCGTAGCGGGCGCTCCGCATTCCGACGCGTGAGGGCGCTCGTGTAGCCCTCGCCGTAACGGCGGGCGCTACTCTCCTCCTCCTCTCTTCGCTCAGTGACTGCGGGTGTTGGGCGCCTCCTCTCCACTCCAAGATCACGATATCCACCGTAATCGCGCAATCAACAGCCGTGCATTCGCACTTCACACTCTCCCCCTCGGGGAATTGCGAGGGAATTTTTTTCGACCACCTGGGGATCTTTAACGTGCGCCGAAATCTCGTACACACGGGCGTTTTTGCTTTTCGCCTCCATCAGAAAAGCGGCCGCCACGGCCGGGAATCGAACCCGCGTCCTCGTGCTTAGCAGCGCAACGCCTTAGCCACTGAGCCACCGCGGCGGGTCATTCTAATATAATAAATGGCAGCCCACCATTGCCCCTGAAGTAGAAAGTGTATGACAGCTGCATCTTACCGGTACTCACCTGCGAGGCAGAAAGTTGCAGCCTCAGTGAGAGGGTTCAACATAAATTGAGGACGACTCGGCGCGCAGTGGAACGGAAGATGATAGGTGTAGCATTAAGGGACAAGAAGATAGCAGAGAGAACAAACGCGTGATAAGGACATAGTAGAAATTAAGAAGAAATTGCCGCGGGCAGGGTATGTAATGCGAAGGCATTACATGCGAAGGCATTACATACTCTTTGGTCATTAAGGGTAACAGATTGGATCCCTAGAGAAGGCAAGTGTGGCAGGGTGCGGCAGAAAGTTAGATGGGCAGATGAGATGAAGAAGTTTGCGGGGATAAATTAGTCGTGGTTAGCGCGGGACCGGGATAATTGGAGTATAAAGGGAGAAGCTTTTGCCCTGCAGTGGGTGTATATAGGCTGGTGATAGTGACGACAATACCAACGGGGTGGTGCATGCTCAGGTGATGGGAGCTGCTGATTGCTTTATTGTAATGACTGCCTAAACAACTTTATATATCCATAATCTCAACCCCTTCAATATTTCAATAAAAAGGATATATCAGTCACTTCTACAATCCTGGTTATAAAGCGAAACAATTTCCAACTCCTGCAAGAGGTCTCTGCATAATAACTTTTTGGGATGCATCAACCGACAAATATTTATAAATCAACTACAATTAGCTAAAAATTTTATTCACAGAGTCTATCAATGGCAGAATTCAGCACCACCAGTGCGATGTCACCTTCTGGGGTTTTAGTTAAGTAACAGGGTTACCCATCGAGGTACAAATGGTCAACAGGAGTGCGTATTACAGTGGGAACTGGTGTGAGAGTTCTGAAAGAAACATTGATAGCGGAAATATTCACACTGTTTCTACAATAGAAAGGTAAAAATCATTTCGAAGCTTGGTTATTTTAGATTAAAATAGCGAGGCGTCGTGGAGCGAGAAATTTCGGGGTAAAGGCGAAACCACCGTGGTCACAAAAACTATGTAGGATCTACCGAATTTGCAGCAGAATATTTGGTGAAGTTAGTGTCAGCAGTAAACAGAGAAAATGGCTATGGTTTACACTTCCAAACGTAGTTATCAATAGCGAAAACAAGGATTATGTGCACATTGTTCCCCGAAAGTTGGCATTAGCTTGAAATTTCTCAGCCTGCCGTGTTACTGAATCACGGTGTGATTTGATGCAGCCTTGCGCATGCGCTGAAGGGCACGCACAGACAGCCAAGCCGGAGGGCAACTGATGGACGGCACTCCTGCTCAGCACCCCACGCATAGCTAGAGTGCCGCCCAACAACATTCGAATATTTAAAAATCGGCTGATACAGGCCGCAGCGTCTGCCATTGTGATGTAGAAGCTCTGTTTCAGGTTCCTGTTACTGAAGTCGGTGGTTCGAGCCCGGCTCACGCTACGTTTAGTTTTTTTTTTACATTCTTAAATTTTAATTATAACTTTTATGACTTAGTTTCTGGTGTATTAAATGATTTTTTTTCGCATCGTCCTGTTATGTTAGGTTAGTTTATATTACGTTACACTAACGGAGGCGAAGTAGTGCCAAACGCGGCATTTGTTTCATCCAAATGCCGATGTACGTCGCTTTAGTGAAGGCCTTATGATACCGTCGGATGGCACTCTAGACACCATAGTGTTTCATACTAATATATACTAGACGATAATGTGTTGCTGTAGTCGCGGGCTGCCACGGGCGGAGCCATTGCCGATACCGACGTTCCTCGCCTACTTTGCTTAGCTAGCCATACAGCTTCTTTGTTGTCTCGAAGCCAAAATCAACGAAGAGGGGTAACATTTTTTGCTTGTTCATCGTACATGAAGCTTCTAGACAACTACTGACAAATTAATCTTTCTGGAGGTTCAGTTTTATAATAATACAACACATTTCATGAACCATCTACGGCAATATTGTTGCTTTTTTGCATCCAGAGCCAACTTTTCAGCCTGTTCATGAGCCATGCCAAAGACAAGTGGAACGTGCCTTCCGGGTACATGACGGAACGCTCGCTGAAACGCGGCTCCCCTGTAGACAGGGGCGCCAGATTTCCCCCTAGTGTATAGTAGTATGTAGTATAGTATAGTAGCATAGTAGTATGTATAGTAGTATGTATAGTACTATGCTAGACACAGCTTTGCAACTTCGATTTGTCACGTGATTCGCTGGTGCTGCAGAAGACGCACAAACGGCCCAGCCGGCACTCATAGATCAAGCGCAGGTGAATCAGGCGTTTCACACTCGCCTAGCCACTAGGTACCGCACCAGCGATGCTCCGTGCGAATGAAGCCATAATAGATGGATTTTGCTGACCGTTTTTGACAGTGGGCTCCGGCATACAGTTTCTTAGTAAGTATACTTTAGGAACTCTATGGGCTCCGGTAACGGCGGCCCGCTCAGCGCCATGCCGTTCGCGGCCAAGCATGCCACGCATGCGCAATGGCGCTCCCGCTTGCTATCAGAGCGGAACATACCGTGAATGGGCGTGGCTCAGCTTTCGCTTCAAAAATCACAGCGAGGACAGCATCAGAAACACTCCCTACGTCACAGTACTCATTTTACATGACTGGTGGTCCGTTCGGGAGACCAGAATCCTAAGCAGAGCAATGGCCCAGATGTGTGTTTCTGCGACGGTGCTTCCAGTCTACTTGTGAATGCGCATGCAACGTAAATGGATGCAAACCGTTCACAGTGACTCCAAAATGAATACAACAGACTCAACTTACTAGCAAAGGCGTTGTTAAATTAGTAGCCGGGCTGCCTTGACAAAATTTGCTTCCGTGGTGGTGGTGGTGGTTCCAGTTCAATGGCGCGTACCCACTCAGGGGGATTGGCCAGGAAATGGGCGCCTTACCGAAAGAAATTAGGTAATTTTTGAAGGGAAAGAAAAAAAAATTAATTATTAGGATGGATTAGCAGTGTCGGGATGGCCGTCGTCTTCTTCGACTTATTCTCAGCAGACAAGGCCATTCGCGCACATCTTCCTCGTTTTAAGATGGCAGTTGGTCATAGCTGGTGACTGCGTGTGGACTTAGACTTTCTGGAAGTTATCCCAGAACCACAAAAACACACTAACGCAAAACACCTGAAAGCGAATACTCGAAAACGACCCGCGTAAATTCATTTGGTGGGAGAGTAAAAGGTCCATAGTAGTACGCGCCCCCAAATTCGGCCAGAGCCCGCAGAGTGTGGTGTATTTTAGTGCAGTAGCGAAATCTAATACAAAAAGATATCGAAAGTAAAATACAAAATTCAAGCTAGGAAATGCCGCGACAAATACTAGAAATGTACAAATGTAGACGAAGTGTTCTAAGCGAAGCAGTATTGCAGCTAGGTGGGCACGGGAAATTCCGGGCTTAATTCTACCCGCAAGCACGGATGTTTATACTAATATAAACAAAGGGAAATCTGGCCCAACTGTATAGGGCAGTCGCGCTTCAACGAGCGTTCCGTCACGTACCAAGCAGGCACGTTCACTTGTCCTTGGCATGGTTCATAAACAAGCTGAAAAGTTGGCTCTTGTTGCAAGAAAGCAACAATATTACTGTAAAAGAATAATATAATTTGTTTTGTTGTTATAAATTTGAAGCTGCAAAAAGACCTATCTGTCAGGGAGTATTTAGAAGCTTCATGTAAGATGAACAAGAAAATATTGTTGGTGGTTTTGGCTTTCAGACAAAAAAGCAGCCCAATGGGCAACAAAGCCAAGTAGGCGAAGAACGTCCCTAGCTAAATGGCGCCGCCCACGCCGGCCCGCGATTGTAGCGCCAGATTTCCCTGTATTACATGTTATTATCAAACTCTATGCCCGCAAGTGGACGGAATCTCAAAGCGCGAGGAGCGTGGCCTGGGTCAGTGTCGCTTCATTGTCGTCATTCCCCGGTAAAAACTGTGCACGTGCCACCCCAGCCCATTGCCCAGACTACTGCACAGGGTTGCTTAGGACTCACAAGCTGTTTTTTATGTTGCCCAGTCGTCACTCGGCATGAACGAAACAAGTTAATGCCATAGAGTTTCGTACAGGAACATACCACAGGGAAATATGTCGCTCAAAGCGCGTGCAGCCATCGGCGCCGCCATAGCAGCCGGAAGCGTTCTTTTCTCAGCTTGGCTTCATTTCGTTTCTGCAGCTGCTACAAGTGCTTGATGAATATATTTTTTGCATCTGTCTTTGCTGTAGTTAAACAGATTTGAATGATATTTCAGCAATAATAATGCTGCATTCTTGCAGCCATGCACATACAACTTGTGAGCTTGTTCATGGGCCATTGCACGTAACGATGGAACGCCTCTTCGCGGTACACGAAGTCACGTCTGCCAATCGCGGCTGGAAGAGATACCAGCGCCTGATTGCGCTCTGTATAAATTAGTGTAAAACTGATTGGTTCTAGGGTTTAACGCGCCGACGCAATGCAGGCGATGACGCGTGCCGTAGCAGAGGGCTCCGGATTAATTTTGACCACCTGGGAATCCTTACCGTGCGCGAATTAAGTGTAACACTATGGTCCATGTGATGGTAAACGTAAATAAATGACTAGCTTGGTTATGCACTTCACTACCGTCCCGTATGAAAGCTCCAACGTTCGAAAGACGTAACGTGACCCACCAGAGCGGATTTATCTGCTGGACGCGTGTGTCTGCTTGCGGCAGATTTGACGGATGAGTTATTTTATCTGCACTAATAGGGATCTTCTTGGATGAATCCTACATCTTTAGTGTATATTAATTGCAACTATTTCAGGCACCAAACAAAATTGCTATCGTACTCCACCAGTCCATGGGAACGTGTTTCTTGGGGGTGAATAACCGCGTCCTAAATGCTGGGGACCGGTCAGGGAGGAGAGGCAAGGTGGACCCATCGGCGCGAATTTTGAAATCTGTATTACGAAGCTGCGACTTGGTGGATGGTGCCTTAAAGCGGGAATGGGATACCGCGCGCTATACGCGTTGGCGTGGCCCGCCGCAGGCCCGGTTGGACTGCGTTTACGTTTCTGCGGATTTGTTGTTACCGGCGGTCCGCTACGACGTCACACCAGACCCCTTTTCCGACCACGCGCTCGTTATATGCGACGCCCAACTCCACCACACTTTTGCTGTTCCAAAGCCATATAAGCGTTGGATAATGAATGCCACATTTCCGAAAATTACTGTGCTTTTCCAAAAAATTACCAAAGATGTAGAAAATATCAAATTAAGTGCTGTAGACACCGCCACCTCGGAACACTTCAAGAAAAATGTCAAATCCGAATCATTCGTTCCGTGGCCAATGCTTGGGGCCGTCGTAGACTGGAGATGTCACCGATCGCGTTACAACTCTCCGGCCAGGATGTAAGCACTGCCACCACTTTTGGCGTGCTGGGATTGGAGATTTCATCATCAGGGTCAGCTGCCTTGTGACTTTGATCTGCCCGCGAACAAGCAGGTCAAATGCTCCGCCTTATCCGATGCATTTACAAAAGTCTGGAGGCTCGAGCTTCAAAATGGCCCGACTCTTGGTACGATCATACTTCATCCTCGACTTGTCTCTCAGGCTCAATTCCAGCATATGACCCAAGCAGAGTGGGCCCGAGTTGAAGCTATTAATAGAGCTGGAATGTGGACGATCGCCTGCCGTCCTGAAGTAACGCCTATACGATTTCTTCAGGCAGATGGTCAACCTAACAAAGTGCTGTTCCGCCAGCCAGCACAAATAATTTTGTTGCGGAGGCAGCGGCGTTAGCGGTCTACATTTGCCGTTGTGTACCCGCCTTACCAGCCACCCTGTAACTAGGCCGCCCTGGCTGAACCGTCAAGTGACCGACAACCAGCCGCTCATTGGACTCCACAGTCGGTCGACCGGAAACACAGACGCACATTGCGCGGGCAGACCATTACTGGAGGCTGTGAACCATCCCCAGGTTGTAGAGGCATTACTGGCCGCTAGGGCCCAAGACGGCGTTTTGTAGCGTAAGCTACACTGACCGAACTTGAGCAGCTTCGCGTGGACCTTGAAGGGCCGTGCTGCGCAAGTGCGAGGAGCCTTGGATTGTGTTGAATTGGATTGGATTTGGTTGGGATTAAATTGTATCGTATTGGATTGGATTGGATAGGAAATCCAATTAAATTGGAGTACGGGTGTGTAGAGAATTGGGTCTGCACATTCGCCGGTCTGCGCATTCAAGAGCAGTGACGTCATAGCAGACGCACTGGCGCTCGTGCGTGCCCAGCTGTGCGCCTCCGTTGCGCAGTAGACAAGTCTGACGCTGCACCGGAGCCGATTGATAGCCGTTTCGCGTGGCTCCTTGAGAGCCGTGCTGCGCATGCGCGAGGAGCAGTGACTGGACTGGACTGGACTGGACTGGAGCGGACTGCACTGGACTGGACTGTACTGGACTGGACTGGACTAGAGTAGAATGGAATGGAATTGACTGGACTGGACTGTACTCTGCTGGATTGGATTGTAAATCGTTTAAGCAGCAGTAAGTATGATAATCAATTAATCCTAGACAACCATTAAACCTCAGAATAACCAGCTGAACCTCGCTCAAGCTACTTATATGCTGGCATAGCCGAGCTAAGCCACTGGTAATTTTTATCTACAGTAATCGAATGTCCCTCTCATTCAGAAGCGAACCAAAAATGCGCTTATGAAAGACTCCGCACCTGGCCTTCTATGCTGGCATAGCTCACATCCATCCGGGACGGCTTGCAAGCGGTTCTAACAGCACTTCTTCAAGCCCCTGGAAGTTTTAGTGTACATATTTAGGCGAACTCAACAGGGGTCGAACGGGATTTGCACCATGTAGCCTCCAACTCGTCTGCCTCAAGAGACATTCATAAACTACTGGACCCGTACCGCTGCCCTCTCCCACTGCCGTGGATCCGGCGTAATACTATCACCGCTCGTATATGCGGCGGATAGTTCCTGTTACCTTGCGTCGGCTCCACGAACGCTGCCCTTGCTGACAACTGACCCACATGAATCATTTCTCCAACTAAAGGAAGATCGTTGCGCCACACCCGCTCTGATCCCACCGCGTGGAACAGACCTTCCCAGTGGGCTCGCTTGCTGGGAGGAGGTCCTGCTGCATAGACCTCGAGTTGGTGCGACCCTCTCACCTGCGGTAGCCCGGGCATGGCCACCACGATACCATGCCGCATTTACCAACAACTGCCCCATCTGTGCGGCTCCTGCCGAAGGCGCCGACACCAATCACTAGTTATTAACGTGATCTTCCCTGAGTGCAGCGACATCCCGACACCTTCGCGGCAGAGGCCTGAATCCTGGGAGACCCCCCGATCTCCAGTGATGACTGTGGGGGCCCCGCCACCGCTGTCTTCCGGACTTCCTCCGAGTAACTTTAGGACTTTATGTCAAAGGGCATACTATCGCAATTAAAAAAATACACATCAACAGAGTGAAGGCTCTTGTAGCTAGAGCCAACGAGCGCAACCTTTCAGAAACCCTTCGCGGGCTCATCGAGGTTGGGAGGGAACAGACCGGAGAGTTTTAGAAGGACATTCATTTCGTAAAACAAGAATTAACGAGCGAGCTCGCGCATCAAGTAAAATCATATCTCCTCCTCTCCTCTCCTGGTCCAGAAGGAATTTTTACAGAGTTCTACTCAACTTTCCGCAAGGAACTTAGCCCCATCCTCCCGGATGTCCTTGAAAGCACATGGAAAGAGAAATTCCACCGCCATCTATGATGGGCACTCCTCATAACAAAAATCTTTAACAGGATCCAACCCTGATGTCAATTACTTCTGCCCTATCACGTACTATCAGCTGACTACAAAATACTGTCAAAGACCCTGGTCAAGCAACTTGAGGCGGCACTGGGAGGCGTGGTAGGCAGCCATCAGATCTGTGGCTTCGTGGGCCGCTGTATCATACCAAACATACACCTGGTTCAGGAGAGTGTGCGGGGCAGCAGCACTGGGCGTTACTGCGTTGGAACTGATCCAACTGAACTTAAGGAAATAATTAGACCAAGTAAACGCTCCTACTTGCCTACGCTTCTGCGTCACTTAAGTATTTGGGATGTAATACTCGAATAGAGGGAGACTTGCTACTACGACATAACCACCAGCCTTGTCTTAAACGGTCGCCCTGGAGTCCCCATTTTCAGGGATGCCCGCCAGGGATTCCCGATGTCACCAGTGCTCTTCGCCCTGTACATTGAGCCATTCTGCCGAATCAGATGCCTTGTTCTCGCGGAGGAGATATTGCGAGTCCTGTTGTATTCGAACGAGAGAAAGATATATATAACTTTGTTTAGTGGCCCGATATTGTTCAGGGTGTCAGTGGTCGTGCACAGCTTGGATCCGACGGCGGCCCCCTGTGGCCGGGCCGTTCATGGAGATGATTGCTGTGGCGGATCTCGCTGAAGCAGTGGAGGTCACGCACGGATCGCTAGAGCCACAAGCGCCTTCTCGATGTCCTTATTGGGGCTGAGCAGTGCGGCCATCCAGTCTGATTCGTTGTGAATAGAATTGTCGGTCTGCATAGTGGGGTAGCTGCCATAACATGTGGTGCATGTTGGCCCAGAACTCCACAGGATGGACAGAACGGGCTGTATAAGCTAGGATGTATTATGCTGTACAGTGCTGGGGAAGGGAGGGTGTTCGTCTGGATTTGACGTAGTGGGGTCGCTTGGTATCGAGTGACTGAGGCGTGCGGGTGGGGCAAATGCGTCTAACGTCCTTGTAGTAAGTTAGGACATCTTGAAAACCAAGGAGGGGTGCTGAGAGCAGAGTAGTGGCCGGATGATCTCCCTGGCCCTTGGGGAGTCCCCACATCGCCGAGAAGGACGGGATTGGTTTTGAGGTCCCCGGTTGCAAGGTACGGTGAGATAGAAAATCCTGCATGAACGTCGGCTCTTGGGCCGACGTTCATGTCCCTCAGGCCGCGTAGGATGGCGTCAAGGGCTGCATTATCGAAGGCGCTCTTGAGATCTAAACTAAGTACGGCGCTGGTGCCCCGTGGCAAGGCTCTGGTGCCCAGTATGATGTCATGGTGTAGCTGTATCAATACGTCCTGCGTGGAGCGTCCCTGGCGGAAGCCGTACATGGTTTCGGGGAGTAATTGGTGTGTTTCCACATATGCAGCAAGACGGTGGAGAACCATATGCTCGAACTACTTCCCTGAGCTTGAGGTTAGTGAGATGGGACGAAGGTTCTCGATTCTCTGGGGATTTCCTGGTTTTGGAATGAATACGGTGATGGCAATTTTCCACTCATCCGGGACCACCCCGTTCTTCCAGCATTTGTTGAAGAATGCTGCGAGTGCTGTTGTGGCCTTCTTTTGCACATCTTTTGAGCACTTCAGTTCGGGGGGAGGGGGGATCAGAAAAGTACCGTAAGGATCAGAAAAGTAAGTAAAACAAAACTAGCGAGGAGAATTGGACATTTGAAAGCTCTACAGCTTTCGTTTGCAACCGTATACGGCTGCATTGAGGTGGATGTGAAGGTTTCCTTCGCAGAAACTTACTCCACTTTGAAGATTACCCCAAAGTCTGGCCAGTAAAAGCAAAACAAAACAACAGAAAAGCCAAAGCTAGTAATATGCAGGGATAATTCCGTGTTATCTCCAATTTTCAATTACTTCATTAATTTATGTATACAAATTGCAAACATACACCGAAGCCGCGTATGGATGGTAGGTAGCGTGTTACATAAAAATAATAATCGGAGGTCATTATTAGTTGGCGGACATCGAGTTGTATTAGTCTATGTCTTCCTAACACGCCCCCTTCCCCCTTCTATTGCGTACGCGAGTAGCCAAGATTGTAGCAAAAGATAAAAAGGAAAACAGTAGCAGAAGCGGCGCCCATCTTTCCCGAGGAGTGGGAGACGTGCGCTTCAGCAGGGTAGGCCCGCAGCGCCGGCTCCTCGCATCGGCCGCAGGCAGGAACTGGGCGCCTTGCGAAGGCCACAAAAACGCGCGCACACCACCGCTCTAGCCCGGCCCTGGACCAGAGCGCTCGAACGGTAAGAAGCAACGCCTGCAGATGCGTACCGGCTGACGCCTCCGAGTCGCCATTGCAGCGCGCCTTTGCATACTGCAGAGTCGCCATTGCATACTGCGGAAGCGGCGGCGGGCCGAATCTCCTCCTGGTCCTCTCCGCTGGCATAATCAGCTCTTAGGGAGCATATTAAGCATGCCTAATCGAGCATAAGCAGCAATACGTGGCCACGGCCGGACCCTCTTGCCATCGCCGATAGCTCGGACGCCGCGTCACGCCTCCAATCGCCGCCGAAAAAGCGAGGAGCACGCCCTTTTATTTTAATCGCAGAGCATTTCAGTAACTCACGATGTCACCCGCGTTGTCCCGTCGTAGTCCGCAACGTCGTTGTCCGCACCCCTCCCCCTACACTTTATAAAAGAAAATACTATCCGGCGCCAGGTTTCGATCCCTCGACCCTGCAGGCGGAACGCAATGTACATGGTGCTCCACCCACTGCGCCACAAAGCCGACACAAAATGGGAGGCTACGGACGCGCCTTATATCCTTGACTCATTCAAATTACTGCTGACGAGCGCTCTCTCGTCAGCAGTTGCCACAAGTGCAACAAGATTAACGTAACGCAAACTACTTAACGTCGTGCGCCCCCGGAAAGGCTCTGCATTTGATCGTGCCCCTCGCGAGGGGGATGTGACGCTACCTCTTGCAGAGACCGAGTGCCACCGCCGAGAACAAGGTCCCACGAGCGGCGCGCGCGCCGTGAACTGGTGGCGCCATCTGTCAGATGTGACGCGAACTACTATCAAGGCAGTGCGAAAAACGAACGCGCGAAATACAAGCCGGGCTTTTTCTTTCTTGCAGCGTTGTGCATGCAAGTGTGGCGATCTCGCTCGGCAGCTTCGGGGTTACGCTTGTCTGCGGGGACTGTGCTCATCCCGATTTGCCTTTTTCAGTTGACTGCGCTTGGAGAGCTCGGAATGGCCCCGCCGTGATATGCTTATGCGTCATTTGGCCTGCCTATGCTACCCTAAGAGTCGATTATGCCTTCGAGAGCAACGTTATTCGTGCATTCTCGATGCGCTAGCGGATATCGAGCAGAACAGCGTCTTTGGACACAGTTCTGCATACTAAATTAAGTTACACGCGTCACTTTGGATCCGCATTCGGAATTAGGTCAGTCGCGCGCTGCCGCAGGGCAAAGAGGGCAAGCCAGGGCTATCAGAGTTGGTTTACTAAAACACATAAACAACCAATTCGCGGCTCTGAATCCGCTATCGCAAAGGATGGAGATGGCCTCACATCACGGGGTGCACCACTAGTGCACGTAGCGGCAATTTTTTATAACCCGATAATTTTGCGTATTTTTGAAGCCGCAATCACTAGTAAGTCGCGTGCAGATGATATCAGCGGTTTTTAGGCAACGCACAATCTCGAGGAACATCCATGCGTGTCTAGTTTGAAACGATTGTTGCCTTATCAGTATCTTTGCGGTTTTTAGGCAGCGCACAATCTCGAGGAACATCCATGCGTGTCTTGTCTGAAACGATTGTAGCCTTATCAGTATCTTTGGCTCACCAACAAATGATGAAGTTTTGAATCGCTATGTTATCCCTAACAATCCCTCGATATAATTTTATGCCAGCCAAGCCGAACGTTATTCGCCCGTGTCAGAGTTGCATGGCGCTCGAAGCATGGCGCTCGGAGCATGTGGCTCTATACTATCTCGTTAAAGTATTGCGGGAGCATAAATCACAACGCTGTGACCTTTTTTCATGTGTTCCTAAATGTGTAATGCACAGAAAGGGGTGAATAGTGACACTAGAGCCAATAACGACTTTTCGATTCGGTAGCAAATTTTTTTTTGCGTTTTTACTGTGACACTGTTTAATTGCACATAATACCTGTTAGATACGTAGCACTCTGATATTGCGTGTTTTGTAATGTGTATGCAATACGTTTCATAAAAAAGGGACCGCCGCTAGAGCGTAATATTGACGCCTAACAGGTGTTGTTATCCCGTAGTACGAATGGAGGAGGGGTGCTTTATTGTTGCTTTGGACTGTAGTTGCCCTGAGAAGTTGAACTTTTAAGTTTAACATTTATAAATCTGAAATTTACCTCGAATGAGTTTTCTTCCTTCGTTCCTTCCTGGAATGAGGTGCAACCGCTTTAAAAGCAACCCACTCGTACCAGTGTGTGGTTCTCGTTATTAATTTTATTTCTCGCTCGGGTTGTTTTGCTGCTTGCTTCCTTTATTCCTATTCACTGAAACCTTTTTTTTGCTTTCTTTTCTTTTTCATTCATTTGCTTGGGACGTGGCTTTGGGTGAACGTGGGGACCGCGTGCCTGCCTGCCTGCCTTCCTGAATATCTCACTGTCTGAAACTTGCACGTGGAACATCCTCGCCTGCCTCCCCTCCTTACTCTAACCGAATGTTGCGCGGTAAAAGACGAGGACAAGAACAAGTTTAAGGTGGAAGAGGATATCGAAATGGAGGGCCTCAGCGCAAAGCTGAGAAAAGGTAAGTGGGGGTAAAGGCTGCGGGCTCGGTGAGACGTTTCCAGCATGGCCCTAACGTTCAACAGAACACCGCTCGTAGCTACACCACCACTGCTGAAGTGAAGAGCAATAGGTGCACTATTAATCTGGTTCCTTACAAGTTACAGTTAAAAAGGGTGATCCACATATTTTATGTGGATCCGAACGAAAAAATAACTGGAACGTGGCGTATATAGGTGGATCTTATCTGGAACCGTCAACTCGTTTTCTTTATGTTTGCGGTTTTTATCTGGAACCGAAAAAATTGGGTCACGCGATATCGGCGGTTCCGGTTACTGGTCCACTTATGTTCCAGTAAACGGTTGGGGAGAGTGCGTTTGTATATTTTTTGCTCGTGTCTTGTTCCACGTAACTCCTACACGGCAGTGAAGTATGCACTCTTTCATGCGTCAACTGGAACAATGAACCACATATATATCTGGTGCTTCTTGACCCAAGATGCACTTGCGCGTTTAATATACAGGCGCAGTCCGCATGTAAAATTTAATGACCTTCCCCGACATCTATGAAACTGCCTTGCAGCAGTTAACACTCACAATACGGCTAAGGTGTAGTTTTAGTGATGTCCTTTGACAGAAAACGAAATCCCACTTTGCCAACGCCGTACATAGCATTAAAAATGTCGAGAGAAGGGTATCTTAAAGAAAATAAGAAATTGCAGGAAACCATTTACAGGTGTTCTGCGGCACTCAAAACCGCTTTCGTGGACATCGCATTTTTCTAATTTGAGGCGTGAAGGACAAAATCACCAGTGACTTGAATTTGAGAAGGAATAAACGTCTTCCCTTTCCTCATATGCCGTTCAGGCGAAGCCATAACTGCTATAGTGCTGAATAATTCATGGTGCTTTTGTGAGCACCTTCATAACGAAATATTTGTTGTGAGGCTATTACATCTTATGCATTCAGTTTACAAAGCATCGCAGAAACAGCAGTTTTTGTTCAACGCTCAGTCATCATCTCGCTGTGGTGTCGTACGCGCACAATTTTAAGTGCTTCATATAGGAACGCATAAATGGCTACAACCTGCGGTGGAATAGGTACGTAATTAGTCCAGGTTACTTATGTTGGGATGGGGTACATACATAATGTTAACCGACTGCTCACATTTTACACTGCATACATCATGCTACGCGTGCAGTTATAAGCTTAGAAGTTCGTTTGTGTATTTTGTCTCGTTCCGGCTAATAATTTCCACAAGCAAAAACGACAGCTTCTTTGCAGAAGGAGAACGACACAAAACATGGAGAACTAAATCTACCCCACGGCATCTGGCTTACATTCTATATTAATAGTGAAATAGCGTTTTTATTTCAAATTATTTATTGCAGTATCGGAAAACCCGCGGTGTCACCCTAACGTTGTTACTTGTCGTAGTAATTCAAGTTCACCGAAGGACCTGCCTTTTCCTGTTGGTCCCCCCGTTGCGGTTTTCCTGCACTATTGGTCTTCAGGATGAAAAACTAATGGAAAACGGGAAGATGTATTATTACTCGCTAATTAGCTATGTCACTCTGGATTCACTATACGAAAATTGCTTTTATAACGTGGTTATCAAAGAGCGCCGCAGTATATATTATTCGTATTGTAAAAGCTGGTTGCCAAGAGAACGCAGTCAATAAAGCAGCGTCGTTTTTCCTCACTGCAAACAACGAAGTCAAGCTGTCATCAAAGTTTATGCACACATATCGCACGCGCTCACGGCCCACGGCGAAAAACAGCTTTATCCCAACTAACGTGTTAAATTGGCTGATATGTGAGCTCTTTGATCCAGCCTCGGAGCCGCAAAGACGTCCGCTTAGAGGCCGATTCCCATTTTCCCAAGCAAATAAAAGCGATCATAGGTGCTGAGTTTGTGATCTATTCCGCGGACTGGTCACTGGCTACGGCGCGCATCGCTCAAGCCACGGAGGAAGAAAACGTTGGCCGAAATCATTACGAAACGACCGCCACTTCAGTGCGGCATACCGTGCGCATGCGTTGGCAGCCGCAAGGCAGCGCCGTTTGCGTTGATGCAGGGTATAGTGGAACGGCAACAGGTACAACAACGATGAGGGAAAAACGGGACTGCGTGAGCCCTTTTCACGAGAGCAGCGCCCCTACCTCTCAAAGTTCACGCCGCTAGTTTTTGTTCTTCTGCATGCAGCGCCACTAGTGGCGTTCTGTAGCGGTTTTCTCGATTGTTCGCGTTATGCGCCTGATCTACTAGATTAACTGTCGGTCAGATTGGTGGGAACCGTTACCAATTTGGTTGTGGAGTGAGGCTACGGATTTATTTATATGCTCGGCTGTATTTACTGTTCGACGAAGTGAAGTTTTGCCAGAAGGCGCAAAAAAGGTCAGAGCTTGTTGTTCGTTGACTTGTTCATTGCTGCGTCCGATAAACATGCCGCTCCGCTGCCTGTTGTTCGTGTTCGAAACTTTTGCTGCCGTTATTCACTTAAAGGGACAGACAATCGATTTTTGTCGAGTATATATTGTCTATTCCAAATGAAAGAGCATCACTTAAAGCACCTTGCCAAGAAACGGTTTTGCTGATAACGCCCTAGAACTTTTTCAATCGAAATTTTTAGATCTACGAGCCGTATGTGGCCGCCCAAAAAATAATACTGGCAACCATGACATAGAGTAGCTCGGCAACATAGTTTTGTCTGTATGCGAAATAAAAAAACAACATCTAAAAACTTGTCCCCAGCTAAAAAAGTTTGAATCGCAGGGTTTCCTGTTCTTTTATGTGTTTCTTTAATGCAACGGTATATTTTGCACGAATGCGCCATCTGTTAGGATAGACGATAGGTAGAATTTGGCTTCACGTTGTGGAGGTGGGAAGTTCAATTCTCCCCGGGCACGACTTTTTTTTAACGCTGCTGTTGGCGTATTTAGAAACTGAAATCAAATATTTTGGCAGAAAAAACGCCCCTGACTCAGGCAGAATCGTCAAAGCTCCTTCACTGGGTCTGTTTAATGAACGCAGCCGTTGAGTCTGGGCATAGATGCTCAGTTAGCCACACTGAGAGCACCCCAGCGACGGGGGGCGGCGTGTCTTTTTAAAACTTTCAAAATAATGTTTAGAAATACATATACAACTTACCCTTGTACAGATGCTTGTGTTAAAAGGTTTTCAATACATAAATAAACGTTTCAGCAGTTACAGTAACTGCTAGGTTCGCAGGTCACGTGACAGGGACACCTATTGTAGTGTCAAGTTTCGACACTACGAACCGCCACCCTTCCGATTTCAGGAGGTTTGCTGCCAAATTAAAACTATTCCCGCAAAGTTGTTTAGAAATTGCTTGTGGTTACCGGACTATATAAAACGCCAGCTTTCATTTGGGATAGAGAACATATACGTGACAAAAATCGGTTGTCTGTCCCTTTAAGCTTGCGTGTCTTTGGGTCGGAGTCGGCTTGGCATTTCTTACTGCGTGCGTTAGCTAGTGCTATTTAGAAAGTTTCTGGGGCTCGTATTTCTCCAGCCTGTATGTCCCCTTACGATGTGGTGTTGCTTAGTTGTATATTGACGGCTGCTGTACCTGTCCGCGGTACTGAATCTTCTCGGGTTAGTCACGCGCTATTTTCTCGCGCACACAAACTGAACTTGTTTGTTAGAGCGTCTGTCTATAGACTTATCAGTATTTTAAAACTTTCTTGTTAATTGTGTTGTGTTGGTCTGCTGAGAACCATAAATTTACTGTGCCAATCACGCTATTCCGCCTAATGTTGATGTGCTTTCAAGGCGTTAGCGGCAGCACTTCTTACTTTATCTGTGCTGTGTGTGTATTTGTTCCATGTTTCTTCCAATGCCTTCGATGAGTTCAGATGTTCTATTTACACTAGCCAACCTGTAGTTGGCACCCTGACGTGTAGTGAAATCAAGGAAAAGTGTGTCTTTGCAGTAGCTAACAAAACGTTCCTTTTGCGGAGGGGAAGGCAGGTGGAAACACGCAGAAAGTGTTGTGACGCTTCTATGCTGTCAATCTCAGCGGTAACCTGAGACGTCAGTCTAATTATCCATAAAGCTCACTTGTTGACTATTAGAAGTTATAACATCACAAAGTAAGTTTAAAAGTAACACCACTCCTGCAATTTTATGCTATCAATGTCAGTGGCAGCTCGAGTGTCGGAATAATTTTCAAAACGCTTAGGTGCAAAGTTGCATCATGATGGGCACCAAACATTAATCCATTTCTGTTCTTTCATGAACTTAGAAATTATACTGCGAAAGCAGATTGCTACATTTTGTATTCATGCTCTATGACCTGTTCAGAAACAGTCTATGGCTGACTGTGGAGACATTTGGCCCTCCACTGATAGGTTGTGACAAATGGTTTTGTTCCTCTATAAAATAGAAATGACAACAAATTATTTCCATTGCTTACATGAACCTGCGAAGTCATGGCTATGGCATTCACTATGGCTGAAGACATCTTCGGCATGCTGAAGGGTCGTCGGGGACAGTGTGGCGGATTATGAACGCCCTGTGGAGCTCGTAAGCCACCAAAGAGTACCTTTTGAGTAGTAAACATAGTGCAGATATTCACCAGTTCGCATAGACCAAGGACAGGGGAGCCTAACGTGGGCTCAAATATTTTTATATCTCAAATTGTTTAATAAGAAAAGATTACCAGAAGTTGCGCTGTAAAAGACATTCCAGTTTCGTGGAACGAATCAGACACTGTTCAATATTTTGTCGTGCTCCCTGGGTAAACCAAGGCATATGTTTATTCTCTGATATTTTTGTACTGTTTATTTTCTAGGCAAATGGGCGAACATATACTTAAACCAACGGAACAAGGAATGGCTATTGCCATTTTATTTGTATTTGGACCGCTTCTTGGAAGTGTATGATCACAAGGCAACACACTAAAGCTCTTGCACGGTATGAAATCATTAAAAAACTGAAAAACTGAGAAAAAAGTGCTCAAAAACTGGTGCTGCATGCACCGCCCGTCAAGACGGTAGCTGAAGATGGAGTATAGGTAGGCACAACGCTTACCAAACTGCTAACACGGTTCGTAATGAACAGTGGTTTCCACAGGTGGCTTCAGGCAGATGTAGCGCAAGAACTAGTGCACAACCAAGGCTCGCCTCGTTTTTTAATTCAAAACACGCATGAATTTGTAGGTGAAATAATCGGCTGGAAGAAGCCGGTCCCGAAATAAACGAGCTAAAACATTCTTTGGGAACATAAGTATGCGTACGGGCTGTGAAGGTGAAAGCGTGGGTACTATAAAAAAACTTCTTTACGGCTATACCGCGTTTGCGTCTGTTTCTTCACTTCCATTTCTACGTTTTTTGACGCGAATTGCCCCGGCAGGCACACTGGCCGCCAATCACGCGGCAACGTCCCCGCAGTCAGAGCTCTCCTCCACGCGCACCTGTTTTGTTCACGTGCCGTCACGTTTTCGTGTAACGCACGCATTAGGCTAAATTGTGTTCATTCTGGCATAGTGCCGGGTTAGCGCACTAGTTGCCTTCTGTTCTGACAACGCGGGTTCGAATGTACAAAACCAAACGCGTTATTGAAATTTTTTTACAGAGGTGGCCATTTTGGCACTTCTCGTGCTGACAAAAGGCGACGACGGTAACTTGTCGCGCTTGATGAGGAATCCAAGGCTTTCATCTTCATAGAAGCCCGTATGCGCTGCCACATTTGCGGATGTTGTGATGTGGTCGAAGGCTCGTCTCAGGTTCGTAGGAATGTGTTCTGAGAGTCTGCCAGATGGGCGACAGTCGATCAAAACTACCACGTTACCGGTGTTACAGCGCACTAGCAGACCTGTTGATAGGATAGATCGGTTCGTGTCGTTCGAACGACACATTAAACAAGTCGGTGCACTAAGGCGCTGTAGAAAAGGACACCCTGAAGAGAAAGCGTGATGAAGACAATTGAAATGTGAAAGCTGCACAGTATATGGCCATTCCTGAATAGGCTGTTTTGGGGGCAATTTTCTATCATATTTGTTTAGCAAGAAGACGACAGCGCTGCGAGGGTTTCTTTTGTATGTCGCATTGGGGGGTACCCGCTCTGTGCAGGTCCTAAATCTCTAGTGATTCAGGTTCTATATGGGACAAAACATGGTGAACCTGGTAAGGATTGTTGGGGTCGATTTTTTATCGTCTTTTTTCTACGGCATTTTTACCTCCAGTAAACTCTGTACACATTTCGCCTGGTGTTCCGTGGATGGTGTTCACCATCTACGGAACACCACGCGAAAGCCTACTGTACTGGACCGAATTCGCCCTTTCCTTGCTCGAAGTTCACGATGCTAGGCCGTTGTTTGATCTTTTGTAAATCAAATTCCCTGTAGCCTCGACTTCATCTGATCGCGGCCAAGGGCCATATGAAGATATGTGGATATGCGTCTTAGCACAGATGGCCTTACAGAGACCAGGTATGCCTTTTTATTGTAATGTCTTGAGTGGATATACATTGTGCATGTACTCACTTGTCTGGAGTGACGAATCTCTTTTTATACATTTGAATGACCGTGCTTGTTTGACATATTCGCAAACGTGCGCTGTTGCGCATAAGGCGAGGAGGTAATGTCGTTAGCAGTGCGTGCTGCGGAGGCATGACGAACAAAGCGTTGGCCATTGAGAACAACGGACAATCCTGTCATAATATGTAAAGACCCGGCTTTGCAACTGAGAGGACCCAGGCTTGACGCCTCGCAGTGGTTTCAGTGTAAAAGCGCTACTAGCTAAGCGATTTTTCTTTATTTCAAACCTTTTCTAAGCTAGTGAGAGAGAAAAAACGCGCCCATGAACTACGTACAGATGTCTAACCCGAGAAGCTGCAACGATACTAGGGTGATATTTCACTAAAGCGTTCGACAACGCGAGCACAAAGCGGTGCTAGAAAACCCAGCTAATATCGGCGTGTGCTGCAGGACCTACAAATACGTAAAAGATATGTTATCAGGCAGAACGACAAATTAAACTGTCGGACCGTAGAGTCGGGCAGTTGGAATCGAAAAACGAGGGCTCGCCGCAAGGCTCGGTACTCTCGCCTAGCCTCTTACACTTAGACCGAAATATCGATATAGAGGGAATAAATTATTAGCTTCGGACTTCACACTCGGGGTTGCGGGAGGTAGCGACGGGCATCTGCAAAACGCCCGGCAACGAGCTATCGATAAGGTGAAAGCATACGTGGAGCCGAGAGGCTGAATGTTCTTACTGCAACCTTACTTCAGCGGGGGGGTGGGGGGGGGGAAGGAGGGGGAGGGGGGCAGCTGATTCTGACAGTGATTACCACCTGGGCCCTGGAACTGTATATAGAAAATAACGGATATAAAATTGATACTATAAGGGCGCTCGGAAAGGCCTTGTATCATACCAGTCGTCTCATCTCGTGCATCGCCACTCGGCACCACGGGATAAAACTGGGAAACCTGGTCAGACTCGTTGAGGCGTTCACCCAGATCCGCTTAGTCTGTCTCACTAATTTCTTACGAGTAGAGGCGGACGAAAAAAGCAAGATAAACGCCATGATTTTCCTAGGAAAGCCTTCAAACAGGCGTTCGGCATACCTGTCACCGCATCTAACGAACGTTTCGAAGCGCTCGTAATGCACAGTAATGCACGACGATCTGCTTGGTGCGCGACGGCTAAAAAAGAGCCCGACCCGGTGGTAAATTCTAAAATTCGAATTCGCTTCCAAGTCGTGTTTGACACACGACATGAGACATGTATTTACAACCAGCCATTACCGAGAAACATGCACCTCATACACAATGCACAACTCAGACGCGAAAGAACTAAGGACCTTTGCAAACGATTCCGAGTGTCCGACGACGTGGTATACGCGAAGGCCGCCGGTAACGACGACCGTGATGCCATAACCGTCTCATTAGGGAACCAACTGGGCGATTCAGTTACTTCAGGCACGATCCTCACGACGTACTCAGAGGATGAGGAGGTGGCTTCCATTGCCCTGACAATGACGGCCTCCCCCAAGTAGAAATTAATAGTCAGCGACTCCAAGTCGGCCGTCCTAAATTTTGCGAGGGGCCGCGTGTCCTGCGAGGCGCCTAAACGTTTGCTGCGGGCTTTCATGGAGATTGAGTCAGAGCGGCCCGAATGGTCTGGGCACCGGCCCACTTCGGCCTTTCCGGAAATGAGAAAGTGCACGAAGCTGATCTAGGACTAACCAGTTAAAACGATGTCGACCTTTCCATCGTTTACGCGCCCTCGTTTCGTATGTCAGGCAGGCACAGGCTGGTGGCCTATCGGGACAGAATACATCATTACAGATTCTTAAAAGCCACGGTACGCATCACACGCAACCCTAACCAAGTGGAAGTCACTGGCGTGGCGGCTAGTCCAGACTAACACTTTCCCGCACCCCGTGGCCAAAGCCGTTGCTACCAGGACTATATAAGGACAGATGAAAAATTTGTGGATGCCGGGCAGATATGCAGCCCATGGTTTGGACGTGCCCTCTTAAAAATATGAGTGTAGACAGAAATAGAGGGCGTGGTTTGTGATAAATTAGAACCAAAGTGAGTGAGAGACCCCGCTGCTCACTTCTGACCCAGAAGGGCAAGCACAACTTGTATGGATGGCTGAAGTGCCGCCATGCTCCAAGGACTAATGTCCACCGCCTGTGGGAGGAAGAAAACAGAAGGGAATGTTCCCACGGTCTTTCGTCCTGTGACCCTCTGCTGGGCAAAATACCGTAAATACCCGCGTATAATACGAGGGTTTTTTCTTAATATTAGCGTCCTAAATATCAGCCTCGTACTATATGCGGATCCAAACAAAAATTACAACAAAAATTCAAGCTTTCCGCTTCAAGTTTTGGTTTCGGTATTGCCTCGGGGCTGCGGCTTGGCTTCGTTGCTACGTGGTTATCCAATTCTAGCCCTAGCCAGTGGTAGCCCCCCATTTCTTTGTTGATGGATTAGCGTTTGGTTCGGCAACACGCATGCGCTCTTGTGAATCACGCTTTGCGAAGTTCTCAGCAGTAGAGTACGAGTATGTCGGGGCCACGCAAACAGTACTTCGCTAACCTTCAAACGAAAGGCGATTTTAGCTGCAGAAAGCGCCGGTAACAGTGCGGCCGGGAGGCAGTTTGGCGTCTCCGAGGGCAGCATTCGCGGTTGGCGACGACAGAAAGAAGCCCTCTTGGCGTGCAGCGGAACGCGAAGAAGCTTTCGCGGCCCGAAGAATGGGACGTTTCCGGGAATCGAACTCGCGCTGACGGAGTTAGTACGAGAACAGCGAGCTGCGCATCTGGCTGTGAGCGTGGAGCTCATGCGGGCGACGGCTCGGGAGCTTGCAAGAGAAAGAGGGATTCCAATCTCTACCTTCAAAGCGAGCAAGAACTGGATCCATCGCTACATGTGCCGTGCTGGATTTTCGCAGCGGCGGCGAACTTCGGTTTCGCAGAAGCTCCCCGAAGCATTCGAGGAGTTGCTGATCGCTTTCCAGCGCCACGTTATTGCGTTGCGCAGATCTAAGGACTTCTACTTAGGCCAAATCGGCAATGCTGATCAGACGCCAGTTTATTTGGACAAGCCATCGCCCCTCACCGTTCACGAAAAGGGGTCGAAACAAGTGTGTGTCCAGACCACCGGGAATGAGAAGACGCGAGTAACCGTCATGCTGTCGTGCACGGCAGACGGCCACAAGCTTCCTCCCTATGTGTACTTCAAGCGCAAGATGCTTCGTAAAGGTGAGGACCTACCAAAAAATGTCATCGTGAGATGTCATGAGAAAGGTTTGATGAATGAGGACCTCGTCCTGGACTGGATCAAGTCGGTGTGGTGCAGGTGGCCCGGAGCGCTCATGGTCCTTCCCATCCATCCTCGTGCTGGACGCATTTCGCTGCCATTTGGCGGACTCTGTTAAGAAGCTGCTGCCCGATTGCGGCACTAAGCTCGTTGTCATCCCGGGCGGGATGACATCGCAACTACAGCAGCTTGATTTCTGTATAAACAAACCTTTCAAAGACGCTGTCAAAAGGTGCTACACCGAGTGGATGCGCTCAGGTGAGCATGCTGTCACACCGACGGGGCGGCTGAGACGGTCATCGCCAGCCACTCTGTGCAAGTGGATTGCGGATGCGTGGGCGAGCATCCCACAAGATCTTGTATGTCGCTCATTCAAGAAGTGTGGAATATCGAACGCCCTCGATGGTACAGAAGATGACTACCTTTGGGAGGACACCTCGGACAAGGAATTGTCGGAAGAAAGCGCGGCCGAGGATGACAGTGATTGAACTGTGGGGACTTATCCTCACTTGTGTGATACGAGCGTGAACACCGCGCGGCTAAACTAACACCGCGCCGCTAGGATATCAACCAATAATTTTTTTTCCAATTTTGCATCCCTAAAATATTATCTCGTATTGTATTCGGGTTCGTATTATACGCGGGTTTTAGCGGTAAAGTTTTTCTAGCGTACTCTGTCGGGTGTGGCCGGCGTTTTACCATTGACGCTGCTCCGCCCTCACCGCCGCTTGCCTTGCCAAACGTTGTCGTTTCAGCTCCTCTTCACGCATCAGTAGCTTGCTGCGGGGCGCTGTGGTACAAGAAACGACGTTCCTAACGGGGAGCCAATGGCGCGCCTCTCTCTTTTTCGGTTCCTACGACGCACCCTGCCCCCTTACTGCTGTGTTAGATGCCAGAGGGTAGCTTATTCATGAAAATATCTGTCGCCTTATGTTCTCTTGCTCACGCGCATGGGGTTGGCCGCACATGGGACCACCAGATTTTCGTTCTGCGTAACCACATAAAAGCTGCTCTTGAAAAATAATTCACGGGGGCCGGCGTCAATTTCGGCAACTTTGAAACTTAAGCCTACGCCTTCGCAACTATGCCACGACGGATGGTTGTTCTAGGACTGCCAGTTCTTGTGACCAGAACGCCCGCGCATACCGGCCTCGAAGGGAACGAGTCGGCCATTGAACACGCCCGAGGACTCATGGTACGGGCTGGGCGCAGGCTCTATCCCTACAATGGGGCACAACCTGCGCGAGATCGCCTTGCCTCTTTCCCCGACGCAACTATGCCCCACCGCCTGTCCCGCTTGATCTATCCTCCGGCGGAAAAAAACCTTGAATAATTCTAAAGGCCACACGTGACGACTTCTTCAGACATGTACCTTTTGAAATTACACCCGCCTGTACCCACCGCCACCACCACCATGATAATAATCATCGTCATCATAATAATAATCATCATCATCACCATCATCGTAATCATCATCATCACCATTAGTCTATATACGCCCACTGAAGGTCAAAGGCCTCTCCCGTTAATCTTCAATTATCCCGGTCCTGCGCTAACTGCGATCAATTTATTTCCGCAAATTACTTGATCTAATCTCCCCAGATAACATTCTGCCACCCTCTGCCATTCTCTGCCACGCTTGCCTTCTCTAGGAATACACTCTGTTACCTTCAATGACCAAGTGTTATCTTGCCTTTGCATAACATGCCCTGCCCACGTCCATTATTTCTTCTTGATTTCTACTAATATGTCCTTAACACGCGTTTATTTCGTGATCCACTCCGCTCTCTTCTTATCAATTATTGTTACACCTATCACCTTCCGTTCCACTGCTCGCTGAGTCGTCCTCAATTTAAGTTGAACGCTTTTAGTGAACCTCCAAGTTTCTGCCGCGTAGGTGAGTAACGGTAAGATGCAGCAGAAATACACTTTCTTCTGCAGGCGTAATGGTAGGCTGCCATACGTTATCTGGGAATGCCTGCAGAATACACTCCACCCATTGTTTTCATTATCTCTGCCTCATGGTTTAGGATCCGCGGTCCCAGCATGGCCTAAGTAGATGTAATCGCTTACAGCTTCCACTTCACCGCCAGCTATCTCAAACAGCTGTGCTGTCGTGAGGTTATTGATGATTACTTTAGTTTTCTGCATATTAACTTTCAGGCCCACGGTTCTACTCTGTTTGTCCAGTGCGGTAAGCATGCTTTGCAATTCGTCCCCCAAGTTACTTAGCAAGGCAATGCCATCAGCAAATCTGAGGTTACTGAGGTATTCTCTATTAACCCTTACTCCCACCTGTTCCCAATCCAATGTTCTGAATACCTCTTGTTAACATGCTGTGAATAACATTGAACAGACTGTGTCTCCTTGTCTGACGAACATCCACCCAACTCTATACCTTACTTCGGCCTGCTGCTTGTAGTGGTCAAGCCACAACATCCCATATCATCTGGGTTTGCCAGAAAAATCCCTTTGCGAAAATTCCCTCCGAGGAACGGTGGGAGGCTGCGCTACGCAGCTCGGACCCACAATTACAGGCCGTTTTGGTTGCCAGGGGTGCCGAGGTGACTCATCAGTTCTGCCTGACAGCTATTAATCCGTCCGACTAATCCTTGCATTTGGATGTGTGCTCTTCTCAGGAAGCGCGCAATAAAGGCTTCAGCCGCTGGTAAATTTAGAACGGCAAGCCCTTAGACTATGTGTGAGTCTTCCGCGATACCTACAAATAAGCGTTTTATACAGGCTGATCAAAGTAAAGTCGACAGGTTTTTTCAAAATTAGTAGCTTAGATTTACGGGAAGACCACCTCTGCAGTGAGGTTGTGCGCCCAGGGGGACACATAATTCGGAGGTTAATATTTATGTAGGTGGCTTAATTACCTAAAATTGATTAATTTACATTTTAGTGGCTACAGTAACCAGGCATGTTTGTATTGACAAGTCAGTTGCAATCGCGTGTCTACGCCGTTTTATTTTATTTATTTATTTATTTATTTATTTATTTATTTACATACCCTAAAGGCCCGAATGGGCATTACATAGGGGGGGATACAGTGGGGTTATGATCAAAAGTACAGTACATTTTTCCAGCAGAACATAAATGCAGGCAGAGATGGTGTACATGACTATTGCAAAGTACAATCCAGAAACAACGCCAAACAAAAATACATTACATTGAATGAAAAAAGGGCTTCACGCGAAATACACTTAAAAGAGTAAGCAAAAACAAAAGAGCGCAAACAGTACACTTTACTGGGGGCAAAAAAGATACAGAGAAAAAAAAAAAAGAAAAACACAAGAAAGATTTATGCGACATCAAAGAACTTTCAAGAAAGGTTTTGAGTGCATGTTGAAACGATGATGCATCGGACAGTTCTGCGATGTGAGCAGGTAACGAGTTCCATTCTGCGATTGCAAGGACTAAAGGAGAGTTTTTATATCTTTCTGTTTTAGCGAAAATTGGTTTAACTTTGAAAATGTGGTCTACCCGGGCGGAGATATGGGGCGGTGGAATGATATGAAGCTGGGAAAACGGCGTGCTACTGTGGTACAGCGAATGAAAAAAAGATAGTCGAGCCAACTTTCGGCGCGTGGCAAGCGAAGGAAGATTAAGTGAATCCTTTAAAGAAGATACGCTTTGGTAACGTGAGTACGAGGACGTGATGAACCGGGTTGCCTTGTTCTGGACGGATTCCAAGAGGTTAGTTAAGTTTGCGCCCTGAGGATGCCATATAATTGAACCGTATTCTAGTGAGGGCCGGATAAGGCAATTATACGCATGAAACCTGGTTTCCTTGGTGGCTAAATGTAGGCGCCTCTTGAGAAGGCCAAGTTTTTTTAGGGCTTTAGTAGTTATGTATTCTATGTGGTGCGTCCACTTTAAATTCGCCGTGAAGAACACACCTAAATATTTAAACGATTGAACTAAATCTATTGGAGTATCATTTATTTTGTAGTTAGCAAGAACTGCCTCGGGGGTAGGACTAAACATTATGTGTTTGGTTTTTTCTACATTGATTTCCATTTGCCAGCGGCTACACCATTCCTCTAGCTTAATCAGATCAGATTGCAAGATAATTGTATCGGCTGGATTAGATATTTCTCTATATACTACACAATCATCCGCAAACAGGCGAATTGCTGATTTTAGGCTGCATGCTATGTCATTGATGTAAATCAGGAATAAAAGAGGACCTAACACCGACCCCTGAGGGACCCCAGATGAAACACGTGTTTGGTTAGAAATATGATTGTTTAATTTGACTGTCTGGAAACGATTGGTTAAAAATTCTTCTATCCATCGTGTTGTGTTTTGGTCAAGTTGGAGGTGGCGAATTTTTAGTAACAGACGTTTATGTGGCACGCGATCAAAGGCTTTCGAGAAGTCAATGAAAATTGCATCAACAGGACGGGACAGGTTTAGAGCAGAATGAAGGTCGGTTACCAATTCGAAAAGTTGTGTTTGGCAGGATAGATCTTTACGAAACCCATGTTGGTTATTTAAGAGCAGTTTGTTCAGGTTAAGGTGGTTCATTATATGCGTGAATAATATGTGTTCGAGTAATTTACAACAGATTGATGTTAGTGAAATTGGCCTGTAGTATTGGGAATTGTATTGTCACCCGATTTGAAAATTGGGGTCACATGCGCTGATTTCCAATCTTCTGGTATGAATCCTGAATCAAGTGATTGTTGAAAAATCAAAGAAAGAAAATATGACGAAAAGGAACTTGTTAATTTTAGAAGTTTCGCGCTAATTCCATCTGGTCCGGGGCTAGTCTTGAGTGCCAAACGATCTATTGCGCAGGCTACGCCGTGCGTAGTGATTACGATAGCGGAGGACGGGTGTGGAATGGTTACTGACGGTAAATCGAGAGAGCTATCTAGTGGTCGCTCAACAGTGAAAACTTGAGAGAAGTAGGTGTTCAGTTTTTCAGCACATTCTGCAACAGGCAAGGTCTTGCCATCTTCACTTGTGAGGGGTGGGGCAGAGTTTTTGTTCTTTGGATTAATGACATTCCAAAATTTTTTAGGGTCCGTTTTTAAAAGGTTTGGGAGCGTGCAATTATAGAAATCATTTTTGGCCTTGCGAATTGCATCCGCGCACGCGCTGGATGTACTCTTGTATTTAAGCCAGTCGTCGGGGTCGCTCGTTTTAGTCGCTTTCTGGTATGCTCTTTTCTTTTTGTTTAAGCTTCTTTTTATTTCTCGAGTAAAGCAAGGGTCATTTACTCTTTCGCTTATTGATAGTTTAGGTACACACAATTCTTCTACTTCCTTTAGTTTATCGCGGAACAAACACCAGTTATGCTGCACTGAACGATTTGCAAAGTTGAGTTCAAAGTCTTCAGAGAAGCTCTGCAACAAACCGTTTAGTTTTTCAGTGTTGGTTCGGTTGTAGTTAAAGATACGTTTCTTAACTTTAGATTTGTCGGCACGTGGTAACCGCAACGAGCAATGTACGGCGTTATGGTCACTGATTTCGTCCAGTACGTTTGTTTTAGCAAGCTGTGGGTTATTTGTGAGGACAAGATCTAGTATGTGGTCGCCACGCGTCGGTTCATGTACGAGTTGTTTGAGATTATGATAATGAAGTAAGCGCAGAAAGCTTAGTTGTTCATGGCGATTACGTTGAGCATGAACGGTTTGGGAGGCCCAGTCAATGTCAGGATAATTAAAGTCACCGGCAAGAATTAATAGACAACTCGGGAACTTGAGGAAAATGGTATCGATCGAATCGTTAAGAATTTCTACGAAATCCTGCCGGCTATCAGGTGGCCGGTAGCAGGCACCAATGACGCAATGAACGTGTTCAAAATAGCAAGAAACCCAAACGATTTCAAGAGGGGAGGAAATGGAAATACGTGATGGGTGATAACTAGATTTCACACCAATTATAACTCCTCCCCCTCGGCAGCCCGCTCTATCTTTGCGAAAGAGCATAAATGACGAGGGAAGTGTCAAGTCAGTGTTTGGAACATCTTCAGATAGCCATGTTTCGGTGCCTACAAATATATCAGCCGAACACGTGAACAAAATAGCATTTAGGGCGTCAATTTTGTTATAGATGCTACGAAAATTTGCTACGAGCAAGGATAACGGTTTGCTTGACTTCGATTTGTGAAGGGACCCTTTAGAAGTTCATTGTGGGGAGGGCGCTTTCGTTGAGGCCACCTTGACAACGCAGTCATTTGCAGCATCATAACAAAAAGTGGAGTTGTGCATGTGCAGTTTGTTAAAGCGCACGGTGTATTTCTCGGTGCTTTTTCTGTTCGATTTCGCGAAATCGCGCAGCTTTTTTCGGGCTAGCTGTACTTTGGGTGAAAAATCTTCTTCTAGCCAGACTTTGGGCTCTTCAAGATTTTTCAACTTTGAGGCGTTACTTAGGGCTTCCAGTTTTGATTTAAAGTTAAGAAATTTAACAATAATGGGACGGTGAAAGTCAGGCCGGGGTTTCCCAAGTCTATGGGCTCTCTCAATGTCTCCAGCTTCGATTTCAAGGTGGGTTGAAAAAAACTCTTTGACAATACGTTCAGATTCTGCGTATCCTTCATTTTCTTCTTCCGGTAGGCCTTTAATGATAAGGTTGTTACGCCTCATACGGTTGTTCATGTCATCAACGACATCCGCAAGACCTTCATTTGTTTTACAAACGTTCGCCTTAACTTCCTGCACGGAATCAGCCACTACGTCAAAAGTTTTTTGGAATTCCGATACATTGTTCACAGTTTTTTCGATATCAGTCAAACGGACCTCAATGGTGCTGATTTGCTGTTTGATTGCGTTCAAATTAGTCGTAGTTTCTTCATGGCAGTTCTTTAACAAAGTTAGAACGTCCTCGATCTTAGGCCCTGGGTTGGATTCAACGTCACCTGCACAAAGCAGGAGCAATGCCAAGCACGAGGACAGCAGTAGTGTCGAGGGCCTCGGACCGAGAACGCTGATTAAATTCATTCCAGCGGCGAAACGGCTCTGAGAGAGGCACTGTAGCGAACGACAGGCAAAAAACCTGCCGATGCGCACCCGATAGGTGCAGACGTCGACACCCATAGGAACAAAAGAGGGGGATAAGCGGCCACAGAAGCTTTCAGTACAAGAATTGAGTGGAAAAATTCCTACCTAGAAAGGCAGAACACAGCGGTTACACAGCTGCCACTTGTGGCCGCGAATCCCGAAGGGTTGATGCGTCGCCGGGGGTTTTATAGTGTCCTGGTGGCGCGTGACGTCAGAAGTGACGCCATGCGGCTTGGCTGGATGGGATGATTGTCGATGTCTTCCGTCGGTAATCAGCGGCCAGGCGGCAAGGAGCAGTAGGCACGAGGCAAGGCTCTTCTTGCTAGAAAGGCAGAACACAGCGGTTACACAGCTGCCACTTGTGGCCGCGAATCCCGAAAGGTTGATGCGTCGCCGGGGGTTTTATAGTGTCCTGGTGGCGCGTGACGTCAGAAGTGACGCCATGCGGCTTGGCTGGATGGAATGATTGTCGATGTCTTCCGTCGGTAATCAGCGGCCAGGCGGCAAGGAGCAGTAGGCACGAGGCAAGGCTCTTCTTGCTAGAAAGGCAGAACACAGCGGTTACACAGCTGCCACTTGTGGCCGCGAATCCCGAAGGGTTGATGCGTCGCCGGGGGTTTTATAGTGTCCTGGTGGCGCGTGACGTCAGAAGTGACGCCATGCGGCTTGGCTGGATGGGATGATTGTCGATGTCTTCCGTCGGTAATCAGCGGCCAGGCGGCAAGGAGCAGTAGGCACGAGGCAAGGCTCTTCTTGCTAGAAAGGCAGAACACAGCGGTTACACAGCTGCCACTTGTGGCCGCGAATCCCGCGAATACAGAATCCCGCGAATCCCGCGAATACAGAATTCTTTTAGCCCGTCCATACACCGAGATATCGATCTGCGAAGTGTAATTGCCACTCGCATGATTACGCAGGCTAAAAGTCAATACCGGGGCATAGCTCCTTCTTTTTGTTCTGTGTTCCGATAGCGGTTCCGAGTACTGCAGACTGCGATAACGCCAGTGAAGACTGAATGGGTAACAGTTATCACTTTTGCCTATGCCTCCACCCCGTTATCGAACTGAACACCGTACAAAGCAGGCACGTTACACAAGGGAGGAGCTTTCAGCCGGTACAAACTGTATTGCATGCGTAATCATGCGAACGGCAATTAAACTTCGGAGTTTGATATCTGGTAGTACCGACGCGCTAGGAGAATTCTGCCAAATGAAACGGCGCAGAAACTTCTGTACGGCTCCTGCCGAAGACGCCGACACCAACCACCTACTATGAACGTGCCCTTCCCTGAGTGCAGCGAGAGCCCGACACCTTCGCGGCACAGGCCTGAACTGGGAGACCCCCCGATCTCCATCGATGGCTGTGGGGCCCCACCACCGCTGTCTTCTGGACTTCCTCCGGGAAACGGCTGTCAACTTGTACCTGCAGGACCTTATGCCAAAGGGCATACTATCGCGATTGAAAAAAAAACCAGGTTGCGTCTTGCTTTCCAATACAAACATGCCTGGTTACTGTAGGCACTAAAAGTTAATTATTCAATTTAAGTTAAATACGCCACCTACATCAATATTTACTTCCTAATTATGTGTCCCCCTGGGTGAGAAACTTCACTGCAAAGGCCCTCTTCACGTAAATGTAAGCGCCTAACTTAAAGGCGTCCTGAAATACCTTCCTCCGATGCATGGATGTACATGTAACCAAATAAGACAATGTATTAGCAATCTCCTCCCGCAAGAATTTTGTTAAAGCGATGAGTATTAGCTGAGAAATCGTAAATCAAAAACCGCGCATTATCGTCGCGCCGCGTTTCCTCCTCCTTTCAACTTACTCTCCGCAGTTGACGGCGCGGAAGCCTTCCCTCCCGTGATGCTGCGCTCCTCGGCGGTGACGTACTTCCGCTATCGCGCTGCTCATACTGCCGTCTGCTACGGGCAAGCTTTATTGACACCTTGAATTCCTCACTCCGCTCAAGGCTGGAAAAGCGAACGAAAAATCTGGCCGCATTTGTGCGGCGGCCTGGCCTTGCCCTTTCGCAGTGTGCGTTGCTGCAGGGCAGCACGTGACTTTTAATCGGCGGCGAACTCGCAGCCGCTCGGGAAGATCGTGCGCTCGGTCCCTCATGCCCCTCATCCACCGCGCACTGTTTATCCAAAAAGCGCCGTATCAGATGTGGCCCCGCTGGTGCCGGGTCTTATTTCGCGGTGGTGGTAATTCCTGCCGGTGGCATAAAAAGGCATTTTAAACCGATACAGAACCCGTGCAAAAAACGCTTCAATCATGTGACCAGTTCAACTTGGGGCGACGCGTAGTGGAGAGCGGCAACGTTGGCAAAACATGCTCCGGCGGGGCTCTGAGCTTTCTAGCGCTGGAGCGAGCGCCATTTCTTTGACAATCTCAAACATCGGTTGCCTTGGCAACAAGGCACAAACCGCCCCAGAAGTCAGTTACGGTTGCGTGATCCCGGTTCAGCTTGGGGCCCCACCTCGCGACATGTGGGCACTGCAGGCGCACCACTCACTCCCATTGGGAAGTGCGAGATGCGTTTGTCATTACAGGAGGCGATGGTGTGTGTGTTGTGGACGCCTTTGTTTCGCGATTAAATGCGACGTTGTATTTCTGCGGGTGCATAGTGGTTCCCATGGTCTGGATTATCTTTCTAGAGCGACGTACGACTCAACCTCGCATGGGGTATGTGCAGTGTGCGTGGCTAAAAGCCATCTCGGCTTGCGCGCTAGAGTTAAGTGACTTGCTGTTCGTCCCCGCAACCGCGCGCGAGGTGAGTGCCGAATTTACGACGGGCAGGAGGAGGCAACCCATCGTCTGTCAATCGCGGTTCAGACTTGCAACGCATGTTGTGACGTTGTGTTCGTTCGAAACGCATCTCTGGATTGTTTTGAAGTGGAATAAAATGTATCCGTCAAACCCTGGCATTCGACTCAGGGCGTTCTCTGCGATTGCAAGAAAGAAGTGCCACGGTGCTTCAACGCTTTCTTTATGAACCGTACTCAGGTAAGAGAATATCCATGTCGTGTTATGGCCGTGTTGCATTCAATACGAACGGTTAAGCGTTTGTTTACACTTGTTTCGTTTGTCGTAAAATGGCCAAGCACTCAGACACTCCGCTGGCAGATCAGCCGGCGAGCCGACGCTGAGCAGACAACTCATCTCTTTGCCGGAAGTGCGTGAAAAAGCCGCCCAATAGCACGATGTCTAGCTCATGACGAACATCTGGGAATCGATGATGTAGACATGTGAAGATGGCGGCGTCCAAAAACACGAAGTAAAGGGTGAGAAAAAAGCGACAAACTTTGCAACAAAAGTGTGAGCTTTCCGTTGCGCGTAAAAGAGTAATACTTGGTCCAGATGACCTTGACGACCCAATCTAAGGATTGCGCTACCTCATTTAGTGTGCTCAAAAAGCCTTTCAGGGCCCCTTTAAAAAAACCTGTCGTCTTAACTTTGATCACCCTGTACATGGAAGCTCGAATTCCCACACTAGTCTCCCGCCTGCACTCTCTCAGTGTTGATGCATTCCTAAGAGTAAAGACGTCGGCCATAAACAGACCGCAAGTTGCCTTTGTAACATGGCCGTCGTTTTTCAGCAGACCATGACCCCGGTTCAAACGTCCACAAGTGAAATTTGTACAATCCTTAATGGGCCCCTTTACGTGGGGCCCTATTGTCTGTTTTCGTAGCCTAAGCGTTATGTCTCATCTTTAAATGTAGCTTTAGATGAAAGTTTCCCCAGGAATGCTAAATTGCTCCCGTCGAATCTCTTACCCGGCCTTTTGCAGGATAACCTTACATGTTTCCCTTCTCATGTCATTATTGCAGCTGATGCCTCCGTCCGAAATGTGAAGGCAGGCGTGGGTACTGTTTCTTCCGATTTAGATTGAACCTTTTCCCTCCGACTACCTGGTTTCACTAGTTCTTTTCATGCAGAGTACATTGCTATTATCCTAGCCCTTCGAAAGTTAGATTACGTTAAACAACAGGTAATAGTGATTAGTGAATCTCTCTCAAGTTGCACTGCTCTTTCGGCCTCAAATACATCTCCTCTACATCGAGTCGTTAATTATTTGTTACCTACGTTATTACGGGAACTTCGATTAATGTGGGCGGTGAACGTGCTGGCATCTGGACTAACGAATTGGCAGATACGTTGGTGGGTCTTGCGTCGGATGGCCCAGTGGTTGACATCCTGCCGCCGATACATTTCTTCACCTGGGCACGTTTTCGTAGATTCGGCCTCCTGTAATGCATGGCTGAAACTGCATGCGTAGGCCCAGAGCTTGACCACCTCCGGTATTCATGGAAGTACGGGATTAGACAATCACGAGAATATAAAATCAGCCTAACTAACCTTCGCTGTGGCGTACCAAATTTAAAATATAATTTTCACCGCGCTGATTTCGCCCCTTCACCCCTTTGTGCATTTTGTGATGAGATATATACAATAGAACATTTTTATCCTCTTCTGCCGACGGTTCACCTCCATACGGAAACGATATCTGGAAAACCCTTTTATACAATTGGCCCATCCAATGTCTGCTGCTCTAATATCATTCGGGGCGAAAGTCCTAGGCTTTTGCCGCGGAGATCTTTGCCGCGCTGTGCACTCATTCATTTCTGAATCCCACCGTGTACCGTGCAAGCCGCTAGATCAAGGTGGCGCGCTGCTTTTTAATAAAACATGCCAGCGCCTGTACTAACTGCTTTCCCGCCCACTGCCTCTCCTTCACTGCCGTATCTTCTTGCTTTATTTCTTTACGTACTTTTCACGGCTGTCCTTCTTTCTATCCTTTACTTATTTCTTAGTGTTGATTTTATAGTTGGTGTGCCTCTCTGATGCCGCACCTCATTTTCTGGCAGTCTCCCGCAGCGATGGCTCAGAGGTACAGCATTCGCCTCGTATGCGGGGGGTACCTGGTTCGAATACTGGTACCGCCGGGCACCCACCGGTTTCTTTATTGAGTACAGGCGTCCCTGGTCGAGTGCGGACCCTTGAAAGGAGAATCCACACCTGGAAAGCGAAAGCTGCCTTTACCTTACGAGGGGCCCCTGACGTTTGTCCCTGACCCTGGCGGGGCCCCGAGCACTCATGCCGCGTTGCACCTTCGCCGGAGGTGAAAGAGTCGGGCGGGATGTCCTGCCACCGGCGTTGGCGAGTTGAGCGTCCGTCGTGGCTGTGGAAGGCACCATGTGCATTCATGTGCCTTTTTGACTCAAAGCCAGCATTCCAGGTCCTCGACGAAGTTATGAGGCAAGGACTTTATTATGTCCTTGCTGCGGAAGTACACGAATTATGCTCCTTGGCACTGCAACAAGGACATGTCCTCACCATTCAGTGGGTACCAGGCCGTTGCGGGCTAGCTTGTACTTATTGGGCTGACGAGGAGGCAAATAAGGTTTCTGCAAACACAGATGTTCAACGCCTGACCATCGCAAGCACGGACACGACCGCCCTTGTGTCTACCATTAACCGCCTCACCTCGCCGAGTCACTGGTCCCACTCTGACAATCGTCATAGAAGACTACACCGTCTCGATTCCGACTGCAAGTTTTGGTTGCCTCCTGCTATTCAGCAAAACCACGCCACGCTATTTCAAGGATTAGGGCGTGGCGTAGCCTTTACCCGTCGCTAAAAGCACCTCACCGGCGTTACGAGTGACCCCGATTGTGAAATATGCCGTGTACTAGAGACTACTTCGCATGTTCTCCTGTACTGTCCACGCTACGCGCATCCTCGAGAATAATTAGCGAGATCATTGGCCCGTTTGGACAGTCGTGTGGTGTCAGAGCAAGTACCGCTGGGCCCTTGGCCAGACGCGCAGCGTTCCTACAAGGCATTTAAAGCTGTGCTGACATTTGTCCGAAGCAGCTGACCCTCAGTGATTTTGTAGTTGAAGCCCGTCCAGCTGAAATTTAACACATGCACAGTATAAGTATATATAAGCATCTTCTGCACATAGACATTTATTTATTTCTCCGCTATCTTCATCTCTCTAGTCCTCTATTCACGCTCTTTCCTTGCCTTTCCCTTCCCACACACAAAATAGCTCGGCAAATATACTACTGTAGGCAGCAGACTCGGTTTGGTGCGGTGTGGCCTCCTGCATTTATTCAGGTCGCGTAGGCCCGGCCAGAACGAGCGGCCACCCAGCTGCTGACTCGACGTTCCATGTGTGTTGCATGGAACTGGTGACGCGCCAGTCCGCTGATGGTGATTGTGAAAGAATGCGGATGATGATGATAGTGGCGCTGATGGTGACGATGTCGATAGTGACATTGCTACACTAACATCAGGCTTACCTTTCTGTGTTTTTTCCATTTAAATAAAATTCCTCTCTCTCTGTCTTTTGGTGGTGCCCGGTATCCACGGGTAAAATAGGTGCAAGCGAATCACCGGCCTGGCGCTCGGCCCTTGTGTAAAACAAGTTCACCCGGGTTGCACGGGAAATCGCCCCTATACAGAGGGGCGGCTGCAAATACGCACGAACTTCTTTTTGTCGCAGCTCCTAATACGCAATATCTTTTTTATTCCCGTTTATATACACTTTTTGTCCTTAACCAGTACTTCACGTGCATTCGCTATATTGCTTTCAATCCCGAGCCCTATTTTTTTCCTCTGAGTTAGCGCCAATTTCCTGGCCAATCCCCCTGAGTGGGTATGAGCCATTCTTTTGGCACTAACCAAACACCTACGTCGACGGTGGTAATGAAGGGACACAGTCACTTCACTGTGCCTGGTTTGCACTGTCGGAGCTGTCTACTGCGATGAAAAACACATTACCTCAGCGGCAGCATTTACACATGATAGTCCACAGAAGCACGGTCAGTGACAAATGAAATGCGAACGCCCAGATATGGACGCGAGAGCACAAGTAGCACAATTTAAATCTGCGCAAGTGAAATTCTGTCACCACCACATAACAGCGCAAAAGTTTGCAAACGCGACTTTCCAAATGCACCACGCCCGCTTCTAGGACCAAATTCTTCGATTTTGTGTGTTATGGTTGACATTTTCTGCGCTTTTTATTAGTTAGGTACTGTACATCTTGAAAGAAGATGCATAGAAACACAATTGCAACACGCGGCAAGCGAAAAAAAAACGAAGTCTGGAGGAGAGATTCGCTAAAGGCGTAAGGCAAAGAAGGCGTTTACAATGTTAGGACAGAGTTCCTTGCTTGTTTCCAGCCCTAAGTTCGCGCAACGTTTCACCGCGGACACTTGCCGGCTGCATCAGTATTTTCTTCGCATAGTGGATAGGTGGCACAAATACGTCCTCACCGAAGCAACAGCGAAATTGTTTGCAAGCAAGTGAATATCTATAAGACTGTGCACGTTTAAGTAAAACAACAACAATCGTCAAAAAACCAGAAGTCAATTCGGCTTGGGTGGTAAGCGCGCCATCTCCGGCCAAATGGTTTATTACACACTCTACAACACGTTCACAATAAAAGTGAACTACAATAGGCTTAAGATGCGAAACGAGGGCTTTGAAGAAATGCAGCATAGCAGCATCCATTGGCTTACTGTACGTGGCAGACCAATTAAAAAATGCACACGCCCGACCCGTGCAGCACAGAGGAACTAAGGAGCACGCGAAATAGATCTGCATCCTCCACGCAAATGAAACTCACGACACGCTATCAACAGTTATAACCCATCCCCGGTATACTGTACTGTCAGCAGTGTCCGTTCTTGCAGCTTATAATCGCCAACGCCGTATCATGCCACAACATGGTAATGACTACCACTAGGATGTGCCATATCTGGTGGCTGCTCCCGTTGTAATCGTAATACCCCGGCCGCAGCCGCTCGTGACAGCGTCCCTCGAGGACGAGGTACGAGAAGCCCGAGCTGAGGAAGAGCAGCACGAGCCAAGGGAGGATGCGGGTCAAGTAAGGCGGTGCTAAGAAGAGCTAGTGGACCGTAGGCAACAGCCCGAAGGCTCCCAGGGTACAGAATATGCCGGTGTCGTCGGTGCTAGCCTTCGACAAGATGCCCACGAGAAGAATGGCCTCGATGGCGATGTACAGCAACCTAGAGAACGGTTGCCCATCGAACGCCATTACGACGCCAGACGAGACGGTGGCCCAGAGACTCATGGCGACGCCGACCATGTCGTACTTGAGCAGTTTCTGGTAGAGCTGTTTGGACTGGCAGTTGAACGTGTGGTACAGCACGGAAAGCGGCAGCGTCGTGATGTAGATGCAGGTGAAGGCCACCACCACCGTGGCGTCGATAGGGCTGGCGCCGGCGGCCGCCAGCCGGTGCCTCACGTCGTAGACCAGGACGGGAGGACGGCGCTCAAGAGAAGGATGCCCGAGAGGTGAGTCCAGATGTTTAGTGTCTCGTTGTTCCACTCGAACACGCTGCGCAGGCACTCCAACGGCGTGTAGCCGGCGCGGTAGCCCGTCTTGATGAAAGGATTCTGCCTGAGAAACGCAGGCGCCTCGTCGTAGCACCGTAACTTGCTGGTCTCCTGCGCCGTTCCGCTTCTTGCGTTCGCCATGTTGTTGGCTGACGTGGGCCACAGCTGCTGCTGCCGACGATGATAGCTACTTCCACCATGTCAATCAATTTTTCTTCTTCACGAATCAACTCTCGTACTTCAAGAATTAACTCTCGTAATGCCGTACTGACCGTTACTGACACATGGGCTGCAGAAGATTTTTAAGAACGCTTTTGGAATATATTCTCGCATTACACTGTTCGGGGCTATGACGGCCTCGGGGCTATGACGGCCCCGAAAAGCTAGACGTCAATGGGACGCCATGCTCGAGCTACGAAAAACTGCAGACTGCTTTGTTCCACCGGGCGGCATCGAAGTGGCCTAGGTTGCAGCCCCGTGGTGGCAGATAACTGAAAACACCCAGACCCGCAAACCCAATACTACAACAGCAAAAAAAAAAAAGAAAATATGAGAAAGAAATCACACAATGTAGGTGAAAGTTTTCGTCATAGTGAATGACTACGAAACGTGCAGCCTGCACTCCAAAGAATTGTTATTACAATTATAGAACCCCCCTTCACGCCGCCAAGAAAATGGCAGGTCACGGGGTCAGAAAACGCACCGCGCAATGGCGAGCTTTTAAAGGATGGACAGAAAATGTTCAACAGAGAGTAAATAACAAAGAAGAGAGGCCTTTGGGAGAGGCCTTTGCCCTGCAGTGGGCGTAGATAAGCTGGTGGTGATGATGATAATGATGATGGTGGTGATGATGATGATGGTGAAATAACAAAGGGGGAATGGAGAAGGGGAGCAAAAGAGAAAGTGGAACCCGAGGTCGCGGGTTGCAGAGAACGAATGCGCTCATCAGCTTGCCGGCGAAGCTCTCCTCCGGGCCCTGTCGACGCTCTCGACACAAACCCTTGTCCTCCCCCTTCGCTCCCCACGTTAGCAGACGTTCTAAGCATACGCCGCACGTATCCTCCTCTCCATTATGGGCTTACCCGTCGCGAGCACGTAGTAATTCAGCAGGCGCAAACATATGCACTCCACATACCCACTCGGCTCCATCTGTTCCAACGCACGCCAGACCCCCCTCTTCCACTCTGTCCCCACTGCCTTTTTCCCCCTACCCAGGACCACATTCTGTGGGAGCGCCCCTACAACCCTACCCAACCACACAAATACACCGGAGAGTGGCTGGCTGTTGCGGCGAGTCTCCAACAGCAACGGGAACTGGCAGCTCATATCATCAGGGCCCTCAGCGGCTGCCTGCACCGAGGCGGCTGATTCGGCCTACCATCGCATGAACAATAAAGTTTCTATCTATCTGCCGGTACGCCGGAACGAGCTTTCTAGGGCCGCCAACTATGTATTCGTAGCACTCACGTGTGTAGTGTTCATGTCCCCGGGGCATGTCAGCGGAGGAGTCTATATTCTGGTAAATCCCCCCTCGACTTCCCCTCTACTCTGCCATAGTCTGGGAGTCCCTTACCTTCTGTTCTTCCTGTATACGTCAGCCGACTGTTCGACTGACAGGTTTACCGGTATACGTTGCTGTACTGTCACAGTGCTTAGTTCTTTTCTGATGGAAGCGAAAAGCAAAAACTCCCGTCTGTACGCGGCTTCGGCGCACGTTCAATATCGCCAGGTGGTCAAAATTAATCCGGAGCCCTCCACTACGGCGCGCCTCATCGCCTGTGTTGCACGGTGCGTTAAATCCTACAATCAATCAATCAACCTAGCTAGGGGAACCTTTCGTTTCTGTTGCCTCGTGATTTTTCATATGCCGCCAGGAGATGGCGCCGGCAACAGCAGGCGGCGGTTTTTTGCAGTCAATGTATAATATCATTCGCTATCGAAAAACCAAGCATCCATTTTTTTTAATAAAGGAACACTGTAAATATCCCTTGTGTTCTAATTTTCTGTCTTATATTTGCGTAATGTATTGTTCAACGTTCTGTTCGACGTGGCCATGATGAAATTTTCCTGAGACACTCAAAATGGTAGACTGGGTCCGCCACGCTATATACGCGGGCGATATTACATTGTGGGCGACAAGCGGAAGCGACAGACAAATCGAGGAAACCCTCCAGGCAGCGGCTACTTTAGTGCACACGTACGATGATGAATGCGGGCTCAAGTGCGCGCCGCCGAAATCCGAGCTGCTTCACATCACCCGGGACAAGATAGAACTACATAAAATTCGCATTAGTTTGAGCGGCACTCAGATATCCGAAGTGGAGACCATCCGCGTGCTGGGCCTGCCAATTAATATTAAAGGCAATAACGCCATTGGCCTTAACAAACTTACATCCACGTGTCAACAAATCAGCCGCATGATCGGTCGAGTATCAGGCAAAGCCGGGAGTCTCCAGGAATGCGAGACGCTCCGCCTAGTGCAGGCCTTCGTCATCAGCCGCATCACAAGTGCAGTGACCTATCTCAAGCTACGACAAAACGATGTTGAGGAACTTGACATTATGGTCAATTCAGTTGTTAAGAGAGCCCTTGGACAACCTTCTAAAACGTCCACCGAACGTTTAACACAGCTCGGGATGCACAATACAATCACTGAACTCATAGAGGCTCAGTACACGAGCCAAATCATGCGACTGTCAATGACAACGACTGGCAGGCAGGTTCTTGAGGATCTCCGCATCGCTCTACCCCCTACCACTGAAGACAGAGCGGACATCCCTCCCGCTTGGCGCCGCAAGCTAATCGTTAAACCTCTGCCCCGTAATATGCATCCTGACCAAAACTCAGGAAGAAGGTAAGCCCGAGCAACAGCCATTACAAAACAATATGGCACTCGTAAAGGCGTGTATTATGTAGACGCAGCGGGGTCCACACCGGAGGGCATCTATACGGTTGCGGTCCTGCACGAGGGAACACAGGTGGATGAACTATCCGTGAAAACAAGTAAAATTGAGTTTCCTGAAGAGACGGCTATAGCCCTGGCTGACACTCACTCTGTTGCAACGCACCTAATGTCTGACTCGAACCAAGCTTCCTGAAATTTCATCAGGCGTAAGATAGCACTCCTAGCTAGAAAAATTGTCACAAATGCTAATCCAGAAATATCCGACACCATAAAACAACTTGTATGGGTTCCTGGCAAGACGGGAACGACGCGGCGCACATAGCCGCCCGAGCCTCTCCCCCCCGGAGTTCCTCTCATTTCCCAAGCTCTGACCGTACACTCGTACATTACCAGCTAACCACATTCTCTGAGGTCACAACATACCTGCGCTCGGTAGGCGGGCGTTCCCGTTGCCGCCAACGGCCTGCATAGAACTGAGGAGCGGAGTCTTCACCGGCTGCAGACGGGCTCATTCTACAGCCCCGCAATCCTCAAACAAATCAACCCATCCTTCTTAGGTTCGTGTAACTTCTCCGGTTATTGTACAGACACGTATCATATGGTATGGGCCTACCAGTGTATTCCAGGGTTAAAAGTGAAAGTGAAGCCAACGAGGGAGGGCTGGGAGGCGGCCCGGACCAGCTGCTCGGACCTAGCGTCTCAGCGGTCTCTCGTCCAGCGGGCACGGGCGGCGGCCTCGACCAATGGGATGCCGAACCGAGGAATACCAACCACGCAAGAGAGGCCTAACTGCCTCTCCCTCTCTTTAACTCTCTCTTGTACATTAATAAAGTTTTTCCTCCTCCTCTACACTACAATTAATCAGTGTTTATTTGCTTATCGGGTTGCACACCTACCAATATCCAGGCCTAACATCTCTTCACCTGCGCCACCTAAACTATTCGTTCATCTCGGCCTTTGTTACCATGACATTACCCACATGACTTCTTTGTGTGGGCGCCCGTGCTCGACTCGTCATAGTCCCGCCTGTTGTTATCTTGGGCAGTGCGCCGACACTTGCGGAGATAGAATTTATTTACTTATTTACAAGAACCTTACAGGCCCCCGCAGGGGCATAGCGTAAGGGGAGGCAAAAAACAGTAAAAGCAAGACAAGAGCAAGTAAGCATAATATGACAACGTGAGGCTAACCTTGCATTGCGAACACAAGGCACAAAAACACGACGACACAATATACTGCCAAGGCGAAACTATAGATTATAAGGCGCAGTGCATACACAGTACAACTTAACAAAATACTTCACAAAAATACGCCAGCAACAACAAGGGGGTGAACAATTTAAGGAAGCAAACCTAGGAAATGACTGGTTACACGGTGGCGGAAGGAGGCATGGTTTGATATGGAAACGATATTATCGGGCAAATCGTTCCACAGACAGATGGCACGTGGAAGCGCAGAACTATTGAAAGTTAATGTACGACCGAAAATGCGCGAGTAACTGAGATTGTTATGCAAACGTTTTGACATGCGCAATGGTCCTTCAAGAGGAAGGGGCGACAGCCTATTACCATAAATGTACTTGTGAAACAAGCACAGAAGTGCAATGGAACGTCGTGTATCAAGTAAGGGGATGTCATTATCATGTTTAATTTGGGTGACGCTATGAGAAATATCATAATCAGAAGAAATAAAGCGTGCTGCTCTATTCTGCACGGCTTCAAGCATATTGTTAAGATATTTTTGGTGAGGTGACCATACAGGGCTAGCAAATTCCAGTTGAGGACGGACAAATGTAACGTAGGCCAGCTTTCGTACGCAATTAGGGGCATTTTTTAAGTTTCTTCGTAAATAACCTAACGATCGCGAGGCCTCGGCACAAATGGCGGTGATATGGGAAGCCCATGACAGGTTAGAAGTGAAGTGAACTCCGAGGTATTTATATGAAGTTGCTTCAGAGACGGGAGAGCTGTTTAAAGAGTGTGTGAACTCAGAATTGGCATGCTTGCGGCTGAAAGAGATAAATTTACATTTAGATTCGTTAAGGTGCATTTGCCAGGTCTTGCACCAACTAGAAACAGTTAAGAGGTCATTTTGGATAGCGATGTGGTCGTTAGTATGGGTAATGTTACGATATAGTTACGATAATGTTACGAATTCTAGGACAAGAGGCCGTGATGAGTGTGGCGTCATTCACAGTGGAAATGACGCCCCGAATCACCAGAATGTAGAAAATGGCGCTGCTACTTTCGAGGCAAACATCAGCGCAATATCGCTATTGGCCGCGAGGGCCACCACTGGAGAGCCCGGCGCTGCGATCGTTTTGACGTCACTTGTAAGATCCCCGTTGCTGTGTAGTTAGCTTGCACCGCGCGACATTTCGGTTAGGACGCGCTTTCTAGGTGCATTGTCGTGCTTATTTTCGGCGTTTGACGTTAATTATCATTGCGTAAAGCGTATTTTGACCTCATAGGTACTTTATAACCGTGGCAGCTGCCCGCAAACGACTTGAGCGGGGTGGTGTATGCGGACCTATGCGACCAAACCCGGTGTATGCGTAAGCTGCGGCTCGTTTCCCCGACCTACATTTAGCTCGGCTAGGACCATCACCGATTTAAATTTCTAGCTTTCGGTTGTCGTTCTCACGCAATAAGTGAAGCAAGAAATCGTGAAGCGTTTACTGCTCGCAGAAATGCTCCGCACACACGTCTGCCATGCCTGCCCACCGGCGGCTTGAACAAACGTATAGGTCGCGACTGCACAACTTGTTGCCGCTTTTTAAAATCACACTGATCGCGGAAAACAAGTTCCACATTCGCGAAAGTGGATGTTAGTGTGGTGAAACATTGTGCTGCGTAGTGTCATCAGCTGCAATTTTCAAGGCGATGCTCAAATATCTGCCGCGATCTACGGCGACTGGCCGCGGATGTCGGGCCCCGCGCCGCCGGCACTGGTCGGCGACTTTGGCTAGTTTCGGTTTCCGAAATCGTGGCGATCCTAGTGGCACGGTGCTGCGGCGTGGTCCTTCCCTTTCCCTCAGTGTTTCTTTCTTTCCACACCATCAATGCTTCGGCGCCTCCTCACGCATGAGCAACAGCTCACCGGCGCCAATATTTTTTTTTTTCTTTCTCTCGGCGCGCACGGCGGTCCAGTTCGGTACGTGAGTGAGCGAGCCGGCGTTCGAAGGGTTGCGCGGGTTGCCTAAACGCTTCCACGGGCGGAAAGTTTCGCTGCATTATAAAATACATTCGAATGTATTCTAAATATGGGGCAGCGGAGGAAGGAGTGTTACCACTCCTACGCAGCTCTGTGGTGCAGCAACACAGGGCGGTACAGTTCGACCAAGTTTCTCGCCTTCCCCAAAGACGACAGGTAAGCAAATTAGCTTTGTACAAGTTACAGTGAATTCCTTAAAAGCCGACTGATTGCACTCTTCCGTTTTCAAAGTAATTCGCGCATGTAACGTGAAGTTAATGAGACATGTCACTCGTCTTGGAGTGGAAACTAATGTGCAAATATATCCCAGCTGTGCAGGTACGCAAAGTTTTACTAGAAGTAAACGCCTCTTTGGCACGCACACTCTTGCTCGCAAGATCAGTTTATCGTGGCATTGCCGTTTTTTCATTGCCTTAGTAACTGCTGGAACGTTGATTCAGTATACTTATCAAGGTATTTTTTGTTTCGTGCAGCAGGTATGATTCTAGGCTTGGGCCCCAAGTCGAGGACGGTTTGCGACATCACTGGACGTTTCCTCCGATGACTCTCCTCAATCCATCCAATGTCATCACGACGCACCTGCTCACAAAGGAGGCAAGCTAACTGTACGCGCTTCTTGCCTTTCACGGCGTACCTACTACCACAGCGATTGGTGGCGTGGAGGTGCTGCGCCCTAAGCATTTTTTCCTCCGCCGTCTTGCTCCAAAACGTATATTTGCGGCGAAACTACTTCAGTGTTCCGAAAAATTTGACGTAACCCCGCGGTGTTCAATGCAAGTCGATTTTCACATAAAGCAGTGGAAGGCCAAACTAAAATACATGCGTTGTCTGCAGCCGCCATTGCAAGCGTTTCGCTCATTAAAAAATAAATAAAACCAAGTAGCATTGCCGGCTTTGCTGTTCAATCTAAACTGCGCGCCCGCGCCTTGTCATCTTATCGCGAATGGGTTTGGTGTTCCATAGTTCTGAAGTTCGAATGGTCATGCCGTATCGGACAGGATGAGGTAAGAGGCGCTGCCCAGACACGAGTTAGAGGGTAGCTTGTAACAACCTGGCCGATATCTGCGGCTTAAAATACAGGAAAGCTTCTTTCTTTCTGGGTTTCTTCTCCCCCCCGCCTTCCCTCCCACGCCCGGTAAGCAGACTGTTAATTCTCGCGCCATTAAAAGAAAAGACGGGTGCGTTCGATTTGTGTTCTGTGTTCTACGACGTGCACATGGTTGCGCATTGTTTTTGTACGTAGATATAATCCAGCAAAGAGTGTCTACAGTGCGGTCATTGTGTTGCAACAATTTTTTATGGCTGCATTTTGTTGGTGTGAACATGATTTCTCGGAAGTGTATGCAGGTTAATGGGCGGGTCAACGCTTTCTTTCAGAGTTTGCGTTAACTCGCCCGAAAGGCAGGGCTTGAAGCATACGTGTGCGTGCTTTCTTTTAACATATAGATTCCCAATTATTGTGTCTCTGAACTGAAACGAATTTTTTTAATGTCTAAAGAACATTCCTGTCTCAAGGTGAGCCCAAGAAATAAGTATACATTGAGTGCAACTTTCAAGTTCTTTTCTTCTCCAGCCGAGGTGTGCGCGAAAAAAAATCTGTGTAGGGACTAGAACTTTCGAAGTTCTTCTTTCGTAATCAAGTATTGTGTACCTAAATGTGTATTCATGGCTGTAACTTTTGCGCAACATTAGATGGAGACCGATACAAAAAGGGACTCGAAGACCTGTACCTGTCACCGTGTAAAGTTGCGCAAAAGTTACAGCCATGAATTCAGAATACCAACTAGCCCGCCTAACCGTGTTATTGTAAATGTGTATGTAGCACGTTTTTTCCCTATTGTACAATATTGTATGCCTAAATTTGCATATGTCATATTTTTGCTTAGTCCAATACTGTGTACATAAAATGTATGTGCAATATATTGGTGTAGTACATGTGTTTTCATGACTTCGAATCAAAGACGCCCTCATATGAATTTTGAATAAATGCATAGCAAAAAAAATGTTTGTGTAAGACTCCAATTATTCTCGCCACAACGACAACAATTCGACAGCAGAAAACGTACTATTACCTACATGTTTTCTTCGTTCAATTATTAAACATGTTGTTGCACACATAACAAACGACGGGCGGCGGCCATTTCGAGTCATCGGCGCCGCTCGTCCAACTTTCGCGCCTGGTGCCATTGCCGAGCGGCCCATGAGGCAGCGACCGGCGGTAGACGCGAAAGTTGGACGAGCGCCGGTGTCAGGGGCCGGCGCGCGGCAGCACGGCCTGGCTGCCGTGGGATAAATGACGTCAGCAGCGTCCGCGACGTCAGCAAACGCCCTTCCCCCCTCGCCACTCGTTGCCATCGCGATTAATGCAACGTTTCTCAGAGGCCACGTACTACTAGGGGAGGATTTGGCGCTGCTGGCGCGAATTACGTGGGACCACGGTGGATGCGAGAGAGGCCGCCCCGTGCCGCCGGCACGACGTTCGCGCACGGCGCGGCGAGCGACCGAAGGGTGGCGATACCTGCTCGACAAAATCAGCTGAGGACGTGGCCGGTATCTTGATCATCGATTGCTTAAGTGGAAGACAACACAGATACAAGCTTCCACATTCGAGAAAGGGTGTGACAGTGTAGTGAAATGTTGTATTACGGACTGTCATTCGCGGCTGTAACGATAGCGGCGATGAAATATCAGCCGTGACGCTAAGCCTAAAGTACCAAACATCGGACTCCGCGCATCCGGAACCGGCAGTGAAGTAGCTGTTAAAAAAGACCCTCTTCTAAAACTCGACGCGCCAAAGCGTGTTGCTTTGGGTTCCCCGAAGTTCTTGGGGGCCTCCAACACTTGATTCCCCTATTCTTAAACTCCCGAGTACCTCAAGACGTGTTTCGCATGGTACGCAACCGCGCCTTCTGTGAGCAATCGTGAGTTATCAAACTTGATGTTAGAGGAAGGTGCAGGTGCATTGTAAACAAACCAAAGCCCGTGTTGCAGAGGTCCTAATTAAAAATCAACATAGCCACGTGTAAACCTGCTCGAAGGCGTTAAAAACTTGCGTTAATACCATTTGTACAGTGTGTAAAAGTTGTCGCGAATAGTAAACATATTAGCAGTACAGACGTACTAGTGATCATTAATCAATTCAGGGCATAAATATAAAAAAAAACATTGGAGGGGAAATAGGCACTGCTTAAGCCAAAGTGAAGATCGTACCCCCAGTTTTAAACCTGTGCTGCGAAGCGATCCGCTCACCGGTCTCACGTAGTCATTCATTTACCAGGAAATGCGCGCAGTACGCGTGGTTAGAACACAACTGAACGGCACGTTTCTGTCGGCATTGCAAGGTCTATTTTCTTGCACACAGAGTCGCATACATGTCCCGTCGCAAGTAATTCGTATGAATTAACCGCTATATTTTACTCGGCACCAATTGTATCGTCCTCGGCGTTAGCTGGCTGCGTACTAGCTGTCGGTGGCGATGGTAGCGACTACCCATCCGCGGCGGTGTCGTCGGGAACAAGCGAGCCGTTGATTGCTTGGCCGGATTATTCGGTCTGTAGGCAAATTTCTTCTGTACTTCGCATCGAAACCGCGAGGAGGGGTAAGCACAGGAAATGTGTTCTAGCAGACGACAGCATAACCCGACGTCCTACAAGAGACGTCACTCGTAGGTGGCGCCACGGTATGTCCTCGGGACCAATAGGCGCATGCACAGTGTGGCATAAAAACAGGCCATTCAGGCTGTGTTGTACACGTTATTCCTCACAGTAACGAGATACTGTTACTCGTTTCGTTGCCCTAAAGAGAACTATACACGTAACCGGTTTCCGTTTTTAAAAAGAAAGTAACTTAATACGTGAATCGTTAACGAAAATAGTAACTAGGTGAAAGGTACTCGTTCCTCGTAACGCTTGTACACGTCTGCGAATGGGGAGGAGAATGTAGTGGTGGTAGCCATAGGCAGCGCCGTTATGAGAACACGTAGAGTAAAGTCACGGAGTAAAGTCGCCAAGTTCGTGTGACTTTACGCGTGAGTTCCTCTAGGTCGTGCCCCCGCCGCTGGGCTGCAGCGCGGACTGCTAGCCACCTCTGCAGGCTTACGGCTCCGCCGGTGGGGTGGCGCCAATGTTCTCAGTGACCAGCACCGTTGTCGGCTGCTTCTCTCCACTTGTGCGAGCCAGGGATTTACGCGCTCAAACTAGCTCGTTGTGATGCTTAGGTGCACTGAAGAAGTGTTTCTGCTCTACCTCAATTATATTTCGAGCTTTTGACGCCTCCATATACTGTGGAGCTGTTTTGCAGAGCGAATAATTAAGAGCACATCAGATGATCTCGTCTTTGGTCTAGATAACATGAGAGGTCCAATCAGCTCAACAATAAGTACAGTAATCCCTCGTTATAACGAAATCGCTTTATTCGAAATATCGCTTTATTCGAAATATATTCTGGCCCCAACCCAAACGCATTCATTTTCGGCAGCATTACTCGAAGCGTCAGAAGAGCTCGACCCGCTTAGAGCGAAGGGGCGAGCGGAGGCGTCGCTGTGCCGAGGCGATCCATCGGCTAGCCCGGCTTTCAGCATGGCGGGTGAACGCAAGCTCCCGGGCCATTTTCTCGAACCGGTCATGCTCGATTCAGGCGATCTCCATTTTCGGGAAACGGTCCGAATGCGTGGTAGGGTCATTGAATTTCGTCGCAACACATTGGTCAACGGGGCGGACACGCCGGTGCGCGAACACTGACAATCGAACCGTAGAATTAGCAGTGTCGTCGACTACGAGGCGCCGAAGAACTCTTGTGTTGCGAACTTCACGGCTGCACCACTCGGGAAAAAAAATTTCCGAGTGGTCATGCAATGCCGCTAGTGCGAATCCGGTCTGTTTTCATGATTGCGCTTGTACGCCCAATGAGCGGTTAATCGTTTTATTTATTTATTTATTTTAGCTCAACAAACACAACTTCAGTCTCGAGCCGCGGAATGATGTGCGGCACTTTTCAGCGCGAAACGCTCGTAGTGTTTCGTGACGCCCGCACACCCTCCTATAAAAGGGGCACTGCCGCTGCCAATTTTTGTGGGCGGCGACCAGTGCTTCCTTCAATGCTTAATCAAATTGGAGCAGGGGTTGCTCGCGCCCGGCAAGAACATGAAGCAGCCAAAGCTCCCTGCCTTTTTTGCACCTGAATAACGTTTTGCTTCAGTGAATACATTGTGCTTTGATTCCTCGCAGCTGTGGCGTATAATACGCTCCACTGGTTTAGGTTTTCTCGAGTATTCAGTTATATCAAAATACTGCTTATAACAAATTTTTTCGCCGTCCCGCTGACTTCGCTATAACGAGGGATTACTCTATTTGAACTGCATAGACTTTTCAGATGCCATGCAGAAAACTCTTCCCCATCCAGTGGTTTGCACAAATCAGTTTGGGTCAGCAACAGCACCGCACAGCTGAAAAAGTCCTTTTTTCAGTTTAGTACACTGTAAGCATGGCACGGACGAAAAGAGGAACGAACAAAATATATAGGCACCAATACATTTTGGTTTCATTCTGTTTTCGTCCACGTTTGCTAAGCGCCGTGCAACTAGTAGAACAACGAGTTTAATTTGGCTGTTGTCTTGTATCAGATCAGTGTCCTCTCAGTCTCTGCCCAACCCATTTTTCATTTGTCTGAATCGTCGTAAAAGTGTCTCTTTGAATCGTAGAAATGTTTTAAAGATATTTTAGGGATGCCTAGAGGAAGACTCCTTTATTGAAACGATGTTTTCACCATGTTTTCCCAGCGCCTACGCAATTATTCTAGTTATTTTTCTCTAAGTCTTGCGACTCCTATATTTATATTAAATTGCTTGTTAACTAAATAGCCGTATTCGAGCCCTTGCCAATCCCCTCTGCGGATACAAGACACTCCGCCAAGGGGAAGGTGAGGAAGTATGTGCTATAGCAAAAGGAAAAACAACAACTGAAGAAGAACTTCGAAGATGAAGGTGCAGCCTTCCTCTGGGCCAAGAGATATAGGCATCTAGGCGCTTCTCGCTCAGATGCCCTCTTATCCCATGGACGCTATAGACATTTAAAGCTCACGTAGTGTCTGTCTGTCTTTGTGGTTGGAGACAATGAGAAATCCCCTTCACCGAGCTGCGCCGCAGAATTCCGAGGCTAAATTTATAGCTGTTTAGAACAGCGCTTTCCCCTGCGTAATTATGTGTGCGGTGCCAGGTATTGGAATCAGTGAACCATTTTCCCCACCTGTCGCCGCTTCTCGGCAGCTAGACAGCTTTGTTTGAAGGAGGCAATTAAACGCACGGGGTTGACCCCATCTTCTGGAGCAACAAATTCGGTGTACGCAAAGAGGGATAGGCGTAATTGCATCGAAGCCTACCTTGGGCTGCCGGTAGCTTGAATTGCTGAAGAATACACAATTAATGAATAATTGAAGTTTCAGTCATAGCAAATTTTATTCCCCGGCCTTTTTTATTTCTGGAGATATATTGGTATTTCAAAGTCCTATCGAAGCACAAGTGTTTAGCCCTGGCCAATCCCCCTTGTGGGTACGTGCCAATTAATTGAGGGCATAATAATCATCATTCACCCCGTGAACACTATCATCATCCAAATTCCTTCTCGCGTTATACACCCGAGACGCCACCGGGCCGCTTCACCGACGAACCCATCAGCCTTGAACCTCGACTAAGTGCTTCCCCAATGCTGCTGCCACCCAACCTGGCACCGCGTCTAGTCATGAGGTCTGTGCCATGATCATCCGCTGCCGTGCCGCACTTCACAAGCGCCATTGGCTTGCTTGCAAATGGTCCTGAAGCAGACGGACCTGTGAGCAACGGTGCCAACACTCCCTCCTGTCCTGTGCCCGAAGACACCGAGCAGCGGCAGCAGGCAGCCATTGCAGAGGAAACGAACGGTGGTGTACAGGAACGGACCAACATGGAAACCTTGGGAGCAAATGGCCATGGAGAGGGCTTACCTTGCGGCGGCAACTCTCCAACGGCAAAATCTCCAGGGTGGCATAACACTTCCCAACGTGGACAGAGTTGCAGCACATGGAACATAAAGTGCGAGCTAAGGGACTATAAGCTCCGGACAGCAGTCAGCTAGTCGTGGCAGCCATGACACGTGCGGCCAACTGGACTCAAGAAATCGAGACGCTGAAGTCAGCGACTGCGCGGGCGTCTGCTTGCGCATCCCCAAACAGCTGGAAGGAGAGAGATACGGGCCACTGGCTGTTTTGCTCAGAGCGAAGTCCCGCTGTTCATCAGCCAGCTTGCTTCCAGCACATCCAACGGTAGCGAGGGAGTTCGGGCCTTAGGTTCCACTGTTCTTTCGTCACCATGTTTCTGGAAGATATTTTCGTGGATTTTGTCCGTAACAATACATACAACTCCTCGCTACACGTATGGGTGTGATACACTAGCAAAAGACATCTGAAAGTTTCCTTTCAATAAACGTATTAATATTATGTATGTGTGTACCTATGTATGCGTGTATAGATGCGTACGCGCGCGTGCGTATGTATGTATGTATGTATGTATGTATGTATGTATGTATGTATGTATGTATGTATGTATGTATGTATGTATGTATGTATGTATGTATGTATGTATGTATGTATGTATGTATGTATGTATGCATGCATGCATGCATGTATGTATGTATGTATGTATGTATGTATGTATGTATGTAAAAAGTATGTTTGTATGTATGTTTGTGTGTATGTATGGATGGATGGATGGATGGATGGATGGATGGATGGATGGATGGATGGATGGATGGATGGATGGATGGATGGATGGATATCTACCCTTCGGGGTGGCGCAGTGGCTAAGAGTGAGCCCATGTGTTGTGGTTCAATCCCAGTTGCAGGGGTTGCTGTTGCGAGGGCGGCGCCACCCCGATATCTACCCTTCGGGGTGGCGCAGTGGCTAGGAGTGAGCCCATGTGTTGTGGTTCAATCCCAGTTGCAGGATTTGCTGTTGCGAGGGCGGCGAAAAAATGGCTGTGCATCGAGATTAAGCGTCAGGTTAAAGAGGCCGTGGAGACAAAATGCAAGTTTTCTTGATTCCAAAAATTCCCTCGTTGGAATAACTCTGACACCACCTTTAATGCAGACCACTAAAATAGATTATAAAATGAAGAAATCGGGGAATAGGCATGCGACACCCCAGCTAACTTTAGTCAAGTTTTTATTCAAACAAAACACCGTGATTGCCACAGACATAGCAACGAGCAAATGAAAGTATTGAAAAAAGAAACTACCATTTAAGAGGAAAGAAGATTACCGGGCGTTTTAATAGTTTTCATTTGGCAGCTCATGCTTATATAAAAATAAGCGACACCAATGCATGCTGAATAGCGATTATGGTGCACCCCAAAGCATGGAAGGGCAATGTAAATCCTGTTCCAGTAAAGCCATGGATTAGGTATACGGTTACGTTCTTCACTTGTATTATATCTCTGAGTGCTTCATATAGTAAGACTAAACATTGCCGAGAGTATTTAGCGGTTGTAAAAATACAGTTCACGAAATTTCTTTAACCACAATCATCACGAGAAAAAAGGGGATTCCCAACCGCAAGTTACGTAACAATATAAGAAAGAATCAACAAATTTAAACCTCATACAGTGAAAATACACGCTTCTTAATGTTACGCGTGAAAGGTGCAGCGGTAGGCAGGGTTGAGTGATGCCTGGTCACCGCACCGAAAGGCTGCCGCGAACTGCGCCTGGTTGGACACTGGCAAGTTGCAGCGTAGAGCGTTCGCCGGGTAGTTGTAGGTATAGGGGAAATACGGGCTGGATCCACAGAACGAGAAGCAGCTGGCGACATAAAACGCCTGCTCCGGCGTGTAGCCCAGCAAGCCTTTCTTTTCGGGCAGCGTCTCGTACGCCAGCCGGGCCTTCTCGGTTCCCGCCGTGTCGGCGAAAGCCTCCCTGAGGGAGTTTGTGGCATGGAGGGCGTCCCTTGTGATCTCCTCCACCTGCCCGTGGACGCACATGAGCCGGCTGACGAAATTGCTCGTTGAGTTCGGCGTATACCAGTCCATTGGCTCGCCTGTCCTGGTCACATTGGTGAAAAACGGATCGAAGGCCCGCGTGAGCTCCTGACCGAGCATCCTGCCAATGGCACCGTAGGGAATGGCATTGGGCACACCAACGGACGTGAACGGCGGCAGCATGAGGCCAGTTTTGATGACCATGACATGGAACAGCGGTAGGTATTGCGCGTTCGCGCCAATCATATCCTCGTTGATGTCTTCGCGGTGCACGGTCACACTGGGGCCCTCGTTGAGCAGACGCTTGTACTTGTCCATGTGCCGCTGTGACGCATTCAACCACGACTGTAGGAAAGGTTGCGTGAACTGCGGCAGATGGTCGTAGTAATCGTCGAGTGCCGAAGCTGACTTTAAGTGCTCCGGCTCACCGATGACGGGGATGAGACTGGACAGGTGTTTTGAAGCACCATCTACTGTGTTAGTGTCAAACCAGGCGCGGACGTTTTTCTGCGTAGCATTGCGCACACCTTCCCACACCAGTCCAGTTTGCTTGGCCGCGTCGGACAGCTGCAGGCCCTCCCGGAGAAATCTGCTGACAGCGTACGGGGCGATCTGCGAAAAATTAGGTCTTGTTTGTGATTTCGACCGCGCTTATTCTTGAAGGGACACTGAAGTGAATTTGTCAAGCTCCCGTTTTTGCTTGCACTGCGTAGACTGGCTCAAATTAGCCCACTTTTCATCGTTTATCCGGTTGACAAATCGGTAATTATTTTACAAAGCGCCAAAGAAGAAAAACTACCATGCGCGGTTTGCGGCGGCCGCACCAACTAAAGCTGTGACGTTGGGAGGAGCGGGACCGTGATTGGACGATGCCCAAGGTGAGCAACCAAACAAGTTTCGGTTTCGGTTTCGGTTCTGTAAAACACAACCTGTGCGTTGTTGGATGGGCATTCTCAATAACTCAGTAATCATCGTACCGCGCTTCTGCCATGTTGTCAGCTGTAAAAATGCATAAAGATAAGCCTCCCAGGACGGCTTGGAATCGTAGCATTCACTAGCCGAGGCCTACGCAGTGCATGGACGCCCTCCGCGTGCCCGCAGACGCACAAATGTCATGCGCTTCCCCCCCCCCTATTTGGAGCTTGCCTCACTCATGCCTGTACCGTAAAATGCGTGTTCGCACCAGGCCACCAGGCCAAGGGTCTGTTCATTCTGGCCTGTGCCCACTGCCCGCAAGCAGTCGGTGCTTATGGACAGCACGCCAACGAGAACTCGCTAGCGCGCCAGTGCCAGCCTGCGCGCGTTCTGTGAACTAGTTCGTGGAGCCATGAACGTTGCGGCCCAAACAAAGGTGAACTCAATGTAGAAAACATCGGCAGAAAACAAAAAAGTTAACTTACAAAAAAAAAGAAGCACGTACCCGCGGGGATTCGAACTCGTGACTTGCAAAACACTCGGCGGCGACATACCTGCAGCCTTAGACAACTCGGCTACGAGACGGGCTGCGCCGACCATGGTAATATAAGGTATATACAGTCGAACACGGATATATCGAACTCCAAGGGGATCGCGAAAAAATTCGATATATCAATAATTCGATATATAAAACACTCCTATCTGAAGATTATCTGACAAATCCGCACATCACTGAGAGTTTTCTGAAGTCGTGGAAAACGGTAGTTTACCGTTTTGACCCTCAAATCACGGAAACTCCGAACCGCAGCATGATGACCACCGCACTTTATTTATCATTGAAATGTCTTTGAGCTTCGCTTGTTTTTTCTTCTGCGTCGTAAAGGTTGCCAAATTGTCTTCAAGATTACAAACATGCACAAATGAGAAAATCAACGCTGTACACTGTGCCACAACAGAGGCGAATAACGCTGACGGAACCTCGGCTGCAGTAGGCGGTTGGGAACGTTGTCAGTCACTGACTGCCGTTATCTTCAGTATCCGAACCGAACACCTCCCCCATGTGGAGGCGTGCAACGAAGTCGCTTTGCACACGACACGCTCCGGAATAGCCGGGGCGGGTTGTGCTGCATTCGCCTTTACGTCAACGTTGATGTGTGCTTCACCCTCAAAACTACTGCGAGGAATTCCGAACGCCTTTTCAACCAACATCTTTTCAGCAGCCTGCACCCGACGAATTCCAGCCTTCGTTGCTCCGAAATGAATGCCTTGGACAAAACAAATTCACAACGTCACATCGGTCCCCCTGCACGAGCCACCAAACAGCTCAGTCACAGAAAAAGAGTGCCTGCGGTCAATTTCTTTAGCTCCTTTATGTCCTTTCGCCCCAACCACTATCTGCGTTCTAGCTATCATGGAGCTGCCCCTCGTGCTAGCGTGAAAACAGCTGTTGAAGGCCATCAAACGACATAATGCCGCGTACGCCGCCTTTGTCTCACCAAGCCAGGCAGCTCCTGCGATGAGTCGACATTATCATCAACTCCACCCCATCAGAGGAAGCAAACTTTCAGGGGCACATTCGGCGCGGAATTCGATATATCGAATTTGCCCCTGATCAGGAGTTCGATACACGCGCACAACAGCCGTATACTTTTGCATGGGATTTTTAAGGGGATGTTTGCATTGTTCGATATAGACAATAATTCGATATATCCGTGTTCGATATATCCGTGTTCAACTGTATTGTACAACAAGTTTACATTTTTATTTAGTTTTGGCATTTCAAGCAGCTTAGGTGACTATTTGTTGTATTGTGCTCGTGCAGTAAGCGTCCCCCGAGTTTCCGCAATAGCTCACGTCTAGCAATTGCATTTCGTAGACGGAAAAGCGTTCGCAGATGCGTAGTCGTGCTGCTGACCGCTGTGCTTGTTCGCCCAGCGCAAAAAAGTGCTTCCCGCACCCTATTTTTACGCTGTACGGTAAAAATATCAGTTGATTTTATTTCCTTAGTACCTATATTGACTTCGCTGACTCTTCTCCCGCCTTCAAGAGGCCTTATATTTTCCTACGGGCGTACCAGTCAGCGAAGCGTCGCATGTGCGTTTGCGCAGCGCTTGTGTGAAGCGACCTTGACTTGGAGCTAGATACAGTGTACAAACTAACCAAGTAAAGAAAGGCCCATTCTTCCATTCACAAACGTGTCCTGGCCCTGGCTTCGTTTCAACTGAGCGAACGAATTGCGACGACCCGTCGGCGTCCGGCGGACGAAACGCTGGGCCGACTGACTCTGTCTGAAGGCCGGGGAGCCGTGCAGATAGCTCAGCCAATTGCGAGCTCGGCTCCTCTCGACGTCACACGAAAACGCCGCAGAAAATGGGCGAGCGTAAAGAGAGGAGGACAGCATTTTCGAATTAAGTTTTCCACTAAATAAAAGCGCGTAAACGCGCCCAGAGTGGTCGTAACATGGCCTGGGGACCCAGGACTACAATTTGCGCAAGTAATCCCGCAATGTTTACATATCACTTCAGTGTCCCTTTAATGTACGACCTAACACAACATTGCAACCCTTTTATGTGCAGGCTACTACAGATAACTCGTCTAGATACCACAGGCGGTTCACCGTATGTTGCTTTGACTGCATAATGAATACCTGCTCCACCCTGCCGATACGATCATGGCGGAAACTCGCTTGTTCTAATGGAACGTGTGGCTCTAGCAGGAACTTCCACAAAATGCCATTTTTGCTCGATGTAGTGCAGCACTTCTTTCAAACCTGTTCATGGTTTCTGTGCTTAATTGTTACTCCGACTTTCGAAAGTCTCACTGTGCTTCTGTCGAGTCCTTGTTTCCAGCTTCATCGCATCATATACATTGAAAATTGCGCCTCTTCACGATTTCAGGAAATGAACCTCCAACTCCATCTTTACATTGTCGTTACGACATAGCTATGAAATACTTATAAATACGAACTTGGCACTCCTCTCCCTGTTCTTGGGGCTGATCAAGTTTTCCCAGCAGTATGCTTTATAATATCGAAAGAATTAACTGTTGCGCAATTAAGTTCGAAGAATAAATATTGATTGCTGGTGCTTTTTCCGGCTAACAAGGCAACATTACTCTTAATAAATAGCACTTCCTGCTTACAGTCCGAGCAATTGAAATTGGCCTGTCTTTTGCTTGTGAATTGTGTTTTTCCTGAATGAATATGGATGGAGTGACACCTTAACGTATTGGAGTGTTATTCCATTTCAGCTCTTGTCTGTTTAACATTACTTTTCATTGCCAAAAAATACTCTTTAAGGAATTCGCCATCAGAAAAGCATATAATAAAACGTTTTTTTTCTTCAGCGAACCGCGAATTAGCTGACTTTTTTCCAAGTACCCCATTCTCACTACAGTTCCTAGCAGTGTATTTTACCAGCGTCCTCTAAGCAATGTCGAATGAATTTTTGAGAAACATGTCACTGGCAGAGCGCCGTTTCAATGGTCGCGCCGAGTGGACAGTGCGATCCGGAACCTGAAGTTTTCAGATGTGGTTATACGAAGGGAAGCGACAGTATCAACATTCTTACTGCACGTAAAAAATATTCCGCACACCATGCATACGTGCTTTCGCTATGATTCAATACATTACTGGTTTTAACTGTCGAAATTGATTATAGTCAGCTCAAGAAACACACTCCGCGCTACATCGAAGCAACACTCTGGCCGCACATGATCCGAACTTGAGAAATTATAGGACCTTCATTAGTGGATCTTTCAAGCGGGCAGGACGTGTAATCACTTGTTACCGGTTGGGAATGCGAAAGCAATAGCGTCCCATTGGACGCCTCAGTTGTTGAACTTCTATCTCTATTTGTCGAAAGGTTTCAGAATGTTTCAGCTTGAGACGCTAGAATCAACGCGTTCGAGTGACTTCGATCTATTTCCTACGCATTGCGCCGCATTTCGTCACTATTGCCGTGTAATGGGAGAGTGGACGTGCGTGGTGAATGTCGCTGCCCGTACACTAGTTTAACGCCGTTCTTCCGGCCGTACATCATGTGCGGTGTATTGGCGTGGACCGCCTGTCGCTATTGCCGAGCTTGCGCTCGTTCTATCGAACGCTTCGTCCTATATGCCGGCTCCAAGCCACCTGGGGTCGGACCGTTGAACGGATTCCTACGCCGACGCCTGCACTACCTTGTGAATGTGGCTGAATGTGGCCCCGCTCTACAAACTACAGGCTCGGCCCGATGAGCCCATCTTCTCCGGCTTTGCCCCTCGCTCACACTGGCAAAGTTACTTTGCGTTCTAACGCTCTCAGTAGGCACGTTCGGTCGTTCTAGCAATGACCGCATGTGGCTATATTTGTACCCCGCCGTCATACCTTAATTACTCTTCCGTATCCTCGGCCCTGCACACGCTGCACACTCTACGGCGCGTACACGCAATGGCGCTCATTGCGACGAACAAGACGGGTTGAGAGGGGAGGCGAGACGCCACCGCCTTGACTTGACGTCTTTTAAGTAACTAAGAAGGAAGCAGTGTGAACGAAGCCCCACCGACGCCAATACTACAGCAAACTCCCGACTCCTTTGTCCTCGTGTATCCGTGAACCAACGGCAAAAATATCTGCCGACAAGCGCCGTTGTTTACTAGGTTATTAATAATATTCGCAGCACCAATCTAGGCCACTTTCTGGTGCCCCGAACTGTATTCTAAAACACGTGTCTAGCGAAATTATGCGATTTGGAGTCTTATATGATAAAACCTTCCGCACACTTAAAATTCCGTTATGGTTAGCACCTAAGCAATTCAACGCGAAGAGGCATCAGTGAATGCTCGCCCGAATGAAGCAGATGACAGAAGCGAGAGTTAAGTGGGGCACTGGACATGTTGGTTGAATATGCATGATGTATAAACGACAGCGGGTGTAGCTTTCGTCTCCTATTTCGCTGTTGTGTTTTTGAAGTTATCGTACACGCGAGAGTCCCTTAGATGACGTCATTATTGCGCTTGTTAGAGCTCAGCCTGAGGGCGTGTTCCCCTCCAATAGCCAATGAATAAATCAATCCAGAAGCTGCCGCATATCTTATCACAGCTGGGGCAGCTCCCGTGTCGTCGGCTTTATAAGGGGTATGATACGTTGTATAAGAAAAGAAATTAAGTCCATGCCTTGTTCGCCAATCCTAGGCAGTTGACCGCAGATTTCAACTGTGGTGGCAGATGTGGAGGCACACATTCCACAAGGTCTTTCGAGACGCCGCCGTAGAGCTGGACTATGATGCTCCAAGCAGCGTACTGGACTAGGGTGACGTGCCTTGTTGGGTTGCTGCGCAGCACGTCTCCTAGCGCTGTGTCGCTGTTCATGTAAACGAGCACCTGTTCGTCCTTGTCGATCTGTCGATCTTTTGGCAAGTGCTTATTCACGACCCGCAACCAGTCCTCCAACGTCCAGTACTCGTAACTTCCATTGGTCATCTGCTCGAGGGTGCGAAACTCGAGAGCGACATAGGGCCCCGGATAGAGGAGGTAATACAGCGATATGAAGTCCTGGAAGCCAGCAACAATACTCCCCGCCACAGTTGACACCTCTTGTGATCTCGCCCATGGGGCGACCTTTGAGATGCACTGCTCAATGACTGTGACGTCCTCGAAGCCGTCGTTCGTGGATGGTATGTTCATAGTCAGTAGAAGGCCGTACCTGCTGTCCGTCTTGAGGTACGGCACTAGGGTAAGGCTGAACGGCGTCGAGAGGCCGTACTCGAGAGACACGCCCACAAGGAAGTCGAGTGTGTCGAAGTCGCTGGAAAAATTGGCGGAGGGCCAGTGCAGGGTGAACTTTTTGAACACGTCCAAGAGGACCTGCATAGATGCGGCAGTGGGGCATCGTTAAGTTAGGGAGGAAAAATCCTGCACACAAACAAACACCTCTGTTAGCGTTAGGCCTAGAGTGGTCGGCCAGTCCGAGAACGCAATTGGTCAGTATAATAAATATGTAGGAGGATATATCATTGAAGCGAACGACTAGACAAAAGTAAATACTAAAACAGAAAAACAGAAATATATAAAGCCAGAAATGTATTACACAACAAAGCATAAAATGATCATGAAGCCCAAGACTACAGAAATACAACTCGTAGTGAATATAAAAATTAAAAATACCGAAATTAAACATCCGTAAAGAACTTTTTTCATGTTGAGTAGAGCTCTCGTGTGGGGAATACGAAAAGCACAATTGGTGGCTATCTCACCCATGGTGGCCGGTGACGCTCACGTCCAATACTGCAATCACGAAACGCGCCCGCGGTGATAGCCAAGATGCTTGCTTTCTCTGCACACCGCGCTTCTCTCTTTTTTAACTTCATGCGCGAATGTCGCTGAGTGCGCGGTTGAAAAAATTTCCCATCTTTTCCTATGTCGGTGATTGACAGTTTGATGATTTAGCGCTTCTGTAGCGGCCCCAGAATGTCAGCCAATATATGATTGGAGCTGAGCTCGTCGCCCCTAACGTATCCGTTAGGCTATGTTCAGACTATCGACGCAAAAACCACATTGCCATCTACACACATAACAAAATGGGGCGTCACTCAGATCGTTTGGCTGAGACGTGGAATGACGTCGTTCTTTCAGTTTCAGTTACAGTTTATTAGTTATTCCATAAAGATGGTACAGTAATAGTATTATACAGACGAGGGTCGTAAAGTAAAAAAATATAACGGGACCCTCAATGAATAACAGCTACCCATAAATGTGATCAAGTACACAAGCAACTTCTAATACGAGTGCACGGCAATCAATTACCCAATATATAATTCTTTAAAGTTATTACGATAGTTGCGGCGATATTCTGGGCCCGGCCTTAGAAGCGCGATCTGCGATAAGTGCGAGCTAGCGAAACAAAAGGCGTGCCCGCAAGGCCATGCGAAGATAGAGGTCGTGGGAAAGCTCTATTGAAAGAAAAACAAAGAAAGAGATGCTAATTTAAATTCAAAGAAAGCAAAAAAAAGCAACAGAAGGCCTGCAGGTATTTCCTTCGTATCAACAGATAAAATTCCATGGAAACCTTGGGCAATATAGTCAGCCGAATATTTATTTTTCAAAGCAACTACGACGAAAAGCGCATTGAGAGGCAGTCGAACCGCCATGGCAACCACGCGAACCAGTGCAGCAGAGAAGGAAGTGAGGAGCACGGACCGAGGGAACAGAACAAAAGCGCTTATCAGCTTTTTAGTATGTACCAATTTGCTCAGCTTTGGGTGTTGCCAGTTGCGACTGGCAGCGGTGTGCCTGAGTTAATCCTTGGAATCTGCCTACTGATACTACTAATGAGATCCCTATTAATACCAATAATTTATCTAGAAATCTCAACAAATATTACGCCCTCGCACTCGCCAAGGAGTCCATGACGCAACATTGCCCGACCATTTTGCGGAGCGAACAACTAACACCGGTACGTGGAAAGGCGTCGCGTGATTGCTCTGGAAACCTTTTACAGCTACTTTTAAACATGCCTCCACGAGCGTTTTGCCGCCACAGGCAAGACTCTCGTTGGTGCGTACCTTCAGGTCGTCCCTCTCATCGTCGAAGACCTTGATGCACTGCTGGAAGCCGCGCACAGCCTTCGTGACGCTGGCGGGTGAGGAGGCCGGTGGCGCCTGTTTGAGCGCGCCCATCAGGAAGGCGGTGATGCGGAACTGGAGCATGTGAATCTGGCTGGAGTCGTGAACTAAGGACGGGTGGTTGCGGTCCCAGTTGTCGCATACGTGCTCGTACAGGTTATCGCAGGGGTCGGTGTCGGGAGCAACGCTCGCGGCCAGCTCCTCTTCGTAGTCGAAGCAGCGGATCGGGTGGTCGCACCAAGGGTTAGCGGCAAGCGTGGTCTGGTCCACGAAGTAGTTGCAACCGGCTAAGACAGCGCCGAGCAGCAACACAAGCATGCACTTGCGGTAGCCCATGTCACCGGAGACCGCTGGAACCGAATCGAAGCTACCCGAATGCCGAAACGATGGTGACAATGGAGACGACGATGAAGTGAGGATGTTGCGCTTGTTTGCATTTTTATTCTGGCTTATCTGTCTGCTACAGGTGGCTCGAATTACTAAGGAGTTAATATATATTTCTAGTTTTTCACAGTAGACTATATTCTCACGCTTTTTTGTGTGAAAAAGAAAATATTCTTCCAGTGCAATAAATGAATGTTTCAGCGCACTCAGTCATTTAGCCTTGGTCTATCATCATTATAATCATCATCATCATCATCATAAACAACAGCAACGCCACCAGAACACCATCATCGTCGTCATCACACACGAGAAGTGTCAGTTCACAACAGCACATTTTATGGGTGAAGCAAGAAACAAAAGGATGCAAATAATTAGGCCGTAGTTTATTTCTGCAACTTGCAACATTATTGTACAATTTATCACAAATAAAGTGTACCGAAATATGTACCGGAGCATTACGGTACACTTCCGGTACCAGCACTTTCGGTACGGGTATCGGTTTACCGGTACTTCCAAGGCACTTTAGCGTAATATACCGGTAAAGTGTTCCGGCATATGTACAGGAATTCTCGTGGAATTTGTTCGGAATTGTCTACTTCAGATTCGGTTTTCATTCCCTGCAACAGGCGGTGCTTTCGGCGTTATGATTGGTTGCACATTCGCTATAATTAAACGCCATCCATGGTTAAAACAGCGCAAGGGACAGGGCGAGAAAAGCTGACAAGGACGGGCGCTGCACACTTCGTACACTCAAAAGTCAGCTGCAGAATGGTCCGGATAAGCTGTCCAGCATTGCATAGGGTGAGAAGGTATCGTACAATTCAGTGCCAAAGGCCGAGCCGAGACATAGTAAGCAGTGTTAAACACGCTGCTCCGGACCTGTGATGCTCGACTGTGAGGCGTTTTGGCCGCACCTGCGGCACTCGCCGGGCTCGCCTGTGTACTACGCACTGTGTTGTTAAATGCGGGTTCCACAACATGCCGTACGTTGCCCAATTCTACACCTCGTCGGTGAAATCTTGGTATCCATGTTGCCCTCAGGCGAAGATGCTGGTGTTTACACGCAGTCTGCAGACTCACCTATGAAATAAAGAAGGCTGCGGCGCCAACTCACGTGATAGCGTTGTAAGTGCTGTGTAGAAAGCGTTGTCTAAATAAGGTAAAATATCTACAAAAGAAATAATTCCATCGCGGAGAGAGAGAGAAAAAAACTTTATTAAATCAAAGAAACGCTTCCTAGACTCGAGCCTTCATACTGCGACGCGCCATTCGTATTGCACTGCACCACTGAAGGAAGGAAGGAATAGTATAGGAAAGGCAGGGAGGTTAACCAGAATACTGAGCCACACAAACGGCCTGCTCTGAGCTGCACTGAGCCATAAGTTCGGTTTCATCATACCCACCTGCACATGTCCGGCTACAACTCATGGAGAGGGGCTGCTAACACGTTTTAAAATGGTAAAAGAAAGATCACCGCTAATTTTGGGTTAAATATTATGTTATACTAAATCTGGCAAGTTGTGGGGCCGCTGCCGTTGGAGTAGGTGGTAGACAAAACATTCTGGCCAGTTACACGCCTATGAAACCTGCTGAAACATGGCCGTGGTGTTCGGCACTTTGGTGACCCTCTCCCGCAAAGGCCGAGGTCGCTCACAACGCCACTCGCCGCGGTATGTACCTACTCGAAGCTTACCCACGGAGGTGTGGTAGTTTATCCGCGCATGCAGCCTTATGTGAAATATGCTGCCCTCTCGCCGCCTCCACGAGGGCGGTGCCATGTTCAATGGTTGAACCGGAAAGTGGGGCAGCTAGCTGCAAAGAGTGATGTGCGCTCTTGCGTGTGCGGTCGATAAAGAAGCCCACATACTGTTACATACCAGGCTGCACACAAATTCGGAACAAGGATGCTGAAGGGAGACCCGAAACAACTATAGAAATAAATGTATTATTGTTTGTTGTGTCATCGCAGGTGCCGCAAGGACCGTGGACATTGCTACTTCCTCTTGTATGCGGGCTGCGTGAGCTGCGAATCGTATCTGTTGTGCCTTCGTTCATGTAACAATCACAAGAAGAATCGCTATCCCTGTGATACGAAAGGTGTTACCAAAAAAATGAAGGAAGCTCAGACTAATGCGGAAGGCTTCAAGGTAGCACAGCTGTATGCAGCAGTACCGCTTTTCCCTTTTCGCCTCACGGCATTATTTAACTTGGCTGCTGTACGAGAGACCACCGATGTCGGTTCGTCTTCCTCTATGGCCCACGGTTCTGCGCCGCACGTGGCGTTCTTTCGTGGCGTGCGCTCATCTTCTTCCGCCACGTCCCGCGCACGTCTCCTTTCCCTCCAGACCGGGCCGCTGCTCCGTGCCTGTCACTTGCGGAAAGGGACGTGGTTTGACCTCTAGCGCTCAAGGGCAAAACTGGGCCCTCTTGCATGAACACACGCTTATTGGCAGTCGTATTCAAGGTGTAGTCTTATTCACGGATCTCAAAGGGTCAGCGAATAAGATTCCGACTAGTGCGCTTGCTCGAAAGCGCTCAGGCCAGGCTACAGAGCGGTCTTATTGAAGACTATAGGGAAAGCCGGTACCTAGACGAGGACGAGAGAGGCCCTAAGGGAAAAATGAGGAATACGCAGCCAAACTGCTTGTCGGAGTCGCCGGTGTTGGGCAAGCGTTTATTTCGAACCATGATTGGATAAATTCAAGAAAGGCTAACCATCAGGTTGAACCTGATGGTTAGCCTTTGGGCCTTGTCCCAAATACGTAACAATGACCTGCCATCCTTGGTAGGCCGACTCACGCCTCCAAGCCTCGGTCGAACGGCCGCGTAAACGAAGTCATAAACATAGATCGTTTGCTTCGAAGCGTGGGCCCCAGAATCCCTCTGGGCTGACGCGAAAAGCATCCACGTCGTCTCCCGTTGTCGCTACACCAGTCGTACTTTTCATCTCACCGCGAATAACAAAGTTGCGTATTGGCTTCGGGTTTATCCTCGTATGCTCGAATGAATCGAGCATTCCAGCGGCTCACGCCGCCTGGAACGGCGACACGATCGAAAAAACCCGCTGCCCAGCCGGCAGCTCGCTTAGCGGAGGCTGCAGCTGTGAAAAATCGCGCTGTATATTGTAGCCGAATGTTGTTATCCTGCATGCTGCTGTTGCGCGTAAAACATCCCAGCTGCTCAAGCAGAATGCGCAATCAAAATACAAATCCAAACAATCAAGCTCCGTAACCGCCACTTTCCAAAAGACTGGTGGAAAGGCGTGAAGTCGGCGCAGCTTGTCTTTGAAAATGCGATTTTATTAACGCTCTCGGGCAGAGGTATTGCAGGCTGCATGCGTTTTGCTGTTGTGTATATTTTGGTGGCACATTGCAGGTCTATTGTGAACGGCTATTTGCTGTTTCGGAGTAAATGGGCGTGATTTCATAAAACAATATATTTGCTACGTCGTTTTCGTGCCGCCGTTTCATAGCTACTGTGGCGACAGCCGACATAGCCATGGAGGAAAGAAAAGGTTTAGCTGACGATCACCCGCGTCCGAGGTTACTTTTTGCTAGTTCCTCTTTGATTTACCCGCTCGAAGTCGCAGCGGTGCGGAGCAAGTAAACCACTTCTCTCATTGTTGCTCCCTTCCTGCTTCCACCCTGCGCGACCAGATGCGCGCATGCGCGACAACTGGAGATTCAGCGTCTAAAGGTCCAACGAGACGAAAGACACAACGAGACGAAAGGTCCAACAGTAGATATTCCGTCTCGTTGGATCTTTTGTCTTGTCGGACATTCAGGCTCGATTGGACCTCCCGTCTCGTTGGATCTTTCGTCTCGGTGGACATGCAGCCTCGATTTGACTTTTCGTCTCGTTATATCTTTAGTCTCGTTGGACATTCAGGGTCGATTGGACCTTCCGTCTCGGTGGATCTTTCGTCTCGTTGGACATTCAGGCTCTTACTATAAATTGATGTCAGGAGCACACTAAAGGTACCTTGAATGCCCTCTACCTCTATGTGGTTGGGTGACCTTCTGCATGTTCACATGCAGTCTTTTTTATACGATAATTCGAAGTAAAATCTACGTCTGGCACCTCTTATTGCCGTCATAAAATTTGAGTCTGCTTGCGATGCTATTGACGAAAACAAGCTTGGTCACGAGTACGTTGCTGAGAGTGCCTAAAGAGGACTTGTTTTTTCATTAGTACCTGTTTTATTATTCGGATAACCTGTAAGGGTTTCTGTTGTTTTTTGTGTGTGCAGTATTTTCAGGGAAAAAATAGTGTTCCCGAGCTCCATGCGCATGGCAACACATGACCGCTAAGCAAACAAGCGAACAGTCACGTGCTCTTTCATGCAAAAAAGGAGGCTGCTACGACAGTCGCCTGACACTCACCGCATATACGCGTGCGAGTGTCTGTCAACTGCTCGCAGCCCGTAAGAAGCGGCCGACGCGGATGAGGGCTGTATATTTTCAGTTCGGTCTCATCAAGGCGTCAGTTTGATGTGTCATTTGTCATCCAGGATTTCACATATTAATCAGTTGTTGAGTTAAAACATCCAACTTGAATATCTTCCATTCTGGTACATCGTTTAAATATCGCGTCCACTTCCAAAAACAATGTAATTGCGCTTTTCCGTGCCACATGCGCAAGCCGAAATTCTGACCATGTGGAAGCGCAATATTTTGGATGTGTTAGAGTTCCGGAGGCTTTGAGGGCGCGTCAGAAAAATAGGTCATTGCTTTGTGCATGGCTGACTCTGTCTACTAGCTGTTCCAATTGGCAGCCGCAATATGGTAAGTATATAACAATAGACAAACAAATTAAAGTTTTCCAGCAAAGAATATAAGGAAGTCGAGCTGTGAAGCTGATCTAGAGGCGTCATTATTCAGCGAGTCCAATGAAGCATGAATTAAATCAGACCAGAGCAAGACCGAAGACAGAGCTAGCTGAAATTTACGCGTATCTTGTGCATGCGCTGCGCTTCTTTGAATCCTTTCTTGTTGACTTTCGCAAAATTAATATTTTTGGCGATTGTTTCAAACGCAAACATTGATAAATTCTGCGTGATCATGACTTCAAGAGAAGTTGGCACAATTTTTTCTCACATTAAGGGTTGTGCAAGAAAACTCAACAAGCAAAAACGCGCCACAAGTTTCAATATGGCTCCCTTTCTCCCCAAGGCGCACTTATGGTAAGTAATGTGGCTCATTAATTTTGGCTCATTGCATGTGTTAAGCTCTAGCCTATTTCACTTCCAACCACTTTTTATTCAGTCCCCTTAAAATAGGGCGTTCGCATGAGAACAGCTTCTACAACAATATTTAAACATATAAATACTTTCCAATGCTCCCTTGGCCCTAAAAATGCATAACGGTGTACACCAACAATCTGCGTTTGTCTTTCCAAAAGTTTTGCGCTATAGCAATTAACTGAAAAATGCGATGACCAGCGTTGCCCGTAAAATACACCATAGAAACAGGAAAGAAAATGGAGAGCTACAACAGATATTTTCCATTTAGTCCCGAATTTGTTCCCACTTTACACTTCTTACCACGCAGGAACATGAAAGGCAAATATTTTCACCATATAGGCTCAGAGCTTCTTCAAGCCTTCGGTAAAACTATATTTGGTTCTCTTGATTGTGCATATTGTGCACGTGTCGCACTAATGCCGGTAAATACTTTATTGCAGTAATTCTATCTATTTACACTTCTGAGTAATCGACAGGTATAAGCTTTAGAACATAGAAAAAAACCGTCCTTAAAGCTTATTTAGAACGTACGCATCGGAAAGCGAAATCCGCAAAAGGAACATAAGTTTAGGTTTCTGTTCAGTCGACCAGCGTAACAAGGAAACTAGTATAAAATTGCGCGTGAAGACTAAGAGGAAATAGCAACCTGTGCACATACATACTCGGAATTTCAGTGAAATCCCGGCTGCCACGTATTCATAGTTGTCTTTCAGTTTTGCTTTGTTCAGGCCTTTACCTGCCTCTTTTTTAGAGGGGTTAAGAAGGCCAAATGCAACAGTATAATTCGATAAAGCCAGCCTTTGGTCACCCACTAAACTCCATATTAGCCCTGAAAGACGTTTTTCTTAACCGAAAAACAATTCGAACATTTGAAAAAAAAAAAGATTGAAATTTTACGCCACACCACGACAGCGGTGACGTAATAGAGAAATACCCAAACTCTTCGTTTCAAGAGCCCCACAGTGTTTAATTGCGAACATGCCCACAATACGTTTAATTTACTTTAGCCCGTCTCCCCCTTATGTTTAATTTACTGCACACACCGGCAGCTCAATGTGCAAGGTAGTGACTGCGCTACTGAGCACAAACTTGATTGATTGATTGGAGGGTTTAACGCGCCGACGCAACGCAGGCGATGAGGCGCGCGGTAGTGGAGGCTCCGGATTAATTTTGACCACCTGGGGATCTTTAACGTGCGCCGAAATCTCGTACACACGGGCGTTTTTGCTTTTCGCTTCCATCAGAAAAGCTTCGGCCGCGGCCGGGAATCGAACCCGCGACCTCGTGCTCAGCAGCGCAACGCCTTAGCCACTGAGCCACCGCGGCGGGTTGAGCACAAACTTGTGGTTGGTGACTACGTAGGGTAACGTAGGAGACGCAAAAGCATCAGTATGTATGAATTTGAGCGCCCGTTATAGACGTCATCAGTGAATCCGTAGCCCTCCAGCATGCATGGGTGTCCGCAAATTACTGGCTGCATATTTTGTTTTGAAATCCCTGTTTTGACACATGTTTATTATTTTCATAATGCATATCGGGATGATGGATACCGCTGTCTGGTATTGCTCTCGGACCGTTCTCGGATGGAGTAACATACAACCATTGAGGGATAGACAAAATATACTTGAAACGAAGGAGCGAACAAAATAGAAAGCGCAAGCCGCCGATGCTGCTTGAATGCAATTATTTATTCTAAAAGCGGTTCAGATAAATTTGTGTGCTCGTTAATTCTAGCCAACCATTAAGGAGTGCTCCAGCTAACTCTAAAAGATAGCCCATGCGTTGGTAAAAAAATCAAAGAAGCAGAAGTTTGTTTTTCTAGCTTAAGAGTAATTGGCGAAATTTTGTGATTTCCGGGGTAGTCTCACACGGCATTAATGACACGATGGTACTCTGTGCCTCGAACAGATTTCCGTACTAAAACCCACACTTTATTTTTGTGTTGCGGTGAACCTATTTTGAGAAGGTTCACGGAAGCTATCCGGTACATCACGTTCATATGCAACGCTTTATATTGACGCAAAAGTGAGGCCTACATGCGACTACCTCCTCTGTCACAGCGCTAATTTTATTAACGTAGTGTAACGTTTGGCACAACGCACTTGAACGTATAGTTATCGGCTTAATCTTAAAAAAAAAATCGTATGCGTATCTTGAATGAAACAATGGGGCCTGAATATTGTCGGACCCTTCGTCTCAGTAGACCTTTCATCTCGCTGGACATATTGGCTCGATTAGACCTTCAGACTCGGTGGAAATTTCGTCTCCTTGGACATTGAGGACACAAGCGACAAGTAGATATTGGTCGTCGCTGCAGCCGCCATCCGCCGCTGCTGCCGAAGCAAGATCGGTGCGCTAGAGAGACCATGGGGCTCGCGCGCGCGTCGTAGCATTGTAGCGTTCTGAAGACCACAGAACAGGTGATGCCCCATCCACAGGGACGAATCTCAGCAAGAAATGATTTTGCTTCGTGTTAGCAAAAGCTGAGACACTCGTTCGTAAACCGTGAAGAGAATGTGAACAACAACGCTGGTGTCGTGCAAAGAGCTGCACACCTAAGTGTACCGTGCTTGATATCAACTTTTGATACCGTACCTCACTGCTTATCGCTCACGGTGCGTTTGTGCTCGGTCGCATTTTCATAACATGATTAAAGTGTTGAAGGGCGCATTGAGCTGCCGTCATACTGTCCGAGCAGCGTACGTCTACACGGCTGCGCGCCGGCCTCAGGGAGCCCTCGGGCAGCGTAAAGGCAGCGGGGTCATCACCTGAGCGGCTGGGAGCAGCGAGGGGACGAAAACATCAGCACCCCCCACCCCCCCCCCCCCCCCCTGATCTGCGCTGTTGCCATGTCGATTACTACGCCTCCAAGCTCAAGATGACAGTGGCGTGATTGTGGAAATTACAACTCACTATTTCCGGCCAAGGCTCGCCATTGGAGGATTTGGCGCTTGTACTACAATTTGCCGGGACGCTGGGTTGAAGGCTAAGATGCCGCCGACGATCCCCCATTCACACCGCACGCTCAGCCAAAGCCTTGGCTCGGCAGCCCGATGTCTGCTCCTGACAAATATGGGGCCGCAGACCATTATTCCGGCCCATTATTAATTCATGTGAGGGCGAAAAAAAAGTCGCGCTACCCGCGAAAAGCAAGCACACGCCCATAGCGCACAGCGAAAGTTGAAAACGGTGGTTGGCTGCAGCCGTCGCTCCCAGAACAAAGTAGGTAAGCCTTGCGGCTTCCCTCGCCGGTGTTGTCTGGCCCTTTCTACCTTTTCTCCCGACGGCGCTTCCAAAGATCTCCGCGGAACAGGCATTTATTGGTTCGACGCAGATGGTAAGCGCAGCCGCGCGGCATTTTTCGGCACTTCTAGTGCTTCTTTACTCGTTTTTTACGGTATGGAGGTCGATCTTTAAGGTGAAATGGCCACCCACGTCAGCATAAGCCCTCATTCACACAGCCGTTTTCACCCTGTCACGTCACCTTCACGTCACCGTCTTCCGACGGCTTCTCGGGCGATTTCTCGCCGAAAACGGTGCGACGGTGACGGGAAGCCGACTTCTAGGTTTGCGCTTCGTCAACGCGACGGGACTATACCCCGCGGTACACCTTTTAATAAGTAAAGAAATTTTTACGGCTAAATTTCGCGAAAAGGGGCGAACAAGCCATTTCTTTTACTTTTCAGAATAATCACGCTCAATTCTAGGCTAAACTGATCACTAGGCAGACGACCCTGTCTTCTGACGGAGAGCTCCAGTACGAACGCTACACCGCTTACGTCTCGGTCGCGGTTTCTCGACGTGATGGTGCCGTGACGGAGAAGGTGACGGCTGTATGCAAGTAGGCCAAAATAGTGAATGAGACTGCTCGGAACAGGCTTATTCACAGTCTTATCCCAATCCTATTTAGAGTCTCATTCGCTGTCGTATAAGTTTCTGGAAAGTGTCTTATAGCCTAAGGAACATAGGACCCCGAATAAGACTGCCAATAAGATTAAACTGCGAATAAGACTTTCTTACTAGTCTTCGAGTAGGCGGGCCCAGGGCCCGCTTGCATGAACAAATGTGCTTATTGGCAGTCTTATTCTCATTCTAGTCTTATTCACGGACTTCAATAAGTCCGCGAATAAGATTCGGATTGGTTCGCTTGCTCGAAAGCACTCAGGCAAGGATACGAGCGGTCCTATTGAAGCCTATACGGACAGCCGGTGCCTAGACGAGCACGAGAACGTTCCATAGGAAATAGCGGGGGTGCACCGCAAAACTGCTTGTTGCCCTGCCTGTGTTGGGCCAGCATCTTTTTCGAACCATGATTGAATAAATTCAGAAAATGCTGACCATCAGGCGGCGTATTTGGGCCTTGTCACATATACACTCTAAGAAGACGAGGAGTGCAGAGCACTCTGTCTAGGAGTAAAAACTTTTGTCCCATATTTCACTCCCTTTGGAAGCATTGGGCTACTCTTCTGAGGAGTAGCTCGTGGCGGCCAAACGCGAGGCGAAACACTCCTCGTGGGATTTACTTGCTGCTGTCGAAGCGGAGTACTTGAACCCTGTATGGGAAGTGCTATGCCATGTACAAGGCAGCGTTCCGTCACTCCCTTTAGGCATGAATAAGCTATATTGGTTTCGGCGTTCCGGGATACTGCAGACGGGTACTACTACTCTCTCGTGAAAAGCATCTCGTTACGCCTCAAGAGCGTTCTGCTATTCTCCGCGAGACAGCGTGTTTTCGTTCCGCCTGCTACTGCCCCCCCCCCCGCCGCCCCCCCCCCATTTCCACGATGGTACTATAGGCAGTTACAAGCAAACAAAACAGGACAAGCCATTTTGAAACATGGAAAAGAAGAAAAAACAAGGTTAGACTTTATTTTTCAAAAAAATACCACAACAATCGGTTCATTCTGCAATTTCACACAAAAAGCAATTTATTTTGAATTAAAATATCACAGCATAAAAACTGTTCTTACTCCACTTGCACACAGGAGACGTAGCGCCTATTTAGGATACACCCAAGAAAAGTTCACAAATAAAAATGCAGCAAAGCAATTCATAACACTGAAATACAAAAATTAAATTAAGACAATAAAAATGACCTTAACACCCACAAATAAAAGGGTACTGACATTAGCACGAAAAGGTCAGTAGAAATACAGCAGTGGGAAAATAGTTAACAGTGTTAACATAAAACAAAGTGGCCTCAGTACATCAGTGAGTGCTTCACATGGACTGGAAAGCCAGCTCTTATTTAGGACACATCAAAAACATTTACAAATAAATTTTGCGAAGCAAAAATCTTGGACTAAAACTATTCAGCGTGGATTATTATTAGCGCATTACAAGGTGCAATCAACACAAAGATACAAAGCCACTGACACGGAAACTTTGCAAGAGATATGTTGGTGGGACAATAGGAAACCACCGGAAACATTGCCACTGGGTTTTTCAGGGGGGTGGTTCTCAAATGAGGATGCGCTAGTAAGATTTAAAAAAGGCATAACTTGGTATTAAAAACAAATACGTTCGAGCTGATTGCTTCATAATGTTGGTGTCGGCCTTCAGAACAGTACCGACAAGGGCACCGTGCTTGAGCCGAAGTAACGTCTACAGAACCAAGAAGGTGCGCTTCCCCTTTGAAAACACAGACAGCAGCAATGGGAACTCATCCACGATGTCCAAGGATGTGAGGAGAAGTGTCTTGAATGTGACGGCCACCCCTGCTGACGCCTCAGGGATCTCGTTCTCTCTCAGGAAAAAAAAATCTTCGGGCAAGTACCGTCTTCCCGTGGTTCCTACATAGGAAGAAAGAGGGGGACAGCAAAGATAACGTCTACAATAAAAAAAAAATTGACGAGTTTGACGACGTGATAGATTAGTTTTTGCGCCGAGAGAACGCATTGAACCCGTATTGGAATGCAATACTGCTTGGCGCAGTCACCAGTCTACATGCGAATGTGCGGTGACCTTGGATGTAGCCACGCTCATTGTGCCACTTGGCCAATGTCATGTCAGACAGCGCGCCCTACAGCTGTCTGCCTACGCAATGCGCCCCAAACCCATTACTGCTTACGTGTCCGTAGCTTCTATTGTTTACCCCGCTATCGTTCCCGGTATAAAAACATTTCACAAAATTTAAGTAAAGAGAACTGTTTTTGTAACGTTATAATCCCTGATTAATTTGCATAGGATTTTGCCCTCAGCCGACTGCAACGTACGGCCCATTATACGTTCACAAGTACAGCGTGTAAAAGTTGCTATGGGTCATATAGCTACTGTTTTCTTCATTCTCGAGTACGCTTCGTTCCATGCACGCTGCAGATCGCAACATCTGATGAGAACCAATAGGCTCGTTATTGAACGATCAGAACGCTCGAACATTAAACCACACGCAGCGACGGCGACAACCGATGCGAAAAAAGTAACGTAATGGGTACAACAAACACTATGGGCGACAGCGACAAACGAAAAAAAAATAATGCATTGCTGCCAATGCCATTCGTCGTCGTTGATGCAGCTCGCTCGTGGGCTGCTTCTGGCCGGTATAAGCCCGCGACGGCGACGCCCCGTCGCCTGCCGCAGTTGCCGCCGTCAGCGGCCTGTGTAAAAAAATTCTGTCTGTGCCGCCTACAATACCTGTTTGCCGTACCCAATGAGTTAGTTTTCTCGCGTCGCTCATCGGCTTAGACGCATGTAGTTACCCCTTAACAGTGCGGGGCGTACGCCCCGAAAAGTCCCATCTCCGTTCATCCTGCCCTCAATCAAAACGCAAAAAACCTAAACCCTGTCAGCACAGCATTTCAGTCTGCTGCTGTTCACGCGGCGGTCACTAAAATTATTGTAATTTTAATGACGGCCACGCGCTAGACGCGCTCCTATCACTCAGCCTTTTGTACGAAATTCTTTGGAGCCGCGCAGGTCGCCACAGATATACTGCACGGCAGCCACTCTAACCCTAGCCGCCGAGCTAAGAGTACAAATCAAAACGCAAAAAACCTATCTGGACAGGATTTCAGTCTGCTGCAGTAGGCGCGGCAGTAACTAAAATCATTGTAATTTTAGCGACTGCCACGCGCTAGGCGCGCTCCTATTACTCAGCCTATTGTACGAAATTCTTTGGAGCCGCGCAGGTAGCCACAGCTACTGCACGGCAGCCACTGTAACCCTAGCCGCCGAGCTAAGAGTACAAATCAAAACGCAAAAAACCTGTCTGGACAGGATTTCAGTCTGCTGCAGTACACGCGGCGGTAACTAAAATCATTGTAATTTTAATGACTTCCACGCGCTAGACGCGTTCCTATCACTCAGCCTTTAGTACGCAATTCTTTGGAGCCGCGGAGGTAGCCACACTTACTGCACGGCAGCCACTGTAACCCTAGCCGCCGAGCTAAGAATACAGGGTAGCGCTGCGACTACTCGCGCGACCGTGCTTCTTACCTGCGAAAACATTCGGCTAGGATACCAACACTTCACGAATCAAAGGGATTGAAACGGTGCGAGACTCGACGCTGTTTGCACACGGGTACAAAAGCCGCCCTTCAAATCTAAGCAACGGTCAAAATGAGTGACGAAAACATTAGGGTTAGCCGCTTCCGCGGACCGAAGCTAGAGAGCAACTCTCCTTCGCTAAGTACACAAGATAAGAATACCAGGTTAACTAATGGCTTACCTCCACTTCCCGCCAGCATTTCTTCCTCCGGTAGATAAATCCATGGTCGTCATCCCAAGATCCCAAGCTTAAAGGAGCCATGAAGAGAAAACACAAGTTTGGTTCATTCAAAAGATTGTCTCGTTAGAATCATACTGACACCACTTTTAACGTAAACTTCGCTCAAATAAGCTACATAATTAGGAAAAACGGGAATGGTCATGCGACCCACCAGCTCATTTCCCGCAACAGAACCTATGACGTCACATGAGCTAAGCTCTGCGATTGGCGGAGGCTGGCACAAGCAGACGCAAATTAGTTAGAACTTACAAACTAGACTAACGAGCGATTTTCGCTTAAATTTAGGGCACATTCTTTACAAAGCAATAAGAATGATGGGACAAACAGTGGAAGTTACGAAAGCACATGTAAACATAGAAGTACTGATGCGTTCTGCTGTTCGTACTGCGCACAGCATGCTTGGTTTAGCTGCACAGCACTACGGGGCTTGGGGTTGTCTCAGACGACACTGGCCGATTGACGCAAGCAACGGTGTCTTACGTGACCCCATTTGTCGTGCGAGCACTGTTTCAGGGAACGAATATTTTCTCCCAGAACAAAAACAAGCCAGGTTTAAATCCGGGCAAAATCAAACCAAACGCTTGCCACGGTATGGTGGCGCCATCTAGGTTACGGAACGTAAAGATACGCGGGAACAAACCAACACCGCTGTACAGGGTGGAGACAACCTTTAAACGGTCCCGTGCCGCCGCAATTGGGCCAACGGGCTCAACGCGTTATTCTTTTCGTTTCCCAGGAGACCTAGCAACGCGAGACAGACAATATGATTCAAACTTCTTCAGTATACCGCGTTGCGGCGATAATTTTAGCGCGGTTTTGACACAATGACTTGCTTCGGCGGCGAGCGAGCAACCGAAAATGGCGGCGCCAGCGTATACGTGTCTCTGCCCTGTACGGCGGATGCGTGAATGAAGGTATTCTAGGCTGCAGAGCGGTCGGTTCCAGTGATGTCACTTGGGACCACGAAAACGCACGATTGAGCGGGAAAATCAAAATTTTAACCTAAATTGTTTAATTTCTCAGTGAATGAACCACCGTTTGTATCCGGACAAGCGCTGGGGGCACTATAAAACACGAAATCTTTCGAATAAAACCAACATGCATTTTCTCTTCATGGCTCTTTTAAGGCGCGAAGCCTGCAAAGGCAGCGACTGCACACCGGCTGGCCCGGCGGCTTGCGCGCGCATTGCTACACAGTGCATATAGTACCAGTATCGGCCTCTGCGCCGCCGCAGCTGTGATGTCCGTCCGAAATAAAAACTAGTTCCACGCATGCACGCACGCACGAACTAATATACGGCTTGCTTACGTGTTCGTGATCTAACGCGGACGCACAGGCATGCAAGCAGTTAGCGAGCACGCGTCACACTACGTTCAAGCAAGTATGACGATAAGGGCAGGTCAAACTTTCCATGTTGAGCAAGCCGTCTCCGAAGCTTCGGATAATTCTCGCGCCGAGAATGCTGGCCCCGATAAGGTGAAAACGAAAATAGACACCGGCAGCCTGCCGAGGGGCCAAGCCCGGAGCACGAAACACCTGAAACCGCCACCGTCGCAGCGAATGCGGCCGGATGTTTATACCAACTAGTGAGAGCTTTGGACGCTTTGGAATCTTGCCTGGGGCGTGTGTGTGCTGTCCGCCGAGGAGAGTCGCCCCACGCTTGCGCACCGCGTGAGACGTTTTCTCCCCGTGCTCTTCTGTCCTGATCCACTGTAACCTCAGTTTTCTCAATAAATATACCTTTAATTCTCAAAACCTAGTTTCTCCTATTCGATGCGAGCACGCGTCGTACTGTGTTCAAGCAAGTATGACGATAAGGGCATGTCGAACTTCCCATGTTGGATGAAGCGTCTGTTTGAAAGTCCACTTCGTGCGTAGCACATGGTTTACAAAGCGCAGCCCTGTGTACCGCGCTGGCGGGACATCACGGTCTGGCGCGATCAGTCGTCCCTCGCCCGGTTCTTGCGGGTACACCGCCTGTGTCGGTTTTCACCGTAGACGCGAGATCGCGTGGCGGAAAATCCGCCGTGGTAGTACGCCGTATCTTCGTCGGGCTGAGCTACGGAGACGCGGCGTCCACCGCCACGCCGCCGCCGCTGGGATGCCCTCAGTGTAATCGGCGTAATCGCTGAAATCGGCGCGCAGTATTCTTTCCTCCGTGGTGCGCACCTTTTATGATGCATAGTCTGACAACTTTTTAAATGTCGATAACTAAGCCATTACAGAGGAAAAAACAAAACAAAGAAACAATACCGAATCGAGACATGCGTTTTTTTAGTTTTGTTAAGCTTGCTCCATTCATGTCACCGAACGCTGCGATCAATCGTTACATGAATTCATATTCTCGCACGTTTAGAATGCGCGGCGGAAGTATTTGGGCGCTTTTTACACAACTGCTTTATATAATATATACGTATGCAAATAAAACATCGCTGATGAGTTGGTGTGCGTAAATGGTAGGAGTGCATCTCCATGCTTACCCCGCACTGGACAAGAATGAAATTGCAATTTTACTCTTCGTACTGGAGAGAGGAGACGATGTGCAGCTTTACTCTTCACTGGTGCGGGAGCGGAACTGGGGCTGCACTCCGCCGCGCACGAGAAGAGTACGCTGTCAATTTAGCTCTTCCTCCTCATGGGAGCGAACATTACATCCAACTCCCCGCAGCTTTCGAGGGGAGCGCGCCAACGCTTGGAGGAGTACAATGACTGTTGGACTCTTCAACTACTTCCCCGATTTCTTAGAGTGTACGTTAAAACGATCCACTATCATTGGTAGGCCAAGTCACACGGTGGGGCCTCGGCCCGGCCGCTCGGCCGCGCGAACAAAGTCATAAACCAAGATCGTCTGCTACGAAGCGTGGTCCCGAGAAACCCACTGTGCTGACGCTAAAAGCATCCGCTTTTCATCTGGTCGTAAATTAAAAAAATGCGAATTGGCCTCAGGTTCATCGTCATAGACTCGGATGCAACGAGCACTCCAGCGGCTCGTATACCGACGGGAGCTGAGGCGCGATTGGAAAAACCCGCTGCTTAGCCGACAGCTCGCTCACCGAGGGCTGCAGCCATAAACAATCGCGCTGTATAATATAGAATATAGCCGAATGTTGATATAATCCATGCTTTTACGCGCAAAAGATCCTGCTCAAAAATAATTAGCAACAAAGGTACAAACCAAAACTATCAAGCTTCGTAACTGCCACTTTCGTAGGGACTGATGGAAAGACGCGAGGTCTGCGCAGCTCCTCTTTAAACACGCGATTTTATTTAACGCTCTCAGGCAGAAGTATTACAGGCTGTTACGTTTTTGGTTGTGTATAATTTTTTCTTCCGCGTTACAGCTCTATTGTGAACGCCTATTTGTTGTTTCTGAGTTAACAGGCATGATTGTACCAAAAAAATTCTTTAGTTCGGCCATTTCCGTGCCACCTTTTTGTAGCCACTGTGCGGCAGCTGACATAGCAGACGATCACACATTCACACCGTGAGTTCGCACGCCAGACGTTCGCACGCCAGACGTTCGCACACCGTGCGTTCGCACGCCCTTACGGCGTTTCCAACGGCGTCGATCTCCGCGGAACAAGCATTTATTGGTTCGACGCAGACGTTCAAGCGGCAGCCGCGCGCCGTCGTTCGGCACTTTTATGACTTCTGTACTCGTTTTTCACGGTATGGAGGTCGATCTTTATGATGAATTGACCGACCATGTCAGAATATGACTGTGAATAAGACTGCTCGGAGCAGTCTTATTGACAGTCTTATTGCGTTATAATTGAGAGTCTTATTCGTTGTCTTATAAATTTCCGGAAAGAGTCTTATAACCTAGGGAACATAACAGCAAGAGTAAGACTGCCAATAATATCAGGATGCGAATCATCATCATCATCCCCATCATCATCATCATCATCAGGCTATTTACACCCACTGCAGGGCGGCGTATTTCCAAACACTTTGCTGCACAGAGCACCCACGTAGCATTCTGTTTGTGGGCTGCAGAACGGTAATTAAACATCGTCATTGGCTGGGCTCGAAACCTATCGCGACCTAATACATGCCAAATCCCTATTTTAAACAAAAACAACCCGTACATTTCAGTTTAGAAAAAAATTAAATTTAGAAAAAAAGTGGGGTAATGAAAAAAAAAAACTAGCAGACAGACCTTTTGGGGCTCGATATCCAAGCCTTCAGCGTCCGTACTCAGTGCTCTACATCAAAGCCACAGAGTCCGAACGGAGGGCTCGTTTTAGCAGGCGCTCAAAAGTAGAGCGCGCGCAGTGACATCACACATGTCACGTGGGTGCTCTGTGCAGCGAAGCCTTTGAAATCACGGTGCAGGGCAAAGGCCTCTCGCATTAATCTCCAATTACCCCGGTCCTGTGCTAACTGCGACAAATTTTTTATCCCCGAAACCTTCTTCGTCTCATTGGCGTATCTCACGTTCTGCTAATAAGGCTACGAATAGAACTGTCTTATTGGGCTTTGAGCAAGCAGGCCCTGGGAGATCGGCGCTTCGAGACGAATTAGAGAGAATACGTAATGGAACGGCAACGTACACCGGCGACTAAGCAAGCCTGGTCCCGCGAGCGCGTGGCAAAATGCATCGCCGCGACATCTGATGTTGCACTTCTGGTGCCGAGATACCGATGCGCGTGGGCGCGTCTATACCTGTACATACTAACCTGTCATTTACGTTGCTTCAAACGGCAAGTTAAAAGCTAACCTGTCATTTACGTTGCTTCAAACGGCAAGTTAAAAGCATTGACCCCTTTACGCAAGAGGCCACATTTTATGCTCAACACATCTATATGGCGCAGGCCTCTGCGGCGGACACCGTGGGTGCAGCGTGCTTTGCCCTATCTGTCTGGCTCTGACAAAGGAAGCATTGCCACAAGATTTTATTATGGTATAGCGTTTGTTTGACTGGCTGAACACGAAAATGTTGGTCTGTGTCTATGTCAGTCAATTCACGGAGTATTGCAACGTTTAAATCTTTTGTTCATTTTTTCAAACCCGCGACTGCACATAACTCAGCTCGCGTTGTTTCCCAGTCAATACCTGTTTTGGTACATGTGCAAGATGACCTTTCCTCACTTTATTCAATATAATCTATTTCAAGTGTGAATTTATTTCCTTTTCGGGGGCTAATTTTTAGTTACAAAGTGCATGTTTCCGGTAAAAAAAAACAAGGGCGCGGTGGAATACACGCGGCGCAACTTCGTCACGGAGACATCTGTCGGATCGGGGCAGAGCGAATAGCGCACACTTCAACGTCGCCTTTCGCCGCGTCAAGAGTGTGCGAGCGATTCATGTTAGCAAAGAAATTGGCCTCTATCGCCAAACGCTGACTATGATCAGCTTTGCCTCTTGAACTGAAGGAACAGACAGAGTAGCGTGCGTCGTTGGACGCACACGCGCACATCGGTGTCTCGACGCCAGAAGTGCTACGTCAGATGGCGCAGCAATGGATTTGCTACGCGCTCGCGTGTCCCGGCTTATTTTGCAGCCAGGTGTACGTGTGCTGAATACTAATAGGCTAGCGTTCGTTTTTTCTCGTACGGTGTTTGAAATTATTTCAGCCTTCGGAAGGGAAAAGTGTCAAATGGCGTTTGAATGAAAAGACTGATAAAGCTGCGTTGAAATGCAATAATCCCTTGTTAACTCGAAGTCGTAAAAACTGCTGAAAATTTTGAGGTAAGCGGAGTTTCGAGGTAATCGAAATGCCGTAAATTTGTGACCAGATCACTGAAATACGAGCTAGGCTGCTAAAAAAAGTTCCACTGCACACGGGAACTTCCTTAATACTGGCAACAATATTCGCACGAAAAGCAATATTTTATAATTGCGGATGAAAGAACAGCGTGATGGTCACCCGTTTCGCGTTCTAATCTGGCATCGCATCAAATGCTTGTCGCCACCACTACAATCTGCCTTGTCGCGAAGCATATTTGTTGTTTCGGCCACTGCAGCCGCTTCTTCAAAAGCCCGGTTTCCGCGGCCGGGCGTGGCCGCTATCCCCACTCGAAAGGAGTCGTGCATCCTGCGTACTTTCATGGCGGTAGCAGAGTCCTTCAATGCTTTAGCATTGAAGGACTCTGGCGGTAGCCAGCCGAAGAATCGTGCGCCATTACGGCCGGACGCAGCAGTTTCTTTTAGAAGAGCAGCGCATGGATGAGCAAAATTAAAACATTCCAGCTTTACTCCTGAGATAGTCGAGCTTCCTGAACAGACCTGCCGCTGCCGCAGCCGCATTTCGGCGCACGTTACAGATCCGCAGGTGGTCAATATTAATTCGTAGAAGCCCTGTACTCCGGCGTGCCTCATCGCCTTTTTAGCGTTCGCGTGATAAACGCCACAATCAAGCAATGAAATACCTTCTGTAAAAAATTTCCCCGCATTTCCCCGAGGGGAAGAATGTGAAAGTGCGAATGAACGAGTTGAATTTGCGTGGTTCGGTAATATTCGCGAAAGAGAGATCACACACACACACACACAACTACAAAGAAAGAAAGATGCATTCATTCACAGACACCTATTTGTTTTGTCGTTGTACTTGATTGCTAGAGCGGATCTCAGCTTTGAAATTTTGAGTCAGTACTCCTTTAAGCGGGTGCATTAGCCCTTCTCACGCCCGATTCCTGGCCAATCCCCCACGTGGGTATGTGCCATGCACAGACACCTATTTGTGTTGTCGTTGTACTTGATTGCTAGAGCGGATCTCAGCTTTGAAATTTCGTGTCAGTACTCTAGCCCTTCTCACGTCCGATTCCTGGCCAATCCCCCACGTGGGTATGTGCCATGTCAGCGGCCAGGCAGCGCGCGCCCATCTCCCCTCGTTGCCAAGGAAGACGAGGAGATTCCTGGCCAATCCCCCACGTGGGTATGTGCCATGTCAGCGGCCAGGCAGCGCGCGCCCATCTCCCCCCGTTGCCAAGGAAGACGAGGAGCGCGCGCACCCGCAGCTGTTGCTATGTGGACGGACGGCGGTCGCCGGAATTCAGGGTCGGTTATAAAGTGCATTCGCACTTAAAAGCAAATGCCTTCTGTAAAATGTTTGAGAGAGTATGCCCTTTGCTGAGATATGGTTCCCTGTAGGAAATTTGTTAGTCTGATGAAGCAGTGTACATCCGTCATGGTACCAACCAAATGCATTTTATTATTCTATGTGCCACAATGATCTACAAGTGTTGTTTCGTGATAAGCTGTCGTAATAATTAGACATGTGAACAAAACATGAAAAAAAAATACAACTGCGTATTAGAATCGAAACAGCGTTCTTAGCGACCTACTTTATGGAGCGTGAAAAGTGCAGCGCTCGCGAGTGCTCATTGTTGCGCTGCCAGAGCACTTAAAGGCACCAGAGAACTCCGGCTGGTTCAAGACTGGGACGTTGCAGCGGAGAGCGAACGGCAAGTACCGGTCAGAATGTCTCGCGTACGGTGCCGTCGCGCAGAACTCGAAGCAGCTGGCAACGTAAAATGCCTGCTCCGGCGTGTAGCTCAGCAAGCCTGTTTCTTCCGCCAGTGTCGCGTACGCCAGCCGCGCTTTCTCGGTGCCCGCCGTGTCAGCGAAGGTCTCCGAGAGGGCGTTTGAAGACTTCAACGGTGGCTTGAAGTCCGGCAGGTGGTTGTAGTGCTCGTCAAGTGCCGTAGTCAACTTCAAATGCTCTGGGTGACCGATAACGGAGATGAGATGGGACACGTGCTCCACAGCGCCCTTGGCCGTTTCGGCGTCCATCCAGTGCACGTCCTTGAAGTATTGCAGCGTGGCGTTTCGTAGAGCAGCCCACACCGTAGCGGTGCTGTTGATGGCTCCGGTAAGCTCCAAGCTGTCCCAGAGGAACCGACCAATGGCGTACGGGGCAATCTGCGAGGGAACAGGGAATCGCTGTCAGTTATTCAGCGTGTGACTCGTGTGTTTATGGTAGCGTGACAGTTTACTCAGGCCAGAAAAAGCGTTAATGCTAGGCGCTCGCCCATAGTAAATAATAGGTAGTTTCCACCCTCTGGCCTCCGTGCGTACTGAAGTGGCAGTCGGTGGTCAATGAATCTGGGCACCGCATGCGCTGCAACCCGAGAAGAAAAAGGGAATGCTCATGTCGCAGCTCATGCAAACAAACAACTTGAACAGCACGTTACCTTCGAGGTTTTGGTACAACTAAAACGGTTTGACAATGAGGCCCTCCAGTAAACACGGGTGGTCATCCCGAAAATTATCACCGTCTGGAAAATTGAGTGTGCTCATGCGCCTTTATTAGTGCGTTCTATTGACGAGGGCAACTTGCTAACATGATTATATAGCTTTCCGCCATGTAGGAGCTCCTGCGGACGGAAAACATGGTGGTGTCCTTTTTTGTTCATCTCTGTTTGCAATGCACAGCTGCATGCACTAAAATCTATTCTCTTTAAAAATAGCCTTTGCTTAAGCCACCAACGGACAAGCGCCGAAACCGTCAATCCCAGCGTTGTACCATGATCATCGTCGGGGACGTTCCTCTGGCGTCCCTTAAGCACGAGGAAAGGAATTAAGTCATACCTTGTTTGCGAGCTGCAGGCACTTGATCGCCGACTTAAAGTGGGACGGCAAATCTTGTGGCAGACACTCGATGAGCTCGTGGGAGAATCCTGCGTGCAGCTGCACAATGAGGCTCCAAACAGAGTAGAGGACAAGGGTCACGTGCCGCGACGCCTTGCTGCGACGAAAGATCTCGCGAAGCGCCACTTCGCTGCCATTGTACGTGAGCACCTGCTCGTCCTTGTCAATCTTCCGGTCATCGGGCAACTGCTTGTTCACGACCCGCAGCCAGTCCTTTAACTTAGCGTACTCGCCTGTTCCGTTGGCCAGCTCCTCCAACGCGCGCAACTGCAGCGTGATGCGCTTGCCGGGATAGAGGGCGGCAAACATCACCAACAAACTCTTGGAAGCCATCGGTGGTTCGCTGCGCGACGTCGGACACCACTTGTCGCCTCGCTGCCGGCGCCACAGCGGAAATGCAGGCCTCAATGGTTCTCGTTTCCTTTATGGCGTCGATATCTGCCAAGATGTTCATACTTAGCATGAGGCCGTACCGCTTGTCTGTTTTTATGTACGGCGCCAGGGCCAGGCTGAACGGAGTCTGGAGGCCGTACTCGAGAGACATGGCCAGCAGAAAGTCGAGAACGTCGAAGTTGTCCGGCAAGGTCAAGGTAGGCCAGTCCAGGTTGTACTTTTTGAACACGTCCAACAAGACCTGCACATTGTTGAGCACGAATGAAAATCGGTCCCGCTTAACACTTGTAAATGTATTTACCACGTGCGAAATGGCTTTCAAAGACACGGCACCTAGTGTTTCATGAAAAGTAGCCCTGACACCTGCCACACTTGCGCTGCAGTGGCACTACGCCATCCACGGCGGGACTGCACGACCAAGCGCTGGCGAATCAGCCGTTGAACCCTCTCAGTCACGTGGTACTGCACTGCCGAGGGTCGGATCGAGCGCATCCGCGACGCCTCTGCAGCACACCAGGGCCATGACGTTACACGTGCGGCTTTTGCGTACCGGCGTCCCAAGGCAGATCATCTACGCCTTGCGAGACAAGCCGTAATAGAGATTTCGCTTTACAAGTATAGTCACGTGCACACAAGACGTCGCGCCGCATTTCAAAAGTCTATATACCTTATGCAAAAGCGCCGCCATCTACCGGAAGAAAAACGAAGCAAGCACGCGACGCCATGTTGGGGGATGGCGGTCGCGAGATTGCTTGGCACAGAGCGTGTGAGGGGCTTTCTCGGCTTGGCGATACTTTTATATTCAGATTTAAGCGCAACAAAATGAGCGACGAGTGATCTGTGGACCTTTCTCTGTTGACCACATATGCGGGCGACTTCGTAAATACGCATTATGCATCGAAAAAGCAGCCAGGAAGGCACCGGCAGGGAAGCTGTTTGAGGCTGTCGCATTTCTTCTCCTACGTCAATGTCGTTTCGCATCGTGTGGGTTTCTCAGGAGGTAATTCCTGAAACGCCTCGAATCTTGCGGGCTGTTTTGGGGTTGAAATGGGGGATGGGGGGCACTCGCGATATAGATATATACGCTAAGGATCCTCTGGGATGTAGAGGAAACCTGCAAACAAAAACAAAACAGTTAAAAAATAAATTACGTACCTGACATTTTTTAACAGCGGAGCTGTTGTAGCTGGCCGTAATGTGTGGCGTGTAACGCGTTAAACATTGCCAACAAAAATTAATAAATTGCCAATGAATAATTAAATTACCAATAAATTGCCGAGCGCTGGTGAGCGCGTGCCTCGCGGTGACCGCCGAGCGTCCCCAGCCCACGCAAAGACATTAGTAAAAAAAAAGACTGCGAAAGTCATAAAGAACGATAAAATGCCGAGCGCTCGTGAGCGCGTGCCTCGCGGCGACCGCTGAGTGTCCTTTGCTTGCGCCGTGAACAACAAAACTGGGTGCACACTACCGCTTAGAAAATTCCGGTTGCAAATTTTCATCTTGGGAAAATACGATACGGTCGAACAGCAGGCGACGAGCGGTAAATGACCGATACACGGGTTACTATGTACGTTACTTGCGCTACTCATGCCGCTACGTGAAGGTTGCAACTGTCGCGGATCTTTTGTTCCCTGTAACGTTTGGCAAACAAAAGAATGCGTTGTACTTCCATAAAAGCCTACCGAACGTCCATAATAAAAAGAAAATTCGGGCGCGCAAAGCACGAACGGCAGACTCAAAACTCTACCCGCACGATAAAGTACGAGCTGACCGATGCAGTGCGCCTTAACTACCAGCAGGGAAAAGTGCTCCTCGGCAAAATAAGGGCTAGAAAACAGCTCACTTTGGGACCTTTTTAGTCCTGTACATATTATTCGTTTCCTGATTATGCATGCGACCTAGCTATTACTGCGCAAAGGGAAGTTGACACCCGCAAGCGACTTTACGCAGGGCTCCAGTCACGCTTCCGTTGAGAAATAATAATACAAAAAAGATGTGTACGCTATTTCCGTGGTCGTCCTCGTATAATCTTTGAGCACAGGAAGTTACCCGGCAGTATTTGGGCATCTTGGACAACGATAAATGCCGACGTGCGCGTCGCTAACCCCGGGATATCATATATACAGAAGTATCCGGAGATCCGGGAATCCCCCAACATGGCGTAAGCGCGCGCGGTTCCCTCAAGAGGGCGCCAGTTCTTGCATAAGTTTTATTGGTCGGTCGGTTTGTAACCAGTATGATCGGCGAAGGTATAGGTAGAGTATGAGCAAGAAAAGTGAAACTTGGCCAAGAGAAATGGAGATTTATAGGAAAGGAACGTAATAAATATCTGCAAAAAACAAAAGCGACCAAATATAAACGGAGCAATAAACACAATTTTAAAGAAATGTATCTAAACGAAGCAAAAAGCAGTAATACCTAAAAAAAAACAGTACAATAAATTAGAAACACCAGAAGTGAGCAAAAGAAGTTAAAATATAAATGTAAAAAAGTAAAGCCACCGGAAGCAAGTTTGGGAGAGACGTCCCTATCACAAGCGGTTCCATTTATTCTACGATGTACGCCAGGGGCGTAGCCAGAAGCCCTGCCTTGGCTTCTTGCTTCCTGCCAGAAGCAAGAAGGCTTGCCTACATATATTTCCCCCTCCCGTATTTTGTTTGACCCCCTCCCCCCCCCCCCCCCGAAAAAAAGTCCTGGCTACGCCCCTGATGTGCGCACCGATATTGGACCGAAAACTATTGAACTGTACCACATCAACAGCAGCGAACGCTATAAACACTAGGCAGAACATCCTGTTCGAATCATGGCTACAGAGCGAACCGACTAGGCTGGGAAAGGAAAGAGTTCCGGTACTGGTGATTTCGGCCCCTCAGTTTCGAATTGTAGCGGCCTCAATAACCGCCCTTGTCGATTTAGTTTCTAACGCGAAGCTTTTAGGTGCGGATTGTCTTAGGACCGCAAAATGTCCGTCCGCGTCCGTGCCCATAGCATTTACAATCGCAAAGTCAGTCACAAAGGCACCGGCAGGATTCGAGCCTTTGTCTGCTAGACCAGACATAGTTAGTGTTAGTCATCTTACCCAGTGGTGTACGAACCTCAGTTAGTACCCGAGACTCAAACGGCTTACCCCCTCGCCTGTAACGGTGCGGAGCACCCGAGGACCACCCAGTGTCCGTCCGCGTCCATCTGTGCGCACACCACCATCCAGCGAAAATTAAGCGAAATTCCATTTGAGCCATCAGTTGCAGTTTCATTTTGGGAATAACCAAGGTGCAACTCACGGTTAAAATCGAATGACGGTGGGGGCGCAGATCGGATGTCATTTTGAGTCCCCGTACTCCGCACCCTCGCCATCATCCACTGAGTGAAGTTGCTGCCATTTTTCCCGCTCTTCTCCCGTTTCTGGGGGGCTGCTGCTGCTGCTGCATCATCCGTGCCTGTTACCCCGCTGTATTTATCTTAGGCCAGATGCCGCTGGCCTCCGTGTATTGCGACCGTGGGGAGGAGAAAGCGACTCAGAGGGATGGGGGGGTGTCGGGAAAGCTAGATTGGATAAAACTTGGCACTGAATGCCACACCAGAGAGGCCGGCCGAAGAACAGACGAACGGACACACGATCGTGTCACACTTCAGACACACGCGCACGCACAAAATTCTCGCGCTGTGCCGCCTATCGCGCAAGCAGACGAAGAAACCAGATATACCCACACACGGCCACCAGGCTCGAAGAAACGGCTTCCGCTTCGAAGACATGAAAAGGCGTACACGTAAAAGCCTCACCCTATGATGCGCCTCGCGCTTTTCCATAGAATCAGGGAGCTGAGTTTTCTCCCTGAGTTTTAAGTGCGATGCACTTCTTAAGCGACCCTGAACCTGCGTCCACCGGCGATGTCCGCATAGCATACCCACGTGGGGGATTTTCCAGGAATCTCCTCGTCTTCCTTGGCAACGGGGGGAGATGGGCTCGCGCTGCCTGGCCGCTGACACGGCACATACCCACGTGGGGGATTGGCCAGTAATCGGGCGTGAGAAGGGCTAATGCACCCGCTTAAAGGAGTACTGACACGAAATTTCAAAGCTCCGATCCGCTCTAGCAATCAAGTACAACGACAACACAAATAGGTGTCTGTGAATAAATGCATCTTTCTGTCTTTGTAGTTGTGTGTGTGTGTGTGATCTCTCTTTCGCGAACATTACCGAACCGCGCAAATTCAACTCGTGCATTCGCACTTTCACATTCTTCCCCTCGGGGAAATGGGGGGAATTTTTTCCCAACCAGATCTCTTGACGGACAAAAACTATACGCGGAACGCTGCACTGCAACATCTCGATGTGCTTACGTAGCATGCCACAAAATTATGACCTTAAGCCTGCGAAAAGGCAGAAAACACCGTCCTAAAACTCTCTGTAGCTGCTTAAACCACAAATGTATACGTTAGGCTATCGCCTAGCAGTCGCATATCCGAGTACCATGGCGAAGTGCAAGGCAACGCCAAACTGACTATGCGTCAAGCTGAGGATTGCGGGGGACGGAGTCAGAGCTGAAATATTTACGTTACACCACGGTGTAAGAATATATTCTTACCCCGTGGGTTCGCCTGACGTCAAAGCGTATACTCGCCTCCCCCTCCATCTCTCCCTTCACTGCGCAAGCACGAAGTGACAAATACCGTTTGTATTGCAAGGGCATTGCGCGATGAAAGGCTGTTTAAGGGGCATTGAATTCATTCCGCAGGAACATCCTTTGGCGACTTGCTTACCTTAACCAAAACCACGAAAGACTTTTGGTACCGCGCTTGATGCTTCCAAAAGCCTAAGTCAGTGTGCTCTAGATATAATATCTGCTAAAACATTCATACTAGCACGATTAATCTACGTGAGGCAAATTCTATGAAAAATATAGCTCGTCATTGTGCGCAATACCCCCAAGCCCATCAGAGAAGCAATGTTTCCGAATAGTTTTCGATAGAGAACAGCTGAAGGGCACGTCGAATCACACCACGTTATTACGGAGACAAAGTTTAAAGCAGTAAACCCACGCACGGGGAACGGGAAGCTCGGGTGCTTATCCTGTCCGTTTGCTGTCGTGTGTTTACAGCGGTAAACCATCCTTCCGTAAACCGGAACAAACTTTTTCAAGAAGACGCCTTGGGTAAAAAGCTTTAGCACAGTAGGTAGCCTACGCTACTCTAGCGGCCCGGAGCACCGATATACGACTGCGCATGCGCACGCTGGCACGGCAAAAGGGGGGGGGGGTCATCCCGGAACGAATGCGCCCATGCGCAATCGCGCCATTCGTACCAACCACCGCTAGCGCAACGTACGCTCATCCCTATGCAAGAACTTCCTATGGAAACACCATGTTATAGTTCTCAAATATGCTCTAGTAGAACAGACGATTGGGCTAGTTGGTAGCTGTTCATCTCGAAGGTGGAAGCGCTCGCACAACAGGGACAAAACTGCGGCGTGTCGTCCCTGTTTTCTACCTTTTGTCCCTGTTGTGCGAGTGCTTCCACCGTCAAGATGAATAGTTCTCAAAATCAGTCAGCTCCGTTTTTACACTGCGGCGCTAGCTTCATCGCCGTGGGCTACGATATCACTCGCGCGTACCTTTATGTCGTTCCTCCCATCGTCGAGAACCTTTGTGCATTCCTGGTAGGCAAGCACGGCCTTCTTGACGCTGGCGGGCGAGGATTGCGGCGGTGGCTTTTTCAGGGCACCCACCACGAAGGAAGTGACGTGGAACTGGAGCAGGTAGAACTGGCTGGAGCCAATAAGGGGCATGGGGTGGTTGCGGTGCCAGTTGTCGCACACGTGCTGGTACAGGTTATCGCAGGGGTCGGTTGCGGAGTCAACGCTCGCGGCCAGCTCCTGCGCGTAGTCGAAGCAGCGTGTCGGGTGGTCGCACCAAGGGTAAGCGGCCAACGTAGCCTTGTTCACGAGAAACTTGCAGCCGGCGAAGACGACGCCCAGCAGCAGCACAACGAAGGGCCTCGGCGCAGTCATGTCGCTCTGGGCTGAGCTGTGCCGGACTGGAACAGATTCGAAGCCGCCACGAGCGAGGAAATCATGGCGGCAGCGGCGATCCCCAACTACGAAATTCCGGGGATCGTTTTTCGTTTTCGTTCTCACCCCTAAAGCGAGGCGTGTGGCTGAAGCAGACACGTTTTACGACAAAACCCTGAAGTGCTCCATTTTGCGAAAAAGCGTCGTCATTGTTCTTGCCTGATCAAGAAAATGGCGACCGCTTTTAAGATGGAATGAAAAATTCTCAGGACGCGATGGCCAAGTGCGACGTTATTTTCTGCCCCTTAAAAGCCGCTTTCCCTTAGTATTACTTTGAGGGGTTCTGCATGCAAAACCTGGAGGCCAAAATATGCGTCGGTGCATTGCAAACGAAGATCGAAACTTGCCCCTTTCGAACCCGAAAGAGGAAAAACGAGGCGGCCATTATGGTGGGTCGGAACTGATGTTCCAGTCACGAATCCAGTTGGCGCGCCCGGGGGATTCGCCCACGGCTCTGTGGGAGATGACCACGCCACTTCGACGTGTTTTGGGTCATCCGTTTCTTCAAAAACTCAAAACATGTACGAAAGCTGCTGGGAAGTCCGCGCGACCATAATTGCTTCAAAAGCCGTTTTTGAGCGCTAGATGATTAAACCACATCGACATTATGAGGGATGAAAAAAAAAAAAATGTAACGGTAAGCACAAATTGCCGAAACGTGCCAGCTAGCGCGTAGGGATTCTTCTTCAGCGCATACTATCACAGTTAAATACAGAATTGTATTAATGTGTTGTTTAAACAGACAGTTTTGCTCCCCCTGCAGGGCGCCTGCGCCAGATCTGTAGGTAGTGATGCCCCCCTACATGCGAAGTTTTGCGGCGACGAAAGCACTGCATGTTTGAAAACTGCAGAAGCAACTAGCCCAATTCATCACCTTACTGAAGAAAGCACTGCAGTTTATTCGCTGGCGTGGTAAAACAGCCACCTTAAACGATACTCAATGTTGCCAACCTTGTTATTACATATTCTGCCAAATGTAGCCTTTTTTTCTTTTCTTCACTAATCGGTGAGCTAAACGTTGCCAACGGCGGCTAGTTTTTATGTTTTGACGGCGTTGTTTTAAGTGAGTTAGTTCGGTTCAGTGCGCCGAGCAGTGACTGTAATTGTGCGCGCCCGGACCGGCCAACAGCGACAGCAGCGTATCGCCTCGCGTCGGCTGAACTCGCGCATTGCACTCTCGTAGAGTCGACCAGCCGCGATCGTGCAATGCGGCGCACGGCGGCCGTACTCGTCCACTCCCCGACCGGCCGCTCAAAAGCGTTTCATCTCGCCTCGGCCGTTCTCGTTCATTGCGAACCCGCGCAGCCGCCCGGTCGCGAGGTTACAGTACTGTTTGTAGTATATTTAGAGAGCGTTCTTGAAGTGCGGCGCACAGCTCCCGCACTCGTTCGCGCGCGGACGCACTGACCAGCCGTGCCAACAGCGGATCGCCTCGCGTCGGCGTGCCACGACACCACGGCAATCTTCGAATTTGCTCCTTCTGTCTCGGTAACCCGCGTCGGCTGAAGGGACGTGTTTTCAAATGGTCTTATTAAAACTACTGCGCACGTGGGGGGTTTAAAATTGGTCACAAGCGACTTCAGTGCTGTAGAGCACATGTTGAAACAGAATTTGGGGCAGGTAAATTTTCGTTGCACTTCGCATTTAATTCTGCTTACGTGCTTCGAAAGTAAAAGCCCGGGGGGACGTTTCAACAACTTCCTCACTGCTGCATTGTATTTACTTCTCTTTCTCCGCTTTCCTTGTCGTCTGTTGAAGCGAATTACCTCGACCTGCTTCTTTTCTGCGACACCGTGTTTGCGGCTTTTTCTTCGCTCTCTTTTTTCCGTCTGACGACATCTCGGCCCCCAGCAACCCTACAACTGCCATTCTGGACACACGGCCTGAACCACGCATTACCTCATGTAGCAGTGCCCTACCATCCAACGACCCTTATTTCGCCGTCTCCGGAGCAGTGGGAGTGCTAACTTACCAGCTCGCGGCCTGAACTTCACGGGCCCGAGCTGCAGCGGCAGATCGCTGATTTCTGAACTGAGAAAAGGCCACCCACCTTGCTGTGTTTTTCTTCATTTATTAACACGAAAGTGTTTTATGCCGGGATACACCAAGATTCCACTGACGTCATATCCGTCACGGAAGTCCCACCCGTACAAAGAACACAGGAGAAACGGCAGAAAAACTGGTTGACGCGGATGGTGCTGAAGTAGTGCATCATAACGTTAACGAGCGCGGATAGCTGGCGCGTCGATTGGGCAGCACAAGCTGTGTTGTTTCCACGACCGGCTTTATAGATAGCGACCTGCCCATGTGCGCAAATTCTGCGTGCCAAGTTTGTTATTACTAGGTAGATTTCTTTAAGTACTTTTTGATGCCCCTGCAGGTTCTGGCGCGGTTTTAAATGCAGAGCATTTCAGAAACTCACGATGTCACCCACGTTGACGTCCGTAGGCGTCCGTAGTCGTAGTCCGCACCCCTCCCCCTACACAATATAAAAAAAAAATACTGTCCGGCGCCTGGTTTCAATCCCTCGACCCTGAGGGCGGAACGCAATGTACATGGTGCTCTACCCACTGCGCCACAAAGCCGACACAGAATGGGAGGCTACGAACGCGCCTTATATCCTTGACTCATTCAAATTACCGCCGACGAGCGCTCTCTCGTCAGCAGTTGCCACAAGTGCAACAACATTAACGTAACGCAAAATACTTTACGTCGTGCGCCCCCGGAAATGCTCTGCATTGGTCGTGCCCCTCGCGAGGGGGATGTTTCACTGCGTCGCCATGCGAACAGTTTGCCATTATAGTTTCCGCCCGCTCCGGTCGGTGGCGCCACGGTTCAAACCACGGCAGGGGAGCTGCGCGGGCGTTCGTTGATCGGCGTGCGTTCCGGCGTGGTGGTTTGATGTTTCGTCCACAGAGTTTGTGATTCTTCGGCATTGAGACCTCGTTGTAGCAAGGGGAAAGACTGTTTCATTCACCAGCTGTACGACAGTTGCAAGGATTTTTAATTCCCGTTTCTCCACTGTATACACATTTGCTCGGCCGGCCATCGTTGATACTTTATCGTTTTCTCGGTCCATTGCGCTGAGCCTCCGCCGATTCCAACTTGGGCACGCGCACACCTTCGGTGGGCTCGCCGATGTCCTCAAAAAGGTGTTTTTGACGCGAAACTATTACTTGGCTATGCTGGCGAAACCACGCACACGGGCGGCGTCCACCGAACTCGCAGCCACTCGGACATCGTTCGCAAAAAAGAGTGCACAGCTGCTAACCATTTGCTAGCGTTTTTCATGGCGTTCCACGGGCTCGATAGCGCGCCTACATGCGAAAAAATACCCCCCGTGCCCCCCCCCCCCCCTCAAAAAAAAAAAAACACGTTCAGCGCGTTCTAACAGAGAAAATTCAACATAAATATTACCAAGAAGAAGCGCGTTGTGCGCACTCCTTCATATTTCATATAGGGCAACACAAGAAAAAAAGGTCTTGTAGAACCTTGCAGGGATGCCGTCAGGGCCCACCGCTGATGCGCCGTTTAGGCGTCTCACGCAATCATGCAGCTCCTCCTGCGAAACTGGCGCACAAAGCCTGCTCACCATGTCATGGGGTACCTGGGGCAGCGCTCCACAAAAAAACGGTAGGCGTTCCTGAAAGAATTCATCCCGCAACGTATTCTCTGTGGTGAGGAGGCGCGAGAAAGCAAACATCCCCCTCGCGAGGGGCACGATCAAATGCAGAGCATTTCCGGGGTGCACGACGTTAAGTAGTTTGCGTTACGTTAATGTTATTGCACTTGTTGCTGTTGGTTGTTATATTGTAATTAAATGAGGAGACGCAATGACGTGGTCACGTGACAACATTTATTAGCAGGTGGGTATGATTGAAGGTCTTGATTCCATCTCGTACAACGGAGACTCGATGACGGCAACTGCTGACGAGAGAGCGCGGCGATGAGTGCGTTCCAGCCTCGCCGACACCCGCCTTTATCACGCCATGATCGCGCCAAGCGCGCGCGATGCTGACGTCACGATCACGCCACAGATGTTGTTGATCCCGCGACGCGCGCGCCCCCACCTGTTGGGCGCGAACCGACCGCGAGAGAGCGGCGCACCTGCGAGCGATGCGGACTACTACGGACGCCTAGAACAGGTGACATCGTGAGTTAAAGAAACGCTCTGCATTTAAAAGGGGAAGAAACGCTAGTCGCGCGGCCAATACCCATTGGCTTACGACGCATAGAGCGAGTATATAACAAGAAAAAAAACTGTGTGCGTCAAACAATTTCCTGCACAGTCTTGGTTGACCTTCACCTTATGTGCAGGCAGTGTATCAGCAGCATGAATAGTGATTTACTGAAAATGTAGCTGCAGTGAGTCTGATACTGAGGATGTAGTTTATAGGCGACTTAAAGGGTTCCTGAAATGCCTTCCGCCGATGCATGGTTGTACATGTAACCAAATAAAGCAATGTATTAGCAATCTCCTCCTGCAAGAATTTTGTTGAAGCGATGAGTATTAGCTGAGAAATCGTAAATCAAAAACCGCGAATTATCGTCGCGCCGTATTTCCTCCTCCTTTCAACTGTTTCTTCGCTGTTGGCCTCCCCTCCCATGATGCTCCGCTCCTCAGCGGTGACGTACTTCCGCTATTGCTCTCCCACAGACTGCCGTCTGCTACGGGCCAGCTCTTTCGGCTTTTTCATCTCTGTAGACACCATGGAGACAGGCTGGAAAAGCGAACGAATGACCTGGCCGCATGTGTGCGGCCTGGCCTTGCCCTTTCGCGGTGTACGTAGCTGCAGGGCTGCAGTTGGTATCGGCGGCGAACTCGCAGCCGCGTGGGGAGAATCGTGCGCTCGTTCCCTTTGGTGCACCGCGCACTGTTTATCCAAACAGCGCGGTCTCAGATGTGGCCCCGCTGGTGCCGGGTGTTATTTTGCGGTGGTTGTAATTCCTACTACCGGCGGCATGTGAAAAAAGACATTTTCAACCGACACAGAACCCGTGCACAAAACGCGCCGGATCGGATCGCTTTATCAGCGGCGATGAACGTGAAGGCGAAGAGCAAACCAACGCTGCACTCGATCAGCTAGAAGCCGTGTTCTGACAAGCTGCACCCATGTGTTGCATTCAACACTGACGGGAAAGCGTTTGTTTGCACTTGTTTGGATAGTCGTAAAATGTCCAAACACTCCGGCACTCCGCTAGCAGATCAGCCGGCGAGACATTTCGGAAAACATTTGACAGATGGCGCCGTATACATTAGTGTGTCGTTACGCAAAACTGATGAGACGCTCTACTAAAACTCCCATCGCGGTGTCACGTAGCGGGACGCAAAAATTTAGCGTTTAGCGTATGCAAAGGCCACAAACGCTGTACTAAAACTCTATTAGCAGCAAAATAGCGTGCGTATGTGAAACCGCTTGCGTTTACAAAGCTGCACGCCGAGCGCGTACGTTTCTAACCTAGTGACATCATTTAAATACACTGGCAAGCACAGTGTAACGTAGTCAGATACCAACCGTATGCTCAGGGGACAAGCAAGAGCTTTTTTTATGTGGGACGGAGATTGCCCATAAAGGCCCGTTCGCACTTGCGACGAAAGCGAGTGAGAGCGGCAGGAATTCCGTCGCTTTGTCGCGCGACGATCGTTTTTGTCGAATGGTCGGGACAAATTTTGGTTGCGCGACAGAATTCCCGTCGCTTTCGCTCGCTTTCGTCGCAAGCGGGAATGGAAAGTTCTGCCGCTGCCGTCTGCTACGCAGCTCGGAGGTAACCGCGCGATCTGCTCGGGCCGGATGAACGCGCACACTCCCGCACGGCAGCGCCCCAAGCGGCAGACGGCCGCGTACATCGCTCCCGGCGCCCGCCTGGAGCCCGCCCTCGGCACACTAGCCAGTACATTTCAGGTACTATAATGGAGCAAAGATTTTTTGCTTCCGATGAACCTAGTTCTTTGCCCCTGTGTTTTTAAATACGTGAAGTGGTTAGCACGTCATCCTCACGCAGCTCTGTATCGTCGTAGCATCGCTGATTGTCCGAACGAAGCTTGCAGCTAAGCCAATGCAGCGACCGAAGCTGTGTGTGTGTGTGTGCATCGCCTCCTGTGTGTTGTGGACGCGTTCGTTTCGCGATGAAATGCGACATTGTACTTCTGCGGGTGGATAGTGCTTTCCATGGTCTGGATTATCTTTCTCGAACGACGTACCACTCAACCTCGCATGGGGTATGTGCAGTGTGCCTGGCTAAAAGCCTTCTCGCTTGCGCGCCAGAGTTGTGACTTGCTGCTCGTCCCCGCAAACCGGGTGTGAGGTGAGTGCCGTATTTACTACGGGCAGGAGGAGGCAACTCATCGTCTGTCAATCGCGGTTCAGACTTGCAACGCATGTTGTGACGTTGCGTTCGTTCGAAACGCATCTCTGGATTGTTTTGAAGTTGAATAAAATGTACGCGTCAAACCCGGGCATTCGGCTCAAGGCGTTCTCTGCGATTGCACCAAAGAAGTGCCACGGGACTTTCTTTATGGTACGTACTCACGTAAGATAAAATCCACGTCGTGTTATGGCCGTGTTGCATTCAATACAAACGGTTAAGCGTTTGTTTACACTTGTTTCGTTTGTCGTAAAATGTCAAAGCACTCCGGCACTCCGCTGGCAGATCAGCCGGTGAGCCGACGCTGAGCAGACGACTCATCTCTTTGCCGGAAGTGCGTGAAAAAGCCGCCCAATAGCAGGATGTCTAGCTCATGACGAACATCTGGGAATCGATGATGTAGACATGTGAAGATGGCGGCGTCCAAAAACACGAAGGAAAGGGTGAGAAAAAAGCGACAAACTTTGCAACAAAAGTGTGAGCTTTCCGCTGCGCGTAAAAGAGTAATACTTGGCACAGGTGACGTTGGCGACCCAATCTAGCGATTGCGCTAGTTCATTTAGTGTGCTCAAAATGCCTTTCAGGGCCCCTTTAAGCACCGGCACTGCCGCTGGATTAGAGGCTGAGTAGATCGAGCCGCCATGTCAGGAGGCTCGGCGTCAAAACTAGTCAAAACAAAAGCTACCGCGAAAGAATATGATGAAAGATCCTTCATTGTTTTTGCCACGTACTGTACGTTCAGTGAAGATATGATATGCGATGGTACTTCTTGCCTACAGCTGAGCACGCCTGGCAGGCGCTAGATAAAGGTTCCGATCGCTTCCGTACGAAGGCCGTGGCTCAAAAAGATATCCAGGAGGTAACTATGGTTCTAACCACAAGCATTCAGCGGGGACAGCTTCCATACCTAAGTTTGCTATTTGCTGGGCAACCGCGACGGAGCTCTTACAAACGCGGCGCGCCATTATGGTGAAAGAGCAGCAGCCGGTGAAAAGGTTGCCGTCGAGTAGCGCTCACTCTGGTGGAAAAAAATATTGTTTTCCTGCAAGAATGAAGTGCTTCCACGCACGGATGGGCCATGTCAGAGTGTTTAAACAAATCTGAGCCTTTCCTATGCACCTTTGCACGAGCATAGACTAGCTTCACGTCAAATGAAAGTTCCTCGACGTAAACCGAAAGTCCGCAAAGTCTTCACATGCCTAAACAAATGAGAGTGCTCGAAAATAAAGAATGCCAGTCGCGTAGGCGGGAATGGTAGCAGTGTAGTTTAGTTGTATGCGTCGACGTTTGCTTATGATAGAAAGGGTTCTGTTGACTTAACCATTAATTATCGTTTCACGCTGGTATTATAGGTAGTGATTTTTACAATCGGCATTGATTGGTATGACCGCTACTTTTATGCGAGGAATCGCCGGCCGCGGTGCGAGCGAAGCCAAGAGTTCGGAGTTAAAATTTGCCCCATCTGGCGGAGCGCGCCGTCCCTACAGGAAGTCTTTTGGCACGCCGACTCCCTTTATCTCCGGGCAGCGATGGGCAGGCCGCTATCTACAAACCCGGTCGTGGTTGTTTCTCAGTGTGATGGTCTCGTTAACGAGCCGCAAAAAGGCAACGACGCGGAGAGGCGAATTCTGCGAACGTGACTGATTTGGTGCGAAGAGAAACGCCAGTGGAAGCGGAACGCGTTCGCGCGTTAACAGTCCAAGCTTTCTAATGTGTCTCTCGAGCTCCACAAATTGAGCTCTTCGCCACGCAACCATCGGCCCTACACGCGGCGGAGCAGGACCCAAGTGGTCGCACCTTTGCCGAAGCAACTCGCCAGCAGGACGTCCCTTGCCAAGCACACCCACAAGAGAGCCTCCGACCCGCAAATCATACTTCTTTCGCTGCAGATTTTGCCGCACATTTCACTTTCGTGTTTTACCGATTCCTATGATCGATGAATCAAGCACAGTTTTTTTACTCGGCTCCCTTAAACATTCTACTTACTGGCTCACTCATCCTTTGCGCGAATCACGTCAGCAAGCCGACCTGTACATACACGCCACAACTTCTTTCGAAGGAGGGTTCTGCGCAGCTGGTGTGCCCCTGTTATACTCACGTGCCATCGCATTCAGGTGCCACGCGGTAATCCTTATCCTGCAACTTTAACATCTGCAGTTCGCCATTTTGTGGATTTTGTGAAGCGGGCGCATTTCCCCTGGGACCTCTGGATTTCGGGCCAAATCCCCGAGTGGCTATGTGCTGCAAATAAAGAAACAACAAGACCGGCAACATATACTGCCACGGCACTAGTGCACGCAACCCGCTGGAATTGCACAACCGACAGAGCGTCGGGCTGATGCATCGGGCACCCCGGTTGAAATTCGAGTGAAGCACACACGTGCTTCTTAAGATCGAAGTTGAGCAAATCTTAATTTTTCCCGTCCGAAGTTAACAATACCGAGAAAATGGCGAGTTCGCGCACATGAGCGCATGCCGTGTGGCAGCCGCGCCGCATTAAAAAAAAACCAAGAAAATGCATAGTGCTCCGGTGTGCGTGGCTCTAGGCGACCAGGAGATCGCCGCCGGGGGACTACTGCAGATGCACCGGGCTCTCATCGGCTCCCGTTTCTTGCCGTTCTCCGTGCGATCTTTTCACAGGGATCTCTTCACACGTGATGTGCCAGCATCCTAACGTTCGGAGAAGTCTGCTGGCATCGCAGTTGTGAGCATCGAACGTTCTCAGCTGATTTTATACGGTTTTTTTTTTCATTTGCGCCACGCCGGTTTCATTGCTAAGCGTTACCATCAGGCTTCGTGGGGCGGAAGCCTCCCCGACACTCGGCGTACCACACCACGTATGTCTTCCCCGCATCGACCTTTCCGCTTGAGGAATTCCTCACGCTTCCTTCGTCGCTCAAATGGCGTACGCCGTGGAAGGTATGGACGTCGACCTGACCGAACTCCAACACCCCGGCTGGCTTACACTACGACGTCGTCTTCAACGCAAGACCCTGACTGCCGACAATCGCAGGTTTCTGCTGGCTCACGTGCTTCAACGACACCCAGCGACGCCCGGGAAACAACACCGGCGCTGAAAACCCAAATACAGTAAGCCTCCCGTCACTCTATTGCCGGAAATTATATCAAAGTTATCCTCAGCCCGAGAGGCGTGCTGGCCGTCGTCTGTCCTTCGACCCCTTCCCTCAAATCTCCAGCAGCGAGCTATGGAACAAGGCGTTGCGTAGCTCTAGCCAGGAGGCCCTGGTACGCAGAGCCACCGAACTCGCGACTGGCCTTAGCCCAGCCGCCACCAACCCTCAGCAACTGTGGCTAAAATAAATGCTCTCTGTCTCTCTTTCGACAACCACCCAGTGTTGCCGGCGTACGTTTGTGAAGCCAAGCATACCGTCTTGGGGAGAGTGACCAAGATTGCGGTGACCGCCAGGCAGTTAAAATAACCAAGAAAATGCCGAGCGCTCGTTTGTTCGCGCAACCTCGGCGGCCACCCTGCATTCCCGGCGCACGCTTGTGAAGCCACGCATACCCACTTTGGGGAATTGGCCAAGATTGCCCTATACAAAAAACTGCAGCGTTCCCGTAATAGGGCAACGCTTGCTCGGAACTAGAAAGACACTTCATAGCGTACGTCCCTTCAATTTGATGGGCAATGAATATCACTTCCAGAAAAAGGAAGAAAGCTAACAGTTATAGCAACAATGATTGAGTAGAGGACATTGCTGCAGCGAAGAAGAAGCAAATCGGCAGCAATCGTCGAGTTGATGGTCGTGAAGATTGCCTACACCTTCGCTACTTTGACGTCGTACGTGTTAGTGCGACTTCCTACATTTTTATTTTCTCTTTCCAGCGACGGCAATTTTCTTAACCGCACAACAACGGCCCTTTTTTGCAGAATGAGCACTTAAGCCCTTCGCATTAAAACACGGGCGTTATCCGATGGGACGTGGTCTCGGGTCTCCGCCGTAGAAGCCCGATTGGCAGAGTTTCTTAGAATATACACTGGGGAGGAATCTCGCGCTAGTGTTTAGGCGGGTAATATCAAGGCCGTCTGTGTAGTCATGCGCCGCCATTACATCATGCGCTCGCCTTAGTTTCATCATTGGCTTGGATTGAAACGCGTTAGTTTCCGTATACTCGAACACGTACAGTGCTATAAAAAACGCGAGTAATGGGGTGTTATTATACAAGTGGAAAACAAAACAGGCTGCTTTAAAACAGAGGAAAAAGGAAGTAAAGGGTATTTTTTCAGGAACGGTTGTGCCTACTTTTCTGCAGGACAAGGTGGTAGTTAATAACAGTGTTATATTTGTGGGGGAACTCATTGGAGGCTCTTACTTTATTAACTTTACCAATATTTGAGATAATAAGTTGTTTGAAGAGTTTGGAAAGATTTTTGTGCGTGCCTATGAAAACGTCGTCTTCGTGGTGCACCGACCGTTAGCTACAATTTAACAAAACGTGTTGCTGAGCGTCTTGGTTCATACCAGTGGTGCACACGTTCCTGTAAAATAGGAACGAAAGCTCGTTCCTCGCTCCTTCCTAATTTTGGAACGAGTTCCCGTTACAAGTTCCTTTATTGCGAAAGGAACGCGTTCCAGTTCCACATCGAAAATTGGAACGTGTGGTTACAATAACGTTACAATTAGGTTTTTAAATTGAAATATAGTGTCGGACAATCCTGGGGCGACATTAAGCCAGAACTTTAAAACTCACATCGAACTACGTATATTACACCAATAATAACACCACCGGCAGCAGATTATCTGGAGTTAAAAATAATCAAAAGAAAATCTCCTCGGCGAATTTTTTCAGGGAGCACCGGACAACCTCCAGACGGTTCTAGGACATTTAGGTGCAGGTCGTTTCGTTGTGGAAATTTCGGTGTACGGACAAATCGGTGTACGGGTGTTTCGGTGCATGGACATATCGGTGTATTGACATTTCGGTGCGCGAACTTTTCGGCTACCAAATTATCCGGTGCTTGCCTGTTTGCGACAGCAGTTATATTTTTATTTCCGCTTAACGTGGGTTATGAACAACAATCTGGAGCAGTGAATTTATGTTTTGATTTTATGTTCGAAATTCTACATTTCGATATTTTTGTCTAATACCTATTCCTGGGGACACCTGTTATGCATCCGATTGAATTCTTTAGCACACGTGTTTTTTCATTTACGGCAGGTTGTTAATTTATAGTCATTTTTTTTAGCGAAGACAATTAAGCGGCGTTTACGATGGTCCGACGCTTTTTTTGTATATTTTTTATAAATTACACAACCACAAATTACAAATATTACATGCACACTCTCAATATCTAAAACGTAAGAATCATTAGCTAGCCCCCCAGAATGCAGAAAGCCTTATGAGGGGTATTACGTAGGCTGGTCTGGCTTGCTAAAATAAATTTGCGAACACTGGTCTAGGATATTGTCGTGGAGGAAGAACGGGCCTTTAAGAAAACAGCCGCAGCTTCTAAAGTTCTAAATGTTGATTAAGCGCATACGGGTTGCGCATACAAAGTGCACCCATCCTGTTCGGGAAAACCAACCTTCGTTTTATGTTTACATGCCTACATTCACCACATTTTAATTCTTTGTCCTAGCGCCCCCCCTCCCCTTACCGCCTGCACGCTCTAATCTCGATGAGATGTCTTTTTCAGGCATGTTATTTTCTGTTTCACCAGAAAATCCTACAGGCGTGGCGGAGTTTACTGTCTCCGAAGCCTGACCGCAGTGAGACAAGAAAAAGGTTTACATTCACCAGGACCTCACGAAACCTCTATAATGTGCAACAAAAAAGCCACCCAAAAAGCCGTTGAGAACACAAAGGCAAATATCGTTTGCTGGCTACGCCCTTCCGCGTGTCGCGGTCGTACCGATGGCGCCCCCACTACAGGAATCGCTCTTTCTTCGCCTTCAGTCTCCCCATTGGGAATTAACTCTTCAAGTCGCGCATATCGTGGACACTCGAAGCATATATTGCTTTCTCCCATTATGAGGGGCCAAAAACTTTAATAGGCTAGTGTTACGAGAGCGGCAACAGTCGTTTTCAAGTTTTCGAAGTCGAGTTGACGCAATGGTGAACCACAAGTGACACCCCATTCTCTCTACCACGGGGGCTGGTAGCCGGCGGCCGGCGGGGCTCAGCCTCCTCCTCCCCTACGTAACGCCACCGTAGATGCGATCGTTGGTTGGTTAGTTTTAAGTAGAACCGACACCGAATGAAACGAATACGAGATTGATTGAGAAAATAATTAAAACGGAATTCACCCGATTAAGCACGATTAAAACGGAAATCACACGATTCACAAGGAATTCACAATAATTAAGACGGAATTTTTTCGCGGATGTTTTGCTGTGGGGGGTGAGGTGGGATGGAATAAAAGCAGCAGCGTGTTGTACCGTTGGGTGAAGTGAAAGCAAAGCCCTTTGGTAACACTTAAAGTAGTAGGGTCGTTCACATGAGTGTTAAAAAAAAGGTTGAACGGATGCAAATTAACAACGTTCATTTTTACCATGTACTACAGAAAATGGGTTTTACGGGGCAATGCTCCGCCACGGTTTAGCGTTCGTTTCCACATACGGGAGCGCAAGCAAAGGTGTCGTACGTAAAATCATATCAATTGGTCACGAAATTACAATATTAAAGCTTATATGTTCAAAGAATTCCTGGGACATCCCGTGACTCAAAATGTGTGGGGTAAGACGTCGTGCACCAAATTGTCCGTGTACAGAAATGTCCGCACCGAAACGTCCTGCACCTAAATGTGCGACACCGAATTCGCCGGATCCCGTGTGAGACAATCTTTCCACGCCAAAGACCAATTCTATCGGCCAGACGCGCGTCCTGGCCTCCCCAGGCAAACGATGAAAGATGAAAAGAATTCTCGCTGCTACGCTATTCACCCGTCGAACGCCGCGTAAGTTCAACCAGCATGAAAGCAAGCACAAGCTGCGGCCTGCTGCGTGGCTATTCTTCTGCCTTTGACCTTCCACGAAACACTTACGGCTAAAGGGTGGGCAAATTGTCCAGCTTATAGGAAGAGAAACGCAGCACCGACTTGTGTATTTTTGTATTCGAGCCTTGGCATCAAAAACAGCCAAATCCTAGCGATCTAACGGAAGGAACGCCGTTCCTGCCGTTCCTTCAAAAACGTAACGAGTTATCGTTACAGTTCCACCAACCCTTAATCGAACGGTGGCGTTCCTCCGTTCCTCCAAAAAGGAAGTAGTTCCAGGAACGCTGTTCCTTGTAACGCCGTTCCGTACAACACTGGTTCATACTTGAAGACAAAAGAAAACGTAGCGTTAAACAGTTGCGGAAGAAGAGAACATAGGATAGATACAGGCACCGGTATCTGTGGTATCTTGTCGACGTCGATGTACGTTTTGTTTCTTTTTTTGCGTCAGCTACAACTTTCGCGGTGTCATATTACCCACTCAGTCACACGTCCTTCGACTGCGGCATCACCAACGTCAGGTACGATCACGCACTGCCTGCCGTTTCACCGAAAACGGCTACCACACAACTGGGAAAATTTCGGCTACCTCGTAGCTCGTAGATGTGCGAATGCATAGTGAAGTTAGCAAAGAACCAAAACCGCTTGAGAATCCAATCGTCGTGCCAAGCCCAAGCCAAAAGAGGGGGTGTTCCCATAACCCCTCACGACGACATGGATTCTCAAGTGCAGTTTCATCTCTAGTATACTTACTAAGAAACTCTATGGCCCGATGATGCCCTACCACTACGCTATTTGGTTCGTTGCTTGGTGCAAAGGGAAGACGGGCGCGTAGCTACTCGGGGGATTGGCCAAGGTTGTCTTGGATCTTGTTCTGCAAGAAAATGAGGGATGACCAATAGGCGAAAGTCGAAGTGAGAAAATTGGTGGTAAATTACCCTGTTTACGCGGATTGCTGGCGGTGAAACTAAAATTACAGTCATTGCTGTTTTAAGGTGAGGATGATCATGATTGCTTTTGGTTTCTTCTTTGTAACGGGGTGAGGTCGAGTCACCTTACCAAAAATAGTCGTTGTTTAATACCAGCGCTACTTAAGGCAGGCACAGAAAACTTATTAGTCACAAAATACTTTTTTTTCCGGTTACAGGTGGTAACTTTCCTATGCAATGTTTTCCTCCCTGCTTTTCATCTACCAGCATTCTAATCTTCTTTTCGTGGCTTCGACAGCCTTGAAGTTAACTTCCTGTGTGCAACCCATCAATCTTAGGGCTTTTGGAAGCCGAATATCTCCCTCATGTTCATTTGGATGGATACCCTCGCATTCTAACACTATGCGCGGCATATAGTTACTGTTTTGTTTTTCGCAGACCACGTATACTCCATCATTTTGTCAATACTTCGACGCAAAGCTCTAAGTTCGCAAGCAACCTGCTCTAGCCTCAAAAAGCGAAACACTGCCCTGGGAAATATCGCAGAAATTTTCGTTTATGATGTCCAATTTCTCAGCCCTGTGCATCTCTAACGACGCTTTAGATAGACAGAGAATACACATTTAATAGAGAAAACGGTGGGGGTTGAGCCGTCACTCGGTAGGGTGGGTTCGCCTCAGTGCAGGTACCCTTGGGCCTCGGCTGCAGCCCTGATACGGGCGACCAGAAAGGTCTGGTCAGCATGCCGGGAGCTGGTCAGCAGGCCCTCCCACTGCTCTGAGGAAGGTTCGGGATTAGGGGTAAACAATGGAGTGTTTGGCAAGCCCGCACCTTGTGGTAGGTAGTATTTAAAGCGGGGCAGAAGTGACAGGTGAGGGCGTATAGGGTAGGAGAAATAGCGTGGAGGATGGGTGCGTTGTAATAGGTGTTTGTTTGTAATCAATGGTAGATGATTGTTTCCTCCTTGGTTAGCTGTGGGTGTGCTTGAGGCTGTAGCTTCCATTTTTTCTTTCCATTTATTTGTTTCTATCTGCCGTGTCTCTTTCTTGGTTACCTTGGGAATTTTGGATTATCTACTGTTCCTTCCGTATTTCATCGTTAGCCTTCTGTTCTTCCTTAACCACTGTGTGTTCGCGCTTTGCAAGTACAGGTAGCTAAATACCTGAGCTTCACACCTACTTTGATCCATTTTTGTCAATCTCCTCTCAAAAAATATTTTACTCTGGGCTTCTCGAACTTCAAACGACGCCCAGCCCATATCTAATTGCACTGATTCGTTAGTTGGTTTTCCATGCGCGCCTAAGGCGAAACAGCCTACCGTTCTCTGGTTCACTTGAAGACCTAATAGAACGTGTGATTTTAAGCAGAGTACAGCATTCGCAAGCGCGAGACCTGGAACCATTATTCTTTTGTACGTTCCTTTGACTACTTCATATTTGTTATATCCCCTCAGAGCTGTATGCCTAAATATAGCTGCGTTTCGCTTTTACTTACCCTTAATTTGCTCCTCGGGAGTTCTTAGTAGTTATCCCCATCGTTTATCCACGCTGGCAAATATTTGTATCCCTTCACTCTGGGTAATTCGCCATGCTGGATGGACACTGCGTCCGTGGTAGTGCCATTGAAAACGATTATTTCCAAATTTTCTGCGCTAAAATTTACCCGAGGTCGGTGGCTTCCTGGCCGCTAATATTTATGAGTCGTTACATATAGGTCCGGTCATCAGCAAAAAGAACAATCTCCTGTACGTATAACATTCCCAGGATACGTGGTTGTTCCCCTTTTTCTTGCAGCAAATGCGTTAGGTTGAACCCTACTTGACTTTGTTCCAGTTTTTTTCTAATGCCGCCATGTAACGCATAAACAGTATTGGGCTCAAATGGCATCCCTGTTTCAGTCCCTATCGGTGTTGACATGCTCGGCGCATTTGTATGGTTCCTATGTAAGGTGCCCTGTGTTATCTTTATAGATTGCTATAAGGAACTGTATTAACACTTCACTTTATCCCTGGAGCTTCAGCATTGTTTAAAGCTGTTCTATGTTTACGTTGTCATAAGCCCCTTTAATGTTCAGGAACGTAATCCATGATGGTCTATTCTGCGCTTTCGCAATTTCAGTGCATTGCGTTATCCAGAGAAAATTACCATCCAAACGCTAGTATTGTCTAAATCCATTCTGCAGTTCCCCCAGGACTTCATTTTCTGCCCTCATGCTTGAATCTCTAATTTTATCGCCTGCAATACAAATCTACACCACTGTTATTACTGTGAGTGGTCTGTATGATGCAATACTGGCTTTGTTGCATCTCCCTTTACGTATTAAATGCATCCTACTTTCTAGCCAGTGCTCTGGTATTTGTTTGGTTTGTATCACATTATCTATTGACCTCAGAAACGAAGCCTTACTTTTAGGCCCAAGCAGTTTATCAGTTACATTGGTATTCCGTCCGGGCCCACTGCTGTCTGGGGGAACCGTTTAATTTGCTTTTTTCCAATCAAGGTTGCTCAGAGTTATTTCCCTTTCCACAATCTTCTGTGGTTCTGATGATATCGGTGAAAGCTTCCCTACCTGTATTGGCCTAAAAATCTCACTAATCAGTCGATGAATATGCGATAACGCGTGCTGTCCTTCTAAATATTTCCCCTCCTTGTGATCCCCCCAATACCCACTTGGGGAATTAACCAGAAATCGGGCGCATTGATGGGCTAACGTGCCCGCTTCACAAAGTTCACAAAACACTGAAGCGGAAACAGGCTCAGCGGGAAAGTAAGGAACGACACCAGTTGAAGGTAGCATAGCTCAGATTAATAAAAAAGACGTACTGGCTGTGTACCTATGCAAAATAACAACACGTGGGCCACGAGGGTAACCAAGTTCATGCCGTCGGGATGATGGCGAAGAAAGAGAAGACCAATAACTTGATGTGTGGACGAAATGTTCGGGCAAAAAGGAGTTACTATTGATAATATCACAAAAACATTCGTATGTTAAGAGGGGACTCGGCACAGCCGAAGAAGACCGGTTGGAGGTCGATGGACGAGGCCATCGTCCTCCAGTGGACCTAAATAGGCTGTTGTAGATGATTATGATGACCACACCCTACCTCCCGGTCCTGACAAGAGTCATGCGAACCCATTCTCGGCCACCGAAAACCCTTATCCTATCCCTTCGTCAATTTTTTGCCCGGAGCCACAGATCTTGCCGGTTTTCCGGATCACATGATTTGCTTAACTTGTGCAAGGATGCAATGCACTGACCTTTGTCGCCTAATTCATGAGGCATGCTTCCTGTACACGGCTGCCATCATAACCCCCATGAATTGCTGGTTAAATTAGGAGATCAGCCACTCCTCGCCAGCGTGAACAACGAAGGGCCGAGTTGTGCAACGATTACTGAGAACAAGGTGGAGGACTTATAGGCAATCATGCGAACTAGCATTGCGTCTACCCATCACCACGCAGGCACAGAAACTCTTGCATCGTGGAGTTTGCAGAAACTTGGATGAACTACCCGAAAATTACCATTTACACCAAATCTTAAGTCTCAGCTCTAGCTCAACTTGCACAGCCATTCTGTCTCAGGTACACTTGCACTCTCAACTGAAACACCCGCAGGCCTATGCGATTCAGCTTCCGAATAATGTTCGCCAGTTCACCGATGCGCCCCACTATCCGCGACATGCATCCGACAAATTATCAGGCTAGCAGGGAAGCGACGGGAAAGTCAAACAACACAGCCACACTTCGTATCCCAGGCGAAGGGCTCTGGCCACTGTGGCGTATACTACTCAAGTCCTCCGAACGGTCGCATCAATTTCTAGAAACAAATCTAGAGGCGGAAGAAGCGGCCATCTGCCCAGCTGTTGCACAAACCTCAGATGAAGTAATCATCGCAGACCGCCAAAATTCATGTAGAACATTCTACTCTAGTTGCATATCACAAACTGCCAGAAACATTCTGTTACATGTCCCTCTAGTTAAACTTCAATGTTTGATCCACTGCCCTTGTCCTCCGGGCCACAGCAGCACCGAGGATCTGACCACTGGGATCTCCATGCGACCGAATTTGCTACGGCGACGAAAAAAAGTGCACATTTATTTACAATTGTGAAAATGAATGACAAGTACTCAAGGGGTTGTCGCTGACGGGTGGATGCTCTGCCTGCAATCCTCAGTGTGTCCGTGGTTTCCCATGTTTTATTACGCGCGGAGCACTTTAGGCGCCGTGTTGTCATTGTGGCTTCTCCGGCGTGACCGAGTAACTGCGCCTCGCATCCAAACAAAGGCTTCGATAAAATACCCGCTTGAACTGGTTCTGTTAGAACCTGGGTCCCTCGCGTTACGAGGCTGATGTGTGTTCCATTGTGGCGCAGAGGCTCATGTTATGCCTATGCACAGTGTTTGGGTCACATTTGCAGTGCGCCTTCGGCAAGGAAGCTGCCGTTGCTAAGCCGCCAATAAGAACACAATAATCTAAAATAAGGAAAACAGTGTGAATAAACGTATTCATTACCCCAATATGACGAGAACCCAAACAGGTGTCTCCTTTTAGGCCTTGTAACCAACTAAGGAGCTCTCCCTTGACTACGTTCGGTATAAACGGCAGGCGGAGACTAAAACTAGTCAAGACAGGGCACCACAGCTCCTCTGGTTAATCTCAGCTCTACACTAGAATCTTTCACGTTGAGTGGGACTACTTAACTTTTTTCTTTCGTGTCGTCCCTCGCGGAAGGGTTGTGCATAGAGAGAGGCCTTCATCGAGTCGAAGTTTGTCCATCCGCGCACTGTGCGCCACCCAAGCTAAGCCGCTTTTTCGAAAGGCCTCCGTGACCAGTCGCCCTGTGCTACTCCGTCAGAGAGGAGCTGAAGTTAGTCATTCTTGGTGGCGGTAATTACTGCCTTTGTCCGCGGCTGCCCTCTGCTTGCCCACAAGCTACGAGGTAATACTCTGCCTGTCGTCTGGTGCATATTTGACAACGGCTTTCCCATATCCCACCCCGAGGGGATTATATTGGCTCCAGGCCATTTCGCCGTGTCTGGCAACGACGTTACCCACAGGCCTTTTACCGAGAGTTGTCCCAGCGGGAAAGCCAGGCTTTCGGCGAGGAGTGGCAGTTCTGCACCCCCCCCCCTCTTCATTGACCTTCCAGGAAATCTGACGGCTTTGTTGTCTGGAACGAGTATATCCCCGGAGCACAAACGCTTCACTAAGGAGCAAGAGCGTCACCTTCGAGGCAAACAAACGCCTTTCCCCACCCCACTGGCTCCTTAAAGGAGTACTGACACGAAATGTTAGTGTTAGGATTTTCAGGATTATGAGATTTTAGGATTTTAACGAATTTTAGTATTAGTGAAAGGCCTCATCTTTTTTCATCCCTCATGAGATAAACTTCACGCTGAACCCCCACACACAATTGCATTGCTATCCAATGAGAGGACATCTCCTCAAACATCACGTCAAGTAGAACCGACGGGGCCTGCCGAGGTAGTGCAACATGAGGGATTCTGTATTACACTGATGCTAAAGTAGTACTATGTACGCTAGTCATATTAGCTTGACCCTGCAGCTGTAGATGTCGCAACACATCTGCCCTCTGTGAATGTGCCAGCGTGCCATCTTGCAGCCATCCTATGGTTTTGCTACACACCCCAAAAAACAGATGATCTGTGTAAGTTAAAACAGTTGTCCTTTTATTTGAACTCCACCGCTCCCTACTGTGTGCAAATGCATTTTTGTTGCGCACACTGTGCTGGGTTTGGAGTAATACAGTAAACTAAAGTAATGATGCCATTAGGCCAAGCTTAAGTCATCAACATGGGCATGAACGCACTTTTTCTATTACTATCTCACAGGGCGGTTCTGCATCGAGTGTACGAATACGCACTTAACACTGGCGGCCACAGCTAAGGTGATGTGTTTACTGTTCACACACTGCGTATTGTGGCCAGGCAATGTGACTACCCTTTAGCGCCAAGTTCGGTCCCTGAAGTGTGCGACTTTCTGCCGCAGCATTACCATCCGCCATCACTTCATCTCCACCCACCCTGGATGTTCCCGCCCATGAAAATAGTTACCACGGTGCCCGGAATTACACGCGAGCGGCATATTCCCCCTGCCGCTCTACGGTTTTTTGCTCTTGAATATATGTACAACACATACGGAGGTCATACACATCTGTACACTGATGGATCGGTGTCATCCACATCATCCACTGTCGCAGTGTGGATACCTTCGTCCCGCACCACTCTCAGTGTCATGCTCAGCCACAAAACATCATCTACGGCTACCGAACTTGCAGCTCTGCGGATGGCCTTGGCTCACATCATCGAGCAGCCGTTACGCGTGTGGGCCATCTTTCACGGACTCTCGGGCTGTACGGCAATGTCTGGCGTCTTTCCCCAAAGATCAGCTTGTGCTTGATGTACAAGCTTTACATCTTCAAGCTCTGCAAGCGCATCATCAAATAGCACTTCAGTGGCTCCGTGCCCATTGCGGGATAATTGGAAATGTGAAGGCGGACGTTGCAGCATCCACAGCGCATGACCAACGCTGATCAAAAATACCGGTGCCATTTTCTCGCAAAGATGCTTCAGCCCTTGCATCCAGTGTGGCATGGAGCATGCAGCGATCGCTTTGGGCAGATGCATCTCGCCATTACGCACGCCTCTACTCTATCGACCCGCATTGTAATTTTAAGATGCCACCTGGGCTATCCAAGCATGATGAAGCAGTACCGCTCCGCATGCGGTTGAACGTCGCCTACAAGCGATACTACTGCTACAAACTCAACCAGTCTTCCTCGCCTCTGTGCCCACAGTGTGGTGTGCGTGAAGACCTCCAACACCTAACATGTGACTGTGTGCGCTTTACTACACAAAGAGTGTCTCTTGCAGTGTCCCTGGGCCGGCCGCTGTCCGCAAAACTACAACTGAGGGACGTATTAGGTCCTTTGAACTCTTCCAAACGTGCCGCTCGTGCAACGAAAGCCTTATTGGCATACCTAAAAGACACAAGTCTTGATCAGACTTTGTAATTAGCTAAAATCATATGTATTCCTCTTCATCATTATAATCATCATAGTCATCGAATTCCTCTGGCGTAGCAAGCCAGGCATCTTAGCTGGCCTGACATCGCCAGTCTCTCTCTCTCTCTCTTTAGTACAAGCTTGGTCTCCAAACCTTTCCTATCTCGCTAGCACCCTGTACTTTTTGCTCACAACGGCCCACATGTTACACACTCCACAGAGAAGTGCGGTAAAGCGTTTATTTCATCAGTGTGCACGCACTTACAAAGAGCGGTAACATGACCAATGTCAGGCAGGGGCAAGAATGGGCAGGTGGTAACTAATCATCTCAAATACTCGCACGAGTAGTAATCTCGAGTAGTATTACCAGTAATAAACAATCTCTTAACCTGCCGACTCTCGAAATCCGCCGAAACGTTACTCGGCTTTGCCTCTTGCAAAAAATATACGTTCCCCTCACAACGCGGTACAGTCCTTCTCCCTCATGCCCTTTGATCGCTTCGCCTTTTTAACTCATTAAGTTTGCAGCGCCTGCATGCGTCAACTAACGCTTTTAACAAATCCTTTTTACCTGAAGCCATAGAAGATTGGAATAACTTACCCGAAACCATAGTCAACGAACGTGACCACTCAGTGTTCAAGCAGTTAATCACAAATCATTTCAGGTTTTAAGTTCGGGCTCCTCTCTTCCGTTGGTATGCGGTCGTTCGCCAGGGCTGACGAGATCACGTGAAGCGAAGGAATGCCGAAGAGGCGCACGGCGTGGATGCCGGCTCGCCAGGGCTTACAGAAGAGTGCTCTCCTGGGATTACAGCAGCTCTTCCCACGAGTCCGGAGGCGGACGGCGGCGTTCCTGAGGGGATTAGCAACGACTCCCTCGTTGTGCCGGCGAGCGCGCGCGGACAACTGCAGGGCGTCGAGGCGAGGACACTGGGATGTTGTCCGCGCGAGGACTGCGCTAGGCGTTCCGCTTTGGCCTTGTGTATGTGCTGCCCGCCTGGCGAAATGGTTTGACCACTCCGCGCGGTCAGTGACTCTATGTCTATGAGTGCTATTAGTGCATGAGAGTGAGTGCTGGGTGACGTGACCACGGGTGGGGACATGTGTGGGATTGATTGAATCATGTGGCCAATGAATGGCTCATATGAATTATTTTGAGAGCGGTCTTCGCTCCTTATTGTTATTGTTATAGTTCCTTTAGGTACATATGTATATATATTTGCTGTGTTGCTGCCATTTCTTTATGAATCTGCCTAACTTCTACGCCTGTACCATCGACTATCTCCTACTGTGGAATTTCTGTACTTGCTCCCCCTTATGTAATATCCCGCTAGGGGCCCTTAAGGGTAAATAAATGAGGATGATGATGATGAAAGTGCGAAAAGAATACAATACATGTGCGGTTGGGGAGCAGGTGCACTCGGCAAATCAGCATGGCAAGTGTAATAAATCTAAAGCACAAGCACACCAGCTCAAGGCAGAAGACACCACTTATCGTCACACGGAAAAAGGAAACACATGAAGGCGCAGAGCTTGGCGGGGAGCTATTAGAAAAACATGAAGTTACGCTCTCCACCCCCAGGCACAGTTTATACAAAACACATTGATGCGTAGAGGACTCTGAAACAAGAACTATGCACTAGCAGAACAGCATTTTTAAATAACTCCAGTAAACATATCCATGAGTGTTGCTTATTTTTACAGTACAAATAAAACTCTGGGATTGCAATTCAGTGCTTCTGCTTACTCCTTGGCGTAAGGATGTCCTGAAATAACGCGAACATACTAAGAGGGCAACACTGTAAATCACATTTTCAGTCAAAGAAGAACACAAAGTGATAAATATTACCCGTTCGGTTTTGCCTGACAGTCCTCTTACGCATTCAGGTACGTGTTGCTCTGTCCTGCCGCTAGTGAATGAGTTCTCAGTGGATACCACGTCACAAAATGACAAGCAATATTCACCAGTGCAAGTGGCTATACAGTCTTCCACAGTAGACCCCTCCCCCACCTCAGACACCGCCATGTCTCAGTTGTGCCCTTTCCAATGCGCATATTCGGTTCCCCGGCCATGGGGACGCCCGACTGCACCACTGGTCCGATTCCAAATTTTTACGCTCTATTACCTTCCCTCCCACAGGCACTATGCACGGTACTCGCTTTCTCCTTTTGCACCAAGAGTACTGCAGCCAATGAAATAACTTCTGGTGTACGCGGCACGTGCTCGCATTCCCACTTTGGACGCAAGTGGCAGGATGAAAAAAAAGAAGTGTACCTCCACAAAAATAGTCTGCGTGCTGCATGTTGGACGAAAAAAAAACACTGCAACCCATTACAGATGGAGCAGGAGTCCATATTAATATATGAAGTCAAACAAAACATGAGTTTCCTGGCCAGGCGTTTGTGGCACTGTTTGCGCAAGCTAGGCCCGTTGCGCCTTTTTCTTATTTGGGCGCTTGGTACACAGCAACGAGCAGTGCATGCATGTTCCTACCAAGCAGGTATCACACCTTTTATACCTCAGCAGCTGCAACCGCACGTTCCAAAGGAGTGCGCAACGGCGCACCTAACAATTACAGCACTTAAGATGTGTTTGTCAACACGTGCTGGCACTTCGTCAAGCAGACAATCTGTAGGTGGCACCTAAAGCACAGGCGTACAGTGCAGCGCTGATGGACAGACAGTGTGGCAAACTGGGTTGATGCAACATAGCAGCACAGGTGAGTGTGCTCACTAAGAAGCCCTCATCACTGCAACGACAGAGCATTGAGTAAGTACAAATGGTGAAATTTTTGCTACTCATGCTCGTCAGGGTGGTGTAACAGCAAGCCTGTGATGATTGGAAGATCACATGTGCACTTCCCTAGCTTGGGAGGTGTACCTCCAAGAAAAAGGATTTAGTTTGATATAAATCAAAATATTTGCACGTGTGTGCAGCGGAATACGTCCTGTGTTGCGTGTTGACAGCTCAGCACGCTGCATTCTCTGGTGGTGTAAATAATCTGAGGCCCTGCACTAAAGCATGTGTCATGACCCAGGTGCAGTTCCAGATCATGAAAAACCATCTTTTTGTCACATGGAGGCACACAACCAGGATATGGTATTGTCCAGAGGTGTCATAGCACGCAATGGTGCGAAAATACATGTGACGTAACATGCGCTATTCGTTCCTTAATTCTGTGCTTTGGAACCTGCAGCAGTGACTCAGCGGCAAAGCATTGTGCTGCTGAGCCAACAGGCACGACGACAACTGTTTCAGATGGAGACAAAAGGCGAAAAACGCACCTGTGTCGCGATGTTGGTGCACAATGCCCATCCCCTAGCAATCGAAATTATTCCGGAGGCCTCCACAACGGCACACCTCATAGTCCCGATGTAGTTTCGGCACGTTAACCCCAAACTTAGGACAAACTTATAAAAATAATGCCCACTTAGAACCACAGTGTACTAACCCTTACAGTCATGAACTATTATATCCACTGCAGCAAAGTTCCGTACTCCCCGATTGTGCCATTTTTGGTGTCAAGAGAAAAAAAAAAGTTACAGTTTTCTAGAATAGTTATACGAGTGGAATCATGTCTCCGTACGGAGGCGCATGACTGAATCCTGCTTTCTGCTTTTGCCTGGCCAGTTAAAACAAGAAGGTGCCACAATGAGGAAGTGAAATGACAGCAGCTGTGTTTAGCTTTTAAACGTGATTTACGCCACAGTAACACAGAACTTAGGGTGGCAACTCGCACGACAACAATTTGCTGTCCATTTGGCAATGATGTTTATGATCGATATCTCACAGTTTCACCACCAGGTGTTGCAACAGACCACTTTCATAGCTTTTGAACATCAGCCGAGCCACTCTGCATGAGGAACTTTTCCCGCCTGCAAGAACAAATTACTGAAGAAAGTCGCACCTCCATATAAAAACACGGTGACCGAAAGGGTGTATAGGGCTTCCACATGAGATCACGCGTAGTAATGTAGCTAATGCCTGTGCTACACGGTAACTTTCAATGGCCAATCGACCTCTCAACAAAAACTGCGCCCTATGCAAATACAATGGGGCACTCGATACACAATTTCTTCAATGTCCTTCGGAAGCCCTTCGATACAGCCATTTAGCCCAGGCTAAAGACACCTACTGCTGCCGTGCTTGTCTGTACACACGCCGGCGTACTGCCTGCAGATGGGCACGGTGTTGCCGCCGTAGGGCAGCTGCAAGGGCGGCCACAAGTCTGTCCCGAACAGCCTTTCCTTGCATAAACAAACGGTGCCTTATAGTGGCTCGCGTTGCCTGCCCCACCTAACCACCGTCGATGCTGCCCTGGCTGTCATTGCGCCCTTCGTCGTCGCTGTCGTCACTGTAGGCATTCTCCGACTGCAGCGCCTTGTTGCGGAGCGCTGCGCAGGCTGCCACGATGGTAGCTGCACGATCTGGCTGGTAATGAAGAGTGCGATACCGCTTCAAGCAACGGAACCGACTCTTCAGCAGCCCTGTGCAGCGCTCCACGGCACTTCATCCAGAGGCATGGGTCATGTTGAAGTGCCCCTTAGGTGCACTCTCTGCTGGGTGTCCAGGAACAGGAGTCATGAGCCATGGCTCCAGTTGGTATCCGCTGTCTCCTGCATGCGCAAGTTTTGAAGGGCACCGGTAACTTTTTGGCATAGTTTAGATGCACTTAAATGGGCCATAGCCACACGGCAAAGCACGGCATACTGTAGTCTGTCCGATGACCCCAAATTTTCATTTCTGACGGGGGTGTACACGTTTTCCCCATGCACTGTGTATTTCTGTTCTGAGACCGCCATAAATGGTTTTCCTACACAAAGGTATAACCATAAACGATGCACGTATGTAAAAATTTCGAATCAAATTCTTGTCTAAATTACTCAACACGTTAGTGCGCCAGCCCCTTCTCAATTCTGCACACATACACGCCCATGGCGGAGCTGCATTTACAATATGAATAGGTTTGCCCATGATGCTGTACAATGTCCGCTTTTTAGTATGCGTTTCTTAACCGACTTTGTTTGATGTATGCAGACGTGAAATGCCCTCTGTAAATGTGGTTACCCTAGGTAATATAAATAAGACCAGTTTACGCAGGGTGTCACAGCATCAGCTGTTGTGACCATAAATTTTCATGTTGCTTCTGTGCAAACCTTAATCACCGCTTGGTCGAGCTGACACTTTTTATGTAGTTCAGTGTTTATATTTTTCGTCAGCAAGGTCAGTCTGTACCCTTGGCTGTTCTCTATGGAACTATATTCATCTTCTGTGGTGGCCGGCCTCCATGGATATTTTTTACGGTGGATGTAAGAATTTTGCCACAGTGGCGAAGGGAGACGCTGTTCCGTTTTGTGTCAAACGCGTTCACCTGCGCCTTTGTTTGGCCGCCCAACACGGTTACCGGTACTGTCCTTTGTTTGAACGCGGCCAAGCTATACCAAGGGTGCGGTACATTTCAAGCGCGCGTGCAACATACACGTGCCTGCTTGCCTCTCTTTCGGCCTGCAAAGCACACGAAAGCCACCCTCCAAACGAAGTTCTTTGCCTCGGTTATGCTCTGGATCACCCAGAAGGAAGTCTCCACGGTTGGGCTGGCCGAACAAGCGCTCTCGCAACGCCGACTGGTGCCACATGAACGAGTCGTGGCAGGAGCCCGGAAAGCGAGGGTCCACGTCCAGGATACGATGTTGGTATCGGAGACCTGCAGAACGACGTGCAACATTCAGCAAAAATTCATCTACCATCCTATGCTGAAGAAAGTTCACAGAAACGCAAAACCGCCACTTTTTCTTGCACTAAGTAAATGCCTCTACGAATGATCAAATTTCTTCCGATATGACATTTATGAGATCGATGCGTGTATTACCTCATCTAGACCCGCTCCTTTTTCACGATTTTCAATTGACCCTTTTGGCACAATAGACGCCTGGTTTCACGTGTGTACAGACGTCTCAGCGTCCAATTTTTACGTAATTTGCGTCGGCATACTTGTGATAACACGAGATGTAAAGCCTTTTTCTATAGTTACACTTCCTCCGTAGATAGCCATGCTTCACTGCAGAACAGGCAATGTGGGAATACCAGATTACAAAGACAAATTTTACCCCGAAACCCTGATCGTCGGCTTTACCTCCAACCACAAACGCATTGCCGTCTGTCTGATATCAACATACAAATGATGTACGCCATTTTTTTACGGCATCTTTCGGTTGGGCAGCCTGTCCATCGGGAACTGCATCCTATTTTTGCCAGGACGCCCTCGGTTACACTACATAAGCTGGCAGCGTATAATTCATATCGCATGACGTAAGCATGTGTGTACTTACAATCATCAGGTTCAGGGCGTAATATCCCTTGCGGGAGACGAACGCCTGCCGCTCAGGTTCGAGCAGCTGCGGCGCCCAGATGGCCACGACGGCGCCGTCAACGCACCCGATGACACCGGGCAGCTTGCCGCGGCGCAGGAACCCGGCTTTGACGGCGGTGCGCTGGGCGCGGATGCGGGGAAAGCGTACCCAGCCTTGCTGGTTGCCGACACGCGTGATGGCCTTGGCGACGGCGTGGATCCACCGGCTCACCGATGGCTGTTATAGCGCTATCGTTTCTTCGCTACGGACCACTGACTGGAAGCCACCGGTAGCGAAGAAACGAAGTGCGCATAACACTTGTTCCTCGACGCTGATCCCGCGCTTCCGCCGACCAAGTTCGTCCCGGAGCTCGTCGCACAGACACCGCACGGTCCTCTTTGAGAGGCGGAAATGCTGGCGGAATGCTTCTTGGGGCTTGTCGAACGCGTCGGCATTGCTTCTTGGACGGTTGTTCTTCCAGCGAGCCAACAACAAGGACATAATCGGAGCATTCATGGCTGCTTCCAAAAACCGTCTGTTGACATTCAAATCGCCTGTTCGAAGCACCCGCGGTCGAACTTGTCAAACGCGGTAGGTCTGCCGCGTTCGCGTTACGTCACATCCGGTCGTCTGCTTTCAGCCAATCAGGGCTCGCGCAAAGGGACACGTTCGAAAGGGACGCAAAAGGTTCAAAACTCGAGAATACCGCCCCAGGTTAGGGCTCCTGGAGCGACAGTGTTGCCGGTGTCTTCCTGGGCCGGCACGAGACGAGCCGAGCGGCGTTATCACAGCTGGCGTGGAGAGGAGGACGAGGAGGTGAGGTGCGGACGCCGGACGCCAAGGGACGATGGAGGGTCGACTATATTATAAATGCCGCCACAAGGAACGCGACAAGTAAAAACACGGGAAGTTTGAATTCAGCGAACGTGTATTACCGTCATCTTGGCAGACCCGAAAGAGCAGCGGTAGGACCTTGTGTGGTAGAGGCAGGGTAAACCAAGTGTGTTAATTTGGAGGGACGCGTACGGACAACTGCCTGTGGCACCCATTAGTGGTAACCCACACGTTAACACGGTAATGGAGTCAAAAAGTTTTATAAGACCAACGTACACATTCGCCATTTTGCAATGATAGACGCATTGTGTTAGCTTTGACAAAAAAATCGAAAAAAAAATTAATTTCGAATCCTCAAAAACTTTAAAACAACAAAAATATCTGTATTTTTACCATTACGTCTGAATTTTTTTTAACATCCTAATTAAAATTGCGAAGTTGTATTTTGACTTTTATGCAAAATTAACAAAATGCTTATTACTAATTAGTAAACAATTGTATTTTATATCTATAAAAAAATTAAAAAGCAGAATTGTTGACAACTAAACAGGTCGTCTTTCTAGCAGGTCTGCGCACCTGGTGTTTTTGATACCACGTGCCACGTTCGGGAAGTTATATTTGCCTGCAGAGATACGACAACTCAGGCCATTTTTTTATCGCTACAACGCTAGCTGCGCCCATGCGAAATACCCAGTCAAAGCAATTCGAAAGAAGAAAGAGACATTTAAAATAGGGAAGAAAGTCAACCTCGTCAGCACATAACCCAAGGTCAGAACTTGTGCGGGTGTAAAACCAAATTTTTTTAGTGGTGGTGCGCCGCTCAGACAGCCACGGCGTTTAATAAATTCATAAATATAAGGCAGGTGATCTTTTTTTGTACGGATGGAGGTTACCAAGATGGACTAGGCTATAAGCACTTACCCACTAGCGGTAGGTTTCGCATTACTGAACTACGGATGACCTAAAAATGCAACACAGGCGGCATATGGTGTTTTTAAATACCAGAACCTATCTTCGGCTACTTAAACCCAGATATCTTTGTCTGCATTTATGTCTGTCTGTGATTAGATTCGCCATGCGGCCAAAGCGAAAGAGAATCTGCGCAATAGTCTTATATGCTCACAGCCCAATCTAAACAACTAAGTCCGGTTTATATATTCATACGCGTGAACATTGTAGAACAAAAACAAGACATCACGCAAATATAAGACAGAAAATATTACCCATGGGATATTTGCAGTGTTCGTTTATAAAAAAATAACAAATGCTTGATTTTCCCAAAACGAAATACTACATCTACTGCAGAACAAACAATTCACACTGTCTCATGCTGCTCCCGCGCAACTATACCTTCTGGCGGCATTTTAAAAAATGAAGCGCCAACACTTAGCAAAGGTTCCACTAGATAGGTTCCACGTTCTGCTTGAAACGCACGTGGTCTTAGGGCAACGCGGTTCTATAAACGTTGTAGTGGGGCGCCTCGAAAGATGCCCGAGACCGCCGTTCTGCAGCGCTGGCATCGAGGAACCCGGCCTGTAGCAGCAAAACGTCTCAAATTTTAATAGCCCTGAGAAAACCTTTAGTGTGTTTACCTTGGGAGGAGCGCGACGGAAGAGGAACAGCACGAGAGGTGAGCGTGAAAGCAAAGGGAGGAATTTACTTTGCAAATGTCGGCAAAGACTAGCGTCTTTTGTCGACATTTGAAAACGAGAGGAGCTGATACGAAACCATTTTTTTGTATGTGATAGCGCCGGTATAAAAAGCTCACAAATTGACTAAAAACGCAAAAGTATATGTTTTAAATTAGGGTATTTAGTATTACTTTTCTGTTTCTACAGTTGGCAGAATTGAGGCCCTCAATGTAATTAGAAACCTGAGGATTGCCTGGCCATGCTGCCAATAGCTACACATCGTGAACGAAGACATACCATATCCGCAATCGCATGTGAGAACAACCGCTTAACTAAATGCTCAACAGCCATTAAATAGAATGAGGAATCACGCGCCCGCAAATGTTTCAGCATGTTGCTTGCATTTCGCGGATAATTCGAAATCTTGTACTTCAAGTGTTCTTGACATGACCTTTTGATATCTTCATCGACTTTAACACCGTCTGTAATGCGTTACCATGTTACTTACGGTTGTATCTGTCGAAAAATTGGGATTTTTGCCTCTCTTGGACTGTTGCCTCTCTTGGATTCTCTTGCCTCTCTTGGACACTTGTCTCTCTTGGACTATTCAGTTTTATTGCGCATGTTGGTCCATCTGTCTGGATCTCACCTGATTCAGGCGTGAGGACATAGGCACGTGAAAATATTCTAGACAACAAATTATGAAGAGGTAAGGTCGTTTCAAACTACAAAAACTGCTGTCAGGGCTTCCAAACTACCACAACCACCACCATTATCAACATCACTATCATGTACCCAATCGTCATCATCCTTCTCCAAGTCCACTGCAGAACCACTTCTGTACTGCGGGGCTCCATCCACCGTTTACCTTGCGTTTCTTTATTTCATCCCTCCATCGGGTTAGTGGCCTTATCGCTCTTCTAGACCCATTTCTTATCATCCACTCTGTTACCCTAATCGTCCACCGGTTGCCGGTTGGTCTAACTATATGGCCAGCTGAAGTTCATTTCTATTTCTTTACTTTATCTCTGATATCACCTACTCTAGTTTGTTCTCTTACCCAGACAGCTTGTATCCTGTTCCTTAGTGGTATTGTCAACAATATTCGCTCAACTGATTATACGCATCCATGTTATTTGCAGCAAAGCTAACTTTAACCCGTTTTTCTCCACTATACCTTTACGTGGCCGACAGTACTAGTCTTGTTTGGTTTACGAGAACACGTTCGCTTCGCTATTAAGGCAACAAATGAAAATTCGTTAAAGAGGGGTCCAAGAGAGGCGATATAGACGGAAACAATGACATAAAAGCGGTTTGCTCGAGCTGCTCTCACCACAAGCACTCGCAAAAAGAAGAAGACGCGTAAGCGGTGCCGCACCAGGGCGAACGCTTAAAAATCGAATGATATTGAGCAAAGCATTATTGCACATATCATTGTAGGTTAGGAAGGGAACGGAAGAGCGTGCATGGTGTGAGGGTGAGGGTTGAAAGGAGGTTAATTTTCTGGCATGCTCGGAGAATGTATATAATCTTTGAACAACGACATTTACAGGGAAGCGAGCATATACGCAGCATTTTTTGTTTGTTTTGCAGCAAAACTGTCTAGTGCGAGGTTCTGAACAAGTTTCGGTAAGTCTGCATTACCCCATCAGGAAAGCACACCCCACGTTCCTTCTAGAGCAGTGCAAAATTATCTCTCGCTTTCAATATAGTGTCGGTATGTGAAAAAAAAAAATGGTACGGAAAATGGCCGATTTTCATTAAGTACAATGAATTGCGCAAAGTGAAGTAGAAAACCCTGAAAAAGCCTCGTGTGCTTGATGCCAATCAGGGTTGCCAGGTCCTCAGAAGGAAACGTAACCGGTAAATTGCAGAAAGTAGCCAAAAGAGTCGCCACCCTCAAGTGAATGTCTGAAAAGAAGACAGGAAAGTCGAAATTTTGAGAAAGAATATGCTAGTAAGAACGTTTCCATTACATTGGCGGACAAAATGCAGACATTTTGAGATCGAGAAAACCGTATCACAAATTTGATTCGTTTCCCTGTCGTACGATAAAAACCCAGTGGTTGACTACTGTGTACAAAAGCGTTAAAATATGCAGATTTAGGTAAAAGACTCGGAGAAAAGGAATGACTTGAAAGGGACGTTCTCCGCAAACTTTGTTTTTCCACTTTCGCTGCCTCTTTACATTACTGTGCCTCGTGTATATCGTTGTAAGGTCCACTTATGAGGTCAGTGGCCAGGCGCGCAGGCTGCGCGTGAGTACCCGCCACTCTGTCTGGTCGCCAATTCGTCAAGGCCGGCAGGGGAGACGGATCGCCTAGCCGACCGAATACCATGGGGATAATCCCCCATTGAAAACGCAGACGGTGCCGCCGGGTTCCGAGAAGCGCCGGGAAGGTGTAATTAGCGACGGCGGGGCGTGCGCCGCGCGAGCCTCCACTGCTAACGCACTCCATCGGCATAGTGCACTGTCGCCGCCTTTCCCCTCACCCCGCGGGGTCGCGCGCGCTTGCTTGTCCGCGAGCGGGCCGTTGACCCAAAGATAGTGGCGCCTCATTGAATATTCCGTGCCGCACTCCCTTACGCTCGGGCACTCCCTTACGCGTGTACGAACGCTATAGGGGCGTTCCAGAGAGAGCGTGAGCTCGACGTGTTATAAGGCCGAACTTGGCCGTTAGAAATCGTTCTTGTCGGAGCGCTGAGCTGGGCAGTTCTTGGCGGGAAAAGGAATCTCGACCGTTAAAGCTAGGTTGGAATTTGAGAGCCCCCTAGGCTAGAGGTTATGATCGCGTCGGAAGTTTAGGGTATGGTGCCGTACCGGGAAACTAGACGGATCTTGCGGTGAGACAGAGTCTCGGCCGTCGTTTCTCGGGCGGTTTGTGTACGCTCCGATGATAGGAGAGTTAGACAAAGTTGCGATGCTCAAGTGATTTGTACGCACTTAGAGCTAGCGCCTATCTGAAGTTGGAAGGTTTCCTTTTACTACACATGTATCCAGTTTTCCTACGATAAATAGCTGTATATAAACTCTTCCTTTTACTTATTCAACCCCAACGCCTCGAGTGCATCAATTCGACCGCCGCCTCCAAAAACTTCAACACCATAGCCCTGCCAGCCTCCTGCCAAATCAACCGGAGCCCGGGCGATTGGGTTCCTGATGGACACGAGACTTCGGGGAAACGAAGCACAACCAACTTTACTGGCGCAGCCGACAGAATTTGGCAGAAGAAATCACCAGGCCACGACCGGGGGAAGCAAGCAGACGGAAGCCCGCCCTCATCGGCAGTAGCCGAACTCCGCGCGGAGTGGAGCGGCAGAGTCAAGCCAGCGCACGAGGCCAACGATGCGGCAGCCGACCATTGGAGGTGCGGGTGTGTGGGATTTTTTGCGCTTCGTTGTGGCGGTGCAGGATGTCTTAAGGTGCATGGTAGCCACGCGGAGCATGCTGCCGAACATGACGGCAGGAGAAGGAAATTTTCAGAGAGATGAGGCGCCACCTCAAGGAGGATGGGCAGCAGGAGGGTCTCTCCAAGTAGTATCCGAGGCGATAACCCTGAAACGAATGGAGTTGGAGTTTCAAGAACGGGAGAGAAAAGCAGCGCGCAAAGCGGAGGAGCGAGAGAGAAAAGAATCGCGCGAAGCGGAGGAAAGAGCGCTAGAATCAAAGGAGCGTATACAAAAACTTCGGCTCGAATCTGAAGAACGGTTGCGAAGGTATGAGTTGGAGCTGGAGCGGAGAAGGCAGACGCCCTTGCACTCGGACACCCGCCAGCAGAAACAATGGGGCACAGACCCAGCTAGTTGTATAGCGACAGCGAAGTTGAATGGTTCCGGTCGGTGTTTGGAAGTTGAACATTGCGATTACAAAGTAAGCAGTCGTGACTCCCTACACGAGGCTAGCATTTCCGCCGGTGTCGAACGCGCGAAGATGGACATTGGTATGAGGAGCGATGATGTAAGCGCGTCCGATGATACCGTAGAGCGGTGTAGTCAGGCGATGCTTGAACATGATGAGCAACCTCGCAGGAAAATTTGGGGATGGAGCTGCAGCGCACAAGGCAGAACACTTCGAGCAGGCCCAGTTATGTACTGACAGCAAAGTTGAATGGGGGCAGCCCGTTTGTCAATTTGAAGCCGCGGGAGAACGAGATAAGCGGCCCTGGCTGCGCACAGGAAGCGTGTGGCTCATGCGGGAACACCTGCACGGAAAGGGAAGCGAGCATGCTGAGTGTTCCAGCGAGCGCATCCGTTATAAGATCAGAGTCAAGGGGTAGTCTTGTTGCGGGTGTAGGGCCTAGAGTTACGCTTACACCAGACACTGAGCTAACGCATGCTGATCTTGCTAGAACGGGCAGTACCAAACTCTAATCGGTGGACCGGAGGAGACTCGAGTCGCGCAGGAACGTCTTGGCGGCCGCCACGCTCCAAATTCCGCTCCAAAGTTGCACGAGAGAGTGAACTCCGTGTCGGGCGTTCAGGAGCTCGCCTAGAAGTGTAAGGAGATAGAACACGAGAAAGCATGTGACGAGGGTAGGAACGATACGGGAGGTCGTGTGGGTTCGGTATTTTTAATGGTGAGAGTGCAACCGAGGAGGCTGATGGAGAACAGCAAAACGCATGCATGGAGACTGCGAAACCAATGAGAGGGCCCGAGCAGGTTGCGAAGGACAGGTAAAAACCATGTGAGGAGGCAGCTACAGTTGAAACAGAGGAACGAGACGCAATCGGCGATCTCGCGAAACTGGTGTCAGAGATAGAGCTTCGTAGCTTTAGTATTGGTTGCGGCCATTACCGAGATTTAGTCAGGAGCCGCGCTGGATGGATTTACGCACTAAGTTCTGCGACCTGGCCGTGTGTCACAGGCCCTAGTTCTGAGTTGTGCCAGGATGACTGAGTGCTGGGACAGCCGAAAAACTGTCTTTGTCAGGCCGTTGCTCAGAATGCACATAGCGTGCACGAGCGGTTTTTGGTAATGACAGGTGGTTGTGAGGTTGTTGTGAGGCAGTCTGTGCGTAAGGGAAATAATGAACCCGAGAAGGTCGCCGCTTTCGCGGGCCGCCATTCCGCTCCAGCATCAACCCTTCGCTCACGCTGCCACCACGCAGCATTGCCTTACGCTGGGGCATTGGAGAGGCATGTCCACTTGCCCTATGGGACAGTAAGCGAAGTCGCTATTTGCGATACAACTCCGTCTTCCCCGAAGTTGTGTTCGCCCTTATGGGGCAAATTGTCAAGACTTGCGTTGACATTGCAACGCTTGACGGTCGGGGAAACTGGCAGAGGGTTTGGAATTGCGGGATGCACTACCCTGTTTTCAGAATGTTGCTTCGGGAGGCCATTTTGAATTGCCTCCCAGCCTTAATTCCGCCCCGACGGACGTGAACGTTCCCGTTCACCCGCCCTTTTTGGGCCGTGGTGTGTGTGTGTGTCTGCGCCGTGGTTGTGCGCGACGAGATGCCTTGGGTGCTCGATCCGTGCACCGAATTGTTCGATCCGCGCACCGAACTGAAATTTCTGTGCACCGCAAGGCAGCGAAAGCACAGCCGAACATTCTTGAAGGAACGTTATCGGGCTGCGCTGTCAAGGAGGACATTTGGGCGCGTGCGCATAGTGGCAATGCAAACTTTCTGAACTTTTTTTTTTGTTGTCTGCAAAATTGCCCGTGTTGTTTGCCAGTCCTTATTCCTTTTGTTCTAGTTGTCGAGTGCCGGAAGGTTTGTGCGTGTTTGCAGTTATAGCGCCCATCAGTGTGATAGGTTGAGTTGTCTCGTTGTTCGTGGCGCTTACGCGCCCCGGAGACACGACCCAATTTCTTTTTACTCGCACTTAGTGTTTTTAGCATTTTTGGTGTGTTTCCAGTTTCCTGGAGTATTCCGTCCCGTTTGAACGGCTAGTGAATAGGTGGTGTTTATAGCTTAGGTGACAGACGGTTCGGATAAGCTGAACTGCAGAAATGATAGGGGGCTCATTTGTGGTGATACCTAGCTCCTTCCACGTGTTTTTTTGTTTGTTTGTTTGTTCAGCTGTTATTGATGAAGGAGAGATAAAACGAGTGGTCCTTTTAAATTCTTTTCGGATTGACTGAACCAAGAGGTCCAGTAACCCTCTTAATCAGGGGAGTTGTAAGGTCCACTTATGAGGTCAGTGGCCAGGCGCGCCGTCAGCGCGTGAGAACCCGCCAGTCTGTCTGTTGGCTCAACACAGTAGAGTCTACGCGGCAGCCGTCGCCAATTCGTCACGGCACGCAGGGGACACGGATCGTCTAGCCCACGGAATACCATGGGGACAATCCCCAATTGAAAACGCCGACGGCGCAGCCGGGTTCCGAGAAGCACCGGGGAGGTGTACTTGCCGACGTCGGGGCGTGCGCCGCGCGAGCCTCCTGTGTCAACGCGCTCCTTCGGCATAGTGATAGTGCATTGTCGCCACCTTTCGCCCTCACCCCAAGGGGTCACGCACGCTTGGTCTTCTGCGAGCGGGCCGTTGACCCAAAGATGGTGGCGCCTCATTGAATTTTCTGTACCGCGCTGAGTGACAGCTGTCTACGTGAATTCGGGGACTCCCTTACGCGTGTACGAACGCTACAGGGGCATGCCAGAGAGAGCGTGAGCTCGAGGGGTTATAATGCCGAACTTTCCGTTAGAAATCGTTCTTGTCGGAGCGCTGAGCTGGGAAGTTCCCGGCGGTACAAGGAGTCTGTACCGTTAAAGCTAGGGTGGGATTTGTGAGGCCCCTAGGCTAGAGGTAAAGATCGCGTCGGAAGTTTAGGGTACAGCGCCGTGCCGGGCACCTAGACGGATCTCGCGGTGAGACAGAGTCTCGGCCGTCGTTTCTCGAGCGGTATGTATACGCTCCGAGGATAGGAGAGTTGGACAAAGTTGAGAAACTCGAGTGATTTGTACACACTTAGAGCTAGCGTCTAGCTGAAGTTGGAAGTTTTCCTTTTACTACACATGTACCAAGTTTTCCTACCGTAAATAGCTGTATATAAACTCTTCGTTTTACTTAATCAACCCGAGTGCCTCGAGTGCGTCAATTCGACCGCCGCCTCCAAGAAGTTCAACACCATCGCCAAGCCAGACTCCTGCCAAATCAACCGAAGCCCGGACGATTTGGTTCCTGATCGACACCGGTTTTCCGGGAAACGAGCCACAACCATCTTTACTATCGTCATGCACATTTCTCACCATTCTGCATAAAATCATCAGCTCCAGTTATCTGCTCCAGTATTCCTCCTCGAACCGATGGCGTTGCTTCAGGGTTTTGACTGTATTCAAACTCCCCCAGGTGCTGGGTATAAAAACAGCGAGGCCAATTTTTTTTGTGCCGTTACGTGGAACCGTACGGTGGTGTGTTTGAGTGGCTGATTTGTTGGGACCTATCCTAGACTCTTTCACATCACGTCATCGGCTTGAAAGATTGCTGTTCTGTATGTTCAGCTTTTGTCCACGGCTGAAATGCACTGAAATGTCCTATAATACCCTTTTTGTAGTTGGGATGTCAGAAAGGCACAGAAAATGCAAAAAAAAAACACCAATTCTCGAAGGAGCCAGAAACTAGTGACGTCGCTTCTCTGAAATTTCCGCCTCCACGAGCGCCCAAAACTCGCCACTTTGACGACTTATTGCCAGACCTTGCCACGCTGACGCCAATAAATGTGTTCCGACGGGGCCAGAAGGGACAGTCGCATTGTTGCTAGCTCGAGAAAACCTATATTGTTCCCAAGGGCTGGGGGTAATCTCGAAGCGCTAGTCAGTAGCATTACCAAAGATTAAGAAAATAAATACGAGAACCCTCTTTTATTTAATGCCTGATGTGTATTTCACATGGTTTTGTTGAATAAATTTGTGTCACAGCTAATAAAGTGTTCTTTTACGGCATAAATGTACTTAAAACCATACAGGAGGGCGCCGCCAGCTGTTGAATACGGTCATTTTGGGCTATCATCATTGTATGTTTTTCGTTTCGAAACCGATCAAACGAAACATGGCGCATTACTAGTGTGATCTCAGCTTGGGACACACCTTGGCAGTACGTTGTAGAGCTCAGGCCATGAAATAAGCCATAGACTTTTTCAGGATCTCCCTGATGTTTTCTACAACACATTAAGAAGGGTACTGTTCCAAGATAAGCGTCGTGGGACTTCTAAGGGCATTCGAAAGAACGAAGGCACCCGTAAAAACGGAAAGCTCTGCCCTTTAGAGTATTTGCAGATGAATAAAAAATTTTAGGTTTAATCCAAGCCCTACCTCATAACAAAGGCCATATCACTCAGTTGGTATTTAAAAGTATCTAATGGTTATATTCTGCGTATTCTTTACACGATATGCATCAAACAGTTTTGTTTAGGAAATGCTACCGGCATTTACACAAAAATAAGAAATGATCACACTTTTCCATGAAAAGCTTTGCACGTAACTGATCTCATAACTTTCCGGCACACGTGTGCCTGTGCGTGCGCAGATGTGTTCGCCATGTGACTGAGCTCTGAAACTCTCTACTTATTCAGTCACTATGACAAAAATCAGGCGGCACTACTTTCACACCGCGATCATAACAAGAGCGCTGTTGGTCATCTTGTTTAATATGGCACAATATCCACATTAGCATCAACCATGAATTGCGTTTGTTTCGTTATTCCTGCTCGGTCATGCCGGGCTTTGTAATCTGTGGGCTGTTACGAATCATCCCGCCGCAGTGCTTTGTGCAATACTCCTCGGCTGTGTGGCGAAGCCTCCAACACGTGCGTCTTTAAAGCAGGCGTCTCTGTCGGTGACTCGCGCTTGCAGCCGACGGATTGCAACAAGCTGGTACATGTCTGGCTCGCTGGCGGCTCGCAAGCGGCGCGATTCAAACTTCGGCGGTTGCAGACGAGGCACGCTTCAACTTGTCCGAAGGACGCGGAAGCCGCTGCGGAGACTTCCTCTCTCCCCTGTCTCAGACTGAGCGTGCGCCGCTACTACCGGCCGCTTACGAACTCTGGAAAGAGTGTTGTGTGTGTCTGTGCTGTTGGCGTCGTGTGCACTATTTAGAGGGAATGCTTGTTTGCCCATTAGCGCTTTGGGTATAAATGGGACCCCCTCTAGAGCTGTAGTTCATGCCTGTTTCAGCAGTGAATCAATGCTGTCACTCTGCTCGAGTCCTGTACTGTAACCTCTCCCGTCGGGGCATTGTTTTTTGGGTTCGGCGCATCTCTCGCCATGCAGTAAACAAGTTAAGTTTGCCTTCGGCTTCTGGTCTTCTTCGAGGCAGCAACATTGGCTGGCCGCTCGCTTCCCCACGCCAGCACACGTATGTCGGAGGTGATGGAGCTCGGTTCGGGTACGCCTTCCCGGATTCAGCCACGGGTTGTCAGCGGTGAGATGACAACGTTCGAACAACGCCAAGTGCAGTGCTTTTGCCATTTCTTATTTTTTATGGTGCATGGGTTATCTCATTTGATAGGGAGAGTGTCCCGCCCTAACTTCAGTAGCATAGAATAATCTTTGAACTATAGTGTTCCCGATGTGATTCCACGGTTCGAGAAACACTCGCGCCGGAAGATATATACCCAGAGTGCTCACGCCATGGCATTCCATTCGCGACGCTCGCCTGCGCACGTCAATTTGTTGACTGCTGCTTCCCCGTCTGCGTATTTTTTTAGTTGTTTGGGGAGCACAAGATCGTTCTACTAACCTTATTTTCTTCAAGACAACTGCGTCATCTTTGGGCTCAGCGACAATATTTCCCAAGCAAGTTGTGTAGCCAAACAAACAAATACAGCCGCATGGTATAACCTAAAATTAAAATGGGCTGTTACGCTTATTTCTGAGTTGCCAATCGAGCTTTTCCTTTAATAGGAGCGGTACCAAAACGGGGCTGATTTTTACCGGAGAAATAACTTGAGCGCGAGATACCCGACGAAAGTTTGAACCGATCCGATTTCGGTTTGAATCCGATATCGGAGAAATTCGCACCTGGCCAATAATAAATATTACTGATTCATAAACATGGAACGGGCCCATAGGGGGCACGTTGGACGACTTACGCGACTGTACGCCCGCTGAGGAGGCCGAAAGCGCCAATATTCATGTGTAAAAGTATTCAGAACGTAGGAGGCGCTGTATCAATGTTTCTTCTGCGCTCTGTTACGCCTGCCCCGAAAAATAATTTTCGTATATAGAATCTTTCTTTCCGAACAAATTCGAGCATTTACACTATTTGAAGCACATCAAAAATAAATATTCTTTATGCATTTTTAGTAATATTTTTAGAATAAGGTCTTTATGTTTTAGAATATCAGTATGTATAAGAACATGGTGCCCAATTTTCGTACGTTCATTCACATACGTCCCCTATACAGCTCCACATGCCATGCATGCTCGCTCGCAAAAAAATTTGAAGAAATCAATACCGCTGATCACAAGCCCGATATGCAACGGCTCATAAATATTAGCGGTCAGAAAGCCACCAACCTCGGGTTAAATGTTAGTGCCGAGAAATCGGGAATAATTATTTTCGACGACACTTCCACCGCCGCAGTATATATATAGCATGGCGAATTAGCCAGACTAAAGGAATATAAATATTTGGGAGTGTGGATAAACGACGAAGACAACTACTTAAGAACCCACAAGGAACGACGTAAGAGCAGAGGAAAGCAAAACGCAGTTATAATAAAGCATAGAGCTCTGTGGGGGTGTAACAAAAATGAAGTAGTCAGAGGAATGTGAAAAGCAGTAATGGTACTGGGTCTCACTTTTGCGAAAGCTGTACTTTGCTTAAAATCCGAAGTTCTATCAGGCCTTGAAGTGAACAAGAGAAACGTAGGCCGTTTAACCTTTGGCGGGCTTGGAAAAACAACTAACAAAGAGGTGCAGGAGATAGAGGCTCGGCGTCGTTTAACGTTCGAGAAGCGCAGAGTAAAAAAATGTTTTGAGAGCAGTTTGAGAGCAATGGATCAATGTAGGTCGGTAGCTAAGGTTTTTAGGTACTCATACCTAAGAGGTCTAGACACGCAATGGTTAAGGAAGACTAGGAGGCTTACGATGAAATACGGAAAGAACAATGGAGAATCCAAAACAGCCAAGGTAACGAAAAAAGAGGAACGGCATATAGAAACGAATAAATTTAGAGAAAAAATGGAAGCTAAAACGTCGTTTGAGAGTACAGGTTTGAAAAGTTCGACGTCAGAAAGGAAAATTTCTACGATAATTGCCAGAGTAGTGGTTTGCTGTATGATGCTACAGCAGCTTTCTTGAGAACTAAGAGCTTTGTGGGAAAGTATTCACAAAATGATGGGGTATTCGCGGTCTGCGAAAAAAAAAGAGAAACTATGCGGCACATAGTGTTAGAATGCGAGGGTATCCATCCAAATCTTCATTACGGAAATATTCGTTTTCCACAAGCATTAGGACTAATGGGTAGCACAAAGGAAGTTAACTTGAAGGCTGTCGAGGCAACGAAAGTAAGAATTAAATGCTGGTGGACGAAATGCAGATTGGGGAATATTGCCTAGGACAGTTACCACTGGTAAAAGCACAAAAAACAGTATTTTGTGACTAACGAGGTTTTGTGCCTTTTTGGTAAGTTGACACATTAATCCTTTTTGGTAAGATGACACATCATCACCCAGCTACAAAGGGGAAACCAGTAGCAATCATAATTATCACAGCGCCTAAAGCTATAGGAGCCTTTGCTATTGAAATGTATGCTGCCATCTGTGGCGCTCCAACGTTCCTCCCACGACTAGGCTACACGAACCCCATGAATAACACCCACAATATGAAGCGTTTTACACTTTTAAAAGTACCGCGGCAATTCCAAAGAAGATTTGTCGTTCTAACCTCTGTTTCAATAAAAGAAAACGCGTGTCGCTTTTGCATCTGATGGTCAATAGTGACTTTCCACCACCTTTTCAAAATCTGGTTCAGTAGGGATATTGGTGTGGCGGAGTGGCCATAAATGGTCCGCGAAGATACTCCGAGTACTCGAGTTGCCACAGTAATTCATATAGAAAAGTAAAGCTGGATAGCCACATGCACCACCGGAAGTTGGTTGCCGAGTGTAAATGAATATCCGCACTGACTGGAAACATACTTTAGTGATGAGCGCGATATAGTTATCACGGAGGCTGTATGGGGAAGTTCCGCGTCTACGAAGGAATAGACAAATATTAGCTTATTGGCTACGTCGTCATTTCTGCAGCAAATTAAAAATGTGCTCAGGATGACGAAGCAAAAGAAAAACATCACTTTGGTTCCAAATCGCGGTTAGTGTTCGACAACTGCTCGAATTACTGATTGCAGGAGGGTGTATAAGGTTCCAGCTACGTAGTGAAGCCCCGTGAAACACCGCTCCTCTGTAGAAAAGCTTTTCCAACTTTGAAAGGTATCGGATTATAGGAAAACAGCGCTTGCAAGGAATAACGCATGTCGAATTGCTGGATGAGTTTTCATAATGCTGCAAGTAATATTACAATTTTGTACTACTTTGATTCGTGTGTGTGTGTTTACAGCAGACGCGTAACCACCGCGGGCATCCCAAATAGGCCATACCATTTGAACAACTACCACAGCAATATGATGACTGGTGCACCCGCTTGCAGTGTCATGACAAAAAGAATATGCGGAGCTTTTAAGTATGCGGCACTTCAAGGGCCCGGCTTCTTGACGTGCCTGTCCGTGGTCACTAAATCAAGCCACAGCAGTCAACCTGCCCCATACACCTAAACAGAAGCTTCGAAAAGAAACCCGCTTGCCTCTGGATTCAGCCTTCCGGCCAAAAGCGTAGAATATACCTAACCAAGAGGTTTAGGTAAGCAGAACCATTCAAAACTCCTGGAACCGCTGGGAATGGCCATACATGTACCCAATATATACCGCTAAACAACCTGCAGATACATGGAGGCAAAATATGTGGACTAAACTTTGAATCCCTAACTTCATTCAAGGAATAAATGCTTGTGTGATTTGTTTTATCACTATAGTAGGAGTAAGAAACTAGCTGCCGAAGAAAGAAGTTAACGCAAATTTGTTTGAACCTGGAAGCTGTCGAGCGAGGAGGAGTGATTCAACAGAGGCGCTGTGGCGTCGTCCTCCGCTCTTGATACCACCTTTCAGACTCTTCTACTCCCTGTCTCACTCCGCCCAGGATGAATTGGACGGCGGTTTGTTTAAAGGAATTCAATTTCCCAGCCATTTTCGCAGTGTCGGCGCACTTTATCCTGGGAGAGTTCGCACTCTTTTGTCTCTGGCTTGTTTCTTGTACTGCCCGGAATAGCACGAGCGATTTTCTGCTCTTTTGTGCTTGATTTCATCTCGCGAGTGCTTGAGCCTTGGTGTGCCATTTTGTACATGTGGGTTTTTAGTTCAGCGGCTACTTACAAAAACCAGAGCTTTTGAAATTTTCTGTTACGCTGTAGAGGGTTTCCGAAAAAAATACCAAGAAAAAATATCGCGAGCGTACGAGCGTGAGCCTCGTGAGGAACGCCGGCTTTGGCATGGCTTGGACGTGGGCCCCGTCTCATGAGGAGCGCACGAAAGCGCGTGTGAGCGTGCGCTCACGTGCGCTTCAGCGACCAGCAAAAATTCGCTTCATCTGGCAATCCACAACTCGGGGCCGATTCGCGCCTCCGCCAAAGCGCCCACGGCAGACGCGCCCCAACTTGAAGGAGCCACAGATTCACCTCACCTTTTCCCTTCTCAATGGCTGGGCAGAATCATTCCTCTGAAGAACGGCCTGCGGCAGACGCGGAGCGACATGCCTGGAGAGGGTGCCGCTGGGTCGCCTTCGCTTTTCCCGTCTAGGTGTCTGGGCTGACGCAACCACTTTACCTCCATTCTTCGGATGCAAACTTCGCTTAGCGAGAGTACTGATTGGAGTGGATCAAACCACTCGCGACTGCAACGGACCCCGGGGATTATAAAACCCGCCCGGAAGCCCATCGAGGCGGCACTTTTCAGAGGCACAGAGTGGAGACGTGATGTCTCCTTTGTACGAGCCATGGAACGCCTCTGTTAACATTGTACATACTGTAAAAAAATGTTGCTTCAACTCTTCGTTGGCTCGAGAACTTCATCGCTCTGCTTTGCGCCACGTCGATAGCGGACGGAGCAAGGCAACTTCGCAGCACCGGGGACGGCGCTCGGGTGGCCAGTGGCAACAGTGGTGACAGCGCTGTAATGGCCCAGACTCAACAGTGAATGGCAGCTGCGGGATCGACCGGCGGGAATCATACTGCTTGGTGTGGCATTGCAAGTGCTGAATGTTCGCTCTCAGTTCACCAGACTGCTGTAGCACATGCTATCGTAGTTTAGAGATGGGCTGTGTGAAGCAGCGTTGAAAGCTTTGATTGTTTCAGGCCTAGAGAAAGTTTCTTGAAACCAGAGCTTGTGCCGAGGGTATAAACAATGCCGCGTGGGAAATTGCTTGCGCGTGCCGTACTAGTAGCGCCATTGTATAGGAATGGCGTGGCAATTCCAATAAGGACAAGATGCAAGAGGCTAGTGCAAACGATGGAGAGCCCTAAAGTGACGGAACTCATCAAAATTTGCGAGGAGCTTGGCCTTGAATTAGGCCGTGCGAAACGGAACCATGCGATCCTTGATATTATGTGGAAGGAGAATGTAACACCTGAGGGAGTCGATCAGGCCAGGGCTGAAATCAAAGAGCGTCGTGAGCGCGAGGAAGCCGAAAAGAAAAAGTGCCGTGAGCGCGAGGAATCCGAGATAAAAAGAACTCCGTGAACGCGGAAAGGCAGAATGGCAGAAGCGGAGGCAAGAAACCGACAGGTAGGAACGGAGAGAGCAAGCAGCAGGAGCAGAAGAGCCGTGCCGAAACAAAGATTTCGGAATGCGCAAACAGACCGTGAGTTGTGGTGAGTGCATGACACTCTCAAGATCGCAAGTGGTGAAGCTCTCTTATACTCTTGACGTCCCCAGTAAGCGAGACACGAAAGGACGCTGACCAGCGCATCTCGAAGTACGAGAGTTTTCGTGGTAGCCTTGTTTCGACACCATCTGCTGAAGACGGTTGCCTGAATCCCTTCGGTGGAGAAACCCAGCTGTCTGCGCTGTGCGAGATTAACAGTGTCTGCGATCAGGCATTGCGCGAAAACAAATTCAAGGTCGAAGTGCGGCATAGAAATATATCCAGTGAGCTATTAGCGAACGACGCTAACAGGGAAAGTACCAGCATTTCGGAGAGCAAAGCGGTATTCAAACAAGATAACGTACCAGCTGAGACTTCCGAGAGGGTGCTGGACGAGTCCACTGATCGATTTCTTGTGTCGGGCTCAGTTTTAGCGATGTCGGTAGAATGCTCAGAATAAGAGGAGGCCTTTGAGACTGCTTCCAACCGGAGCTAGCATGTTGCCACCCACGCTGCGAGGCAGACCCGTGTGCCGGCTACTGCTACGTCTGGGACCAGGGACACACCGTAATGTGGAAATCGGCGCCTCGTGAAGCGCAAACCCCCGGTATCCCTACTTCCGCGCTCCTAAATCAAAAGCATCCTTAGCCCCCGTGGCGGAGTTGTTCTTGCGACGATCGCTCAAGCCACCCTGGGAGACTCTGTTCAGGCTCAAGCTGGACTAACGCGAATCGAGAGAGCCGAATCCATGTGCAACACGTCACCAATTACATCCTTTACAGCTATCCACTTTAAGACCGCGCAACAAGGAACGCCAACATCACCGCTCTGACGCTACGCAAGCAGCAGTACCAGATTGTTGCACTTTTTTCCACTCTAGCGAATACGCTAGTGGGAATGATATTCAAATATCCCGAAGATGACAATTTGGAGCAGATAATAGACAGTATCTCAAGGTAGAACCCAGACATGAGAAAGTTAGACGTCGGACGGCTCAACTCGTTTAACAAGGCTCAAATCTCATTTGACGGCACGTAAGTTCCCTGCTTCATTAGGTACCGACCCACAACTTATCGCTGCAACCTCTTCCGGAAGAAGACCGAGGTATGCGCGGTATGCTGGAAGAAGTGCCACCGGCAAGACATCTGTCTGAGTGCCCAGCCCCCCCTCCCCCCCCCCCCCCCCGCCGCGTTTCTCTGGATGCTGCGCCGTGAATGCTACCGAGAATCGGAACTGTTCCCCAGATGTATCGAATTCGATGGCCCAAATCTTAAGGGCTCGGGAGACTACCAAAGACGCTACTTGCCCCACCGTCGGCAGCCCCCCTACGCACGGGCTATATCTGCCGAAAAACCAACGAATGACTCCTTCGTTGCATGGCGCGATGACCTCTGTCAGTCCTTACAGGGGCCACGCCCCATCCGTTCCGCCCAGCTCGCGATACAGGCAGCGGTATCAAGACTACCACGGAGACACCCCTACAGCCATCCGAGACGTCCAGCACCGGTTAAAGGACGTACGCAGATAACTGGCGAGCTACTCGAGGGCTCCTACCAGTAACTCATTGCACCCTCCCCGTCTTCTACCACTTCCCCGAACATTCTTTAAGAAATAAACGCCATCCGGTCCGAAATGGCCCTTCTCCACCACGAAAATGCTTCCCTGTGCAAGAAAATCAGTCACTGAAGCAGCGAATTCTCCCTGGAACCGAAGATCCGTCTCCACATAACGCCTCTCCGTCCAACCGGAAGGCGCTGTCGACCGATCCCCCAATCTCTACCCGAGCCCTGTTACCGCAATGAACAGCTTCAGAGGCAGATATCATTCATTGAAAGCTCATGCAAGCTGGCGCTTTCGGAGCAGAAAGTCGAGTACTCCAGCCAGCCAACATCAGGCTCTTGTAGCGAACTTGTCACATTTGCAGACCAATATTGAGGAGCTAAGAGCGCAAACGCAGTGTTGGGTAGGAAAAATGGGTACCAGTATAAATGCTTTCACCACATCCTCAGCGGCCACCGTCCCCAATAAATCCCGTTTATGGTTAGGACTAGAGAAGCTTTCAGAACTTGGCAGTGGAATTGCAGGGTCTACAGCAAGCAGACGCACAACCTGCAAATGCTCATCGCATCACTGAAAACACTCCTTAAGTAACTGCCGTACGTGAAGCAGAAGCTAGAACTAAGATCCAGGGTTACAGAGAATTTCAAAGTCCCAGTAATCCTCAAAGCGATTCTTGTCTAAAGAAACATCCCGTCGGAACAATCTCAGCTTGACAGCTGTGATATTCCGCATTATTTAATTGCCTTCTATCCTGCGCAACATAACGTAATACCTCGAGACTAAACATTTTCATTGTATATAGCAGTCCAAAAGCCATTGTTCATAATTTTATCCGACAGTTTTTCCCCGCTAAACAGGCTGATGAACATCAAGCGCTTCTCATAGCGGGTGACTTCAACGAGCCCCACACTACATTGAGTTACCTAAAGTGCACCAGAAAAGGTCCTGTTCTGTGGGAATCAATTCAAGCACTTCGACTCCCAGTCGAATCAGACGGATCAATACCGACTAGAACTGGCAACAACGTTAAAAAACACTATGCGGGAACCTCAATCTAACCAATAGATTTCATAACTTCCACTGGAGCTGTACTGACCCATCACTGGGTAGTGATGGCTTCATTATTCAGACAGACATCTCCGTCGCAAATTCCATCAAGCTGTGACCCAGGCATACCCAATTACGAACTGAGATGATTTCCGCCAGGCCTGCGCTAACTACTCTACCAGAAATTCAAACGACTGACACTTTTCCGCACTGAATCGGCCAGATAGTCACCGATGCCCAGATCAATAATCTCCAAATAGACCATAAAATCCTGTTTGACAAAGTGGACGCTTGGCTACTTCCCCTGTGGGAGGCTTTCAAGGGCGTACAACTCGATGGCGAAGGAACAAACATAACAGTCAGCTCCGCCAGCAAATGGCAGAATTGAGCCGGTAAATAGAATCCGATGCAGTTCATTTGGCGTGGAATCGATGGGGTCACCTCTGCGACCAAATGAAAGGCCCCTTGAGCATGAAATGCACGTGGTCTATTCTTAGACATCTTATAGGCACTGAACGATGAAAGACTGCCCAAAATACCCAGCTCACAGGTATTATTCATAATTTCCGAGTACGAACCAACAACCCATTGGCACCGTCATGTCTCTGTACATACCGAAGGGGGAGAAACTGCACCTGCCTATCTGTCAAGAAACGGCCAACGCTGAATTTGACGCTGATATCATGGAGGCGGAAGTAAGAGCTGCTGTGCTCTACATCCGGCTAGAGTCACCTCCGGGACCGGATGAAACAACTATGAAAATGTTACGTAATTTAGACAATCGTTCAATCTCAGCTCTCAGCAAAACACCCGCAGGAGGACAGAATCTACCAAAAATGAAGATCAAGAAAATCTCCAGAACTTACTAGGCTCACACTCACAGAAGGGGTTTGCGATGGCTTGGAGAAAGAGCGGCACGAGTGAGACCAGACTACGATCCGGGAACGGGCTCAAGAATCAGCCGCACTTGACGACGCCTCAGGCCCACCGACAGTAGGTACAGGCTATGATCCTGGAAGGAGACCCATCGGCAACGTTCCGCTGTCGGCTCGACTTTGCGGAAGGCGAACCAGCTAAGCTACAGGGCAGTCACGCTCGGGCTATGCACAAGCCTGAAATGTTTTACTGAAAGCAAGGAATATCTCACCCTCCTAGTTTTCTTTCCGGTGTGGCCGATTTACTCGGCTCTCCAATGCCGACCGCTTTTCATAGCTGTTATACCCCTCGCCACCACCGCTGCCTCTTTCATAAGCTGCGCATGCGGCTGGTATTGGCGGTAGCACCTTTGCCACATGATTTTGGCTAATCAACGGAAGCGCGAATGAGCGTCAAAACGATATAGCCGCTTTCGCCGAATGTTTCGCCACCCTTGCTGCCAGAAATGCCACCTCATGTACCAGTTGCGAATTCCTTCCAGGTGTAGAGTGACTTGGCCGCTTCGAACGCCAGGCTGAGCCCATAATTGTTCATCAACTTGAAAGGATCTCTGAGCGACATTTTCGCACGTGTATTTCACGCCTAAGCACAAGCTAATCACTGGTTGCCGGTTTATGCGTGCACGGTTTGGTGGGTGGGGAAGGACGGGAGTGCACAAACAGGTAGACTTAATGCCCGCACCAACGATACGCCCTTCGAGTTGGTGGAAGAATTGAACATGTAAGTCTCACGGCTCAATGTAACCTGTCAGCTTTCGTCCGTGGTCGAGCGTTTAGAGTTTGTGTCAGTGTGTTACATTGTCAGCAAGATGCCTGTGACGCAATTAGAGGAAACAGACATGTTTGAGCGATGGAATAAAGCTCGAGTGATTCCAGGTTTTAACTCATTATTAAACAGACGCGTGTCGTTGGCTCGGAAGGAGAAGAGCGGGAATTGAAGAAGACTCGGCCGCACAGAAGTGCGAATGGGCACGCCAACAAAGAAAAGCCACTGCCACCGCCGTTACCACCGCAAGTTCCATCTCACCAAGTGGCCCCAAATCCGTCCAGTGTAGACAGCTACGTGCCCGCTTGATTCGCCGACGTTGGCCACTATTTCTTGTTTAGGTTGAATGGCTTTCAGAGCGAAACTTTCGCCAGTGTCTCACTTTAGGCAAGCGCACATTACCCATTGCCGGTTGATGCTTGCAAGGGCGGTAAGTGGAAAGGGGGTGGGAGTGTAAGCACAGCTATATGCTTCAGCTCTTCACTGATGACATGATCATAGTGCTGGCGGGATGTGTACCCTTCGACGTTAAACGGCAAATCTAGCGTGCTTCTGGTCGAGCGCAGTGGTTTGGTGTGTTACACCGACAGTAAGATGCCTATTACTCGGTATGGAAACAGACAGCCCCATGTTTGTTCGCTAGACTAATGCTCGAGTCTATCTAAGTTTCCTTCAGCTAATTTGCTCGGAAGTACGCTCAATCGCAAATTACAAAAAAACATGTTTTGGTTGGTCCACTCCATGGAATGCGACCAGTTTGCGGGTCTTCTTTCTTCACAGAGTGTAAGGGCACTTAATGTTTTGTGTGCGTCCTGTCCGCTTCACTAGTTGGCGTGACAGATATGTACCTAAATTTTAATTTTAAATCTAAACTTTAAATTTAAATTTTAATCCACCTTAAGTCATCACTCCAACATATAAAGTGGACACGGCTGCAACTCTTGCGTAGAACCTTACTAAAACGTTTGACCGGGTCTCCGATGTGGTTATCTTGCAGGTACTAACCTCCACTCTCCGGGAGAACGCACCGACAACTATGTTCTGTAGAGCGGTTATTCAGGCTAGAGACATAATCTCGAACATCATCGATATTCCATTCATTGGCACAGCTCTGAGCGCCGTTCTCTCCTCTCTCCTCTCTGATCTTTCAGTTATAAATTTTCTCAGGAGACTTGGGAAAATTTCTCACATTAAATTTGGCCTGTAGGCGGTATACATAGCTCCCTGGATGTCTGGAGGCGGGGTGCACACATTGAGGAATCTTTACAAACTGGAGCAGAAATTTTCAAGGAGTAATCGCGTGCAGCCAGACTTGAGGGCTCCCCTGCAAAATCTAAACTCCTCCCCTTACCGGCAAAAAGCACCTCCAAGTCCATCCAGGATATACAAATTATAATCGGTGACATCACTGCACCCGTAGTGAACAACATAAGTATACAAAATCTTCTAATCCAGCCTAACCGGGCTAACACTCAGTGCAACTGGCAACTCTCTTTCCACAAGAATCAAACAATCGGAAATATTAGACGGATAATCGCCCGGAACAGAGTGCTCAGTAATGGAGACAGAGTGTGACTCGTGCAAGCTTTGGTGATATTCCGCATCACATACTCACTTCGTCTCCTTCCGGTCACTCCTACTGAACTGAAGAAAATCAGTTGTCTGATCAGAAAAGCCTAGAAGGTGCACTACAGATCACCTTGTATGCTTCCACAGCCCGACTTTACAGCTTGGGGATTCAAACATTCGCGGAGGAGCTGAGGGAGGCCCAATGCATAGGTCAGCTTAAACGGATATGAAACACCTTTAATGGCCGCCAATTTCTAGGAAGACTCTGTTCACGACCTCCCCCAATTACCGACAGCAAGCTTGAAATTCTCCTTTATATCCATGCTAATATACTGGTTCGCCCAATTCCGCGCAATGTGTTCTCAAGTTACCGCAGGAGCACAGGGTACGTGCGTTAAGTAAGCGACTCCATGGCAGACCGCACATTATTTAAGCGGACACGGCCGACTACCGCTCCGATTATGTGTATGCGGTAGCAATCATTGACCGAACTAATGCCCCGCCAGTTGACTCCATTTCTGCCCGCACCATCCGGCCTGCAACGGCGGAGAGACGGCAATAAACATATTTATTTAGGCGGTCCTGGCGTTAACGTATTGTTGGGCTTAAAGCGAGCGTACTCTCGTAGCGGCGCGCCCATGTATGTATAGTTTTATTACACCGATTTTGCAGCGTGCGCTAACACTTGCAGGTGCCACCTGTTGAATCCAATGCGAAATACCAAGTTTGACCTTTTTTACGTGGCTAGCCAAGGCAAGCTGTAGCTGGACGCTGTTTTCTTTTTCAATGGGTTAGCTCTGATTTCGATTGTAAAAATCTTGAAAGTGTGATAGCAAAGATCGTCTTACCTTGATTCAGTGTTACGGAAAAATACGATACACCCGTCGCGATTGTTATGCCCAAGCGCGCAACGCCAAAGGTTTGAAGCAACACGCAGTGCTTGCAATAATCGTTTTATTGAGCTCTGAATTATGCCGGCACGATGCGACAAATACTGCTGAGCTTGCCATGCGACGGTAATGCGATAAGCAAAATTATACAGCGGGTAGGATGACACAGTGGTTCAGCGAAACACTTCATCGAAATATAGCATCTCAACAAAATATACGAAGCATTTCTATTACTCACTTCTTATTTGCGGAGTCCAACTACAAATCCTTCACGTGTCACACGGGTAGCGCAAATTTTTCGGCTTGCACCCGAGGGGGTGACGACGGCGCATGCTTAAATTCTCGAATCCTCGAGATAGAGGCCGCCACCCGCACCAACACTGCGCGCATTCCACCACCGCGACACGCACACAAACACAGCCACCCGCTTCGGGAGCCATGCGTGTTATCGTTGATGGTTCATTTCTGGCAGGTCTGGCTGTTGGAACTGAAACGTTGTTGCCTAATGAGAGGCACACGCGAGGGCCCGCGTTCTTAGTCGGAGAACCGGCACTCTCGCCTTTTGCGCCTACATCGCTGGAGCAGCAGCCACGTTAGAAGCTGGGTTGGGGCTGCTCCGGACTCGCAAACGCCCGAATCCATGCGCTTCCAGCCGGTGCGCGCGTAGCTGCGCATCGTCGGGGCGTTTACGTAGCGTACTGCTCATGCACAGTCGCTAGGTACCCCCCCCCCCCCCCCCCCCCGGGTCGTACGCTCCATCGGAGCGCCCGCCCAACTAAATCTGTCTACTAGCGCGTGCCTTAACACCCAAGCCTTCTCCCAACTTGCCTTAACGCCCCAGCCGACCCCCACAATCGTTAGCTCCGATTCGAAAACGGCTATTCAAAATTTTGCCGGCTGGCTCCTATCCGCACAGTCAATCAAAACTATCTTTGCAAATCGCCCCTCCACACCAGTAAAACTGAAGTGCACCCCTGCTCACGCCGGGATCAGAGGTAATGAGGCGGCCCATTCTACTGCTCGCACGTTCCCTTTCCGGGCCGGCCCCAGCCTCGTCAGCTCGAACGGTTCCAGATCAACTAGTGACAGCCTACCAAGCTATCATGATATAGCGACCCATCCCCGCCTCACCCTCCGTGTATATCCCCTTGTGCACGACACTCTTGAGAACGTGCAAGAACGCAGGTAGCGCCTACTGCCGACAGGTAGCCTCCCCTTTTCCGCGCTCCTCCATCGCATTCACCCGTTTTTATTTCCCTCCCGGAACTGCCAATTATGCCGCATTCGCGCCACCTTATTTTGCACCACGTTTGATTGTGCCAATGATCCTTAGCTTCCTTCTCATGCGACGAACACTGGGAGTGGATCTGGGTAGCTCCAATCCGAACGTTCAAGCCTCTCTGAGTAATCGGGCTGCCATTGTCGCCGCCAGGCTAAAGCCAGCAGCTACCGCATCCCTTAACACAGCTTGCTTCAATAAAGTTTATCAATCTGTGTCCTTCTCTCTCCAGGAGTCCGCTTACTGCGAGTAGTGAGTCGTACCCCTATGCTGGCATAGATTATTCACCAAATTGCGCCACAAATTTCTCACGAGATTCAGCTTGAAGGGGCTCCGCTGACCTACTGACAGCCGACTGCAAATCAGAAGCATCAGCCTGGCTAGGAGCCTCTGTTCTATCTCCGGTTTCTTCGTTGGAGCTGGATGAGTACTCTCCGGCTGACAAGAAAAGAACACCTCGGGTTGCGCACACGTGCTCTCACTCCCCCGTGCGCTGCCTCCCTTCCCCGGGCCTTACCCGTGCCGAGGAGGTTGCGCATAGGGGGACTCGGGTGAGGTGGCCTAAACTATGAAAAGAATCTCGCAAAAAAAGTCATTCTCGGGCCACGGCCGTATACGGCCGTGGCCCGAGAATGACTTTCCCTCCGAGATTCTTTTCATACCATGGTTGCTCAGTTTATAAACGCAACGATGCCATAACTGGCATCCACCACCTGCTGTCGCCATGTTTCCCTTGGGTCTGATGGCGGCGATGCGATGCCTAGCGGCGACGGGCCTCCGCGTATGAGACGTGACTGCATACGCTGAATGGACACATTGGTCTCATCATCGTTCGCTCCTGGACTTCATCCGCGAAGCGACCATTTTCATGTTTATTTATTCATTTTTCATCATCATCACTGCATACTCCCTCATGTATGCCCTGAGGGAGAATAAACGCCATAAAAGAGCATCCAGTGAGTCGTGAGACTCCGTGAAACTCTGCTAACCTGTTGTCGAAAAGAATATCCGTATTGTGCCGGGGTAGACGAGCAATGTTAAGCTACACGATCTGTAAATATTTTTTATAATCTTGAGCTTTTGAAGGAATTGACCGCGGCTAATTTTACCATTGGGCTAGCCGTAGCAAAACATGGTCTTGGGAGAGGTTATTCGCTCCGCCATCTAAAATAAACTCTGCAGGAGAACCAAAAAAAAAACGGCCACTTGATAGTCGAACAGTCGCTACTGCTTAATTCCAGCGAAATATCCGGCTGAAGTTGTCTCAAACGTAATAAGGGAATATACATTAAAATATACTTTAAAAAGCAACATAAATGCCGCCTGCTATCACGGGCGGCTGTCTAATACAATAACTATTAATAAGAAACAAGGGAAGTCCCTCAATATAGGGCTCTTGGCGCGTGTAATGTACACATCAGTAGATGTTTGAGTGGTGCAGGGCTCTACCGCATATTATTTGTTTTTATTACGCTAAATGTTTACAATGTTATGCCAAATGCATGTACGTAACCGAGGGTCCCATCTTGTTTCTTACCCGTTTTAGTGCAGTTAATTTTGTCATTTACTAGCAACCACGCCACCTCCAAAAAAAAAAAACACCCTAGGCCGTCCTCAAGAGCGCAGGCGACTGCACTCACCAGTAAGAAATCTACAGCAAACCTGCAAACAGCCGAAACATGTTATTAGCACGTTTCAGGCGGGAAGTAATGAGCAAAAGGACGACGTTTCATGGAACTAAAAGATGGCGCTATCCAGCGAAGGTTGCTAATGGTTACGTTCCTCGATAAAATCCACAAGAACAGGTTACCAGGCCGTTTCATACTGAAAAACAAGCAGTCATAGTTGTTTTCTTTATTATCGTGGCCAGCGCGCCTCTTTCGTCGCACGCAACGTGAACAAGCGCCCGATGTAAAGGCGGCGTCCACACTAACAGCGGTTCCTACCTCCGCCGCCAGGGGCGACTACGCTCAATGTCGGGCCAATACGCATCTCTTGGTATCTAACCTTTTGCACTAGCGGTCTACCGGATGCATTTCCTCTCACTACATGGACTGCCAAAGTTAAATGCTCCTTCTTCATTTGGACAATGGTATCTTTTAGTAGAGTTTGCTCCCTGATCCAGGGAGCTCGTTCCCTGTATCTGAGCGTTACTCGTAAAATCGTTCGTTCCATGGCCGTTGGAGCGACCTACGTTTCTTTCCAGTAGTCTAGTGCGACGCCATGTTTCCGCCCATATATCATCATCAGCTACACGAATTGGTTGTATGCTCTTCTTTCTAGTTGCAGAGTTAAATTGCTTTTTATTATTTGGTAGTGCCTGCCTTGCGCACACTAGCAAATTACTATTCCGTGCCGGATTTGTTTCTCGTGGTTTGGATCGGCACTAACCACCTGTCCAAGGTAATTAAACTTTTATACTTGTTCTAGCTCATAGATACCTTGGCTGAAGAGGGCGCTTTCAGCATGCTACTATTATATATAACCAGATGCCCAGATATTCCAGATAACCAGCTCATAACCAGACCAATGCGCAACGGCTCGTAAATATTCATGTTCAGGAAGCCACAGACTTCGAGATTAATTTTAGTGCGGAAAATAAGGGAAGAATGGTTTTAACAACGCCTGACTTCACGCAGTGGCAATCAAGCACGGCGAATTAGCCAGAGGCAGGGAATATAAATATTTGGGAGTGTGGATAAACGAAGGCAAGACTACTTAAGAACTAACGAGGAGCAACTGAAGGGAAGGGGAAAGCGCAACACAGCTATATTGAAGCATATAACTCTGTGGGGGTAAAACAAATATGAAGTAGCGTGAGGAATGTGGAAAGGAGTGATGGTTGAGGGTCTCACATTTGCGAAAGCCGTACTTTCCTTATATTTCACACGGTCTAGCAGGTATTGAAGTGAACCACATAAAGATAGGCTGTTTGGCCTAAGTAACGCGCGGAAATACAACTAACGAAGCAGTGCCTGTAGATATGAGGCGGACGCCGTTTGAAGTTCGAGAAGCGCAGAGTAAAATATGTTTTGAGAGGGGGATGACAGCAATGGAACAATGTAGTTTGACAGCTAATGTTTTAGCTACCTATACATGAAAAACGTGGAAACGCAGTGGCTAAGGAAGACTAGAAGGCTAACTATGAAATACTCAAAGAATAGTGGAGAATACATGAACGCCAAGGCAAACAAAAAGAAGCAAGGCAGGTATAAACTAATAAATGCGGAGAAAAAATATAAGCTAAAACGTGGTTTAACATGTTCGTGAAGTGTAATAGTTGTCTATACAATGTCCTCCTGGGATCACGAATTCACAGTAAAAAGCTAATACGCCGCCTACTACATTCACGACATCCCTGTCGAAGTTTAAAAACCATTCAAGCACGCACAACGTCATTTTGAGGAACCGCACAACTCCATGGTCTTAGTAAAGGAGCTAAATACATCTTACGACGCTTATCTAATGACAGTGTTTTATAGGGTTCACGTCTAAAGTAATGGGCCCGATATATAACGAGAAGTCTAACATCACGTGGGAAACATGTTCCTCGGGCGCTCCGCATGCACAGGATTGTGAGTTTTCACATCTAATTTGGAACAGAAAGGAAACCTAAAACATTGTTAGATAATGTAGAGGGCTGAGGAATTTGACATCAGAAATGAAAATATCTCAGATAATTTCCAGGGCACTGCTTTGTTTTATGAGGCTAGAGCAGGTTGCATGCGTTCTCATACATTTGTGGGGAAATATACACCAAACGGTCGAGTATACGTGGTCTGCGTAAAAGAAACAAACTGTGCTGCCCATAGTGTAAAATGCGAATGTATCCTAAAAAGCTACATCAGGGATATATTTGTCTTCCAGAAGCCCTAGGATTTAGGCATAGCGCAGAGGGAGTTAACTTCAGGGCTGTTGAGGCGGCGAAAAGAAGATTGGAATGCTGGGGGACAAAAAGGAGAGAGGGGAATATTGCCTAGGGCAGCTACCACCTGTAAAAAAATAAGTATTTTGTGCCTGCGCTAAGAGCAGCAAAAGTAATAAACGAAGGGTATACACACCTGCGTATACTAGTTTTGTGGTAATACGACGTCATAACGACATCACCCTCTACGAACGGGATACCACTAGAAATAACAATAATCATAAACATAACTTTGATTTATTCATATTTATTTGTGTTCAAGTGACCGAACACAGCAGCGACGGTTGAAAGAAAATGGAGAGGATCGTCCAGCGAAGCGCGACGGAGAGGGCGGCCGTGCGGATATTGCGTCAAGGAGAGGCCCCTAGCATTCCAACGCATTGCGGGAAGTGTGGAGGAAGTGACGTCATTTTAATGAGCCCATAGCCAATGTTGCCTAGTTTTTACGGCTGCGGCGGGTAAATCTGGCCAAATTCCACGGGCAATTTTTCAAGGCGCTTTGACTGTGGCTTCCTCGCTACGCTGGCAACACCACGCACTCGCTACAGCAAACCTTTTTAGATTAGATCAGTTTGAAAACTCCGCCTTCGGAGGCGGCCCTAATTCGTATTCCAGCCGCAACGGCGCTAGCGCCGCGTTGAGATCGGCGGAGTGAGCAGCCGCCTCCGCCGGCTGCTGCCGGCAGAACATCCCCGCTCAGCGTTTGCGAGAGCGACATTCAGTTCTTTGCTCGCTGTGCGTTTGTTCGTTATGAAGTGAAGTGAAATTCATTGTAGCTCACACGTAGGGCACGAAGACCACCGCACTGGACGGACCCAAACACTGCTCCCGTCACCTGCGTTCGCTTTCTTGAGCCGCCCGTAGCGCGACGCTGCTATTAAACCGGAAACAGCAGATGAGAATGGGGGAGATTGCTGGGCTTAGTGGGCTCATCGATATCGCGGGTGCGGCTTCCCAAAGGTGACGTCTGAGCCTCTATTAATGTGTGTCATATCTCTCACTGCCTCCCCCACACTCTCGTTTCACACTTTGCCGCGCAAAGAGCGCCCGTCCCTCTGTCCCTGTCCCCAAAAGCTGTTTCGTTCGCCGCAAATACAAACCAGGGGAAATTTGCGCGGAAGGGTCAAACCCCATTAGCGACAACAGGCTCTCTGCTATCCTTCTGTGGCTAATAAAAGCCACGTGACATATCCGCGGGAGGTTCAAACATGATTTGCAACAACAGGCTATCTGGCAGCGGCGACGCGCTGTGAGATAGGAACCGAGTAGCACGCGCGGCCTTGGGTAAGCTGATAACGCGATCATTTCCCGAGACGCGTATGTGCGCAGTGACCGAGAAAACTGCAGCTCGCGCTGCGCCAACTTTGCAATTAGGGAGCGCAGTAATCGTTGGTGTTGAAGCTTTATAGATCATTATTATCGCTGCACCAATGAGATCATCATCGGTGCCCGTGTCACGCGAGCGCAGCTCTCGCTTGAGCTGCTTCGTCCTTCTTCATCCGCAATCTGCAAAAATAGAACACCATCGTATTATCCGGGCGTCGCGGCCCTTGGTCTCCCATCTTTTTTTAAAGTCGGTGCATTTTTTTATTTAGGACTTTTCGCTTTGCTTGGGAAAGGTTATTTTTTCCGTATATTTATAAATTCCGTATACGAGTTTCATGTAGGTCACCTCTGTTCCCTGGTCTTTCAATGTTGCAGCAGTGCTGCTGTGCTTACTCAATCTTGTTTGCCCAACTACCAATCACAGAGGCGGTGGGTAAAAGTTATTTACGCATGTTAAAAATAAGTTCCTTTTTTTTCACATTTCTCCTGACCACTTATCATACCTCCTCAGAATGTGTGTTCGAGTTGTCACTATACAGCGAGATACTGCAATACAAAATGGCCTCAGTATACACTGCATAAATACGAAGGTCTAAATAATTCCTATGGTGACACCTTCCTCAGAGAGGCAGTTTCTAACACATTCGGGAGGCGTTTGAGGACGCCTAAGGCGTTCTTATTCTTTGCGCAGGCAAAATTATCAATGTTCATTTCGACTTGCGGCCTCCATTGCACGCGGTAATCTTGGGATTTCGGCATATTTTCTTTGCACTTGCCCTTAACGTATCAGGATGGCTTGGGTTTTTCTTCAACGCCTTCCTGCGCGGTTTGTTTCCGCCTCTGTGTAAGGTGAGAATCCGCAAAGTTGGAGAATATCGCTGCCTGTCCTTTCTCTCGTTTGGGTAACGTTCTCCCGCTGCTTCTACCGGCGGTGTAGTGGCATGGACGGCCTCTTTTCGCTACTTCCTGGTTTAGGCTCGCGCCCTAGAACGCCTTGTTCTATGACACCTTTCTCAGCGCTCCATCTCCCCCTACCACGGCTTAACTTGGAACTGTCGGGGAAGCTTTGCGGAACGTGTAGGGCAAAGAAGCATTAACTCAGCGTCCTCTATTTCTCTACCGTGAGCACCTGCATGTGCGTAACCGCATGTGCCGTAATCACTAGCTAATCACTCGCGCCACCTTCGGTATCATTATGCGGACGCAGCTCGAGGCCACCAGCGAGGTCTAGGACGGCATATATTGGGAAGGCGGATAATTGGAAAATTCAATCCCATATTCTCCTACTGTGTATAAATTTCTGCACTGTTATCTATATTCAATATGTTCAACCGTATAGTTTTACAAGCATTACGAACTGTTATCTTCCGTTTACACATTATTCTGCACAAGCTTTGTTTTTATCTGTAGTAGTATTGCAAGCTGAGGCTTCGTCCTCCTCTCCGTAGCTGTATTTTTCAAGGGAGTACGCACGTGGGCCATGAAGAATGTTGTGCTGCCTAGGACACTCCGATGCATCACTCAGAACGTTAAAAGTAGTTTTTTCTTGCAAATATATTTATTATTATTATTATTATTGAGAAAGTGGAAAAATAAATTTCTATCAATACTAAAACATAGGTACGCTACTGCGAAGGCAAAAGATTATCCTGGTGTTGATGCCGCCAGAATTTCTCTCAATACTAAAACACAGATACGCTACTGCGAAGGCTAAAGATTATCTTGGTGTTGATTGCGCCAGCTTGCTTGTAATGGACCCGCTACACAGCCGGAGGGCCAAGGCTGACCTTTTATTTCTGTACAAAGTGGTCCCCAGCCTCATTGATTGTACAGAGTTGTTGGGTGCCATAAATTGGAGAACCCCGACAGGCAACACCAGGGCACCTAGACCGTTTCATGTCCCCGCCCGTGTCAAGAGTCCCGTGGGACGCATTCAGCACCGATACAATATGCACGCAGAAAGTTTGGACGTATTCCATCGTCCCTTTCCAGCTTTTTGTAAGGAACTGTGTAGCTTGGCAAACCAGGAGTAGTTTGCTTGCCCTAGTATGTAACTTCAACTCACACACTTTATGCTGCCGGGGTTAGGTTTATCTATGTAGGTATGCTAATTGTTTCGATGATTCACTTGTCATGTAAGTTTTATGCCTTCATTGTGGCGTGATTTTTAGCTAATATCTTTTTCCGGTTGACATGTTTCAGTGTACCGAGTTTTAATCATGTCTTGTTGTCTTACACTTGCCTTGTTTGCATATGTGGACGGGCCATGCGCGTGTGTCGGCGTGTGTGTATCTCAAAGTGTCTCATTCTCGTTCAGACTAAACAATGCTATTTTCTATATTTTTCGGAGATATGCACTTTTATTTCTTTCCGCACCAGCACATCGTTCCTGGACACACTATTAAACAATTAATTGGTTTGCTCATTTGTCATTTTTATTATCTCTGCGATTTGTTGGTCTGATCATTTATGTCTATACTCCTGCCATTGTCTTTTCTCCTATCTTTCTGTCAAACGTGTTGCTATGTTTGTTGTGTGTCTCGACAAGATGGGACATTGCAAAGGCATCGCAAGTTTTACGCTAATACTTTATTGCAGTGTACCTTTTGAGAAATCTAAACTCTCGTTTTATATGTACACTCTGTCTCTATCATATGCACTGCGTGTTTTGTTGTATATTTCCTTTTCTGAAGTGCCTAGAACGTTTCGCTGGCCGAGGGCCATTGCTTGCGACACTGTTTTTTTTTTCTTTTTTTTTCTGAATTTCTGTTAGTATTCTTACTTTATTTTTTCTGTCATATCGAGGATTTTGTTTGTTGTGCCCTGCTGTTGTACGTTTATTTTATTATTGTTTTGTATATGGTGGGCCAGCACCAAGACCTTAGGGTTGTTCCTGGGCACCGAAAATAAAGGTTGATTGATTGATTGAATAGTATATTATTATTATTATTAATATTGGATGAGAACATCGTGCGGACCAGTATCAAGCGGCTAAAGCCCTCGCTTTCTTGTGGACCAGATGGTATTCCTGCCGCCATTCTAAAAACGTATGCAAAGATATTCGTTCCTGTGTTCACTTCAATGTTTAATAACTGTCTCCGGTCTGGCACGTTCCCTCGCTCATGGAAAATCTCTCGCGTATTCCCTGTATTCAAGTCAGGCCCAAAAACTGACGCCATAAACTATAGGCCAGTCCCGCTCCTTTGTTCTGCCTCTAAAATATTCGAGTTATCTCTTCATATGGTCTTGTCTTCCTCACTTAAACACGTCCTCATTCCTAATCAACATGGCTTTATGCGTGGTCGTTCAACTTCCACAAACCTCGCGTGCTTCATGGAGCAGGCCGTCCCAGCAATCGTTGGTAGAAGCCAGCTTGATGTGGTCTACTGTGACATGAGCAAGGCCTTTGATGTAGTCAACCACTCGTTATTGCTTGCCAAGCTCAGTCTGTTAGATGTCCACGCTTCTTTGGTGGGTCTTATACGTTGCTATCTCCAGCAGCGATATTGCTATGTAAGTGTTAACGGTCAAACTTCATTTAGGTACAAAGCAACCAGTGGTGTACCCCAGGGCTCTGTTCTGGGTCCCCTTCTTTTCTCCATTTTCATTAACGATGTTGCTTCTGCCATTCAAAATTCTTCTTTTTTGTTGTACGCTGATGATATAAAAATCTTTAGAGAAGTGCGTAGTGTTCAGGACTGTAATTCTCTTCAGGTTGATATTGTGTCATTCCATCGTTGGTGCACCAATAACGACCTTATTTTGAACCCTTTAAAAACTAAAGTTGTCTCCTATAGTAGAAAAACTCAACAGGTGCAATACTCTTATAAAATTGCAAGCACTGTATTGCCGAGGGTGACTGAAATACGAGACTTGGGAGTACTATTTGATTCTTCTCTGACTTTCTCTTCCACACGTTGCACAAATTACCCGTCGCTCTCTTCGATGTCTGGGTGCTGTTTGCAGATATTCTAGAGAGTTTAAAGGTCCTCTTCCTTTCTTTAAGTTGTATTCGGCTCTCTGCTTACCTCTTCTTGAATACGGCTCTGTTGTTTGGAATGGAACTTGCAAGTCGAATAGTGACCGTATCGAAAGTGTTCAAAATAAGTTCCTCTTTATCTTTAAGCACCGCTCCCGTCATGTGCAAGAAGACGCTAACGGCAGTGTGCCTTTTCTGAAAAGTCTTCCTTCCCTTCGGTGTCGACGAATGCGAGCTGATATTATCTTTCTTTATAAACTCCTTCATGGGGATATTTTGTATGAAGACTTGGTTACACTTCTCAATGTCAACTTGCCGAACAAACTTTTCCGAACATTTCGAACTTTTAGAACAGATGCTTTAAGTAGAAGACGCTCGTCCATCTGCAGAATACAATGTGCATATAATGAATATTCTGATCGTCTTGATATATTCCAGAGCTATTTTTCTTTGTTCTCAAACGACTTGAAAACTGTTGTAGCTTAAGTGCCTTTATGTCATTGCAAATTTATGTGCCGTATTTATTTTAGGCAAATCAAGTTCTTGTTTGTTTGTTTTTCACATTTCCTGGTTTTGCGTTGCTTGAATTTCTGCAGGTTTGAGTGCCAGTGCTTGTAATGCTGAGCTTCTTTCAACGTTGAAACTTCCGAACATTTTGTTATAAAACCTTCGTTTTATGCGTATAACGTATCTCTGTCATGTTCAGTGAGAATTTCTTGTTTTTCACGTGCCTTGAACATTTCGCTGTCCGAGTGTCATGGCTTGCAACGCTAGGTCTCCTGTTTCTTTTCTTTTTTTTTTTTTGCTGTTTTGCTTTCTGAGATTACTGTAACTATCTTTACTTTATTTTTTCTTTCATGCATACGGTTTTGTGTGTTGTGTTGTCTTGATTTTAGTTTGTTTTTATGTATGTTTTGTATATGGTGTACCAGTACCAAGACCCTAGGGTTGTTCCTGGGCACCGAAAATAAAGGTTGATTGATTGATTGATTGATTGATTATTATTATTATTATTATTATTATTATTTACCGAAATCGTCAGAAGTGGCATGGAAAAGTACATCCCTTGTTATCAGCCTGTTTCTTCCAAATTTCCCCACTGGTTTTCTAAAGAACTTCGAAGTTCACTTAAACTTAAGGACAGCGCCCACAAAAAGGCCAAGCGTTCTGGGCTTGATAAGTGGAAAGCGGAGTTTAGTCGGTATCGCTCACTTTGTAAAATCCTCTACCGGCGTGACCACCACCTCTATATGGAATCATTAGAGGCTGCTGCGTCTCAGAAATCGGCTGAATTCTGGAGGTATGTACGCGGCCGTTCTAAGGCGTCTGAAGAACACGTTAGCCGGTTTAATTCCGATGGTGAAGAGGTTGAGGATGTTGCCACCAGTCTTGCTCAGTACTTTCATTCTGTCTTTCAACTGCCAGATGGCAACGACGAACGCCTATCGTTTAATAACTCTAATTTTAACACACTTATGTTCGATGAAAAAATTGTCAATGAGAGCCTTCAACGGATGAAAGCATCATTTTCCTGTGGTGCAGATGGAATTCCAGCAGCCCTCATGAAGGCTTACGGCAACATTTTTGTGCCTGTCTTAACTTCCATTTATAATAACTGCTTACTTTAAAGTAAATTTCCTCGTGCATGGAAGATCGGTCGAATTTTTCCAATATTTAAGTCTGGTGATAAGTCAGCCGTTTCTAACTATCGCCCGATCTCACTCCTTTGTGTCGCCTCAAAACTCTTTGAGTCAGCTCTGCACAAAGTTCTTGCTGCCTGCGTCAAGAACGTTGTGATACCAAATCAGCATGGCTTTTTCTTGGGTCGATCGACGGTCACAAATATTGCAAGCTTTATGACACAGGCTTCTGCAGTTTGTGAAAACGGCCAGTTGGACGCTATTTATTTTGACCTCAGTAAGGCGTTTGATGTGGTGAACCATCAGTTATTAATTAACAAGCTTGCTAAGTCCGGTGTAGACGCAAGCCTTGTTGCCTTGTTGTCCAACTATCTCCTTGACCGGTCCTTTAATGTAGATATTAACTACAAAACGTCTAGTGTTTACCCTGCAACAAGTGGTGTACCCCAGGGTTCCGTGCTGGGTCCATTATTGTTTTCTGTCTTTATCAATGATGTGTCAACTGTGTTAACTAACTCTTCTTTTCTTCTATATGCTGATGATGTCAAACTATTTAGGCACATTAGCGGTGTTCAGGACTGCTGTGCATTGCAGAGGGATGTCGGAATTATCGGTCTGATGCAGGAAAAACTGCCTAATTTTAAACTCCACTAAAACAAAGGTTGTCACCTACAGCTGGAAAACCCACCGTCTGCTGTTTTCCTACAGTATTGAGGGAGCTCCTCTGCAAAGGGTTGAGGAGATTAGCGACCTAGGGGTGCTTTTCGACAGTACCCTCTCCTTTTCTCCTCATATTAGGCTCATCACCCGGCGAGCACTCCGAAGTCTTGGAAATGTGTGTCGGATTACAAAGGAATTCTCTTCTCCACATCCATTTCTAATGCTATACAATGCAATATGTATACCACAGTTAGAATATGCTTCTGTTGCCTGGAACGGCATCTCCAAATCTAGTAGTGAATTAATAGAACGTGTGCAGAAGAAGTTTTTATCCATATTTAAGCACCGTCATCACAATTACAGTGTTCATCCTGATTCTGACTTACCCATAGTCCCTTCCATCCCTTCCTTGAACTGCAGACGTATGCGTGCAGACCTTCCATTTCTTAACAAAATTGTTCATGGTGACCTTTCTTGTGCAGACCTGCTTAACTGTTTAGAGTTTAGTGTACCACAAAGGCCCACCAGGTCGCATCGCCCGTTCTTGACCACTGCGCGCAACCCCAATCATTCTCCTGTGCGCAGAATACAGAAGTGTTACAACCGCTTCTTTGAACGCCTTGACATCTTTCAGAAATCCTTTACAATTTACCGTACAGCGCTGTTGAATACAGTATGTTAAACACCTATGACATGTCTGTCGTTCTTTTTTTTTCTGGAATTTGGTTTCTCTGCGGTTATGTCTATCCAACTGATAGTTGCCTATTTTTGAAACTGTTTACTGTCATTTGTTCGTCTTATCATTTGTCTCTACAATCTTGCCGTTGTTCTTGTTGTATTACTGTCAACCTTTGTTGCTCTGCCTGTCGTGTGTCCTTTACGACAGGCAGAGCAACATAGGCATCTTCTTTTTATTTTTTACCTGTACCCAGGCTCCGCCTGTGCTTTATTTTGTCATTTTCACTACTTCAATTGTGTGTGTGTCTTGTCGCTTGTTTGTTTCTTGCTATATGTTTCTTGTATTTGGTTTCATGTAACTACCCGTGCGCCAGCACTCAGGCCGCTGGCTGTTCCTGGGCACGTAAATAAACATGGTTGATTGATTGGTTGATGGTTGATTATTATTATTATTATTATTATTATTATTATTAATATTATTATTATTATGTTGTTGTAGTTTTGTTAGTCATATATCATTCTTTTATTATGACATCGGCAATACCATTACAAACTTTAAAACCGGCTGCAGTTTTCCCATACATGCGTACACGGCTCAGCAAAAAGGAAACCTCCGGAATATTTCAGGTGCAAGTACACACATAACTAAAAGTATGTGCGATTTCTATAAGGCCAGTTAGTTTGGTTGTAGCGATAGCAAAATAAAAACAAAAGGTTGGCACAGCTTGCAGGTGTGGTGCACGGCTACAGGAACAGCAGCGCCGCAACCCCTCTCTCTTTGTTGCAGGACCGGTTGCTGCACCTAACATGGATTTTAAACCTTGTAGCTTAACGGTCTTCATGACCAGAAGGCCTGGATTGTTTTTTTCCGCAGCCTTTCACTTCTCTCCCAAAGTTGACCACGTTACCGCGCACTAGAACCGCAGCAACCGGCATCGCGAACTCGGAGTTTGCAGCGCGAGCTCTCCCGTGCTCTACTTCACGAGCGAACGCACGTTAACTGTTTTCTTCCTATTTGTTTAACAACAGGTCTGCTTAATCTCTAGGTGGCGCCACACACGAACAGAAATACTGTGGGCATATGAGCGGGCGTCTCGGGAGGAAGTCCGCGGCGTGCAGGATTGCGCGTGTCCTTGCCCCAGGTTAGCGGCTTTTAGAAAAAAAAAAAGTTTGCGCCGCTTGCACAAGTGGTCCCGCTGGAGAAACAGCAGAGATGGAGTTGACCTAGCTTCTCCCCAAAGTGACAGCGGAACCCAGGCTAAAGAGAGCAGCAAGACCCAAGCACTCAAAAGCCGTTTAGGAAGACACTGTAAATCTTTGACTGCCAAAGTAGGTATAGTGTTTTATTTAGAAGCGATCGTCGTGATCCTTTCCGTCGTCGTCTTTCCACGGCAAAGAAACGTAGCCAAAATCCTCTTGCAGCCGTCCTCCCCTCGGTAGACCTCCACTCCTTCGTCAGCTGGTCGAGTGGCCGTCTCCACGTTTGGATTGTAGAGGGATGGCTTTACACATTCGTCATCAACCTCTTCGGTGATGCGGTCCCGAGGCGCCCAGGTCGCTACAAGACTACGACGACGAAGCCGGGAGCTCCTCATGTGGTGCAAGCGCACTCGCAAGCATAAACGGTGCAGGGCGGTCCCCGCGACGCACATGCGCACATTGAGCTTGGGGTTTCTGTCTACGCCGGACGGATTGGTGTCAGCCTAAACAGCTCTGCTGATAAAAATATCGAGTGCACGCGAGTGTGCGCCTCGTAACAAGCGCTTCACATCGTCCAACTCCACCTTCGAGAACATTCTCTGCAGAGAGTTCTTGTCGTCATCGCCCGTGGGCTCTTATTTTCACCAGTTCCCATCGAGTTTGCGAAGGTGGTTGCAGCTGGTTCTAGCACGTGATAGCGCAGACCGCTATGTAAGAGATGTTAAATCCTGTCCATGAAATGATCCTGGCCCGCGAGTGATTGAGAACTTTCGGCTGCAAGTCGGGAAATCCACTTGCAGCAGCCCGTCTCCGACGGAAAGAGAGAGGCAGCCAGTTCTGCTGCTTCTCCAGAATTTCCGCATTACTGGAATGTGCGACAATTTTTTTGCGGGCCCCTCAAGTGGCGGAAGCTAGTGTGCAAGGCTGGACGACGCTGAGCGCCCCTCACGAGGCGCAAGCTCACGTGCTTACGGTATCTTTTCCTTGATTTCTTATCGGACATGTTTTGCGAGCGCCACTGGACCAAGCTGCAGCTTAAACTGCTCTGTTATGAAATATCGTGAAAAGTGGTATCGAATGGTGGTGAGATTTAATAGGCAACAAAATAAATATTAAGGCGATTTAATAGGCAACAAAATAAATATTAAGGCACCAGCTGTTTATCTAAAACATAAAAGGTGGTAACACATCGACCGCGAGAATTAAAAATACGGTAAGATTTGATTCAGCGAACTTGTAGTACCGTGATCTTGGATGACCCGAGAGAAGAGGGGTAGAATCTGGTGGGTTAATTTTGTAGGAACGCAAACAGACAACCACTGTATTTTTCCCGCAAAGCCCACGCATACACGAACATTACAATTCCCAAAACCACTTCGAAGTTGACGGGAAGCGAGGGACGGTCAGAACAGTTCTGAAAAGGGGAGTCATTTTAAAGTATTTAAATGAATACCTATGTAAATTAAATGCTTTCAAAAACAAAAGAAGAAAAATATGTCGCAGTTAATCTCATTGAATCCCAAATTTTTGTTACACATTTCTTTAGAAACGCTACATTATAATAAAGCTGTAATACAAATGTATAACAAACAAAATTCTTGTTACAAAAATAAAAATTTGCAGTAAAAAAACTAAAAACTTGACGGTCTAAAAACGGTTACGTTGTATAAACATGGCCGGTTTTTTGCCTGGGTCTGCCCACCTGGTGTTTGCGATGTCGTGATGCGGTCTCGAATTTATTTTTGCCGGCCGCGGTACGAAGGCTCAGGCCAATTGCTTTTCGCTACGGCGCTAGCTGCGCCCATGCAAGAATACCGGGGGAAAGCAACTATGTTGAAAGAAAGAGGCAATAACAATAGAAAAGAAACTGAACCTCGTCAGCACATATCCCGAAGAGGTCCGCACCAGAACTTGAACGTGTGTAAAACCAAATTCTTTACTGTTGGTCCGCCTCTCAGACAGCCATGGCCTTTAATAAATCATTAATACAAGGCCGATGATCTTTGTCAGTACCGACGAAGGTTATTATGAGGGGCTAGGCTCTAAGCGCCTCGCCACTTAGCGGTGTTTTCTGCATTACTGAACTGCGTATTACGGGAAAATGCAACATAGTTAGGCGACATATCGTGCTTTTTTGTATGTTATAAATCCTCTATAAAGAGCTGACAAAATTACTGGAAATACCAAAGTTTTTCGCACCAAATTAGGTTAATTACAATAATTTTTCTATCTGTAAGGGTGCTAGAATTGACATTGTGAACGTAATTGGAAGCTGAGGATTGCATAGCGGTGCGGCCAAAGCTGCACACGGCCAACGAAGACATACCAGACACGTAATCGCTTGTTAAAACAACCGCTTCACAAATTGCTGAATAGCGAATAACTAAAATCGGGATTTATGTGGCGGAGAATGCTTTCAGCATGTTGCTTGCAATTCGCGGACGATTTGAAATCTCGTATTAAATGTGCCCTTGACATGAGCTTTTCAGTTCGTTTTCGACTTTAATGCGGCCAGTATTCAGTTACTTTAACACTTACGGTTGTAGGTGTTTCAAAAGCAGAACTTTCTAAGACACTTGTTTCTTTTCGACTGTTCAGTTTTATTGTGTATATCTGCCCGTCTGTCTGGATAATGCCTTATTATATGAAGTTATTTATGACAGCAAACTATACACGGGGAAGATCGCTTTATACTACTAAAACTGATGTCAGCGCTTCCCCTCTACTACCACCACCACCACCATCATCATCATCATCAAAAGTTTTAATAATTGTTTTAATCATCATCATCCTACTCAGGTCCATTGCAGAGCAAAGGCGTATCCCACTGACCTCCGACCGCTCGTCTTCAGCGCTGCTACATTCACAGTTTACCACCGAATTGTTCTTCTAGGTCCATCTCTAGGTGTCCACTCTGTTACCCTAATGGTGCATCGGTTGTCGGTAGTCTCACTACATGGCCAGCCAAAGTCCATTTCTTTTTTTTCTACTAGAACTGTGGCATCATGTACTCCAGTTTGCTCTCTGGTCCAGGTAGGTCGTTTTGTGTCACTGAGTGATATTCTGAACAATATTCGTTCCACCGCTTCTACGCGTCAATGTTTTTCAGAGCAAAGGTAAGGTTAAGCCTTTTTTATTCGTTCTACCATGCTAAGGTTAAGCCTATTTTATTCGTTCTACCACTACGTAGTGAGAGTGCCAGGTTTTTTGGGTTACGAGTACACGTTCGTTTTGCTTTTGAGGCGGCAATGACAACGCGTTAAAATGTCTTCCAAGAGAGGCGAGATATAAGAAAACGATGATACAAATTATGTTGGCTCGAGCTGGCCTCACCACAAACACTCGCAAAAAAAAGACGAGATTAAGCGGTGCGCAAGCAGGGCGAACGCGTAAAAATCGAATGATATTGAGCAAAGCTTTATTGCATGCATCGAAACAGGGTTGGAAGGGAACAGCGTGCGTGGTGCGAGGATGAAGGATGAACGGGGGTTAATTATCAGGCGTGATACGGGAATGTATATTCTTTAAACATTTACAGCGAAGCAAGCAGATACGCAGCATTTTGTTTGGTTTTGCAGCGAAACTGCCTTGAGCCAGGTTCTGACCAAGTTGGTGTGAGTCTGCAGTGTCCCTTCAGCCAAGTATACCACATGTTCGTTCCAGGGCTCGTTGGAAAAGATCTCTATACTCGGGGACAACTTTCTGTGGCAATGGAGAGAATGCTACGAAAGGAGGGGGGGGGGGGGGGGGCGAAGTGGGCGGCCGAAATACGACCTTTCACCGCGCAGTTGGAAGTAGTTCTACAAAAATGATTTATTGGTATATCCTAACCAATTAAAAATATACATTCCTTTTTTTAGCCTCGCATTGACAATGCAAATAGATCGCCAGAATATGTGAAACAGGAAGCATTACTTCTTTTATTGTAAGTTTTGTGCGGTTGCGAAAATCACCACGGGTGGCGCAAGGTTCTCTTGAGAAAAAAAATGGCGTCTTCGTCGACAGCAGCTTCTTTTCCATGGGAAAGCCAGCCACTTAATTCGCCGCAAAGGATTTTCAAAAAGCTTCACAAACAAAAGCTGCCAAAACAGAACAAGCAAGTTGTCTGCAGAGCGCACGCCCAAGTGACACTGACGCAACCAGGACTTTCCGTCGTTTCCCTACTTCGCTCCGTTAGCCAGCTCACCGGCGTAAGCAAGCCCACCGTCACACGGCTCAAGATTGAGGTTTAGCGTGGCACCCTGAAGCACCCAAAGTGCAAAAGCTTCGTTTTGCGACTGGAAAACCACCTACAGTTACAGGAAAGGCAAGAACAGCGGTAACACAGCGTCACCCTTGGTGCTCTCCGACGTAAGTGCATCAGTACTTCATTCATGACGAGGCGCCAACTGCAGAAAGGGCCCTTAGTGATGGGACCCGTGACCCCGCGATGGGGCCTCCGAAGATGAGTGTCAGAACGATGTGTCGGATTCTGAATGACATTGGATTTGCTTTTCGGAAGCGGAAACGTAACTTTGCGCTTCTGGAAAGGGAGAAGATCATGGTGTGGCGGCGGAAATATTTGCGGGCTATTCGAGAAATGCAAAAACAAAAACGGTACGTACAGTTCCCGTTTCGATTTGGTGGACAGATAGGTAAATATTAACTCCAGAGAATAAAACAGAAATTTCGTACCGGAAAATTTGGCAGTGACATTCTAACAAGAAAAATAATGATGAAAGGTCTGATGCAGCCAAATATTTTATTGCAAAGAGTTACTTATTAACACCGCTTCGCATACGTGCTGGCGTTCGATATATTTTGCCTCGCGTTTTTCTGGATCCCCACCTCTTGTTCGTATTTTCCATAGTATGCTGGTTCAGCAAGTGACGGAACAAGTATGCATCGATATGTTCTAATAATAAATGAGTTGCAGTCACTGACTGGATTTCGTCCGTCATGGGGGTGGGGCACGTTTTGTGAATTTTATTTTGGTATTTTGCTGTGCCACCAAAAAGATAAAAATCATCATCACCACCACGACCATCATCATCATGACCAGCCTATATACGCTCACTGCAGTTCAAAGGCCTCTCCCATTATTGCGCAATTATCCCGGTCCTGTAGAACCGTGATAAAACCGGTGTGCACTGGATTTTGTGGGGCTGGTTGTGTGTGGCGAGTGACGAGGTGCTTTGCTTTTGTTTTCGTGTGCCCCGAAGCGTGGAATTGCTCTCTGTTGTTTTATGTGAGGCTGCTTTCATGCAACAACTTACAGGATCCGCTGTTCTGCCTTTCTGGTGCCCAGAAGCTTGGAAGTAGGTTTTGTTGGTTTTTGTGGTACTGCTTTTGTGCGGCAACTTGCAGGACCCTCTTTTTACCTTTCCGATGCGCAACAGCTTGGAAGTACGCTTTGTTGGTTATATGGTGCTGGTCTTGTGCTGCAAGTGACCAGGTATTTTCTTTTCTTTTCTGGGGGCCAGTAGCTTGGAAGTACATTCTGTTGGTTTATGTGGGGCTGCTTGTGTGCAACAACTTACAGGGCACCTTGTTTACCTTTCTCATGACCAGCAATTTGAGAGGTAGCTGGATGACAGGGTGCTGGATTTGTGCAGCACCAGGCAATCATTAGGCAATCATTGTTGTCAGTATGCGAATTGGTCTTCAGATTGGCGGTTGTCGGCGGCAGCTAAGATGCACTTGTAAATTTTTCATCCATAAAATGGAATCTGAGGACTAAAGCTGGGAGCAAGCAGTGAGGAGTGCCAGGAACTTCACGGATTCTGTTGCACCCAGAAGAAATGCCAAGGAAAATTTGATTAAAACGTATGAGGCTGTAAACAAACTCTCAAAATAGCAGGCACGTTTGCATGAAATGACAAGACTCGAACAATAATCTGGCAAGAACTGCTAGTGGATATTGACAAAGTCCAGAAATGCCGTTGAGGTGTCTATCAGTTGAAATTGTTTCACATATCTGGAAAAAAATATGCTACCATCGGTGGCACTTGTAAGCGAGGTAACCATTTGTACTCATTTCCTCATGTTTTGTTTGCCTTTTCTACTACAGACGGTAGCCTGGTAAAGTAAAGAAGAATGTCAGGCTCAAATAATTTCTTTTTAATGCGTATATACCTGGTTAAATGGCAAGGAGTATTAGGAATAGTCAATGTATCACTTTCAAATGTCGAAACGCAAATGTCCACCGACATGGGGATGGACAGTGTAACCTTGCCATGTTTGTGGAGCAGCGTCTCGTACATATATGTTCTTTTCATATTGATCATGAAGAAAATACTGTACACCGTACTCACTGACTGCAAATAACTCCTTACGGAGCGGTAAATGTTTGTTTCGGAATATGTCGCTGTATTGCGTTGATTGCTAAGGTGGGCTTTAGCTAAATTGGGCTGTGTAATGTCTGTGGTGCAATGTCTGGTACATATATGTTGTGTTCGCATTTATAATATGGATATTACTGTACACTGTAGTACTGTACTCATTGACTGCAAATAACTGCTAGCAGAGCCAGAAACGTTTGTTGGGAAATGCGTGGATGTGTGGCCCCGAGCGTTCAAGATGACTTAAAAATGAGGCCATGGTTTTAAAAGGTCTTCTCCTGTGACCGGGGTTTGTTTGCGCGCGTTTGTGGGTGTTTGACTACTTGGAGTGACTTGCAGAATTTGCCTAGCTGATTATTCAGGAAATATATAAATGAAACAAAACCAATTCTTTCTTCTTCTTTATTTTTTCATGTAGCACACATTATTCCTGCTGACTAACACTCAAGGTGTCCAGAAGTCAAACTGTTTGAAACTGGCGCTGGCAGCCCTGCGGGTCGAAGGAGTTTTGTTGCTGGTTCTGCAATTGTGCGTGCGAATCTGGCCACAGCCACAAAAGTGAACATTTTTGCGCAATGTTGGAACAGTTTAGCGATCGTCGGGTATCACGCCGCCGCCTCAGGAAAATTTGTGAATTGGACGGACAGGACCATCAGGACAGGAAACAAGTAAATGCAAGGTGGGGAGAACATGAAACCTGAAAGCCATGAATACCAGACAGTTATTTTTAATGTAAAGCCAGCCATGCTCCCACGACATTGATGTAAGTGACTAAAAACGGAGGCTGTTGCAGGCAAGTGGAATTTTGAAGAGGAGTTAGCGGCTACACGCAGCCAATGCGAATTATGTTGCCGGGCTTGGCAGCCAATAGAAATTTCGCTGACAGACCCGGTTAGGGGGTTTATGAGACGGTGTTTTTCCGGCAAGGTATACAAGTAGAGTGCGAGTGATCACACGTTACAAAATAGAAAGGGGATGACTAACTACCAATGTGAGCATGGCTCGGAATATTAGCCTTGAAAAAAGTTAGCTAGTGCAATGTATTTTACCATATCAGTGGCCACATTACTGGCAAAATGTTAGTGGCCAATTGTTTGCAAACTTTATGTCCAGAGCTAACTGTGCTGGTGTTTATACAGCGTTGCGTTTTTCAGCCGTCCAAGTGTTCACACGCATTTATCTGTAAATAAGCAACTTAACCAATGCAGTGCTACTCTATCCTAAGGTATGAAACCTGTACCACATAGCATGACAAGACATGACCGAAAGCCTGCACGGTGTTCATCAAAGTTATTGTAACTGACAGGAGTGGGGACTGAGCGCAGGATTCATGTGTTCTGCAGCGCGAGCTTCCGGTATACTTTTTCCGAGCTGCGGGAGAGAGAGAGAAAAAGTAAAGGAAAGGAGGGAATATTAACCAGGCTACGGCCTAGTATGCTATCCTGCACGGGGGAAAGGGGAACAATGAGGAAAAGGGGAAAACAAAAGAAGGGGAAAGGTACAGACATAGCGCAGTGTGATGAGCCTAGTTGTAAGACACGATAGACAAACAAGTTCACTGAGTTCATAGCGGGTAGCCTTTTGCGCTACAGTCTTTTGTGCAAATCCGTCGTTTTTGAGAAAACACAGCAGCGCTTTTGTCGCTTTTTCCGCAGACGACGGAGAAGGCCAGTGGCCCAGGATTGTCTCCTCAGGGAACGGGCGCCGAGCGTCTAACTTTCGTAGTGTCGCAGAGAGCTGGCTTCGTTCCGATGAAAAGCGTGGACAATCGCAGGGGACATGTCGTATGGTCTCTGGTGTGTCACAGACTTCACACGCCTCACTGGCTGCCATTCCAATCAAATAGGAGTAAACATTCGTGAATGCGACCCCAAGCCAGAGACGACAAAGAATGGTTGCATGAGATCGTGGGAGGCCTAATGGAAGGGGGCGCTGGAAATGGGGGTCCAGGGCATGAATGCGTGCTCTCGTGAACTCTTGGGTGGCCCCTTTGGATAGCATGGTCTCCCGAGATGGTTTGCGGAGAGTTCTAGCGGCGTCCGTCCTGATAACGGAATAGATATGGTCTCCGTTTTTTGGTGTGCCAAGCGTGCGGCAGCGTCCGCACTTTCGTTTCCGACAATGCCGCAATGACTGGGAAGCCACTGAAAGGCAATATCATGACCCACTTGGGTGGCACGGTCGTACAGTAGTCTTATCTCGGCCAGCAGCTGTTGATGAGTTCCACGGCACAGGGCAGACTGGAGCGATTGAAGCGCAGGCTTTGAGTCGCAGAAGATCGCCCATCTTCGGCATGAAGCTGCGGGTTACCGATACTCCTTGGGGCTTGCCTAACTGAGCGCTATCCAAATGGGACTTCACTTCGCGCTGTGGTGTGCGCGTGCTTCTCCGTCGCTATAGCACGCCTGCGCTATGTAAGCACACTACGCGAGCCCCTGGTGCCGCCCAGTTTTATGCTCAAGAAGAGTTTACATATCAGTGTCTGCCCTCAAAACTGCATTTCTGGCAAAAATGGTGGTGTTTCTGGACGATTCCCAGTTCGATGGTATCATCCCCGGTATAATATCCGAGTCCGAGGTGTCCAGGGGAAGTGTTGGCATTTGCTTAGAATCAAAAGAAATGGGGAGAATGAGACGCCAATATGCCTGCATGATTGGTGATTGCTGTTCAACGCACATGTTAAGTTCGTGTACCTCACTTAATTAGTTAAAGCCGACCGGCCACTATATATCTTTCGCTGGGGTTAGTTTGTTTACCTTCATGGTGTTTGTTTTCCCGCCGGCCGAGCTGACTTGGGGTTGAGAGGCGTAAGGAGAAACAGCGGAGGCTCCTTTGTTATTCGCCGCGATTTTGTGTTCACGAGACGAGCGGGACCAGAGAAGACGTATACAAACGCTTCGGTCCATCCAAAGTAGTTAAAAGCTATGCAAACTTTCGAAGGAGGATTTGTAGCGTTCGTTTGGGAAACCGGCGAAGGGGAACCGTGGACATTTTAACGACCGCGATTACCGCCGCGAGAATGGCCGAACCGGACAGGAGCTGGAGGTAGGTCAAGGGGTCAAAGGTATAGGAAGAGGGCCCCAGACGTCCTGTCTATGACCGTTGCACTGCTCAAAGCTACTGGGCGACGTTGGCGTTCGTCACATGTCTTAGCCTGGCGACACGGTGGCTGCCACGTGCCAATTGGTAAGGAACCAGGCTTTCCTAGGCGCTACACGTGTTTAAAAATGATAGTAATTTTGGCGGCGCGGGGCACAATCATCGGCGGCCTCGTATGGACAATACTTTAACTCAAGCCGCCCGACAACTGATGGCCGGAGAAATGTTTGCTTTTATTTGTTTGGTTTTCATTTGGTTTATATTTGTGTTTTGCTGAACACCATGTGGGTTTCTGTATGAGTGTGAGATAGCTGGGTAACGTGACCATTTTGAACCCGGATAGCTTTGTTCGTCAAGGTGGCCAATCAGTGGCTTAGGGTGGGCCAATCAATGAGCCATCCTCACTCTCAAGTTGCGACGTCTGGATTGTGGGCAAGATTTTAGTGGTAAAATCTCGGAGTTTGATGTTTTGAAGAGTACAGAAGAGAGATTGAGAGGAGAGGAGAGAAAAGCGCGGCAAGCCCCGCTCGTCGCGGGCCTTGCCAGACATCTTGGAGCGATCATGAGCCGTGATAGTTGTAAATACGTTGTGTAAATAAAGTGTACTTATCTGTACATTTTGAGTTTGCTCGAAGTAGCTCATCCTTTGCGACTGCCGAGGACGACGAGAGATTGTTTAATCTTATCATCGACTTCGACGACTGATCCAACGGAGGGTCTCATATTTGAATTTAACTCAACTCAAACACGGAGCTCATGCGAAGAAACGAACTGTAGCAAATGCGTATCTGTGACGCCGAAACCGAAACCGAAACTAGTTTCCTGGAACTACTTTGCGCAGTAACACAAACCAGTTAGCTCCCGCCTGCGTAACTTTATCTGCATTGCCACAGAAAGCTGTCCCCGAGTATAGCTCCCAATAAAATGTCAGTATCTGAAAAAAAAATGATACGGAAATTTCTCCCTGTGACGACTCTATCATTGAGCCGATTTTCCTTTAGCACAATAAATAGCGCACAGTGAAATAGTACACGCTACAGAATCCCTGTCTGCTTGATGCCAATACATGTCTTTCGACGGGGCGAGAACGGACAGTCGCATTGTTGTTAGCTCGGAAAAAACTACTGTTTACAATTTTGAGTTAGTAATCATGAACCAATAGTTAGTAGCATTACCACCCAATAAGAAATTAAATACGAGGGCCCTATCTTACAATAATCTTGATGTGTATTTTACCTAGCTTTGAGGATCAAACTTGGTGTTAAAGCTCATAAAATGTTCTTTCACGTCAAAAATGCACTTTAAACCGCATAGGAGGAAGCCGCCAGCTGTGTATTTAGGTCATTTTAGGCTATCCTTCGTGTATGTTTTCATTTGGATACCGATATAAGGAAACCCGGCGAATTTGTAGCGTTCTCTCAGCATGGGGAACGCATTGGGAGTACGTTGAGTTCGGGCACTGAATTAAGCCAAACAGTTTTTCAAGGCCTACCTGAAGTTTCCTGGAACACATTTTGGGTACAGTCCTAACGTAGGTTTTTGTGGGACTTGTAAGAGCACTGAAAACAGCGAACACACCGAAAAAACGGAAAGCTCTGTTCATGTTTTGGAATCGCTGCAGTTGAATAAAAATTGGTACATTTAATCCAACAACGACCTCATAACACAGGCCATATCGCTCACTAAGAATTTAAAACTATCTAAAAGTTAGATTCTACGTAGTGTCTATATGTTATGCATCAAACTGTTTTGTTCAAGTAATGCTACTGGCGTTATAACAAAAACAAAAAATGACCACACTTTTCCATAAAAATCTTTGACCGCTACGAAACGAATCTCGGTACTTTCCGGCACACATGTGCCTGTGTGTGTTCGCGGATATTTTCGCCATGTAACTGCACTCTGAAACTGACTACTTATTCAGGAACCATGACAAAAATGGGGATGCACTACTTTCACTGCGCTATCATAACAACAGCGCTGTACTTCTGTTGTTTTGATGGCACAGTATGCATATTGGCACCAACTATGTATTGGGTTTGTTTGTTTATGTTTTATTTCTGCCGCACGAAGGCGCCGGGCTTTGTTATGTGTGGGCCAAGTAGAGCGCTTGTTCCATTCCTTATTTTTTGTGCCGCACGGGTAATATAATTTGCTAGGGAGAGTGTTCCAGCCTAACGTCAGTAGCCTAGAATAATCTTCTTTGATATACAGTGCTCTCGATGTAATTCGAAGGCTCAAGAAATACCCGCACAGCTGACACCACGGCATTCGATTTACCGACACTCGCCTGCGCACGTCACTTTATTGACTGCCGCTACGCCGCCTGGCCATTTTTCAGTTGTTAAGGGAGCCCAAGTTCGCTCCAATAAACTTGTTTTTCCTTCAAGCTAACTGCGTGATCTTTGGCTTCGTGACAATATTTCTTAAACAAGTTGTGTAGCTAAATAAAAATACAGCAGGCACGGTGTTACTTAAACTTTGCTGTTAGGATTATTTCTTTGCGAATAGACTTTTCCCGCTCAGTGGACCTGAATAAAAACGGGACGGATGTTTATCGAATATCATGAGCGTGCGGTGGTCGAAAGAATTATGAACCAATCCGACACCGGGACGATTCGTACCTGTTTTTAATAAATATTACCGACTTATAAACACGGAACGGGGCAGTAGGGTGCACAGTGGGCGACTTACGCGATTGTGTGTTCGCAGAGAAGGCCTAAAGCTAAAGCGCCAAAGCTCATGTGTATATGTATGGAGAACTTCGGAGGCGCTGTAGCAACATTTTTACGACGCTTTGTTACGTATCTTCCGAAAAATATTTTCTACGTATAGAATATTTCACATCCAATTTCAACTGTTACACCATTTGAAGTACATTAAACTGCAGTATTCTTTACGCATTCGTAATAATATTAAAATCTGGTCCCCGTGTATTAGAAAATTAGTATGTATACGGACATGGTCCTCAATTTTAATAGGTTCATTTACATACGCTGCTTAAACAGCTCCACATGTCATGCACGTTTGCTGGCAAAAAAAATTTGAAGCAATCAATCCCGCACCTAAAGCTATAGGAGCCTTGGCCATTGAAATGTATGCTACCATCAGTGGCACGCCTACGTTCCTCCCACGACTGGGCTGCACCAACCCCATGGATGACACCCACGATATGAAAGATTTACAGTTTTTAAAGTACAGCGCATTTCCAAAGAAGATTTCTCATTTTACCAGCTGTTTCAATAAAAGCAAGCACGTGTGGCGTTAGCATATTAGGGACTAGGATGACTTTCGACCGCCTTTTCCAAAATCTGGGTTATAGCGATATTGGTGTGTATATGCCGAAATGACCATAAATGGTCCACGAGGATACTCCGAATACCCGACTGGCCAAAGGAATAATATGATAAAGTAAAGCTGGATAGCCACACGCACCACCCGAAGTTGGTTGCAGAGTGTAATTGAATATCGGCACTGATTCAAAATATATTTCAGTGATGCGCGTGAGATAGTTTAAACGGCGGCTGTATCGTGAGGTACCACTTCTAACGGCGGAATTGGATTAGCTTAAAACGGTGGCTTCATCGTAATAGCTGCAGTAACATAGGAATGTGGTCAGGATGACGAAGGAAACTAAAAACAGCACTTCGGTTCCAAGTTGCGGTTAGTGTTCGGTGCTTGGTGCAATCACTGATTTCAGGATGGTCTGTGAGGCTCCAGCTACGCAGACAAGCCCCGTGAAACACAGCTCCTCTGTAGAAAAACGTTTTTAAGGGCGAAGCCCTTTAGGACCTCGCAATGTCGGTGCCGTTGTCTGGATTTGTTCGCGCGCAGAGCACTCTAAGCCACCTATTGAGACTACCGCACACTCTAGTACCATCCGCGTGCCATCTGGAGAGAGTGCCGCAAACTGCAGTAGCAAAGAGGCGCGAATTTCAAAGGGTGCCAAACGCAAAACCAAAAGCAAAAACCATAAACTGCCAACGATAATTCGCCGAAAAAGAGCAGTTGGAATTACAGTTGAAACTACACTGACTACAGTGAGCTACACGAGGGGGCATTGCGCTGCCATGCGTATATAGGCGCATTCCCGAATAAAGCGATGACCATCAGGGGAACGTGCATGGACCTCGTCTTTGCCAACTGCAATCTAGACCCTCTCGAAGAACCACTGTCTCTGCACTTCACCGACCACAAGACGGTGATCGTGAAGGGGAAGCGCCACACGGAACGCATCACAACGTGCCAGCAATACCGTCAATAAAACACCGCATATATACACTGCACAAGTTCGCCCATTCATTAATTCTTTTATTGCGCGATAATTCTTGTGAATTCAGAACAAACTCGGCCAATAAAATCACTTATCTCTACGAACTGAACGATGCTTAGGGTGCGAAGTACTGGGACGCGAAATGCCTTTCGCGTGGTGCTGGTCATTTACAGTGCATTTACGGCACCTCAAAATAATTTAAAACTCAGAGTGTATCAGCACGCACGGACACCGACAATACACAACTTGCGTCCCAGTGCTTCGCACCCTCGACATCGTTCACGGCGTGGAGATGTGTGATATTTTTCTCCTCTGCATAGTACCAGAATATAGCAAACAGCGTTTTCAAAGAATAACGAGGGTCCGCTGAAGCGCAAAATGAGTGGTTTAAGGCTGCATATAATGTTACAACTTTGTACTCTTTTCGTCCTTGTACACGTGTTTACAGCAGACGCTTCACCCGCACAGGATTCCAAAATAGGCAATACCACTGGTGCAACTATCGCAGCGTTGTGATGACTGAAGTAACCACTAGCAGTCTCACGACAAAGAGGATGAGCAAAGCTTTTAGGTATGGAGCACTTTGCAGACCTGGTTTCTTCACGTAGCTTGTCCAGAGTCACTCCATCTAGCCTCCGCAGTCACCCTGCGCCTTTCAACCAAGCAGAGACTTCAAAAAGGCACTCGGTTGGCCCACGATGGAACCTACCGGACGAACGTGTCGTGTATACTTAACCAAGAGGTTTATCTAGGTAGAACCTTTGGGAACTCTCGGAAGCGCTTGAACAGGATTGAACGGAAAGAAAACTGCCGGTAAATTACGGGAAAATAAATTCACTCAACCAGCCATCCCTGCGTTCATTTAGCTAGGAATGTTCCTGTTGCTGGTTTTCACGACAGTAAGAGAAAAACGTGGTTGCCGCAAAAAAGAGGGAAAGCAACTTCACTCAACGTTAAAGCTGTCACACGCGGAGCAGTAATACACCAGAGGATCTGTAGCTCTGTCCCCTGTTCTTGCTACCACCTTTCAGGCTCTTCAGCTACCTGTCTCACTCCTCTCGTGATGAACTGTAGAGAGGTTCTTCAATGCAAATCAATTTTTCTGCCTTTGCTTTGATGGCACACTTTCTCCTAGGTCAGCTCGCGTCATTTCTTGTTCTGCCGGAAACTGCACGAGCAAGAATTCTGTTCTTTTTGTGCTCGCTCTCATCTCGCACGTGCTTGAGCCTTTCTGTGCCCTTTTGAACACGTCGTTAGTTCACCGGCCACTAACTAACAGCAGAGCTGTTGCAGTTTTGAGTTCCGCCGTAGAGCGTTAAGAGAAAAAAAAACACCCAGAAATTACCGGTAGCACACCAGCGTGTGCCTCATGAGGAGGGCCCGGTATTGTCAAGGCTTGGACGAGGGCTCCCTGTTGAAAATTTTATCAACCAACCATCAAGATTTATTTCTGGCAAGGTTGATGGTTGCCTCGGAAAGATTGATGTACGTAAGAAACTGTAATGGAAGCTGCTGGAAGGGGACGCTGGAAGGTGCTGGCAAAGTTGCGGCGCAATGGCGGCACATGTTGGCGTGGCGACATGCTTGACTGCTGAATTGATGATGGAAAGGCATTTTCTAAATTAATGATGGCAGAACGCCAAAATTCATACGAGAGCGAAGCGCTTGTAATAACAGAAACATAGCGGTGGCATTGACCGTTTCGAGAAAATTACAAAAGCTACCTTTTCGAAAAGGTGTTGCCGAAAACTCGGCAGGCACGCTGCGCAATGACGGCAGATGTTGGAGTGACGGCAAGCTTGACTGCTGTATTGATGATGGAAAGGCATTTTCCGAACGAATGCTGGCAGTCAGCCAAAATTCATTCGATAGCCAAGGGCTGATATAATAATAGAAACATAGCGGTGGCATTGGGCATGTCGAGAAAAAGAAAACAATAACTGCCTTTGTGATAAGGTGTACTAAAAACTTGTCATATTAGTGAAAAGCTACTTTGATTAGCGCTTCTTGTTTTTAATCCAGAACTTGGAGGGCTGGTATCAAATTGTACGCCCTTTATTCGCCCTTTTTGGTGTGAAGGGGGCAGTGCCGACCCTTACGTTGAAAACATGGGCAGCTTTTTTCACTGCGACAGGGTCAAACAGTGTTCATTTTCTCTGTGCTTCCATATAAGCGGGCTGATCCCTCAGACAGAACCATCCGTGGCATGGCTTAAACTGAACGCGGCAGAGTACGGGTCTAGCGCTTCGCCGATCCTCTTACTTGTAATCAGTTGCCTTGTAATGAGTATTATTACACAACATAATTTTCATTCCGGGTGCGCATGCCATTTCATTCATAGCTACGTTGGCTTTCGTCGGTGAGGACGCGGATGTGCGATATCTCTTTTAGGTTGAGATAGCTGGATACACGGCTCATGATGAGCCTCGTTTTGGACACCGGTGCGTGCCAAAGAAGCGGTATGACGGTAGGAATAGGTTATATTCGAGAAGCAGCAAACATATCTCACAATATCTGTGTAATAATTGACGGTTCAGGTTGAGAAGGCAAGTAAATGCCGCTTCTTCTTGCATCGCCTCCGTTTGTGGTGGTGGTGCAGTGGTAACACACTCGCTTTTGTTGCAAAGGTTGGTGGTTCGATCCTCACTGGGTTAATTTTTTTTGCGCCGTCCGCACGATTTGATTTTCCTTTAAACGAAAATGTGCCAATTGTCGGTAGTTTTTACCCAAAAGTGATTTCCCTAAGTGATATTGGAGGTTTATTCCACAACTTGCTCATAGACAGGATAGCCCAACAAACTCAACTTTTTGCTGGGTGTGGCAACCTGATCTTTCTATTTCCATTGCTTTAGGTGTTTACGTTCAAGCCAAAATTTGTACCTAGTGACTTCTTGTATGAACTGCGTTACGAAAAAATAAACACACCGCCGAAACCGAAACCCCGGCACAAGTACTCCACTGCTCCATCCAGTACCATCGCCACGCCATGACGCCATGGCCTTCCCTTCCTCCTGGCCGCCGAGTCGGGGAGTTAGCCTAGTGGAGTTGTACACGCTTGTCGCGTCGCTTTGTTGTGGTTGTTATGAAGACATTGTATTATTGTTTCGACGAAGATATGCCGCCTGTGATTTAAGATAAGTGACAAGTCAGCTTTTCGCACTTTACTTGTGTATTGAACAGGGCAGGGCTGTACCGTTCCGTGTTAGACGTTTGCGTCGCCGGTTAGCCCTAATGTTTTTGACAGCGATTAATTTTGAGGGTAACGTAGATCTGCCCTTCTACCGCGGATATTGCGTGCGGGAGTAGCAACGGAAGGGCTGTTCGATTTACAGTCCCGGACTCACCGCAGATTCCCTGAAAGCAGTCAGGCATTCGATTTTTTTGTGTATCCGTATGGCTTCGGGGAATCCTCGGACTCCCGCGGAATATCCGCGGTGAATTCGAGTCTGTACATTGAAGAGCCCTAGGGTGTGTGCCGTTTGTAGGCTTGCTATTGAGCGAAGTAGGATCATACTGCTACGTTGGCTAAACGGTTTGTTGCTCGCAACCGATCGTCACTACGCGTGGTCGACCGCTCCAGGTTTAGTTCGCAACAGTTATGTTTTCTTTTTTTCTAGGTAAATCGTTCGAAGGAATTGCGATATTGTACTTCTTCGCATCATTTGTCGTACCTTGACTGGAGTGGTACGCTTTAGGTAACTTTTAGCAGAGGCACATAGCAGTCTACACTACACTGCAGGTATTGTCATTTTTCAAAGCGATCACTCAGTAAAGTGCACTGGTACAAACACGGCTTTCTGCGTTTAGCTTGACGGTACGATGGCTGAAATCGGCGTCCCACTCGCAAGCACCGCACGTGCAGTGAATGTTTGAGTGTTCCAGTCGTTCGATAATCGCATAAATGTTTGTGAATGTGTATCAGTAGCACCAAAACCAAACATTCAACCCGAATTCGCTACCACCTCGAACCTACATGCGTATCGTGCGTCAGGTGCAGAGGTATAAGCAAAGCTTTCCATGCATGGGGAGCGTTTAAGCACCACAACATTCACTACCGTCTCCGAATAATCCACGGCCACGCGTGTAGCTCAGTTAAATTTTGTATTGGGCTTTAATTCTGTGGATGAGTGCACCCCGCACAAGAGCAAATGCTTCAAAAAAAAAAGGTGGGTCTCCTCTGGACTGGTTAACACCCGAACGTTTTTTATAGTAGCTTGTGTACATCATTGCACAGCAAAGAGTACACTCTTTGTCAAAACAAATTAATTGATGTAAATAAATATACCTCGAGAAAATATACCGTTAGAGAATATATGCGAGAACAGCCAAAAAAAAGTTTTTTTTTATTTTTCAGAAGAGGATTACCTCTTCCTTATCGCAATAATTTTTTTAAGCACTGGCTATGGTCATTATTGTCTTGCAATATTGCAATAAGGTATTATTGTCATGTTTCAATTTTGGCGGCCTATACCAAAGTGTGTCCTTTTTGAAGATCGTTTGAATGGGTTTAATGTGAATGTGAGCACAACCTTAAATCTGGTGCCCTGTGCTTCCCTAACACATCAAGGCCCTTATTGAGGCCTGATTAGATGCATCTTTTGAAGAAAAAATTGTTGCTTTGATATTGACGGTACGCGTTGAAAACATGCACCGACACATCATTTGGGCTTCAAGCACTGCGTGGGAAGAAGAATTGAACCTGGTTTAAGCTACAATCACCTAGAAGAGACTTCAGGAACAAAAAAAGTGTTTCACGTATATTTTTCAGAAGTTCATCATCTGGCCTTTCCAGTCCTTTTCAGCAAAATTGTTAAGGCAACGTTATCACCATTTAGGTCTGCGCTTTGTCACAGAATCGTGGAGGCAATAATTTGCCGTAGTAGCAATGAGAGAGCTCATCTCGGCACCTTTTTACGCATACATGAACTGGTCATAATGAACGGCATCTACTTCCAAAGAGAGAATTGAGATGGAAACTTGATCGTTGACATTGTCACTAGGTTGGGATAGTCACTTCGGCCATCCTTACATCCAGGTTAATGGGGTATTTTTACGTTCTCATATTCTCGCTTGGAGTGTGAAGAACACGTTGTTCGACACCCTAACATCGCATTTAGAACTTCAAAGAGTTAAGGCTAATGCAACTCGCTTGTTGTTTGCCACTCACTTCCGTCTTGCAGGCTACTGACTGTTACACCCTGCAGTGGAGATCAGCTGGCATGCCCTACTTTGATGATCTGGATGGACCTCTCATCAGATGTCACTGGCTGTTTTTCAGTTTGGTTACAATTGTGCAATAGGGGAGCACCTAGTTCTATACAATTATAGTGCAATGCTATGACGTTCACTGCGAAACTCAGTTACCAGATCGTGCCTAATTTGACCGCGAGTGGGGTGCTTTGGTCTTCTAATAGCACAGTATATATATGCATGTCGGCCTCTTCATTTCAGCAATTCACTTCTCTCCGAGTTTATAATCAGAGAATTTGGATTTATTGTATTTAACGTATTTATGTAATGTTAAACCTGAAACCTGCCTGCCATTGTACATTGGACTGCTGAAGCAAAAAGCACGAAGGTTATTAATAAAAAGGAAAGAACTAGTATGCACAAGATGCGATATTTAGAAGTGACACGGCCGATTGATGTCCCCCTTTGGTGCAGCCCGCGGAATGCTCCTCTCCACCAGTGAGAACGATAGTTCTCTTCCCCTCCGCCGCGTCGCCGGTGGCGCACGCTACCGGTGATGCGGCGGCGTCCGTTCGGAAAGCGGCCGCACAATCAGCCATCCGCGCTAGCAGTTCTTGGTTCGGCTGTAGTGTTACCGCGCTTTGTCCCGCTTCACTTCAGGCACCTTGCTGAACAGGCTGCAGTCACATATTTACGTGCAGTAGCTGCATGGTCCTTAACATGGGATTGCACTATTCAGCTTATTGTACTGGAATTTTTTATTTTGATGCCTGTTTGTGAGCATTGGGCTTTTCCTGAAGGAACTTCGGGCTGCTGATGACGACAGGTGGAAATATCAAGATCGCGCGGGACAGCTTCATTTTTTCCATGTTCGGCTCAATGTGCGATCAGCTTAGGAGTCGAATTGGGTTCGCAATTGACAACTATTGTTGGATCTTAAAGGGTGCCTTGAGAACAAAACATTCCCTGACTTTCTGCATTCCATGAAACATCCCCCTCTCTCTCTAGAAGATTTGTTGTGATGTTATTAATGAGCGGGTTTGGTCAAATAACAGGAACGATGGGTCGTTCCCCCCCCTGAATGTAGCACATGCTGTGGTGTGTTGTCAACCGACATGCCTAGAAACATGGCGTTGTTTTTCTTGGGGCTGTCTGTGGCAATACGGATAACGAGGAACCCCACCTCTTTCACAGAGTTCAGCACACTAAAATTTAGGTTACGGAGCGGGTCATGCTTCTGGTTCCCGGTAAAAAAATGCCCTAATGGGATAACGTCAGCCTTGGAAAGCCCCCGCAGGACAAACCAAAGGAGCCTGCAGGCTATTTCAGTGGAACCGCAGGTTCTAGCTTAACAGGCGATATCAAGGCCGCGAAAATTGTCGACTTGACAGCCATCAATAACTTTTTGCTATATTGACATTTCGCCAGTTATCAGGCTGCAGTATGGCTCTTTTAGGGACCGCAAGCTTTGTCCCTCTACTTGAAGCCGTTCCTTTAATAGGTTTCTTAATCGAGTCTCTCCTGCAGAAGGTCCGGCGAGATTTTTAGTGTGTTTTGACACGGCAGCTTCAGCAGTTTTCTGCCCCTCACATGTTCGTAACCTCTACAAGAAGTCGCCTTCCACAACACTTCCCGCAACGTGGGTTCCTGCCTAGTCAGCGCGCCTTACCACTATTGATAATCAGTTCCATGACAAATTCGGCACACCTGTCTCCTCCTTGTGCGTGCGGCTAACGAAAGGGCCTTTAGTGTTTCCACAGCTCAGTTGCCCTCATAGTGTTGAACTATCTCTAAATTATTCTCAGGTTTTCTGAAGTTTTTGCAAGCGTATGTTCAGTCTGCACTTTCACCTCAAGACAGTGAGCGTTTTTTTCGTCGCTTCAAAGCATCCAATCAGTTTAAGTGTCATCTGGCATTCTTCACCTTTCGATTTACTGTGTTCCTAACCTTCAACACCTTCAACACACTCTCCTGAAGCTGCATTTTCTTGCGTCTGGTATTCACAGGCTCCGCTTTGAGCGTAGAATTGTTCTAGGCGAGGGTGTTTTGCTTTTTTCCCACCTGCTGCAAACGCATGTTCTTTTCAAATGCTCGGTTGCATGCATGCACGCTTTCCTCTTACTAAAATCCTTTCCGTGGAAAGGCATTGCCACCATTCGATGCCTTTTAGAGTAGTGCAGGTCAAGAGCACTGTTCCATGACCTGAAGGGAGTCCTAGCAGGATGGTTTCCACATAATTTGTTGAAATTGTTCTTCTGCAGATTTTCGATTTTTATGGCGAAGAGGATTGCCAGAAGCAAGGTAAAACATCGGAGTGACCATCTCAGAATGTTTAAGAAGTCATGTGAAATGTGAGTATACATTTGTTTTGTGTTTATCTGGATTGTATAAGCTTTAGTGTGTTACTCAGTTTTTTTTTTCTTTTTAGCTGCCCACCTGTTCGAAGATAGTCACCATATTTGATATTTAATGATAATATATTCAACGTTAAAACCAAATTTGTTTTCTGTATATTTTTAAGCACCCCAGCACACACCTTTAAGCTCTCATCAATTGCTTCATAAGTTTTCAGAGCATTGTACCAGGATAGCAGAAAAATGCTCACGACATGAATGCACAGAGCAAAACACAAGTCACGCAAGCTTACTTTTCTTTTTTTATAAATTTGTTGGCAAGAAATGACATCAGTTTTTAATTAGCATGGCGTGGCACTTTTCCATTTCATGTCGTCATCATTTTTGTGTAATTTCGCATATCTGCAGTCACACCGTCACCCAACCTGTCACCATCGACGTCTAGCTGTATGTCGACATCCATCACCCTGCCATCATGCAGTCATCTGCCGTCTTGCCATCATTAATGCCATTACCGTAACACACCATATTGGTGTTGATGGATTCCATCAACTCCACATTTTCAATTGGGCTTGAGCCCCATGAGGAGCTCATCAATACGCCAAGAAAAAATACCGAGGGCTCGTGAGCTTGCACCTCATGACGCCGAGTTCTTGGAGTCTACACGGTTGCCGCGGGTTGTAGCGCGTGCTAGTGCAGTCTAATCGGGAGCAATGTCAATGGCTGCGGACAACATGATCCCGGCCTTCCAGTATAGGAGAACTTCCAGGGGCACGTTCGGAAATGCATGTGAGGGAGAACAGCGGGTTCTCCCACAAAGTGAGAGGGGATGCCAGCCCTGCGGTGGACATTATATATGCGTGGACATTTACGCTTATATAAATACATTTTGCTTCAACTCTACCAGCAGTTTGTTTGCACTAGATATGTGGGACATATATGGCCAGTTGCAGCGGTTCCACGCGTTTCGAATGATTGTGACTCTCTAAATGCCTTGTGGAAGTATATTCTTACCTCTTCGCCTGATTGCCAAATCGAAGGAAAAGCGAGTATCTTTCGGAAGATTCTGTGGGGGTGTGTGACGCCGTGTGACTCTGGGTGCATGATGCCACGTGACTGCCGTGGCTAGATACCGTGACCATGGATGAGCTACCACAATAAGCAGGGCTCCTCAAGGGCTCCGCACCCGCAAAAAATAACGCGTCCAAAATGGCGCAGAAAGGCTGCGGCATGTCTAAGATGAAAGCAACCACAGAAGGAACACACCTCCCTCTCCCGCTGTCGCAGGCAGAACATAACACAAGCGATAAAGAAAAGGATGCAAGTTGCCGCAGGATAAGGCACACCAGCACTGCGAAGGCGGGAAAACTGAAATGCATTGAACAAACTTTGGTTCCGTCCATCAAGAGATGAGTGAAACGTAGTGAAAGGCCCACTCGCGTGGCAGCAAATACCTCAGAACGGCACCACAGCCCTTCTGGGGAATACCTGCGCCGCACTTGCCAGGTTTCACGTTGAGTGAAACTGCTTTAACTTTTTGTTCTACTCTTTATTGCCGCAGGACCGCTATTCCAGGCTACTGTCTCTTGTGAGCACGCGAATTGTGGATATTTCTCTATAGTGTTCCTCCTGAGCCACACGCGCACCCTGAGTATGACAATAATCATTTATCGTGACCCACCTCTGCATTCATGCTTATTAGCGCGGGCGAGTAATAAGCCGCAGCTGTTCCCTGTATGGGTCGGCGGTTAGGTCCTACAGCGGAAATGGTTGCTATGTTGGCGACAAGGAAAGCCCATTTTTCCGCTTGAGAGAAAACGTTATCCTTGTAGAGGCCATTATACTCTACAGGCGCGCTTCTTTATTTAACGTGGATCATACAGAAACCAGGAAGGGACTCGTGCGAAGTTTCGGCCGTGCAGCAAGTGGGGTCACAGATTTGGTAATTGGCGCAAGAAAGGCCATTGTGTTAATTAGTAGAGATCACATAATCCTCCGAAGGTAGAAGAAATGAAATACAATTGAACACCGCGAGTTCTTGTTATGCAAGGGCTAAAGAAATCCGCCTTTTTATGAACCCGTACACTGTCTCAATAAGTGTGATTCGATAGAGAGAGGATGAAACGAGAAACCCCGCTGAGTTCAGTGATTCCCCGTTTTAGATTTAACTAAGCCGGTTAATGGGGGGATGGAAGAACTTCATGATGTGCGTAAAGCCTGATGCATTTCATAGCCACCAGCCGTGCATACAAATTCACAGTAAAAGATCATTCAGAAGTGCTGTTATCCTTCATGGCAGCTTGCTTTGCAGGAAGCGCCTAAAACTTTAACAAGGTGTCGCTCTGGCAACCTTCGACTGGTGCCTGAGAAACCTACTGGCCTGACCTGCGTGAATATTTGCTGTAATCGAGGCGTCCATATGGTCATTCCGTCAAAAGAACTGGGCCATGTGCACTAAAGTGAAACATTTAGAGGAGCGCAGCACGCTTGGGCATAAGTATATAATTGGCGCCTTGGCATTTTTGCCCACGGAGGAGGTACCCGTCGGGGTGTAGAGGTACACAGCGTTGAGGGGAAAGTCTCGTGTCTTTGCAGCCCGAACCACTGTAGCGCGAGACGTTGGAAAACGAGTGCCCCTGTGTATTCTTTTAGCACGCCGTGCATTCTAGCAAGAGGCGTTGGAAGACAAGTGTTCCAGTGTTTTTGTACAGTGACTACATGAAAAAAGAAACGGTAACGACGACGAAAACGCCGACAGCCCCAGAGCCTAAGGAGCTTCGCCCCTAAAAACGAATTGAACACCTGTGTATGTCCAGGAGGAGGAGAAAAGGAGCTGCGGCTGGAAATACCAAGTTTTTTGGTATAGAAAGTCATTTCTGTAAGTATTTTACGCAATAGTCTTGTATAACCATGACGCAGGATTAGAAATTTTAGTCCCTTGGTGCACGTGAATGAATAGCCAAGAGAGAGGACGAGGCAAGATTAAAGTGATACCTGTGGCTGCAAGCCACCGAGTTTAATGCTCACTTTTGGTGAATTATACAGCTCGGAGAGCCTTTACTGCTTAGTCTTAGGTACTTTTTGCAGTCGTAGTCCACACTTCCGAAAAATTTATAAACGGCCACATTTTTGAACAGATCTTTACCACGCAATTATATCTTTCAGGCCATGCTATCTTCTTTACCAGGCAATTCCAGGCATGAACGTATTTTTAACAGGCATTGCGTGATTGAGGTGCATTTCGAAAAAAAAATGACCAAAGTGCCATTAGTCCAGGGAATAACAACATTTATTGATTTAATTCTAATAACGTTATAAGGTGAGTACAGCTGTCAAACCTATACTTATTTGCTCCAGTATGTTTAACCAGAAAGTGCAAGTTGCTCGGCAAACTCTTTACGCGCTTCGCTTAAGAGCTCTGAATCAGTGAACAGGTCGAGCGCCGTCAGTGCCAGGACCTTTGATGTCCTGAGAGTGGGTGCCTGGGCACTTGTAGAGTTTGCTTCCTCCGCGAACTCCCGCGTGTGGTTCCGGGCTCCGGTGCCCAGTGAGTAGACGGCGTGCAGCGTGGGCACGCAGACAGAAAAGTTCCCGCAGTCCGTCGAGGCTCCCGTGGTGGATACCTCCTTCATGTCGCCGTCTTGGAAGGCAATGCCTGCGCGCAAGATCGACAAAAGGAAGGAAATGGTCTTATAAGCGACCATATCGACCATTTACCAAGTATGGAAGGAAGGGACGAAGGAAGGAAAGAAGAATGGAAGGAAGGAAGGAAGGAAGGAAGGAAGGAAGGAAGGAAGGAAGGAAGGAAGGAAGGGAGGAAGGGAACGTGGGAGGAAAAGCTCACAAGAAAAACAATGGAGTAAGTCGAATGAATTCGTCAACGAAAAACAATGTGCGCTCACAATGTCCATCAAGTCACTGGCCTTAAAAGTTGCAGTTTTCCAAAGACTGGTAAAAGTGCTTTGGAATGTTACGAATCACTGAATAGTACATTATTGCGTGCTCGAAAGAGATTTATTCTGAGACAACTCGATACAACATCGTTCCAACTTTCCTCTGGAACAAGCGCTAATCACGGGCGCGGGATACAGAAACAGACACACGCGACTGTTTGATGCGCCTTTTGAAGACTACCTAGATTATATCTACGAGGTTTCAAAGTTACAGCTTTCGGTGACGTTGTAACAGAGGCTTAAAGTCTTGTTTACAGTCGAAGTTGGTTACGTAATACAAAAAGCAGCCATATGTGCACGCCGCAGTGATGAGGTTTAAGAGTGTTGACATTATACGAGTAGAAGTCGTTTATTTTTTTGGGGTGTGGGCATATCTATTTTTGACAACATCGCCACTAAGAAACACAGCTAAGCAATTGTATTGTACCTCTATTCTTGTTTGTTTGACTTGAAAGCTATTGTGGAGCTAACTCGCTGATAAATATATTTGTTAGGTTTCATCTACTGCGTCAGGGATGACGTCTTGCTGTGTGAAACCGGAAACGTGTGCAAGATGCCTTAGCTTTTTTAGGCCCGAAAAACGCATTTCTGTGGTTGTAGGGAGCGGATTGTTTACGAAAGGCTAGTGATTTGAAATGGCGCAAGGATGATTTTTCCCGTGATGAAGCCTGTAAAAAACGTTAAAAATAGGTACGTTGTCCGACATGACAAAAACCCCTTCGAAACACCTTTCGAAATAACCATTAGAAACACGAAGGTTGACGTAATGAGGATATTCACCAGATGTGTTGTCTTTTTGCGTCTGCGTAAGCTTCAGAAGCAGCCGATCAAAAGCTTGAATGCTTGATTTTTCAAAAGTAAGGAAAGAAATAATATTTTTGTGAACCACATGGAATTGAAGAATCATTATTAAACGGAACTTTCGTTTTGACGTGTTTTCTTCCGTCAGTTTCATTCACTGTGTAGCGCGTATATTAATTAAGCCAATAAGGGTGGAAGATTGTGAGACACGGAATGGAGGAACTTAAAGCATAGGAAAAACACATTTGGCGATGTGAAGGCGAATGGTGATTTGAAGAGATTTATGGCCCTTAAGTGAAAAGATTACGATCGCAGCATTGTGGACACTGCTTGTGTTTTTGTGAATGATCTTCTGAGTTAGTGAACAAGAAAAAAAAATCTTGGTCTGACGTCAACTTTGCGGATCTGGGTTATAAAGCCTGTAGTACTTTACTGACATTACCCCACCGTTTGCCTTTTCTTTGTGATAAAATAATTAAAAGTGGTCTCTAAAGTGACACCTGTCTCGCGATTCGCTGAACTGCAGTGCATTCACGGCTATTTTTCAATATCCCGCAGCAGAAACGAAAATCTCCCCAAATGTCTTGCATAATAGTAGGGTCCCCTGTGAGGAGAGCAAGTACAATCCCAGGCCTCTTGGGGAATGAGGAGGTTATGGCGGGTAGACCGTGCATTTGCACAAGTTCATAACTGGGGAACGCCGCCCTCGATTAGTCATGGCATGAAGAGACTCTCGCACGTCCAGAAAGAAGCTAAGTATGCGAACGGCCTACTGTGGCTTGCGTCGTGACACGAATTATCGGAATACACAGCAGCATGCCGCAAGGGCGGTTGACCTGAGCCCGTCCAAAGCGGCCTGGTGCAGATAATTGAGCAGCAACTCCCGGGCCAACCATTATCGTTGGCGGCATTGTCAGAAGGAAGATATTCCCTTTCGCCAATGCCGGCAGTGTCGGGAACCATCATGTCCCAAAAATGTCTCCAAAAGTAATAAAATCAGTTATTGCATCTAGTTTGTTATTGTTTTGTGTTAGAGTTTCTTCCTTTCTACTTCATTGTGTTCCCAATTTTGATATTTGAAAGCTGTTTACGATAGTGGTCTCTGCGCAGCGCAGGTTGCTACAGACGCTGCCGCCTCGCCTTTGCCGGTGAAACGTCGCCCGCTTGCATATCGGTGAAATAAATATGTAACGCCAGCGGGGAATGTGGCCTGATATGCCTAACCAAAAAATTCACAACGTCTAATCCGTTACGGCAAATAACACACATCCACAAGAAAATGAACAACCTGATACGTAAAATATTATAATTAAGCCACATCTCTGCTCTAAGTAACGCAGGCTGGGACCTTCCTGTTTCCCCTGGCGCAGTCTACTTAACCTTTAACACTGCCGCAATATCGTTCATGAGCTCCTAAAACCTGCTTTCTTTTCGGCCTCCGTATCCTAGCGGGAGCAGGATGAGGAAAAAAAAGGCTTTTTAAAGCGCAACATTAAGCGCCGAAAATGTCCCGGCTAGGTTCATTAAAGCCAACTATAGCCCGTAAACTCGTCCGAGGCTCGCCAAATTCTCCTTTTTGAAGGAGGGTGTGGAGAATGTGGGGACTGAATTTAAATGGAGAAAGAGAAAATAGATCAAATCTTTTAACGCTAACGTCCTCAGGTAGAGGCTGAGCAGTACTATCTCTCATATTCCGGAATTTTAGTTACTGAAAAAATGCACCCTTGGATCAGTCGTACATATTTTTGTCGTAATTAAGGGTTGTACATCACACTATGTATGCTTACATTTATATGCTTTAGAGTGGACGGAAGCGAGTTCCTCCTTTAATGCCAATCGCTGTTCCAAGACGAGTTTCAAACGCAGAATGGAACTCGCTGCCTGCTCACATCCAAGAACTGTCCGATTCAGCATCCTTTTAACATGCCTCAAAACATTTCTGGAAGTCTTTGGTGACATATAAATCCTTCTTTTGGTACTGTTCCGTAAATGTATATTTTTTGCTCCAGTTAAGTGTACTGATAGCGCTTTTTTTTGTTTCTTAAGTGTGTTTTGCGTGAAATCTTGTTCCCTTCACTGTAATGTAATGTTGTTTGGCCTTTTTCTGAATTACACTTTCAGTTTCTCGATGCTATAGTCATGTAGAACATCCCGGCCTTCATTATGTTCTGCTGAAAAAATGTACTCTAATTTCGATCAGAACCCCACACTATACCCCATATGTAATGCCCATTGGGGCTTTAAGGAATGCAAATAAATAAATAAATAAATAAATAAATAAATAAATAAATAAATAAATAAATAAATAAATAAATAAATAAATAAATAAATAAATAAAGAAATAAATAAATAAATAAAGAAATAAATAAATAAATAAATAAATAAAATAAATAAATAAATAAATAAATAAAAAATAAATAAATAAATAAATAAATTTTGCCGCACCGAAGGTGGGAGGTTTGGATTGACGTGGAAAGGCAATGTAGTCTGCGCCTAGGCACACGCACTTGTACGCACAAGTGGTACATGCCCACCCTCAAATGACATCTCGAAAAGACATTCCGTTTCCAAGTCAGTACAGGCTTGACAGTTCCGGTGGGGTGCAGAGCATGAAATAAACATAGTGAAAGGCTCCTCTTTGCACCTGAAATGAGCTAAAGGTACTGAAGTAAAATTGTTTAAGAAAACTACAGGCAGAACTGATCGATGGGGGCATTTTCCAAATTAAAAACCAGGAAACGTAAACAGAGTATACATTTTTAGGATCGAAGCCAGTATGCAAGCGTCACAAGCATAGGCGCTAGACCAAAAGCCACAGAAGCCGAACATCTAGATTGTTTTAGCAGTGGATCAAGGAGGGTGCCAGCGTTCAAAACTAGCCAGTATTCTGCGACACGTTCGAAACTAAATGCCCGGCCTGCACGGACTTTTAAGCGGGAGGACTCAATTGCGTCTGCAACCTAATACTTATCAAGCTTTCAAACAGCCGCCTTGCAAAGTTTAACTTGGTAGCAAAAAACAGCTACTTTACCAAAAAAAAATCTTCTCACGGGGGATATGCCATGCGTGAGGCAGCCAAGCCGTCAACCATTTTTCAAACTTAGATTAGCGCAGGCAAGGTCAGGAAAGCAAATACGTAGGGGTGCAGTTAACGGCACCATATACTTCTCCTGTGACCCAAGGGGAGACCCCGTGGAGTGTAATGCTGCTGCTTCTCGTAACTTTAAAATGAGCGTGCGTATTTCTCGCTCGCAAATCACGCGAAAATTGGAATACGTAGGGTGCAGTTCCGCACAGTGTTGTGCATTTATGCATGTACGCGTAGAACCAGCGCTAAAGGTACTTTCTTTTCGAGGAACGGGGTTTCTCGCTGTTTGGACAATGTAGCACAGCACTCGTACAAAACGGGGGCCACCAAGTGACAGTAGTCTCGTATGAGGCGAATAGCAAAAAAGCCCGTGTGTACGAGATTTTGGCGCATGTTAAAGATCCCAAGTTGGTAAAAATTAATCAGGAGCCCTCCACTACGGCGCGCCTCAGCGTATGCGTTGCGTCGGCGCGTTAAACCTCACAATTAATCAATCAATAAGCAGTCACGTATCACGTGGAGCTTGTCTATAACAGTTTCACTATACCGGTGTCACAGGCATGTGGGGGCACGACTCCATTCACCCTATAGTATCCCTCGTTAAATTCAACAGCGGCTTCTCGTGAAGCGTTCCAAAGTGTTCAAAGCAACTTTGTGCGGAGTTGGCCTCTTTGGTAGAACATTTATGTCGTACGCCAAACATTTTCCCATAAATAACCGTCACTCAATTGAGCGTGTTACCAGAAAAACTTACGGCAGTGGCGCCGAAAAACTCGGCTACGCTACCAACGAAAACGTGGCACTTTACTGAGTCGCAGTGAAACAGCATAGGCCGAGCAAATAAAGTAGTCAGAAGCTTCTCCGCGGGCAGATGCTTGAGTGGGTGTCGAGGCTGAATCTGGTATCAATTTCTTAGCGTCGGTGGTGAGGGGGTAGCCATAGTAGAGGAAGCAGGAAGGTCCGATTGCGCTGCTGACAGCGAGAGCAAATCGAATTCCGCACAGGCGGCGGTAGCTTAGTACGAGTGGTCCGCCCTGCTGCGCGTCCCCGTATGGCGATTGCTTTTACCCTGATTTCCTTTTTAAAGAAATTGACAAATTGAACCGTTTAACCTAGTTTTAACGCATATATGTGACAAGTTTAGCGTTGTCTTGATACATTTACTGTCCGCTTAGCTCTACCGTTAGCGAACGAAGGAAATTAGCAGCTTGGTGAGATTTATGTAGCGTTTATACGATGTCACCTGTTCGTTGAATTTTCCCGAGCAATTTTCACGAACTTTCCTTCCTTGCGGGCACTTATTTAGCTTTCTTTTAGCCGCATGTGTGTGTAGGGGTGTGTGTACACACATATATATATATATATATATATATATATATATATATATAGTATAAGTAAAGAGTCGGATATATATATATAGAAAGGCCTTTTGCTGCCTCCTATAAGTGAGTTCTCGGTTATACTGTCGGCGGCGAACTTGCAATGTTCTGGAGGAAAACAGCTGTTTAATGACGACAAGGAACCGAAGTCACTTACCCAGATCCTGGCCATGCTTTCGGTAGGACCTGGCTATTGCCGAGTTCTGGATGACGTGCTTGTACAGCGTTCCCCGTTCAATCTCCACTGAGCAACCGGTTGATTGAGCGGCACCGTGGAAACAGTTTTCAACCCTCGTAACGAGCTCGGTCAGCTCACCGGTGGTTGGGGCGCGAACGTGGTACTTCATCTCACTCTCCTCTGGAATGATGTTGGGGTAGGTGCCAGCGTGTACGATGATGCCTGTAGCAAAATAATAAAAATATATTTAGTTATTATACTATTATCATTTTTATTGTATTGCTCATCGTCATTGTCCCAATCAATGTGCTGGTGTACTGAAAACGTGAAGACATGTACTGTGCCATGTTTCACCTCTCTACTGTGTTCTTTGTCAGAACCTCTCCTTCAGACCGGCGGTTACGTTCCTTGTTCTGGGATACATTAGCGTTGCTGCAACTCCGTACTTATTCCGAGGACTGAAGAATTTTCTCTCTCTGACAGCTCTTGCATGTTTTAGGGTTTATACGAAGGGGCAGATAACCGAAAACCCATCGGCTTGCTATAGACGCCGACAAGCGACACTCTTTCAGGTGGCTGGCGGTATTGTTTTTATATAACTCGAAGGGTCCTTTTTTTCTGTCGTAGTTCTTCTCTCGGTTCATTAACACTCCGGACAGTTGGTTCTAGCAATATTTCTACGAGGTACATTGTTATGAATAATTTAATTAGGCAAATTGTACAAGCAATTTGCCCTAATAAAACAAAACATTTCCGCGTATTTTAACGAATTCATAGGTAGAGAGCAAAACACTAGCACAATAATGAGCTATGTGATGCACATCATGAAATCAAACACCACTACGCCGAGCAGTTCACTCCTATTCACAGCTGAAGGAAGTAAAACAGGGCGCTGCGCAACACAAGCACTGCTGGGCTAAAAAGCGCAGGATGTTGGAAGAAGACATGGGTATCTCACATACTGGACACTAGTGTTACCTTGAACTTATTATTTTTCCTGACTCTACAAAGCAGCCAATAGCACAGAGGAATAGAAGTCAGTCAATCCCCATGAGTGACAAGCTTACAAACAAAATGCGGTGTTTGCAATATATTGTTATTGAGGCCATGTTGAAAACCGCAATCATTATAGAGGATTTTATTGTTCATGGCCACTACGCTTGCTAATCATATAACCATTATTTTAGATAGTGGCAGTTCCCTCCACTACGAGAATTGCGGAGCAGGTTTTGGGACTATCAGTTAACAAATGCGCATGAAAACAGTGGGAAAATTTTTCTAGACTGGCCTAAATTAACATTTACTGTCATAAACTGAGCGATATTTGCTTCAAGCCGCGGATAATTGTTGATTTCAGGTATTCGATTGCTATTCGCATTATAGCAACTTAATCCCAGAAGCATGAGGTTTCAGTTCCAAGTTAGTTTATATCAGCATTCTTGGCATACTGAAATGCAAGGAAAAAGGACGAAAAGTTTGTCACAGGACACTTGTAGGGGTTCTGCACTGATTGCTCAGAAATAATGGCACATATTTTGATGAGTAAATAAAAATATTGGCGTATTCAACGCATAGGTGCGAATCGACGCAAGGCGCAACATTCATGAAGGCATACCCGGGTTGTAACGAACAGGTGTGGGAAATTTTTTTCAGAGCGCCATTTTTGTCAGAGTTCCGTCGTTGCAGATTTGTTAGAACTATGCATCGAGGAAACACCGCGGAGGAAACATAGGCGAAGCCTCATTCACCCCGGCGAAGACGTCACCAGCGCCATGTGCGGAGACGTGATACACGGTGAAACTGGGCCTTACCTAAATGCCCCCACCTTATCATCCCACAAGTCCTGCCGGCCGAACCCTCGAACGAGCTCCTAGGAGGCCACCGTTATCTCGCGTAACTTCGTCAGGTATCGTAAGGCATCCGCCTCTGAAGCACGTGGGTGGATTTCAGTGCGCCATGTTTCTTGCTTGTTTGCGTAATTACAAGGTATGATTAGTGCTAGTTTCCTGCATGTGTACTCAGCACATTATTATGAAGCTATGACGTGTAACGTGCAAACGCCCTTACTGCGAAATTCGCGTGAGCGACAGGCTGGGTGTTAATAAAATAATAAATACATAAATGAAAATAAAACAAATAAATAAATAAATAAATAAATACATAAATAAATAAATAAATAAATAAATAAATAAATAAATAGAAAAGGAACGTCTGACGATTAGAATTCCCCTAATCCGAAATGTTAGCGCTGCGCTAACTGCAGTCTTCCCCGTCAGAGCGCCTAGCCGCTCTAGCTCATGAAGTAATCAGGTGATCAGCGAAAGCACCACAGCGCTCTACTAATCCCTTATCTAGCAGCGCGTCTCCGGCGCTAATGTCACGTGGGTCGTGTGAGCCACGCAAACAAGAGGACGACGACGATCAGATGTGCTTCAGGTATCGCGTGCTGGGCAACTGTGCTTTTTGTGAACTTGAAGGAAAAAAAAAGAAGACGCATGCTTTCACGGATGCATGGTTTAGCGTCTCCTTTCTCAGACGCCATTAAAAGCGACGGCGCCATTTTCCCACACGTATTGCATGGCCTCGGCTACTGCCCTCCGCCTGACGCTTTCGCCATGCTTACCTCCTCGGTTTTCCTGCCCCTCATTCACGTCTGCTTTCGCTGTCTTCTTCGTTCGCTCCATTACACTGAGAGGCGCCCCCAACACGAAGTCACAGGAGCTAGCGCTTAATAGTTGCGCTCTAAAACATGTCTTCTCTTCGTATATAGATGGCTAAGATTGTCTTACAGAGCGATGCCTTCCGGCAATCATCAGTGGACTCCGCGCCTGTTCCGCCCGTCACATGCTAGATTATTACTCGCGTCCACTGGTTGTATTTTGAATCGTGGACCGTTGTAGCATCAACGACGTCCCTCTACTCTTGCCGCATAGCTCATCAGGAAAGCCGAGCACCGGCATATACCCAAACACACGCGCAGCGAAGTACGCGCAGCAACTACACCGACTCTCCCCTGCACAGACGCGAAACTGCTAACATCACTTCTCCGCTTTGTTCTCGTTTCAATATATTTTTCACTCGCCTTTGTTCGATTTTTCTTCACATCAATCCTCGAATATTTATTATTCGGATTTCTTGGATATGCACTCCAATTTCCTACGCTCTCCTGGATTGTGCGCAGTAGAATTTCAGCGACGACCACAACGCTAGCCTGCCGTGAGCTGTAATTTCTCGCTGAAACTGATCTTGAACAAAATTATTCTGTTAAACATTGGACTCTCCCTCTCTCTCTTACAAAAATGCATAGTTTATTTGTATCTTTTGGAACAGGTCGTAGGATAGCCCTTGGAAGGATTGGACACCGTGTTACTACGAAAGACTTCGCCCGTACATTTTTTTTTTCACTTATGCTCCCGCTGCGCGCGCACTAATGAGAAATAAATGAATTAAGAAATAGTAACAAAACAATGTGTGTGAATAGAGCCGATTATTGTGGCACCTATTTGTGCTCTTATGGTTTGAATCAAAAGGCGTGATGGCAATGAGAATCGGTGGATACGTCGCGCGCCTCTGTGAGATGCAGTCGTTTTCGCTTGAGATTTCCCATAAGCTGATATGTGACCACTCCGAGGACCAAGCAGAACTTCATGGAACTTCAAAGAACTTCATGGAACCATAGCACAAGTAAGATGCAGCAAACACGTCTTCGACCTTAAGTGCACCTGGAAAGCCATGTTTCGGGTGCCGTACACGTGGAGTAAAAGTTCCGCCATGTGTCACTGCACGTAGGTGGATTCGGTACCCGTTCCTTCCAAAGAAGGTAGCTCTCATCTTCGTACCCAATATCCTTGACTGGGTGTGATACAAGTTCGTAAACCATTCTTAATCGCGTACTGAAATGCTAGGAGGTACTTTTATGGTTTCTTTAAGAAACCAATATGCACACACGCGATGTAGCGGCAACCTATTCTCATAATAAACTATAACCATTGTGCAAATCAAGCGCGCAGGCAGGCTGAAGTGTACATCGAAAGTTGTGGTTCGTGTGGCACTGGTATGAACACGTGTTTGAGACAGTTCCCTTCCTCTACGTGCGTGCGCTTCGTCTTGTTTTTGTGCTTTTATTCGTCCTGAATTCGATTCCCTTTCCTGTCATGTTTTCATATATCGTTTGTTTAGGAACGTGAAATTTCGGGCCATCCGCTGCTCACAACACTGGTGTTTCATCATCATTGGGCCCATCTAGTCATCGCAAAATAACTAACAAACTAACTAACTGACTGACTGACTGAGTGAGTGACAGACAGAGTGACTGAATAACTGACTGACTAATTGTCTAACTAACTTACTGACTGACTGACTGTCTACATGTCTAACAAACGAACTAACCAACTAGCAAGCTAGCTAGCTAGCTAACTAACTGACTAAGTAACTAGCTGGCTAGCTAACTAACTGACTGACTTAGTGACTATCTGACCGACTGACTGACTGACTGACCAACCGATTTACTGACTAACTAACCACGCAAATAAATAAATAAATAAATAAATAAATAAATAAATAAATAAATAAATAAATAAATAAATAAATAAATAAATAAATAAATAAATACGTATATCAATAAAAATAAAAATAAATATATAAAAAATAAATACAGGCGTGCATATAAAGATAAACACATTGGCAAACGCAGTGGGGCTGAGGTAGCGAAGGAATACGGTGGACGCCTTATAAAATAGTAAACTCAAGCCGAGAAAGCACAATAGTCGGTTTAGTGAACGGATGGTCGTTTATTTGGAAGAAGATTTCGCAATATTTTCGACCTTCAGCTGTAAAGCAGTGGCAGAAGCATAATAGGGTATGTGCTCACTAGCGCCGTGCAGGGCGGAGACGCCACAGACAGGGCTCTTTATGTTGTAGATGAGGTACCGACTTGCTTCGTTAAACCCATCCTTGGATAGGGGGACGCAGAAAAAAAATGGGCCTGAGCAAGGAAAACGATGTGATGTTTACAAGTGGAGAATTGGTGGAAGACATGGTGAGTGTTTTAGCCATCTACGAAAGAAACACGTAACCTTAACCAGTTACATACTTGAGCGCTCATTTTACTGATGGATGCAACGACCAGGCCGCCCACAATCGGTAGAGCACCACTTAAAAAGCGATGGGTATATATGTAACCAGCTGTCGTAGGGTTTCCTTCGTGTTAAATTATTACTAGAGCGCCTGTTGAACTGATGGTGCCTCTTCGCTTATACGGCGCTGAAATCTTAGAAGGAGATGACAACGAGATCATCGCTCTGCTACCAACGTTAGCGCGTACCAGGGTGACTCGCTGCCGTCTGTCATCAACCAAAATGAAAATCGTTTGTCTCAAACATTGTCCCCGCATCGCCTTACTTCACCGCAGATGTTGTCAAAAAACGACAGTCTTCTGCCGTCTCTCCCCTCCTACCGCTCGTGCTCATCCCATCGCTTTGGATCCTTCCAGAATAAACACCAAAGAGGTTTGCTAAGTCAATTCAATTTTCCCGCATTCCACTGCTGACGCCATTTCCTGGGACTTCTTGTAACTGTTGAACTTGCAACACTACTACAAAATCTAAACTTGCTTGAGATCTTTTTGTAGTTTTAGGTCAAGGTATTCTTAATGCGTTGTTTTATTTTTTCCGGTAGCAATCAAGCTAACACATTTATGTACAATTCTAGGAGCACGGCGAAAACCAGTTCCTAATTTATGTTCTGCTTCAAACACGCCCAATGCTTCCTGTTTGCTAAAACAATTGACAAGTATGAAGTATGTTTGTATGTTAATGGTTTGTAGAGGTTTTGCCCATATGATCTCCTGGTTCACGAATCCTCCTAACTTTTGGCAGTGAATCTTAACCATGGGACAGTCAGACAAACATACCTGCATGAAGACCAAAATTTTCACCTGGAATTATCCCAAGTAATATCGTCGTTAGAAGTAGATAAAATGATGTTCCCGACACATTTATTTGTTTTTAATTGCCAACCTAATCTTCACACGATGCATCGTTTTCACAGCTGATGACAACAGTTCCTCGCTTACCTTGAATCTTACAAGTAGGCCGGACCTGCTGCCGAAGAAGGCCAATGTTCAGGTAAGCGGAGACAGCTGCGTCCAGGGCGTTGACTCCTTCCCAGGGTGAGGCGGCAGCGTGCGCTGCCTTGCCGCGGAAGCGAATGATCAACTGAGAAAGAACACAAGTTCAGATGACTGTTACGTACAGTTGCATCAAGAGGAGTGACAACCTTTTTTTTTGAAGCAACCAGAACAAAGCCAAGGACACGCCGACATGAACAAAATGGCTTTTCCTAAGCTCAGCTAACCTCGGACATTCAAGAAAAAAGTTGGACTTAGTCTAGTTAAGCCATGGTTCTGCTTGGTTAAGCTTTCATGTAGCTGTATTTCCGACCACGGCTCAAAGTCATTTTGTGCAGCACAACGCACACAGGAGGAGGCGCGCCTCGTTTTCATAGACTGCGAACGCTGCGTTCCTTCTCGCCGGGCGCAATACGAGTCATGTACCCCGAGATGACCTAGCGGAGCATGCATAGGAGTATGCGAGGTTTGTCGGCTGCCGAGCACCTGAGCGGCCGCAACAGTGGAGGCCACCGCCGCTAGCTGACCAGAACGACTGAAACGACTTGTGCTCAACGCCCAAAGCGGGCCCATCGGATAACGTGATGCGTTTTGAGTGGTGTCTACGGTGAAAAGCTGAACTTCCGCATCCGAACCGCAACCCCTGGACGAAAGTAGTAAAGCTTTGCATTAATAATGTTATAGTTTAGGTGATAACGAACAAAGAGAATATTTCTTACGGGCCAGTAAAAGGTAGAGCCCGTTTTGCAACATAAAGTGTAATGAGGCCCAGACATGAAAAGCAGCGCGTCGGTGTAATGGTAGTCATAAAATGGACGTCCTCGCGCATGTAAATAACATTTTAAAAAGTTTACTACAGCAAGTATTATCGTTTATCTCTTCCTTCTATTTCTCGACCTCCTGCATCTGCTGCAGTTCCTCTTGTTATTTTAAAGTATAAAATTATTTCAATGTAGTGTATTTTTATTCTCTGCGTGCGCAGGTTTAGGTTCTCCTTTTATTTTCTCTAGCTTCTTTTGTTCTTTTGGGAGCCAGCACGATTTCATTAGCCTGAGAATTCTTTCGGGCAGGTCAGGCACGTTACAATAGGTTGCAGATTTATTGGAACGGCTAACTTGTTTTGGTTGTTCTTGCGGCGCCTTAAGTTGATAGTGTCAAATATATTACCTAATAATGCTTCAGAATATATGTTTCGCAGTGGTAGCAGGTTTTATTATTCTGTTCACCGCAATTTCTTATAATGGCTCTCATGGTGATAAATTAAATGGTACGTCCTCCTAAACATTATACACATTATAAGAGTATTTTTTTATTTCTGGCATGTGCTGCCATTTGTCGGAGAGAAATACGAGAAATACTAGTCACATGTTGGTTACGACGTCCATGAAATATGCAGAAAAAACATTATCCCAGTCTTTACAATCAGAAAATAATTTCAACAACAGAAGAAGTCAGGTATCGTGGTTTCTCTGTGGCAAAGGCGTTGTATGCTGACCCGATGGACGCCGGTCAACTTCTGGCCGCGGCAGCCATTTTTGCGACGGAAGCCACAACCGAAAACATCCGTGTGTTCGAGATCTGGGAGCACTTTAAAGATCCCCAGGAGGCCAAAGTGAATTCGAAGCCATCCCCTACGGTCCACCTCATCACGTGTGTAGCGTCGGCGCGTTAAAAGTCATGATCGATCAGTGGATATTGCGGTTTACCTAGGCTCAACGCGGGGCCTTCAAATAAAACAATTTGGGTACGTTTTTGGAAACCAAGTGTTCGGTAATTGTCTGCGCCGGAACACTCTTCCTATCTTCGTTCTCGTTTCCATAGTACATGGTACGCACTCTGCTAACTACAGGTTAGAGCCACTGGAACCCTGAAAAGCAACCAGTATATTTCGATGCAGCTTCAACGGTTGCACTTCAGAAATCAACGCATTTCAAGCTTATTCGCCCGAGCGGCTTCCACCCATTGAAATGCGCGAGGACGATAGCCACCACTGCTAGAGGGTGGCGTAATAATCGCCACTGCAAGGTTAGGTCTACCCTGCGGAACTGCATCGCGAACCATAGCATATAAAAAACATGAATAGCGAAGAACAAAAACTACATGACAGCGTTCTCTAATGAACTGTTCCTTATTGAAAAACGGGTAAACACGCACACATGCCATGAATACGAAGAGCAAAGAAGCGGTCAATGGCAGAATGACAAAGATTTGATAACCACAACACATGTCAAGTGCTCGTTCCCTTGACAGGGCGGCAATCAACTGTCCATGTAGATAGTGAAAGCGAAGGGCAGCTGATGCACTTGTAACTCATTTGGTGATAAGGGACACTTGAGAGATTTCACGAGTCTTCCTATCTCTGAGCGAAAGAAAAATGAAAGTTCATTACTAACACTGACGACGTGCTGGTGGATCGAATGCTCGGCAGTGCTCAATTCCCTTTTACGATTGCGCAGGCGTATATTTACACATTCCCCAGTTTGACCGATGCGCACATGCTGTCTTGTTTTCCATATCGCAAAAAATACTGCAAGTTTGAAGTGGTAAGATATATTACCTTTTTATTTGACCCGTCTTTTTATCAGCACGTTCTGGTTGTATACGAGATATTTATAGCACAGCAGTTTGTGCAAAGAGATATCCGTGCGGGGTAGAGAAAGTGTAGGAATGCCAAGCAAAAAAACGTTGTTAAGGAGGCCCTGGGATACCAACTTGCGAACTTTCCGCCATGAAACCGGGAACCGAACCACTGAACCACCACAAACACCCAAGGGGTACGGGTTAGTAGGGGTGAGGAACAATAACATTGGCTGCGAACGGGCAAGCAAAACAACCTTGCCGTGGTCGGAGTAGAACCTAAATCCCCCGCTTTCTGAAACCGATGTCTATCCGATTGAGCTGTCATAGCATTCGGGACGCACGCATTTACTTTGCGGTCGTTGCGCGGGCGGTGGCTTTCAACTTGGCAGGGGGCCTATGTGCGTGCTGACGCGCTCCACTTTTGGAGAGATTTGAACTCGTGCTGACTCAACGATCCGGGCATGCCAGTCATAAAGAACTTTCAGCAGCGAGTTGAGAAATAAATGGTAGGAGATGAGATATTGAGCGGAAGTTTGGTACCCTACTAAACAACTTCAAAGCAAACTTAGCTAGTCTCAATGGGCAGTAAAGTAAATAATGATCGGGGAAACGCTTAAAGGCAAGTAACGAGGTTTCTGTATAAGAGAACAAACTAGAGTAGCAGACAACATAGTTCAAATAAATGGAAAGAAATGTTGTTGGGTTGATTGATTGATGGTAGGGTTTAACGCGCCAACGCAACGCAGGCGATGAGGCATGCCGTTGTGGAGGGCTCCGGATTAATTTTGACCACCTGGGGATCTTTAACGTGCGCTGAATGCTCGTACACACGGGCGTTTTTGCGTTTCGCCTCCATCAGAAAAGCGGCTGCCGCGGCCGGAAATCGAACCCGCGACCTCGTGCTCACAAGCGCAAAATGTGCTTGGGTTGCCCACGTAGTTAAGTCCCTGGACTGCAAATGGGACATAGTGTACTCCGAGAGACGTGTCTAGAAACAGAGCACAAGCATCACTCGATGGAGGGACAAATTACGGTAATTCGGGGGCAAAGGATTGACTCGAGCGGGGAGGGACAGGAGCAGTTGGAGGTCGATGGGAGAGGCATTCTTCCTGCAGTGGACCTAGTGGGCTGCTGCGGCTGATGATGATGCAACAGCCGGGTTTACAACAAGGGGGAGGGGGGCGGTGAAGTCAGCTCAACAGTTTCTCCTGCCTTGCTTTACTAGTGCGAGTTGCCACAATTTTCGCCTGAATATTTTCCAGGGCAGGGTAGTAAACAAATATATGAGAAAAAGTAGGTGAAATGGCATCGACCTATCGTTTTATTTTTCGTGTATTCGTCTACTACGTTTCCCTCCTAGATGTTCAGCTATTAAAAACTTGCCGAATTTTCGACCTTTTTGAAGTAAGATATTAACAACTTGGAAACGTGTCCATCGGCCAAACCTTGGGATACGTCAATACGCGTCCGCGGAACCCTGAAGAGTATCGAGCAGTGAAAAAGCTTTCGGTCAGTCTGCAGACTGCCTGTAGTAAGGGGGCCAGTCATTGTTTAAGCAACCTGGTATGTTGTTTTCGAGAAGTCCCAACACTTGTCGCGTCATTGAGGCTGCCGTTGTCCTAATAATGGCTGACAAGTGGATCAGCTCCTTTCGGCATCGCTATCACACAAGAACGCTGATAACCTCGGTGTTATGTACACATTGTCTTCACACGTGTGTTGGTTTTCAGTAATGTTATCTCAGTTTGGAGTGCGTGGCGTTTTGTTCGTTATTTTTTCAGAGTGCATGTGCGGATAATACTGTTGTTTTCTATCAATATTATTTACTGGCAGCACGTACTCACGTCTTTTTTGTTCCAACTCATTTTCACTTTCTAGCGCTTTTTGTTGGGGTATGTATGACTGGCTGCTGGCGTGAGCGTTTTTTTCTTAATAACTCCATTCATTCTAATTTGCCCGCCTTTCCTTTAAGCTCTGTTAACCGGCCAGTGCGAAGCAGACAACTGCGGCCGCATGGCTGGTTTAATGTTGACAAAGCGCTGAGCCTGTAACCACCTAGGCGATGCAAACTTGCCTTCAACATTCAGTGTTTTATCTTTTGTAGACATGTTTTACAACATTTCCAATGCTCCTTGAAAAGTTCGACATTTTGAATGCTTATGCTGTGGAGGGATCTAACCTGCACTTTTCTCTCTGTTCTTGTGTATCTGCACCAAAAGCACCGCCATGCTAATGCTTGTAACGATCATACTCTACACACGACCTCCGAGATATTGTTGTTCAGAAAATTTCGTTGCCTTCTTTGATCAGACTACTTATTTGTAGATATATGTGCTTTTATTGTTACTCATATTTATTGAGTTCTCTCCCTGTATCTTTTTTTTCTGTAGGCCATATATTCACGTAGAAAGTGCATCCCTCCTAGAAGGCCCTCCGCAGTTGGGGGTGGTAAAAATTAATCAGGAGCCGTTCACTACGGTGCCCCTCATCGCCTCTGCAGCGTCGGTGGATTGAGCCACACAAACAATCACATGCAATACTCGTGAGCACCTTTAAATAAATAAATAAATAAATAAATAAATAAATAAATAAATAAATAAATAAATAAACGCTAACAAACTTTCCTTGTAGCTTTCAGAAGTTCTAACTTTCAGCACTCTTCTTCATAGCCGAATTTTCTCCGCCCACTGGCATGCTTGTGAGTGCTGACGGAAAGTAGGCAAAAGTTCTTTAGCCTCTCACCAGAAGTACCAGAAGCGGAGTTTTTATTCCTGTGTAAGATACTACCGCCATTGCTGGTCTTAGTGCGAAGTGTATCTATTCAGAAGAGCATCAATAACTTCGCTGGACATGCCAGGTAGGCCGAAAAAACAATGCTTGGAACAAGTAATTGCAAAACGATGTAAGCAGCTTAGAACTTGCGCTATTTCGGAGAGTAAGTTTAGATAAGATGTTGATGTCGCGTGTATCGCAGAAGCTCGCTGCGCATGCCTTCGCCTCAACGGGTTAGATTGTGCCATGCAACAACCTGGATTATAAAAACTTCTCGTCAGCGTCATAACATCTGTGATTGACGCTTTCTGGTGAGAGCAACAAAAAGCCGTCATGAGCCTTGCAAAGAAGAGTCACGGCACTGTTACTGCTGCATTTCTCGCCCTGAAGGAAGAATACAAGCGCTCGGTGGCGGCGACGGTAAAAAAAGCAATCGCGATGGTTTGGGGTGTCTGGAGGCGTCTGCTCCTTGACGTCTTTAACTGATCATCCTGCGTCGGCATAGGGAAACCAATTTTAATGCTTTGCTCGCTCAGGTTTTTTCTCCAATATCCGCTACCATGGTAGACCGACCGCGTCCCGGATCGGAGGTAAACAGGAGGCGTCCTCTGTGGAATATCCCGCTAAGACGATAGTCGTATGCCTCCACTTACACGCAAACGCCTCTCTTGCCGCCTTAATGCACGTCTGACGCTCTTCCCCTGCCGTATATCTTCTCCAACGATAAACACGGTGGAGTTTGGTTAAATTCAATAAAATTACCTCCTTTCCCAACGCTCGCGCGCAATCTTGGAGCCTTAATGTATTGTTCAACGTAGAAGGCGGTCATGGGGTCTAACCTAGAGGTGTGCACGGGCTTGGGCTTCCCAGAAAGACTGGGCCCGGCGTGGCCCACGGGCCGGGCTGGGGCCACTCTACTTACATTTCACAGGGGCCCGGGCCAGACTCGGGCTGAAATGTATATGCTTCGTACGGGCCGGGCCATTCTGACGGCCCGGTCTGGCCCGGCACAGTGAAGCAATACTTAGTTTTTCTATGATATCACAGAAACTGCATGTTGCTGACGCGGTAAAAGCACGGGTCAGGTTTCTTTTTTATATTCCACGGGACTTATCGCTAAGCCCTGAGGCACATGTGGGCGTATGGCCAGCCGGTAAGTGTGAGAGATCTGCAATTGCATGCCTTAGGATGAACTGAGCAACACACGTGCCTCAGCGACACACCGCCTAGGAAAGTACAACGAAGGACAATTCAGCGTGGCTAGTGTCCACCTCGAAGTTTGCCCGAAAAAAATTTTCCAGATGGAACACTTTTAACTGCAAACACTGCTAGAGAAACCTGCGTCTCCATCTTTTTCCTGTAGGAGTTCCCTATTCAGAGTTGCGTTTCCTTCCCTGAGCCAACAAAAGTGAAGCTGTCAAAGACTGAGGTGACAACTCAACTTTAGTTTCGCTCTTTGTTTAGGCGGGAAAATATCGTGGCGAGCGTAGCTGGTGGTAGGAGGTGGCCTGTGCCCTCGGGCGTCGTGGCCGGCAGACAGGATAGTAGGGTGGTGTAAATGCGCCAACAGCCGCCTAAACAGTAACACTTAATATGATTGAAACTTTATAGATGAGCGTTATGAGTTGGTATAGAACGTAGTGAAGCGGCAATGATAAAATGTGCTTAAATGCACGCGTGTACTCTGCATCTCGATAAAAGGAAGGGACCGAGTCCGACAGCCCTATATACTCTTGAGAAAAGGAAACGTATACTGACGAAGCAACAAAGCAAGTACAAAGTACGAAACAACAAAGCACCCTGTTTAAACAAACGTGAACGGGCTGGACCCTGGCATACAGGTTCCATTGCTGGATAGCAATCGCAAGAATCAGGTTCAAATGCCCAAGGGGCCATTCTATTTTAATTGCTTCTTTTCATTTGTGCAACATTATGAAATTCTACAGAAAATGTCGGCTGGTTTTGTTCCCGTTAGGTGAACTCCAGCTCTTTTTTTTTTACTTTTTCGTTGTTTGTGTAGTTTGGTTTCGGCCACTTTTCTGGAATATTTTTCAATATCACCATGAATTTCTCCGTGGTGGGGGGTTTTTGGTTCATCTTTCTTTTAGGTTGGGCGGTTCGGTCACCTTTATGTCGGTTTCAATTCCTTCGTATGTAGCTGAGCGAAAAAAAAGCAGCGGTAGGGATATGTCCATGATTGTTAAGCCTAATGGGGTTATTTTGGCAGTTTAATGCTAGATTTGCCTGTTATCATTTCCCTTAAGATGCAATTTACGACCTTTAGGTAGTTTTCGCTTCCAAACGTGGCCCAATCAAGCGCGGGCCCCTACGGTATTTGGGTTGGAAAGACGCAGCCGGGCCGGGCCGGGCCCGGGCCATAAGGTTAAGGCCGATGGGCCGGCCCGTGCCGGCCCGTCGGCCTTCTTGACCGTATCGGGCCGGGCTTTCTGCGATAAGGGCTGGCCTGGGCTGGGTTTGTGCCCAAAGTTTTGTCCAATGCAGAGCTCTAGTGTAGCCTGGAAAGGGAGCAAAATTTGTATTTGTACCAAAACACTGATTTGGTATCATTTTTTATAATTTGTAAGGCCGATAAATTACTCTCATTATTTCAAATAAAAGAACGGTGTTAGTAGCAATTCTGCATTGTATTATCGCCTCAAATATGCGCATCACTAGCTTCCTGCTCCACAATAGACACAAGTATGAGGTACTGTGCCGGATTTGGTACTTTGCAAAGGTTGTGCCGGAACAAACAATTTAATCAAGCGTTTTTTCATCCTTTATCTGTGGTGGATGAAGACACGTTCAGACAGATATACCGACAGACAGAGAAAGAGACCATAATTATCAGGATTAACAAGAGGAAGGACAGTCGTGCTAAACCAATTAGCGCCATCAAACTCTCTGAATATGACCAGCGAAACTGGGAGTAGTCTCACGAATGAACGAACAAATAAAATCACTTCGTAAGTTGCGTCGTAACATATTTCTAGCAAATTATGTGAATAAATGTAGGAATGGACCATAAATTATTCTAGCGGATAAGCACTCGGTTGCCCGGTTCCCTTCAGCGCCTTAGGCATCTTGCACTGCGTTCAACCCAACAGGACAGCAGTCATGTTGCGTCTCTCAGTGAGACTTCGACACCAGACTCTCCCAATGGCACAGTAGGGCACGTCATCGGCGTTGTTGTAAATAGCTTTAAAAAGAATCGTCGAAGTAACGATGTGGTGCGAATCACATTGTACCCACCACGGTAACGGCGCAAATAGTGTTGCAGCATGGCGGCCGTGGTAGCAGTAAAACATGCTTTTACCCAACAGGCCACACTCTTTTACTAGCGGGGGTCACTGTTAATTTTTGATAGTGACTTTGGCTAACCAATTTAGCGGAAGCGATTGCGCGGGTAGGGTAAAATTAGTACAGAATGATCACGTCCAGATGCGGAACGGCACCAGCAGGATTTCCGTACGGGATGAGAACAGTATATCTTGACTTTTACCCAACCGGCCAACACGCTTCCGCGCTAACTGACCAGCCGGGGTCACTATCAACAATTAACAGTATCTCTGGCTGGTCAGTGAACGAAAGGGATTCTTCCTTTTGGAAAAATGTACTATGACTGCCCCCATGGATCCCTTGATGCAACACCATTTACACCGTTGCCGTTATTCACATGTTACACTTGCATACAACCCAGTGCGAGGGAGGGAAATCTTGGGGGATACGATCATGCCGGCGGGAAGGCTTGAGCAAGGCCGTCGCGGCGACATCACTTTCAGGCTAGAGAGCACAACTCACAAGACGAAGCCCATAACACCTTAGATGCACAGAACACAACGACGGCCCGCACGTGCACCGCCCCCTCCCCCCACACAATTCTGTGCTCGCATGATCGGGCAACCAGGGATCCGCCCGCGCTCTAATGTGAAAGATACCGGCGAAAATGTCGCTCAGAATTTTCTTCGTGTTGCACCTGGAGGGAACGTGCTAAAACGCTACGGCAGAAGCCATTCAAACAGCATTCGCAAAACGCTCGCTATTGCGTACACTTACGCTAATTAGGTTCGCGCATATTCGGGTATATATTGCAAGACGCAAGAAGGATTTTTCCCGGAGCACAGCCGCGTTAAGCCTCAGTGTGAAAAGGCAATAGCGTCATCACTCCTCTGACTTACGGCATTTGTGATGCCCGGGACGAAAATAACCACAACTGTCATCTTCAAGAGAAGGAATGTCATATTAACCGCACTCTAATAACAATAGGAGCGAGGGGAGACAGTTTCGCTATCATCATGCGCTCGGCGGTTCTACTCTCAAGCAAAGCAGTACTTCCTCTCTAACAAACCCAAACGACACCTGTGACCGTTTTCTCCCCGACGCCAGGAGCCGATTGGATTGCAGGGTTATTGGGTTTGTTTCCTGCGTACATGAACTGAGGGAGCGACGATACAGTAATGAAAGATTCCAACGCGCGTACCACAGCCACCTCATTCTTTGTACAAAAAAGAAACGTTACCTGCTGAGTAGCGGTGAAGCCCATTCTGAGGACATCTCTTCGCCCTGGGTGTGACATGATTGCTGCGTCGACGCCGGCCAGGGCGCCTTTTTGTACTAGCAGCTCTTTTCCGCCACAGTTCTCTTCTGCTGGCGTCCCCAAGACGACAACCTGTTTCAATAAAGCGTTGATATCGTTATCGTGAATACAACTGGAGGCAATCGTGATGTACTGGAAGCTCAGAATGTCACTATCGCTCTATATTAATTGCGGAGAGCCTTCTCGTCAAAAATGGGGATCCTGTGGGGCATGTCCCGTTTGGAGGCAAGGTGGCGGTTGCGGCGTATGACAATACGAGAAATTTACAAAGTTTAACTAGTACGTTTTTACGAATTTTCGGCCCGGTTTCGCTAGAACATGCGGCAAATCCTGAGTCACGAAAAAGGAAGGACGAGAGCATGCCTTGTTGGGTTACCAGACACGGAAAAATCGATATACATATACCTTTAGCCATCTAACTGTCTCTAACATTCCAACGTTCGACAGTTCCTGTGACGTACTAGTGCAGTCGCTCAAAATAACAGCCTTTCCGAAGGCGCGTGCGCATTCCGATGTCGGTAACCTGTACCAATTTTTTCCGTATTTCTTGCTACGTGACAAGTTGACTTTGAGGCGTGACATTTACTGGACGTGCATTCACGGAAAGCAATAAAGCAAAATTGTTTGCAGGCTATGCCTTTTTATATATCAAAAACTTAGAATATATTTTGTGACCATTCATTATCCCGCGCCCGTTATTTAGCACAGATAGTTAGCGTCCACTTAAATATACACTGTTTAGTAAAAAAACAAGGTGACCTTCTCTGATATCTTCTTTAAGGTTCTTCCTTTGTTTCTTTTCCTGTCATGCGTGCGTGCAAGCTTTCGTTGATGTCAAAAGCTTAGTTACGTCATTCGGATAGAAGGTGGGAGGATTAAGCAAATAATGGTTTCTATGTGGCGTAGGATAACATGCTATTCAAAATAAAACTGCAACTCAGACCGGCCGCATTACCTCAGAGGCTAAGGCGTTATGCTGCTGACACTAAGGACGGGCATTCGATTGCCCACTACAGTGGCCGCTTTTCATATGGAGGCCAAAAGCGAAAACACCCCTGTGCTCTACATTACGGCGGACATAAAGATCCATATGTAATCAAACAATACAATCCCTCGGCCTCAACTACGACACGCCTCATCGCCTGTGTAGCATCGGCCCATAAAACATCATAATTCATCTTTCAAACTGCAAGAAATTTGGGAGCATTGGTTAGGAAAACCGAGGCCCATGACCATAAATATGAAGCAGCCCGTATATTGGGAGAGAGATCTATTCCTGTAAACTCTGAACGGGTATGAAAAGTTGGTGTTATCAACTTTTTCACGATGTTTTTGTGGTATTTTCGGCTTTTACAAGGATAGCCCCTCGTGCTTTGAAATGACTCTCAGAAGACAATTGGATCGCTGTTTGTGAAGCAGCCTCATTTTTCAGGCGTTCTTCATGGTATGTATGGAAATGTTGCGAAGATAACGCGGGCGAGGGACAGTGCATTGGCGCCAATAAACGGATAACAGGAAGCTGTGTCAGTAGAGCCGTGCGAGCTTGAGCAGCGTTCTTCATACGGCAATATAAAGAAATATTACCTTGCCGCGTATGCTGCGAAACTTTTTCATAGCCTCCTGCACTGCTATCGCTGCACCTAGAGCGTTTTCGGCGATAAGGTTGTGGCCGCAGGCGTGTCCAATCTCCGGGAGGGCATCGTACTCAGCAATAAAAGCCACCGTTGGGCCTGCGATGGAAGAAACAAAAGCGGCTCCTTCAGTTTTGATAGCACACTAGGCGACGAGATAAGAATACTCTCATGAAAAACCTGTTTGAGAGTCTCAGCATAATTCTTGTTTGAATGGCGTTTGTCAAGTGGTGTATAGCTCAAACAAGTAAAAAAAGGTTAATTGAATCAATGCAAATAGGAAAGAACGCTTCAAACTAGGTTTTTTTTATTAAGTATGTCAAACGCGAAGAATTCGAGGAGTTGAGACAAGGAAACGTAACTACAAAGAACACAGGTAAACTCTTGTTCTACCTGTTGACTGTATTAGCTACTTTTCATGCGCCTCCTAATGTACAATTAATGTAAATTACGTGGCAATTGCACATTTGTACCTTTAATGCACATTAAGTGGCAAGTGGACATTACACTTTTAAGTATACATTGTCCACTTGCCAGCATTATAACGTTTTAACTATGCAATTGTGGGTTGCGGCGCTCACATCTATTAACCTTCAAAATAGGGGAACCATTCTTCCAGCATTCTAGCAATACAACTGAAGAAATTCAAGGTCCTGTGAAATCTGTGTATGTTTTTTTTTGTAATTTTTATTACGTTCAATCAACCGCAGCCCAGAAAGCGAACCACCAAATCCTACTTTTCTTCTTTTTCTGTCGCACTACTTATTACTTAAACTTTTTTGTCGGCAGCTACGGTATGCGAAAATGTTAAACATTATTCAAATAGCGAGCGATAAACAGCCACGTGATTTTGTGGGAGCAAAATTCGCCAAAAGCATTCTTCTGAGGCCTTCAAGAAGCGCGGTGTGGTAGCCATAAAATGCATGCCATCCAGTTACTGAAGCAACTGTGCCTAAACTAGTGCTGGTGTCTTCTTTTATTCACCTTCTGTACATACACCATTACGTAATTTCAATTGATACGAGCTACCGTGAGCTTTTTACGTGCTACTACGTCTTTGCAAACGGCATATCAATACTTTACCGCGCAGTACCGCCTGCAACTATTAGAAAACCACCATTCCCTCGTCTCTCCCTCTATCCCTGGCGAGATTTGACGGAACTTCCCGCCCCACAAGACGCATCCTCCACCACATCTATCCCGCATTATATCCACACCCACACTGCCAGGCATGGGGCGATTGAGATTCGGTGCAACACACCATTTTTGAATACCACTTTTTTTCCCGCTGTGTTAACATAACTCCCCAACTACGTGGCTGGAGGTGACCGAGAGTTCCTCACCCGGGCTACAGCTGCTAAACCCCACAAGGGTTCGAGGTTAGCTAACAGGCGTCCCCCACGTAAGGGGCAGTCGCTAGGAATTGGCCTCGCATGAAATGAAGTTTCTCTTTCTCTCCCTTCTCATCACAATGTGAGGCGTCCCTTGTCGCGGAAGATTTCTGTTCCAGAGTAAGAAAATACCCCTCAGGAGTACGGCATGCCGTAAGTTTTCATTTTGGTTGTTTCCGATCGTTGACGGCACACAAATAATTTCAATTGTGCCGGTAGCGGGAGGGCTGCATAATTACATAAGTTATTTTCTGTATCATGCCGTGTGGCAGTGCTTTCTCTGCAGCGCCGTGATGAGCTATAAAGGTGCCTCAAAAGGCCTTTCTTAATCCAGAAAAAAGCAGTAGTCGTGACAGTAAAAGACGCGCCTTATGAAGTGCTCACCGCGATCATTGAACATAGAAAAAGTCGAAATGTCGCAAACGCCCAATAATTATTCTTGGACAACATTTAACACGCATTATGGCAGGCCCGAGTATCCCTCCAGTGTGAGTGCAGAGGAAAGAGTTCTGCAAAGAAGGTAGTCTTCTGGACATTGAGTAAAAAGGAGCCTATAAGTTGCATTGCGCGTACCCAAAGAAGATGCACGAAAGATGCACCAGCAAGCGCTCCTTATTTATATTAGTAAAAAAAACTACCAAAATAAGACCTAAAGAATTGAGATATATTCAGAGAGTTGCGTGAATTTCCAAAACGTGGCCCAAGGAGCTATCAGCTGTAATAAACTTCGTGCTTTATACCCCGCTCACGCTTGTAAACGATACGATTACGAGCAGGTGCTAACGTAATAAATAGGTAATGGTAAAACTAAGTTGTTCTCATCTCCACTGCCGTTCCTTCTGTTTCCTGTTGCCGCGACTTAATTCGCACTTTCATCACAGGAATAATCCCTAAAATGTTCTCGGCGGAAGGCAAGCCATTGTCCGTGTGGCTTGCGAGCAAGAATGGCATGCCGCCCTACACTATTTTTAACTCATCCGAAACCATGGTTTGCACAGAAGAGACAGGATGTGGAGCACTTTTAGGGGGGTTATGCTGTGTCCTCACTCCAAAGGCGTGTTAGAAACCATACTGCAGCACTCCGGAAATCGTTAAACGCAGTTATCGGGGCAGCGCGACATACAGGTGAACAAGGAGTACGCCAGAAAGGCAGCAAAAGTGGGGATGCCATGAACGAATATTTGAAGGTAATCGGAACCAGTTGTTTGCGAGGGCACGTGCGCTCAAATGGCGGTGAGAAAAAAAAGGATTGAATGTCTTTTGAGGTTTCCAACAGAAAATAGTGGAATAAAAAAGTTCTGCGGTTGGAAATCTAAATAAGCATTTATGTGTGGGTTGCAACAAAACAATGCCACAGCCTAAGGTTGCCTGCCAGTCTTCATGAACGTGAACGAAATCCTGCGTTAGTAGTGTGGGTCTCGTCTGTTGAAATGCTGGAACGCAAGGCCGCGTTCGGCATGCATTTGGGCTACGCGGTAAGTGATCGCCATCAAGGCACGTGCCATGATAGCGCCGTGAAGGCAGGAGACTCAATCCAGGCTAAAAGCACTGCAAAAAAGGGGTGCCTCATCTCCTCACTTCACTTGAAATTACGCCACCCTTGTCCCGTAAATGATTCTCTTCTCTCCCTCCCCTCATGTTATTGTTTTCCTTTCTTTTCGGTACTCCCACTATAAACACGGACAAAGTTTGCTCAACGCTGCCTGTATAAACATTGCCTAACGCGTCTCGCGCTTGTCAATGGGAATGGTAGGGACGCTTAGTTGAGGCACTCATCTGCTATGTGGCGCGTGCCGGCGGACATCTCGCCTTACGTCACTGCTCGCGAGTCGCGAACGCTGCACGCACTTCTACGACGAGTGTCTGTCCGCTTGCCTGTTGGGCTTCAAGGGCCGTTTCGCTCACATCTTAGCCTCGACGGGGCGCTAGTTCTGTGGCGCAATGGGGATCTCATTCCACGTGTCGCTCGCTTCATACTTGCTGCATTTTTCCAAAAATAACTGACGCTGGCGGGCTGAAACAGTGTAAAAGCATATTGATTGTCTGGTAGTCATATAGCTAACAAAAAGAACGATATTTTCGGATCTGCCAGCTCTTATTTTACTGATATTTTCCTCTGGAGTATTTAGAGAAGAAAAAATTGCGTGCACGTTTCTTGTTCAGGCACTCACTTCTACAGTTACTTTCCAATATTAATACATGCTTGTAGATTTAAGAAAATTAGAGAAAACAAAAGGATAAGCAGCTTAGGGTCCCGCCGGGCGCTTCTACAGTACAGTCTTCAATTTTAAAAGTGCGAACTGATGCGGAGTGCGAACAGCGGGGTCAAAACAAGACCGAGATGCGGAGGGGACAGAGGGGAGATGCACCACAGAGAAAAGTTTGGGGCCTGTGATACGAGTACATAAGCGCGCAAAGCCTGAGTAAGCCTGTGGCAGCACAAGGGATTTTCCTTCGTGCAACAGCGGTTTTATCGGCGACAGACCAAGACAGACAAGCATGTTGAAAAACAAGAAGGCGTAGGAGGGCCGCCTCGGGAACGCTAAACAAAGTTTACACTAGTTTGCATGGTTTCCGCGAAGCAGCACTGGCCGGCGCACACGACAGAACGCTGGAAAGCTACGGAGCGGGGAAGGGTAGGAGAGAGCAACAGGAGAGAGGCTGTTTGGCCATTTTCCGCTCACGTGTTAGGCAATGTTTATATAGTGGGCGTTGGTTTGGTAAAGTGACCCTGATTATAGGGATTGAAGCCAGACGCAACGCAGCTGATGGGCGCCTCGATGTGGAGGGCTCGGGAATAATTTTGACCAACTGGGGATTTCTAACGTGCGCCCAAATGTCATACACACGGACGTTTTTGCTTTTCGCCTCCGTCAGAAAAGTGGAGTTTGCTGAAGTGAATTCAGTTGTCCCGTTTTGCACTGCTGGCACCTATTATGGGAACCCTTTGTTACCGTTGAACATTGAACATAGCCACAAAGTTCAAGCTTGGAGGGAGCTCGTAATATATTTCGGGGTCCAAATCCTTTTTAACCCAAATTTATCATTTCCTATGATAACTATCGAGCAGACATTTATTTCCTGTTATGAGAACAATGTTCTTAAAATATGCCTAAAGCTTCATTTGGCTCAGCAATGTTTATAAGCAGAGAGTATTTTTTTCAGATTTAATCATCATCATCATCACCATCATCATCATCACCAGCCTATCTACGCCCACTGCAGGGCAAAGACCTCTCCCATTATTCTCCAATTACCCCGGTCCTGTGCAGGGAAAGATTTTGGCTATGTAAACTGTTCCTTCAAACACTCTGTTGACCCTTTGATGGCCAAAATTAAATTATTTAGCTTAGGCGTGTGAGAATTTTTTTGTAATCTAAAAGGGGTTCCGACATCACAAATGGGAAGAGAATAAAACATTTGGCTCATTAGGAGGGACACTAGGATACACTGGGCACCGCGAAACACTGGGCATTGGCTGCCCATATGTAACTTGAACAAGAGAGTTATGGTTAAAGTGAAGACAATAACCCATAGTTTGTATTACTATAATTTGTAATAACAAGGAAATTGCACAAGTTCGGTTACCTGCCACTAGCCCATTGAGCCACTTGGGCTCGATGCGAGTAACACGCGTAAACAGTATTTTTTTTTCGCACATGGAAGTATGCGCTGCCCTCTCTTTAATTTTTGACGGTCCGGGATCCTTTGTCTGTCGATAGATGGTGTCAAATGTCGAAGAAACCACAGTGCGCAAGAGAAAAAAAAATTCTTTGAGTTGTTGCTCAAGCAACACTGGGCCTCAAAGGGTTAACTTTCAGCTGGATGCCTGATTCGAGGGAAAGAGACAGGTATACATACACTCAGATAGGCAGAAAGACAGCGGAAGAGACCAAAAGCATCAGGTGGAGCAGGTAGAGCAGTAAATATAGTCGTCTTTAACATGCACATTTTAAAGTCGAAACTATATCGCCGGATTTTAATCTACGGTTACTTTACCTGCCGGTTTTTTGGCGCTTTTAAAGAGGATACGATTTCTTGGGTTACTAAGACGCCAAAGTTTAGTGTATACGTCTGCATATCTCTGTGCCTGTCCGGCGATTCAGCCACCCGGCCCAAATAAAACTATGCCATGAACGAAAATTTTACTTAGGCAAAAGATTTGCTGTTTACTAAATCTTGTGGAATTGTTAATACTTTTCAATATCACTGAGCAAAAAGAATATATGAGGCACATTTGAGGCAAAATGTCACAACATGAGTGATGCTTGTCGCGTCGTATGAATAAAAAACATAGCTGCAGCATGTTTGGCATCTCAAATAAAAATACACGCCTTAAAAAATATTTGACACCTAAATACAAAAAGCGTTCGGGCGCTACACAAGTCCTTCTGTCGGCATTTGAAGAATTAAGCAGTAACGAAAGGTACCCATAGATGGCGCGAACCGGGTAATTCGATTGACAGCACTGAATTGCGATTGACCGGACTGAACTGTTTGGAAGGAACCAGAGGTGAGCATAAAATAGAACAGGTAAAATAGAATAGAAAAGAAATAGTACAGAATAGAAATAGATTGGAACAGAAAATACATACATATAAGGGCAAGGGGCAACCTGGCGGATAGAGTCTTTCGGTGATATATATATATTTTATTTATTCATACTGTAAACTTACTCAAAGGCTCATACAGGAGTGGTACAATAAAAAATACGACACTTTAACACATCTCTAAAAAGGTGTTTACCATAGAAGGGGTATTAATGGCGATGCATATTTTTTATTTCTCAGGTTAACGCACTTTCATTGATAATCAGAGTTATACAATTTTTCAAATTTAGCAACAAGCATGACCATAGAACGCGCTTCAACAACTTCACTAGGCAATCTATTTCACGTGTCTTAGGTTAGTGGAAAAAAGGACAATTTGAAACTCTTACAATAACGAACCAAAGGCTTGATATAACGCTGAGGCTGGTTCCACGAGAATCATAAAAAGAAGGCCCAGGTATGTATTTTTGTCTGTGTGTATGGCACCGTGATAAAGAAGATAAAGGAAGTTTAAGGATGACACGTGCCTGCGGCATGTTAATTTTGGTAGTCTAGATTGGTTGCGGAGTGCGATTATGCTATCGTACCGTGAATATTTTGAGTAAATGAAGGAGAGAACCATATTTTGTACGTTTTCTAACTGATAAATGAGGTATGCCTGGTGAGGATTCCATACTACGCTCGCGTATTCAAGAATGGGTCGTAGTAGAGTTAAATATGCTGCCTGTTTTGCTTCAGGGGGCTCCACTGTTGGTTTTCACCGCTATAATCCCATTTGTCTCAATGCTTTGGTGCGTATATTGTTTATATATATATATTCCACTTTGAATTTTTGGCAACTGTTACACCTAGGTATTTCAAACTGTCCGTCTGAGTTGGAATATGACCTGCTAGATTGTAATCAAAACATGGGGCTGTTTTTTTTTCTGGGTTATAGTGATACTTTTTGTTTGGGTAGCGATAATTTGCATCCCGCATTCGGCGCACCAGGCAGAAAAGTTAGCTAAGGAAGTGTGCAGGTTCATTTGATCATGAATGGTCCGCACAGCCGTATAGACTATGCCGTCGTCGGCAAAATATTTTCAATTAAGTAAACATATACGCGGCCAATTTTTGTTGGAAGCTATTAAGTCCGCATACGCCCCCCCCCCCCCCCCCCCCCCTTCCCTTCCAGAGGCATCGCCTCTGGTCCGAGGACTCATTTGTGCCTGTCTGGCGTGCAAACATGGGCAGGTATTTGTTCGCTCTCAAAAGGAACACGGAACCATACCAGGCCTTCTTCGGGCTCTGCTGCTTAGGCATGTCTTTCTACATTCCTATTCAGTGTGCATCTCGATTTGAAAGAGGCCTGGGAGACTAGGCTTTGGAATTGAATTTGGCAAGAACGGCTACTTCTTCCCCTCCACTTGCTATTGGCCAACGTGTGAGCTGTGCTCCAATAGCAGTCGATATGTGACGGCCGTGTACGAGTAGCCAAGAAAACTCACGCGAGAGGAGTATTGTAAACCTGAATCATTAAACTATATGAGGAGCATTTTAGAGCTGTCTGTGCCCGTATCACGACTTTCTTAATTTACCTGATTGCCGAAAAATGGCCGAATATCTCAGCTGTGTATGGCCTAGCGTAGATCGTACGCCCCCTAAAAAAAGGGTGGACGCTAAATGATTTATTCTCGGCCAACAAAATAATATTTGACTAGAAATATTACAGTAATTTATTTAAAACCTCATGTTCTTGTTTAAATTTACATTCACATTCACATAGGATGACCGTTTCAAGACAGAATCATGGACGACGTTGAATGTATTTTTGTAATGCCTCCTTTTTTATGCTGAAAGATAGAACATTTTGTGTTGTGGGGTAGTCTAGGAGGAACGTAATAGAAGCCATTATGGCATTGTTTTGCAAAGCCGACATTCACACACAAACGTATTGGAGAGAGGAAGCACTTATCTAGTTCTTATGAAATTTAAATAAAAGAAGCAGCTTTCTTGTACCTCAGTGGATTTCAACAAAAACGCATGTAACGGGGTCAGTCCTCTGCTAATTCCCTAGTATGGATACTAGGTATTCTCTTACAAACTCCAACAACGAGACTACGTCTCCTAACAAACGCTTTCGAGTATAAAACTTCATGTAGAAAATACAATAGTGAGGTCTACTTTGTTCTGGTGTACAAATGTTTCGCGCCATGATGGTATCGGTCCTTTTAGCGAAACTTCGGGAGACCAGTAGTGCCAAAGCTCGTCAAAGGTGGGGTTCTATTGACTAGGCGTGACTCATTCATGTATAACCAGCGCGCAAGCAGCACGCCATTGGCACTATCTACAGGGTGTAGCTATGCCTCAAGCGATGTGACGTCAGGATGCTTGCGTCTGCCTCGAAAGGCACCGGGGACCCTAGACGACCAAATTAAGTGTGAGATTTTAGGGGTATATCGGAGTAGTAGAAGCCGGAAAGGGTAATAGAAATTTAATACTGCTGCGTTCCCCAGCCCCACTCTGATTGACTCCATGGGTATCGCAGGCTGCAAAATGCTGCCGTTACCGAAAGTGTACAATGCCTGCATCGATATTAGTGAATATAGCGATGCTGTAATCATGAATGCAGGTGGGTTCACTCCTGCCCGCGGTGACAGCGATTATGATAATGTCGAAAAGCGAAACGCCTTGTGTTAAAATTAAGGCTCACTATAAGTGTACCCAGGGGGTGGTAAGCATTCAGCGCCTTCCACCATGGCGCGCCTTATACCCCAGATGTATCTTCGGCGCGTTAAACCCTAGAATGAGTTAATCAGTGCCTGGACGTTTATGCAGCGGTTTGTGGGCTCATTTCTTTGCCACCAGTTGGGTCTTCTCCTGCTAGAATCGCATTAACAAAGCACGTGTCGCATATCAGTGAGCGCGCCTGACTGTCTTTTGTATTGCTGAAGCTTGTTTGCAAGGCCGTTGCTGTCATGCAGATTAGCTACACAAAGCAAATACGTTATCAGTCACGCGTGCTATTATCTTTATCGTTTCGCCTTGCATAACGTTTCCTGCCTTGTCTACCCACAGAGTGTATTTGAACGCTGGGTGTCACAAGCCCAAGTTCCTTGAAAGGAGCATTAGGTGCACTTTTGTCTAGGCGGCAAATGTTCGCCTGGAAAATGCGAAGTATTCTGTTTTAAGTTCCTGCTGGACATGACATGTGCGAAACATGAAAAGGTGATTAGGATTTAAAAGAGCAAGATTTATATGTATTACCAATAAGTATAAAAGTTGTCTTGGTTCTACATGGCAAAGGTTCTCTTGAAGGGAGTCCACTGTAAGAAGCAAGTTATCAGTTTGATATGCTTCTTTGGAATTGCTACCTTTGGTGATTAAGCGGTAGTGGCTTTATTTATTTTAAATAAATCAATTGACAGCGTTTCTATATTCCTTAAACTGGCGTATACAGCACATCCACCGGCTTTTTAAAGTGCCTAACAGTGTACTAGATAAGTGAAAAAAAATATTTGCGCTGAACTTGCGAAATTTCGGAAGCGAAGTTGAGAGATAAGTAGGTCGAGCGCTCCCTCACCCCTGACACGTGTTACATTGGTGTGCAAATGTTTTGCAACGCGGTGAAACAGAAACGTTTCAGGAACTAAGGTGTTATTCAAAACATCCACACAGTCAGGGCCATTCATTAAAAGAATGGGTATGCGAGTGCAGTGCAATTCAAATACGAAACCAGAAGTATCGCCAAACATAAGGCAAGGACAACCGCATCCTAGGTATGTTAATCGTAAACGACTTGTAATCTGGCAGCATATCAGTATGAGGTCACAACATGAAATGGGGCTAGGTTAGCCGTCCGCAACACCGAATTATAGCTCATTAAAAATGATTCTGGCCTGGCAAAGAAACAAAGCATGTTTCACGTTCCTGGACGTTTACATGTGTACAACTAAATAGAACCAGCGCACACAAGCCCTGAAAATTTATCGGTGTGCCCAGCAAAATATTTCAAGCTGTTTTTGACATGTGGAATGAATATTTATAGATTATATAACAGCAGTTACGATATTAAAATGCGTTTAACGCTTTGGTATTTACAATTTAACTATTTAGCGAGAAAGTTACGCAATCAGCGTTTCACAAACAGAAAGTAATTGATTGCTTGATTGATTGTAGGGTTTAACGCGCCGACGCAACGGAGACGATGAGGCGCGCCGTAGTGGAGGGCTCCGGATTGATTTCGACCACCTGGTGATCTTTAACGTGCGCCGAAATCTCGTACACACGGGCGTTTTTGGTTTTCGCCTCCATCAGAAAAGCGGCCGCCGCGGCCGGGAATCGAACCCGCGACCTCGTGCTCAGCAGCGCAACGCCTTAGCCACTGAGCCACCGCGGCGGGTACAAACAAAAAGTAGTTGAAGGCTGATACTCTACGCTATAAACCGAGGTGACATGACCACATGAAGCATATGCTTTTGTGCTGAACGGGAGCAGCATTAGCAAGAACACACTGAAATGGGCGAGCTTCTTCGAAGTAACGGGATGACACGAAAACATTTTGACTTACCATCAGATCCACCAGGAGCCGGAAACTCAGCCTTAAAAGCGGTATCCAAGAGAAACTTGCGGGTCACTTCAAAGCCCTTCCCTTCGAGAAATTGCGTGAGCCACTCGTGAGATTTTACTTCTTTCAAGGCCAACTCCGGGTTGTCCCACAAAAACCGACTGACACTCCACAGGTCGGCAGAATTGTCCTCAATCACATGTTCGACCAGCTTTTTCAGGTCGGCTGCCGACATTGCTCGCTGCTTAAGTAGGTACTGAGGTGTAAACGCCTTAGTTTCACGCAGATTTAGCGGAGTTTCTTGGGTTGTGCGGGATGGAAGGCGGTTCTTTTCCGGCGACACAATGCTCGTCTAAGTTCTTCCCTCAACTGGCGAACTACTAACGCTCTGGCGCTTGAGGGCTTGTTGACCCTCACTTCTTACCACCATGGGCGGTGTAATCGTTCCAGATACTGCCAAGCCAGCGCAATCGCTCAGTCGACACAGAGACCCTCGACACGAAGCTTTCCGAAACGCGACGATGCTCGCTATCGCGCTTTCGCGTGCTATCGCTTGGAGCAGGACGCAAGCTGCTCGAAAAGCCGCAAGAAAAAAAGAAAGGAACAAAACGCGGAGGGAGAAGCTAGCGGGAAAACTGGCTTGCACGCCACCGAGGTAAGAAGGCTTTCTAAAAGTCATGATTCAAAAGGATTACATTGCAAATTGAACAGCGATGCCTCCTCGCACGGCCGGTGAGTTATTCTAGAGCAAGGGTAACAAAAATCTTTCGGCAGCGGATGACACGGGAGTGCGATGAGAGCACGACCTGTGATTTGTAGGAGAAGTGTTCCTGGATTTATTATTTTGCAACACCGTTGTTGGTGGCAGCAACTGTTTGAGCAGATGCTCTAAACGAGGAAAGCAGGCGAACTCAAAAACGAGGAAGTCATGACGCGGGACTAGGGTAATAACTTTGCAGACTCTGCCAACCGGCAATGTTCGTTCCTACCTTCTTCGTATTGACGAGGTCACGTAGCGCATGCCAAGGAAACCTAAGTGTACCTTGTTCTACTAACAGCTCAACACCTCTTGAAAAATACCCGCAGGTCTATTGCGAAGCTTGGGTTTGAGAAGGCAGCTGTACGCAACCTTCGCATGGTTCTACAAGCACATGCGTTCGTCCTTGCTAACGCCATGTAAACCGTATATTGTATGAAAGCGTTTTTTTTATTATGAGATGACTGAAGCTGGTATTGCTTGTGGTGTTAATGTCCACACTTCAAACTATCTGTAAATTTTGTTGTTAGAGGATTCACGGAAACACATGCTGCTTGCAGAAAGGTGTAAATTGTAGGTGTGCATATTTGTCGTGCGGTTAGCAATGAGACGTGTTCATTCTCGTAAACAGTAAGTAAATATGTAGGTGTGATTTGGTTGAAGCAGCGAAAGCATTTCCCATAATGTCCCGCAATGCGTCCAAAAGGAATAACCTTTTCGCTTTTCTTACTCAATGGACAATAAACTCACGTGAACTGCTGGGCTCAAAGGAAACATGGGATTGCCAATAAGTTTAGGAAAATAAAAAAACAGGACGTCTAACACGTTAACCGGTCAAAATACACAAATTATGCATTATTGTTGCGGCACTTGAACGAATTTCCAGACTGGTAAACACGAGCGAGAAATTACTAGCCTTAGACAACACCTCCTGCCCAGTATGTTATTGAGTACACTGACAGCAACCTGTGTTGCTCGGGGGTGTACTGCCGGTAATTGTGAAAGTTGCGAAAAAGTTGTTTTCCAGTGTGTTTTTTGCTGTAACGTCCCTTACACAGATGTCGCAACCTGGCGGAATAAGTATCAAAGGTTTTCGTATTAAATGGTACGAATGTGTACTGTGTCGTTTCAAATTTTGCTGTGTGGCTTCGTAAAAACTTCATATTTTTTCTGACGTTGATCTTTCTATTTTTAGTAGGGCTTTCTGTATTTCCGAAACGTGGGAAAAATCATCCTTCACGCTTGGGACAAACCGCCATTACTAGCAGTGTTTAGACAGCGTGTAATTTGTACTGGTGACCCTAAAATGTAAACGGAGCAGAGTTTGGAGATTTTGGGGGGATTCATCCTCCATGTGCTTAGACAGCAATCTCTTACTTGCTTTTCAAAAGAAGGCAATCTGTTTAGTTCAGCTCCCTCACTTATTAATTAAAACCGCCCGGCAACTAGATATCTTTCGGTGGGGATAGGTTGTTTACGTCGTATTGTGTTTGTTGTCACGCCAACCGAACTGCCGTTGGCGTGAGAGGCGTAAGGAGAAACCGTGGAGGCTTCTTTGTTATTCGCCGCGCTTTTGGGTCCATCCGCCGAGCGGGCCCCGAAACGACGCATACAAACGCGTCGGTCACTGCATAATAGCTGAAAGCGATGTAAGCTTTCGAAGAAGCATTTCTTTGCGAGGAGCCGGCACAGGGGGACCGTTGACATTTTAACCACAGCGATTACCACCAAGAGAATTCCAGAAGCGGACGGGAGCTCAAGGTCGGTCAAGGGGTCAAACATTGGGTCATACTGAGGAAGATGTCACCAGACGTTCTGTCTGTGATATTTGCACTGCTAAAAGGTACTGGGCGAAGTTGAGTTCGTCACGATTCTGGGCCTGTGGACTTGGCAGCTGGGATGCGTCGTTGGGTAGACGGCCAGGCTTTGGTAGGCGCTCCACTTGTCGCCCCAGAGCCGATTCCCAACGTTAGGTCTGCTCTTAGGGGTTTGTTTTCATAACGGTTATATTTCTATTTCGCGGAATACCTTTCGGTTTCTGCACGAGAGTGAGAGAGGTTGGTCACATGACTGTTTTGAACCCACCTAGCTTTGTTTGTTACGGTGTCCAATATGTGGCCTAGTGCGGGCTAATGAACGAGCCATCCTCACTCTCAAGTTGTGACGTCCCGTTTGTGGGCATGGTTTTAGTGGTAAAACCGAGGAGTTCGATGGATTGAGAGGACAGACAGAGACAGGAGGTGGAGAGCGGTGAGCCCCGCTCGATGCGGGCCTTGCCCGAGCTATTGTATGCGATCATGAGCCGTTAAAGTTGTCAATACGTAATGTGAATAAAGTGTAAATATTGTACATTTTGAGTTCATATCCAGAAATCTGGGACAGGAAGCTTCTAGTTCAGCTGGATGGCACCACGTGGCGTATCAACCTTCAAGATTTCAAACTTCCCGCGGTGACGTATTCGGTGAAGCGGGAAATGAAAATTATAAGAAATAGAATTCACGTTTCCAGTAGCAGGCTTTATCGCCGATCGCCTTTCCGTGTGTGCTTCTTTACCTACACCTCCCCTTAAGCACACCGTCATGTCAGCACTGCTTGTGCTTTTGATAGCGACCGAGGCGACGTCGCTATCAATGTAAAGTTGCTTTTCGCACCATCGGACGTCGTTTGTTGAGCTCTGCGGAATATAAATGCGACGGTAAAAAAGGAGGAAGGAGAGCAGGAGGAGCGTTATCCTTTTTTTTAGTGCTAATGCACTTTATAAGCGACCCCAAACCATCCACCGCCGGCGGCGGCGGCGTCCGCAGTGCTCCTCTATATTTAAAAAAGAAACAGCATCCGGCGCCATGTTTCGATCCGAGGACTTTGCGGCCGCAGCGCGGCGCTCTACCGACCAAGCCACGGACGCGACGGTGATATCAGTGTAAGTGACGCGCCTTATATCTTTAACGCATTCAAACTACGTCGTCAGCGGCGTGCGTTGGCGACTCAGCGGCGTTATAGCGGCTTGATAACTGCGTGGTGTACACGTGATACTACAAACCCGATGGAAGAGATGGAAGAGAAGGCGGCGAGGCGGTGGGCTGCGGGGGCCGAGCGCAAGCGCCGCAAGCGGGCCGACAACCGTGCATTCGCACTTTCACATTCTCCCCCTCGGGGAAATGCGGGGGAATTTTTTTCTCTTGGGGCTAGGATAGCTGGAATAGCTCGTCTTGCTCATATGAACGGCCAGCGTGGGTTTCGGTGCAGTAGGATTACTATTTAGAGAATTACGTACCGACGGCCGACCGAATTTTATCGCCGGCCCGTTCAGATATCTAACTCGGGTTTGCTGATATCGGCAATCTATACAAATGTCTTAAAGCTGTTTTACAGTGTTTTCACCTAACCACCAATATGAGGGTTTGGGGTAGATTACGTGTTTTCACGAATTACTCAATACGTGTTCACCCAGTTACCCAACTGGCTTTTGATTACAAAGGACTACTTGAGGATTTTGTTCTAATAAACCCTCAAACGAGCCAGCGGGATCTTGGAATTTACAGTCCTACGAAAGTGAACACGTGTGGGATGAGATATCATTGCCCAGCTCAAAAGCACTGGACTTCCAGTTTTTAAATTTTCTGAGTACATTCCAATAATTGCGCAGGATCTCAATAAAGGTCCATCTTTAATTATACTCCACACACACAAAACAAGTCCGGGTTCACCCAAAGTGATCCGGAAACGCGTTTCAAAGGTGGCAATCAAATGCATTCAGCTGGTAGAACGGATTATGACGAGCACTTGAGCCAAACATGAGCCCCAGGCGTTGTACGTATAATTTGTAAGCAATTTTTAAACATAGCCTTTCTCAGCCGATGAGGCTGACTCCAGATTCCGCGCTGGCTACGTCAGTTCAAAGCCTTTCGCTGTTCGTTTTCTAACGACGTCACGCCGCACGCGACGTCACGATGGTGCGTTTCCGGTCTCCATTCGTGTGCGGGCTTTCCTACCGACCGCCGCGCCGTCTCGGATTTAGCAGCGATGTTCCGAAACGAGCTTTCCGCGTTTGTGGACAGACATGAATTACCCGTGCTGCGTCGTTGGTTGCAAAGCCAGCCACTGGCGTAATGTGAAAACGAGGCACGCTATGCCGAAATATCGTCTGGTTCCCACTCATCGGGCTCTCGGAGTCGACGGTGCCAAGATTTTTAGATGCGACGCTCAGAGCATCTCTTGTCGGCGGCCCTGTCCTTCCTGCGTGCGTCCGTTGTTGTCCGCTTGCGTCCGTTGTTGTCCGCAGCCACTATCCCCCTCTCCTCTCCGATAGCGAACACTCTCTCGCGAGGGGCATTGGATTGGATTGGATTGTCTTGTCTTGACTTGGCTTGGAGTGGATTGGATTGGATTGGATTTCTATTGGATTGGATTAAAGTGGATTGTGTTGGATTGTGTTGCGTCATAGCCGAGGCAGACGCACTGGCGCTGGCGCGTGCCCAGGTGAGCGCGTGTGCGGCCCAGCGCGCTCTCACTCCGCCGGTGGGCGGCGGTGCGCGCGGTGCTGCGCATGTGCAGTACTCTCTCTCTCCGCGGTCTCCTCTCCTTCGGGCGCGCTGCGTATGTAACCGGTGTGCCGCTCTCCGGCGGCCTTTCGGTCGATGGTTGCGCTCGCTTGCGCTTGAACCCCCCTCAGCGTCGCATCACACCAGGGTTCCCGCGAGGGGAGATGGGCGTAATTTTTTTTTCGTGCTTGTGGCGGGCACTTCTATCTTTTAGAATGTCTGCGATATAATGGCCTCTTAAAGGTTATAAACACTTTATCGTGAGGTTGCTCCGATAGTTTGGACACCTAAATCAATTCGGTAAACGCATTTTTCGCAAAGTTATACGCGCATTTGCAACGTAAACAAACCGTCCTTGTTGCAAGCCTAGCCGGAAAAGCCGGCGGAGCAAAAGTCGAAAAAAAAAGCAATCAATAAATAGTTGAAAAAGGTTCCAAGACCCTTCCTCCGGCCCCGAAAGTAAGTTAGGAAGGAGAAAAGCCTCAAATATCCAAATTGTAGCGTCCGCGCCATCCTGACAAAAACCGGCTACGAGTAGGGCGCGACCAAGGGTGGGGTATGCGAGCAGAAGAAAAGATGAAAAACTCGGCAACCCGAGGGCCTACAGAAAACTGTAACCACTCGGTGCGGCCGGCAGAGCAAGGGCTACCGATCTTTGAGGTTCGGATTCATAGTGCCATCGAAAAGGAGGATCAACGCACAGGCGGCGTTGGCAGGATTCACAGACGGGAAGCCGAGCGTCCTGACGCCACGTGACTATTTACAGTGGGGCCCTTCGATTTACCGTCTCGGACTCACCGCGCACTCCCCGAGAAGCAATCCGGCATTCGTTTTCCATATGTATTCCTATCGCATGGAGAATCTTCGTACTACCTGCGGACTATCCTCGGAAAGTCCGATATGGTAAATCGAAGAGTCTCAGTGTTTCCAGCTTTTTCAAAAGAAGCAAAGAGGGAGGAGGAAGCGATCGGCTTAGGAGGGGTGTACTTTTATCGCTCCTGACATGCCTATAGCCCAACGTAGGGCAATAATTGCAACTTCAACGCGTTTCTGCATTGATTCCTTGAGGCATCATAGGGATATGGTAATTTCCTAGAAAAGTGTTTCTCGGTGTCTGCTTGCGTGCTTTGAAGAGAGAAAGAGAGAGAGAGAGAGAGAGAGAGAGAGAGAGAGAGAGAGAGAGAGAGAGAGAGAACCACTTCATTGAATGGCCTGCAGTCGGTTAATTCAGATGTCTCCCCACTGGACGACGGGTCTTCACCGCGACGCGGCCATCACGTCTATCTCGGGCGTCGTGCTCCTCGAGGCCTTGCCCACTCGCTACTCCTTCGGGTCAAGAGGGCCGCCGCCCCCTTCGCGGGGGTGCTTCCCCCTTCCCTTCAATTTCGCTCAGTCGCTGCCTTTCCAGTCCTGCCGAGACCTGCTGCACGGCCTGGAGCTTTGCTTCTCGATCGTAGGTCTTCATCGCCGCCTCAATTTGCGGAGGAAGCGTCGTCATCTTGCTTGCCTCTCTTTACTTCACTCTGCAGTGCACCATGATTTGAGCCGCGGTGGCTCTCTCCTTCGCACACAGTTCGCACACATCACTTTCATAAACACTGGGGCACACGTACGGGGGTAAGCAAGGACCCCATGGAGCTGTCTACTTATCAAAAACTTCGTTACTCCAATACCGTGTTTGCGTCTCTTCCTTGACTTTCATTCCTTCGTCTTTTGGCGCGAATAACTACAACATACAACTGCAACACTTCCAGTCCAACCTTCCGCAGAATCTTAGCTCTCCGTGGCTGGTGTGCACATTCTCTACTCACGTGTCACGCAAGTTGACGTCAGCAAGCACGTACCACGCTAACCCTTGTTCCACGCCTTGCAGCGTGTTGTGGTACCGCGGTGGTAGCGCGGTGGCAACGCACTCGGCTCATATTCCGGAGACCCAGGTTCCATTCCCAATCGCTGTGAAATATGTTTTTTATTTACCCTTTATGCTGCGTCCGTTTTTTGCGCAGGATGATAACAACAAATTCACCAACAACAACGCCGGTTGTTCGCACAGTGGGGCACTTCAGGCTTTCGCCTTTAAAAATCGCTAGTTAGACTGAGAGCTACAGAGCATTCGTGGGGAAGTTGGCTTTGCCGTAAAACTTATTCTGTGTGCTTTCGTCTGTGGACGCCGTACAAGATTCAGTTATTTGTGCTGGAGAGGGGTGTTGGTATAAAATATCACTCAAACACTAAAACGATTCTTCCGGAAATTCTTCGAGGAAATTTCATGTCTTCGAGGTAATGTCTTCGAGGTAATTTCAGACTTTGTTCTTAACTATACCTACTGAGGCGAATATAGATTTGGGGGAAAATAACGCCCTTAACGGTGTACTCAGTATGTGTTATCCCCCTTGTTACGTGTAATGACACACCCGGGCATGGCCGGGAACAACGGCTAGTTTATCAGAAACTGCTGTGAGCACACAGCAGTATCTGAGAATCTTGTGCTCGTACCTTTTCTTGTTACTGCCTGTTTGTTTCTTTAAAGGGATAATGAAAATCCCTACCGGCTACCTGCTATATTAGAACATTTTAGAATTAGAACTATATTAGAAATATATTAAACATTTATGTTTCAAATTCATTGCTTTGTGCATTTTGTTTACTGAAAGAATATACCTCGAAACTGTCCGATTTCTTCTCACTCGCTGAAGCGGCTATGTGCCTCTTAGAAAGGGACAAGACGAGAACTTTTCTTTCAGAGCCGGTAACTTGCGTTTATCGCGCAATTAGAGGAGCGCCAGCCTGACACCGGGGATAACTGAGTTCAAGTGCCATCAGTTCCGACCTCTGTTCTTTAGCATATTTCTTCATTTCCATGACCAGACAACTACAACCATTACAGCAACGACAATTTCTCTCAGAATGGGGTACTTAGGGCTTTAGAGTTAGAAACCACGTAAGTGGACTTGCTATGGCGTAGCCTAGCGATTAAACTTCTGCTTATAGGACTTGGCTCACATCTCGGTGGGAAGGCTATATTTATCGTCTAGAATGCGGTTGAGGTAAGGTTACTTTTAAGGTCATTGGTGCTCCATGCAGCCATTACTAGAGGGGTGCTCCCGCTGAAAGCGGATGCAGCTGCTCACTTTGCCAATTTTTTGGTACCATAGCAGTTTTGAAGAAAACCACTAATTTACTCTCGCGATGCCCAGCGTCAAGCAGGCGATGGTGACTTGGGGTCTGGCCCGGGTTCCTGCCATTGATGAACGTTCCTCCGAGCTCCCAGATTGAATTGGGGCAAGCCGCGTCACGTCACATTTAAATTACTCTTGCCACTCGTCTCGGTGGCTCGGTGGCTATAGTTCCGCACAGTATTGTCTTGGGCGAGTTGGTACATAGCCAATTATCGAAGCGAAGCACAAGACGAGGCACAGAAACACAGAAGACGACACACAGAGCGCTAACTTCCAACATTATTGACACAAAAAACCCAACCACCACATATACAGGGCTTTTATCAGCCAACATACCCCTTTTGAACCAACTAGGTGTAGTTAATATCATAACACCACAAATAAAAAGGCGTATAAATTTAACATTGCCAAAAAAACGACAAAAGTGTCAGAAGTACACCAATAAAAACGATAAAAAAGCACAAACATTACAAATAGGAGGTTGCCAAACAAACGCAACGGCAAGCAGAAAACGCATGCGCGAAAGACACACGCTCCGGACCACAATCCGTAGGTGTGGCCTCAAAAATAAGTCTTTGGCCTCTACGGCGACTGACGCTTTCAAAACCCAACGATCCCACAAATCAGCGAATGGTTCTCGCTTCCGAAATTTCGCGTGTAAGGGGTTTCGGTGCTTGGACACAGCAACACACTTCTCAAAAAGGGTAAGAGAGCAGCCACACGTTTTTCACTTCAAATCAAGAAAGCACCCGTTCTGATAGTAAAAATTCTAGCTAAGCTCCTCTAAGCGGTCGTCAAGGCATCTGCCCAATTTCCCCAAGTAAACCTCGCCGCAACGTAGCGGAATCTGGTACATGACACGCTCAGTGCCCTTAACTAATTTATTCCTGTGCTTCCTTTGCCTTGTATGAGGGCCTTCTGAACTATTAGGCTTTGACAACCGGCTGACCTTTCATAGCTTTTTGGGAGAAGAAAAAACTACTTTTCTGTTGGAGTGAGAAGCTATTTTCTCGAGATTATGGGACAATCGATGCAGGTACGGGATCCCTGCGTCTTTACTTCGCTCCGTTGGCAGCTGGGCATCATCACTTTCTTTCATGCGTGACTTCCTGAGTGTGCACTCAGCCACCGAGTTGGGTAACGTGCTTCTGCCACGCTGACCATCTGCTTTGCAAGGCTTTAGCGCATTTCGTGCCCGCAATACTTCTTCAAGGCGTTGGTAACGCACAGGCTCACGATGCCTCTTTTAACAAGTTTCGAATGGGAAGAGTGATGGAAAGGCAATGGTTTCTTGGCTCTAGTTTATAAGCTCCAGCAAATTGGTTAGTCGTGAAAAGAAAAACATATGTCAAGGAAGCGGATTCTATTCCAGACAGGTAGCTCAAACGTACTTTCGAGGGGCGCTACTTTTGTCTTCACCATGAGTGGAATTTCGTTAGCATATAGTTGGATATCACATGCGGAGCACTCTAGGAGGAAGAGGTAATCATCGACGTACCTTATTACCTTTATGAGTTTTGTGCCTGGGAGTGAGTTTGCTATGCTGGTATCCACTTTAGCTAAGTACAAATCAGTGAGAATGGGTGCTATGCACGAGCCGATAAAGATCTCGTTTCTTTTTAAGTATGGCCTGCCTTCTCAAACAATGCAGGTGGTCCTAAGGTAAAAACTCCAAAGTTCCAAGAAGCTTCTCGATGAGATACCGGTATCATTTGGGAAGGACAAAGCACGAGAACTGTCAATAGCGTCCTCGACACAGGTCAGCAGTACAGCTTGAGGTAGCGAATAAAGTAAGTCATTAATGCATACAGAGAATACCTTTAGCCACTGGTCAGACTAAGAGCTGATGAAGTCCCGAACGTTCGCCGAACTTACAAGCAGGCGTGATTTATGACCAATAGGTTATATCTTTGATAGTAAGTACAAAGGAAGCGCCTTTTGCTTCATGCCATTCTCGGTAACACTCTCGGAGACAATAAGACAGAAGTGCATTATCTTCGCCGAATTTCCGCAAGTCGGCAATATGAGCTTCCCAATACATATTGGTTTATTTTGGTAAGTTAGTTTGATGGAGATAATGGCATGATCACTGCCTAAGTGATTGGCTTGACACGTCCACTTTAGTAGCGGGCAGTTCTTCATAAAGGTGAGGTCCGCTATAGTGTCACGCGTTACGCTATTTCCGATGCGGATATGTTCAGTAAGCTTGTTTCGTAGACAAAATCTATGATCTAGGATGCCTTTCTGTAGGCGCGTGCCTTTCCTGGAATTTGGTGGTATGCCCATCGCATATGTGGTGCGTTGAAGTCTCCAAGTGCTACGAAGCGGGCGTCTCTTGCTATTGTAAGAGCTTTTTGGATGAGAGTATTGACATCGTTTGGTTGGTGGATAGGTAAGCTACACACGGTGAGAAAGAAGAGCGATTTGAATTTGTTTTCGCCGTCAGAATTTCTACAAACGTGTTGGGGGTATCGGAGGCAAGGACATGAGCTAAGACCGGGAGATGCGCTTGTACAAAAGTAGCCGTCCGGTAGTAAGGGTTAGTTGGTAAAGTGCTGTAGCCAATCAATTTAGATTGCGGGACCTTTGTTTCTTGAAGGTCGAATACATCTCTAAGATCAGATGCGATGAATGCTTCTAATTGATGTTGCTTGCTTGTGAAAGATCGGCAATTCCATTGAAGTATGTGCAGCGGAAGGTGGATTGAGTCTTCATGGGCGTCCAGGTGTTGTACTGGTATCCTTGGAAGTGTGTGTTTGTTGGGATGTGTGTGCGGGTAGAAATACGAGCTTGGCTTTTATTATAATCGGTGCGGCAGGAGACGATTCGGGTTTTTGGTGTGGATCATGCTGTGCATCCATGGATTCGTGCTCTTCGTTGGGTACAGAGAATGTGGCGTGTACAGTAGCTACTGCTTGGTGTATGATGTTGGTAAGTGGTGTTACCGCAGCCTTTAACTTCAGGTCAATCTCAGTCACGATGTGTGTTTTGAGGGCAGGAACCTGTTCGGGGAGGCGGTTGTGCAGGTGCAAGAGTTCCATGTGCTGTGCATAGACATATTCGAGTGTCAGTTGTGTTGACTCTGGTTGGCTGTTGGTGGGAGGGGGTAACGGATGGAGCCGTGGAAGAGGTGGCAACAACAGCTAACCAGCTCACAGGGTGGTGGGGCGCTTGCAGGCTGGTATTGGGTAGAGCCGAGAAGTGTGTCCTTGTTAAGCGGCGGAATCGAAGTGGGTGAGTTTTTCGTGGAAGTCTTATCAGTAGTGCGTGTCGGGGCTGTGATGGTGGGACTTGAACGTTGTGGAAATCCTTGTTGGCAGTTGAATGGGGACCGTAGCGTAGTTTGCATTAAACAAATTGTGCGTAGCAGAGTGGTTCACAGTTGCACAGTATCCACAGATGTTCTGAGGTGGTGTAGGGCACACATCTCTTCTGTGTCCAGTCTCTCTCCACAGTTCGTACAGACTTGCGTCATCCGTCTATAAGAAAAGCACCTCAGGAGCTCACATCAAAGTTTGACGTATTATGGGACACGATAGACATCGGTGTAAGTAGAAGCGATCTCGTCTGGCCGATAAAGCGGGCGCGGATCAGGTATGGTTTATTTGGGGCGACCAGTTCTTTGAGAGTCAGCAGGTCAATTTCCTCCGAGACACCGAGGATAACACCTGGCGAGGTGTCCGGGGGCGGCTTCATGTTGGCACGAACTTGGTATGTGGGGGACAGGATGATCAAGGCGGTGATTGGGGATATGCAGTCGATAAGATCGATGTTCTTGGATCCGATGACTACTATGTTCGTCGTTCCTTGATGTATAATGGTTACCTGCGTTTGAAGTCGGCGCGACCAAAGCCGGTGGTTGCGACGAGGCTGTTCGAGATTTGAGATGTGCCCCAGTTTTTGACGACCATGTTTATTACCCCAGGTTTATACCAGGTAGTATTACCCCGATAGACTGGTCGGGAGGTATACGCGGTGTAGGATGTCTTGGCGCTTGCATAGAGGGTGCTTTCTGGTCCGTCTTCGCTTATTTGGAGGCATTGCGTTGCGATCGCTTGCTAATAACATAAATCCGAGGGTTTCTCGGTAGAAAAGAACTCTCACTGTGTGCTGCGAGCACTGTAAGTTCCTCGTCGCTGCAATCCATGGTGGACATATCACCAGTGGCGCTCGCGATATTGCAGGCTGCTGCGGTGCAAGGCGAAGCCGATGTTGTGCCTCGCTGTGGCATCAGGGTTGGCCCTCCGTTGGCGGTGGTGAATTTTTGAATAGATTGGGTGACTGGCTTGTTGAGTGGATCACGATGAAAGTGGTATTACGGAAATACTTGCGTCGTAATGGTTACATTGGTGGCAAAATCAGGTGGCGAGGATGAGATCGTCCGCGGCTGGCAAAGCCAGAAGCGGGAGCTGAAACGAAGAGCGTTTGGATTTGACGGCCCCGTAGCACCGGATCTATAGCACATGCGTGTTTTTGGGGCGATATTATAAAGAACTTTCTATCAGCCGTTGCATACGGTATAGCAGCATTCACATCCTGCCCGTCTCCTCGGAGAAGCTCTGTTGGTTTTGTTTACAGTTATCGTGGTTAAAAAAAGAAACTTGGGTTTTTTTTAAGTTTTACATGTTTCTTCGATCGCTACATCTGTAGACGTAATATAGCAGCGCTCCAACTAAAGCAAACGAGTGAGCAAGGCACAGAGAGAGAGAAATGGAGAGAAAAAGAGAGAAAGAATGATGTATCGGAGTGGTTAGCGCCAACTAAAAAGGACGTGGCTACTCCAAACATTCAAGCTATAAAAACGTAAAGCCGTTCCACTCAATGTGAAAGCTGTCGGAAGTGCAGAGCAGTGATTCGCCATAATGGCCTGCACCACCATCAACCGCTTACTGCTACGTACCCATGCAATTCAAATTTCCCGTGTTCCCACTGCTTGCACGCCACCTTGCCTGATGCAGCGCAGCGGGAGTTCTGTTCTCTTTTTGCGTTTCTCTCCGCACGTGTCGGCGTTGCATTGCCACATTTTGCGTTTACTATCGTAAAAACCAACCCAACGGGCGTCCTTAACTAAAGGAATGTGGGCACTGCCGGTTAATTCCGTGTATTTTTTCTCAAATGTACCTATAGTTTTGTTTGCGCTAAACGAGAAGATGTAGGACCCCCGCCGGCGTTTCACGAGTTTGGAACGCTTTGGAATATATAAACCGCTTGGCTTTCGGAGCCTCTGGGGTACGCCGCGAACAACAGTGTTGCCCCGGGACGCCGCCTTAGTGCTCTATATAATTGGCTTGAGGGAGCGAGCTAGGACGACAAAGCGATCGCCTAAAATGCTATGAACTTAAATGTAGTGACTGGCTTAATAAGCCAAAGTTTCGTATGGGCGAAACCCCAATCAAAGCAAGGAATAGTATGAATCACAAACAGTGCCTATGGCTCGCCAGTGAGCGGGTGCGGTTTTTGCTGTTTGTTAAAAATCGTGACAGACGGCTCCCACAACGATTTGTAATATGGGCGTGACAAGAGGTTGCTGAAGAGGGGGCAGGGGTGACTTGGGGACTTTTACTACACCCTTGCCGCCTTTTCCTTCACTGCGTGAGCGGGACAAATTGAAGGCAATGGTGTAGTCAATCACAGTCCTCTAATCACAGTTACGCACAGAGGAAAACTTCAGGCACTATGGTCTTAATTGCCACTATTGATGGTTAAAAAGTTAAACTTACGTTACTTATTTAAAACCACCTTAGTTTTAACCAGGACAACAGAAATGTATATTCTAGTTCCGTCTACCCACAACTGTGGCCGTTGCATTGCATTGCATTGCATGGTTGCAAGCTTCAAGCAAACCCCATACAAGAAAACAAAAACAAGTAAACTTTTTTAACGAGATCGTAAGTTTGTCAAAACCATTGCTAATTATTTTTTAGCATGAACACATCAATTTCAAGATAACAATTATTAGTTATTTTGAATACAGAAAGCATTATCAATATTACCTTTAAATTAATCGTACGTTCGCACAACATAGAGGTACAGACCTTGTAGCCAGTCAACTGCGGCCCACTTTGTCTAGTTAGTGTGTGCAGTCGTGTTGACGTGTTTTCTTAACTTTTATAGGTATTATTACTCAATCTCTAACTTAAATCACGTCTATAGAAGTTTTATAGGGTGATGTCTTCCCTCCCGAACCACACGTGTATTTGTCCGCCTTATAAAAGACCGCGTCAAAGGTTTTCGGTGACAATGCGGCCGAACAAAGTGTATTCGTGTTGGGAAGCTGAAGAGTGGAGTAAAGGGGATTTTACGTTGCGAACGTCGTTTCTACTAAGTTGAGTACAAATGTTATATCAATATGTACGTGTTTCGAGCGATGTGTTGTGTTTATCGGTCAGTAGGTTACAAGACCCCCAGATCATTTGCTCTCAAAGCATACGTGGCATGGCATACGTGCTGGACGTTCTCTTCGATTTATCAGTCCACTGCTTCCGCAAACAGCTAGCATCAAACGACGCTTAACCTACACCTTGGGTACGATACTCGTGCTGTAATATAGGGCTACTCATTATGTCACATCACGGGTTGTCCTTTACCACGGTAGCCGGTGTGTGTTTCCCACATGTGAAAAACTGCATTTGCTGCTGTGGATACAAGTCAATAATTCGCGTGTACGTCACAATGCTGTGACCGGTCCGACCCGGTGGATATCCGCTGTATACCAAGAAATAACTTGTACAAGTGGTTCCACAGAAAAACATGCGAAAAAGCATACACTTGATTCGCCGGGAGTAGGTCACGACGGGCTTCTATCGCAGAAAGTTAGGCGAGTTTTAAGGTCCCATCGGCCAAAACCCGCAGGCCGCACTGCGACTAACACGGAATGGCCGGTAGGCGCTGACTCAACTCAAGATTTGCATCACAGAATGGAACTTGCGAAGGCAAGCCAGGCAACGCAATGGAGGAGACCGATATAGCAGCAGACGCCAGGCACTAATGAAAGCTATTAATACGGGTGGGCGGTTAGTAGCCGGTCGTGCAGATTAGTTTTGCAGTGCCATTGGGGTATATCATGCATGCCCTAATCCCAGCACCTGTGCACAGAAGTACAGTAGAATCTCGATAAACAGAAATCCCTCAAACGGAATCGCCGCTTAAATGCAACAATAGCCTCTACGTTGGTTGGTTTTGTATTGAAATAACGCAAAAAGCTCTCGGAAATTGGAACTAAAATTTTCGCGTCACCACGGAAATGGAACCAAAAATGGAACGAATTGTGAAACCCATTGGCATGAGAATCAGCTTTTTACAGTTCTGGCTGTTTTGTTTTTGTTTTTTCCAATGTCCTTTTAGCCTCGTTGTCATCGTAACCTTCGTTTCATTAGTTAGTGGTCAGCAGTGTTAGCGCAACAAATGCTACAGTGCAGTTCTTGTTCCAGTCATTCGGGCTCGATGCAAGAGGCCGAGGTGAAAGGGCTCAGCTTCGGCTGCGTGGTCGTGCCATCGTCATGCTACTCCTGCTTCATTATCTCGTTGCCCTCTTCTATATTCGGTGGCTCGTAACCAAAAGTGAAGTGGAGGTCTCTAGCCACCGTGAAAATGCACTCGGTAGAACTCAAACAATAAATTATCAGTGGCTTAGCTAGGATATACGTAGCTTGAGCTAAAGTTCAGCTCGCTAATCTTAGCTTTACTGGTTGTCTAGGATTAGCTCAATTAGCATGCTTACTTCTGCTTCGATGACACACACATGGCATACACATTATGTGACACATGAATATTTATCAAGCGGCCCCGGCGCAGCGTTCACCAATCGCCCCACAGCTGGCTGGTTCCACAGGTGCACGCCGGTGATGCTGCAAAGTACGAGCCATCGGTTCCAAACACGGCTACTCCTCGCATGATCATCAAGTAGATTGGGCCCCCACGTACGGAACGGAGGTCGGCGAAGACGCTGGGCGCGTGGGGTGTGTGAGAGACGACGGGCAACGAGCAACGATCTGTTCGCCGTGGGACGTCACTGCTCCTCGCGCATGCGTAGCACGACTCGCCAGGAGCCACCCGAAACAGCTCAACCTCGGCCTTTGTAGTTCACGCTATAAAAATATTGACGCATTTTGTACTGCACAGCGAGCCATTGTTGTCAAATCAACTTTGTGATTTCTGTACCTAAACCTCTTGTAATTTCCTTGCTCTCTGAAGTCTATCAGCTACATTCATTTTCTAGTGCTTAAAGTTCCGTGACATGGTATTAAGGGTGTGTACGCAAAAACATATGAACTTTCACATCTATCTCAGTCAATGAAACTCCTGTTAAACGGAACTAATTTGATCGCTCACTTGAAGTTCCAGTTATCGAGGGTCTGCTATACTAACTTCGTGTAGTAAACAACATCTCTGCAGTGCCTCACAACCGCCCACCTGCCGTAGAGACTGATGCAGGCGTAACCCTTTTTAACTTACCTATATGTCTAGTTATTCTCTTGTTACAGGTGATTCCAGTTAATCTGGCCCTCCTGAAAATGCTCATAGGCATGAATGGCTCACGTTTTGGCTGTGGGAAAAAAATGCTGGCCGATGCACAAGCACTTGTTGCTGTAGCATTTTGTGACCTCTCGACAGTGCGCAAGTCCAGCGAAGCCTCTTCTGTCGTAGAACAGTGTGGCTCTAGATGTGGTGCTTCGAAGCGCAACTGAACATGCATCTTTCAAGCCAGTAGTGCTCCTAGCTGAAGCCAACAGTTTGAAAGATATACAGATATGCGAGCACAAAGGTACTGCTTATCTGTTAAGCATCGGTCTCTGCACCATGTGGACGGCCGTCGATGCCGCATCGATGTCCCTCCCCACGCCCTTTCGTGAAATGCACAATTTTGTCTCTCATTGTGAATATTTCAAAACACGCCTAATGTGTCCGTTGTAGTTATTTTCAGCATATTAATACTGATTTTCTTAACTACTTACCCCTTGCCCAAGCTCGATCCGTAATGTACAAAACCTCATTTTTTGGCACGGTTATGAACACCTCGTGTTATCAATAAATTCATGGCTGTGTGGAGTACGTCTTGTTGCCCATGTGTTTACCTTCTGTGCACTATGTTCAAATATTACTTCAAAAGAAAACCCCAGCACCTGGATTAGACTGCAATTTTTTGCAACACGCCAGCGCCGACATGGCTGAAAAGGTGCGTAAGCTGAGGTGGTGCACTCCCGTTGTAGATCTGATGCAGTTCACATTTCTGTACTTTCGCACCTCTGTGCATGTCTTTCACTGATCAAGATGGGCATAATCTGAACTGCTGCAACGTGTCATGCGAAAAGTCACCGTGCATGGCTTTTAACCAGGTGCCTACAACAGGGGACCATGGCATACATGTTAAAAGTGGGCGTCGGCTTTGCGATGTCGTGATGACAGATCGGGGAAGTCTTCTTTAGGCACCCGAGGTTTTCGAACATTCTTAATTAAGCAGTAATTGTAATTGAAACCGAAAAAAAGTAGCACTGCAGGTGTGAAGAAGCCTGCTTCTTCCCTTGCAATCAGATTCAGAATTAGTGGGCCGTGTGAACTGACCTCATGTAAAACATTTTCTCTGCCCCATGTTGGATAACCAGCCGAGTTTGATAACAGAATAAGTGGTATGGGGATCCTTGCATGGCAGATTAAGACAGATGTCCTTCCTAACACCAGCCAAACAAGTTGCAATTTGTTTTAAGCAGGCAGAATAACTTTATAGTGTCGGATGCAGTATGGTAATCGGTCTTATTTTCAGGTTAACTCGAGCAATGGGGTGTGCGCATTGGCTGCTCGACTGCATCGGTGGTACCTGTGCGATGGCACCAACTCCATTTGTATTGTTGGATAGGTGCGACAGCGGCGCATATAACACTGTTCACTTCATGCTATCAAACGGCCGTTGTTCGAGTTAGGAAAATTTCTCCCCCCAAGGCGGCGGTGATATTTTATTTTGTGGGGGTCTCTGAGACGAGAAGCTGATATCACCGTGCCACTCCGGCCTGTTGCGCGCCTCTTGGCGTATAAGAGACGGTGAGGTGCTCTGGTGAGTGTTCTGATGCAATTAACACTTCACGGTTGTCCACCTGGGGTCCCAGTGAAGCTGAGCAATTTTCCCAAGGGCCTAGGTGGAAATGAACGCGAGGTTTGTACGTGATAAAATTTGGTGCGGTGGCGACGCGAAACATCCAACCTGCGGCGCGAAAGGCCCTAACTGTGATTTTCGGGTGTTTTTTTTTCAGTTTATATGAAGTGGTACTTATAGCCGAACTAAGATCATGGACACACTATGTCTACTTCAAAAGCAGTGCAGCGACAAGAGAAAAAAAGAGCGCTAAAGTTTCTCACTCCATACATCTTCGTCCCTGCACTGTTTTCGAGTTGCCAATTTGTGGTAAGCAATGTCAAGCTTCAGTATGTTATCACGGTACGCACATGATAATTAGAAAACAGTCGCAGGCAACGAAGCAGTAGGATTCCCACAGTTGCCTGACAAGTGGCATTGCATGTACGCGCGTTCACATCAAAACACTGAAAGTAGCCGAGGTTGAGTCTGGGCACTCAGTCTGGTCCGTCGCATCCATCAAGCATGCCGGCAAGCTTAATTAAAGAAAATTTCAAGCACTATATAATGTGTCGAGTGTGTGACGAGGTGGAAGGTGAAAGCCTCGACGCCGCATCGTCAAGACCTGAAATGAAACGGGCACCACAGATTCGGTACTTATTAGCCGCATCATTGATAACTGGTTTGCAAAGTCATCACATGCAGTCGCAACCATATTCCAGCACTACCCAAGGCCTCGCCTCAAAACCGAATAAAAAAGAAGGGAGAGAAAAAAACCACGCAGTTGGATTAGTCGTGTGGCTTGCTTCAGGTACGCGGTTGCAGAAAGCGCAAACAGCGCATTACGGAATTTTGAAGCAAAAACAATGCTTGCTACTTCATACGGCAAGAAATTTGCGAACCCTTGAATCATGCAGAAAAAAACACCGCCAACACGAACGCTTTTGCAAACGCCATGTCACAAACTTTGTTTTGCGTCGGGAAACGCACCACCCGCCCACCAGAATACAAATGTACAAAGTGCGATGGCACCACCGAGCAGGTAGCCCCACCATACGGTTGAAAGCAAGGGGAATTCACCGTATACGAAAAAAGCGTTTGGGGCATGAGCTAAGAAAATTATTCATTCACATTCAAACCAGTAATTTTTTAAATCTTTTTAACGCACCTTTGTCTTTTCATGTAAGACGCTGCTGAATAATTTCTTGTGTAATAACCATAAAGAAGCACAGGCATTTTTACCAATTTAGTTGAGCAAGTCGCCCTTAATAAATACATTTGAATGCCAGGTATTGTTTTCTTCGCATTCCGCGAGAAGTTTCTTCTTACTTCTATGGATGGCACTGTCCTTAAAAGATTACAAATCTACGATATTTGGAGAATTTGGTGTATGTGTGGCCTTTTCTTGGATTTCAACAATTTCTGTGCGGGAGTGAATTCTTGAATGTGTTCATTGCAGAAATGTCTCTTTGGCATACATTTTAATTTGTTACAATATTCCAGTTGCAATGATTTTGACGTGCAGATACCAATGTAGCGTGCTTTTATTGCGCCGCATCCGTGTTGTCCGCCCCCAGCCAGTCGGAGCTCACTCAAAGGTGGTGCTCAAATGGACAATGTTGAGATTTCTACCTCAAGTGGGGTTAACGCAGGCTCAGCAAATGCGAAGTTTCTTTGGGTGCATGTTATCTTAAAAAATTTTACTGTCCCATATAGGGTTGGAAGCAATGACACCAGAAGGCTTTTATGCCGGGGGTAGAAAAGGTTTAAACAGATAGATTGTAAAAATAAGACGTGTGTAAATATTAGATGCAAAGCATCTCATGGTGGAGGCTATGTCCCTCCCTTGTCGCGGTCGTTGTTGTTGCGCCGTCCCAACCCCCACTCCGCTTGCTCGGCTTGCTGAACGCCCAGTCCGTTCTATGGCTCCTGGAGTGACAGTTTTGCCGGTGTCTTCCTGGGCCGGCACGAGATGAGCACGCTTCACGCGCCTTCGAGGTTTCATCGTCGTCTGCAGTGGCGTGCGTCGGCGAGTCTCGCGGGCCGTGATTACAAGCAGCCCACAACCACCCGGGGAACGTGCATCGACCTCACTTTCAGCGACTTTAGGGTTCATCCACTACAACAGCCCTTGACTTTACATTTCAGAGACAATAAGACGGTCATAAACAAAGCGGAACACCAACTACAGCTCCACGGGACCTACGTTGAACATGATGATGATAATGCATAAATAAAGACAAGTTCATACCTCGTACAACGTCTCTCTCCCTCTCTCCCTATAATGCCTCTCAACTCGAGCAGTCCCCACCCCCTCCAATAAAATTGCACCATCTTCCCATAGGGGAACCATGAGTAGTATGCGAAACAACCATGGGGCCAACGCAATTTCCCATTTCGTAATTACGGTAAGTGAAAAGTGTTGTAGTTACCATGAAAACCAAACGGTAATTATAACGGTAGCTACGTACCTCACCTCACAGATATGCAATTTCCCATTTCGTGGTTACGGTAAATGCAAAGTGCGGTTGTTGCAACGGAAACCAAACGGTAATATAACGTTAGCTACGTACCTCAACCTTACGGAAACGACGAACTGAAAACTAATGGGCACTTGAATCGACCCCATGCCGGCTTCGCATAGTATTCAGGGTTCTCCTGCGGGAAGATGGTGCAAATTGTTTTGAATTCCTACCCCAAAACTAGATTCTGTAACATGAAACAAGATAAAGTGAGCGCGCTTGTTTGCACATTACAATTGCGATCAATACCGTTGGGTGATTGCATACTAATGATTTAAAATATTCATCATGTGGAGATCTTGGGTGTAGATTTTTCCTCTATACAGGGATTACACATAATGGCGGTGGTTCTGACTGCAGTGCTCGTGGCAAGAAGAACGACAAATTTTATCTCGACATTCTGTGCATATAATGTATTTATTCCATTTCTGGAAGCTGTTCCTCAAATAAGAGTAAATCTATTTTTCCTTCACGGACTTACGTTTTTACGAGCGCCTGTCCGTGTCCATAAAAATACCGCTTTTTAAATGCACAATCCAGCTGTTTATTAAACGGAAGGGGCTGCTTTTCAGATTTTCGCATAAAATTATTTTCAGGTTGTTAATCACATTTAAAATTCTCTTTTTCCCATACCCTGAACAATACTGCATTATAGAGCGTATGTCCAATAAGAAAGTACGTATAATTTATTCTGTGTTTTAGCACACATTAGCACGCCATAAAAAAGGGGATTTAAAAAACCCTAAACATTTTAAACTGTTTTTTCAGTAGTGTAAAGTCAATGTAAACACCTCTTCAGTTCTGCAAAAAAAACACACACGTTTGCAAATATCGGTAAAAAGACTTAGGACTGGAAATGCAGTGTTTTTGAGAATTTTAATAAATAAATGAAACAACAGCACTGCTTTACGGGAATTAGTGTCTATTTATTTCAGATTTGCTTTTTTGAAACGCGCTGAAGAACAATGTCCTTTGTGTTCTTGCGTGCGGCAATGAAAACAGACTTCCGTCACCGCGCTAATACACATGCCACCGCAACGAAGTCTTACGGAACGCAAGTACGCAGAAAAAGGTGGTCATTTCTCAATGAGCTTTGATCTTGAATTGATTCGTCAGACCTGCGCGGCTGAACACACTGAAAAGTCTGCCTGCATTGTCTAGAGTGGCGTAAGGAGAAAGGTAATATCAACGCACGGCAGGTCAGTTCCCCATTGGCAGTGAGGTGTGGGAGGGAAAGGGTCATTCACCGAGTGGGCCTGAGTAGACCCGTGTCGCCTAAGATTATTTGTTAAATCCAGGTTGCGTCACCGGTTGTACTTGTTCGAGAGTCAGCGTACGATTTCAATTGGCTTTCTATTATCTAAGCTATAAAGCAATAAGACTGCCTTTCTCTTAGTCTTAAGATTACTCATTATATAATGTCCGCAGGTGTTGGGAAGGGTGTGTTTGGAGTTTGTGAGACATGTGTTTTTAGGTAGTAAACAGATTCTTGGTATTGAAAAAGGTTTTTCCATTCATCTAGTCGCGGCTTCAGCCACGGCTAAAGATTTAATTATAGTTGAAGGACTTTGTAAAAAAACACGAAGAAAAAAAGCCGCACGGGGACGAACTGCATGGCAAATATTCGTTGTGCTACCACAGTAAGCTGAACGATACCCCGAATTTGGAAAAACACTATGAGGAATCAAGAATTTGGATGTTTGCGGATCGTCTGCGAATGCCGCTCAAAGTCAACTTGGGAATATGAAGTCCGCCTTAAATGCTTACGAAATCGAGATTTCTCTTTCAAAAAAAAAAAACTCTATACTTTAAAAAAGATATCTTTTTTCCTTTCAACCTAAAAATTTGATTGTGGGCTCAGTCTTCGCAGATAGACACTATTTGAAGGGCATGACTTCAGCGAGGTCAGCTTTGCGTTTTCTTAAAATAATTTTTTAGTACGGTGGTTTCGCGAGCGCATAATGCATACCACCACGGTGAATTGTTGGGTGCATTTCACCGCAATCTGCGAAGCACACGTAGGAAATTCTGTTTTGCAAAGTCTTTCAAGGTTCGATGATTGAGATGCGACAGAAATGATTCCCCGAATAAACAATTCTCCTGAGAGCTGGTGGGGCGTGCTGTTTAACACACCTTTGCCCCTTTTTGTCGTTCGAGACATCTATAAAAAAGCGATACAGGTTGCGTGAAATACCTGTGAAACGATAGTTTCTGGATTTCACGTTTCCATGTATTTTGTTACGGATAAAGCTTTTTTTCGGGGAAGAGGGATGGTGTTGTTACACCCAAAATAGCCGTGGTACCTCTGCTTCCACACTAGTCCCATACTGTCATCTTGGACAACTACACTGAACCAGCTGCGCCCTAAAAGTTTCGTAGAAAAGAAAAAATTTAGAAGGGTTGACACAGAACAACCGTCAATGCTCACCCAGAGTGCACGGTTTGGCTAGTTCGAAATCGAGAGCACCTTCGGCTGCGAGAATACGGCGTGTGGCCTGTGCGACTTCACTTTCGTGCTCGTTTAGAGTGAAATGTTTGACATGTTTCTCGAGGTATATTATAGTGGCCCATCATTTTGAGCCACCCGAGCGCAAGTGTGGCATTTTGTACTTCACGTCACGTGATCTCCTGCGGGGAAGCGTCGCAGCTCCGCGCGGTCGTGGCCTCGTGGCTGGAGTACCACATTACTGGGCTGTGGCTGAATAGGTGCTTTGCCGGCGTTTGGTCCCTCATTCTCGCCTCAGATGGCGTGCCGGCTGGCCATCAGAGCGTGCGTGCCAGCGCGAAGGACCAGCTGAATTCAATCGTGCAGTCAATAAAGCAAAATGGAATGCTAAGCAATCTCAAACACGGGCAAAGTCACGGGCAACGCGTTCTAGGGGAGCTTGCCAAGTAGACAAGCATGCAAAGATTGAAGCGACTGCCGCATCCGCTGTCGTTAAGCCACGCGAACATTAAGGAGAAGCAGACGAATAAATAATAGCAAAGAAAGCCTCTAGGTCTTAGTGGTTACCTGAGCGGCAGTGGCGCAGTGGTTAAGGCGTTGTGCTGCTGAGGCCAAGGACAGAAGTTTGAGGTTGGAGGCAAAAAGAGAAAACAACCGTTTGTCGACGCTTCATCGCAGGTTAAACATCCCGAGGTGGTCAAAAATAATCCTGAGTTCGTCACTACCGCGTGCCTAATAGCACGATTGTAGCGTCGGCCCGTGAAGCCCTAGAATTCAAATTTGACTCTGCAATTATTACACCCTAACCACTTCTTCTCCGAAAGTTGAATGCTGGAAGATAAAATATACCACCACAGCAGAAAGATGTGGGACCAATGGGGATTAGATATATTCTATAAGGACATATTAGTTCGATATATCCAATAGTTCCATATAGCCGAACACGCCTATAACGAGCTTATTGTTACGAGTTTGAGATCCGCGGGAGCTCCCCCACTCCCCCCACCCCAACTCCGCCATCCCCGCATGCAGAAAAGAACACAGTAAAGTAGCCATTACCACACCCAAAATAGTCAATTTGTTGCAAGTAATAAACCTCCTCTCCGCCTTAACTGCCTATTTTGCAAAAAAAAAAACGGTGATTTTTGTTTTCACTTTCGTTTTGGCAGCTTTAACTAGCATAGCATTCTCTACAAAACATTGTTTGCACCAGTTCGAGTCCGCGTCCTACAAAATCGAAGAAGCATTGTGGGAGCACATCGACTGCCGAAAGCGCTTCGTTATAAGCGTCGGACGGCTTTCAGTCGCGACATTATCGGGAACATTGGCGAGATCTTACCGGAACATTAATGTTTTTCCCTTTTTTTCCCTCAGTTCACGGATGCTGGTGTCTTGGTCCCGACTCGCTGAGTTGGCGGGTTCCGTCGTGAGTCCAGCGCTTCGAAAACAGTTACGAAACGTGTCGGGGGTCACGTCGATCCGTGCAAGGCGCAATGCCTCAGTCGCGGCTCTTGCTCCGTGGTCGCGGCCAATCCGCATCTCAATCGTCGCTCCGAGACCATGCATTTCGGCGGCCATTCTCGGCTCGCAGAGTTCGATATATCGGATGTGAACTTCGTTACAAGGAATATGTTTCCCATGTATTTCCGTAACTGAATTATTTTTGTTCGATATATAGCATAATTAGCTTTACCCGGGTTAGTTATATGCGGGTTTGACTGTAGCGCGTATGTGTTATTTAACCAGCAGTAAGCTTGATAATCGAGCTATTCCTAGACAACCAGGAAATCTAGCAATAACCACCTGGACCCCAAGTCACGCTACGTATATCCTGGCATAGCTGAGCTAAGCCACTGCTCTTTTTTTAAATGAACAATTCCACTTCCGCTTAGTCATAAAAACATTTTCCAGGGACAAAATCATGGTGTTTCTTCCGCCGGTACCACACGGATTACATAAAAATTAAGAAAATTGCTAAGGGTATTAGTGCTGTTCCTTATTTGGCTTTACCTCTACTCATTGTACCAGTCTTTCCCTTCTTTCCCCAGTCCCACTTGCAGTGTCTCTTATACCTTTCACTCAGTGCGCGCGCGACGGAGGCGACCGCCTCCCGCCGGACATTCGCGAGTTGATCGGCTCCCCGGAGCACGGCAACCAGCTCAGGGCCGTCCAGCGGCTCGAGGAAGCTCTGGCGCTGCAACGGCGAAACGAAAGCCAGCGCCCCTCGCCTCCCGGCCCCCGCGGGGGTCGAGCGGACGGCGACGGCGGGGGCGATCCGAGTAACCCGCGCTGCCGGCCGGGCACGACGCCTCGGGCTCCACCCGCTACCTAGCGCAGGTAGTTAGACGAGGTGCGGCGAAGCCCTGCGTGGCCTGACCCGCACCTTTCTCGCAGGACGAATCAATACAAGTCATTTCTCTCTCTCTCTCTCTCAGTCCTGGTCACTTTGCCCTCCTGTGCGCTTCACTGAGGCTTCACACTGACAAGGATAATGCATGTTTTCGCGAAATGAGACCACAGCTGGAAGGAAAGGAAGAAAAAATACTGGTTTTCTAGAGCGAGCTTTCCCTTCAGCAGTGTTCGGTGAATACCGGAATGAGTTGCCAAAGCACTTCTTCCTAAAGCTAACCTTTTAGCCTCTTACTAAGGTCGACGGTAGTTCACCCACCAGATACGGCTCGAAAGCAAACTTTCGCTTATGGGAGTAATGATCGTGGGTGAAGTGCATACAAATTCAAACCTTCCCGATTGTCGGAATCAATCCATGGTCCCTTGTGTCATACAGCTGATGTGTACCCCATTCCGGCCTTCAGGCATGGTCGAGGCAGTTTGAATATACAAAGGGGGGCATGGACGAACAAAATAAACAAACATAACCTGCGCCCCTCCATCTAACGATGTTTACTACCACACGCATTACCACAAATTAAAAGTGGCCGACCATTACTATACACCCTAATACGAAATTGGTGTGCAGGCGAACTGCAGTGTTTTTTGTGACGGCGCATCCCTGTTGCATCTCAAGTAGCGTTAGTGTTATCAGCGAACTCACAGCGGCATGCGCCACCGTGCCGTTATCAGAGCGAGTCGCCGCCGCCCAGCACTGTATGAATCGTGTTGTCACGTACTTCAGAGGAGGCAGTCAACGAGGATCACCCGAAGCACATCCACTGGTTGCCTCACTCGTTCTTCAGCACTCACTCGTGGGTTCTTTCTACGAAAGCGATGGTGAGGCCAAGCGTTATCGAGGTGAAGAGCGTCTGAAGAAGTGGACCACATCATGGTCGAGCGCACGAAGGCACACGCTGCTGCAGCGTTGGCTGGCAGCGCATTACTACCGCCCTGCCCAGCATGTCTTACTGCCTCCCCCTGACATTTTCGCCATGCGTCGCCCCACCAAGGACCCTCTCATGCGGGGAAAGCCTACTGTCCCCATCCTCTTACATTTTCACCACGCTTTCCTCAGTCATCTCTTTCTTTCTTTGTTCGCTCGGTTAGAAACTGATGCCGATGCCAAAGAACCGTAGGTGCCCTAAAACTGCTGTGCACCAAAAAGGTTGGTTTGCTTCTGGGTTGTTCATATGGGGTCGCCTTAATTTGGGAAAGCTTCTCCTTCCCCTGTCGTTGTCGTTTTGATGGAGGGGTAGTGGATTTTCTTTAAGCACCTTGGGCCAGAGTACGTCATTTCTGTGTTATGTCGGTTTGTTTGGAAGTTTTTTATATCCGCTTTCAGACTGACAAGATCCGGTTGAAATGTCGCCTTCCACCAGTAAATGCCTTTAGGTTCACATAATTAGGTGGCGATAGAGTATTTATTAAAAATACATTTGTGTTGCTATGCAAACTTTAGCGGAGTGAATTCGTTACAGTTGCTATACAAGGAAATAAAACAACTACCAGAATGCAGTGCCTCGAAGAACCCGTTAAAATAATGAATGGTTCCGAATGTAATTATTGACAGAACAGAACAATGGAGTGTCGGCGGTTGGTTAATCAACATCACGGCTTCACCAATTTAGCACAGCCATGGTCGCACATCTCGCGATTGGCGCAAAAACAACGTGACATCGTCCAACAGACCACCTTCATTCATGAATAACACTTACATAAGCAAGGTAGATTTCAATGGCTAGAGAGTTTGGTACATTTACCTGGTGATACTACCAAATATTTCGTAACAAGGGCATAAACCAGCTTTTAATGCATCCCACACGTCTTCTGATGTACAAAATACCAGGCATAAGGTTTTCGTATTGGCCCAGGTAACGTACAAAACATTTGCTACGGTCTATTTCGCGCCGTCTGTAGAACATTGCCTCTCGCGAATGCCCGTTTCCAATGGAACCAGCAGAGATGCCTGAGGGACGTCCGCAGGCATACGCCAGACCAGGGATCAGGGAAGACAATAAGAGTCCTATAGGAACGCTAAATACAGCGGCATAGGACTGCTACCTTGAAAAGACTGTACAAAGCACCTAGATTATTTCGTAAAAGTTCGCGAATCAGCGCTGTCATTTGGATAGTGCTCTGCCCGCAGCCCGCGGAATGGCATGCGAGCCCGAACGGTGAGAAAAGAGCAACACTTGAGGAATTCCATGGTTTGTCCAGTTGACGTCCTTCGAAAATGACTGTTTCGAGCGAGGCCTGGTTGGCTGAAATCAGACAATTGATTTTGTCGGATCACATTCGTTGCCTCGAACCTTCGCAATCATTTCTGCATTCCGACTGAAACGGACGCAAAATGTATATGTTAAGAAGGGGCACAACACCGGAGTCCAGCCAGGAAAGTTGTAAATATCGGCAAACGCCTAAGGTAATTTTACACAAGTGGGGTTGGCTCTAAAAATATTGCGTAGTAACCATGTTATTGCGTGGCCAAATGACGACGCACACCGAAAAACGTTTCTCTTCTGTTCGAGATAGTCCATTTGAAAAACGCACAGAAGAAGCACGGAGTGCCGAGAGTACGTGTAATGAGCTCCCTTCGCGTCGTGATGGCGCAGAACCCGGTGGAGTGTCAGTCGAAATGCGAGTTTCCTGCTGCTATTTATTGCTCCTCCGCCTTGGCCAGGTTTCGCGCAAACCCCTCCTCGGATCGACGAATGGAAAGGCTGTTTTCGTGCATTTTTAATCGTGTTAAGTGTTAATGAGTACAGTCAAATACAGTGTTGTACAAGTTCCGCTAAAATAGGAACGAAAGCTTGTTCCTCGTTCCTTCTGAATTTTGAAACGAGTTCCCGTTAGAAGTTCCTTTATTGCGAAAGGAACGCGTTCCGTTTCCAGTTGGAAAATTGGAACGTGTCGTTGCTTCAACGTTATATTCGATTTAAAAAAAATTAAAATATCGGGTCTGACAAGTCTGAGGCAAAATAGAGTTAAATCTCTCATCGAAATACGTATATTACACGAACATGAAAATACCGGCAGTGGATTATCTGGAGATAAAAAGAGCACGAAGGAACGCTCCTTCAGAATTTTTTCAGGAAGCACCGGAACAATTCCAGAAATATCTAACTGCGTTTTTGGTGCTCGTCCATTATAGGTGGAGCACATATAATATACCCAGCAAGGCTCCTGTGCGTCAGATGTACAAATACAGAGCTACTTGCATGCCGGAAGATGATTAAATTTCTCTCATTATAAGTCGTGCCGAAAGCAACAATACATAGGCCTCTAATCTATGCTGACCCAATATTACAGTTATTTAAAATACTGTACAGGACCCTTTGCAGGATTTGATTAAGGGGGGTTACAAAAATGCGAATAAGAAAACACAGAAAAAGTAATGAATACGGGGTTGGCAATAGAAGTTTGAGTCGGAAAATGAAAACAAGAAAAACGATTTGTCAACAGCGTATTGATACCAGAAATATACCCACAAGAATTACAAGGTATACTGGACGTAATCAGCGTAGTAGATAAAGAAAACAATCAAAGATACCCAAATATGTGGACGCGGCGCACAAATAAGTTGCTGTGGTTAGGAATAGTCATAAGAGAAAAAACGGAGGGCCTAATCACATGCGCTATAAAAAATATAGCTGAACAACAAGTGCGACGCTAAAAATCAAAAGAAACCGGAATAAATGCGAAATTAATACAAACAAACTAAAACACATGCTGTGGCTGAGAAATGACCGATTCTTTGGTTCTTCAAACAGGAAAAAGTTAAGTACACAACAAATTTACGGGAAATGGAAGATGAGAAAAAGTATAGCATGAATCAAAAAATGGGAAAACATTTAGTTTGAAAAAATGCCGGAATTCATAGTCGCAACTTAGTACAGTCCCTTGTTCGAACTAAGCAAGAGCTGAATCTCTATGTTTGAGTCAGACAGACGAACCCGATTTTTTGTCAGCACTTGGTTGACAATGCTAAAGAGCTTTTCCACGAAACGCTTGAGCGTAATGTCGTGTTGGGCTTGAGGAAAAGTTAGTGCAATCCCTCTAAGTTTTTCATCTTCGACAGCAGGTACTCCACTGATACCAGAAGGCACCGCGAAAGCTCGTCCTGTGCCTCGGCAGGAAGCGTTTGGTGACCAAATGAAAAGAAATCCTCGAGCGTGGAAAAGGTGGCAAAATCTTGCTGGATATATCGGTCACCGCAGCCAGCTCTATCTTGATGTCTTTGGTCGCCTTGTCTCGCATTGAACTGTGGGGCATCCATGATACCTTAAACCTTGTGAGTAGGCAACTTGCGACAACAAGCTCGCGCTTTACTTTGAGGTGTCCAAACCTGCAATCCCCAACAATTCATTAGAAAAGAAGCATATTCAATGGAAGATGCTGACATCGCTTACCTCTCTTCAATCCCGTTGAGAGCTGCACTTGCCAGAGGGCCACAATATGTCAGTGGCGTCATGGCCTCGTGGTGGGTTCGCTTCTTCAGGATAAACAGGATCGGAAGAAGGTAACCAAGGAACATGTGTTCCTGTCGCTGAAGTACGTCCGGCACGCAGGAGAGTGGCTTCATGACAGGTGAATGATAGCGAGTATTGCACTTTGTTAACCACGGCTTTATTGACCACGTTTTCGCCAGAGGGATCATGATGTTTCACGTTTCTCGTTACGTCTCATATTTATTAAAACAGCGTTCTGCGTAAACATAACTGAAAGCTTCGCTGTACGTCTATTCCCACCTATGCGTGAGATGCGCACATTTATGTCTTCCCACAAGTTTCCCCCTTAGTATAATCGAATAAACGTTCTTTCTATCTATCTCCCTCCCTCTCTCTCTCTCTCAGCTTGTCTGGCAGAGAAACCTCATTTCAGTAGCGCCGTTATCCCGTTGTTCTCTGATGGCACACAGCTTTGTCTCCCGCTCATCGTTGTGGGCGCCGAAGCCATCGCAGCTACTGTGAAGCGCTCAGCTATTTTCTTGGAATCTGTGGCGTGCTTGTAACTCACAGCTTTCTATCTCGCCGATTTCAAGCAATCATTCACTACAGGAAATGGGCACTTACATTGCAGTATTCCTCCATGAATTTGTATTCCGCAGGCCTTTCAAGGGCCTGCAGTTTCAGTGTGCCGAACAGGCTGTCGAGGTCTTTTCCTTCGTCGTGCAGCTTAAGCAGGTGCTCTATGGCGTCATGAAGTGAATTCCACTTCGTTGGAACTGTTCGTCGTAAGCAAACTCCGCAGTGACTTTTGTTCAAGTCGGCTGATAGTTTGGACTGACCTTCTTGCTCCACAGTGGAGAACACTTCCTGAACACGGATTTCGCGATTCGTTAATACTGGGTGTCCCGTTCATTGACAGCGGAGTCTGATGTTGCAACAAAGTTCAGAGTGTGAGCTGCGCATCTAATGTGTGGAGGAAGCACGGAATGAGACCCGTCCGACGAATTCAAAATGCCTGTCAATTCCACTGGTCGGATTTCTCTTTCATCGTCTGCTTCACTGGTCTCTCACTTTCACCGAACACCCTGAAAGGCCTAAAAAATACGAACATTAATAATGCAAACAACACTACAAGTGGCTAAATGTTCGCCTTAAAATTTTCTTGGTGATTTACCTGAACGCTTTAACGAAGTTCGACACATTGTCGGTTACCCTGGAGGTTACCTTACTCTCGATGCTGTATTCTGCAAACACCGACGACAACACCTCTGAGGGCTTATTATAAATTGCGTGACCGATGAGACGTCTGAACGCGAGCACGGCAGTTTTCCTCTCAGGAGTGCTCGAATGTAGCCACAAGGTAACAGTGCCAATAAAGCTACTGCAAAAATAAATGAGTATACCAACAAATATAGTCATCAGACACTACTGTATAACGCCGAAGTATAACTGTATAACTGTATAACTACTGTATAACGTTCGTATATAAACGAACGTGTGACTGTCTACACTTAAAATGCAGAAATCCTTTTCCCGTATGCGAAATAAATGAACCATAAATAAAACTTGCCTGCACGTGATTCTTTGAGTTCGCCGCCGATGTCTTGGACGCCGAGAGAGAGAGAGTAAACGTGTTTAGAAATCGTCTTGCTTGATGGAGCACAAGTCAAACATTGGTAGGCGATGTTTCCATTTCTCATGTCTTCAATTGTTTTGAACATCGGTGACAGCCAGGGCCAGGGGAAATATCCATCGGCACTCACTCCAGCAGGCGACAGAATCCACGTTGGTGCCAGAGCAGGAAAGATGGCGTTCGATGATTTTCAAATGTCCCGTAGACCCACAAAGACCCAACTTGCTACTTGCTCAAAAAAAACAGCTATCTCTTCCTCTCATGGTCAGTCTCGGTGGCGCGCGATTCCTGCGCCCCTGTTAAACTAAGTTCCCATAAAAAACAGAGAAATGCTTTAATTATCTCAGCTAAACCTAACTAACTCACGAGGGGCTCTTCGTTCGCTCTGGTTCTGTCAACTCACCGGACTTAAGCTTCTGTAAATCGACATTCTAGCTCTCACCCTGACTGTCAAAGAACACTAAGCACTTCGGTTTTATTACAAGAAAACCACGCCTGGAGGACCTACTAAGTTCTAACACACACTGTGCCGCTGATAGGCAAGGCCAACAAAACCCAAAGATTTGTTCACAAACAATCACGTGATACACACTATCACTCTCCCGCAAACTCCCTGGTATTCATCAAAGCACAAGTATAACACAGGTTGAACTCGAAACCGACCAACTACAGCAACTCTCACATCTGGACGTTGACCATCGGGCAGCCTCTCTCAGGTATTGTCCATACGGTGCGCGACGAAATTATGCCCCACAATGACGGAATTCCTACCCTTTGTCAACACGACGCATGCAATACAAAAGGACCTTGCACTCCCGTTGCCCCATTCCCGCGAGATCGGCGACAGACCGCGCCGTGAAGAACTGCGTGCGTACTCTGTAACTCCGGGCAGTATAACATCCCGAGACACTGTGGTGCGCCTAACTCTTTTGAGAGCCAGCAGCCATTCGAATGACCTCACAGAGAGCGCAACTGTACCGACAACAACGCACGCGCGCCTCGCGCGCACTAATTTGGTAAACACCCCTCACAGTGTACAGATGCCGTGTTTTCAAATGGAACCTGCGGCGCCAAGAATTATATCGCCCAGACGGGCATTTTTTCCACCCCAGAAAAACTATGAAAGGTGAAAATCATTCTCGCAGCTGCATTGTTCACCCGTCGAGGGCCGCGTATGGTCAATCGGCATGAAAACGAGCCCAAGCTGCGACCCACTGCGTGGTTATTCTTCTGCCTTTAACCTTCGAGGAAGCACGATGCGCTGAAGTCGGGCAACTTGGGCAGCCTATAGGAAAAGAAACACGGTAGCGACTTGTGATTTTTGTACTCGAGTCTTGGCATCAAAAACACCCAAATCGTAGCAATGTAACGTTTGCATAAGGAACGCTGTTGCTGCTGTTCCTTCATAAAGCTATAGAGTTACCGTTACAGTTCCACCGATCCTTAATGGAACGGTGGCGTTCCTCCGTACCTCCAAACAGGAACTAGTTCCAGGAACGCCGTTCCTTCAAACGCCGTTTCGTGCAACACTGGTATGCACGTTTTGTTGGTATTACGCTTTCATAACGTTGAACAGTGCATTTAACCTAGGGTTTTAGATGCAACGTATCTCTTTAACTCGACCTGTCCCGAGTCGTGGTCACAGAGTAGTCCGTAACCCTCCCCGATTCTCCTCGCCGCGGTATCTGCGCACTCCGCCGCTCTCGCCGCAGCGCCATCTGTGCGTAACCGGGGTCAGCGCGCAGCTTGCGCTCGGGTGCGCTCGCTCCCGTCGCCGTGCCAGCAGTGCGTAAGTGCGAAGCTTGCGCCCGGTTAAAAATTTACACCATCTTCCCGCGAGGGAGGACCATGGGGTGGATGCGACGCATCGGGGGTGAACGTGCTGCATAAATAGGATACACAACAACAGCAATCCACACGCTGAAATCGCTAACAGAAACGCAATGGCAACCCCCGATGCGTCGTGTCTACCCCATGGTTCCCCTCGCGGGAAGATGGTGTAAATTTTTTACTAATAAATTTAGTTGGAAGTAGCGCCTTATCTATGTCTACGTGTTTCTTCTGGCCCCCCGGCTTTAGCGCGTCAAATTATTCAGTATGTTGGACCAACTAGCTCGGGTGAGGCTTTGTTACTCTCGAGTATAAAACTTGGTATACATAATAGAGGAACTGCGGCGCACTCTGAATCCCAACAAATGCAAGAATGCTTTGCGCGAGGGTTGTCTGGGCCCTTTTTGTGAAACATTAGGAGGTCCGTAGTGGCAAAGGCTCGTCAAATATGTTATTGTATTGACAAGTTGTGACACATTCATTTACGACCAGCTGACAAGAAGCACACCATTTGCAGTATCTTCGTGGTGTAGCTAATCCTCAAGAGATATGGCGTCAGGGCTGCTTGTGTCTGCCTAGAAAGGTACTGCGGACTCTAGTTGACCAGAGTAATTGAAGGATTTTCGGCATATTGTTTAGGAGTAAGAGCCGGAAATTTGAATGAAAATGTAGTACTGCTGGTTTCCTCCGTAGCAGTCAGATTTTGCACCATGGCGAGCGCAGTGTGAAAAATGTTGCTGTAACCAAAAGAACATAACGCCTGCATGAATATTTCTGAGTCACGGTGCTGCTGTTCTCAACGATGCGGGCGGGTTCACTTCTGCACGCGGTGACCACCTTTCGGATAAAGGCGAATGCGGAAATGTCTTGTGCCGAGATTTCGCCCCACCCTAAATATCCCAAGGTAGCTCAAATAAATCAGCGCCTTCCACCATGCCGCGCCTTATAGCCCACCCCTGTCGTCGGCTCGCGGAACCCACCAATCAGTTTAATCAGTGTCTCGACATTTCTGCAGCGGTTTGCATACTAACTCGTGTGCCACAAGATACGTCCCCTCCTTCTTTGATCGCTTTCAAAAACGCACTTGTCACCTTTCGGTGAATGCGCGCGAAAGTTCGTTGTATTGCTGTCGATTGTTTGCCATGGCGTTGCTGTCATGCAGATTAGCTACACAAAGCAAATGCGTGCTCACTCACACTGGCTATTTATCGTTTGGGCCTTGCGTAAAGTTGCTAGTCTTCTCTACTCACTGAGTGTACTTGCACGCCGTATATCGCGAACCCAGGTTTGTCGGAACGAGCATCAGATACCCTTTTGCCGCGTCGCTAAAAGTTTGCCTGGAAACAGCGCAGTGTTCTCGTTTAACCGCTTCAGCCGTGAAATTTTATTGCAAGCGGAAATCGCTTTTCTGCGTGTTTTCGTGCAGCTTTGCACTGAGAAGAACGTAAATTTAAAATTCCGCTAATACTGCAAGTATTTATTTATTTACAGGGAAGATAATTAATTAGATCAATGGGCAATTAAAATTTCTTTCTTGTGAAAAAATTTCTTTCGTTTTGTCGTAAAAGCTATGACATCCTGATCTTACAGATAACATAAAAAGCTGGTAATTCCAGAATGTAGGGATTTATAGACATTTTGACAGACCGTTTTCTGACCCACCTCATCGTCATACGTTGCGTCCCCTGAAGCTTCTTGCACATTCCTATTTATATTCCGTCGTTGTGGTACCGTTAGACGCATCAACATTAGACACTAGATTACATGCGCCGGAGCATTGCGTAAATTCGAGTGAAGCCCCAGGCACTTGCAAACCTTGCGATCTGAACTGAACCGGTTGCATCGAATTGTTTGGTGTATTCACTGTCCGTTGCGGCAAACAAGGCATGATTGGCTGGTCTGCAGCAGCCTTGTGGGTGTGTTTGGAGAGCGACATCCTGCTGGCGGATCGCTTCGGCAAAGTTGCGACCACTTCGGTCCTGCTCAGAGGCGTATGCGGCAGACGTTTGCGTTGGGACGAGCTCAGCTTGTGAACGCGAGAGTCCGATTTCGTAGTGAACACGTTCCACTTACCGCTGGCGTATCTCTCGTCGCACCAAAGCAGTCAGGGTAGCGACTCCGTCAGTCCGTGTCGTTGCCTGTCTGGCTTAATGCATCAGTTTCCTTGCATGGGACACAGTGGAGGAAACAGTTACACGGAGCCATCACACCCGCAGCATATGCGGCGGATCAACACCACAGCTTACGTAGTATTAGTAGTAGCTCCTATATGCTACCCTTACGAGGCGGCAACTATCGGCGCTCATTTGTGCCATGACGCAATACTTTGCTTCCTCTGTCGTAGATGGCAGCACCATCTGAATAAAGACTGTATAGAGAAGGGTAATCGTGGCGTTCGCATAGTTACTCCTGTTTATGTTCATAGCCCGGTTGGCAGAACGTTTCCATCTCTTGTTGGAAACCCTAGCGCTTCTCCGTGAAGGAAAAATTTTCTGGAGGTGTCATGTCCATAACAGATATGTCGACAGTGAGGTCTTGCTAAACGAAGACATAAAACACTTTCGTGTTATAGTAATTGGGTTGGTACAAATGAAAATTAAGGTTGGTTGGGTAAGAAGGAGTTTTTTTTTGGTAGAGACATACCAGGTGACGGCTTCTTGTTAACTGCCGACAACTTTTCACTAGAGTACCGGTTCGCTTGGGTCGCCGCACAAGAGGCAGTTGTGGATTACTCTAAGCAGTGATAGCAGCACCACATGGGGGTGGTAAACTGGCAGACATATCGCTTTGTCAGTAACGATATCGACATATTTGTGCGCTTCCATAGTGCTGCAACGTGAAAGCGGGGGCTCAGCGTTTAAATTAGATGGGTAGACTCGCCCGCTCGTTGCCACCATCAGCTGCATTTACGCGTCCTGTCGGCACATGGGGACACCGTTTGAAGCAGATGGCCCCGCTGGCCTTCATTAGGTGACAAGAGGGACCCGCCTCTCTCTGCTATGCTCGTTGAACAACCAGGCCGTTCTTACTTCAATGACAAAGTGGGCAGCTCTACTGCTGACTGAAACACGACACGATGAAATTCCAAGCAAAACTAATGCAGTAACCAAATTACCAAGCACAAATATAAAGCAACAGTATAAATGCTTGTTAATTACAATGATTATGGCAATTTGGTATAAAAAGCTTAAAAGAATTTTGTTGCTTAATTGAGATAACGGTTTGATTTATGTTTTAACGGTTTTCAATTGATTTTTTATTACTTACTTTCATCCTTTTTACGCTACGCTTGTTGGGCGAGGCGTTTCTATTCATTTTAGTATTACAGATAACAGCAATTTCACTAGTGCAACCCTGATTACTTTGAAAGTGTCCTAAATATGTTTCTAGCGGTGTTGTGTTCAGTTCACGGAACGTTACTACGCCAAGGTACAGGTAAATAATAGCAAATACAAAATTTGGGCAGTTAGTAGGTGTAATAAGTCGCGATAATTATTGATTGAGATGTTATTCCCTTGGACATACTTTGGAGAGTGCTGAAGACAGGTTCACACGAGTTTTCCGAGGAAGTCCAGAAGTGTGCAGTGGTTGCGCCTCCACAGCCATCCGTTGAATTTTCTACGTTTGCTCAATCCCAAACTTTTCAGGGCGGAGCCCTTTGGCGCCCGCCTCTCGGCTATGCCGCGTCGCCGTCGGTGTAACCACCGAAATATGTCGAGACCGTAGAGTGAAAGAAATCGGAGGAGGAGATGGCCGTTAAATTTGAAGGCAGGACGGTTCGCGGGCGGCCGGAGACGCTCCTCGGAAAGTGTGCGGGGAGGGGCGAGGGAAGGGTGAGTGGGGGGGCACATGAGCGTGAAGATGACTGGCGTTCGCTTCTTGAGGCGCACGCTGCAGTCCTATCCTCAGACACACTTCGCGCCGCCGCAGATGCTCACCATAGCTGCCATCGAGAGAACGAACGAATTAGTACTGCCTGAGCGCACCGCAGCCATCAGGAGTAAGTGCTTAACTGCGAATGAGGTAACCGGTTGTGCGCTTCGTCAGCCGCTGCAGCTAAACGAGCCACCAGAGCAGTTGTTTTGCACTGCCGATGCCAGAGCCCTTAGTGATTGCTGAACAAGGACCGCTGCACCCAAATTTCCAATTAGGGAGTATCGTAAACGCCAGCCATTTTTGTAGCATGAGATACACTGTCCCAGGTTGAGCAGTTTCGCGTGGCTCCTGTAGAGCCATGCTGCACAAGCAGGGCACGTGGCGGCCCGGTCTCCTTGATGATCATGCGAGCGGTCGCCGGAAATGGAACCCATGGCCCGTGCGTCGCAGAAACACCGGCGTGCGCCTGTGGAACAACACCCCACGCTTCCAGTGTCTTCGCCGAGCTCCGTTCCTCGCGTGGCGGCCCGGTCCACTTGATGGTCATCCGAGGGGTGGCCAGGTGCGCAACCGATGGCTCGTGCGTTGCAGCAACACCGGCGTGCGCCTGTGGAACCAGCTTTAGCTCTGGGGCGATTGGTGACGCCGCGCCGGAGCCGCTTGATAAATATACATGTGTCACATGACGCATATACCCCGTATGTGATATTCAAGCAGCAGTAAGCATGATAATCAAGCTATTCCTAGACAACCAGGAAATCTAGCAATAACCAGCCGGACCTCAACTCACGTTACGTATGTCCTGGCATAGCTGAGCTAAACCGCTGCTATTTTTTAAAATAAACAATTCCACTTCCGCTTAGTCATAAAAACATTTTTCAGGGACAATTACATGGTGTGTTTTCCGCCAGTACCACACGGATTACATAAAAATTAAGAAAATTGCTAAGGGTATTGGTGCTGTTCCTTAGTTGGCTTGACCTGAACTCATTGTACCAGTCTTTGCCTTCTTTGCCTAATCCCACTTGCAGTGTCTCTTATCCCTTTCACTCAGTCCTGGTCACTTTGCCCTCCTGTGCGCTTCACCTAGGCTTCACTCTGACAATGATAATACATCTTTTCGCGGAATGAGACTACAGCTGGAAGGAAAGAAAGAAAAAAAAATACTGGTTTTCTAGAGCGAGCTTTTCTTTCAGCAGTGTTCGGTGAATACCGGAATGAGTTGCCAAAGCACTTCTTTTTAAAGCTAACCTTTTAGCCTCTTACTAAGGTCGACGGTAGTTCACCCACCAGATACGGCACGAAAGCAAAGTTTCGCTTATGGGAGTGATGATGGTGGGTGAAGTGCATACAAATTCAAACCTTCACGATTGTCGGAATCAATCCTTGGTCCCTTGTGTCATACAGCTGATGTGTACCCCATTCCGGCCTTCTGGCATGGTCGAGGCAGTTTGAATATACAAAGGGGTGCATGGACGAACAAAATAGACAAAGCATGCGCCCCTCCATCTAACGATGTCTACTACCTTAGTCATCACCACAAATTAAAAGTGGCTGACCATTACAATACACCCTAATACGAAATTGGTGAGCAAGCGAACTACAGTGTTTTTTGTGACGGCGCATCCACGTTGCATATCAAGTAGCGTTAGTGTGATCAGCGGACTCACAGCGGCACGCGCCACCCTGCCGTTATCAGAGCGAGTCGGCGCCGCGCAGCATGGTATGTATCGTGTGTGTCACGTACTTCGGAGGAGCCAGTCAATGAGGATCACCCCAAGCACATCCACCGGTTGCCTTACTCTTTCTTCAGCACGCACTCGTGGGATCTCCCTACGGCAGCGATGGTAAGGCCATGCGTAAGCGAGATGAAGAGCGTTTTAAGAAGTGGGTGCACATCATGTTCGAGCGCACGGAGGCATACGCTGCTATAGCGTTGGTCTGGCAGCGCATCACTACCGCCCTACCCAGAACGTGTAACTGCCTCCCGCTCACATTTTCGCCATGCGTCGCTCAACCAAGGAGCCTCTGATGCGGGCAAGACCTACTGCTACCATCCGCTCACATTTTCACCACGCTTTCCTCAGTCAATTTTTTTTCTATCTTTGTTCGCTTGATGCCGATGCCAAAGCACAGTAGGTGCCCTAAAAGTGCAGCGCCCCAAAAAGGTGGGTTTGCTCCTTAGTGGTTCGTATGGGGTCGCGTTAATTTGGGAAAGCTTGTCCTTCCCCTGTCGTCTTCGTTTTGATGGAGGGGTAGTGGATTTTCTTTAAGCACCTAGGGTGAGATTATGCCATTTCTGGATTATGTCGGTTCGTTTATAAGTTTTTTAACCCGCTTTGAGACTGACAATAACCGGTTGAAATGTCGCATTCCACCATTAAATGCCTTTAGCGTTCACATAATTATGTGTTTGATAGAGTATTTATTAAAAAATACATTAGGGTTGCAATGCAAAATTTAGCGGAGAAAATGCGTTACAGTAGCTATACAAGGAAATAAAACAACTATCAGAATGCCGTGCCTGGAAGAACCCCTTAAAAATTTCATGGTTCTGAAGGTATTTATGACAGAACAGAAGCATAGAGTGTCGGCGATTGGATAATCACCAGCATGGATTCGCCAGTTTAGCACAGCCATTGTCGCACATCTAGCGATTGGTGCGAAAATAACGTGGCATCGTCCAACAGACCGCCTTAATTCATGAGTAACACTTATATAGGCCAGGTAGATTTCAATGGTTAGAGAGCTAGTTACATTTACCTCGTGATACTACCAAATGTTTCGTAACAAGGGCAGGAACAAGCTTTTCATGCATCCTAAACGTCTTCTGATGCACAAAATACCAGGCATAAGGTTTTCGTATTCGCCCAGGTAACGTACAAAACATTTGCTACGGTCTATTTCGCGCTGTCTGTAGAACATTGCCTCTCGCGAATGCCTGTTTCCAATTGAACCAGCAGAGACGCCTCGGGCATGTCCGCAGGCAAAGGCTACACCAGGGATCAGGAAAGAACCTAAGCGTCCTAAAGGGATCCTAAATACAGCGGCATAGGACTGCTACTTTGAACAGACTGTACAAACCACCTAGATTGTTTCGTAAAAGTTCCGCGAATCAGAGCTGTCAGGTGGATAGTGCTCTGCCCGCAGCACGCGGAATAGCATGCGAGCTCCAACGGGGAGAAAAGAGCAACACTTCCGGAATTCCATGGTTTGTCCAGTTGACGTCCTTCGAAAATGACTGTTTCGAGCGAGCCCTGACTGGCTGAAATCAGACGATCGAATTTGTCGGATCACATTCGTTGCCTGGAAACCCTCGCAATCGTTACTGCATCCCAACTGAAACGGACGCAAAATGTATATGTTAAAAAGGGGCACAACACTGTAGCCCAGCCAGGAAAGTTGTAGATATCGGCAAACTCCTTAGGTAATTTTACACACGTGGGGTTGGCTCTAAAAAATATTGCGTAGTAACCATGTTATTGCTTAGTAACCAGCGTAGTAACCAAATGATGACGCACACAAAAAAAAAATTTCTCTTCACTTCGATGCAGGCCATTTGAAAAACGCACAGAAGAAGCACGGAGTGCCGAGAGCACGTGTAATGAGCTCTCTTCGCGTCGTGATGGCCGAGAAACCGGTGCAGTGTCAGTCGAAATGGGAGTTTCCTGCTGCTATTTTTTGCTCGTTCTCCTTGCCCAGGCTTCGCGCATACCCCCCCTCGGATAGACGAATGGCAAAGCTGTTTTCGTGCTTTTTGTTATCGTGTTAAGCGTTGATGAGTACAGTCCAATACAGTGTTGTACAAGTTCCTCTATAATAGGAACGAAAGCTAGTACCTCGTTCCTTCTGAATTTTGAAAGGAGTTCCCGTTACAAGTTCCTTTATTGCGAAAGGGACGCGTTCCAGTTCCAGTTGGGTAATTAGAACGTGTCGTTACGTTAACGTTACATTCGATTTTTTTAAAATTAAAATATCGGGTCTGACAATTCTGAGGCAAAATAGAGTTAAAACTATCATCGAACTACGTATATTATATGAATATGAACACCGCCGGCAGCGGATTATCTGGAGATAAAAAGAACACCAAGGAACGCTCCCTGACAATTTTTTTTCAGGAAGCACCGGACCAATTCCAGACATGTCTAACTGCGTTTTTGGTGCTCGTCCGTTATAGGTGGAACACATAATATACCCAGTAAGGCTCCTGCGCGTCACATGTACAAACACAAAGTTACTTGCATGCCGGAAGATAATTAAATTTCTTTCATTAGAAACCGTGCCGAAAGCAACAATACATAGGCCTCTAATCTCTACTGGCCCAATTTTACAGTTTATTTAAAATACTTTACAGGACCCTTTGCAGGTTTTGATTAAGGGGGGTTACCAAAATGAAGCGTTGCCGATCATACAGCACAAATTTGCGAATAAGAAAACACAGAAAAAGTAATGATTACGAGGTTGGCAATACAAGTTTAATTCGGAAGATGAAAACAAGAAAAAAAATTAGTCAACAGTGTAGTCACACAAGAAGTATACCCACAAGAATTGCATTATATACCGAACGCAATCATCGTAGTAGATAATGGAAACAACCAAAGATACCAAAATATGTGGACGCTGCGTACAAAAAGGTTGTTGTGGTTAGGAATCGGCATAAGAGAAAAAACGCAGAGCCTAATCACAAGCGCTATCAAAAATATAGCTGGACCCCAAGTGCGACGCTAAAATGCAAAAGAAACAAAAATAAATGCAAAATAAATACAAATACACACTAAAACACATGCTGTGGTAGAGAAATGACCGAATATTTGGTTCTTCAAGCAGGAAAAAGTTAGGTACACAACAAAGTTACAAGATATGGCAGATGAGAAAAAATATAGAATGAATGAACTAATGTGAAAACTTTTAGGGGGAAAAATGCCGGAATACATAGTCGAAACTTTGTACAGTCTGTTGTTCGAACTCAGCAAGAGTTGAATCTCTATGTTTGAGTCCGACAGACGAACCTGTTTTTTTTTTGTCAGCACTTGGTTGGCAATATTAAAGAGTTTTTCCACGGAATTGCTTGAGCGTAATGAAGTGTTGCGCTTGAAGAAAAGTTGGTGCAATTCCTCGAAGTTTTTCATCTTCGACAGCGGGTACTCCACTGATACCAGAAGGCATCGCGACAGCTCGTCCTCTGCCTCGGCAGGAAGCGTTTGGTGACCAAACGAAACGAAAAGAAATCCTCGAGCGTGGACGAGGTGGCTGAATCTGCGCTGGATATCTTGGTCACCACAGCCAGCTCTGTCTTGATGTCTTTGGTCGCCTTGTCTCGCATTGAACTGTTGGCATCCATGATACCGTAAACCTTGTGAGTAGGCAACTGGCGACAACGAGCTCGCGCTTTACTTTGAGGTGTCCAAACCTGCAATCCCCAACAATTCATTAGAAAAGAAGCATATTCAATGGAAGATGCTGACATCGCTTACGTCTATTCGATCCAGTTGAGAACTGCACTTGCCAGAGGGTCACAATATGTCAGTGGCTTCATGGCCTCGTAGTTGATTCACTTCTCCAGGGTGAAGGGGGTCGGAAGAAGGTAACCAATGAACATTTGTTCCTGTCGCTGAAGTACGTCCGGCACGCAGGAGAGTGGCTTCATGACAGGTGAATGATAGCAAGTATTGCACTTTGTTAACCACGGCTTTATTGACCCGCGTGTTCGCCAGAGGGATCATGATGTTTCACGTTTATCGTTACGTCTCATATTTATTAAACAGCGTTTTACGTAAACATAACTGAAAGCTTCGCTGTACGCCGATTCCCACCTATGCGTGAGATGCGCACATTTTTTTCTTCCCACAAGTTTCCCCCTTAGTATAATCCAATAAACGTTCTCTCTAACTCCCTCCCTCTCTCTGTCAGCTTGTCTGGCATACCAACCTCGTTTCAGTAGCGCCGTAATCCCGTTGTTCTCTGCTGGCACACAGCTTGGTCTCCCGCTCTGCGTTGTGGGCGCTGACGCCGTCGCAGATCCTGTGAAGCGGTCAGATATTTTCTTGGAATCTTTGGCGTGCTTGTAACTCACAGCTTTATACCTCGCCGATTTCAAGTATTAATTCACCTACAGGAAATGGGCACTTATATTGCAGTATTCCTCCATGAATTTGTATTCCGCAGGCCTTTCAAGGGCCTGCAGTTTCAGTGTGCAGAACAGGTGGTGAGGTCTATTCCTTCAACGTGCCGCTTAAGCAGGTGTTCTATGGCGTCATGAAGTGAATTCCACCTCGTTGGAACTGGTCATCGTAAGCAGGCTCCGCGGTGACTTTTGTTCAAGTCGGCTGATATTTTGGAATGACCTTGCTTGGTCCACAGGGGAGAACACTTCCTGAACACGGATTTCGGGATTCGTTAGTACTGGGTGTCCAGTTCAGCGACAGCAGAGTCTGATGTTGCAACCAAGTTCAGAGTGTGAGCTGCGCATGTAATGTGTGGAGGAAGCATGGAATCAGACCCGTCCGACGAATTGAAAATGCCTGTCAATTTCACTGGTCGAATTTCTCTTTCATCGTCTGTTTCATTGGTCTCACTTTCACCGAACACCCTGAAAGGCATAAAAAATACGAACAATTATAATGCAAACAACACTACAAGTGGCTAAATGTTTGCATTAAAGTTTCTTGAAGATTTACCAGAAGGCTTTAACGAAGTTCGACCCATTGTCGGTTACCCCGGAGGTTACCTTACTCTCGATTCTGTATTCTGCAAACACCGAAGACAACACCTCTGCAAGCTTATTATGAATTACGTGACCGATGACACGTCTGAACGCGAGCACGGCAGTTTTCATATCAGGAGTGCTGGGATGTAGCCACAAGGTAACAGTGGCAATAAAGCTCCTGCAAAAATAAATGAGTTGACAAACAAATATAGGCATCAGACACTACTGTGTAACGCTCAAGCAATGAACCGCCGTGGTAGTCAAATCTCAATATAACAAATTGCGCGGGACCGATAAAAATTGTTCGTTATTGTGAAATATCATTCTAATGTAAAACTGCGGGTTAAAAGCCAGTGTCCAAACCAAGGAATGAGAATGACACACGTTAACAGTAGAAGCATGTGGAGACAGGCAAACTCTCAAATACCTGGTTGCGCTCACTTCAAGGCTGTTTTATTTGAAGAAATCAGTTGTTTTATTTTGGCGCAAATAGCACGCTAGACTGGTTAAGAAGGCCTCTACATATTCCACCTATCACTATATCTCACCAGGTAAATCATCACGTAAATGATCGCCTTTTTGAAATTCGTAATTGTGATTTTTTTTTACATGAGAAATATAGGCAAACTAAAGAGGATTCATAAAATAATCGCAAAGGTGAGAAACACGTTACTGTGGGGTTTCTGGTAATGAGATTTGACTCTAAAACACACCTATGAAAGCTCAACCAAAGGTCGGCCGAGACAGCGATGTGGTGAACGTTGATCAATTCCAAAGATAGCTTCTGCTTAATTGCATCAAACAGGAGTCAAGACTGTCGGTAAGCATTCGTCAAGTGAGTGTTTTCCGTCCTGGGGCGAGGTGTTCCACAAGATCCTTGAATGCTTTTTCTTCGACAATAGAGAAGGAGTGCCGGCCTTCAACCACTAATGTCGCGACAAAAAGTTTGTCCAGCGTGTGTTGGAAAACATCTTGCTTGCTGTCACTGAACATCTCCAAGCGCGATTGCTTCTGCTGCTCTTCAGTCGAGTGGGCGCATTCGGAGAGGCGTTTACGTCCTCCTTTTTTCATCAGGTTATCGTAATCCTGAAGCTTGTGCAGCTGTGCTCTCTCAAAAAAAGAATAGAATTTATGTTACAAGTGTCGGACTAAGTATTTCGCTTCTATAATCCCCTCAAAATAAAAAAGGCGCGCGCATTTAGCACGCGCCTTTAGCACGCGCCACGAGACTGTCTGAGCGTCCCTAGTGCCACGGTCGTATCCTCTTGCCAGCCAGCCGCGTTAAAGAACGGCCAAAGCCGCGCGAATTTTCAAACATCGGCTCATCGAAACGGCGCCGGCATATCCGACGCCGTAAACTCAAGTGACCCGGTATCCAAGGCGCCGGAGGGACGCTAGGCAAAAGTGGACCGTTCAGCGTCCGTTTAGCGTGTGTGCGTCTGGTTCCTGATCTGAGTGGACCCAGAGAACGTATGTGAGTGGTTTAAGAGCAGCGCTGCCCATGCGCGTCGTGAGTTGTACATGAACCTATAGGTCTATGTACAACTCACGACTTGCATGGGTACATTGTACATTGTATAACGAAGTACATTGTAAAACTAAGAAAATCAGCGCAAACGACAGGACAAAAAAAGGTAAGACTAAACCTGTGGTTTAGTCTTACCTTTCTTCGTCCCGTCGTTTGCGCTGTTTTTCTTAGAATAGAGAACGCAGCGCAGTCGCCGAGCACTGTGAAGTGGCTGAACACTAAATTGACTTCTTCGGAACGGCCATCCTCGAAAGGGAAACGATGACCAGTAAGCGGCTTTTTCCTTGAGTCGTGGCATATCCAACGCTCCCCTGGGAACCTTAATGGGTCGCTTGGCACTCACCCTTCGGTGTACACAAACGGATAACATGCCGCAGCGAAGGGCTTTGTGCGAGGCCAGCGAAAGTGAAAGACTATAAGACGCAGCTGCAGCGTGACCCCAGTCACCCCTGAAGAAGAAGCCGAGCCGGCTTTGAAACGTCGGGTTTGGTCCACGTATTGGTTGGAGCATAATTAAATCTCAGTTCAAGGGGGACTCAGTACCTCTCTGCTATGCTCGTGCAACAACCAGGCCGTTGTTACTGATACGCCAAAGTGGGCAGCTCTACTGATGACTGAAGGGCACCGGGTAAGCCCTATATTTCCCATGAATTTTTCGCCATTTTGAGGTACATTTTTTTCGGCATCTAATAAAGGTATCTGCATAACTTATATATCATTTTCTTTCAACTTTCGTGCTCTTTTAATTGTACTAGAATTATGAACATCCCTAAAATTTTCAGTTTTTGATAATTTTTTGTCCGTTGGTACCTAAATTTTAGCATTATTTTAGTATTAAAAGTTGTGTACCAAAAAACGGTTACGTGCATACTTTCAATTCTAGTACAGTAGGTGTGACACGTTATATGGATGACAGGGGAAAAAAATCAGCTCATTGTCCTGGAAGATACAGGAAATAATGGTACCTATGTAAGAAAAAACACTGTTTTGAAATAATTGAGTTTAAAGTAAAAAAAAATAGGTGAAAAACAATACGTTTTTGCCAAAAACACCACTGGAGCCATTAATTTAAAAAGCACCAGCTTCATAATCACTGTCAAAGTCATTTTTTTGCTTTTCAGCCTGTCGTCTGTCCTTACTTGACTATTTTGTGCACCATCGTACACATCTGTTCACAAAGTATTTTGCTTGTGGTCAACCTCTTTAAGCCACTTCATGGTGTTGTTGCACGCAGGTTTTGGTCTGAATGATTTCAAAATGCTGGCTCATGCGTTGTTATCATCATTTAATGAAAGAACAGCATCCAATGTTGCAATCATTAGAGTGTGAAGCCCAAAAAAGATGTTTTCTTGTGCGCAGCTTCGAAGGGCAAATGTGGAAAAAATGTGCAACAGGGTCTTTGGATTGCCCTCGCTGAAAAATCAGCTATGCAATGGTTGCTAAGCAATTTATTAATGCAGCTGGTTCCGGAAAAAACGTTTTGATATGGAACTGGAAGTTTACTGATGAAAAAAAAGGACAATAAACCCTGAGAACATTCTTAAGAGGATGGGGGCACTTACTACTTGCTTACGGGAAAACTGCTTTTTAGCGAGAAATAAGACTTTTTAAGCCAACAGTGAATATGGAAAATGTGCACAAGGAATTGAACTTCGCTAATTGCGAAGAAAAACAAAAAGTCATTTTTCCAAAATTTCGCCTTACCCTGTGCCCTTATTAAACATGGTACGGCGAAATTCCAAACAAAACAACCGTAGTAACCAGATAACAAAGCACAAATATGAACCAACTAAACAAATGCTGAGATGTCCAAAATGTTTGTTCACCACTTTGTTTAGGCTTTTTATACTAAAAGGCTTGAAAAAAAGTCGCTGTTACGTTAGGACACTGTTGTGATTAAAGTCTAAAAAACTTTCAAGTGGACTTGTATTATTAACTTTCACAACTTTTGATGACAAGTGATCCAGTTGAGGCAATTTTATTTAGCTAAAAGCAACGACTATAGTCAGCAGTAACAATACTTGTGGCGGCTCAGTTGGGCACGTTAATCACTTTTGGAGCAGTTTGTTTGCGGAGATCTGATTAGTACGGCGAACATGAAAATTTACCACGCCTAGGGACAAGTGATTACCAGCAAATACGTAATTTAGACAGTGCGTTCGTGTTCTAAGTCGAGATAAATATTTCTTGAGATATTATTCCCTTTGGCATAGTTTGGAGAGTCCTGAAGACACAGGTTCACACCACTTTTCCCGAGGAAGTCCAGAAGGGTGCAGTGGTTGCGCCCCCAAAGCCATCCCTTGAAGATTTCTACGTTTCTTCAATCCCCGTATTTTTTAGGGCGCAGTCCTTTGGTGCCCGTGTCTCGGCTCAATCGCGTCGCCGTCGGTGTAACCGAACGAACGATGTCAAGAATGTAGAGTGAAAGAAAGCAGAGGAGAATACTGCCGTGAAATTGGAAGGGAGGGCGGTTCGCGGGTGGCGCGAGATGCTGTTTAGAAAGTGTGTTGGGGCTGGGGGTGTGAGGGCAATATGCGGTGACCACACGAGACGTTCGACTGCACCATTCTTGGTGAAAGCGTGTGGAGAGGGGGGGGGGGGTGAGCGTGACGATGACGTGCGTTCGCTTCCTGAGACGCAGTTTGAAGTCCTATCCTGAGACACACTTCGCGCCGCCGGCGCAGATGCTCACCATAGCTGCGTCGGGAGAACAAACGAGTTAGTGCTGCCTCAGAGCACTGCAACAATCAGGAGTGCGTGCTTGACTGTGAGAGGCGGAAGGGGAACTGCTTCATGGAGAGTATCCACCCCGGGTGAAGGATAGGAGGCCGCTAATCGCACGGAGAAGGTGCTGCTTCATCTTGTGAAGAGCATTAATATGTGTCTGTCGTAGCTAATAGATCGGGAAGTCGTAAGTGAAACGTCCAACGTCCACGTGCTACGGCACAGGCGAGCATAGTACAGGCTGCTTGGAGCGTTCTTCCATATTTATTAGATAGCCGTGTAACTAGGTGTAAGGTGGAAGGCCAGGATTTCTGATGTGAAGCTATCTACTGTTTTTGACTATTGGAACTGCTGACTGGAACGCCCAGCAGCCGAATTGTACCGTCCCGAGATTCAAGGAGTGTATGCCCAGTTGTAGGGAGATAATCTGTTCCTTATATGTGCCACGTTTACCATCGACGATGCGTAGCTCTGTCCTGTATTCGCCCGTAACCACCATAAGCTGCTAATTGTAGCTCCTGCACCTGTTACTGAACTGGAGCACGTTAGTCGTGTCCGTGACGACCCCGCAACTTTAGAAATAATAACCCAGTACGCGCTTGACAACGGCCTCTACAAATTGGTGCAGACTGTCTAGGACTGACATTACTCATCCACGTCAGATGTCAAAAGCGACATTGCCACTTTCTTAGTGAACTGTGCCTTCTGTTAATTCGACCCCAAGACTAGAACGGTGTACATTGTGTGAATAGTGACCTTTCCCTTTCTCCTCCCCCTTCCCATCCTCACTTCAGCGCAGGGCCTTATGGCCTCTCGTCTTTAATAACTCGCTTAACTGCGAGAGAGGCAAAACCCCCCGTGTCCAGCGTCTTCGCGGGCTCCCTTTCCTCACGTGGCGGCCCGGTCCACTTGATGGTCATGCGAGGGATGGCCAGGTGTACAACCGATGGCGCGTACGTTGCAGCAACACCCGCGTGCGCCTGTAGGACCAGCTTAGCTCTGGGGTGATTAGTGCCGCCGCGCTGGAGCCGCTTGATAAATACACATGTGTCACATAGTGCATATACGGCGGGTGTGTCATTGAAGCAGCAGTAAGCATGATAATCAAGCTAATTCCAGACACACAGGACAGCTAAGAACAACCAGCTGGACTATAACTCACGCTACGTATACCCTGGCGTAGCCGGGCTGAGACGCTGCTATTTTTTTTTTAAATTAAGAACCCCACTTCCGCTTAGTCATAAAAAAATTTTTAGGGACAATTACACGGTCCATTTTCCGCCTGTGCCAAACAGATTATATCAACATTAAGAACATTGGGCGGTTATTGGAGCGGTTTCCTATTTGGCTTGATCTCAACACATTGTGCCCGTCTTTCCCTTCTTTGCCCAAACCCACTTGCAGTATCCCTTATCCCTTTCACTGAGGCCTTGTCACTTTGCCCTCCTGGGCATTTCACAGCGGCTTCACACTGACAACGATAACCCATGGTTTCGCGAAATGAGACTACAGCTGGAAGGAATGCAAGAATAAAATACTCGTTTTCTAGAGCGAGCTTTTCATTCAGCAGTTTTCGATGAATACCTGAATGAGTTTTCAAAGCACTTCTTTTTAAGGCTAACCTTTTAGAATCTTACTAAGGTCGATAGTAGTTCACCCACAAAATAAGGCGTGAAAGGAAACTTTCGCTTATGAGAGTGATGATCGGGGGTGAAGTGCATACAAATTGAAATGTTTCCCGTTGTCGGAATCAATCCTGGATCTCTTGTGTCATGCAGCTGATGCCAATCCCATTCCGTCCTTCAGGCACGGTCGATGCAGTTTGAAAATAGAAACGTGTGCTTGAACGAACAAAATAGACATAACTTGCGCCCCTCCATCTAACTATGTGTACTACCTTAGGCAGTACCACAAATTAAAAGTGGCTGACCGTTACTATACACCCTAATACGAAATTGGTGTGCAGGCGAACTGCAGGGTTTTTTTTTCACTGCGCATCCCTGTTGCATCTCGAGTAGCGTTAGTGTGACCAGCGAACTCAAAGCGGCACGCGCCACCCTGCCGTTATCAGAGCGAGTCGCCGCCTCTCAGGATGGTATGAATCGTGTTTGTCACGTACTTCGGAGGACCCAGTCAACGAGGATCACCCCAAGCACATCCACTGGTTGCCTCACTCGTTCTTCAGCACTCACTTGTGGGTTCTCTCCACGGCAGCGATGGTGAGTCCAAATGTTAGCGAGGTGAAGAGTGTCTTAAGAAGTGGAGCACATCACTGTCCAGCACACGAAGGCACACGCTGCTATAGCGTCGGTCTGGCAGCGCGTCCCTACCGCCCTGCCCAGCATGTGTCACTGCCTCCCCTTGACATTTTCGCCATGCGTCGCCCAACCAACGAGCCTCTCATGCGGGCAAAGCCTACTGCCCCCATTACCTTACATTTTCGCCACGCTTTCCTCAGTCATTTTTTTCCCTTGTTTGTTCAGATAGAAACTGATGCCTATACCAAAGCACCGTAGGGGCCCTCAAACTGCTACGCAGTAAAAAGGTGGGTTTGCGTCGGGTCGTTCGTATGGGGTTGCCTTAAATTTTGAAAGCTTCTCCTTCCACTGTCGTTGTAGTTTTGATGGAGGGGTGGTTGATTTTGTTTAAGCACATGGGTGCGAAATTACCTCATAGCTGGATTATGTCGGTTTGTTTACAAGTTTGTTATACCCGTTTTCAGAGTGACAAGAACCGTTTGAAATGTAGCCTTCGACAAATAATTGCCTCTAGCGTTCACATAATGAGGTGGCGATAGAGTATATAATAAACATACATTTGGGTTGCAATGCAATTCTTAGCAGAAAAAAATGTCTTACAGTTGTTACACAAGGAAATAAAACAGCATTCAGAATGCAGTACCTGGAAGAACCCCTTAAAATAATTTCACGGTTCCGAAGGTAATTGGTGACAGAACAGAACAATACAGTGTGTGCAATTGGTTAATCACCAGCGGGGCTCCGCCAATGTAGCGCAGCAATGGTCGCACATGTAACAGTTGGTGCGAAAGTAACGTCCAACAGACAGCCTTCATTCAAGAATAACTTATTATAAGCACGGTAGATTTCAATGGTTAGAAAGCTAGGGACTTTAACTGGTGATTCGACGAAATATTTCATAGCAAGGGCAGAAGGATGCTTTTTATGAGCCTTACACATGCTTTGATGTACAAAATACCTGGCGTATGGTTAACGTATCCTCCCAGGTACCGTTTAAAGTGTTTCCTACCATGTACTCAGCTCCGCCTGTAGAACATTGCCTCTCGCGAATGCCACTTTTCAATGGAACCAGTACAGACGTTTCAGGCAGGTCCGCTGGCAAACGCCAAACCAGGGATCAGGGAGTATACTAAGTGTCGCATAGGTACCCTAAATACAGCGGCACAAGACTGCTACCTTAAAAAGGCTGTACAAACCCCCTAGATTGTTTTGAATAGTTTCCGCGAGGCAGCGCTGCCAGGCGGATAGTGCTGTATTCGTTGCACGTGGAATAGCATGCGAACCCGAACGGGGAGGAAAGAGGAACACTTGCGGAATTCCATGGTTTGTCCAGTTGACGTCCTTCGAAAATGTTCGCTTCCAGCGAGCCCTGCTTGGCTGAAATCAGACGACTGAATTTGTCGGATCACATTTATTGGCTCAAGCCTCGCAATCGTTACTGCATCATAACTGAAACGCACTCAAGATGGATATTTTAAAAAGGGACACAACACAGAAGTCCACCCAGGAAATTGGGAAATATCGGGTAACGCCGTAGGTAATTTCACACAAGTGGGGTTGGCTCTAAAAATATTGAGTTTTAACCATGTTATTGCGTGACCAAATAATGGTGCACACAGAAAAAATTTTCTCTTTACTTCGAGAGAGTCCGTTTAAAAAACGCACAGAACAAGCACATAGCGGCGAGAGCACGTGTAATTAGCTGCAATGGTGGAGTAGCCCGGGGAGCGTCAGTACAAGTGCGAGTTTCCCGCTGCTATTTCTTGCTCATTCTCCTTAGCCAGGCTTTGCGCCTACCCCTCCTCGAATAGGCAAATGGCAGGGCTGTTTTCGTGCTTTTTGTTATCGTGTTAAGCGTTGATGAGCACAGTGAGATAGGGTGTTCAGCGTGTGCAACTCTCGGGCGAAGTGAAATTAATACGAAACGTGTTCGACCACACGGTATACCGAAATTTCTGAATGACCGAAGGTGGAAGATTCTCGCGAATTTTTATCAATCCATCAGTCGATCAAGTTTGGAGATGCCCATACGGGATTGTTACTGCCATTGCACAATCTAGACCCAGGAATAAATTACAAATTGAACAAATATGAAACACTACAGCCCATTGGTCGTTCTGTGCGCCTGTGCCATTGAACCGGCACCGATATCCTGAAAAGATCGTGCCCATGCTATAATGAAAGTATTTTTACAAGTATACAGCTGCCCTGAAGCGGATTCTTTCAAAACAAACATGTATACTACGTACGAACCGAAATGTTCAAAACGCGACGGCTGTAATTTTGTTCATTCTCTGGCGCTTCACTTAGCTGTACATTACCGTTATTATTTGAAATTTTTTCAGTGATTTTGATTTGAGATGTGAGCATGGAAATTTCGATTCGGAAAGTATTTTAAATCCAAACCGCGAGTCTGAAATGCCGTTGATCACGACAGTCTGGTTCTGCCTCTGCCACGTATGTGCCTCATTTTATCTCCACCACTATCTCTTATTATCTTCCATACATTTCAATCGTCCAATGATAAGCAGAGAGACCGTTTGCCAACGGCAATTTATTATTTCTGCATTCCACTGCTCGAGCTATCTGCTGGAACATTTCGTTACTGGTGAACTAGGAAGACTGCCACGAGGTTCGTGCTCTAGCGAGCACGCTTGGTATTTTTAGTCAAATATTGTTTTCAACGTGTATTGCTTCTTTTCTTACGCAAATAACAAGCGAGCATTTATTTCCAATGAACGATCACTGCATGTACAGTTGGTGCATTGCTTCGCGGCCTCAAATACGCCAAATGCTTTGATTTCACCCTGCACTATTTACAAGTAGAAAGTATACTTGCAAATTTAGTGGTTAGAATGTTTTTGGCTACATAAATTTCTTCTTCCAGACATCCTTCAACATTTTACCCGATGGCTGAATTCAGACAGACAGACTGACAGAGAGACAGACAGGCCGACAGTGAGACGAACAGACAACAGACAAAGTTTTATAAATGCATCCAGAGACCAAAAAGGTCGGGTCCTAAGTGGCTCCGTGAAGAAAGTGCCATCATGTCCAGGTGTCACGTATCCAACACGCACTATACTAGAACATTTACGTTGCCCATAAGCTTGTGCATTTTCTTACGTGGTCATAATAGCCCTTTTAATTTGGCGTTTTCTGGGTTTTTACCGAGGCCTCCATTTCGTTGACCAGACAAATGCAACAACGATTTCGGCAAGGACAGCTTGTCACAGAATAGGGTACTTAAGGCTTTCGCCTTTATCGTGACGTCAATGAGCGTGCTGTCGCATATCCAGGTTATTAAAGTTTGTTTTATAAAACTCAGTACGTCCGATCTCGGTTAGGAAACCTATATTTATTATCCAGAGTTCGGTTGTGTTAAGGTTAAATTTTAATGCATGTGGTGCTCATTGCAGCCATAACTAAAGGGCTACGGTTGCTGAAAGCGGACACGGCTTCTACTTTACGATTTATTTGGTGCATGGCACCTTTTAGTAAAGAAACTAATGACTCTGCCGACGCCCAGATGGTAGCGCTGCAATACCCGTCAGATAGAATTTAAATCACACTTGCCATCACCGTGGATGCTTCGTGATTATTGTGTTTTTTTCCTGAGCCCCAAGACAGTGGTTCAATAACGGCCGTGTTGAGCGCTTTTCGAATGGATTCGAAAAAGAAAAAAAAACCCAGTATGTAAAGTTTCGGCGCCAGTTAAGGATAGGCAGGTGTTGAAAATTACTCTAGAGGCCTCCCCTACAAGGTGATTCATAGTCCAAGCCTGGCTCCCGTGTGTTAAACCCCACAATAAACGTAATCATTCTTGGCCGCCTTCTGGTACAGCTGGATACTGGAAATCCCAGCTTTTAGCGGTGTGCGGTGGCGAACTGCCAGTAAGTGTGATCTCATGCAATTAAGGGACATCATAAAAACGGGTCATAGCAGAACCCATTGCCTTACCTGGCTGACTCCTAGGAACAACGTTAATATATTATGACGCGAAAACATTGTAGTGCACGGGAAAAATTGTGCTCCACGCCATACGCATATTTTCCAACAAATGCGCATGCGCAACCCCTTACGTCGCTGTGATGTTTGCCAATTTGGTCGCAGCAACCACACTAAACTGCAATGCACTGCCCTTCAGAACTCAGCAAAACTAACCAGAGCTCTCCAAGTCTTCATAAAGGTAACTCTTGGACTTATCACTGGTCTCCCCAAGCACATTTATAACCAAAACTAATAAGCAGAGCCATTTATTTTTTCAGGATATCATACACAAGAAAAAGTTCCAATCTGAATTCAAAGGACTATCACTGTCTGAAACGTGCCATCACTGTATCACAATTTTGTAGCGGACATCTCCTGCACCGCCCTTAATCTATAGCAATGTCCGGCAGCCGATTCTACTCAGAGACTTGAACTGGGCACAATACTACCACAGTTAGTTCGGAACACTGCCGACGGCTTTTCAGGAGCTCGCCACACACACACACACAAAAACGTACTCATGAGCTAGCCCAAGCCCAAATGACCTCCAACTATCTTTGACAGGCGAAGAGGACCCGTGCTTCTTCGTGCACCATCGAGTACAGCAGGTAAGTCTTTAGCCTTAAGCGCAGTGGCAGACCACCAGCCATGCCGCGGGTATCCTTGTGTTGTGCTCCTTCCATTGCTGTCTATTTTATGTATCCTGACAACAAGTCACGAAGCATTGTGGACATAACACAATTCCTCATGGACAGAAACCCATTCCCCTTGAATAAATTACACAACGGAAAGAAACGGCACCAAACAATACCTGTGTACTGGCCGTGAACCCTCGCGTTAAGGCAAAAACGAGGTATTCGAAGTTGAAGGTCGGTGCGCATTTCCAACCCTATCTGGGACCTAATTATAAATCGGAACAGTCACGCACACCTCAAGGCGTACCATTACATCATCATCAAAGGTAGGCGAGTGTAGTTAAGAAAAAAAGACAGCAGAACATTTTAGCGCTTTAACACCGTAGAAATGGAGGTTCCATCGAGATGTATACTAACTATACCAAACATACACGTGCTACGAGGCTGAAATGCGTAGCACAGAGCAGATTCATATGATGCCCCAAAATAGCGCACCTACACATAGCAACTTTACATGATTACTAGCAAATACAACTTTATTCACAAAAGATGGTAGTGAGAAAAGTAGTTTGAGTGGCAATTTAGCCAGTTCTACTATAGTGGGGCATTTCCGTAGCCCTACAATTTTTGATTTAACCATGCTTATAGTGTGCAGGAAAAGAAACCGTCGTCAGTGCAAAACAAGCAAGAACTGAATTCTGAGCTGTAATATAGGCGGTAATACAGCGGTAATATAGCTGTATATAGGCGGCAATCGGTAATATAGGCGCTACTATATTAGGGCGAAATCCGAACATCCCTATCTTGTAGCGTTAGCAACAGATGCCGAGGTTGAGCAGTTTCGCGTGGCTCCTGGGGAGCCGTACAGCGCATGTTGAGGAGCAGTGAAGTCAAACGGTGCACAGAACGTGTCTCGCTGCCCTGCGCCTGTCAAACACCCCACGCATCCAGCGCCTTCGGCAACCTCCGTTCCGCACGTGGTGGCCCGGTACACTTGATGATCATGCGCGGGGTGGCCGGTTGTGGAACCGATGGCTCCTGCGCCGCAGCTACAGCGGCGTGCGCCTGTGGAATCAGCTTAGCTTTGGGGAGATTGATGACGCTGCGCCGGAGACGCTTGATGAATATACATGTGTCACATAATGCCCATACTGTGTGTGTGTCATTGAAGCAGCAGTAGGCATGATAGGCAAGCTTATCCTAGGCAACGAGGAAAGCTAAGAATCACCCGCTGAACCTTAGCTCACTATATGTATATCCCTACATAGCCTAGCTGAGCCACTGGTAATTATTTTTTATTCTACACGTGAGGTAAAAAATTTGTTGTGAGCTGCAAAAAATCGCACGAAGTGCTTAGTGAAGGAGCAGCACACTGGGTACCGAAAAAAACAGTAGCGCCAACGGATGTTAAGTCGTTGGCTCAGTGGTGCATAAAGCCACCTTGAGAGGGGAAGATCACACACGCAGGTTACGATGACGTAGCTAGCGATGGAGAGCTATTGGATGAGTTGATCGCTATTTTGGCGTTTTGTTCTCATGAATGCTTGTTTTAAGAGGACATCCTTATGTATAAAAGATGACAGCACTAAAAACTGATCTGGAAAATTGTTAAGGTGTTTGAATGTCAAAAATATTGATTGCTGTTTTGAGCGGATATCATTGTTTACATGGTGACGATTGCGCAAAAACAGCAAGGACCACGAAAAAACACATGGGCGCAAGTCCGTGTGCTCATCAGTATTTTTTCCGGCTGCTTGTCTGTTCATGCACAAACGTAGACAAGAATCGCTTAAAAAAAGGCCGGCTCACTGCGTTGCATGATCTTATATTAGCCATTTCGGATGTAACAATGGGTTGTCTGCCAAAAACAAAACATAGAAAACATACACACTCAAATCTTGGTGCTCAGAGTTGTGATCATATGGTGTCCTCCTCACATACTTGTTCTGAGAAAATATGCTAAGTAAAAGTTTCTCTATATATGCCAAGATTTCACGGTGCCTCAAGATGCACAGTAATAATATGCACAGTGAATCATAACGAGATAAACCTCTCATGAACGCAACGGTAAACATCCATCTCAGCATACTGCCATCCGGCTCATTGAATTCCTGCAATACCTACTGTAACTTCAAGGCTTCGATGGGATGCATTTTTAAACCGTTACCGGATAAAATTCGGGCAAGTGTTACAAGCATGTGACACACAGCTTTTTATTAAAACCGAAACCAGTATTTTTATGCGAAAGAAAATGTTACACTGAGCGCTCCGCAATGTTGGAAAAAATATTGCCCTTTTGTGGTAATTAGATTTCTTACATTGAGAAGAATAATTTAAGGAGTAGAAAAGTGGGTTCGCGTCTATGGTACTTACTGCAGGCTGGCAAGGGTGATGACGTGGCCCAACGGATAGAAATTAGCGGCGGTAGTGGAAATAATGGCAGCGGGGAGAATGATGGGATGTTCTTTCACTGTTGCACACGTGCTGTTTTACGCCACAGGGAGAATCTTGTGACGTCATTGTAGACACTGTCACATGACAGGGGCGGATGCGAGCGCCCCTGTTTGCACACGAAAATGCCGTAATACCTGTTAGCTGATTGCGTAAGGGTGCTTCCAAATTTATAACATCGTAAAAAGTTCTTGGGTGTCGTTAGTCCCGCTCAGGCGGATAAAATATGCGGTGATAGTTCCTTACAGCAATGTCCGTGGAAAGAAAACCAAAACGTTCATTTTGATATTTCGTGCATGCAATATAGGTAGGGCATTTGTGGAAGCTGTACCCATATTACAATAACTCCTTGTTAGCTTCACGGACAAAAGTGTCTATATAGCGTGGGTGTGTCTCCTCGTACGTAAAGATCAGCCCTTGTATAAAGGCACGCTTCAGTTTTTAACAAACGGACGCCTGTACTTTTCGGATTTTGCGTACAATATATTTTCACGTAGTGTGCCACATAATACTTCACGTGATACATCACACTTGCAAATTCTCCATTTCCATCACTCGGCCGAATAATGGTAGAACCCATGTTACCGAAGGATGCGTTGAAGACATTCCGCTTTCACATTGTTAAGCACACGATAAAGAAATATTCAAGAAAGCTAAAATCTTTTAATATAGTCTTAAAAGCTTTTATATAAATGGAAACACGTCTTTAGCTGCGAAAAGATCATGTGCGTTTGCAAATGTCTGTAAAACAACCTGCGACGGAAACTGCTGTATTAATAATGTTTTTTTAAATTATAAAGCAACTCACATTTTGTGCCCTATCAGTGTCAATTGGTTACACTGTTGCTAGGCTGAAGCGCCAGGCGAACAAAAATTTCATGTGCTCATGCGTGGGGGCATAAAAAATAGCAAAGGCTTATCTCGGCTATGTCAGGATATACGTAGCGCGAACTAAGGTTCAGCAATTCAATCCAATCCTATCCAACCCAATCCAGTCTGGTCCAGTCCAGTCAGGTCCAGTCACTGCTCCTCGCGCATGCGCAGCATGGCTCTCCAGAAGCCATGGGAATCGGCTCTTTATCGGCTGCGGCGCAGCGTCAGACTTGGCTACTACGCAACGGAGGCGCACAGATGGGCACGCGTCGGCGCCAGCGCGTGTGCACGGCTATGACGTCACTCCTATGGAATGCGGAGACCGGCGAATGTGCAGACCCAATTCTCTACACACACGTACAACAATTGGATTGCATTTACAATCCAATCCAATAGAATCCAATTTATTCCAATGTAATCCAATACAGTCCGATGTAATCTAATCCAATCGCATCCAATCCAATCGAATGCTCCCCGCGCTTGCGCAGCACGGCTTTTCAACGTCCACGCAAAACTTCTCAACCTTGGTTACTGTAGCATACGCTACAAAAAGGTCTCATGTCAACGCCCGAATAAGATACCTCCGCAACTTAGTTTTACGGAACTATAAGTACGCGGACAAAGTTAGTCAATTCTGGAGGATTTTTGTTCTTGAATAGAAAAGTCAGGCGTGCGCGGCTAAAACATTAGAAATTCAGTGCGCATTGTCTAGAGTCTCGTAAAGGGAAAGGTAATATCAACCCGCAGCAGTGGAGTCCCTCATTGGCCGTGCGGTGTTGGTGGGAATTGGCCCTTCGCGGATTATGCTAAGTAGAATCGTGTTTCGTAAGATTATTTGTTAGAACTAAGTTGCGTAACGGGTTCTGCTTGTTCGAGAGACCGCGCCCGATTGGAACTGGCTTTCTGGTGTGTACGCTAAATAGCCGTGTCTGCCTTAGTTTTAGTCTTAAGAATACCCGGTTAATAATATCGGCACACGATGAGAAGGGTCGGTTTAGGGTTTACGGGATATGTGTATTTTCCTAGCATAGGGATGCTCATTTTTAAAAAGGTTTTGCCATTCATGGAGTCGCGGTGTCAGCTACGGCTAAAAAATATTATTGGTAACAGGACGTTGTCAAAATATGCATAAAAATAGCCGCATGGTAACGAACCGCCATGGAAAATATTCGCTGTGCAAACTCAGTAAGCTGAGTTAAACCCCCCATTCACAAAAACATTATCAGGAATCAGGCCTTGGATACTTTTGATCGTCAGCGAATGCGCTCATGGTCCTCTTTGCCATGTGAAGGCCGTTTCAAATGCTAATGAAATCGTTATTTCTCTTTCAAAAAACTCGATTTCTTCCCAAAAAAGTATGACCTTCTTTTTTAAAGCTATATTTCTAATTTGTGCTCTCAGTATTTGCAGATGAACCCTATTGGGAGGTCATGACTTGTGCGAGCATCGCCGTGCGTTTTGTTAAACGGCGTTTTAGTACGGTAATTTCAGCGAACGCGTAGTGCACACCAGGGTGTATTATTTGCGTGCATTTTGTCGCAATCTGCAAAACACACATAGGGAATCCTATTTTTCGTGGTTTATCAAAAGTGGGTGTGTGAGAATTGACAGAAATGATCTCTCGACTGTGACAATGCACATGAGAGCAGTTAGGGCGTGCTCTCGAACACAATTTGTCTCTTTTTGATCCTCAAGGCATTTTGAAAAAGTACTACAGGCATGGGGTGAAATTCCTGTGATATACCAGAATCCCTAGAAGTTAAAGGAGCCGTGAAGACAAAATGCAAGTTTGTTTTATGCGAAAGATTTCGTGTTTTACAGCGTCCCCGCGCTTGCGCGGCAGCAAATGATGCCGTATTCACTGAGAGATTAATCAATTTAGGTTACAATATTGATTCTCCCACCAAATCGTGTGTTTTGGTGACGTATGCAATGAAGTCATAACGGCGAGTAATAAACAAACTTACACTGCGCCATTCGGCTCTGCAGCAATGCTGCCGTCAAACCTCCCAGATGGTCCTAGCATACAGAGCCCTCCGCCATTGCTTTGTTTTTTACCGTGTTTACGACTGGCTTGTTTTTGTTACGGTAGAAAGCAATCGCTTCCTGAAACCTGGGGTACGCTTGACAAACAAGGCTAGGTAAGGCAACGTCGCTTAAGCCAATCGTAAGACAACCCTGAATCGGCGGACTGCTGTGCAGCTAAAACAAGCATAGTGCGCCCAGTACCAGCGGCAGTGCTCATCGGTACTTCTATGTTTACGTGTATTTTCGTAACTTGTGCTGTTACCCGCAGAATGCTTACTGCTGTAAAATGAATAAGCATTACATTTAGGCACAAATAGCTCGTTCTGCAAGCTTATAAGCTCTGCCTAATTTGCGTTTGCTTTTGCCGGCCTCCTGAAATCGCAGAGCAGGCTCGCATGACATCCTATGTTTTGTTGCGGGAAATGAGCGGGTGGGTCGCATGGACATTCCCTTTTTTTCTAATTATATAGCTTATTTGAGCACAGTTTGCAATACAAGTGGGGTCAGTATGATTCTAACGAGCCAATCTTTTGAATGAGCCAAACTTGTGTTTTGTCTTCATGGCTCCTTTAACCTTTATACGTCGTTCGTTAATTGCAAAGATTTTTTCGCGGAAAAGGGATGGCGTTGGTACCCGAAAAATGGTCGTGTTAGAGATGCTTCAACATAGAATCAGCCCCTACTACAAACTTGCACAACGATTTTGAACCGGCTGCGCACCAAATAGGTTTCATAGAGGCAAAATTTAAAAGAGATACGAACGACTGAATGAATGCAAAGGCTCACCAAGAGTACACGATTGGGCGAGTTCGAAATCTAGTGCAACTACGGCGGTGAGAATAGAACGTGTGATCTGTGAGGATCCACTTTCGTGCTTCGATTAAGTCAAATGTATAAAATTTTTCGCAAGGGAATTCATTGCGATTCCGTGACCTTGAGACACGGAACGCAAGAGGGGCAATTTTGAATTTACCACTTGTGATCCGCTCCGGAGAAGCGTCGGAGCTCAGCTCACTCGTGGGCTCGTCGCTTTTGTTCCACGAAGCAAGGTGATGGCTCAATAGGTGCTTTGTCGGCGTTCAGTATGTCCATCTATCCACAGATGACGCGCCGGCTGGGCCATCAATTGCGGCGTGCAAGAGCGAGCCACCGGCTGAATCCAACCATCTAGTCAATAAAACGAAACGGGAGGCTTCTCAAACACGGGTGAAGTTAGGGTGCGCAACGGGTTCACAATAACGCGTTCTAGAGAAGCTTGCCAAGTACAGAAGCGTGCAGAGACTGAAAGCACAGCGGCAGCCAATCTAGTTAAGCCACGCGAATATTAGAGGTAAGCAGACGAATAAATAACAGCGAAGAAGGCCTCTGGCTCGTGATAGTTAGCCGAGTTCAAATGTTTCTTACCCGCCAGAGTGGCGCTGTGGTTAAGGCATTGTGCTGCTGAGGACAAGGATTGGGGTTTGCTTTTAAGTTGTAGGCAAGAAGCAAAAACACCCGATTAATGTGGTTTCGTCTTAAAAAATAGCTACACTGTGAAGAGAAGCATCGACACAGAAAGTCGACCGGACGAGCGCTGTCTTACAACTGAATTTAATGAGATAAACTTTGCACCTTTTATACGAACTCTTCGAGTTAACACCTGTAAAAAATAAAAACAGGGCAAGAAGAGCTACAAAAAACAGACGCATAATCTCTGATAGCACACACCACGCCACCACGGGTTCCCGCACGTGCCCCAATCGACAACGACACCAAGTTGTTATACCGGATGTACGAGACGTGTTGGAAAGGAAATTTATCTCTTTTGCGTGTAAGATGATGGAAAATGAAGATGGTGCATGGTTTCCCTTTTGAAATTTATTTTTAATTCAGCGCTTCTCCCGTCGTGTTTCTGCGTCGTTGGTTCTATTGGCGCTTTACCTAGAACTACCAACTCACGAAACAGTAAACTTTGTTGAGGGTTTGCGGCAGGTTAAATGTCCCCGTGAGGTCAACTTAATCCATATGTCTTCAGTACAGCGTGCCTCAAAGCACAATGGTAGTGTCGGGGCGGCAAAGGCCCAAAACTTGAATTCGACTCTATAATTGTTACACCTCACCCACTTCTTTCGTGAAAGTTAAAATGATGGAATATATAAAATACCAGCAGAGCAGGCAGATATGGTACTAGTGAGGAATAAATATATTCTATTAAGTCCAATTTAAATACCAAGCATCTAGCGTGTGGCTCATAGTGAGCATACTGGCAACAGAACGGCTAAGCGAGGTATGAATAATTTGTTATCTGAGTTGAAAGACCGCAGTTCATCGATTGAGCATTTGGATACGAGCTACAACCGCATTCGCGTTCAGTTCCCGCTGCCATTTTGACAGCGAAACTGTAGAAGTCCAATCGCCGAGGTTGTAGCGGTTGTACGGACGCTATACTTGCGGCATCACTATCTCATAAATCTGCTATAGTAACGATCGCTCGTTCATTCGTTTGTATAGTCACTACTTCGATCGATTTTGCGCTCACTCAACGGTTCGTTCGTTTGTTGATTCTTTCCTTTATTCGTTCATTCGTTCGCTCGCTCCTTGGTTTATTAGTTTGTCTATCAGTCAGTAGCTTTGTTTTTTTTTTGTCGAATGGTTGGATGGTCTGCCCGTCATTTGGTCCAGTGGTTTTATATGCCGGTCAACGATAGTGGAATGGTTCATTTTTATCACTTTCGTTTCTTGCTAACGGAAAGAATGTAACGGTGTCTATACTTTTTCAATTTCAATTACTTGCGTAGTTCCTGATAGGTATTTGTCTTCGGAATATTTACGAGTGTATCTGAGCAAGCAATGCTTCTTGGTTGTCGTGTTTCGGCGGGGAGTTGGATAACCATAGCGTTAGCGGGCACTAGATGGGGCTGCAGCATTGAACCAAATGGTTAGACGACCAGACACGGTATTTACACACCAATGTTGGACGCTCACGTTCGCAACTAATTGCCATTTTCAAAGCTGAGACTCCTTCAGGATGCTCAGTACGTATCAAAGTAAAATGTAGATTACAAACGACATAGAGAGGCGCAAAGATCCACCTGTTCATCCATGAAACGGCGCTATAATTCGATTATAATACACAGAGCCTGAGTACAGAAAATGGACACACATGCTGACAAGGCTAAAGTTTGCTCACACGAGCTCATAGAGAATCAAGTCACAAAACAGACCGGCATTGAAATATCTACGCAGGTGGAAACGGGCATTACTGATTGATATTTTGAGGGAAGCATAATGACTAGAGCAGATTGGAAACTGGGTGATTAGGCGAAACCTTTAATGTAATACGTTTATTTGTCACTTGTGCTGTTGACGTCATGCTGACGCCCTCATCTCTGGCTCTTTTGATGATGTGTAAATCGATAATGTGTCCCTTTAAACTTTGTTTTCTCCTCTAAAAAAAAAAACGAACTACCGGTCCAGCTTAAGATTGCAGCCGCATCGCTCACACTGGTTTGCCAATATCCGGTCCATATTACTGCTAACGGCCATCAAATGCTCTCTCGCACAATTATTAAAGCCCCTTCCAGTTCGACCAGTATACATGGTTTACGGAGGGGCGGCCTAACCAACGCCATTTTCGGCAGGGTGACATCGCTCGGTATTGCATCGCTTTTCCGATGCCTGTCTCGCTGCACGCTGTGGCCTTCAGTGGTCCGGGGCACATCAGCGAGCCCCGGAGCGCCTTTACCGGTGAACTTTTGAATTATTTAAAATGTTGCACTAAATGAGGACTTGTCAGACGCGTCTGTAGTGTATTTCAACCGTCATGGCCTGCTTAGTCCCGCAAAATGGCCCTGATATTCTCAAAGCGTGATTCTCACTTGCGCCCTTGCCAAACGCGTCTCATAGCTACTTTCCAGCATTTTTTCCTGTTCTACGCAGAGAGGAACCATGTATATCCGCGGTGGCAACCTGGGACCAGGAAAGTATTATGCAGTCCCGGTCACGGCGTGAGAACCCCTCTCCTCTTGCCACTTCCGAAGGCTGACATAGCCGTTCTATCCTCAAATTGCGTTAGACGGGAAAAAAGCAAGGTCGCTCCCAGTCGGCATTGCTTCCCACCGTCGCACTTAGCCACATAATGTCTTTCCTTCATTTGTTTCTAAAGTTCAAAGAAGAGGGCATCGCGAGCGAAGAAATTAGTGCGTACGGCAGGCAAGCGAGCACGCCATGCCATCCAGCAATTACCGCTCACCCAGTCTTTTCTAGATGTCGCCGCATGGAAGATCGCTTTCTCTAATTCCTGTCGTGATCAGTACATACCTGTATTAAAGAGATAAAAAAAGCTTACATAAAAAATTTACTCCGATCGATCAGCGAAAATGGAACGACGTTCTCTTTCCGCAATGTTTATGCAATGTAAGTAATTAATACAAAATTACTTAACACTTCAATGGGTACCCATAAACCGTGACATACATGTTACAATAGAGAAGTTGGACTTAAAGGCTGTGCCTTACCTATAGCGTTGATGTTTTTTTAGCATAAACGAAGTCAAAAACAAGGTTGTGCTCGAGGTCCTCGTTACTGTGCATGTCTCAACATAGCGCGCATTCTAAAATATTTGCGTTGTGAAACAGACCCCAATTTTCCGTTACGAAGAGTGCATTTGAATTTCAGTACAATATTTAATGCAGCTGTTGCAGATAGCTAAAATATTGTTGAGAGAGTTCGAATGGTATAATGCATGCTGCAACAGTCATCTAGTCAAGTAAAGAATAGCCTGGCCGAACGCCTCGACCTCTCTCAGCGCGGTCAATTTACAAGGACATTTGGAATCTCCCAGCTGTCAGGACGTCGTCGACTGTCGCACGGGGGGTAGCTGTTCGATGGTGAAAGTATATATCACATACAGTTCTTTCTCTCGACGTTTGCGTTGTTTGACGGAAAAGGGCCCTGTGGAAATTCGCCGTGTGTACGCAAAATCGCGCCCTTTCAAATCACTCGTTTCTTTGTGTGCCTGCCTTTGTGATTTTAAATGCCTAACACTCAAACAGGATGGTGTGTGAATTATATTGTAACGAAGCCAAAGACGACGCAGCTGTATTGAAGGAAAGCACGTTTATTGGAGTGAACTTGTGCTCCCCTAACAACTCAAAGAATGCACAGGCGGCGAAGCAGCCGTCAACAAAGTGACGTGTGCGGGCGAGCGTCGGCGATCCGGATACCGCGGCGTCTGCTCTGCAGGCATTTATCTTTCGGAGCGAGTGTTTCTCGAACCATCGATTTACATCTATTACATTGTAGATCAAAGAAGTATATTCGAGGCTAGTGGCGGTAGCGCGAAACGCTCTCTGATCAGGATGAGATAACCCGTGCTGTATAAAAATAAAGAATGGAACACGTGCTTCGCTTGGGACACAGATAACACAGCCGGGCGCGGCCGGGCAGTAAAAACAAGCATTAACGAACAACCCCAGTGCCTAGTTCACGGTAATATTTATCTTCAGCATGTATTATGGCAACCTGTGAAAATAGGATGCCGCAAATTCAAAATGGCTTGAGAAAACACAGAGCGCTTTTTTAAGCAAGTCGCGAAAAATCCACGAGGTCATCAAACATAGTTTCTCTCACGGCCGCAGGAGTTCAATCTGAATAGTCTTCTATGTCCTGGGTATTTGAACCACTACGACCCTTTAAATGCAGCCTTAGATCGTGGAAGTACATTTGTCCATTCTTAACCACCTTGAGAGGAGGGGCACGGAGAGCCAAAAAAGTTTCTCATTTGAATCTGCTTGTGGTAAAATATGAGGGCGAATGTGCAGGGAATTATATTTTCACCTAAGAAGAGTACTCGTGGAATTTCGCGCCCTGGACCACTATATACTGGTAAACACGTCTGCTGTCTGTTGTCTTCTTATGCTGTCTGCTGTCGTCCTATGCGACTCATAAACACACGAAGGGCTTTACCAGGCCCCTGTACCCATGCTCGATGGGTCTGACAGGTGCTGACTCGCTTTCGCTGGCACAGAAACGCCCTTCTTAACTCCGTACTCGCCTTCCTAACAAGCTGGACTTCAGCATCTTTATAAGGCAATTTCCGAGATATAAGGGCGAAAACTTGGTTCTCCGGCTGATCCAACGACTCTAGAATGTTCTCGCTCGAAAACGGTTGAACTTCTCAAAAGAGAAGTCAGGATGAAAAAGCGCCAGAGGAGGTTGCGAGTCGTTTGTTCGGCTCCAGAGGTGTGTGAACAGGTATATCGGATATGTTGATACTCTTTTATCATCATCGGTGCACCGATGAGATTATCATCATCTGTGCCTGCAATATCGCAGGAGGCACTCCCGCCCAGCTGCTTCATCTTCCTCTAATCACCGTCCTTTTAGAACAACCACCACGACACCGGGACGCCGCTGCCCTTGGTCGAGCTTCTTATTTTATATGGTGTCGAGAAACCTGGGAAGAAGGCACTGTGTGATTCGGAGTCTTCCGAAATTTGGCCTATTTTGAAGGAAGAGGACCCCTTGATTCCAGCGAGGCATCGGCGTGATGGACTGAACCAGTGGTGGTACCCAAACGTGAACGACGCGAAGAATGAACGAGATTGCTAAGCGCCCTCACCTCGGACGGTATTTCCTTATGGGTTCAGCAGCGAGTTCCTAAACGCTCAGGCAAATGCCGCCGCTGATTGTGCAATACAAGGCACAGTAACTTTGATGTGTGGAGGCTACACCAAAGAAAAGTTCCAGATCCACGAGCTAATCAATTCATCTAAAAAATTCAGTGACTTTTACACATTGACCAAGACATTCCATGGCCAACGTGATTTGAACTCTGAAAAAGACTCAAAGACAGAGACTTCGCTTGCCCCATATTCTCACGGGACACCTAGGCGGCCAATGCCCCATCATGGCTCATAACAGAAGACGACGAGGACGGCGAAGGAGTGCGCGCCGTTATGGCCGCATTGCAAATTCTGTAAATAGATTGTGGCTCATCCTTCAATCATCGTTCTAGTCATTGGCTCTGCCGCCACGCTACATTTGGTAAGGTGCGGGGTATTGCTATTCCTATTGCTATTTCCTATTGCTGCCCCAAAATGACATTAGAACAGATCCGCTGTTTGCGCGTCCTGGAAAGAAGTTGCCTGGCTGTAGTATGCATTCAAACATTCCGCCGAGACGATCGCAGGCAAGACAGGCTGCTCGTCGAACCCCCACCAGTAGCCCAATCTTCGTGTAGCGAACGTCTCGAGCCGCACAACACGCGTGTTCCACCTAAAATACCGAAAGGACAAGATGAAACACAAATATCTGCAAACAACAGACAAGCGTTTCAGGACACTGAGGAGAGGGATCCGGAGGGTTTTTCAAAACATCTAAATATAGCCGTTGCACTGACCCGACAACGCATTCGGAGGGAAAAAATTCGCCGCAGACTCATTTCGGAGTACAACAAGACATCTGACAACGAAACTAGAATAATTAAAGTACACAGATCGAAAAAGGGGTGCGAGCATTCAAGACACCGTTTTTAGGCCGAAAGGGAAAATGCTGAAGAACTCTTATCTGTGCACAGCATCGTCGAAGACAGGCTACGAATTTCAGCGTAGAGTCGTGGTCTGCAACAACACAGCGTGTGCTCAAACGATGGCCCCAGTGGCAGTGTTGCCTTCTGATTGCCTCAGCGGGTCGAACTGGAACGAACTAAATGTACCGATGGGACGCGGACTGGCCACCACTACTTTGTGGACGGGAAATATTTTGAAAGTATATTGTCATCATCAGTGCACTGATGAGATTACCATCGTCGGTGTCTGTCACTTTTCCCTAGCCGCTCACGCTCGAGCTGCTTCATCTTCCTCTAATCGCCATCTCATAAAACAGAACCACCGCCGTGACACCGGGACGTCGTGGTTATTGGTCTTTCCTCAAATTTTATAGGATACGTTACGCAGGCCGCAGAAGTGCACAAGAAACCACTAACCCCCTTTCTGGAGAGGCTGGAAGTGTAATGATCATTGCATGATGGAGGTTATTAAAGCAGGTTAATGAATCCCGCCCCCTGCGAGTAGGTCGGCATAGCCAAAGACGCAAACAAATACATACGGCCAAGACACCCTTTGGTGAGCCTGTCTGCAAGTGTGAATCGTAGTGTGACATGCGCGCACCGCAGAGATCTAGGGGTCACAATTCAGTGACACTCTCCTGGCGTCGCCGTTCTTCAAGGATATTGTACCACCCCATAACACCCTGTCGGCTACCAGCGGTGTGCCATGGGTCATCCAGAGTCTTGCTGTGTGGACCCGGAGATAAGCCTGACGTTTAGAAGTCTCCTCGGTCACAACTTGGTTTCGGCCAGAGTCCCTTGGAGGTGCCATTGTAATTGACCAGTTAAGAGAAACCGGACCCAGAGGGGCACCTTAGGATTCATGCGTGCCATTTGCGCCCACGCGTGGGTTCGCTATCCCCATTTCTCACCTCTCCTGGATGTCTCCTGTGGTGCATTTGTCCAGGAACCCCGCATGTAACAAACGAAAATATTTAGATCAACCAATGGATCTCGATGACGAAACGACTCTGGTGACATGAAGCACTTTCTTGGACGATGTCGGATGGGCGTGTACAGACGAGTCTAGCCAACCCGGTGACGGGGCCACACTATTCACATCCCGCTTCAACCAACCGCACAACCCAGGATCAGATACGCGGTACATCCAGTTGACCATCAGAATGTGCAAAACCCCTCTGTGTAGCCAACGAGTGATATTAAGTGCACTATATTGTTACGCGACGGCAGGACACAGATGAGACGAACGATGTAATGGGGTGTAACAATCTATTTACAGTATTTACACGCGGCCATGACCGAATCAGCTGAGTCTGCTCGAGCCATCTTCCACGTCGTCTTCGATGCAGAGCTATGCCGCCATGAGGCATTGTCCAGTGGTCCCGTGACACTATCCCCCGGGCAAAGACGGCCGTCCCGGTCGAGACCATAGGGATACGACTCGAAGGCGGTGCCGTTGATTCCTTTCGCCTGTGAGGGTCCGAGTCGGCAGCGCGACCTTATCTTAGCAGTGCTCGAGTGCCAGCCGCAGTAGTGCACGCGGTTGCTGATAGGTTGAGCGCAATTGCAGAAGACGGTGGCTGTGTGGTTGGATGTGCTTGTACGACGCTCAGCTTTGTTATTGGGGCCTCTCCACCGGGTAGCTCCAGGCAGCTCTTGGTCCACAAGCTGTCGCACCAGTATCTCCATTTTTCTTCGGGGCAAGGCTTTTACCGTCGCGGAGAATCCGTCGGTAGCAACCAGTGCGACTTTGATGATGTCGACGCACAGCCGGAAATTTTTGACGTCGATAGCTGGGTGAGGACGAGATGGGATGAGTATATACAGTGAAGTCCTGGCCGCCGCATATGATGGTGATGGTCGTGATAAGCACCGGCCCCGGAACAGCTTTGACCACCGCCGACACCACGAGGCAGCATCCAAAGCCCTCGGAGAAGCGCCGGAGATCTGGGCTGGGGAACGTCGTCGGCTCTACGTCTGGTCGTGGCTGGTCAGTTCGTCTGGTCTCGGCGGGGTATGGGCAGGGGACTCGGGGCTGGGGAATGGTCGCGTCCATGGCTCACAGGGGCTGGGGCGGGCCGACGCTTTCCAAGAGCCAGGGTGAGATCGCTTCATGAGTCGAGGCGAGGTGAAGCTCGGGGCCGGGATGGGACTGTACCCCGCACCTACACCAAATTGTTACGCGACGGCAGGACACAGATGAGACGAACGATGTAATGGGGTGTAACGGTCTATTTACAGTATTTACAAGCGGCCATGACCGAGTCAGCTGAGTCTGCTCGAGCCCTCTTCCACGTCGTCTTCGATGCCGAGCTATGCCGCCATGGGGCATTGTCCAGTGGTCCCGTGACAATATTGAGCAATACAATAAATGAAGTGCGGCAGAATTTTCGCCATTATACTATAGTCTTGTTTGTCTCCAACTATAATTTGAGCGATGAGACACTTGGAGCTCAACTAAGGAGATAATGTTTCTTGAAAATGAATAGATTATTGTGATTATAATTTTTTACAACCAAGCCTGAATAACACGCAATCACAACGTCTATTGAATCGAGTTGTTGAGTGCATTCTCTCCAAAATGCCAGTCCGAAGCACCAATTTCATTATCGCCTGAACAACTAATTCCATGACGTTGACATTTAAGTGATACCCTTCCACTGGCATGTCCTTGTCGGAAACGTAAGTGCAACAGGATGGGGTGTTGCGTGTGTTGGAATAGAGCACGTGCAAGTCTACTTTACTGACTACTCGAGACTGGATTTCAGTCACGGGTGACCGGGATGCATGCAATGATTACGCGCAGTTACGGTTCCTTCATAATACGATATACGATTCGCTGCATAGCAATTTGCCGCGAAACAACAATGTAGTCATAGCCTGCACTTTTGGTTCATGAAAACAGTACCGCCGTTGCGTAATGCGCAATGTCGCATCCCTCGGTGGCTGCCGCTTAGAAAAACCGAATGACCGCGGCTTAGGAGACCATGTTCAGGCGCAGGAAATATTACTTACGCTGATAGGACGTCACCGTATCTTGAGCGTGCGCGCTTTGCCACTACATAGGAACATGAAATGTCTTTTAGAGGCGGTACATGTCTTGGCTACTTCGCTATTGCTATGGCGGAGGACTTGCGTATGAGTACCGAAGTCCTGTTCCAGGCATTGCAATAGACACGGCAGTAGTGGAATTTAGAAGCTTATTACGCAAGTAATCAAAATATTCTAGACTTTCTACCTTGTTTTCCTAGCTAAGTGACGCCTAATTTTTTAAGCTAAGTCTCCGAGTCGTCACTTGATTAAAAAGTGGCATTTGGTGTGCGTAGGCTAATGAAGGAACAGCTCCTTCGGATGGGAACGTTGCACAAGTATTTCCATATTGCCATGCTTTGAACTGCGGGAGCGACCGCAAAACAAACGGCGTCCGGTTTCTACATCATTAATAGAAAAATGGCCCTTTAACGTATCGTTCCACATCGCGAGTCTGTACTCGCCAGCTGCGACCCGTGGTCGCCTCCCAAAATTTACCTCAGAGTAACCGAGAGGAAAAACGAGCAGCAAAACTCACCATTGTTGTAAACTGTCGCAGTACTCGGAGGCATCAGCGGACATTAACATAACACATATGCGACAGTCGGAAATATTCGAAAGCTTGAGACGCAATGCAAAGCAAAACGTGTCTAGAAGCCAGCGCGCAGATCACGTAGACTACGCGAAGCGGTAAGACGGGCCTTGCACGAGTTTATAAGCAAATTGATGCTTTCGCATTCCCAAAACATCAGGCACGCATGTGTGCTGGGATTTTTCCTATTTATACACCGCTTTCTCGCCGCACTTTAAATCAGAACGTACGGAAATTATTTGACGAAGACCACTGCCGAATATTCCCGGTTCGTGTAATTGTCGCTCCTCCGGCGTTAACGTATGACTGTCACATCTAAATATCCATCCTCCGTACACCTGCGGAACTTTGCTAATAGATGTCTTCGACCATGCATCAAGATTGGTTGTCACCAATTACCAGGATATATTCATCAAACAGATGCTGTGGCCGCGTTCGCGTAAAAAAATTGCCATAAATGCAACTTTCGCGCATTCGAAAACGTTGACACCTCTCATCCGACACAATACTCCACATATTCTTTTGACCAGAGCCTATGGCAATCAAAATGACTGCTTCAGCATAGGCTCTTCCAAACACTGTGTTTTACACCGTGTGTTATGTCGGCATATATTGCCCACTGCGGTGCCGTTGAATAGTATGCTCAGCCAATCGCTCTGCCATACTTATTGCTGAACCACAGCACAAATGACGAGACAAAGAACGATACCAGAAGGACACAGGAAGCGCTGTGTCCTCTTGCTATCGTCCTTTGTCTCATCGTTTGCGTTGTGGTTCAACACGCATCACCAACTCGCCCAAGTTTGCACTTTGCCTTTATTAATATAGCGAATTTGTGTTGCCGCCTTGATCTGATTAAAAAAAAAAAGAAGCACACGGTTTTGAAATTGAGCCCAATTCTGAACTGTGGCCCCGAGACACATGCTTGATAGGTGACTCCAGCTTACAGTGATACTAAACCTCTTCCTGAATAGCTCTGCAACATGCGATTTCCGTGTGTGGAAGTTGCCAAGTGGGCCGATTTGCAATATCCCGGTAAAAAAGGCGCCCGCTGTTGATCAGATGCTGCATCACAACGTCCTATAAATCACTCTTACGTCCAGCCCCACGCGATCTCCTTCCTTCTCTTTCTTGTTTGCAAACATTTGTCCATTGCCGTACTTTAGGCCTGCGCTAACTTGAGCATTGCTTCTGGCCTGTTTGCACTACCGATAACAGCCATTATCAAGTCTTGGTTCAGGCATTTGAAAAGGGGCGCATCAAACTTTCACTTTGCGGCCACATTTATCGATTACGTAATTTGGGCCACTGAACGGTACCAAGATCACATAAAAAAGAAAGGCCACCACTTCCTTTTTTTTTACTTTTTATGTTTCTGCACATCGCGTTCATTTTAATATAAACTGTATGCAAAACAAACACACAATTTTGCTTCGTTAAGACCTACTGTCACTCCCACTACTGCGACCTAACATATCTCTGTTTCCAGTCGCGGTAAAATAAACGGGGGAGCCAGTTTGAGTCGCATTATGTGTATTCGAAAAATTGTCGTGGCAAATAACGCATGGGTATCTTTAAATGGCTTGGACGATGACAGCGTGGTAACCGCACACCGACAACTGCCGTAGCAAAGCTGCCAGGCCGTCATGAGAATAAGGAGTGAAAGAAGATGCCTGATACAGGAAATAGAAATGGAAGTCACGTACACCTTTTCTCTCGGCGTTTTCCTGGTTTGCGTTAAAAAGGGCCTCATTGAAATTTAGCGTGGATGTGTAAAATCGCGACCTTTCAAAACCGTGGTTTGTTCGCGTGCTTCGCTCAGGGATTCGAATGCTGAACGTGAAACAAGGAGAGCGAGCGAGTTATATCTTAGTATTGCAAGTATTGCAGCCACCTGCAAGGAGAAGACGCCGGAAATTCAAAATGGCTCAGGTAGACACAGAAGGTTTATTTACGCAGGTAGCGAAGGGTGTAAAAGTTCGTCATACATCGTTTCTGTGTGGCGTCTGATTTTTGAACACGATGTTTCGCCGGCGTGGGTATATAAACCGCTATAGCGATTTATGCCTTAGGTCTTTGGAACATTTTGCCCATTCAATAAACAGCTCGAGCGAAGGGAAAGAAAAAAATAGTGCCCGCTTGGAGACTGCTTGTGGTAAATTTTAGTACCTTGTCGCAAAATTTCGCGGCAATTTTGATAGCAGATGAAACTCTCTGACACATCTAGACCAGAAGCAAGCTACGTTTCTTTTAGACGGGCTATTAGTATGCGCCAGAAAAGAGCCAAAACGTTCATGGATATACGAAGGGTGGCCGAAAAAAAGAAAATTTGGTTAATATGCTTTAAACGGGTAAAACTTTGCAGAAAGCACAACGATATTTATTATGAGGCATTAAAGTGTGGATAAATAAAAATACAGCCTTTTTTGTAATGAAAGGTGGTTAAAAGGGGAAGCTGCGGCAATGGGTAGGAATGGCGAAACTGGACTGACGTGGACTTAAAAATTGCGACGGAGACCGTATAATTGCCACCACGGGAAGCACCCTTTTAGGTGCTTTCTGTGCCCTCTAGCTACACTGACCATGGTTTTGTGAAATCTGTTTTGTTGTGTGTAGGGAGGGGCGCTCATTTACACCCTATATACCGCATATCACGGAAGTGGAAGAACGAGCAGTAAAATTTCTCCTTGTAGACAACTAACTGATTACTCAGAAGCATGAACGCGAAGCAGGCTAACCCTTGCAAAGCAAGTCGAAGCCAGTTGAAATATTTATTGAAAAACATAAAGCAAGGGGTTTCTAGAGGCAGGCATCCAAAGCCCTTCCACTACGCTAGGCCGAAAGGAGGGGCTGACTTTGGTTCTAGTCCACATTAATGTTTTCTCATTCACAACCCAACATAAGTGCTTAGGTGTGTCACATTCCCGCTATATGGACGCAGCTTTGGCGTCGTTCTTTCTCGCTAAACTGACCGAAAAGGCTGTGATGAAGAACACCGTCAACAGTTTTACGTGCTGAAGATTGCCATTTTTTGGTGTTGAAGGGCTTTTGTTAGGCGTGATTATTCTTCTCGCGCGCACGTGTGTAAAACACCCCCCATTACATGTCCGAGATCATTCACGTAGACTAAGTGCTGTCAGTTAGGGGGCCGAAACCATAAAGTCCTTGCTATGACACTCATTTGTTGCCGTCATTTGTTGCCGTCATATAAGACAAAGACACCAAAGTGAAGTATTCTGCGCCATAAGAATACAATGACATCGTTGGACCTCCACAAGACCTAACCTCAACTGCAGGGCACTACAAATAGGTAGGAAGGCAAGTTTTATATTAAGGTGTTCAATAAACCGCGTCTCCCCCATGGTTCAGGCTGTGGTTTTATTTCTCAGTGACTTTTGAGCCTTGCGGTAGGGCCATCGCTATACGTGGCATTATTTCTGGTACTTTGTATCGTCCGCGTACCGCCAATAAATAATGAATCGCGGCGAAGGTTTTGAAGCGTAGAATGCTTTCAACTGCACTTGGGATACTTTAACGGTTAAGTAAATTGGAATTACGGTAATATTAAAGCTTTATTTCAATAGCCTACCCCCGCTCGCCTCATACGTAACAGTGCTGACAGCTCCGGCAAAGCGGGCACCTTCCCAATTGCGTGAAAAGGATGTCTGCCACCGAACAATTGTGCACTGTTACTCATTTTTAGATAGTTACTCTAACCCTCCATATCGCTTGCTTAGAATCAACAATCACGCCTCCACCGGCAACACCTTCCTTCCCTTTCTTTTGCTCAAGCAACATCACTTTTGTCTATATCTCACCATCTCTTTCTATCTTTATCTCTATCTCTCAATCTCTATATATACCTCTATCTTTCTCTCGCGATTTCTCTCTACATATTTCTCTTTCGGTCTCTAAATTGCTCTATATCTCTCTATCTATCTCCCTATCTTTCTGTATCTCTTCCCTTTCTTTCTCTCAAGCAACGTCCCTATTGTCATTATTTCGCCCCTGCTGAGGTAAAAATTACCTGTCACCTGATGCGATTACCGAATCTGAAATCGGGCAATCAAATTTGACCTGTTTCAAAGCGGACGCATGAAAACAAATCTTCGCTGGGTCACCACAAACAATCTAAAGTTATTTGGGCTTCTGTAGAAAATAGAGTATAGATCGAAAAAAACGTTTGACACCTCCCACCTGCTCGTATTTTTGCAGTAATTGAGAATACAGCGAGGTTTAATTCTACGGCGTTTTAGTAATGCAATTACGTCAATTAGGGAGCGTTTTCGAGAGCGCAATAGTTATTACCGCAAGAGCCTATAAAAAACCTGGCATAGCAAATATCACCGAGTGGTTAAAGGTACTGCAAAATGTTTAGACCAGACTAAATTAAGGAGCGCAATATTTAAATTGTGTGCTCAGTGTCATCCTAATCGAGTATAACTTTTCTGACGCCCGGCAAAAAGTTCACACTTTCGCTGCAAAGTTTGTTGCCGCTTTCCCATTCTCTGCTGCGCCTTTCTTGATAACGCAATTAAACGCTTGCACGTCACAGATTCTCCCATGTGCGTAGCGAAGCTGCGATCCGGCTATCTGCGTATTTTTTTGTTGCACCTACGGCAAAGGGAAGTTCCGTCTTCTCAGCGTCGGTGGTTGCGCTGACCCCTATTGTATGGTTAAATACCGCTTTCTATAGCCCGCTTCGTGTTATCGGGTTCGCCCATATTGTTTTTTAAATGCGAAATAGCTTATGGTCGAGTCCGTTCCTTCCGCAGTTGTGTGGGCGCCGTTGTGCGCCGTCCACACCCCCATAGCGCATGTTTTGTTTATCCGGATCAGGCGATTCCGTGACTAGGGCTGCAGGTGCACTAGGTTTTACTAGTATTTTTAAAATGGCCGCCGTCTCGGTCGACTCCCGCGTGTGGGTGCTATATGGAGTCGACATACTAAGTATCTGTTTCATGGACCGGCTCGTATGACGCCATTGTTCACGTGACGAAATGTGCAATTTTAGCGGGAGATTTAAAATTTTGGGTTAAATTGCCTTATTTCTCAGTGAATAAAGCATCATTTGCTTCCGGGAAAGCGCTTGGGGTACTATGAAACACCTAAACTTTCTAATAAGACAAACTTTTGTTTTCTCTTCATGGCTCCTTTAACGCGCTCCTTCGACAAAGTGCACTGTCGCCACCTTTCGCGCTCACCCCGCAGGGTCGCGCGCGCTTGCTCGTCCGCGAGCGGGCACGTTGGCCCAGAGATGGTGGCGCCTCATTGAATATTCCGCACCGCACTGAGTGACCTCAGTCTACGTGAATTTGGGCACTCCCTTCCACGTGTACGAATGCTACAGGGCGTTCCCGAGAGCTCGAGGTGTTATAAGGCCGAACTTGGCCGTTACAAATGGTTCTTGTCTGAGACCTGAACTGGGCAGTTCCCGGCGGGACAAGGAGTCTCGACCGTTAAAGCTAGGTTGGGATTTGTGAGCCCCCTAGGCTAGAGGTTAAGATCGCGTCGGAAGTTTAGGGTACAGTGCCGTACCGGGCAACTAGACGGATCTTGCGGCGAGACAGTCTCGGCCGTCGTTTCTCGAGCGGTTTGTGTACGCTCCGACGATAGGAGAGTTAGGAGAAGTTCAGAAACTCGAGTGATTTGTACGCACTTAAGGCTAGCGTCTAACCGCAGTTTGAAGTTTTTCCCTTTATTACTCATGTACCCAGTTTTACTACTTTAAATAGCTGTATATAAACTCTTCGTTCATTTAATCAACCCCAACGCCTTGAGTTCGTCCATTCGACCGCCGTCTTCGAAAACTTCAACACCATCGCCCTGCCAGCCTCCTACCAAATCAACCGGAGCCCGGGGGATTTGGTTCCTGATTGACACCGGACTTCGGGGAAACGAACAACAACCATCTTTACTACAGGTGCAGAGTAAACCGGCTTCACCGTAATGAAAATATGGGGGTTAGGCATATACTGTTTTGCAGAAAGAAAGGGCTTCGGGTTAGGTACCTTAACCCTGCATTTCCCAAGCAAAACTTTGGTGAGGCCTGGTGAAGTCTTCGTTTTATTTGCGTGGGGCACGATGTATCTGTAATTGTTATACTATTCGTCCAAAGCCTGCCTTTCCCATGGTTTGTGGTATGGCGTCCTGGGTTTTTATTCAAAATTTCTGGCCTGTCTGAGTCTCAAACGCTTGCTTCATGCTCTTGGCCTTCCTTGCGATAGCTAGGGCACCAGTTCGCCGGGCGATATCTGCGGGGTGGACAGACGCCGCTTGCCGACGACGGCTGGAAGCCTTCCGGTCTCAGAATACTGCCCGTCCTTGCCTTTATTCTTTGCCAAGTTCGCATGCAGGCATCGAGGCGCGTGGTCAGGGGCCGACCCAAAAGCTGAGAGCGCATGCGCCAAGCTGGCAACACCGGCGGCGTGCATAAATGTGGGTAGCGAACACGCCAGTTGACGGTTCTTTGCACGGCGAGCCACGTGATGCGTACCGAAACATATGGCCCAGCTGCAGTCAAACCATGGTCGAATTACCCGCAAGGGCGAAACCGCCGGACGGAATCAGTGAAGCTTTGCATTAAACGACTGAAAAAAAAAATTTTTATTGATCCTTCTTTCATACGAATCGGTAAAGCACGAAAGTTAAATGTACCTTCACTGGAGCATTTCAGTGTTTATTGGGCTTAGTTAAGAACGTACATATCGCTCTTTATATTTGGTCGCTATGGCGCCTAGACGCATGAAAACTAGACACTGGATTACCCACGCCGGAGCATTGCTTAAATCCGAGTGAAAACCACAGGCGCTCGGAAACCATGCGAACGAAACTGAACGGGTTGTCAACGAAGCGTTTGGGGAAGTCACGGTCCGCTACAGGGAAATGAGCATGATTTGCGTCTCGACAGCACTATTCTAGTGTGCTTGGCGAGTGACGTCATACTGGCGGGTTGCTTCGGCAAAGGGGCGACCACATTGCTCTTGCTCTATGGTGTGTACGGCTGACGCTTGCGTTGCGACGAGCTCAACTTATGGAACACGTCGGCAGCGTTCCACAAGCTGAGCGGCACTCCGCATCGGCGGGGGACGGATAAACACAGCACTGCCGCTGGTATACCCTGCCCTATCGAGGCGCTAACTATCGGTGCTCCTTAGCTTCATATGGCACTACTTCGCTTCACCTCTCCTAGACGGCAGCGCCATCTGAATGGAAGTGAGAGAGAAGTACATAAGGTGCGGGCATGATGCCATGCTCACTTGGCCGAGAATTACACACCTCCCATTGCGGCCAGACAGATCGTGGGATCGGATCGTAGAGCCGGCGCGATAATAAAAATTTTCCGGTGATGTCATTTCCATGAAGGTCATAACGTCGGTGAGGTTTCTGTAACCCGGTATAAAACACTGTCGTGGTAAACAAAATTCAGAATGTATGATGTCCGGCCCAAAGCCATGCTTGCGACGCGCTAATGTCGCCGTAGCTGACGCGCACAACAGGTTTTTGTTGCAGGCGTCAGCGAGAAGCGAGGCATCACGGGCAATATTCGAGAGCAGAGCTGGCGTGAGGTGAGAAAAGGCGAAATAAAGAGGAAATGCACTCTTTTGATGTACAGTAACGCCACTAACTGTCATTGCCTAATACCGAAATCTTGAATGGACTGGTTGCAAGAAAATTTATTTATGCGCCAATCTTCACACATGTGTATCGACGAAACCTTTTTCGGGGGCCACTTAGGTTGGAATGTTGCCGATTTTCTGGAGCGTTGAAATTTTTATTACAAATGATATGAAATGAAATGTGGAGTCCATGCTCCAAAAAGCAGGTATGTTGCGGTACAGAACACGCTCTGTAGTTATTTCGTTTGGGAACAATCCAAAATGTTACTTCAAGAATACTCTATTTTATTTTTACTATTGATAACTCCCAGCATTACCGTATCAGATTGCGGTAAAGCAAATGGGTCAGGTAGTTAGAATTGCAGAACGCGTACAGGGCAGTCATCGAGAAGAATAATGTATACATTTCTCTGGATATCTTGACCGCTCTCAGCACGGTCGTGTTACTTGGGTATTTTCAGTTGTCAGTCGCCCGACCAAAATGGGGATATCAATGAGAGCAACAGCGCTTGATACTGAAGAGGGAAATCACGAAACCTATTTCTCTCGACGTGCTCTTAGTTTGTGGGAAAAGGCTCGCCTGATAGTAAGCGGGGATGTTTTAAAAATCGCATCTTTTCAAAACGGTGGTTTTTTCGTGTGCCTCATTCACTCAGGGTGAATGCTGGCCGCGCAAAATGGATATCGTGCCCACGATTTGTGGCTGTTCTGAGTTCTCCAGCAAAGGGTTCGGAAACTCGAGATTACTCACGTAAACACAGAAGGCTTGTTGCACAGGACTTGAAGAGAGCCCGAGAGCATAATTACATGCTTGCATGTCGTACGCTTATCAATTCCGGCGCCACCTATATATAGCGCTTGGTCTTTGGAGGACATTTGCGCACTCCGTAACCGGCTCGAGAGAACGAAAACCACGAAAACTGCCTGCTTCAAATCGACTTGCGGTAAAGTTTGTGATTTTATCCTTTTGAGACTAATTTCAGAGAGTTTTTTTATTTAAAAGCATCAGTGGATTGATGTGTAAACTAGGCACAAGCTACGGGCACGTAAGAATAGGTATTACTGTATGCCAGAGAAGCTCCGAACGCGTGCATTGTTATAAAAACAGCGACCGACAAGTAACAGCGGCATTAATATTTCAAACAAAAGTACTTTCGGTAAACAGGGCAATTAGTGTATTTAACAGCACAGACAGGATAACAGGTGACGGAAGCGCTGCTAGAATTCATGCGGTCGTATACAGACCCAGTGCATAGACGTAGGGCTGCGCGTTAGGTTGTGTCTGCCTTGCGTGTCTCAGTCTGCTTGAATAGGTATTACATTATTGAACAGTTTGATTAAACAAGGTCATTATAATGCTTCTTACATATACTTCCCTGCCTATAGAGTCACCCGCATAACTGAGTTACTGTCTTCGGCACGTTCACCGTCGCCTCGTCGTTCTTCGTTCGTCGTTCATTGTTCGCCACCAGGGGGGGTTTAACTTTGCCGTAAACATAGCACTTCAAATTTCACGTTGTTTCAAAGTGCTTGCCCACTGAGCATTTGAAGCCAAAATAAGCCGCTGGTGTGGCAAAATGTCTAAAGCGGTGTGCTGCTGTTCTCAAGGACACGTAATTCACACCGGCCGTTGTGGCTGCTTTTGATGGGCGCAGAAGCTAAATATCCCACGTATCCAGATTGCGGAGTACGTTAAAGATCTCCAGGTGTTCTAAATGAAGTCGGAGCCCTCCAGTTTAGCGAGTCTCGCTTCCCAGATGCTGCTTATGCGCGTTAAACACTCAAAAATGTCATAACGGCTTTTGTTACCCGATGAATGCAGATTTTTCAGTGTGAAGGTCGGCTAATCGCGGCAAGAATATACTCGCCAGTTCCTCGCGTACTGGAAGATGTTGTAATTTCTGTTAGTGGGTTTTTTCAGATGTTTCCATAAAAGAACGGCACATTTTGAGGCGTCTACAATACTGCGAATTACGAGATAAGCTCGCCTGAAATATCTACAAGTTATCTTTGCACCAACGCAAGAAGTCTGCTTCACTGGCTATCGCTTAATTCGGTGCTCCTTTGAAACGCCCTCCTTAAAAGGCGTGTTGAGCCGAAACTACGGCTCATGAAACTTTACACCGCAGCCATTAACCGGCATTTGATGTACGTGTACTCGATCCGCTGTGTACAACATAATTGAGACATCCAGGTTTGTTGTGTTATGTTTTGCAGGTGTCTCTGCCTTCAACAGTGTAAAGGCCTTTTACACCCAATTTTCAATTTGAACTGCAACCAGAGAACGAAGCGAATTTTTTCGCTTTGTTTGGTGGCGTAATGGAATAATATTTCGGCACGAAACTCAATACACGATTGTTGGAATATTTTTTATCAGCTCATGCATGTTTAGCGTGATGTCTCCTGTTTTGGAACTGAGCGCACACAATCAGTGTTTGCCTATTGCAAGCTCCTTCTTCGTTGCTTTATATCCACTACACTTTTCATCGTTCGGTATTTGTGCTTATGTGGCAGGTACGTAAGAATTTGTCGTGCTCGTGCTAACCTAGTCTCAAATCACCAATTTGTTTTTTTTTTTTCGCCGATTCGGACTCTTCTAAATGTGCGTCTTAGCTTTGCGGTTGTTGTGTTTCTGAAACAGTCCACCCGCTCCTTTCTGAGTTTCTCTCCAGGACTTACAGCTACCGCTGGGTCTTATTATACTCGTTACGTCTCAATGCAGTAAGTGTGTGCCAGCTATGTTCCATACACTCGATCACAGTTTTATTTCCGAAACCAATAGAGCAATCTCCTTGAGTAAATAGGCTACCAGTGCTTGGTTGTAGTGTGCACTTGGGTTATGACTAATTGTTTTTTCGAAGTGGCCTTGGAGTGGTTATTCCGCGCAAGTATAGGCAAAGCTGTAGTTGAAGAAAGAGTGCACGACCTCGCCATAAAATAATTTAACTCGATACAAAAAAAGAGAAACAGAACCACCTCACTAATAACTGTGAGCAACACGATTTATTGACAGCAAAGTCTTACAACAAAGCTGCACATGCCTCGGTTTCCTCACTTATCCTGCAAGGATAAATCTGCACAGAACGGACATTTTTCGCAACCGAATGCACGTGTTTTGTGCTGCTTCTTGAAGAATGCCGGTGGTACATTTTTGTGGTGTTTTTTTACTGTCTACAAGGTCTTCCCCAGAAACGTTTCGTTTGGCGTCTTTCACGTCTAAAGAATCAACGTGTGGCTTAGCTCAGCCACCCCTGGACATGCCAAGCCAAAGTTTGCGTTAGCATGGTTTAGTGTTGATTTCACTTGGTTAACCGTTGATTTAGCTGTATTTGTCATACTATTCATCCAAAGCCTACCTTTGTCCACGGTTGCGGTCGAGCTTCCTGTGTTTTGGCTGCCTAACAGCTCACTAGCACTCAGTCTTGATTGATTTATTGTGAGGTCTAATGCACCGACGCTACACATGTGCCAAGGTGGTCTGTAGTGGAGGTTTCCGGGCTAATTTCGACCACTTGGGTATCCTTAACGTGCACCGAAATCTCGAAAACGCGGGCGTGCTCAGTTTTCGCCTCCATCAGAAAAGCGGCCATTGTGGCCCTCTCCCTCACTCTGCAACAAGAATCGACAGCGTAGACACACACGGGAGAACCACGAGCGCAGCCGGCGGGATGGCCACCCAATGGCGCATGCGGGAGCCAGCAGCTGCGGGACAGCGAGGCTGCGGGGAAGGTCGGCTGCCTAACTGCTTAGCAGCATCGCCCGCCGTAGCCACCGCCGCTTAGCTGAGCACAACTGACCAAAAACAAGGCCTTGTTGCCAGTGCTGAAAGGGGACCTGTCCAGTCACGTGGTGCGCGTCAAGGGGTATGTCGTAGCTGCAGTCAAATAAAGGTGAACTTGCCTAGCGATGGAAAAATCGTTGGACAAGGGTAGTGAAGCTTTGTTTTAAAACGCGTATACTAGATGAAGCAAATATATGCGTGCACTGGTGGGGGAAAGGTGTAGAGGGCTGGTATTCCACATGCACCCAGGCTTAATGTGCTAAACAATGGCGGCCTAATTGTGCTCGTGATAGATATCAACATGGACGTATAACGGGCCCATGTGACTTCACTATTGTCGATAGTGGGCTTGTTTCATTTACGGGCGTTCCGGCAGCTCACCGAATGTTAGAGGCATGCCTTCGGGCAGGATGTGGCGTCATGATGACGTTGCTCAAGTGCCTCGGGATACTCAGGAAGCCGGGACCAAGAAATCCTGGTGGCGACGAGCGCTTCGGAGAAGGAGAAAGAATAAACGTTTATTGATTGCTATAAAGGAGAATTGTGTTCTGAATGATCTTCAGTGTAGCAGCGTTGTTCATCCAGGGTGGGTGGCGTCTCTAGTCCAGGCTACCATGGCCCTCAGCGGCTTGTCTGGTCCGGATCATCAGATCGCACTGGTCATCCAGGACCTCACTGGAGAGCAGGGCCTCCCACTACTCCTTCTATGGCGCCAGGACATCTGGGAGTTCCTACACACCCTTGCACTCCCACATTATGTGCGGAGAGTGTTGGGGGTGCCTCAGAATTGGCACCCCCTATTCCGCGGCACCCCCAGCTGTGCAGACTGCGATGAAGCATGTGCAACTGTGAGGCGTGCTGGAAAGAGTTAGTTTGGAGTCTTATTAACTGCGTTGCTTCTTCTTTGGTAAGTTGTGGTTGAGGTGAATATTTTCGTCTGCTCAATCTGTAATGCTTCAATACGTCCCCGGTGCGTCGTGGGATAGGTAGGAACATCGGCGGGCCCGTGCTTGAGCTACTCCGATAGGGTGAGGGTAGCGGTGATGGCCCGGTGGGAATGATCTGGGGCAGTGGCATCAGCCGCCATATTAACCTGGAGAAATTCCTTCACCGGTGTCCACACGATGTATATGTCCATTACACCTTCTTCTTTTTGATCCTCTAGCCTCAGGACTATATTAGGCGCCACTGTGGAGATAAGACCCTTCTGAAAATTCCTGCAGCGTGTTTGGGAGTCTGTGATTACAATCATGCGAGCTTGGCTTTCAGTGATCGTTGCAGTATCGAGAGCAATCGCTGCTTCTTCTGCGGAGTCAATATTTTCATCAGGATAGTTGCCGAGGTTAGTTCCTTTCTTTGGTGTTGGTCACGGTCATCACGTGTGCATCATGAATTGCGCTTGAATATCTTTCAGCGTCGACGCACTTCGTTCCGTTATCATAACCATAGGCGGTTTTCAGTGCCTTTACCCCAACATTTCTCTTTCCCTTGTGGTAAAGAAACAGCATGTTGCAAGAGATATTGGCAACCATGATGTATCCCTCAGACAAAGTGGGATGCGCCTTTTTTAAGTTTGGGAATCACGTGATACTTGAGACAGCGTTCACCTCATTCCCGAGACAGCGTAAAGTGGCGCGACTTGTTTCTGTGAGTTTCAGCCGTTCAGTTTGGCTTACCCTGTATGCCTGTACAAGTTCCTCCCTCGTGTTATGTACCCCTAGTTGCAGTAGCTTCTCCGCCGAAGTCTTCGCCGGTAGACCCAGTGCCAATTTGTATGTTTGCCTGATGATGATGTTGATTTTTTTATTTCGGCGGTCTTAAGCCCCAAATATGGGGTACAATATGTAATTCTCCTGATAAATATCGCTTGTATTAATCTAATTGTATCTTCCTCCTTGAGTCAATGCTTTTTGTTCGCAAACCTCTTGACCAGGTGGTTAACCTGGGGAAACATGGCTTTGAGTTTGCGGAGTGTAGCAGCTCCTGTTCTGTTCGTTTGGAGAGTGAGGCCTAATACTCGCAGTGTGTCGGCTTTTGAGATATGGATGCCATGAAGCTTTACCTGCGGGTCCACTGCTTCCGGTGGGGATCTGCCTCTCATCCTCTTTCTTAGTACCAGAAGTTCCAATTTTTCGGAGGCGACGGAACGTCCACACTGCTTGAGCTATGCCAATGTGTAGTCTACGGCTTCCTGCAGCGAATCCTGTAGGTTTCTTGTTGACCCTCTGGTGGTCCAGAATATGAAGCCGTCAGCGTAGATGGCATGTCTAATACCAGGGATTACATTTTACTTGTGGGTGGGTTGATCATCGCGGTATTGAAAAGTAACGGCGAGATCACTGAGCCCTGTGGGGTGCCCTTTACTGGGACCTGGAATTTGTCACTCCGAAGCTGATGGAGGCCAACTGTCACCCTCCAAGACGAAAGGAATTCCGGAACGTAGTTATAGGCCCTCACCCGACATTGCGAGTCTTGTAAGTTCTTCAGTATGGCCCCGTGCGATACATTATCAAACGCACCTTTAACGTCAAGCGCAAGGATGGCGCTTTTTTGTGACGTGCGGAGGTTTCCAATGACCTGATCTCAGATCTGTAGCAGAATATCTTGCGTCGATAAGTACAGCCGGAAGCTGTACATGTAGAAAGGGATCCTCATTTTTGTTGTGTTGCTCCATGTGAGAGTTAACCGATCTAGAACCATGTGCTCCATGAGTTTCCCTACGCAAGATGTCAACAAAATTGGCCTGAGGTTATACATGCCGATAGGCTTGTTGGGCCTTGGAATTACGGTCACGTTGGGATGCTTCCACGGCGCCGGTATACTTCCACTCTCTCGTACCTCGTTTTTTTAGAAGATTCTCCTTGACATTTTCTAGAATGTTGCGGAGTATTATGTTGGTAATCTTGTGCGCTCCTGGTGTAGTGTTCTTTGCGAGCTTGGCGAGCGTCGCACGCAGCTCGGCCATTGTGAATGGGGTGTCAATTTTGAGCTTCGGTACCCCTACGTAATCAGGATGAGAAACGGGTATAATTTGGTCTTGCTCACCAATGAGTTTCTTTTTTGTCGCCCTAAAGATATCCTTTACAGTACGCGGGAAATTCTAAATAAGGCGCTCTATTCACCGTCCAGTCGTGTTTTTGGATCCAGTGTTGGGTATGATTGACACCAGGATATTTCACGCTCTTTGGGTACTGAGTGTCCACTGTAAACGGTCACATAACTGGTTCCACTTCTGACTTCCCAGCTGGCTTGCGTACTCCTCTACTTGATTTGTTAGGAAGGCAATGCGTTTCTGTAGCTTCTTGTGACACTTTTGTTTTTCCACCTACGTCTAAGGCTTCGGCGAGCCTCCAAAATATGTAAGAGATGAGAGTCTATTTCTGGCTTCTGAGATGGTAATTGCATCTGTTTTTTTTCATTTTTTGGCTTTTTCTACCAGTTTCGTGGTCCATTCTTCGAGAATAATGTATATGTTTAATGATTGTTGGTGATGTTCTTTTCGGAGGGCATTCCACTATGTAATTCTTGCCTTTCATGTTTTTGCGATTGTTCGCCGATGGTCAATTTTCATGTGAACAATGTGAACTCGGCCACTGCCGAGATTCTCGTCCAGTCGCTGCCATTCAGCATGGGTGATGCCCCTCGTGAAAGTAAGGTCAGGGGTTGTGTCTCTCGACACACTGTTGCCCATTCGGGTGGGGTATTGGACATCATCCCACGGCGTAAGGCGGTGTTGTTGAGCCACGTCGTGGAGATTTCGTCTTTCTTTAATGAACTTTTATACACTCATGGCAAGTGACGTGCATTAAATTCTCCTACCACCACCCTCTTGTGACCTGCGGTCAATTTCGAGACCATACAAAAAATCTGTCCAGGTCCCCCAAGTTTCCGGTGGGTCCACTATAAATGTTCAGTATGAACAGGCTCTGCAACGTTTGCCCGTTGGTTATGATCTCCACGAGGGTGTGCTGGATCCTGTGTTGGATGGGGGGCAACTGTGTGGCCAACTGCTTTAGGGTAACGATGGCAGTTCAGGTCATTCCCTCGGCCATATGCGTATCCTAGACCGTTAAGCTAATGCTTTCAGCTTGAGTTTCCTGCAGAGCAATCACATCTGGTTTCTCAATTGAGATGAATTGTATTGTAGCAAATATTGTTTTTTAGAACTAATGGTTCTGCAGTACCTTTGACACATTTTGGGTTGGTGAAGTGTTGGAAATGGGAACTTCGTGGTACGTGAGGGGATAATCGCCATATTCGAGCATTTCCTCCCTTCGACCTTCTCTCTCCAGGGATAATTCTTGGGTTTCTTTCGAGCCTTGTTCTTTTCCTCAAGAACCGTCAGCCTTTTTTGAGGTCTTTCATTTCAATCAGTATGGTGATATTTGTTTCTTCAATTTGCTGCTGCGTCTTGTGGACGTCCGGAATCTGCTCATGAATCTGTTGAAATAGTCCTGCCACAGTTCGCTGAAATTGGGCATGACCGTATTATTTTGGGTCAGATCCTGCGTGATTGGGAGGGTTTCTTTATCCTGTATTGTTTGTTGTTGTCTGACATGCATTATTTCCTGTATCATGCTTTTGATTTGTTTGAACAATTCTTTCACCATGTGCGTGTTTTCTTCGACGTTGCGTTTTAGGGCTTACGGGGAGCTACCCAGTCTCGGGTGCCTTTACCGTCGTTATTGTTATCAGTAGGGTCCACAAGCAAAGGTGGAAACTGGTCATTCGAGAACATTCCTCTGTAATGTTATTCACAATTCCGATTCCACGCTTTTGAAGGACATCGGATTATCGACCTCGATCTTAACCTTGATTTTCCAGTGGCCCTGGACTGGGAACGTGACCTTGAGCTGGATCTAGTAAGGAGCTTCTGGAAATACCATCAAAAATAATGTAGAGCTTGTGCTGCCTTCCGGGTTGAACTAGTGACAGCCCGTCCCCGAGGAAGCCGTGCCACCTTTCTGGAGCCTCGCCTGCCTGACATGTAGAGGAGGGGGGTGCTGGCGGTAGTCGCCTCTTGCACTCTTTGCTGGCTATTTCATGCGGCTGGTTGCAGAGCTTGCATACTGGGTGGCAATCATGATTAGCTTCAGCTGTTTGTTTGCCAAATCTAACGCATAGCTCTGGGTTGGAGGACGGGGACACGCCCTGTCGGTGACCATGTTTCCGCATGCCCTACAAAAATGAACTGAGTCGCGGTGGAGACGGCATGTGGTTATTGACCCTAATACTTTAACGTAGAAGGGTACATGCCGTCTCTTGAAGTGGAGCAGAGCTGCCGACAAGTACCCTAGCCGTCTGGCGGATACTATTTCATGCCGCGGGGTGGTATTGTACCCCATGATGTTATCGTTCGTCAGCCAGTCGGTGATTCCAACCACCACTCCTGCGCTCTTGTTCGGTAAAGGCATGTGGTATGGAACAAACTTGTATATATTTGATCCCACCTGTAGGTGGGGAATTCCGGACAGTCGACCCAAAAGCTCCTCGTGCGGCGTGATAGCGAGAAGCAGGTTCTGGGACAACCTGGTTCGCAAAGTCCTTCAACGGCGTGTTGATCGCCCGTGCCACGGCGATTTCGGCGTCCGAGTCCTTCCACTTTGCGACTTGGAGCCCGGGCGGTGGTCTGTACACAAACTTGTAGTTCATCTACGGCAAAGGCGGCGACTTTCTGGCAGTAAATTTCTTCCTTCCAGTTGCTCATTTCCTTTCTTGGCTGAGGCAGTGGCTACTTCCAACTCTTGTTTAATTGCTGTACCATGCATGACTGTAAGTTCCTTCCTCTTCCTTTTTCTTCCTAGCAGCCCGTCTTCTGTGGAGGTTAGTCAGCCACATCGTTTGATACACCGTCCTACCCATGTTTTCTTCGAAGCTTATTCGTGCGCGGCTGTCTTCTGCTCCCTCACTTCTGTCTTCTGGGCTTTCTTTGCTGATCGTCTGGTCGTTCGCGCAGGTCATCGCCCTCTACGCAGGCCCCTGGCAAGCGCCGATCCGCGCGACATGAGCGCGAGAATGCCACGCCCCACTTGAAGCCAGGAGCGGTGGCCGGGTGTTCTTTCGATCAGGCTTAATTCGCTTCGAACCGCTTGCTGTCCTATAACTGGTGAGAAAGTACACGTACCAGTCAGTATCCGATGTGAACCGATTCCGCTTCGCTTGGCAGTTGCGACGACGTCGCTCTCTTGTTGACTGGGGGCAAAAATAGGGAGAATGCTCGAAAAACGCAGAAGACCATTCTAATCGCTTCCATACCACGCGTCCCCCTGGTGGCTTTCTCCTTCCAGCGCTTCAGGCCAAACTTTGTTTCGGTCGTATGCTGAAATTTCAGCGGCAAAATGTCGGAATACCCAAGAAGTGCGCTCGCTGCTCTCATCGATGCGTTCTGTGAGGACCGTCGTCATCTCGTAGATTAGTACGATAGCATAGCCGATGTTTTCATTGTGTGCATCGTCCTCGCGACGGTCGAGCGGGAAGAACGGCACCGCGTAAAACTCTACGTGGAAAAGGTTGTGCTGACCTGAAGAACGGCACCACGCACTCCTCTACGTGGACAACTTTGTGCCGACCTACCTAGAGTTTGAGTTGAAGATTCTGCTTTCTCTGTTGCGGCATACCCCGGCAGCCCTGGTCACCGAATTCGAACACTCGGGTTATATCCCCAAAGGATTGCGAGGCTGCCCAAAATGGGTGCCCAAAAGACAGTTCTAATAGCCGTGTCCGACGCCTTTACACAGTGTACCATGTACATTATCGGTCACTAATTGGATGCAAGCGAGTCACCTGTTCACGCCGCAGTCTACCGAGTGACCGGATGTTTTATTTCTATCAGCGGACGGGAAATATTCTGGCCCGACATGGCAGAACGAGATGGCAACATTAGCGCGTTCCATGCTTTCGTTCGTCGAGGAAGGGGGGGGGGGGCGGCCGGGCGGGATGGTTGGGTGCCTTGTCCGAATTTGTATCCCTCGGAGTCCGAAGAGAGTCACTACAATCGCATGACGTTTCACTCCATCGTACTCCAGCGGATCTGCAATGCGGACATTCTGTTCATCGACGTGTTCGCTTGCTTTCTTGGCAGCGCGCGCGACGCCAGAGTGCTGCGGTGGAGATTTTTCTCTCAGGAGAAACAAACGAAAACCCTCATTCAACCAATGTACTCGCTAAGAATGCTTTACCTGAACTAATAAACACAACCATGCGTTCTTCTATTATTGCGACACCGTCCTTGCCCGAGAGTTGGAAAAGGCCTTCCAGTGTATCAGAAAACGAAACCGCAAAATCCGTTTAGGTTCGAATCATCGGTCATCTCACTTCCCTTAAAAGACAATGAGTCTTGCGATGAGAAAAGTGAATAGAAATGTGAGCAGATGTTATTTATGACGTCAAATACATCAGCTTAAAACAATCAAATCAGAAAAAAAACAGTATAATTTCTATTTAATTTTGAAACTTGCCGTTCCGCTCTCCGTTTCCATCTGTTCGCGGCGTCATCTGCTAGCTGCAAGATTGGTGCCCACTCGCCGCCAGACCAGAAACGCACCGGCGGCTCTGACAGCTTGCGGTGAGCCAGACGCTGCCGACCAGAAAAACTCGGGGCCATTCGGGCACCGGCGGAAGTGGCGTTTTGACGACACACAAGTTTTGCGCTGTTTTACAGACCAGGCAAGCGGTGACTTGCTTGAAGCGTGGTGTATCTTAACTGCAGGTTGCAACGGCGCAAGCACAACATCGAACGGTCTGTCAAAAATAAATTGATTATCCGTATGTGCGGTCGCACCTGCGGAAAAAGTGAATCACCTGACCTTGTCGTGGAAATATTGTTCCCGATCACTTCGCCGATTTTTCTGCGTGCACGGTTTCCGTATCTTTTTTTTAGTGTTGTGAGAATTCTGTGGATGTCCAGCGCTAGTCCTGTGTAATTTTCTTTTTTTCCTGTGTCTACCCCGATTTTTTGCATGATTCATTGGTGAAACCAACCAGACTACGTTAAAGTATTGAAAAATGTTATAATTACATTGTTGTGAGGATTAAATTAAAACAAACAAACATTTGTTCTGCTCACTTTGCTATTGCCTCACCTCTTTTGTCACTCTTTTGCATAAAGAGAAGGGCCCTAACTTTTTGTTACGTATCTTCTCTTCGTACATGCCTTTTCTGCAACCACCCTTCACACAGTTCTAGTGACTGTGCGGGCCACTGGTGTTTGCCTACGTACACATTTGAGGAAGAACAGTGCACCCGCCTGCCAATAAACCGTTTATTTGTTGCGGGAGAACGTTTTTTTCATAAATTGTCTAAATATTCTACAACAAACGCACTAGTTAAGATTTGCACGTATGTCAGCTTTTCATGCACAGTTGAGCAAAGGCGTATGGTTTCTTGCGTACCGCACTGGTGTTTTTTTGGCGGCGTTTCTATCAGTTTCTTGGTTCACAAAAGGTTTGCCAATACACCCGCTTCTACCTTGATAAATAGGCTGTTTTGGATTTGTACATGTCGAAGGAGGAATGTTTCACCGTCGATACTGTTCCGAAAAACATGCTGTATAAACCTCACGTTATGCGAGCAGGTACCAAAGCGATTTCTCCAGGAGCTTCTAGCTTCGCAAGTGCTCTTTAGCAAGGAACATAAAGCGTGATCTCAAAAGTAACAAATTTATTGAATAAGCAGATGGTGGCTGTTTCAAAGTTTTCGCTGAGTACACAATATTTTCAAAAGTTAAAACAACGAGTTTACCGCCTATCCCTGGAGAAGCGCCTGTTTTATCTTACTGAAAGTATTTATTTTTCGTTGAATTTAGGACTGAAGAAACAAGTTCAAGAATGCCTTCGTCTCCCACCATCACTGTGGCGGTTTTTCTGGCAATCGTGGTCTCGGTATCGATGAGGAAAGGTGATGGTGAGTATTGTTTTTTTTGAAGCTCCAGTAACAATGCTTGCAAAACGCTTTAAAACAAAGTCCTTGTGGCCATGAGTATTTCGAAGAGTTGTTTCACAAGAATTTCGGTAAATATCTTGGTGAGAGAAACGTTCGTGTGCTGGTAAAATATTTTAGTTCCAAAATATTCCACGAAATATTCAAAATTCAGAATGGTTAATTTTTATCACGCAGCAAAACACTCGCCCACTATTTAACCCATTAGAGCAGCAGACCCTAAAACGGGGCTTGTAAACGGCCTATTTCCTTAGTGCTTGGAACCGCTCCGAGTATTGTAGTTACAGCCAGAACCGAGCGACACGGCTGGATTTTCTGGTCGAGCGTATACGGCTTCGGGATTTCGATTTGCTTTTATTCCGGTTTTCTTTAAAATGGGCATCACTCCAGCAGTTTTTTTTTCGAAATGAGTCGAATTCATAGAGCGGAACTTGGGCAAAACTGTAGAATGAAACTCGGAATCTTTCCCCTAGAAAAAATGTGTACTAAAATAGGTCGATTATGCCTGGAAGCGTAACTTCATATCATAATTCGTAAGTAAAATGAGCCAGATCCTCCTTTGGGATGTATTAAAATTAGCTGAATCTGTTCTCGCAATAGGACTTATATTGGCGTGGCTGTTTGAACCTCTTTGTCGTCAACTTTTCTCTTTTGGGAGCTTACATTAGGAATCGGACGGGAACGGGAACGTCAGATAAAGTTTGTCCCCTTACGTCGCCGAAACAGTGAACAGAACAAGAAGGGACCAAAATTGAACTTATAGGGGTAAAATGTCATTTCATCCGGTCTTCCTTGCGGTATACAGTAAATCTTGTTTGTTTTCGCTTTTTTCGTTCAACATCCATATTTACCATTTATTTGCTAAATCGTCGCCGCTTGCAATCCCTGGCTAATCCTCCCCCTGTAGCTCCCAGTCCGATCATCAAAAGAAAAAGAAGGTTGGGCCAACTTGTGGAGTGTTTTGGAGGAAAAGGAGGAAAAAAAAGTTTATTGCTCCCATTGAACGGAAAGAAAGGAGCGCGGGATGGTTGTCGGTCATCCCTGGTGGGTGGCCTCACCAGTAAGGGATGCCATGGCCAGCTGCAGCTTGGATCGCCCAGGTAACCAGGCCACGCTGGTTTTCGAGGACCTCGCTTGTCAGCAGGACCTTCCACTGCTGCTGTGACGACGCGATGACCTCAGGTAGTTCGGCGACGCCTTTACACTCCAACACCATGTGGTACAAGGTGTTGGGCGTCGCAGAGCAGAAGTTGCAGCGGTAGCTGGAGAGCTTGGCGTGTTTATTGGGCAGCTGTGTGGCGTGCGGAAATGAATTTGTCTGCATTCTCCGGAATTGTGTAGCTTCTTATCTGGTTATTCTTGGGTGGGGCGCCGGGTATCGTTTTTTCATAGCCTGTTGTGCTTTATTATGTCGCTGCGGCGCTTGGGGTTGGACGGGTGGTTGTCAGCAGAGTAGTGAGTACCTATGAGGGTTGAAACCCGGTGTGAGTACCATAGAGTTTTCCGTGCCTTTTAAGCCTTATATAGTAGAGCAACTTCCATTGTTGAGATACGGCCCTTTTTTTTTAAATTACGGCAGGCCGCTTGCGAGTCGTTGATGACGGTCATACGGCATTGGTTATCTGGTACAGTGGTGGTGGCAAGCACGACTGCTGTCTCTTTCGCAGAGTCAGTGTCATCTGTATTGAGTGTTGCTGAGCACAGGAGACCGCCTTTTCTGTTTGTCACGCTAACCGCGTATGCCAACTTGGTTCTGGCCGGGTACCTCGCAGCGTCGACGTACCTTGAGCTGCCCTTGCTGTAAGCTTTTAGAAAGGCCTGAACACTGGCCCTCTGTGGTAAACGGGTTGGGTGGGACGTTTTAAACCATGATTCATTCCTTCAAGGCATGGGGGATTCGTTGTTTTTTGGTTTTGGGGTCCCACGCTTGGCTCATAACCGAGGTAGTACAACGGAGCGCGCCCAGCCGGGGTAAGCTTGAGTCGCTCCATTTGGATGTTTTTATGTGCCTTGCGGAGTTCTTGTCTTGTGTTGTGCTTTCCTAACTGAAACTGTTTCTCTGTGGAGGTATTGGCTGGAAGCCCCCAGTGCTAATCTGTAGATTTGACTAAATAATTGGCGAACTTCTTTATTTGACGGATTGTTAGCCCCATGTGAGGGGTCGTGAGCCAACTAAGAGCTTAATTCTTTTGTGAGTATTTCCAGCTGGCTCAAAATGAAGATCCTGCGGAATAAATCGAAGAGCGCTGCTTTTGCTTTCAAGAGGACTTATTGGCTCTTCAGAACTGCACCAGTCATAGATATATGCAAGGCGTAAGAGAACATTGTTCCCTATATCATCTTACAGGTTTCAAGGCCTCCGAGACAAAGTCTTTGTCCGACACTTCTTTCAACAGCGCTCTTTTTCTACATGCATCAATGGTGGACATTTTGGCTTTTTTACACTAGTACGCGGCGCACGGCAATTGTCTCATCTGGCACCGCAACTTTTTAACATCGTGTTATTTCTGCTTGCCTGATACCTCGGCATTACCTAAGACCTTCACTTTCTCCTGCGGGCGACTGATATTGCTGTATGGAAACTACGTCCAGTAGTGTCACGCCAACCGGAGTGACTTGATAAGGCGTGAACAGACTGCCAGAAATCGTGTTAGTATGCGGGTCTCACACTTTGGAAAAAGAAAACTGTGGTATTTCCTGTAAGCCGGCCGTTCTTTCAGTCTGCCTCGTAGAAGGCATGTGCGTCGAAAAAGCGCGTGCACTCTGAGAAAGGAGAAACATAAATAGTGACTCGAAAAGAATGCGGCGATCGCTCAAGAAATTCTGCTACCAGAAAACGGCCTGAGCGGGAAGACCTGCGAAGTGCTTTTTCTACATGGATCCGTGAAACCCCTCAACGAGGCGGGTATCGAAGTTTGCAGGCCTTGTTTCACCGATGAAATAACCGCTACATCAATCGAGCAGCCAAAATACTGTTTCGCCTTCGGCAATCTGAAAGGCGTGCGTTTGTACAAAATGGAGATCGAAACAATAATTAGAAATGCACATGACTAAACAACGTGAAGAAGCTAATGCCGACAGAAAATGCGTTTCAAAAAAAGGACTCTCGTTTTCGTTACCGCTTTTTAAAAGGTGAAGAAACCACTGTGGCGACTGCAACAGTACCACTATTAGGTTTCCTTGACATCACGTAGGATGAACTCGTCGAGGGGCACCGGAAGGACCGTAAGTTGAAGTGTTCCATTCAGAGAACTAGTAATCCCCTTTTTTATAAAGAATAAAGAGCCACTCTACTTTCATCACGCCGCAGTCGTTTTGTACGGTAGATGCCACCTCACCACAGGCCCGACTTTTCAACCGCCCATTCTTACATAACCACTCCGCGAGCTTATCCTTCGAGAGGCCGTTTTAAAGATGAGAGAGCGTCACGAAGACGTGCGAAGGCAAATATCGCAAACTCTTGGTGAATTCAATCGGCCTGACTTGCGAGGGGACGCAAAACAGCTTATCATGTTTTGCATAATATGTCGACCAACAACTACAGATGAGCAAAATCAAGGAGCTATTTGAAAAATAGGACACGACGACGCCCCCTATCTTTAGCTTCTGCGAGCCGCGACTTCTGCATGAAGCTGTAGACTTTCCACCAGCTACTGAAACTGTTGAGTGTAAGTGTGGAATGATTCCCTGCATTTTTACAGTTCTGGCCCGTTCGCAATTTCCCAAGATACTGTGAAAATACTCACGCTGTGCTTAGTGCGTAAATAGCTTCGCGGTGAACTTCCATGCTTAAACATATGTCCCTTGGGTTGACGGTGGAAATGCAAATAAGGTGGCGCAAATTACACTAATACAGAATAAGGAGCATGTCAACTGAAAATGCATGTGCACTGGAATTTCAGGCTTTTTTTTTTAATTTAAAGTCTTATATGTTATGTAGAATTAAGTGCATTCCCTGTTAATTTCTTGGTGTAAAAACGTGCCCTAATGATTTGAGTTGTTGTGGTGCTGTGATTTTACCGCACTGCTCAAACACTTCGAACCGAGAAATTATCGTAGCCGCGGAAATTCTTAGATTAGGTGACGATTGAATCAGCCTTCCGTACGTTTCACTGTCAGCAAAAGAACTGCCATATCAATCGGCTCGTGGCTAGTGACAATGCATAGTTTTGAGGCTATCATTTATACTCCATGATATGTTCTCTTGTGCGTCAGTAACACCATGTTTTTTTTTTATATAAGCCGTCTCGTTTCAAAATAAAATTTCAGTTGATAGTAGCGCTTCGTCTTGTCTATGTTGTTGTCTTCTCTGTCCACGTGTTAAGTCACGCTTCTCACCAATGCAGAATATTACCAGCTCTCCCAAGCTTCCGCACTTGCCCGAAAGAAATTGTATGTGTGAGCAATTAGTTTGACGGATGCAAACGTCTAAAGCGGGTGTGATTGTGGTGATGTGGTCGGTGTGTTAAGAGTTGTGAGGGAGCTATCGGCTAGCAATTTGTCCTGAAAAAAAAAGCGGGCATTAACTCAGCGGGCTATGCGCAGCCCAAGAAATTGGCTAAACTCAATCAACGGGGAAGGATAACCAGGAAGAGAGTGAGCAGTTGCAAATTCATTCGCAGTCCCGAAGGTTCTTTCTGGAAGCGGCTCCGCAGCTCGACAGTTCCAATTTTTTTTTACGGCGGCGCTAAAGACAGGCGCTCGCTGAAGGGGAGCAACCAATAACCGGACCTGTGCCTGGAACCTTCGCTGATGACCTCGAAGGTGATCTTGCGCTTTGTGGGTGCACGAGCCACAGTTCGAGTTCACAAGCACCGCTCTGCCATCCCTGCTGCCGGGACACCGCAACCTTGGAACGCCCCGAGTTGCAAGTCTTCCCCTCTCGCGCTGGCGCAGATGTCCGTGCACGCGTTGTGGACGGCTATGTCCCGCCAACATTACCGCTGCAATGCCACAAACGCCGCCGGGTGTCCCATCAGTATGCTCACAATAGCCGATTTTGCTTCTTTTCTCGTAATGGTCTTGGTACTTCGGTAGAATTTTATTGCACCGTAATATATCTCCGTCGAACTTTTTTGTTCGCGTACATGCTTGTCTATTTTGTTTCAGATAATCTGTGTTATTGTACACCCGAAACCCTTTCTTCGTAAGCAGAACTTACTCACTAACGCTGTTCCCCTGTTCACAGTACTAATCACGATAATAAGGTTTCTGCTTGTACCGTGAATTGTCTTAGTTTTAATATTTATCCACCCGGAATACTTAATTAGGGGTGTTAGGTTTACTAACTAACGCTGGCCAACTATTGACACTAGAAATCGTAAATATCATAGTTAACACCTCGTAGAGGGGAAGCACCTTCTTTAGATTTGATGGTATTCAAACGCATTTTTTTACGTCTAACACTTGTTGATGGTATATTTAGGTCAGTACGGGGTAATGAAAAGTTGGATTTCGCATTTATTTCTTTGTACATGGAGCTTGCCAATTTACTCCATGTACAAAGAGATAAATACGAAATCCAACTTTTCATTACCCCCTACTGGCCTAAATATACCATCTACAAATGGTAGAGGTAAAAAATACGTTTGAATACCATCAAAAATGCGTTTGAATACCATCAAAACTAAAAAAGGTGCTTTCCCTCTACAAGGTGTAGGCTCGGACGTGTAGGGTATCAGCTTTCCGATCATGACGAGGGGAGTCATGGGGACAAATAAAAAAAGGCTTCGTAGTTCAAATCATGACAGAGTCATCGTCAGTCATTGATTGAGTTACAATTCAAGGTGACGCCGCTAAAGCAAATGGGGTGGAAAATTCAAGGTTTAAATTAGGGGAATCACGTGGGGCATATAAATATGCCTCCTGCATACAGTCTTGAGGGTCATGCTTAGTCATATTTGATTAAAATTCCAAATGATCCTGCTAGGGTGTGTGGGGTATCAAATTAAATGTCTCGTTGAGGGGAATCACGTGCGACAAATATAAAAATGATTTCTAGTTATAGTTATGAGACAGTTGTGGTGAGTCAAAGATTGAATGAACATTTAGAGTTACGCCAATCGGGCTTGTTAGGTATCAAGTTAAAGGTCTCTATGAAGGAATTTGCGTGGAATAAATAAAGGAATATGTGCTCCTTATCATTTAATATAGTCATGGCTAGTCAATGATTGGGTTAAAATTAAAATAGATGCTGATACGGAGTGTAGGGTATAAAAATATTATCTCGGTGACGGAAGGCTGATCGGATGCAACCATCAGAAATCATTGCACTGAATAATGACCAGTCAAGTATAAAAGTCTTATTCAGGGCCCGATATGTATAATTGTTGTCGTTGTTTGTTAGCACGATATTTTGAAAGCGTGGTTGGTTCGACACATGAGTGCCTGCGTTCCCATGAAACAGCTTAGAAACTATATGGCTGATATGCCTCCTACGTATACGCTAATTGGGTTGGCGCAATCAGCGAATGCCTACAATCGCGCGCTCTATAGTGTACATTTCTAAGCATAGCTTGCTGCTGTCGGTGCGGGAACGTGTTGAAATTTAATACACGCTCCCATACCTCATACTGAGTTGGTTGTTAAACAAGGCCATAAAATACCCCTTTACCTGTGCAGGTCGTAGACGTACACGCTCATCAAAGTAAAATATTTCCTTCCTGATAAGACTATTTCCTGCTGCCAAACAGGGGCATTTTATTTGATACACAAAGATTTCATGGCAGTTTGCTTGCTGAGAAGAACTTTATCGTTTCAGCGGCGGGTGGGAACTATTTCCTGAAACGACAGGGAATTCTCCACAGCCACGACGCTTTTATTTTGCTTTCGGCTCAACTTCTTCGCATACTCGAGCTGCAGCATAGGTGTCGGGATGATTTTTGTCGGCTTCCCGTCGCTGAGATGAACAGAACATACCTCCAGAGAAAAAAAAAACACGTGTGATAGGGATTGAGCATGAGGGTGAATAAACAGTGCTTTCGGATACAGCGTACGACCGTATGTGTTCTGGCAAATTTCCTTGGTTCGAAGTCTCCGATTCAGCACGGCGACCAATTGGCGGCGGCACTCAAGGCATGGAGGAAATTTGTGCAGCGAATAGAATCCGCACAGTCAGACACTTCTTTGGTCGTGGTGCACTTCACACGTTTGTTGTACGAGCCCTTTGCCCTAACGCTGATTGTTGGGGCAGCCAACAATAGCGCAATCACGCCCGGACGAGTACCTCCTGCACAATCCCAAGTAAAGGAAATGATGGCAACCAGCCCCCAATTAAGAAAATAGACAATTGGGGATGAAAAGTCGTGCGCCCAGCTTCCACGGTTAAACGTACCCTCACAGGCAGCCCTTGTCAGGACAAAGCGCTTGTGGGGTGGCCCGCCGCCTTAGCGGGTTTGGAACAAAATTTATTGGCAAATCTGACAGCTCTAGGACTCTTTGGACGCTCTCTTTAAAGCCCTGTTGGACTTGGCGCTGTTGACGTACCAAATCAATGACATTTGCTGATTTTCGATTGGGACGTCTGAGTTCGCCGTCTGATATTCTTGCGCGGCACGGAACAACAGCATGGGACTCGTCAGGTGGTGCCTCGTCAGGTGGTGCCTCGATCGTTAAAAAATGGCCCACCCGCCAAAATTCTGGTCAATACAAGTTATAGAAGCGGGGAACAGCGAGCAGTGGTTGGCTGCGGATGTTGACCCATCCCGCCATAAAAAAAGTTTCACCGATTTCCATTTCCATCTTGCTCATGTGGCTGTTCACCAGCGTTGTGTTGGTCGCTACGCGGGCTTTTTTCCAGACATTGCGAGCCGCAGGGTGTCGACCAAGCCACGATTCAAATATGACCTGCTCAAATGCCGCAAGCACGATTGATCCCTCTGAAGCACCAAATGGTTTTTTTTTTATTGAAAAGGCCTTGGGTACCTGGTGAAGTAGGAAATTTATTCTACGACGCAGACGCCTCTGAACACCGGTCCAGGAACCTACGCTGATGATGGTCAGTCCAGAAGAAGACGAAGTGTTCCTCGAAGGGTTTGTTAATGGGGATGATGTGGAAGTGAAATAAAGAAATTTGCTCGCTTCAGAGCTTCGCGCTTACAATATTTCCGTCCTTCCAAACTGAACTTGCCATTACTAAGTATCATGTGGTCGCTTTAGCTGCACGCTTATCCCAACACGGAAATCAATAATTGTAGGGCCCCAATGATCTTACGACACAACTCCGAATTTTTACTTATGAAGTGAGTGCACATATTGATCTTACAATGGGGTGATTGCCAGGTTTAAATTTTCTCCCTCAAACCCCTTCCTTTGACCCCACAATTCCTTCTGAGATGAATTTCTGCAGTTTACTCCGAAGTAGTACTGGTCAGCGGGATGCCCTTTTTATCTGCCCCATATCATTTCATTCATCGAAACATTTAATTTGATGCCCCACACTCAGCCCGAATTTCTTTGAATTGTAACTAATACCCCTGCTACACTGGGGTCGAAATGTCATTTGAACCAAATGTCATTTGGCTCAAATGCCAAGTTGTGCTGCTACACTAGGTTTTTAAATGCATTTGGCTCAAATGACATTTGAGCCAAATGAGTACCGAGAGAGACATTCAAGATTTCAAATGCCATTTCCAGCACTCTCGGACGCAGCGTGTTTGATCGGCAATAAAAAATATAATACTTCCGTACGTAAATCAAACAAAATATTGTTGTTTTTGAAACTTTGTTCACTGTTTATTTACTTAAAATACGAAATCAACGTATTTAATTTTCATACTCTCAAAACCAGTGGGTCAGCTGCAAAAAACAAAAACAAAAACAACGCAAGACCACCATATTTAGAGTCAGAACTGGTGTCTCTTCTTATTTGATATCATTTTACTGCCTCGGACTGCTCCTAAGTTTAATTGTTGTATTAGTGTACGAAAACGAAACGGGGCAACAACAGCGCCACTACAGCACAGCGAACAGTTGTGAAAGCTTTCAAATGCCATCGAAATTGTAGTGTAGCACGGCGGATTCTGAATGGCATTTGAAGCAATCCATTTGAGTCAAATGACATTTGGTTCAAATGACATTTGGACCCCAGTGTAGCAGGGGTATTAATTTATGAATTACCTTGACTATCGCATGAGGATAACATAGAAGCATCTCTTATTTGTCCCAAGTAATTCCACTGATCAAGACATTCAATTTGATACCTCATAACTAGTGGTGGCATCACTTTGATTTTTAACCCAATCGATGACTCACCGTGACTCTGTCATGATTATGACGAGGAGGAATTTTCATTTATCTCACGTGATTTCCCTCATTGAGACCTTCAATTTGACCCACACGTCCTAGAGCAGACCTCTTGTAATATTAAACGTATCTATGACTCACCATGACAGTGTTACAATTATAACCAGGAAGCATTTTTTTGTCCCACGCAAATAACCGCACCGAGATATTCGATTCGGTGTGGGGGGGACACACTAGCGACATCCAAATGAATTTTAAATTATTGTATGATTCACCGTGACTATGTCATTATTACTACCATGAAGTAATTCTTATTTGTCCAAGGTTATTTTCCTAATTGAAAAATATAATTTGACACCCCGAACGCCTACGGGTCATGATTAAGAAGTCGAAACTTTTATATGACTCCAGATGATGAGTCGTGATTTTGAGCACAAAGCATTTTTTGTTTGTCCCACATGATTTCCCTCCTTCCTCGAGAGATTCAATTTGAGACCCCCCATTACCAACCGGCACACCACTTTGAATTTTAACCCAATCGTTGGCTATCCATGACTCCTGTGTTACACGGTTTGCCATTTTATTTTATTTATTTTATTTAAGCACATACTGCAGGCCATGTAGGCCCAAGCAGGAGGGGCATAATGTGGTAACAGTATCAACCAAATACAAACAGTAAACAGCAAAGAGCACAAAACATAACTGAAGTATAAAACAGTGAACGCTAGAGGCAACTACAAATGCACAACTAAACATTTGCCTCAAATGAACCAAGAGAATTTAGACAATTTTCGATTGTATTGTTCCAATCATTTGCAATATTTCTTCTTATTATGTCTTTTTTGATTATGTAAAATTTTATTTATTGAATTATCTACATTTGAGCTTTTATACTGATTACAGGTTGAACTTCAGTGATATCTGAATTTTTGTGGAAACGCAGGGCCTTACACGAGCCTGGCCGGGGAGGGGGATACTCAACAAAGAACACTACGCATAAAAAAAGCAAAGGCATATCCATGAATGCCTCACCCTTCACAGATTCGCGGGGACAGTTCGCTTTGAAACAAGGCGTTTTTTTCAGGATGCAGAGCAAGAATGCACAAAACCGTAACCCTAAACAGCTTACACGTAAATGAACTGAGCAGTTGGCGCACGTCCCCTCACCCAATGTTGTCTGTTTCACCCCTGGGCAACAGCAAACCATCGAGTCTGGACCGCCTGTTTCATGAACACGAACACGGAGCCTGTATCAAGAGTTTGATATCTAATATATATGTACAATTGTTTGCAACCAGAGCTAATAATCATGGCCAGCACGTATAGCTGTATTAAATCTGCAACGAAAATTGTTTCTGACCTCACTGGAGTTACGGTGTCTTGTTGTATTGAAGTTGCGGCTGTAATATTTTTACCATGCGTACATTTTAAAACTCTCAATGCTAAATAAATCAGGGTCTATTTGAGCCCGAGTAAATTCTAAGCAAGAGAGGAGGCGGAGGACAAACATTTTATTGAGCCTTTAAAGGGACCCTGCAACACTTACCATCGACTACTCGAAATGTATTTTGGGGTAAAGTCTTTTGTCCCACCAATCTCCTACCGCAAGAATTATGAAAATCCGTTCACTATCACCGAAACTACGCGCGATGAAAAATCGCGCATAATTGTTCCCTCTGAACTCAACCGCGGACAACGCTGCGAAAGCTGCGTGGTTTCTCTCGGAGAGGGGGGCGGCGCGCGGCGTTCTGTTCGCGGCCTTCGTTATGTCTCAGGCCGGGGAGTTTCGTCCTTTTCCCCGCAACGTGGACGGGTCTATTTCCGGTCTGGTGCCACAAAAAAAGCAGGCATGGTGGCCTGCTCACAAGCAAGCGCTCAGGGTGATGTGGCGTTTTTGGAGCAATAAAAGTTGGTTGTCGAGTAGGCTCGTTGAAAGTGGAATATTTAGTTCGTCACTCAAACTCCGCGCGCACACAAAACAAAGGAAACACCAAATGCATGCGGACAGGTTCAGATATAGAAGAGGTTCATACACAGCGCCGACGACGGCGGATCGTAATAGGAAATGCCAGAATTTAACCGCGAAGTTGACCAGCGACAGCCAATCGGACAGCCTGACAGCCATGGCCCGATTGACGTCGCAGAGGCCATGCCAGGGGTGCATAATGAGGAGAATTGAAGAGAGAGTGGTTGGTTTTTCCGCGTCTTTCACGGCGATTTGCGCGCTTACCGCTTCACGTGCACGTGTAATATTTGGCTCGGGTGTTCCTGGAAGTCTAATTTAAACGTCCAGCAGGTTTACTTGCACTGCACGAAGAGTGTGGCAGGGTTCCTTTAAAGGCCGCTTAGTTCTGAAATCATTTTGAGTTTTCAGTCCATGTGAGTTCTGAGTTCATTTTGAGTTTTGAATACATTTTGAGTTTTGAGTCCATCTTGAGATTTAGTACATTTTTAGTTTGAGTACATCATGAGTTTTGAGTACATTTTGAGTTTGATTATATTTTGAGCATGAGTACATTTTTGTGTTGGAGTACATTCCAAGTTTTGAGTACATTTCGAGTACTGACTACATTTTGAGTTTGAGTACATTTTTAGCTTGAGTACACATTGAGTTTGAGCACATTTAGAGTTCTGAGAACATTTTGAGTTTTGAGTCCGTGTGAGTTTGAGTGAGCGCCGATGAGCTGCTCAGTTTTCAGTCGGTTTGAGTGAGTGGTGATTTGAAAAAAAAAAATGTTGTTGGGAGTTTTAGTGAGCAGCGCCAACTTTGTGGAGGTATGCTCTAACCATAAGCCCCTCAAAAATTGCTCACTGAATACGAAGCAGCAGGTACGAGTCGCGCCGTACACCTACACCTGAACGTTAGGCCTACGGAGTGCACACAACAGTTTTTCTGTGGGTATTCTATAAAAGTTGTGCGTATCTCTAGAGAAGAACATACTCGCATTGCAGAATTGGCCAAACAAAGAATCCGTCAAAGCAAAGCTCCGCGTTCAAGCATTGTTTTCATTAGACGGAGAGGTGTACGATTTTTCGTTTATTCCTTTTTTAGGACTTTCTGTGAACGTTGTGTGTAATGTGATGATTGCATGGTGGTCATTGCCACTGTATTCCTGTAGGTTGGTCTTTTTCCGGTCGATGACCATGGTTTTTATAAACGCTAGGTCCACCGTCGTGTCCTTGCTGGCGCTGTTGCCGACACGGGTCGGTCGCTCGCGAAAGGCGCCCTAGTTGTCATCTTGCAAATATGCGTTCCTTTTGCGTCGGCGATTTGTAGACCGAAGAGGAGGGTCCTGCAATAAATTCCTCGTTATGATTTGTGGATGCCATTTGGTTATGTCTACCACCTCGCGACATCGCCTTTGAAAATGGCGGTTATAAAGAGGTCTACTGCAGCTGTTGTGTAAGAAAAGAGGTCCTTCTATTTTTTTGGTGGACACGATTTCTCTGAGGACTTGGCCGTTTACTTCTGTGCCTGTGCCATGTTGCGTTAACGCTTTATTGTGAATAATGAAGGTGGCAACCACCAGTTTTTATCGGTGCTGCAAAAGGGGAGTTCATTTTCTCCGACCGAGGGTTTATAATTTGGTAGTTTTACAGGATTTTCATTTTCTCACGAAAAGTTTACATCTTGTCTTGCATCTATGGTGGCACTTAGCCAGGATTGATTCAAGCGTCCTATCTTACTTCCATTCGCAAGCCCCAGTAATTTAATGGCGAATACTGTAGCTGTCGCGATAATTGCAGTAATTGTTGGGTTGAGCCTATTAAAGATTGATGCTGGTGCTTTGGGCCACCGATAGCCTGGTACAGAGCGCGGTTGTGTTCAGAGCATCTATTCACCATCTGCCCCCATTGCTGAAGTCGGTATTTTATAATTCCAAAATGCTCCCGTTTACGCTTCCTGTAAGTTCTGAAAGCATGTTTTCAATCTTTTCCTCCAAATGTCGCAGTCCAGTGACTAAACCTTCTTTCCCGATAACATTTTTTTTCTTTGAAGTTGAATGCCGTCTGTTGCTTGTGTTTCTTTGCTATCAATTGTGGCCCTTTAATCTACAAAGGGAGACGTCTTCAGTGGTTTTTAATCAACCGTATACATAGGCGTGCTGGTATCAGTTTGTGTTGCAACGTTCATCGGTGCTACCTAATAGAAAGACAGAGTTTCCGGACGTTCTTGATGTATTTTTTAAGGTTAAGCCTTTCTGCATTGACTGCCCACGTTTCTGCCACTGCAATCTCTATCACCTGTGGGAATCCCGGAATTCTGACCGGTTGTCTCAATGTTTTTAATTTTTGATGTGTGTATGCTGTGGGAACCGTGGTAGTTGACACCAGCCCTGCTACCCTTATACTGTTGTGGCTCTTATTTTGTCAGTGTCTCATCTGCGTCATCTCGCTTCTCCGGAGCCTTGTCATGGATTTGGACTTTTCCCTCCATCTTCATGGAGAATAGAACTTCTTCTACCACCAGTCGTCATTGCTCTACTGCCACGGCGTCGACCTCGCGTTTCGCCGATCACGAACCGTGTTATTATTGGTGCCACCATAGTTCCTCCGTTTCTTCTGGTTCCCGTTTCCTCAAACGGCACATGCACTGTCTGGGATTGGTTCGTGTGGGAGAGAGCCACTAGACCGGTCTCTTCCTTGGTAAATATGGACCTGTTTTTCCGGAACCGTGAAGCCTATTTTTAACTCCGTGATATTGCCGTGCATACTGAATTCACCGGACCTATTGCTTGTTTGTCTTTTATTGTTGGTCCATTCATCTGGATGACAAAGTGGCCCATTCGTTTAATAGCCACAGTTTTAAAGTTTGCTGTATTTTCCTCAATAAAGGAGCATATTTCTTCACCCGCAGCAAAAAAATAGGAGATGTGCAGCCGAAAAAGCAACGCAAACCTCCATTTGCTCTCAACAACAATAAGGGTTGCAGGTCACGCCCTCTCTGTGACTGGCTAGGAAGTCGGGAAATAATTTAAACACTTTGTCCGAACAATTACGCCACACACTGGCAGAATCGCCCTGTATAACAGTGAAATAAGGATCCGCAACTGCTTGAAAATGGCGGCTGCGTCGCCCTGAAATCGAGCGAAACAGTTTACCGTCTTCGGCGTTGTCCAACTCCCGTGAAGGCTCAGCAGGCATAGTTTCGCATGACGCTTTCGAAAAAATTTTCTAACGAAAGAAATATTAGTTTTCACTATATTCAAGTCAGCCATAACACAGCATAAAAATAACATTCCGTTTTTTTTTGCTTGACAAAAAATAGCACATATTTAGTAGCTCTAAAGAGGGCAGTAGAAGCCTCCTCACTACAAAGAACCCAACACATTGTATTTGCGCACACTTTTTATAGTTGGTTGACGGGTGACATGATCTTTTAAGAGAACAATATCGTACAGAAATGGGTGTTTTATTTATCACTGCGCTGATCAAGTTCGAGTTTGACGAATGAGGGAATAAGCGACATCTGTTCTTTCGGCGTTTCTCAGGCGTGGCATTTCGATGTCCTTACCGCGCCGTAAAACTGATTGTCACGGCCGCCTTTTTCTGTAGTCAAGCCTTAAACTTGTAATGTTGGAACCGACGATAGCATAGCAGCGTTGAAGGCCAGGATTTGAAGCAGGAAGCTCAACTATGTTTCCAAAAATGATTGAAAGAAATAATCAGATACGGCAAGAAAGTTAATATGATGTAATTTACCTTAACACACATTTCGCTGGCCTATGTGGGTTTTGGATCAACTTTAATTTGTGGCTTTGACGTGTTGACGCAAATGTAACCTGGCAAATATGTTTCTCGTGCCACCCTCAGCAGCCGGCCCAATTTTAAAACACAAGCGAAGTCTTTTTATATTGTTTATGCGGAATTTTTCGTAGCTTGTTTCTAATTTTTATCACGTTAGCGTTATATAACACGAACCGTCGTCGTAGCTACACGTCCGCATGTCACTGATTGTTTTGTTTCATTTATGCGGGGATTTTACGGTGAATTCACAAGTTTATATATATATATATATATATATATATATATTAATTTAGTTACGAGTACCTTACAGGCCCATTGCGTAGGGAATTCAGTAGGGGGGGAGAGAAAAAGAAAAAAAAGGACAACGTCTCGGAGATACAGGAGTAAGTCGTAAAAAGTAATAACAACAAGGAAGCAGCGTATCAAAACAAAATACATAAATCAGCATATCGCATCAAAAACTAAGTAGAATGCAGTTTAAAAATGATACAGGATGCGTAATAAAAATGCCTAAAACTTCGAACAAAAAAGGTAAGGGTATCAAAAAGATAGGTACCGTTTTTTGAGAAAGGCATGTTGACAATACAAGATAACAATTCAATCAACATCAACAACGACAACAAAAAACGCGGTTTTTTTGAAATTTACCTCGTACTGCACGTGGCACACATATACAAAAACAAAAACAGACTATGCAAATATTGTCGCGAAGACAAGAACGATGCAGTTGTCTTGAATGAGAAACATGTTTATTGGAGCGAACTTGTGCTCCCCTAACAACTCAAAAGAATACAGAGGCGGCGAAGCAGCGGTCAACAAAGTGACTTGCACAGGCGAGTGTCGTCGAATCGAATGCCCCGGCGTCCGCACTGCAGGCTTTTTATCTTTCGGCGCGCGTGGTTCTCGAAACGTCGATTCACATCGAGAACTTAGTAGATCCAAGAAGATTATTCTGGGCTGTTCACGTTAGATCGGAATGCTCTCCCTATCACGACAGATAACACATGCGGCACAGAAAGAAAGAATGGAACACGCGCTTCCCTTGGCGCAGAGATAACACAGACCGGCGCAGCCTGGCGGTAAAAGCAAAACACAAATAAACAAACCCAATGTATGGTTCGCGGCAATATGGAACTAACAAGATAAATGTAAGGGTAACTTTCTAGGAACGAATCGAGGTTACTGTCAGATGCTATGTTCTCAGGGAAATCATTCCATACCCTGATTTCACAGGCCAATGCGGACGCGTTAAAAGAATTTGTTTTCCCACAGATTCACAAGATACTAAATCCGTTGTACAATCTAGTTGATAAGCAGGGGTATCGCAGAGTGGGTAGCCTATTTATTTAATGGTGTGTACGTATTTGTTAAAGAGGCATAAGACAGTGGTGTTTCGGCCAGTGGCTAAGGGTTGGAGTGAAGATCCGTTTTAAGTTGCATTACAGTGGAACCGTAATCGTTATTGCGTGAAATAAAATAGACAGCCCGGTTTTAAATTGCTTTGAATATATTCATATGATAGTTGCGGGGATGTGACCAGACTGTAAGACAAATTCATGTTGGGGCGGGCAGATGTATCGTAGGCTAATTTCCGGATGTTAGACGGAGTATAACGTAGGTTACGGCGTAGGTAACCTAATGATCTTGATGCACTGGCGCAGATGGTAGTAATTGGACTGGCCCATAAAAGGTTATGTGTGACAGGAACTCCGAGGTATTTATAGGTGGACACCTGCGAAAGCACTTCATTATTTATAGGGTAAGAGAACACGAACGGGTCATGCAGACAACAAAACGGAGATTGTTTTATATTTTGATGCTTTTAATGACGTTTGCTTTTCATCACACTATTTGATAACTAGGTCAAGGTTTTTCTGTAAGGCATAATGATCGTTAACATTTTTAATAGGATGCTATATTATGCAATCATCTGAAAATATGCGTATGCAGGATTTTACTCCCTTTGCCAAGTCATAAATATAGATGAAAAACACAACAGGAGCAAGGACGCAGTATTGCACCGCCCCAGAGGTTACATAAGACACTGGTGTTGAATCGTTATCGATAACAGTGAATTGTTTACGGAGCGGTGGAAAATTCCGAGTCCATGACAAGGTTAGCAATCTAATTGGATAGCAGATAATTTGGAAATCGGGTGGAAATAAAGTACGCGGTCAAAACGTTTTGAAATTGCTAAAGATTTCAGTCTGCCTGAAGATTGTTATTTCTATTAGAATGAAGGTAAGTTGTGAATTCAAGTAATAGCGCTTCGCATGGCAACCCTTCCTAAACCCATGCTGACTCGGATAAAAAAATGGTTTGATTCAAGGTGTTTGAATACATGGGAACCGAAGATATGCACCAGAAGGTTGCAACAAACGGATGTAAGTGTGTCAGGTTCGGTGGACAGTAATAAATACAAGAAGAAACTGAGGAAACGAGACCTTTTGTTTATGAAACCGGAAACCCAAATCAAAATGACACAACCGACAGAGCTAAACCAAAGAATCACAGGAAACTGCGACAATGCGGTATTTAACACGATAATTGGTTCAAACGGGGGAAAACAGTCAAACTCCGGGACTGAAGGGCGAGGACAGAGTACGGTAAGGGAACGTCCACAATATTTGTTCGCAGCTAAAATAGCGTTGCCCTACCTCACGTCCCAGAGACGCAGTCGTGGTGTGTTTCGGTGTTCAAAGGTCCAGGTAGTGTGTCGTGGCCGTGGCGGTGCAGCGTGCTCCGAGCTCCCGTTCCAGGATCAATACGAAAGCAGCTCTCTGGACGCACCGCTGTCTTTCACCGATGCCCGGCGAGACGATTTTCTTGCGAAGACCTCCTTGAGTTTGCAGTTGTGGATGACCTCTTGGGGCACGGCACGGGTCCAGTCGCCCGACCGCCGCGCATCCCGGTCGCGATCCATGCTTCTCCGTCTCCCTTCTCTCGGCGTTCTCCTTCGGCCGCTCCTGCCGCCAGCAGCTTTCGTTGGCAACCTCCGATTGGCTGGCCCGGGAGTGCGGGATAACTGTCCCCGGAAGACGATGATGATGGTGCCGTCGGGATGTTTCGAACGTACCCCGTATAGCAAATCGTCATTATCGTCTTCATTTTCCAGTTCACTTCGTGACAATGTCCCCCCGCTTAAGCATTTTTCCGTGAAAAATGTTTCTTCCTCGTCCACCCCACCAAGCACACGGTCCTTCAGGTGAACAGTCACGGAACATCCAGTCCTCACAAATGAACTCGAAATGTCCACAAGAGAAAATACGAGTTCACAAAACACTGATCATAGTACATGAGTCAAAACGCCAACCATATTCACACACGACATTCAAGTGAAATCTCGGACCAGATATCAACCAAGAAAGCAATCAGGCAGATAGTTTGTCCCTTTTTCGGCAGTGGCTGCGGTGCCACTTTCTGCCTGTTGCGTACAAGCGTCTAGCAAATTAGCGAGTAGGCTTTCCCGTTACCTCACACGCTTCGCATAGATATGCCAACTCTCTGTCAGGCTGTGGGAAATGTTCATACCGAGAAGCATTTCTTTTAGTAGTTTTTGCATTTTTCGAGCTACCGCTGGGTTTGTACATAGCTGTCCTTGCGGTCCTATAAATCTTATGAGATCTAGAGTTCCGCCTCTTTGTCTGACCAGAGTAGCGCATTCTTAGCCAACAAGGGGGATGCTTTATTCTTGGAACTACCTGGTCTCTTTGGACTGATGTCTGGCGTTGTTCGACATCTCTATCTTTAGTCGGAGTCTTTTCTAATACAGAGGAGTGCTTATGAGGTAAGGTGTCATGCGGGCCCGGTTTACGGTTATCGGTCATCTTGGACTCAGCAGGCCCGCAAACCGTCAAGTGCGACGCTGCCACAAGCGTTTTAATTGAAGTTCCTTGACCGTCACTTGATTGAAGGGCCACCGGATGTTCCATGGTATCGTGATCACACGGTGCATCGGCATCTCGTGCTTCTTCAAAAGAGGTCAAATGTTTGTCAGCGCCGAAACACGGTATTGAAAAAGCTACTTCAAAAAAGCTTTTGCCGGCGTCCTTCAATTCACGTGCAGCCTTTAGCGTAGCTTCAAGTTCCGCGAGCCGAAGCCGTAACTGCAGCGTTTCTTTTTCAATTCTTTCCCGCGCTCGCACGTGCTCATCACGCTCCTTTTTAATCGCGGCACGCGCCTTATCAATTTCGGCAATCTTTATGAGCGATTCTAGCTCTAACTATTTCTCTTCCCGCCAGTATCTCTGCTCCTCAAGCACACACTGTTCAAGATCGTCGGCGCTTAGTCCTAAGCGCGTCGCCAGTTCAAATAATTCCTCTGTGTCCATGCTGGGTTTTTAAGTGTACACAAAACAAAAAAGTCTCATCCTGCCACGGACGCCAATTATCGTCAGGTTCGGTGGACAGTAATAAATACAAGAAGAAACTAAGGAAACGAGACCTTTTGTTTATGCAACCGGAAACCCAAATCAAAATAACACAACAGAACTAAACTAAAGAATAACAGGAAACTACAATGCGGTATTTAACACGATAATTGGTTCAAACGGGGGAAAAGATCAAAGTTCGGGACTGCAGGGCGAGGACAGAGTACGGTAAGGGAACGTCCACAATATTCGCTCGCAGCTAAAACGGCGTTGCCCTGCCTCACGTCCCAGAGACGCAGTAGTGGTGTGTTTCGGTGTTGAAAGGTCCAGGTAGTGTGTCGTGGCCGTGGCGGTGCAGCGTGCTCCGAGCTCCCGTTCCAGGATCAATACGACGCAGCTCTCTGGACGCACCGCTGTCTTTCACCGATGCCCGGCGAGACGATTTCCTTGCGAAGACCTCCTGGAGTTTGCTGTTGTGGATGACCTCTTGGGGCACGGCACGGGTCCATTCGCCCGACCGCAGCGCATCCCGGTCGCGATCCACGCTTCTCCGTCTCCCTTCTCTCGGTGTTCTCCTTCGGCCGCTCCTGCCGCCAGCAGCTGTCGTTTGCCGCCTCCGGTTGTCTGGCCCGTGAGTGCGGGATAGCTTTCCCCGGAAGACGATGATGATGGTGCCGTCGGGATGTTTCGAACGTACCCCGTATAGCACATCGTCGTTCTCGTCTTCATTTTCCAGTTCACTTCGTGACAAAGTGAAATGGGGCTGTAATTTTGGGCAGGTGCTTGTCTCCAGGTTTAAAAATAGCTATCACATTGGCAATGCCCAGTCATCTGGTAATTTACCCTACACTTATGACTGCTGAAAAATAAGGCACCATACTTTACTTGTAAATGAAGTGTCATTTTTAGTATTTTTGAATTACTACCATTTTCGGCGGCTGAGCTGGACACCTGCAACCTATTTATGAGGCATGTAACACCTTCGACGGTGATTTGGATGGGTTGAATGTATTGGTAGTCATATTCCCGTACGTCAGGAAATGGAAGATTGATCTTCCTGAGTGAATATGGAAGTGAAAAAGGTATAAAAAGCATAACAGCATTGACTGTTAGGAACAGGTTCGTGGTTATTATTATATTGCATTATACGGTTGGTGTCACGATGATGAGATATCTCTCTCCAGAACTTTTTGCATTTTTTTATAAGAAAACGCAGGTCTATTGAAAAATACTTATATTTGGCAGAGCGTATTCAAAAGCAGTACTTCACCAAACATTACCTGTAAGTGTTCAAAAAGTGAGAGTGCGTAGGCGTTTAGCCTTTTGGTAAGAACGTTTTTTTTTCCTATTTTTTATCTGGCTGAGTGACGACGTCACTCAGCCAGATAAAATTCTCGGGTCACTAAACCGTTTTAGGTGTACTACTTCAGCGACAGTTTCAGGTCCTGTGGTTAATACTAGGTCTTAAGTGTTTCTTCCCTCGGTAGGGTCAGTGACGACCTGCACAAGGTTAAACACGAGTGTTGGGCTGATAAATTCTTTAGATGTGTTACAAGGATAGTACAGAAGCTTCCAATCTATCTGCCGCCGATTGATATTACAAAAAAGAGGCATTTTATGTTTTACGCAAAGACATGGCATCGACAACACTTCTCCGCAGTTCAATGGCGAAAGAACAATTTGCGTCAGGTGGACGGTAGCAGTCTCCGATTAGAACAACATCAGCAGGGCGAGGTTTGGAAGCTACCCAGGTAATCTTTAGGGCGGACCTTGTGTCAATAATGTAGGGCGATAGTGTTTTCTTAATGCCTAGAAGAACGTTACCACCTCTTCTATCGGGGCAATCTTTCCAGTAAAAAGTAAAGGCATTAATGTTAGGCAAGAGTTTGCTATCATTAATATCGGGGTACAGCCACGTCTGAGTAAGCACAAGAACGTCTGGTGGGTTATCGTCAAACAGAGAACGAATTTTTTCTCGCTTAGGCATTGGGCTTCCGATGTTTGTAAAAGTAAAAAAATTGAAGTTGTGTTTGAAAAGGGGTTATCGTGGTGACGGCCTTTTGTGCACGTGTTGTTTCGGTTCGTGGCATTGCATTGGGTAGTGCATCCACGATTCTTGAGCTATCTCGTTGATAGAACTACTTTGTTAGTAACGCTGTCCTCGGCACAGGTTTTTTGTAGGTGCGAACAGTCGATGGCTAGATAAAATATGACATTTTGGGTCTTGGCGAAGTAGTAAAACTTTTTTCTTTTTTGTCTGGTAGCCCCTTGTTCTCCTTTTAATTTCTCCTTGTGAGTTTATGTGCAGACGCGAGAACTTACTGCTTATCTTTGAGGAACGTAAATTTGGGAACTACGGGTTTGTTTGTTCCTTCATTGTACCTGGCTAGCCTATGTACGGGATCAAAGTGAACGCCTTTTTTTTCCAATCCCAATTTTTGGAGAAGATGGTTACTTTTGTCTCCGTGTTGGGCCAATATTCCTCAGGATTATGAACTATTCCAAAAAGCAGCCAAATGGACTTTCGATGCCGATTTTCTGCGTCATTGCACCTGGATGCGGTTGTGCTCATTAGATCAGAGAGATCAGCAATGGCTTCAGCAGTGTTAGTATCAGCTGCACTTTGGGACGTAATGTTTGATTCCAGCCTTACAAATTTGCATGGGTTGCCTGTCTGTCTTTGGTGCAATTAGGTTCGGCCATCAATGTGTCGTTCGACTCCTCCAGCTTAAGTATTGTTTCCAAAGCCTAAGAAAAAGCACAGCTTTGGTTTTGCTCATCGGGCCAGGGTTTCACTCGATGTCTCTCGAAAGCATTCTTAAAAGGTTGAACAAGCATGAGCACATGTTATGCAAGCACAACAGTAAACACTTTAGCGCTTCAAACCACTCTGCAGGGCACGACTTCATAATCATGCATTATTTCCGACATGTTACGTGGGGAGAACCTTTCAGGTAACTCACCTGCAACAACGGGGAAGGTGAGCCGTGCATATTCGCTGCGATGCCGTGCCCGAAGTGGAAGGGTTCTGAAGGCCATTTGCATCGCTCGGGTTGCGAGCGGGGCATAGTCGCTGATGTTCCAGGTTGCCGGATTAGTGGGCACGCTGCATCCGAATTCGGCCCCAGGAGAAGCGAAGTAGGCCAGTTGAGGAACTCATCATTCCGAAACCGCTCGCAGGTGCCTGGAAGAGAAGTGCAGATAATCCAGGTCACTGTAGCCTGCAACAACAGGGAAGGTGAGCCTTGCATATTCGCTGCGATGGCGTGCCCAAGAATAAGGCCCCGCGTTCGGGCATTTCCGGAATGCTGTCGACGGCGGCTGAGTGATTGTGATGGCTTATTTTTTAACCCTTGTTTTCTCTTCAAAAGTTTCGGCTTTTACCAGTAGTCCTTCTTGAAAAGCAGCGGCATTTCGTAGCATTGGCGTCACTGTTGCACCTGTTTACTGGTCCGTGCTGACAGCGCAATCTTGGAGTTACATTTTTTGATTTCTTGTTGGTTCTTGGTGGCACAGCCCATGCAGATCTGTTTTTCTTGTGTGGGCACCCTCAGTTCTAAAGCCGACTCTGCCACACGTCTCGCATACCTCGGGCTTCTTTTACGTAGATAACACCGATATTTGCGCAACTGTAGTATGCGTATTACTGCAACAGTATGCGTAGTACTGCAACAGTTCTCCACCGAACACGAGTATTATACACCTCATTCTGCCGATTAATCTGGTGTGAAGAATCTCTGGATTTTCTTTATTCACTAACCTTTGACTCATTATGTGGTCAGTGTCACTTCAACGCCAAAATTCGTGTTACTTGGTGAAACGAGATCGTCCCGTACCGTGTCGTCTGCCTTCGTCTGTGCCCGTCTAGTTCGCTTTTTACCATATTTGCTTGCCTGCATATGGCCATTTGCAGCCTTGGTGGTGTGTTCAGGCGGTTGCGGTGAATACCTTGACTTCGTTAAGTTCTTTGTGTTTCTATAGCTCTGTGATTCCGTTGTTTTTCACAGCCTTCGTGCTCCTGGGGGTGTTGTAACCACCGTGCTTTTCAGCACGTCGATTTGTATGGAACTTCACCTTGGCAAAGTTGAACGCACGAACCCTCCCTAGCGAGGGTAGCTTAGGTGTACTATCAGGGGAACTAAAAGACGTTAGGTGGGATGTTATTGAGCTAAGTAATGTTAGAAGAACAGGAAAGCGCTGCATATAACTGACTAGCGGGCATATTCTGTTCTATCGGTGGCCTCACGAAAAGAAAGAGCACGCGCAGGAGTTTTGATTCAGTAGGAGATAGCAGGAAATGTGGAAGAATATTTCAGCATTAACGAAAGGGTCGGAGTCATTGTGATCAAGCTTAACAAGCGGTAGAGGTAATAGATAATACAATCGTGTGCATCAACATCTAGCTACGACGATGAATACGTAGATGGTTTCTTCAAAGAGGTTGAGCCCGCAATGAATAACAAAACTCCACAGTTCACAATTGTAATGGGAGACTTCAGAAAAAAAGAAGACGCAAAGAGAGTAGGAGAAAAATTAGAGGGAAATTTTGAAATAGGTACCCGCAACCATCGAGGTGATACACTGGTTGGATTTGTAGAGAGGAATATACTGAAATACTGAAAACATTCTTCCGGAAACGCTTTGGTAGAAAATGGTCTTGGTAAAGTCCTGACGGGATTTCTTCCGGAAATGCACGAGCAAGAAAAAGAACTGGAAAAGTCTTGACAGGATTACAAAAAACGACATTTACCTTATTCCTAGCGACAACCCAGGCATTGCGCTGGACGTGGAGGTACTAACAAAATTCGGTGCAGTGATAATGGGATGTTTAGGTGGAAGTAAGGCTAAATATCAAAAAAGAAAGAATGAAGCTCGTCAAAAGTAAGAAACGCAGCATGGATTCAGCCAGAAACAGAACGGAGGATGGTAAAATAATGCTGCATAACACGTTTGTGCTTCTAGACGGTCAGAACGAGGAGTGTGTGGACACCCTAAATGATCACCTAACAGCAGATGTTGTTAGGTTATCAGCGGCTGTTAGGTTATCAACCTAACAACAGCGGCTAATGCAGAAGCATCATGTAGAAAGCAAACTGGAAAACTAACTAGGCAAACAAATTAACTGATTTCGCAGCGCCAGAAAATGATATTGCCGACTACGGTGGATGAAACTGAACTAGCGGAGCTGTCAGTATTGATAAACAGAAGTAAAATAAATGAAATTCCTGCATACGCCATGGCGGCCATCGAGGAGACGTTAGAAAGAGGAAAGTTTTAAGGCGATACATTGGAAGCTGGCTGTTGGCAGAGACAGAATTTAAGCACTTAGAGCTGAACAGGGTAACAGTACGCACAATATGGAAGATACAAAAAAAATCGCAGAACAATTCCACACTAGGCTTTACGCCAGCGACCCTGGAGCGGGGCAAAGTACGGAGCCTACAAGCGTTACTTGCAATATTCTGCCAGCAGCAAAAGAGGAAGCATAAAATACACTTAAGGGCACCAGAAGAGGGAAATCTGTAGCCGACAACCACATAACCATAGACCTTTTAAAAAAAGGTGGAGATATAATACTACAAAAAGCTATTACACTATTCTCAGAATGTTCATGGACTTTAAAGTACCAAAAGCCCGGAAAAACGCAAACATAGTTTTAATTCACAAGAAGTTTGATCACAAGGATCTTAAAAACTACAGGGCCATCAGCCTTCTGTCGATTATATACAAGCTGTTTACCAAGATCGTAGTTAGCGGAATAACCGCCTGTCTAGGTATCCACCAACCGGGGAAGAGGCTGGGTTCAGGAAAGCGTGCTCTCACAATGAATTACATCCATGTCATCAACCAAGTAATAGAGAAATCTACGAAGTAAAATTAACCAGTTTACATGATATTTATACACTATAAAAAAGCGTTCGATTCAGTAAAACCGCCGCAGTGATGGACGCCCTAAAGTACGAAGGAATAGAGAAGACCTACCTCCGACTCCTAGGCAGCATATAAGAAGAATGCACTTGCAGAATTACCGTTCACAAACAAAGCGATACATTTCCTATCCGAAAGAGAGTGTGACAAGGAGATACCGTATCACCAAAATTGTTCACATCGTGCCTGGAGAGTGTATTCAGGAGGCTTGCCTGGGAAAACTTAGGCTTACGAATAAACAGCGAATACCTGAGCCATATAAGATTTGCGGACGAGATAATCTTGCTCAGAGAATCTGCAGAGCAACTCCAAAACAAGATTGATGAACTACAATAAGACAGCTTCGCTCTGGTGCTAAAGATAAATATGAATAAAAATAAAGTGACGTTAAATAAACACTCTGAATGCGCTTTTTTAGCGTAGTGGGGAAACAGTGGAACAAATACAAGAATATTACTAGTTTGGGCAGGTGTTCAGTGCGGACCCAATCTACCAGAAAGAAACCAGGCATACAATAGGACTGGGATGGGGTGCATTCGGCAAGAACTCGAAAAAAATGAAAAGTAAGATACCTCTACCCTTAAAAAGAAAGTCCTTCAACCAGTGCGTCCCGCCGGTGATCACAAACGGAGCATTACATTACTTACTTACTAAATTACAACTTACTAAACAACAAGAAATCAATCTTAGGTCCGCTCAATGCTCCTAGGAGCACATTATACTGGGGGTAACGCTTAGGGACAGAAAACGAGCTACTAGGATTAGGAAACAAACTAGGATAGATAATAGCATAGTTCCGGTCAAGAAAAAAATTGACTTGGGCTGACCGTGTGGTACGACGAAAGGACAACCGGTGCACCACAAGGACAACAGAATGACCCGCCGCGGTGGCTCAGTGGCTAATTCGTTCCGCAGCTGAGCACGAGGTCACAGGCTCCATTCCCTCCCATGGCGGTCGCTTTCCTGAATGAGGCGAAAAGCAAGAACGCCCGTGTGTACGAGATTTCGGCGCACGTTAAAGATCCCCAGGTGGTAAAAATTAATTCGGAGCCCTCCACTACGCTGCCCCTCATCGCCTGTGATGCTTCGGCGTGTTAAACCCTACAATCAGACACCAAAGACAACCGAATGGACACCGAGACACGGGACTAGAAGAGGGAAGGCATGAAATACGTTAATTCGGAGGCCAAGACTAGCCTTGGGCAGGAGGACAGAAACGCGTGGAGGTCGCTGGGTGAGGTCTTCGTCCTGCAGTGGACCTAGATAGGCTCTTGTCGTTGTTGTTGATGATGATGATAGAAAATATGTCTTCTCGTTGTTCAGGGGCAAACATTTGGGGCCAGCATTTGGTAGCCTGGTACCAAAAAGTTGTATCTTGGAGGTGAATAGGCACTTCCTAACCATACATCAATTTCCTTGCATTTACGGGGTCGGTGCAGCTGACTCTGGGCGCGTGGCGGTGTGCCTTGTCATTGCCGAGCGCGCAAAGCCCTGCAGTTTGTTCATGGTTTTGAGCAGTCTTACTCCTTGTCTATCACCTGCTTTTGGTAAACTGTAGTGAGCTTGAGAGCTTTGTTGTCGGTGGCGTTTAGGCTACCACACCTCGCTTCTAACTTCTTTGTGTAATACAGATAAAGGCCTTTACTCGTTTTTCGTGATGCGAGGGATGAGCAGCGAAGTAGCCTGGAGCCTATTGCGACACTCACGAAGCCGAGCAGCTGCATGGGTAGTCGCAACTCCCTCGTAGCGGACCGCGCTTCTGATTAGGCGCAGCGAGCTTTGGCTTGTCCGGGATGAAGAAGTTCTGGTAAATGTCACGCACACAGGGCAGTCTATACAAAACAGCATCCAAGCGCAGCATTTACTTGGGCACAGTGGTCAACAATTTTTGTGCAAGTGAAACATGTTTACGCCACATAAATGCAAGAAAAACTGCCGGGACCATGTGAGCTGCATTCGAGTCGCTGTTCAATAAGTTGCGCAATCATTCGCGAACATCCAGTTATTGAATTTAGAACAGTAAGTAATTCATCACATTACGAAGAAAAGAGCATTTTACTCCCCTGTGGCTCCCTAAAGACACGATACAATGTGGGAATTCAATTTATTTACCACTTCCTAAAACAGTTGTTTTATTTAAAGGTTTTGCAATTACACAAACAATGATGAGCTAAATTCTTTTTTTTTCTTCACCTCATGCATGTAACATTGTTAATAACTACTTTGGCAGCCATACAAAAGGTAAAATGCTGTCTATGTAATACTAAATGTCGCGTCCAGAACAAATATCTTGAACGTTGCAAGAAAACGTTTTTGAAAACTGTGTTTGCATTGGGGGGCGGGGATGATTCATTCTCAAAAATGTTACCAAGCTACAAAAAATTATATGCTAACATCGTCCCGCGAAACACTAATAAGTGAAATGGGGCTGTTGTTTCGGGGAATTGTGGTCATAAAGGTATAAATAAAGCTTCAAGGTTTGCAAAACAACTTTTAGGGGGGGGGGGGGTACATCTCTATTAGTTAGGTAGTAGCCCCCCCCAAACAAAAAATAAACAGAGTAGTGAAAGAGATTGAATGATACGGTGGCTGTGTATTGTTCACTAAAACACAAAAACATCACGTTGATGCTATATATCCGTAAGGAGAGAGACACATTCAGGTTTCCGATGGAGCTCCCTTACACCTAAATCAACGAGCGAACCATTCATTCCAGGAAAACATCGAGAAGATAGAGCAATACAACAAAATCGGACTGCGGAAACTATTTGTAAAATACAAATGTGGGCCTGTGACGACCAAGTGTGGATTCTTTGTTATGCCAACGGCGCCTCTAAAAAAAGTTTCAGCAGCAGAAAGGAATACCAGGGGAAGTTTTGGAATTGCTTGGCCCGGGAAGAATAGTTTGGGGCAGAAACACATTAACAAAGTCGTGCAATTTACCAAAACAAACGTATAACCTAAAAAAACGTCACTAAGCATTTGTTTACGTTTTGTGTTATGTCAGCCGAGTAGAGATTGTTTTCGACACTAACATTGCTAGAATGTCCTACTTGGTTTTTGTTTACTAGAAAACACGTTGGTATTAGTGTAGACCAGCAGCAGCGGTTAACAGTGTTAACAATGTACACTCACACATTGTGTTCATGGTACAATTACAATCATGTGACAAGGACAAACAAGAGTACATAACAATACAAAAAAACATTGGCTAGAAATCGAAAATACAGGGCTGTATTGGCTTTTCTAATAAAAGTGCTGTGCAACATTAAAAACCATTACGTTTTCCATTTGATGCGCTCATAATAGTGATATATGTACGTTAAATTTCCGCAATATCAGGGAGGAAATATAGCAAGAATTTGCTGCTGATGATTCGAACATGCCGAAGTGTGCACAGGATTTATAAACACGTGACAATGAGTTATAAAACGGCGGATTTGTCCCTGCATATAAACACTTTTGCCTAATTGTTTTTCCACGCTATGTGCTAATCCCTTTGCCCATGTATATTTTTGCAGCCCCAGAACAGTGCAAGATTCCGGAGGAAGACCTCGGACAACTAGCAGACCATTTCCTATCTTTGGTTCCAGGAACGGTAGACATTTATTTAAATTCCACCTATGTGGAAAAAAAGCTTGGTTATTTTGCAGGTTTACGTATGGGTAACATAACACTATGGGGCCTCTCAAACTTCTACCGCGACGGTGCCGTACGGCCTTACTGTCTGGCCGGAAGTCCTATGATCGAGGTTGGATGGCTCTCGCGATTGCCCCTCGGAATGGAGGTTCCTATTAAGTACTGCTATGACCAACAGGGCACTGTGACTACAAAGGTGGAAGCTGTAAAAATGCTCATTCAGTTTGGATTTAGAAACGATACAAATGTCACCCTTCTACCACAAGACATTCATCCACTGTGGTTGCAATCTGTAAGCGTTGACTCTAAAGGGTTTGGTCAACGCACGTCAATGGTAGTACGCATTCTCGGTAGGATACTTGCACCTTTCCTTGAGGACTTTTGGTTTAGCAACCTGGCTGCACACTTGAAGTTGATGATATTTAAACTCGCATACGGTGAGGTGTAGCAGTAAGTTTTGGTGCCTTTCGTGCACTTGTTCTCACTGTGAATGTATCTTTGAAATAAAGGCATTTTTATTTTCTTGAAGAAACTTGAAGCTTTCTAATCAATAGTGCCTCTTTCCGTGTCTTCTTAATTCGAAGTTGCCTTAGGTCCTAAATCCAATCATGTCTATTTGAGTCGTCTTAAGTGTAAGTATAAGCGTTCTTGAGTCTTCAATTCCAGTGTGTTTTGATATTTAAATGTACTGTTTGCAGTTAAAAACATCCACAGCCGATGGCATGCTCGCACAAGTGTTCACGTGCTACCATCCATGTTGCAGAGCACTCAAGTTTACTCTAGTGCCACACTAGTGTGTGCCAATATTGACCTGGCTTTTTAGCAGTCTCTCAGATTATCAGTGGCCACGTATGTTGTTAAACAGTGCATCGCCTGCTGGTATAAAACTTGTACATTTTATGCAAGATTACAAACTCGTCTCCAGTTTTAAAGCAAACCTTGAAATGTCCTCCATCCAACGGTTCTTTCGCCGCATCGCTAACAATAAACTCCCAACGCAGCGGAGGTGGCGGGGGGGCAAGAGGAGAAGGAGGGTTTTGCTCACGGAGCACACTGTAGATGGCGTGAGGACTTTACGCAGCGTTCCCCGCGCGGAGGTACCTTCTCGCTGGCGGGTGCGGCAGCGGTACGGCTTTGTCGTCTCCTTTATCGACGGTTGTTTTGGCCCGGTTCTCGCGCAGTATCGATTTCATTGCGCGCTTCCTTCGCACGGCTTGACTAACTTGTTCCACAGCTCTTACAGGTTTACATGGACACGACGGAATTAAGTGCTCGTACAGCAAAGATACGTTCAAGATTTGTTTGCAGGACACAAAAAAATGTAGACACCACGTACAGGCATCTGGCCGCTAAACAAACACAAGCTTTTGCCCACTGCTTGCTACGGACTACGTTTACTAAATTGCTCTATACTAATTCTGTTGTCTTTCAGAAAATAATACGAAAGATGAAAGGACCAAGTGGTTCTCATGAAAAGCGATTATTAAATTTTTCTGAGTTTTCTGGCAATTGTCAAACCTACTTAACTAACTAGTTTTAATGGGCATAAATAGGAATCACAAAGCTCTTATGCCGAATGGTTTCGGTGCCTGCGTTTGTGTCACGTGGTGGTGTTGCACAGAGATACCACGTCAGGATGGCTATGTTCCGCTGTCTCACACTTCGAAAGACGCTCCTCTGCGTTTTCTTTCTGCCGACGCACGACTGTGCTACAGCAGCCGCGGTTGCCGCTCTAGACCAGCCTTGGTCGAAGCTGCAGCTTTCGCGACACCACCCCTGCGAATTCCAGGTAACGGCTGGCAAAATCTCTGGTTTCGCTCGTTGTAGAGCCACGTGTGTGAATTCAAGTGATTTCGCATGGGGAGTTGTGGTTAGTGTCGTTTAAAGCTTTGCTTTTCGATCTCCCTCAGATTGTGGATTGGAGCTGACTTTGCAAGAAATTTCCGTGGGCTACCGCTACTACATCCAGAAGCACTCATTGGGCTGGGGGGTTGGGGAAACTTGCGTCAACGCATGTGCTGATTTTGTTAAATGTATTCAGTCGGTCACCAACGATAGCGTATACAACTAACACAACGGTTCTATGTGTAGTACCGGTGAATCTGCATGTTTTTGCAATACGTAAGCCTGAAAGAGCCTAGTATTAAAGAAATAGTTTCTTGGTAGTAAACGAGGTTGGAATAAGATCAATATTACCTCAACTTTTTTACTTGTCGTTGCGCCGCGTCAAGAGTAGGATTTTCAGTCGCACCGTCATCATGCTGATGAAAATGAATGGGCGATATTTACTTGTTTACGTAAGGGGCACAGCTGTTTCATTTTTGATTACATCTTGTGAGAATCGCATGAACGCGGTTGGGTGAAGTCCTATAAAATGCACTTAACTCCAGGAGAAGCGTGTTTCAAAGCGATGGTCGTGCGTTGGAAACATGCTTCATATGGTTCACCTGGTTAATGACAACTTTAAGTTCGCATAGATTAGTTCAGCGGAGGGTAGACGCCCCTGGATTTTAACGGGAACGTTTGCACTGAATTACAGTTTTGGAGTAGAAGAAAAGTTGGTCGAATTTCAAGCTTTGTTTTTAAACTGTTTCAAACTACAGAAACGCTCCTTCTTCACGTTGTCGTGCAAATGATAAGATGAGCCAGCAGGAGATACAAAACAAGAATGTAACGAGATCTATTTCTGAATAGGTATGGATGCGTGAGCTGCCCGATCTTTCTGTCTTTTAGCAATTTTTTTATACTGTCACCGTAGAACACAATCCTTCTCCTTCTGATTTGTACTAAGCCCACCAGAAGGTGCGCATCTCTCGGACTGGAGCCATCATGGTCGAAAACAGTGGTGATAAGCGCGAACAAGTATTCAAATATTTCCCACGTTGGCCGGGAGGAGGGGGGAAGGTTAGTGATTGGGGAAGGAATATAGAAGCGTACAAGGGACACGAGCTTCGGAGCTCGAGTCTGAAAGTTTCCCCCTCCATTTACTCCCACGTTATTTCTGAACGTCATTGGCGGTTTGCGCTCGTCCTCAAGAGCTTTATGTTTGTAGTCAGCATTTACTTTGTTTTGAAAGGAGGCAGCACGCCTGCAATGACTCTTCAATATTCATGGCAGAAAAAAATTAGGCCCTCACATTCTCTTCAACGCAATGGAAAACGCCGTTCAATCCATAAAAGCGGATTTAAAAAAACAAACCTGGCGTTTTAGCAGGGCGTTAAAATAAAGTTCTTTTCATCCCACACCATTGTCCGTTCATTAGCCTTGAAACACAGATTTGGCAAAAAATTGCGTTTGGAAAAGCGCAAAAGTACACCTGAATACGTACGCTTGCACCGTATGCTACTCTAAACGTTCGTTTAAATTTTACTAATTCCAATAATTCGCCCACGCGAATAGCAGAACGTTCAGTGGAGCTTATTAAAATCGAACCACCTGTTTCATGCAAACCATGTATATGGATTTAGTTCCATATTTGCGAAATTCAAGGAAGAAGCTCATTTTCTAAACGTCCAGAAAATATAGCCCTACATCCCGTTTGTCGCAACTCTTCCCTAAACGGGTATTTTATTTCTGTATGCTGGCTTTCAATTTCATGCGACAAAAATAAAGCAGTCCTGCAGAGGAGTTGTTGCCTAAAATAAAGTTAATATGAAAAAAATATAGATTGCGATAAAACGTTTGTCCCAAATTTTTTTAATAAACCCATTTTATTCCAAGAAACACTATCAAGATGTAACGGTTCTATGGATAAAAGTAGCTACGTATATAGGCGGCAGGACCTAATGGACGTGAGCCACGAGAACACGAAACCAGGCCGCCGTCCGCTCCCTCAGGCGGCGCAAGCGAGTCATGCCGAGAAGAGGAGGTGTTTAAAGGGTTCTAAAATGAGAGAAAGTGATAGTTGCGGACCTGAACACTCTTAAAGCCATGCGGCTTAATCCAATTACTTTACAGCGCCCCATATATGATGCTTGTGCTGGAGAGTTATTGAGAAAAAGTCGCATTGTTCCTTCGTTCTCCGCGAATATTTGGTTGCTTAGACGGCAGAGCCAGTAAGTGAAAATAGAGCATGTGGTTTCCCGCAATGATGTTCCTCCATCAGGAGTAACCCGGTTAAAGGTAGATATTGCAGACCTCAACGTTTACCGCAGAAGACGCTTTGTGAGTTGTTCACACGTGTCGAGACAAGTTTTTCATGAATTTTCAATTTGCCGGGAGCTGTATTCGAAATAAAAATAAATTAAAAATTGAAAAACATGTAGAGAACAAATCAAAATCCCACAGAAATCTCACATGCAGCTTAAGATTCAAAAGAAATTTAATGAAAACTTCTATACTAAAGGACAAGGACTTCGTACGATGAAACATTTGAAGCCTCTTATGATATCCAGATGAGCTTATGCTGACAGCGGGGAAAGTTTGTTTACATTTACGTTAATAAGTAGAAACAATCCCCATTCTCGAGCTAAACCCAGGCTTCAAACCGACCGCCAAGAAAATCGCTATAAAGAATTTCATTAGTATCTTCTACCACAGCGAATGCAACAGGGAAAAGTGATAGCGTAAATGTATACGCACTAAGGTGTGGGTGGTTTATTAATGTTTCTATACAACCCGTGTATACCAATGTTAATTAGGTGATAAAATAGCAATTACTGTTACTTTTATTCTTCACAGTGTAACTGCTCTTTTCAGCATAAATCTAACACCATGCTGTTTTCTGGCAGTGACGAAAACAATGAAGTCCAACGATGTTCCCGCTGCACCACAGGACGGATGTTTGGGAGATTTCTTTCCTACCCCCAACTATCCTCAGGGAAACTTGCACCCTGTGCCGCTATTCCAGAAGGCCCGATGTAGTTCGCTCCCGAGTATTCAGCTGCTCTAATTAAAAAAGTAGTCAACGGGAGCATCCGATGAACCGAAACCGGCGCAATCCTGCGGAGCACGCAGGCATCATCCGCACGCCCAGTTGAGGCCATTTACGTGAAAAAGCATGTCCTGTGCAAATATGCGCGTGCAGCATCGTCTACAATAGTTTCAATATGCACTGCGTGGCGTTTAGTAGGTAACCCCGCTATTTCTTTTAAAACTCCGGCCTTACCCCAACCTTCTTTGAAAACCCCGGCCTCTAAACGGGGCGCGGGGCGGCTAGGATTTTGCCAATGCTCTGTTCTCCTGCTGAAGTGGGTTTGTCACATGGTTTTAAGGTGGCCCCAGTGAAGGTCAGCGCACGGCCAAACCAAGTAAGCGACGGAGTTTCCAATAACAAAGACAAGGCGCCCTTCTCGCAACTCTGTCACACAAATGCTGCCGACATTGCTTACGTGCGGTCGGCTCGCGTAGTATAAGAAATCGCCTCACGGAGGTGTGCGTTTAAACGTTAAAATCGTGCCAATTGCTATCGACTATATTGTCACTGTGTGTGACGATGGCTGCCATGAGAAAATCTTGTTGTCTTGGCAGCTCCTACTGTTCGCCCTAGAGCGAACTCTTCGTTTGAATCCAACAAACCCGAGACTTTCGCCGCCTTGACTCGGGTGGCTGGGGACTTCATTAGTTCATTGTTTGCTGCTAAGATTTGTTTTTGGAACATCAAATGCAAGTGACTTGGTGTTGGTGACGCTACCCCACCGTCGAAGTCGACGCCATGGTTGGGTGTGGCTTCCGTCATCACGCCGGGACCACGAAGGGCTCGGTGAGTTGTATTGAAGCGAGAACTCGTAGGAAACTGGGGATTGATATTGCACAGGCGTCTCGAACTTGTAAGGCTCGTGATGGGGGCTGCTGCTGGATGACGCATTGTTCGTGGTCGCCGTAGCAGGCATATTTCTAGCCCGAGAGTTTTAGGGGCGAAGCTCCTTAAGGCGTGGGCCTGTCCATCCTCGACGTATGTATGTAGCCACCTCTAGTTTAGTTCTTGGATTGTTTACTAGATGGCGTGGCTACCTCTAGTTTAGTTCTTGGATTGTTTACTAGATGGCGGAGAGCGTTGTAATAGAATCCGTTCGCTGTTGGCGCGCGCTCGGAGTCGCCCGATGGATAAGGCTGCAGATGTGCAAGCCCGCGAGGCAGAAGCGCTCAGTGAAGCTGCGCGACGCCGCCACCAAGATCCTGCCGTACGAGAGCGGGAGGCCGAAGCGTGTCGTCTGGCTGCGCGACGACGCCGCCAAGATCCCAGCGTTCGAGAACGAGAGGCCCAAGCGTCACGGCAACGGCGCGAGGACCCTGCCGTACGCGAAGCGGCACGGCTGCGGCGCGAAGAGGATCTCCAAAACGTCAGAGAACGGGAAGCGGCGAGAAAGCGCGCGTATCAGCAGGCAGACCCCGATGCAGTGAGAGCTCGTGAGGCGTCTGCAAAACGCATCAGGCGAGCTCAGCCCCAAGGTGCCGACGCGCGGTTTAAGCGAAACTTTCTAGACGTTACGTTCGGACACAGATGTAGTGGGCGAACTTTCACTGGCGATTTTACCGATGATTTCCCCTCAGGAGCTTCGCCCACTCATCATCATTCACCCCGTGGATATGCTGTGAATTTTTTTTTTAGCTGAGGGGGAATTTCGAACCCTGTTTCGTATTTGAAAAAAAAAAATTAATTTCGTAGCGACTGAGCCCCTTTGGGACGACTTCGAGGCGGTTCTCGCTCCATGAGCGCTGCGGAGCAAGTGTTGTGTACGCTGCGGTTTCACTGACACGCACTTTCCACGCAAGCGTTAGGAGCGACCGCTCCAGCCACCGCCACCAGCCAAGAGTCTGCTGGTATGTGCGCAATAAGATCTCTGCAGACATGTTTCTTGCTTTTTTTAAATGGGGTTTGCAGGGTGGGGCTTCCTCAGCCTATACCATCCGTCGATCCGTCTGCAGCGGAGCTTGCGCCTCAGTTATCGTCCGCTAGCAACACATTGTCCAACGAGGCGTTGCATGATCTTTAGTTTTATTTACCGTCAGCGCTTCAGACAGTTTAGCTTGAGACGTTGCATGTCGCACCATTTTAACGAGAACGTTACTGGCTGTATAGTATACAATCAACGCAAGGTATCTATAACGGAGACGATCTCTGCACATTTCAACAGGGTTTGTGTGGCATCGTCGTCGTCTGACAGGATGCATGGTGTGCAAAGCGAATTCGGGCGAGAGATAATACTTAAAGTGAAAGCGTGACGCCAGAAGGAGAGTAAGTGAGAGCATGAAAGAAGGCGAAGTAAGCGAAGTGAGGGGATAGATCTGGATAAGAAAATCAACGACTGTAGACAGCTTTGTCAAACAAGAGCGATGAAGAGGAAAGCGAAATAAAGCGAAGAAATTTGAAAAGTTGTGGTTGTTGCTATTATTTTATCTTGCAGATACTCACTAGGGAGATTTGCCCGCCATTGGGTACTTTGAGGAGCTAACGGGCACGGTTTTCAAAATACACGAAACTGACAAGCGGAAAAGTAAATGTTCTAGATTATTGCGTGCCGCGTGTCGCGTGAGCGCGATGACAATTGAGAAGGGCTGGTGCACATCAGCCACGCAGAACTTCGATTATGTGAGGATTGTTGTGTGTACCAGTATTCTTCTTGAACTAGTTCACCAAGAAATGACAGACAAGAAACTGATCAAGCCCGGCACAGCAGAAAGGAAGCTGGTCGAGGCAATTCGTTGAAACGACAAAGAAATTCTAGCGAGGAAAATGACGCACGTAAAATGCATCAGTAACGAAGTTGTCTGTAAGAATCGCGATGTCTTCACTTTCAAACCAGGTAAGCAGACTTGGGTTCCAAAAGAAAATTGTGTATCGAGAAGAATACGGATAGTTTTGATAACCTAACCACGGGGCGGCCTCTCTCGCATCCACCGTGGTCCCACGAAATTCGCGCCAGCAGCGCCAAATCCTCCCCTAGTAGTACGTGGCCTCTGAGAAACGTTGCATTAATCGCCATGGCAACGAGTGGCGAGGGGGGAAAGGGCGTTTGCTGACGTCGCGGACGCTGCTGAAGTCATTTATCCCGCGGCAGCCAGGCGGCAGACGCGAAAGTTGGACGAGCGGCGCCGATGACTCGAAATGGCCGCCGCCCGTCGTTTGTTATGTGTGCAGTAACGTGTTTAATAATTGAACGAAGAAAACATGCAGGTAATAGTACGTTTTCCGGTGTCGAATTGTTGTCTTTGTGGCGATAATAATTGGAGTGTTACACAAACATTATTTTTGCTATGCATTTATTCAAAATTCATATGAGGGCGTCTTTGATTCGAAGTCATGAAAACACATGTACTACACCAACATATTGCACATACATTTTATGTACACAGTATTGGACTAAGCAAAAATATGACATATGCAAATTTAGGCATACAATATTGTACAATAGTGAAAAAACGTGCTACATACACATTTACAATGACACGGTTAGGCGGGATAGTTGGTATTCTGAATTCATGGCTGTAACTTTTGCGCAACTTTACACGGTGACAGGTACAGGTCTTCGAGTCCCTTTTTGTATCGGTCTCCGTCAAAAGTTGCGCAAAACTTACAGCCATGAATACACATTTAGGTACACAATACTTGATTACGAAAGAACTTCGAAAGTTCTAGTCCCTACACAGATTTTTTTTTCGCGCACACCTCGGCGGGAGAAGAAAAGAACTTGAAAGTTCCACTCAAGGTATACTTATTTCTTGGGCTCACCTCGAGACAGGAATGTTCTTTAGACATTAAAAAAAATTCGTTTCAGTTCAGAGACACAATAATTGGGAATCTATATGTTAAAAGAAAGCACGCACACGTATGCTTCAAGCCCTGCCTTTCGGGCGAGTTAACGCAAACTCTGAAAGAAACCGTTGACCCACCCATTAACCTGCATACACTTCCGAGAAATCATGTCCACACCAACAAAATGCAGCCATAAAAACTGTTGCAACACAATGACCGCACTGTAGACACTCTTTGCTGGATTATATCTACGTAAAAAAACAATGCCCAACCATGTGCACGTCGTAGAACACAGAACACAAATCGAACGCACCCGTTTTTTCTTTTAATGGCGCGTGAATTAACAGTCTGCTTACCGGGGGTGGGAGGGAAGGCGGAGGGGAGAAGACACCCAGAAAAAAAAGAAGCTTTCCTGTATTTTAAGCCGCAGATATCGGCCAGGTTGTTACAAGCTACCCTCTAACTCGTGTCTGGGCAGCTGCCTCTTACCTCATCCTGTCCGATACGGCATGACCATTCTAACTTCAGAACTATGGTACACCAAACCCATTCGCGATAAGATGACAAGGCGCGGGCGCGCAGTTTAGATTGAAGAGCAAAGCCGGCAATGCTACTTGGTTTTATTTATTTTTTAATGAGCGAAACGCTTGCAATGGCGGCTGCAGACAACGCATGTATTTCGGTTTGGCCTTCCACTGCTTCATGTGAAAATCGACTTGCATTGAACACCGCGGAGTTACGTCAGGTTTTTCGGAGCTCTGAAGCAACGCTTGGCAGTAGTTTCGCCGCAAATATACGTTTTGGAGCAAGACGGGGGAGGAAAAAATGCTTAGGGCGCAGCACCTCCACGCCATCAATCGATGTGGTAGTATGTAGGCCATGAAAGGCAAGAAGCGCGTACAGTTGAGCTTGCCTTCTTTGTGAGCAGGTGCGTCGTGATGACATTGGATGGATTGAGGAGAGTCACCGGAGGAAACGTCCAATGAAGTCGCAAACCATCCTCGACTTGGGGCCCAAACCTAGACTCATACCTGCTGCACGAAACAACAAAAAATACTTTGATAAGTATACTGAATCGACGTTCCAGCAGTTACTAAGGCAATCATCAAAAAACGGCAATGCCACCACAAATTGATCTTGCGAGCAAGTGTGTGCGTGCCAAAGACGCGTTTACATCTACTAAAACTTGGCGCACAGCTGGGATATATTTGCACATTAGTTTCCACTCCAAGACGAGTGACATGTCTCATTAACTTCACGTTACATGCGCGAATTATTTTGAAAACAGAAGAGTGCAATCAGTCGGCTTTTAAGGAATTCACTGCAACTTGTACAAAGCTAATTTGCTTACCTGTCGTCTTTGGAGAAGGCGAGCAACTTGGTCGAACTGTACCGCCCTGTGTTGCTGCACCACAGAGCTGCGTAGGAGTGGTAACACTCCTTCCTCCGCTGCCCCATATTTTACATTCGAATGTATTTTATAATGCAGCGAAACTTTCCGCCCGTGGAATCGTTTAGGCAACCCGCGCAACCCTTCGCACGCCGGCTCGCTTACGCACGTACCGAACTGGCCCGCCGTGAGCGCCGAGAGAAAGAAAAAAACAATATTGGCGCCGGTGAGCTGTTGCGCACGCGTGAGGAGGCGCGGAAGCGTTGACGGTGTGGAAAGAAAGAAACACTGAGGGAAAGGGAAGGGCCACGCCGCAGCACCGTGCCGCTAGGATCGCCACAATTTCGGAAACCGCAACTAGCCAAAGTCGCCGACCAGTGACCTAACAATGAGCAGCCATTGTATTTATTGGTTCGCGTTTTTATTACCCGCGTTTTTTTCGGTGAACCTCAGTCAAGCGAAGGTATTGCCTGCACTGACAGCAGATATGTATAGAAGCTGCTTCAAAGGAGGAAAAATTTCAGACAAAAAACTCATATGAAGCATGGAATATTATTTAAATGAACTTCGTAATAAAATACAGATTCATGAAATTATGTTGGATTTGCTAGCCCCCATTAGCCACCACTCCAACAGCTGAACGTGGGAACGCACTAAAAATGCGCCACACCCTAGTCGCTTCTCCTTCTATCTTGCTGTGCTGCAATGGTTACGTCACTTCAATAATCGTGAAATACTATGAATATCATTTTAAAGCGCTTGAACTCCGCCTCGAAATATTATCATCATGTTACCTGGGCGTCACTGCAGCTCGTGCCTCCCGACTTCCGCTGAATCTCGGTCCTTCTAGAATAGACACCTGAACCATCAATGCTGGTGCATACGCGCATGCTAGCCCGAATTCTAACAGGTGTACGTTTTTACGTAGCGTGCACTGGCTAGGAAATGGGGCGCAATGCTCTCAAGTCACGTTCACCGCAGTATTGCCTCCGAGGTACAGCGCCCGGCTCGCATGCGAAAAGGGCCAGTGTCAATTACTTGCACGGCCAGGCCCAGGACGTTCGTCCGAAGGGTACGTGCGTCCCTGGTTAAGTGCCGAAAATAAAATATGACTTCATTCCTGGAAACCTCTCGAGAAATCGCTTAACCTTTGCAAACTGGCGGTGCCCGCCGCCATGGGCAAGAACGCATTCACGGAGAAGGAGCAAGAGTGTGGCTGTCACGTGTCCTGCCACAGACGGTTAGCCCATTGCACATCCACCCTGGCTGTAGAAGGCACCGTGTGCATTTGTCTGCCTTGGTGGCAAAATAGGTGAGCGCCACTCGCACGCCTGGAGCTCGGTGCTTGCGAAGAGTGAGAAGACTTGAGTTGTTGACCCTGCTTGTAGGCAAACGGCTATTGGGCATGGGTTTGAATAGAAAATGCAACTTCAGCTAAGGAGCTGCCATGACTTTCCTGTTTTCATTGCCGGAGGCGAGCATAACAAGACTTCCTCGATTCTAACGAGGACGGAGACCCCTGTCCACACTTCCACGAGCCCTCTGACAGCCGCTCTGCTACTCGTGACGTGCGATTGGTACGTGTGCCTAGATCTCCCTCGTGCGCACCAGGAAAACCCCTGTAGCACATGTTAACGACCACTAACATATACGGTAATGGTCTGAATAGTGTTGCATCATGGGCGTTATGGGTGCAGTGAAATTGAGGTCACCCAACCGGTTGAAGCACTTCCACCACTGACTTTCCCGAGTTTCTGTTTAATACGGATAGTGCCACTGGCTAGTCAGTGAGCGGGAGTGCTTTGGCCGGGTGGGTAAAATCAAGACCGCCTGCTCCAATTCCGTACGCCAATCATCCATGTTGAAATTCCGCATCTGCACATGATCCGTCTGTTTTGATTTTACTCATGCGGTCAAACCGCTTTCACTAACTAAATCGTCATAGTCACTATGAATATTTTACAGTGACTAGGCGTGTCAGTAAGCGAAATCTCCGTGTACAGTTAGGTGAAATTATGTGTAACTGCTCCCGCAGCTGCTATGATCCAACATTATTTGTAGCATTATTTGTGTTGATTTTCAAGAACGGTTGCCGGCAACTGGGCGGATATAACCAGGAAACATCTGCTATGATTGTGTTCATGGGTAACAAGGTGACAAAGGCGAATTCTTCGCCATCCAAAAATTATGTGACCGTTCCTCTTACGCAGCACTCCAAATAAGATCTTCGACATCACAAATATTGAGCAACCCGACCACATCACTCGTTATTATCAATACCCTACGTCTACATGCATACGGTCACGTAAAGTCTGTCAAATTTTCTAGGTGATACCTATACTTTCTAGACCACGAAGAACTGAAATAATCAACCTAACCTCTTACTGTGAAAAAATTATTGTCTCTGTAAAAAAGAAAGGAGCCTCACTCGAGCTGTAAGTTTGTGTATTTAACTTTTTTGTGTACCTGGTAATTTCTGAATGGCCTAGAAACTTTCGAAAAACGCTGCGCGGGCCCTGGTTGCTGACACTTGCGGGGATATTAGATTAAACCTCTGCTCTTACCGCATTCCTGTAAAACCGCGACACGATCAGGAATTCTTCGCCATGTAATAGAAATGACCCCGTTGCCCCAACACTAGACACCACAAATAGCTGGCTACACGAATGGTTCACCCAGGAATATTTGATACACCACGTTCTAGCGCACGAGTTCAGTGGCGATAATATTCCTGTTGCGGGACCACGCACATGTGCGCTGTTCCCTCATTTCCGCCTGCCTTCATTAGTGTTAATTCCCTGCCGACAGCTTTCAGCAACGAAATAATCGATCAACTCGGATGCTTTCGAAACCTACTCAACTAGGAACAGTGTACCAGGCAACTTTCACGGGTCCGTAAATCTGGTACGAAGTTTCTCCTGAATAGCTCAGCACAACGCATTTCCCTCTAAACCCTGGTTATGGCTCTGGCTAAGCGGGCTGCTTCACACTAGCGCGATGAATACGATGCTTTGCCAATAATTGTACGCCGGTCCTCGGCTTGCCCTAATTTCCGACTCCTCCATTTTGCTGCCTAACTCTCAACCCTTGCGCTACCAAGGAAATCCCCTTCACTATCCTTTGCTTCTGGCAACATATTTCACCGAAGGCGATGGTCGAGTGATAAAACAGTCGTCTCGTAAAAGGCGGTACAAAGTTGAAATCTTGAGCCGCCAGATTCCCACCGGTTTCTTCAAGGGTACAACATCCGCTCCCCCCCCCCCCCCGCACTGACTGGGCGGGGGATAAAGGGCTTAGAAGGCTCTACATCTGCGGCTGACGTGGAAGCCTCACGCTCCGCGACTTCTGCTCCGTCTCTCGACTTGAGGCCGGTGGTCACCCGCCAGCACTGTGCAACTGGACCGCACGTCTGTGTTAAAGCTGTGACACCCTTGTCGGCTGAGCACGTGGACAGGACAGCCAGAGCTGCTACACGCCAGCACCTTTCTGCAGAGGTTTGTCTGAAAGGTTTCTTAGGTAAGTCGACACTCCCACTGCGTGTGTGTCACCTGTCACCCGTAGTGGCATGGCGTGAGCGGCGTGAGTGTGTGTGTTAAAAAATTAGCTCCGGTATCACCATCCCTGGTGTCAGCCTAGCAGGTGCCATGTGTGACTGTTACAGCCACTTGGTCTAGCCGTGCGTGCAATCCAGGTTAAAAATCCCGCAAAATATGATTATTAGAACTACTCGTGATATAGAATCATACCATTTTATTGTTGTATAATTATGCAAGGGTTTGCTGAAGGGCCAGTTGATATGTTGTAATACAAAAAAAAAACAGTGCAAAAGACAGCACAAAGAAAGGAACTACAAACCACAGGCGCTGGCGGACACTGAGCTCTTTATTGCAGCAGAAATACATACATATGAAAAGAAGAACAAAAACAAAGGAACAAAAACAACGATAAAGAATGCAGAAAGACGTCACCTCTAAAAAACAATATCCCGTGACAAACGCACCCTTATGAAAATTTCTATGCCCAGTCAAAAGACAGTCTAAGTCCCGAAGGAAATAGACTGTGCGCTTACTGTGTGTTTTGTCTGTGTTGGAATTTCGCCACCGACTTTCTGTGTCCTCCAAGTGTCCGGTATGTTTCCGTGCTCTCTGCGTCCAGTCTATCTCCCAAGGGCAACAGACACCATACCGCCTTTGTGTGTCCAGTTTCCGTCCCCCATGCGAACAGCCTATTTCCAAAAGGCAACAGACACCACACGGCCTTTGTGTGTCCCCTGTATGTCTCCAAGGAAAGAGACCGCATTCTTCCCTTGTGTGTCCCCTGTATTGAAATTTACCCACCGCCTTTCTGCGTCCTCCAAGAATCCTTTATGTTTCCGTCGTCTACGTGTCCCACAAGCGTCCACCTTTTGAGTGCCCTTTGCATGCTGTCAAATAACAGCGGCCAACAGCCAGCTGCATCTACAAAATGTCTGGCAGCTCCACAGTCACTGGTCCATGCTGAAGTTGTTTCTGTAAGAGCAAGCTGACGAAAATCACATGAATCACATACGACTCTTGCAAACCACAGTATTTTATTCAGGTTGTATCCATAAGTGCTACTACCGCCTGCCACACCAGGTGTCTCCTCATCTTTACCCCTCAAAGGACGGGATAGCCACTGCCACACTTGAACCTGAAATGAGAAACGCATTGATCGCATATGAAGCGTTTAAACAAACACGTCTCTGGAACATTTGCTGGTCATGCTTATAAATATGAGGGAGTGTTTCCATCCACAACTGAAACAAGTATCCTGAAAGGTTACAACTTCTAGGCTTCAAAATTAGCCACCAAAGTTATACCACATAAATTAACTAATGAGCTTATGAACATCAAATATGACATACTGTTACATAGGCAACATAACCCAGCACTAAGTACTGTTTAGATTCAAGGCGTCCTCAGGACAGGCATACATAAAGCCTCGCAAGATCCTTTGAGAGATGGGGTTATTGCAGCGGCAGTGTGGCAACAAAGCAACACGGGAGGAGCGGAGAAGGCAAAGTAAAATTGCATGAACATGCCCAGAGAGGCATTGATTAGTCGTCATCATGAGTAGTTGCTTTTGTCTACGCGTTCTTTGGAACCTATAAAGGCAGCAGTTTTAGTGTGCATTCAGTTTATGAGACAGCACTTGCATTCTATAGTTTTTCTGTGCTTGCTGTCAAAAAGCAAAATGTTCAGAGTGGGGGAAACGCACATCATCATGAACTGACCAACCTCTAAGTTGGCTCCTCACTTTTTATATTTCCTTGTGTCGGTGGGTCGACCAGAACATGGGTAAATAAAGCGGAAGGACGTGCACACCCCCCTTGTGAATTCCATAATTATTGCTAGATACAAATGTAAATCCATCCCTTGGGCATCAGGAAGGTGCACATGTATACCAGAGATTTGTGACTGGGGGGTGGGGGGCTCTTCAATAATTATGTCAGCGGCATTAACTTTTTCACTGTTTTGGGTTTCTGCTCATGATGCACTCCTAGTGTCAGATTGGTTTCCGGAATATCAGAGAAGAAACATAGTGATTTATTTGACTACGATAGCGTCTGGCACCCCGGCTAGAGCCAAGCAGGCGTCGGTGGCTCTTGCTATACTTGACGACAGCCGGCATAGAATTTACACCGATTCCCGCGCGGCCGTTAGAGCCTTTGCATCAGGTTCTGTTTCGACCGAGCTAGCTCGCATCATAGGAAATAAGGTCATATCCTCCCCCACCATTACCTAGTTTCCCGCTCACCTTGGGTCGCACTTGTCCTGTTTAACTAACCTCAACGAGGTCACCCACACGCACGCGCGATAACCCACCGCGCCAGGTCGGACGGAGGTGGTCCCTCGGGGATTGGTTGGGAGGTCTTCAGGGACACTTTATTCACGTTCAACGAGAATGTTCACACTAAAAGCTGGGACGGCGAACGTTTCCTCGCCCGCACGAGAAACTCTCGAGGCTACAGGCAGCCTAGCTACGAATGTTTCAGAACAGGTCTTATCCTAGCCAATCCACCCTCAGATTCTACACGGACACTTTTGAACCGGACTGCCCGGATTGTGGCGAACGCAGCAATTTAGATCATATGCTCTGGCGGTGTCCCTCACTTCGGAGCCCTCAACGCCTAAACGAGGAAAAGTGGCGCTCCGACTTTGAGAGCCCCGATCTACTACACCAGCTAAGGGCCGTCCAGAGGGCCCACGACGCGGCGGAGAGGGGCGGCCTCCCCGTCCCTTGTGGGAGCGGACCGCAGCGCTGCCGCCCTGAACGGCAGTGGTGCTCCTCAGGACCTTCAATAAAGTTCATTGTCTGCCTCTCTGATAGCGTCTAGAACGTAACGCATCGAAAAGAAAGAGCGTGGGTGAGAAATCGGCTTTCTAAATATTTTCAGTTTGCCGTGCACCGTAGCAGTTACGACTGGTAAGGTAGCCACGCAGCAGGTCTAGCAAGGGATCAGGAATGTCAAGGTTGGAAAGTTTTTTACACAACAATGAATGGGAAACCACATCGAACGCCATGCTAAGGTCACAGTATACCACATCAAGTTGGCCTCCGTATTCCACTAGCTGTGACGCATGTTCCATAAAAAAACTAGGTTTGTAGTGGTCGAGCGGCCACTTATAAAACCAGGTTGACTTGGAATTATTTCATATTTTACTCTTGATGTAATGAGGGAATGAATTATAGATTCAAAAATTTTAGAAGCACGGCACAGGAGGGAAATCGGTCTATAATTTTTGCATCTCATTTTGACCCGGATTTGTGTACAGGTACAACTTTAGCAATTTTCCAACAGTTATGAAACGTGTCAGTACTAATACAGTTGTTAAATACACATACAAGCACTGGAGCAAGGATAGGACTGAAAGCCTTGAGTAGAGCCATGGGAATGCCATCTGGGCCATAGGCTAGCGAGGGCATCGCCTCCCGTAGGCTTTTCATCACGATTTTCTCCCTTACAAATGCCGTGCTCGGTGCCGTACCGCGACAATTGGACATCGGAGCTGACGGAACGTCACAGGTGTCTCTATACACCGCTTTACACTGCTGAACGAACGCGGCAGGGACGCCATCAATGATTACGCCATCGGAATTAAGAAGAATAATGCATTCAGTGTTATGCTGGGGTGACCTACTGCGGATATATTTCCACAAATCTTTAGGGCTCCTTTTAAGATTGCTTTCTGTGGAGGTAATGTATGCAGTCCGATCACGATCATACAGTTTTTTACATAGTGACAGGTATTCTTTAAACTCTAACTTCCATTTTGTCTGCCCACTGTTTTCAGATTTCCTGTGGGCACGCTCTTTGCCTTTTACTGCCGATCGGAGTTGACTCGAGAACCAGAAAGGATATTTCGATGATTTACATTTCTTTATTGGATATATCTGCGCATACCTGCTTGAAGTACTTTGGTTAATTCACTGGCCTTAAATATTGGGTCATTTGACGCGAGGGTTGCCGACCAATCAAAATTCGACAAGTAGTAGTAAAAACAGATGTAGCCACCTGCGGCAAAATTATAGCGGGGGAATTCGGAAAGACGTGGCTTGTCCTTTTGCACATCACTTTGAATAGGTAGTACTATTGATAGGGGTGGATGGTAATTGTCCGTGGTAACGAAACCAGTAGGGCTTATGTTGACACTGAAGTTTTAGATGTTTGAGAAACAAAGGTCAAGTAAGCTCCCAGCACAGTTGGCAACGTGGTTGCAGTGTTCAAGACCAGTAAATGAAATGAAGTCCAGTAGTGCTGAGCCCTTTTGAAGGACGTAGTTATAGTAATGAGAAATACTAAGGTACCCCATTCTATTCCCGGTGAGTTAAAGTCACTGAGAATCACGATACGGTGTCTAGGATGAGAGGTAATTACATTTTCAATCGATGCTAAAAGACTTTTAAAAGAAACTGGAGCTTTGTTAGGAGCTAAGTAAAATGCACCAAGCAGGACGCGTTCACCACGGATGCAACACAAGTCAATCCAGACAGACTCATCCTCTCTCTCCAGGTCTGCGCGCCTCACGCATCTGAATGAGCTATTGACGGCTATCAAAGCTCCCCCTCCCGTGCGTTTATGGCCAGATGTGTCACGGTCACTGCGGAACACATTTAAATAAGGCGGAAAATAATCTTTTGACGAGATACTGGGTAAGAGCCAGGTCTCCGTAAGAACAATCACAGAAAAAATTGAGGAAGATACATTCAAGAACAACTCGTTTGCGTTGGTCCTCAGACCATGAAAATTTTGGTACAAAACGTTAAGGGACCTATTCATTAGTGACTTGTTCACTTTTAAACTCAGATGCGTGCAGATAGCGATCTTGAAGAATTCCCTGGAAAGGTTTAAAAAGGCAGTTTGTCGCCCATAGGCCGGGGTCCTGCAGCTTCTGAAAAGCTTCGTCATCAACTGCAACGTAAAATGAGGCATAGGATTCATAATTCGTTTTGAGCCGTTTGCACACTACCGGTGCGATCGCGACGTTAGAAACATATGCCGACACCTGAGAAGACGATGTTTCAGGAGCCAGCTTTGTCATGAACAGCGCCTTCGATCGCCGATGTTGACTGGAGACAGACAATGTTGTACTTGTTGCCAGTCCAAGCACGCCGGTGATCGTTCCTTGGTTGGACGACGAGAGCCTGTTGCATGTAGAAGTGGTGGGCTCTCACCAGCGGTGGACAATTGCGAAGGCGTGCCCGAGGCAGCAGTTCCGGGCGCTCGCGGCTGCACTGGCCCCATGGACCCGCATACAGACGGCGAGGGCGCCGGAAACAGCGACGGTTTGTTGCCTGGCGGGAGAGCGCAGGCGGACGACTTCGGCGACGCTACCGCACTACCAGAGCCCGGCTGCGCAGGCCAAACAGGCCTACTGCTAGTGACCGCCAGAGTAGGAAACGACGTCGATTCAGTGCTTTCACGCGTCAGCTCGTTGCGAAGCGCATGCACTTCCTGCCGCAGCAATTTAACAGCACCTGCGTGTGTATCAGCCTTCGCCGCCGCCTCCCTCCGCATCCGTTCATTATCCTCCTTCAGTTGGGAAACCTGATCTGTCAGGAAGGAGATTCCCTCGAGAGCGCGAACGAGAAGGCTGCGCAGGGGAACCTGCTCGAGGTCAACCGGTTCCTTAGGAGGGGAGGCCGCTGCCGTCGTCGCCGCCGGCCGGGTAGGGGAATGCGCCGAGGCTGCTTCGGCTCCATCGGTCAAGCCGATGTCGCGGGTAGGCCTAGGCGAAGCGGCGGCACACTCGCACTTATTGCAGGTACACTGCCGCTCCCCAGACTTCAGAATGTTGAGCTCATCGTCCGGCCAGGTAACCCACTTCACATGAACATGTTTTCGACAGTCAGCACAACGAAGAAACGTTTGTTTGCCGTAGAAACACAGCGAGCAGAGGGAACACGCATCCGAACTCGGCGCCATCTTAAAAGCTTAATCAATCAATCAATTAATCAATCAATCAATCATGTTTATTTACGTTCTCAGGAGCAGCCAGAGGCATGAGTGCTGGCGCACGGGTAGTTACATGAAAACAAAATACAAGAAACATATAGCAAGAAACAAACGAGCGACAAGACACACACAAATTGAAGTAGTGAAAATGACTGAAATAAAGCACAGGCGGAGCCTGGGTAAAGGTAAAAAAGAAAAAAAGAAGATGCCTATGTTGCTCTGCCTGTCGTAAACGCCACACGACAGGCAGAGCAACAAAGTTTGACAGTAATACCACAAAAACAATGGCAAGAGTGTAGAGACAAATGATAAGACGAACAATGACAGTAAACAGTTTCAAAAATAGGCAACTATCTGTTAGATAGATACAACCGCAGAGAAACAAAATTCCAGAAAAAAAAGAACGACAGACATATCATAGGTGTTTAACATACAGTATTCAACAGCGCTGTACGGTAAATTGTAAAGGATTTCTGAAAGATGTCAAGGCGTTCAAAGAAGCGGTTATAACACTTCTGTATTCTGCGCACAGGAGAATGATTGGAGTTGCGCGCAGAGCTCAAGAACGGGCGATGCGACCTGGTGGGCCTTTGTGGTACACTAAACTCTAAACAGTTAAGCAGGTCTGCGCAAGAAAGGTCACCATGAACAATTTTGTGAAGAAATGTAAGGTCTGCTCGCATACGTCTGCAGTTCAAGGAAGGGATGGAAGGGACAATGGGTAAGTCAGAATCAGGATAAAAACTGTGATTGTGATGACGGTGCTTAAATATGGATAAAAACTTCTTCTGCACACGTTCTATTAATTCACAACTAGATTTGGAGATGCCGTTCCAGGCAACAGAAGCATATTTGACCTGTGGTATACATATTGCATTGTATAGCATTAGAAATGGATCTGGAGAAGAGAATTCCTTTGTAATCCGACACACATTTCCAAGACTTCAGAGTGGTCGACGGGTGATGAGCCTAATATGAGGAGAAAAAGAGAGGGTACTGTCGAAAAGCACCCCTAGGTCCCTAATCTCCTCAACCCTTTGCAGAGGAGCTCCCTCAATACTGTAGGAAAACAGCAGACGAATAGAATTCCGGCTGTAGGTGACAACCTTTGTTTCAGTGGGGTTTAAAATTAGGCAGTTATACCTGCACCAGACCGATAATTCCGACATATCCCTCTGCAAGGCACAGCAGTCCTGAACACCGCTAATGTGCCTAAATAGTTTCACATCATCAGCATAGAGAAGAAAAGAAGAGTTAGTTAACACTGTTGACACATCATTGATAAAGACAGAAAACAATAATGGACCCAGCACGGAACCCTGGGGTACACCACTTGTTGCAGGGTAAACACTAGACTTTTTGTAGTTAACATCTACATAAAAGGACCGGTCAAGGAGATAGTTGGACAACAAGGCAACAAGGCTTGCGTCTACACGGGACTCAGCAAGCTTGTTAAATAATAACTGATGGTTCACCACATCAAACGCCTTACTGAGGTCAAAATAAATAACGTCCAACTTACCGTTTTCACAAACTGCAGCCGAAGCCTGTGTCATAAAGCTTGCAAGATTTGTGACTGTCGATCGACCCGAGAAAAAGGCGTGCTGAATTGGTATCCCCACATTCTTGACGCAGTCAGCAAGAACTTTGTGCAGAGCAGACTCAAAGAGTTTTGAGGCGACACAAAGGAGTGAGATCGGGGGATAGTTAGAAACGGCTGACTTACCACCAGACTTAAATATTGGAAAAATTCGAGTGATCTTCCATGCACGAGGAAATTTACCTAAAAGTAAGCAGTTATTATAAATGGAAGTTAAGACAGGCACAAAAATGTTGCCGTATGCCTTCATGAGGGCTGCTGGACTTCCATCTGCACCACTGGAAAATGATGGTTTCATCCGTTGAAGGCTATCATTTACAATTTTTTCATCGAACATAAGTGTGTTAAAATTAGAGTTATTAAACGATAGGCGTTCGTCGTTGCCATCTGTCAGTTGAAAGACAGAATGAAAGTACTGAGCCAAACTGGTGGCAACAACCAATAATAATAATAATAATAAATAATAATAATATTAATATTAATCATCGTGATAATGATCTTTTTTGGTACGTGCCCACCAACAGCCAATGGCCTTAAGCGGTGGTGCACAGGATAAAACACAAAATTTCATGCAAATACAAATACTTTAATTATGTAGTTTGAAACGAGGAAAAATAAATAGAATTAGATAGAAAGAAAAACGAGATCTTTGCATAGGAGAACAAGTAGAACGGATTCGAAAAAAGAGAAATTGACGAAAAGACTTATAGGGAACTATAATCTCAAATGATAACGTAAGGTCTTCACAATAAATGATGCTGTGTAAAGACACACAAAAAAGCAAATCCGCGTCAAGCATCTTTTTAGGCGATTTACACAATTGCAATTTCTCCAGTGTGTTGTCCTAACTGATAGGAAACTCCCCGATCAAAATGCCTGACGTATTCAATTTTAATAAAACGTCTTTGCACATTTTCAACCTTCGCACTACTTGTTATGCCCTTAGACGTCCCTTTTTATACCAGCACTATAGTAATCACAGGACTGTGGGAACCACTGGTATTTGATCGTACGTTGACGTTATAAAGAATGGTATACCTACTGTGCCATAAAATCGGGCATCTGAAAAAGAATAACTGTTTCCCATAAACTGCGCCATATATATATTCTGAGAGCAAACGCACAAGTTGCGATTGCACAATTCGGCCAATTGTTCTGTAAGAACGATATAGGCGGGTTAAGATTTGCTCATAACCGAGCTTTTTTATTTCCCACTTGGACAAGCAATTTTATTTCGGTGCTGCGAGCTGACGTCATTTCGTGACGTTCTTTCAGATTATGGGTTCACTTATGTTAGCCAATCACCCCGTTTCTACCTTATTTAATTGGGTTGGTGGATTTCAGCCATGGCCAAGGTAAAAATATATCAGCAACTATAATGTTTCGACAAAGCTCCACTATTTACCTTACGCTTGATGAGAAACGGGCAAGGCGATCTCTCCTCTAGCTTTTTATTTTAAGCATATCTCCTCAGCCAAAAACCAAATAGTATAATGCTATACGTACCACGTACGTTGCAATGGCAACCGTTTGTTGCTTGTTTGTTTAGGTGCTTTATACAGGAAAGAATGTTCCCGAATATGAGAACCACGAGTTACGTGCTTACCCATTGAGAAGGTGGCGTATTCATTCAATGTACAGAATTGATTTTAGAACGCATTCACGGCGCAAAACACAAGTTCTGGAATGACATTTTGCGCACCACCAAAGTAGCGGCCTATCTGATGACCATGACTGTGGCATCAATAGCGCAGACCTGTGGTAAATATGCTTTCCAAGGTACAGTTTAACACTGCTCATCAAATGGCCAAAAAGAAAGCATACTTCCCAAGGGTAAGACTGCTCAGCTACGGCGGACTGTTTCGTAGACGGTTATTGGTGTCCCCCATGATAGCGCATACAAACTTTATACGTTAAAACCGTAAGTAAACTTCGGTTTAAAATTGTCTTCTTCAGTTTTATAACTTGGCACCTGCAAATCATTCGGCGCCAGCGAAGCACTCGGCCACTATTAAAGTCACTGGAGAAGGAGGCCGGCAACAGTTCTTATAAACGCTTTCTTTTTTTCGTTGTGCAAGGAAGCACAACAGATAGTGTAGTTAGAACCAGAAAATCTCCCACCTCCCCTCGTGGGAACCCCTGTGTGGATGCGATGCATAGGGGGTTCACGTTGCAGCGTGGGACAGCGGGGGAACGGCGCTGGAACGGTGGAGCGGAGCGGCGCAGACAACGCGTTTTATAGCGCGCATAACGGTGAGGGGACGCGCCTGCTCCAGTGCGTCTGCCGCCGCTATGACGCAACACAATCCAACACAATCCACGTAAATCCAATCCAATCCAATCCAAGCCACGCCAAGCCACGCCAAGCCAAGCCAAGCCAATCCGTTCGAATTCAATCCAGTGCCCCTCGGGAGAGAGTGTTCGCTATCTGAGAGGAGAGGGGTGAGCGGCGGAAAGCGCAGCTCACGCGGCGAGGAGAATGGGGGAGGGGCGGACGCCGACAACAACGCCGACGCCGGATGCAGGGACAAGGCGAGTGACTGAGATGCAGTCGCATCTAAAAGTGCCACGCTGCAATATTTGCTCGTCGAGCATAAACCACTCCATATTTCCGCTTTGTTTTCTTGGGGTTTCGTTAAAGTGGCCATGGAATGCGTTTATTGTTCAAATTGAATGCACTACGGCCAAAAGTCGCAAAATAGCCACAGACGTCCCTGAGGCAGCCAGACAATGCTGACAACCAAAAAGTGGGGAGGGAGAGTAAAGAACCTACTTCTGTGCAAGTTTGTAGGTTATCTGATGGTGTGGGTTTCCCGGATATCTCTGTGGCAAAATGTTTGTGAACACATATTCGAAGTAATGATTGCGCTAGATGACTACTTTATGGAAGCATGCCGGAACAAACAAGGCTGAAAGAAGTGTTTCAATGGTCCCTTGAGAAAAACTTTGTATTTAGGGTTTATTCTTATCTAGCTTACCAACGTACTTATAAACTCGGCAAATCGGCAAATCGACTCCTGAAGCACGAAGAGAGGATATATGAACACTAACACGTAAAAGTGTTTTGATTACACTGAAGTGTTATTCTAATGTGTCGAAGCAAGCCTATGCTGAAGTTTCAACGGAGAATTTGGAGACAATACTTCACTATGATAGCCATCCTTTGGGCGTTAAAGATGGATTGTTCAGCAGCGATCAGGTGTCAAGGAAAATTTAGAGGTCATTGTAAACTTACCTCTCCGGCAAAATTTAAGGCAGTTTGCCACATTCGACCGAACGATCATTCTCCGTAATTATTGTTGTTCGCGTTAACAAAGCTTGTTTTGATAGCGTTTAAATTAAATACATATAATGCACAGAGGGCGGTTCAAAACGCAGTGGCGCTAAATAAAGAATAGTACACGAAATACACAAATTCCGCGAAAAAAATTTTTTTTTTAAATGAAAGAAATGGGGTCAAATATACAACAGCAATGTAAACATCAATGCATTCGTGCTAAACAAACTGATTTTCAAATACTGTTTAAACAAAGAGAACCGTATAATACTAGCTATTGCACGTGGTATATGATTCCATTCATTGCCTGTATTTGAAACGGATGGAACAAAAGAGGTCCGTGTAATGAAACGTAGTACGTCCGTCATGGTTCTGGTCAATACCAGGTGGTATATATGACGGTGCTGAGCGATGTTCGGTGTTGATGTAATCATTTAAGTAATACTTTTTATGAAATGCTCATAATCGCGCCATTTTTCACTGTAGGCATACATCATGAATTTTATCTGGAATTTGTTTTATACATAGGAACACTAGTCATCCAAGCAGTGTTTAAATGAAGCGCGCACTATCGTTATTTATCGATTCAGACGTCTTAGAAATGTTGTGACCCATGCATTCTGTTTATTTGTTTTGATTTTACCACTCGGCTGCGCCGTTCTGTGTTTTATCTGTGCCAAGGGAAGCGCGTGTTCCATTCTTTCGTCCTTGGTCAGACCACGGCTGGCATAGGCGATTACTTTTTTCGCACCCGCTTTGCTTTTCGTAGAGGACGGAAACCAAGCCTATATCACTAGCATCCGTGTGAATTTTCGTTTCGGCGTTTTCGTCGAAATGAGCTAGCACGGGCGGGTTTGCAGGCGTTCTTGCCGTTCGCAGAACGCTTCCTCTTGCGCACTTTCCCAGCTGAAAGGCGTGCTATCTTTCTTTAATCACGTGAGTGGCTCTGCAATGCGGGCGATGTGTGCGACGAAGTGCCGGTAGTACGCGCACATTCCGAGAAATCTGCGCACGACCTTATCTTTCGGCCTTGGGAAGTGCGCTATGGCTGAAGTTTTCGTCGGGTCAGGCAGGACTCCCGCGGCGTTGACGACATGGCCAAAGAATTTGTGTTCCTCGTACGCGATGCGGCACTTTTCAGGCTTCAGCGTTATCCCCTATGTACGGATGGCCGCGAGTACAGACTGCAACCTTGCAAGGTGTTCGTCGAAAGTCAGGAGAATACCACAATGCCGTCGAGGTATACAATGGAGGTGTGCCACTTCAGGCCAGCCAGCACAGTGCCCATGACTCTTTGGAACGTTGCTGGTGCCGTACATAGCCCAAACGGAATCACCTTTAAATCGTATAGGGCATCCGGGGTTATGAATGCAGTCTTCTCTCGGTCTCTCTCGTCCACTCCAATTGGCCAGCAGCCTGTCTTCGGACCCATCGATTAGAAGTACTTCGTGTGGCACAGGTGGTCGAGGGCGTCGTCGATTTGTGGCAGGGGGGTCATCGCCGGCGTTGTCTGCGTTGTCTACCGTCTGCGTTGACTACCGGCGATTGAACAAGATCCATAAAAAGAACGTGTACCTCCCACCTCTACCAGATGTCACGAAGCCAGAGACGACGCGGTTGTCCTCGAGGAAAACACGTTCATTGGAGCGCACACGTGCTCCCCTAACACCTCAAAGAATACACAGTCGGCGAAGCAGCAGTCGACAAAGTGACGTACGCATGTGAGCTACGGCGAGTCGAATGCCCCGGCTTCTTCTCCGCAGGCTTTTTATGTTTTTGGCGCGCGTGTTTCTCGAACCACGATTAACATCTAGAACATTGTACATCCAAGAAGATTATTCTGGGCTGTTCCCGTTAGATCGGAATGCTCTCCCTATCAGAACAGATAACACATGCGGCACAGAAAGAAAGAATGGAACACGGGCTTTCCTTGGCACAAAGATAACACAGACCGGCGGAGCCCGCCGGTAAAAGCAAAACACAAATAAACACAACGCATTGTTCGCGCCAGTATGATTATCACAGCCATGGTCCCACCCTGGAAATTCCTAGTCGACTTCAGCACTGACATAGGTTATACGAAATAGTAATTGAACTCGTAAAGTCGCGATTAAAATTACGTTATAAGTGTCAGAACAATATAATTGATAGGGCGTTGCAAGAAATAGTGGTCATGCGAATACCCAGATACTTCTGGGACGTAATGTGTCCGAGTGTACATTCTTGAATGCAGTAATCACACACATTACGGTTATCAGATTTTGTGAAAATATAATTGTTTCACCCTGCCTATTTGATTAAAACTTCTTTTGCACGCCTCACGAGCGCGTCAAAGCATTATTGAAGTCCGTCATTTCTTTTGAAGCGTCAGAATTAGTAGTGAATAGCACAACGACGCACTATTGTGCGTTAAAACTAACTCTTAAATAAATATATTAGTTAAACTGTTAACCAAAATAACTAGAACCAAATAAACAAGCAGCAATTCCTGTGGTAGAGATAGCAATAAATAACAATGGGCGGCTTGTAAACTATCAGCACACACAAAGTGGGGTGATTTAGAGAAAAACGAATACCGAGAGAGAATCTTATGTGGAAATTTATTTTGCTTAACCTCACGCATAATAACCGGTTATTAATAGCGGCAGTCATTATTCAAAGTGGAAAACAAGACTTTCAATGCATTTTCTTTTTGTAACGTGGTAACGTGGTAATAATGTGTATGCAACAAATGGCTTTCTGATCTCGTCAAGGCGCTTTCCAGCATAGATGCCGATGAACGGTAAAATATTTCGCTGTTTCCACTCAGTTTAACATCGTAAAATAAATTCGGTGATTAAACATGTTGCTGGCAGCGATGGTTAGTGAAATCGGCAGTTTATTGGGGAACAGCGCACAACTTTGCCAATGTTCGAAAGGTTACGCACGAGGCAGCAGTATACCACCGATAAAATATACTATATTGGTTTCTGCGGAGTACGCTTATTTATTTAAAAAAAAAACGTTTTTACACCACCTACTCCTACCACCTATGAGTGACAATACCTTGGGGTTTCAAAGGAAGCGCGAAACACCATCGAAATTGATGTGCACAGAATCATTGGCAGAATATACACCATCATTGAGAGGGGCACCACAAGAAAGAAAATGCGCAAGCTATTCTTAAAGTTCACACGTTGGGAGTTCTAAATTTTGAGGGCAAATTCGCTAATACCAGGTGCACTTTTTCAATCTTTCCAGAGCAGAATAAAATACAATAGGTAGTTGGTTAAATTACTGCAGCAACCAGACGAATGGTTTTTTCTGGAACACGCTTTCAAACACCGTGAGGATCGCTAACAGAAACCTGTACTCTCAAATGTTCTCACCAAAGTTTCTTCGGATTGTGCCCAAATTAGGCCTATATTTGGCGGATATGCATTTGACGGCCAGCCGATAAGAGGGGCTTTTGAATGGAAGGCTTGTTTCGATCCAGTGCGCGTGGTCTGCTGTCAACAAAACTCGTGGACAGATCTGGAGACAGTTGGCACAAGTCGACCCGGGTGAACCTTTCAAAGACATTCTTGTCAATCTGCGATAATCATCTACTGCACGGAGAAAGGCAGAACGATATCCCATTTTTTAAAACATTATCTAAAAATTCAAAATTGCTCGTATAATTTTTTGTAAAATTGAAGCATGGCACAGCCATCAAAACAATTACGTTAGGTACGTTGATGGGCTCAGAATACCCAGATACCTATGTTATACTGGCGTACTTTGAGCGACAAATAATACATTACTCACATCCACACCTTATGGCGCTTCGGGCGTGTAGACGCCCTCCCTAGAATTCAACTCCGCAATAAAGCCTGTTCTGGAACGGCGCATATCTCGCTGTTCTTTGACAATGTGCCAAATCGTTCTTCTACGCTACCTGCTAATCTGTTTGCCGATGTGCATTTCGATGACCACAAGTGTGAAAGGTTCCGGAAGAAGACTGGGAAAAACTTGTTACCCCAAATTTGACTCTTTTGCCGGAAGCTCCGGAAATTTATTTGGATTAAGATAACGTTCAACCTACGATTATTATTTTTTTTTTGCTTTGCTCCGGGTAATATCCCTTTGGGGACTCGCAAACTTCTCCCGCGATGGTGCATATAGGCATTCTGCGAGCTAGCGAGGCCTTACATCAATCTTAAACTACTCTCGCGATATCCTCTGAAAATGGAGCTTCCTTTAGCGTACTGCGTTGGATATACCATCGGCACTGTAACTACAACGATTCAGGCTGCCAAACTGTGGGTCCGTTTTGAAGTTGAACAAAAAGACAACCGGACGGGAGTTCGCGTATCCGGAATTTATCCTTTGTGGTTGCAGCCCGTAAGCGTCAGTTTCAGCGAAGTTGGTGAATTGGTGGATAGGGTGGTGCAATTTCTGGGTATGCTGTTTGCATATTATGACGAGGCCTTTTGGATTACCAAGCTGTCTTCAGGGTTAAAAATTTTTTTTTTCCGAAAGCCTATGAGTGAGCGCCGCCAGCGGTACCTTGGTCGCCTGAACGAAATTGCTCGGCATGTGAATAGGGGCCAAAATATAAGAAACAATTTGTTTCTGAAACAGAACTGTTGCTTTCGAATCAATACTTTGTGGCGTCGCTGTTTTAAAGTCTTTCTTTCGCGTTTGTTTTCATTCTAACTGTTTTAGTGCTACAACCTTTATTCGCCGATGACATATTCGCACAAGTGTTCGCGCACTACCATTCCACTTGCACTGCCCTAGAGCATGCTACAGTCACATGCAGTTGGGCACAATTCTTCGCCCAACCTTCGAGCAGTTCATTGATTTGCCAAATGAACCGGAGGTCGTTAACCTCGACTGCCCGCTATTCGGGGCTTTTAATTGTTTACTGGTTTCGCAACGTGTAGCCTGGAAATATTTTTATCTGATTTCTGTGTAATACGGCAGATTTATTGTGTTAGTTGGACCAATTCCGTCCACGCGCGGCCTTTTTCACCCGAGGCCACGTCCTCGCCCACCTGGGGGAATCTTGTAAAGACACAACTACACAAGGCGGAGTACTGCCGTCTCGACGAAAGTATTTCTTTATGGGTGAAAGCAAAAGCATTACTGGGAACGAATAATTGGACGCAGTATTCAAGGTATATGAGCAGAGAATTTTACTGTACGAAATTGCCTGCTCGCTTCATGGCGTTATGCTCAGAATTGGAACTATCTCGTCATCGAGATCATCGGTATGGAGGAGCGATGTTTCCTAGTGAAAGTGGCTTGAAAGTATCCGCGCGCGCTCATCGTCTTCTTAGGGTGGGGCACGGTCCCATTATTACAAGGAAAGAAGATTTCAAAAGCTTGGCCTTTAGTATATTGTCTAGTTTACTTGGACACCTGAAAGATTACGAAAGGTCTAGGGAAATACGCAAGAGCGGTGCTGAATATCTGCAGTGGGCAAGCGTAGTTGCAACTTGCGAATGGCACACGGCAAAGGCTGGAAATAGGTTCGGTATTACAGAAAATATTTCTTCGAAGAATTAGCGAAGAGAGTTCGGAAGATCTTTCACTCGCGTGAATGCGTGTTTTCTATTCAGATTACACACCTTTGATCTGGGTAAATAGAGGCTGTGGCCTTTATATACACACTACGTCTTCACATGATGTTTGCCCCTTTGTTACCTTGCTCGAGGGAGAATAGTGTCTTTTAAGAAACTGTTCGTCGTAAACTTTGGGATTTAGTAACATTAGTTTGCTTCTACAAAGCCTGGTAGTTTTTTTCTGGAAAGATGCGGGTCAGTTTTAAAGGACCGTTCTTCTTTTTTGAAATAAAAACTAGTAGTTTTGTAGTGTTACAAATACTGATGCCACCATAAACACAAATTTTTGTTCTGGTTCTTAAAACACAATCCTTGCAGCTTAAACGTCTATGAACTTTCTGTGCCACACCGCACTGAAGAATTAGGAATTGTAAAAATAACAACAAGTGGATATGATATATCGTTTGTTTAAATTTAACCAGGAGTTCTGCCTTTCCCGCAGTTTATGATTAATTTCATCGTAAAGAGCACAGCCATATTACTCGGGCGGTCTTTTTAAGCCCTTCGCATTACCGGCACGGCGCATGGGATTTTTTTCTGACGCGTAACTGGGGAGCTGGCCTAAGCAGGTTTTTAAACACTTCTGGGGTGGAGTGTTGTACATCCTCCCATAGCAGGCAACGCAGGAAGGTGACGGCGGGCAACTCGATCGGGGGGACCCGCCGCGATGGTTCAGTGGCTAAGGCATCGCGCTTCTATGCAAGAGCACGTCGGTTCAATTCCCGACTGCGGGGGCCGCTTTTCTGATGGAGGCTACAAGCAAACATGCCTGTGTGCACGAGATTTCCTAGCACGTCAAAGATCCCAAGAGGTGGTTTAAATTAATCCGGAGCCCTCACTAAGGCGAGCCTCATCGCGTGCGTTGGGTCGGGGCATTAAGCCCTACAATCAATCAATCAATCAATCAATCAATCAATCAATCAATCAATCAATCAATCAATCAATCAATCAAAGCTGTTGGCCGCCATGTTGGTGTGTGCAGCAAAGGCACTGAACTGGCAGGGATGCAGCAGTGGTCTTGCGTTTTTTGGTGTGGGGGTTTACGCGGGAGATGACAGCTATTGTTGGGTGGGTTTTCATGGGAGATAACGATAGGTAAGTTGGCTTTTTAAATGAGGATATTAGACAGCAGCCTTTATTTCGCTTCACGCATAATCTGTTGACATAATTCGGGCAGTCAGTTACCGTTTCCCGCTCTTTGGAGGGTGAAGAGAGCCGTCGCAACGGGAAATGAACTAGTTCTAGGATGAATGCACACGTACTGCTTCCATTTCAACAAACGGTTACTCGGAGTCTAAAAAAGGAAGGAAGCCAGCCTTGAAGTATTTTTTGCGTCATGTTCCAAGTCAAGTCAAGAAACTCCGCCTGAACATGGCTAATAATGTCTGCGAATTAGGGCTGAAATGATCGGGCCGCCTCTGCACCAACAAAATCCATGAGGCCCTGAGATACTGGATGCCAAGGGACCCCTCACGGCGCTCCGCTTTCTCTCCGGGGAGTAAACTGCCCCTAGGCCGGGTTTTTTTTTGTTTTGACTGTTTGTGTTGTTAATTTTTAGTGCGTATTCCTGAATATATGAATCCTCTCCCCCTCTTTGTTCGGCCTTTCCTGCCTGCTGGTTTTTCCAATCCCCCACACCAGCAGGCGGTCCATTCTCTACCCTTAAGGGGGCAAAGTACGCCTTCTGGCGTACATTTCTTTACGTGCTTTTTACAATGAATTTATTCATTCATTCAATTCCAGCGGGATTATAGGACGCTTTATTCGTTTCTCGACAATGCCGGAAAAAATTTGTTGGTTGTGCAACTGTCACACCCAAGCAAGCTCTTTTGAAAACGTTTAGCCAGTCGGCTTTTTGGGGGTAGCGCTGAAGGTATGAGGATGAGGATATTGCAGTCTATATATTTTTTGCAATGCAATTTTTTCGGGTTTATGTAGCATCCCCACTCACGGAAAATGCAGAAGCTAGAAATAATTAGTACGCTGAGTTACTACGCGGCCCGCACTATACAACTTCCTGCTTCCGCTAATCTCTGCCATTTTTAGCTTTCCCTTGTATATTACAGAAGGCCTAAGGTGGGCACTGATGCTTGGTTAAGCAATTTGCACACGGAACACAGTCAATATTCTTTATGAATCTAACAGAAATAATTACAAAAATTTCAGAAATTAGCTTAAAATGAATATCACACAGTTTGTTCCCATCTATGGCTTCCAGTTATCTTGCTTAACAGAACCTTCTCACGGACAATGAAGCGCTTGATTTGCAGGAACGCAGTGGTATACCCTTATATCACATACCAGGGAAGGGAATATATTTTCATCATTCTTAGATGCCTTTACTTATTATTTGAAAAATCGTCACATGCGTTTGTTCATCATTTCCTATTTGGGAGTTTGACAGTTTGACGATCGATTGGACGCGCTTTCTTCCAGCATGGACGCACTTGTAGCTTTCAAGTTGATGTGAACTTTGTTTTGGAAGAAATGGTAACGTTTGCAGGTTACTAAATTACATTCATTATTTCCTATTTGGGAGTTTGACAGTTTGACGATCGATTGGACGCGCTGTCTTCCAGCATGGACGCACTTGTAGCTTTCAAGTTGATGTGAACTTTGTTTTGGAAGAAATGGTAACGTTTGCAGGTTACTAAATTGCATTATCAATCTCATTAACCTCGCACATTCGCGCGCGTGTAGCCGGCTGTTCTTTAGAGACCTTCACGTAGGTGGTGAGTAATTGCGTTCACAACCTGCCTAACTGCGTACGTTTACAAGAGATTAGCCTGCTGTTGATAAGAGGACCGAGCGGACGAAGTACGGAGGAGTGCATTGCATCGAATACTTTTACGAAGCTAAGCGAAATGCCTCGGCTAACCCCTCCCTTACCGTTAAACGCTAAATAACACCATTCGAGTACTCAACCGAGGGTCGGGTGCGAATGTAATATTATACGGGGCCGCCTTGGTTTATGCCTGTTACTATCTGAGCAAACACTGCCCAGTTCCGTAGCCAGAAGCCTTTTAGGGGGGCGTGATACTGCTCTGGTAAAACAAATCTCAAAGTAAAAATAGCCTCCTCACAAAACTACTTCCTTTTTTTCTTTTTAACCATCATCATCATCTTCAGCCTATCTACGCCCAGTGCAGGGCAAATGCCTCTCCCATTATTCTCCAATTACCTCGGTCCTGTACCAACTGTTTTGAATTTATCCACGCAAACTTCTTAATCTCATCTGCCCATCTAACTTTCTGCCGCCCCCTGCAGCGCCTGCCTTCTCTAGGGATCCACTCTGTAACCCTTAATGACTAGCGGTTATCTTGCCTTCGCATTACATGCCCTGCCCACGTCCATTTCTTCTTCTTTATTTCTACTAATATGTCTTTAACACCAGTTTGCTCCCTGAACCACTCCGCTCTCTGTTTGTCCCTTAACGTTACACCCATCATTTTACGCGACATTGCCCCTTGAGTGGTTATCAATTTAGGTTGAACCCTCTTAGTGAGCCTCCATTTTTTTCCATTAGGTGAGTACTAGTAAGATGCAGCTGTCATACACTTTCTTCTTCAGCGACAATGGTAGGCTGCAATGCATTACCTGAGAATGCCTGCCATATGCACTCCACCCCATTCTGATTCTTCTAATTATCACGGCCTGATGGTTGGTATCTGGGGTCACCACTTGGCCTAAGTAGATATATTCGCTTACCACTTCCACTGCCTCGCCACCTATCTAAAACCGCTGTGCTGTCCCGAGGTTATTGATCATTACTTTAGTTTTCTGCATATTATATTTCAGGACTACGGTTCTACTCTGTTCATCCACTGCGGAAAGCATGCTTTGCAATTCGTCCCCCGAGTTACTTAGCAAAGCAATGTCATCAGCAAATTTGAGGTTACTGAGGTATTCTCAATTAACCCTTACTCCCACCTGTTCCCAATACAATATTTTTAATTTATTTTGATATAATACGCTTAATTAATTCTTGCATAAGTGATATACGGATACGTGTGTGATTAGTGCTCACACTGCCAATTTGATAAGCTTTGTACAAGCATTTGATAATTTGGACGGGCTAGAAAAGGGACAGAGGGGGATGTACCGCTTAGAAAATTTCGGCGAGTGTTCTGACAGCGATGAACCCCCTTCTTCCTCTTCCCCTGGCTATGCCCCTAACCGTGCTTTTAAATTAGTCTGGAAGGGCAAACTACGGTACAAATTGTATACAAGCATGTTTTCGACCAGTAAAACGATTAATACGAGTACCCAAAACGGCGAGTTAGAGCATTTGCATATCTGCGTAAGCGAATGAGCAAACAAGTCTGTGAATGACCGGTGCAACGATGACTTTTCACTTGATTGGCACTATCTCTGGCAGCCTGCACAAGAGTGGGTAAGTGAACACTTGTATAGATGTAATACTTGCGAGAATCAAAACGAATTACCTCTTCGATACTAACAAAATTAAGGCGATACCCGAAATTAGCACAGACGAATGCTACGCACATGCAGACCGTTGTTCATATCTGCAACTTTGTAGCGTCCAAGGAATATTTACGACCAACAAGGTGATAACTGCACATCTTTAAGCTCGCAACAACGCCAGCCGGCAGAATGCGACGTATGCGTTGAGCCTGCTAGGACAGCGCGATTTTTCTGCCCAAGGGAGGACTGCCGAGTTCGGCGTCAGTATTGGTGCCCCATGTCTACTCCAGAAGCTTTTATACAACCTACTTGTGCTGGCCGCACGAGGCTGCACCTCCTCCCCGCAAGGTCCACGTCGCCGCGGCTCCGCTCAAGTCAGGAGCGAAATCGGCGGGAGCGTCGACAGCGTAACCAGTAAGCTTTCGCGGTGAATTTTCGCACGAAACAGGACGCTTGATGTAACTGATATGGCACACATTCTTTTGTTGTGGTATATAAATGAAATGAGATAAGAGCAAAGGTTGTTCGGATATTTATATTCGTTTAAATATCCTCGACTTGAAGGGCACTATGACAATTTTTTTTTGTTCATTTTATACCAACTTCATACAATTTCGGGAAAGAAGCGTATGCCGTGTGAATAAACCTCAATAAAAAGAAACACACCCCACAAAAATTGTCTAATGCAGACTGTTTAGGCGCCACAAATTACACCTTTAACGGAGGAGGGTGAGAGGGACACGCGCTACTTCTAACGCATTTATTCGTAGCCTAGAGACGCGGGCTTGACTCCTAACTGCGGCGGCCGCTTTTCCGATGGAGGCGAAAAGCGAAAACAGCTTTGTGTTATTCCAGATTATGACGGACGTTAATGATCCCCAGGTGGTCAAAAGTAATCTGGATCCTTCCATTACAACGCACCTCATCGCCTGTGGATCGTCGGCTCGTTAAACCCTGTCATCAGTATCTCATCACTTAGTCAGCACTTACTAGTAAAACTTTCATATATTACCCACATAAAAATGCACACACAGCAAAAAACTTCAATGTGTAGCATATATAACCATGGTGCAGCCGACCTCACGAAAATAATTTTTGACGCAGCTCGTTCATTTTAGGATACCAACGAGGCAACAACCGACACTTGTGTGACAGCCCGTACCACTATACAATAAAAACAAAAAAAAGAGAAAAAAGGAAAATATCCCAAAATGGAGACAACGCCGGCTCACGCCGTTTGGAACTTTTCACGGGAAAGGTAGGGAATTTATTTCGCCGATAAACCCAAAGACAGCTTGCTCATGAAAGTGCGACCAAGGCGAGCCATTTATTACGTCCCGAAGCTTTCTTTTGCGAGCTGGATTATTGCTTTGCTCTCGTCAAAATCTCTCTAAAAGGTGGCGTTGGTTTGCATTTGCGGTGTCAGAGAGCTGACCAGTTTGGCCATTACTATTCGTCACTCTTTGGAGATGCTCTCGTAAGTGCACGTTGAAGCATCGCGATGTCTGCCCTGTGTATTTCTGGCCGTTTGGTAGAGTAGTTACTTGTCTACGATGCAATACCGGGTGGTTTCCGAGAACTCCGCGATAATGTGCACATTGCAGTCCGTCCGGTAACTACGTATAAATTACGCACCCTTTTTTATTTATTTATTATTTGAAATGCTCACCAACAGCGCAATGGCCTTCTCGGGTGATGCATAGAATACAGACATATAAGGCATACAAAAGACAGAATATGAAAAGGGAAATAACAGTTCAATATATGGGTATATGTACACAAAAAAGGAGAGTTATCAAAGAGACAGTGACATTTTCTGAGCAACAAGCGCACGCAGATTGTGTGTACACTAAACGACAAATACAAGCACAATCGTGATGATTCTCTTCGCTCCGACACACAAGAACAGAGAGAGAAGTGCATGTGCGACCGCGCTTTAGAAGATGTGTATTCAAGATGGAAAATGTTTCAAAGACCCTTTAAAAAGAACCATGCGTTGCAAAAAAAATTCCCACGGCTTCCCGTGAGGGGAACACGAGTAAATGCAGAGTATTGTGGGTCGTTAACGCCGCGTAAAGTCGCGTTAGGGTGGGTAGTTGGGTCGTAGTTGCGTTGGTGTTGGTTTGGGGTAGAGAGAGGATAGTAACGTCGCGTTAGGGTGGAGCGAGCGTCAACCAAGGAAGGGAGGAGCAACGTAGTGACTGAAGCACGAGCGACCGCTAGCCGCTTCATATTTTCAGCGCGCGCAGTAGAGGGAGAGCAGTACAGGGGGGAGAGCGCGCAGGCGCAAGCAGCGCGCGCCCTTCCACGCCCCGCCGCGCTGCTATCACGCACCTGTTACAAGGAGGTTGCAGACCGCGACGGAGCGAACGGGCAGACTACGACTCATGCGCGCACCAGCTGCTGTTGAGAGAAAGGAGGGAAGCAGCAGAGGCGCACCTGCTGCGAACGCGGAGCTGTGGACGCCGTCCGACGCAGGAAGAGGCGAGGCTAAGAAGTGCCCTGCATTTAAAAATGTCAATAGAAGATAAAAAAAGACAGTTAAAGGCATGTTGGCATTGGTTAGCTAGTACCAAGCTCCGAATTTTGTCAACATGAAAGCAGCCATGCGGCCGCAGTGGCCTGCTTGGCACTCGCAGGAGAACAGAGCTCACAAGGCAAGGGCAGTCAAACTTAGAATGAATGCACTTGAAAAGAAAAATCAGGTGACGCCTGGAACGCCTGATACATAGCTCATCAAGGTTCAGGAGCTTGAGAACTTCAACGTGCAGATAGTTGCTCACTGTTGAGTATCGATAAAATACGGTTCTGGTGAAGCGCTTCTGAATTCTTTCTAGTCGAAGAGACGACGAAGGACTTAAACAATTCCAGATTGCGCTTGCAAAGTCTAGCTTTGGCAAAATTAGGGCGCGGTAAATGGATGCGAAGCATGATGGGTTCGCGAATTCACTGGTGGCTCGGGAAATCATGCCAAGTGTTCGGAGACAGGTGTTCGTCACATGGTTCACGTGCGAATTCAAGAGTAGTTTTGCCTCTATCAATACACCCAAATCGAGCGCTACAGTGGCGCGTTTTATGGCAAAACCCAGCAGAGAGTACGGGAAAGTGAGCGGGGCAGTTTCACGAGTGTAAGATATCACAATATTTTTGGAGAGATTAAGCTTTAAGTAGTTGCTGTCGCACCATGCCGAAACTGCATTGATGTCACGTTGCTGCAGGACAATAAAGTAGGTGGAAATAATACAAAGGCACACCAGTTGACCACATTGCTACAGGTTTATATTCGCATCAGTCGTTTACAGGTTTAAAAATATTTTTCTTTTGAGCTGTGTTCGGTTCGTGCACCGCTGAGCGAGTTTTGCCGGGTGATATCTCTGAAAAATGTGTGAGGCCTCATTTCTATATACAGCTTGGAAATACTCCTTGACAAATCGTAAATCCGACTGTTCAGTGGATAGCAGTTCAAAGATGAGCACCGAGCACCGTAGAGCGCAGTAGGCAATGGACGAAAGGGGACACGGACGAGCGCTAACTTACAACTGAATTTTATTAGCAACACGAAAACATATAAATAGGAAAGATTATCACGCTCATGTGACCACGAAAGGTTGCGAAGCCACCTCGTCATGCCAGCATAATCAGCAGCGTCCATCCAAGAAGGCCAGCTCCTTCGAGGTCAAAGGTATGGACGTCGTGCTTACGCAGTCACCAATCTTCTGCATTTCCGCTGCTTCGATAATCTCCCGCGTGCGCTGATCAGAGCCTCGAAATAGCACAGTGCATGCATCGAACAAGGGTTCACACTCGCCGCACTCATGGCAATGAATTGCCAGATTGCCCTCCTTTCCTTTCTGCACTTTGTTGTGGTGCTCCCGCAGGCGCGTGTTGAGGCATCGACCCATTTGACCAATGTACGCTCTTAATACCTTCCGCGCAATGCACGTACTGGTTTTTATGGTTGACGGAGCATTTAGTCTTTCCCTTCCTCACGGGGCAAGTTCTGCTGCAGAAACTGGACAGCTTGTCGGGGGCGGACATGACAACTTTCACGCCGGCCTTACCACCAATTCTTTTCAGGTTGTGTGATAAGCCGTGCATGTACGGGATGACCGCTACCTGTTGGTCCTTTTCAGCCACATGATCACCGTCCTTTCTAAGATCAGTCTGCGCTCGTTTTTCTTTCCTACGGTTGGAGTCTGCCACTGCCACGATCGGATTCTCAGGGTAGCCTGCTGAGGTGAGGCGACATACTTGCGCGTGAAAACTGCTGTCCGAGAGGTGATGGCATGATTTCTTAAGAGCATTTGTCAGATATGTACTGGCAATGCCTCTCTTTACGAGTTTCGTATGCGCAGACGCAAACGATAATATCGGTTTTTTGCTTCCTGGTTTGTAACGCCAACACACACAGGATGGTGAGAATTTCAGGCATAAATCCAAAAACTTTAGGTGGTCCTGTTGAGGCGCCTCGTGAGTAACCTCAGGTGGCCTGAGGCATTCTTTAAAAATCCCCAGAGTGTTTGCCCCGTCCTGATGAAAGGCTTCCACGTTACGCTTCAGTACCACCAAAAAATCGTCGACATAGCGAAACACTTTTATCACACATGTGCCCTTGAACTTGTCTGCAACAATCCTGTCCAAATGGGCCATGGCGAGGTTACTTACTGCCGGAGCAACGCAGGACCCAATACATACCCCTTTCTTCTGTATGTAAAAAGCCCCAATCCATTGCACATACGTTGACTTCAGGTACAAATCCAACAGCTCCAAAAACCCCTGAACAGATTCACCACATTCATTGGGAAACCGCACTGGGCCAAACCCGAGGATTGCCTCTACAACACTCGATAGCATCAGGTCATGGGGGAGAGAGTAATAGAGGTCTTTAACGTCTACTGCAAAAGCTCTGAAGCCCTCTCCTGAATTCTTCTTAAGAAAATGTATTACTTGCAGAGAGTTTTTTGTGTCAAAATGGTCATCCATTTTCAACACCCCCAGGTTGCGCTGGAGGAACCTCGCGATGCATCTTTGCCAGGTGTGTCTTTCAGACTTTATGACCCGAAAAGGCGTACCAATCTTATGGGTTTGGCGCTAAAAATTATGTCGAGGCCTACCTTAATGCTGCACTCAACCTGCTTCGCCAACTTGTGCAGGTTAACGTTTTTCAAGAGTTCTTTGGCTACCTTTTTAACCTTGTTCAAGGACACATGAGGACAAGATCTAAACACAGAATCGATCGCTTCTTCGGCTTTAGCGAGGAACCGGACGTGAGGGAACACCCCAAAACCCCCTACTTTGTCGGACTGCACAACACACAAGTTGTTCTCTTTTAAGTATGTTCTCTTTAAGTTCTCTCTAAGTAAGTTCTCTTTAGGTTCTCTCTAAGTATGTTCTCTTTTGAATTGTTCTCTTTTAAGCCTACAGGTTCCACCGGACGCTACCGTGCTCTTTCGTGGGTTCAGCCCTACCGCTAGCCACGCGGCTAGTATGTGCCGAATTCTCCGTTCGGAGTGAGAAAAACAACGACGCTTCCACCGCGATGCGCTCTACAACCTGGTACAAGGTCAGCGAGTGTCTTCGTTTGGTAAGAAAAGAAGATGGCGTGAATACAACGCACAGATTGACTCTGCAGCCGAGAGTATGTGGCAGTCGGCCCTCCTTGGACTTCGGTTGTGTCGTCCCAAGGCACCTCTTGCTCTGGATAAACCCGTCTTCACTGACAGCGGCGTCACCCTTCCAGACTACGTGCAACACACGCTCAGCTTCGGTCCGAAGTTCGCCGTTCAGCCCAAGGCTTCTGCGGCAAAACTCTTGTCGTTGGACAAGAGTTTTGCCGCAGAAGCCTTGGGCTGAACGGCGAACTTCGGACCGAAGCTGAGCGTGTGCGGCGCGGGACAACGGCGCGGGACAACGAGAAAGAAAGTTGTGTGTCTGAAGGTGTTGATGTACTGATGAGGTGTGGGAAGCAGAAAGCAGGGTTGCCTGTAAAACGGGTTGCTTCATACTTTAAAGAGAAAAACTGGTGTGTTGTGCAGTCCTACAAAGAAGGGGGTTTTGGGGTGTTCTCTCACGTCCGGATCCTCGCTAAAGCCGAAGAAGCGATCGATTCTGTTTTTAGATCTTGTCCTCATGTGTCCTTGAACAAGGTTAAAAAGGTAGCCAAAGAACTCTTGGAATACCTTAACCTGCACAAGTTAGCGAAGCAGGTTGATTGCAGCACTAATGTAGGCCTCGACATGTTTTTAGCGCCAAAACCCATAAGATTCGTACGCCTTTTCGGGTGATAGTGTCTGAAAGACACACCTAGCAAAGATGCATCGCGAGGTTCCTCACGCGTTACCTGGGGGTGTTGAAAATGGATGACCCTTTTGACACAAAAAACTCTGAGCAAGTAATTGATTTTCTTATGAAGAATTCAGGAGAGGGCTTCAGAGTTTTTTCAGTAGACGTTAAAGACCTCTATTACTCTCTCGCCCATTACCTGATGCAATCGAGTGCTGAAGAGGCGATCCTCGGGTTTGGCCCAGTGCGGTTTCCCAATGAATGTGGTGTCTCTGTTCAGGGGTTTTTGGAGCTGTTGGATTTGTACCTGAAGTCAATGTATATGCAATGGAATGAGGCTATTTACATACAGAAGAAAGGGGTGTGTATTGGGTCCTATCTTGCTCTGGCTCTAAGTAACCTCGTCATGGCCCATTTGGACAGGATTGTTGCAGACAATTTGAAGGGCACATGTGTAATAAAAGTGTTTCGCTATGTCGACGATTTTTTGGTGGTACTGAAAAGTAACGTAATAGCCTTTCATCAGGATGTGGCAAGCACTCTGGGAATTTTTATAGAATGCCCCAGGCCACTTGAGGTTACTCACGAGGTGCCTCAAGAGGACCTCCTGAAGTTTTTGTATTTATGCCTGAAATTCTCACCATCCAATGTGTGTTTGCGTTACGAACCCCGAAGCCAAAAACCGATAGTACCGTTTGCGTCTGCGCATACGAAGCTCGTAAAGAGAGGAATTTCCAGTACATGTCTGACAAATGCGCTTAAAAAACCATGCCATCACCTCTCGGACAGCAGTTTTCACGCGCAAGTATGTCGCCTCACCTCAACCGGTTACCCTGAGAATCTTATCGTGGCAGTGGTTGACTCCATCCGTGCGAAAGAAAAACGAGCGCAGACTGATCTGAGACAGGAAGGTGATCAGGTGGATGAAAAGGACAAACAGGTAGCGGTCATCCCGTACATGCACGGGTTATCACACAACCTGAAAAGAATTGGTGGTAAGGCCGGCGTGAAAGTTGTCATGTCCGCCCCCGACAAGCTGTCCAGTCTGTGCAGCAGAACTTGCCCCGTGAGGAAGGGAATGACTAAATGCTCCGTCAACCACAAAAAACAGTACGTGCATTGCGCGGAAGGTGTTGTCTACAAGTTACCCCTCTCCTGTAAAAGAGCGTGCATTGGTCAAACGGGTCGATGCCTCAACACGCGCCTGCTGGAGAACCACAACAAAGTGCACAAAGGAAAGGAGGGCAATCTGGCAATTCATTGCCATGAGTGCGGCGAGTGTGAACCCTTGTTCGATGCATGCACTGTGCTATTTCGAGGCTCTGATCAGCGCACGCGGGAGATTATCGAAGCAGCGGAAATGCAGAAGATTGGTGACTGCGTAAGCACGACGTCCATATCTTTGACCTCGAAGGAGCCGGCCTTCTTGGATGGACGCTGCGGATTATGCTGGCATGACGAGGTGGCTTCGCAACCTTTCGTGGTCACATGAGCGTGATAATCTTTCCTATTTATATGTTTTCGTGTTGCTAATAAAATTCAGTTGTAAGTTAGCGCTCATCCGTGTCCCCTTTCGTCCTGTGTCTTGCCTACTGCGCTCTACGGTGTTTAGATGGAGTACCAACTAGCTCGTACCCATACGTTGTCAAAGATGAGGCTTCAACTAGGCAAATGATGCTAGCTTGCTCGAGGGCAACAGCTCTACCATGAGGCGCTCACTATGTGCTTACAGCGATTTGTGGTCCTTGCATTGAAATTGTTGAAGACAGAGCCATCCGCAATGTGGCCGATCTTCAGGGCTTCTTTTCATGGCGCCACCATTATGTTTTGCCGCTATGAACGCTGGCCAGCGTTACTAGGCTGGATGGTGGCAGCTCGCGGTGAAGCAGTGCATGGCAGCACACTCATTGCAGGATATATCACCATGCACTTTCCGCGTCACAAATTTTCAAACATGTTCATGTTTATCCGTGTTCAAACAAACGGATCAACAGTGGCCTAGCAGCACCACCCCAACTTTGCGGCGCATACAGCGAGACGCCTCATTGCGAAGGCCGTAAAGGGAGCGCGGGAAGGTAGTCGAGTAAGGCCACGCAAAAAGTACGACACATGCAACGCTTGTATGAACACTTTGCTCCACCGGCGCAGTCGATGTCGCATGTTGCTTACTTCACTGGGCAAAAATTGCTGCTCCATTTCTGCGGCCCTTTCTCCTCTCCCAAACAATAGGCTACTCACCCGAATCATTGATTCACGGAATCGACGTGGGGTTCAAGGCGTATTTTGTTCGCCATCGTACAGCTCCATGCCCAAAGTATTTTCGCTTATGGTAAACAACTTCAGCCACTTGGTAATGTTGCGCCCAGGTTTCGAAAGGAGCGATTTCGAAACGCTGGCTGGTGTGTATCTATCATCACCTAATGAGAGAACAGCATCCAATTTTGCTATCTTGAGAACGTGATGCCCAAAAAATACGTTTCATCGTGCCCTGCTCCGTTAGACAAAGTGGTAAAAAAACCCTCCAAAAGAGTCTTTGAATTTCCCTAGGTACAAAATCAGCTATGCAAAGGTTGGTAAGCAATTTCTTAATACAGTTGGTTCGAGAAAAGCGCTTAGATCGAGAACTGGAAGTTTTTTAATGAAAAAAGCACTTTAACACGGAGAACATTTTGAAAGAGGATGTGTTAACTTACTACATGCTCACGGAAAACTTTTTTTTTTCAGCGCGAAATACGACTTTGTAACAAATTCGCGAATATAAAAAATGTGCTACAGGAACTAACCTTCCCTAATTGCGAAGAAAAAAACCGTCATTTTTTTTTTATTTTCCTTACCGTGTGCCCTTAATTTTTCGCAAATATAACGCTCCATGCAAGGTTCAATGACGCTCCTCTGCAATTTCTACATTACAGACGCACGTCCAACCGCAATAATTACGAAGTCACTTAACAAGTACACTCAATGTTAATTGTCGCTTTTCCGGCAGTTATCTTCCTCCATCCCAGACAATAAAAAATGTCTGGCTTGAAAAATTATCCGTATGGCTAGAAGAAACCCAGCTTTCATTGAAAACAAATAAAATTAAGTTTGTCCTTTTTCGTCCTAAAAATAAAGGTGTAAGCCACAATTTTTCAATCAAATTTTGGGGCACGGCCATCGAACAAGTCCCTTCAGAGCAATTTCTTGGTGGGTGTGACGTTTAATGAAAATTTAAATTGGTCAGCCCATATAAATAGAATTTGAGCCGATGTGTCACGCTCTATTGGCGTCGTCTATAAACTGAAGCAGCTTCTCTCCACGTGGTTTAAAAAGCAGCTGTATTTCGCGTCAATACACTCTTGCCTCAGTTATTACTCGCTTGTGTGGGGAACAACAGGTAAAGTAAATTTAGATAATCTTCGAGTACTCCAAAAGAAAGCAGCACGCTTGATAGTAAATGTATCACCTAGAACCGACACTGCCCCACTCTTCCACAAGCATAGCATACTGACTATTCCAAACCACATGAAAATGACTTTGTTCATTCATCAACAGTTCAAAAATAATTCTGATGCCTTCATGGAACAAAACGCATCGAAGAACCGCGAATACAATCTACGGCATGCGAGCTAACACAAAGAATGAATCCGCACTAATTATGGGTCGCAAAAGACAATCTACATAATTCCCGACTTTTTGAGCAAACACCCTTCTATTCTTACAGTTATACAGTCTTCTCTTTCTGTACAATCTTTTAAAAGAAAGTTTATGCGTATTTGGTTGGGCTACAGTGAACAATCTATGATGTAGATAAGCGTAATATTAGCGTTGAATATCGCTCTGTATTTCTACTTTGTGATCTTGTGTATACTTGCAATGCCAATTCTTAAGTAATACAACTTCTACCTCTACTTGTGTTATGTAAACTTTGTATGAAATTGACTTTGTTTTCTGTATTATGTTTTCTCAGCTCAAAAATTTTGTACTTGGTCACGTTGCTGCTAAGTTGTGTGTAGGGGGAAGGAGCAGGGGGGGGGAGCGGATGTCGCATTGTCAGGTAATTCATTTGTCTTTACGCCATCCCCCGAAGACAACCGCTTCTGTGATGTTTTTATTTGTTCATTGCGATGTTCCCTCGGTAACATCTAGCCTGTAACTTTTTTCGGTTGTATGAAATAAAACATTCACAAACAAATACAAAAAGGGTCTGGTTTTATGGCGTCCTCCACGGCGGCTGATCCCTCCCCCCAAAAAAAAATTACCTACAAAAGGGTATTTTATAGAGTTACTTAAGGTCTTTTCTGAAACACCTTGTATATGGAGACTGCTCATTTTTCTAGTCCCAGTCTTTGGAGGAGATGATTCACGCTTATTAGTAGTCGTGATCGTGGGAGCATTTTGTTTCGTAATGCCTGTTTTGGAAGCCCTGTATAGTATTACAACCATTTTGTGCAAGTACACTTCCTCTAGCCAGCAGATTGCGAACCGATAGGGCAAAAAACTGAACTTGAATCTTCAACGGAGAAGCCCTTTTCAGATAATTTTTGAACGTTAGTTTTTTTTTCAGCCGGGAGGTGTTTTAGTTGCGCCTTTGGTTAGTCTTCCGACTGTCGTGCGTCACGCAGGGGTCGCAGCAGTATTCCAAACGCTCATGCGCCCTGATAAAATTGGCTTGTTTCTAGAACCACCAATAGAACGAATTCGGCGGGCTCGCAGACACCGGTTCCAAGGCGCCCCTCGTATTACGGCTTTGGCCAGAGGGAAGGCAAGGGAGAGATAGAGAGAGCGGGAAGGAGGCTACTGCCTCGGAAAAGTAGCGTCCTATTCCGTTATGCAAACAAAAGAGTTTGCCCTGCGACGAGGCTGGAGATCTCGGGGTAACGCATGTAGAATTTCGAGCCCGCACAAGAGAAGACACATATGCTGCTTCAGCAAAGTTAACACAGGGTAGAACAATTTTAACGTGTTTACTTGCATAAACCCGCTTTGTTCAGATAGTTGGGCTTCAGTTAGGGAGGCCAGAATATTATGCGAGATATAGCTGCAACAGATATTTAAAAGTACAAATTTCATACAATAAAGTTGAAACCAAAGTGGTGTCAATGCCTCGCCCTTCCAGTAAAAACACGTAGGTAATTAGGCAACCAAATTTTCTCTATTTCACATGCTAGCAGCCCGTACTCACCATCGTCCTGTCGCTGGCTATAGGATCTGTCTCTCTCCCAAACGTCGCTTCAGGTTTGTTGTCGGTGCTCAGAGCGCCGATTCCGCGTCCTCATGACACTTCGAAACTTTGTCCACGCCGGAAACGTCTCCTCATTAGGGCTACAAAATACACAGCGATCCCTGTTCATCGTCCAAGCCTCTTGTTTTCGGCAGTAGCTTAAACACACAAGGGTCAGCATTGTAGCAGTTATTCCCTACGTCCGCGAAGTCAGACATGCCCTCACAAATATTGCAAGTTGGGTGGATGTTCGGCTAGTATTCACCGTAACTAAACAACTGCGCTGATTTTGCAAGCGTGGGTATGCTGAAACACTGAAGGCAAGCGCATGCAAAAAAAGGCATATTCCACGCAATGTTGACTGCTCTGCAGAAGTCGTTATGAAAACCCAGTGTCGCCGCATGGACGTACTTCAATCACGTAGACGGGCCGCTGCCTCAATCATCTTCTGAGGCAGCACTCCAGTAGATCGTTTCCCTGAAGTCCGGTTTCGATCAGGAACCCAATCGCCCGGGCTCCGGTTCGTTTGGCCGGAGGCTGGCAGGGCGATGGTGTGGAAGTTCCTGGAGATGGCGGTCGAATTGACGAACTCGAGCTGTTGGGGTTGATTAAGTGAAATGGAAGTTTATATACAGCTATTTACAGTAGGATAACTGGGTACTTGAGTAATAAAAAGAAAAACTTCAAACTTCAGCTTGAGGCTAGCTCCGAGGGCGCACAAATCACTCGAGCTCCTCAACTTCGTATAACTCTCCTATCCTCTGAGCGTACACAAACCGCTCGAGAAACGATGGCCGAGACTCTGTCTCGCCGCAAAATCATTCTAGTTGCCCGGTACGGCGCTGCACCCTAGACCTCCGACGTGATCTTAATCTCGACTAGGGGGCTCACAAATCCCACCCTAGCTTTTAAAGGTCGACACTCCTTGTCCCGCCGAGAACTGCACAGCTCGGCGCTCAGACAAGAACGATTTCCAACGGCCAAGTTCGGCCTTATAAAACATCGAGATCACGCTCTCTCGGGAACGCCCCTGTAGCGTTGGTACACGCGCAAGGAAGTGCGCAAATCCACGTTGACAGCTGTCGCTCAGCACGCCACGGAAAATTCAATGAGTCGCCGCCATCTCTGGGTCAGCGGACCGCTCGCGGGCCAGCAGGCGCGTACGACCCCGAGGGGTGAGAGCTAAAGTCGCGACTGTGCGTGATGCTGACAGGGGCGCGTCGACAATGGAGACTCGCGCGGGGCTCGTCCCGACGCCGGTAATTCTACCACCTGCGCGCGTCTAGCAGACGTTCCCGCAATCCTGCGGCGCTGTCTGCTTTCTAAATGGGGTATTATCTTTGTGGTATGCTGTGGGCCAGACAATCCGTCTCCCGTGCACTCTGTGACGAATTTCCGACGACTGCAGTGCAGTGTTGGCAGTGCTACGTCGCCAGACAGAGTGGCGGGTTCTCACGCGCAACCCAGGCGCCTGGCCACTGACCGCATAAGTGGACCTTACAATGCCTACAATGTAAAGTCGTCGCCAGGTAGCACTTTAGTGAGCCATTGCGTTTCCTCCAGCTCCGTTCCATTCTTCTATGACTGCTCGATTCTCGTTTCGTATCCTGGAGAAACAGAGCGGGAAACTTTTAAAGCCTTCGAAATCAAGAACAAAGGAGACGCGTGTTTTAGTCAGCGGTCGGTTTGATTCCTAGAAAAAAAATTGTGTATTTGTCAGGTACAATCCATCTGTATTGGCATGTGGCTGATTGCGTTTTGTCACGGGATGCTCTTATTTTCTTTATGATATCTTGCTCCTTTCTTTATCGTCCTTTTTGTCCTTTCGGGTTCTTGTGTTCCCATGCATATGTTCCTGTGTTCCTGCTGAAATAAAGCTCTAAGTGTTTTAGCGTCGGTGGTTCGTGTTTCCTTACTTAGTTCTCTATTTTGCGCTCTTTTGTTCGTACTATAATTGTAGTATTTTATGGTATTTCGTATAAATGTACAGTAAGAAACATACTATACATTATTGTTTTATTATTAGTTTTACAGAAAGGCTGTTTGCTCTGTCATACTCACCTCTTATGCACTTACGCGCTATGCAAAGGGGTACAATTTCGGCCATTTGTGTTAATGGGATGGCGTTACAAAATCATTTTTCGGAGCGCATTCTTTGTTATGGCAATTCGTCTTGATAAAACGACATAGTCATTATTGCCGGTTGCAAAATTTGGAACGGTGTCGATATTCTAGTGCTTTGACGTTTTTTTTAGAATGAACCGTGAGAAAAACAAAGTTGAAGCCAATGCACATTTTTGGAGGTTTCTGATGAACTGAGCTCGGAGCCGTGGCAACGCTCAGGGCATTTTATAATCTTTTTGTGGTCTCTATAACTAATGAAGGTGATAATGTGCTAAGATCGTCGTGTTCGGTTTTTCTCAACATAATACGGATCCTACTATTGTTTATTGACATAAATAGAGAGGAACCCCAAAAAAAACATCCTTTTCAACCAAAATAAAGGTCAGTACACTATTCGGGTTAATAATGATGGTGGTTGTTGGTCAATGGCGCCAGGCCAACAAGGACCAAGAGCGCCAGAGAAGAAGTTAGTTAATGGTTGATGTGACCGCAAATAATAAAACCTGCGAGTAAAAGTAAACCTGACACAAAACGACCTGAGAATGGAGCTGGTGTCTGTATAGTGCGAGCATGATTGCAAGTGCTATGACATGAGTTGCACAACACTAACCTCAGCTAAAAGCGTAAGAAGGCGTTTACTACAAAGCATTGGTCGGCCTTCTAAAATGTAATCTGGTGTTAATCCGTCCAGCCGCTTTTTCAAACTTTTAGCTCCTTTCTGTTCTAGCCATGCTTGGATGAGTTGTGTCACCTCGTGATTGCGGCTCTCTTTAGCGAGGGCAATGGACGCTCAACAAAACTGTTTTCCTCTCTAGCCATAAATGAAGGGCTATCCGTGGTGGACATGCTTTGTAACGTGGAACTCAGTGTTTCCTCGTGGTTCAGCCGCCATTACAATGGGTAAGCAAACACATTTGTCGGCTTTGCTCTCCTTCGGGTGAATGACTGCATTCTTCATAGTTGGACTGCAATACAGGCACTGTTGGCTCCTCGGGTAGAACAGCCCCATGCCTATTCCTATGAGTAGACATAAGTCTACTGATGTGCCTAAACTTTCGTGTCCTGCGACGATTTGATGTGCTTTTCAGGAGGCCTCCTTTTCAATCAGAGGAGGAGGAACTGACCTCTCCTAATTTCCGGCCACACGCTCGAGAAAGCCCGTGAGAGGTTCATCGGGCGCTGAGATTCGCTACGTATTAGCTCGCAATAATGGAGCAGCGTGAGACAGATGAAGAATTGGCGATGCATTCAGAGAAGTTACTCGTTGCTTCCGGGGTCACTGGTACCAGCAGTTCCTCAGCCTGCTCTCATACTTTACCAAAATTAACTGGAAGGGTGGGTTGAGGGTTCTCTGGCGTTTGGAAAGAACGGAATTTAATAACACTCTCACGAGTTCTCCCTAAAAGATTTCCTCTCCTTTCTTCTTGGTTTGTATTAGGTGGGCTTAAGTAGCCACTACAAGAAATTTCCGGGGAAGAAACAGAAATTATTTCCAAATACTAATGCCAGATACAAGTCTGATCCTTCACATATCTTAGAGTACCCTCCCAAGTCCACTGGGTTTCTCATCTGATATCTATGGTTTAAGAGACTGATTTTTCAGGGAGATTCATTAATAAATTTAAGCCTACTTTGTTTTTTACATGTGCTCCTGCTAAGTAAGCTTGGTATGCCTTATTGCCGAGGGAGAAACTGTGTATCTGGATGGTGTGTCTAGGGTGTATCGTTTGCTCCACGTACCCGACCTCGTCTCCGAGTTTCATATGGTCGCTGTGGAGCGTCGAGCAGCCCGCAATGGCAAGCGTTGTTAAACGGGAAGGCCTCTGGAATCGCGGGGTGAAGAAGTTTCCAAAACAAAATTTTACCAGTCCTCAGTGCTTCGAAGATAATCGGCGGTGTCATATAGTACATTAGCATGTTTTCCGTCGATTAAAGATATCAACCGTTGAAGAGCTTAACATAGGCCCACTGCCCACCTCAGAACGCTTGCATTCCACCTCTTCATGCCCATTTAACTGGTGATGGTGATTCATCGCTATATTGGTCATATTCATCTATCCTTAACAGTGGAATTTTTCAATGCAAAATGCGGTTTCTAATATCTGAATTTGCTGAACAAATCTTAATTTTACTAAGGGAAGATTGAATTTTTCTCCAACTCTGTTTCGTCCTCCTATACGTGTACCCGTTGTAGTCAGATAAATAGGTCCGGCAGTTTGAATGGCAATAGTGTGCTAGAGCAACCGTAATGAATTAGCGTGTATTATTTTGTCTGAGTTGGTTTACCGCTGTCCGCGTAGTCGCCTATCTTTTGAATTTCTGATTGCCCACCTGCCCGACAATAATGGGGGTTCGAACGCAGATTACCAGTGTGTGATATTTAAAAAGAGATCACGAAACCTCTTTATATGGAAATTTTCTTGGTGCGCTCGGAAAGTTCCGCATTCGATTTGAGGAGCGATATCCAAAATCGCATCCTTTTAGAGCCGACGCTCGATCGTGTGATTACACTTGTAATCATGAATGGGTTCCTTCTGAAATAAGAGCGTGCACATGAGACCGGATGCTGCAAGTATTGGAGCTGCGTGTGAGCTAAAGGCGATGTAAATTCTAAATGGCTCATGCACACGAGCCAGAGTTTCTTCTATCGAGTTTGAGAAGAGCGCACGTCTTATTAATAAACCGTTCGTCCATCGCGCGTGATTTTAACAGAATATATTTCTCCGTCTCGAGTATATAAGCCTCGACGACCCTTCCGATGCAGGCTGTGGTCTTAGGAGCAGATTTCTGAAATCTACAACGACCTCGAGCGAAGGAAAACGAAAAAAAGGGCCCCTCGAAGCTGCTTGCCGTAAGTTCAGTGATTTGTTTCTGGCCTGTATGATACTGAAGTGTTTTTGATTCGGGATCAAGCGCTGTTCAATGGGTACACCAAGCACAATGTACGTGGTCTTGGCAGTTGCCATTCTTACGTGCTACACAATAGCCCGCATACGCGCATGTAGAGCATACGGTCTAAATGTGTTACAAAGGTAGAACTCCTTTTTTTTTCTTTCACATTGGCTCCCTTTCAGAACAACGATTTTTTTGCGTCCTTCATTAGGTTGGCCTGAAGTCTGGCTTTGGGGAATCATGAGCGGACTCACGGTTTCTGGCTGCTGCAAGAACCGTAGCCAAGACGAGAGAAATACAAAATATATAATGTAAACATACAAGGCTTGTACGAACAGCATGAGGAGAGCCCGAGTTTATCACTGTAATCTTGCGCATCCTGAGTATAGGAAAATCCTCAGCTTTTTACATGCAGTCTTCTGTGTTCGAAGAATATTTGCCCAAGGGTTGCCCAAGCTCGAGCGAAAGGAAACCACTAAAACCACACGTATACCTCCTTCAAATTCACTTTTGTCAAACTTTGTGTTTTATTTGTTCGCTAGTTATTTTGAAGTGTTTTTGATATTGGAGATGAGGAGCTGTGTAACGTTGAGATCAGTTCCACGCTACGTTGGCTTGAGATTAGCCATAAGTATGCACCGGAAAAGTGAAAAAAATGTTTATATGTATCACAAGAGTTACCGCCAAAGAAGCCATGTTCACTAAATATTTAAACAGGTGAAACTTTTCTTAAACACTTCGACCATGGTTTTGAACAGAATACCATTTGAATAAATGCGTTTTGTACGTCCTTGAACGTATAAGCGTAAAAATACCAAAGTGAAAAGTAACGAGAGGACTAGTATGCGTAAAAACGGATCTCTATGTGGCAATATGGTAATATTGCAATATGGTAAGGGGCACTAAAGGCAACTATCCTTTCGTGATTAGATGATTTTCAAGCGCCTAATATTTATACAGTAGACGTAAAGGACAAAGACCAGCGCTATGTTTTTGTCTTCAACGTCCCCTGTATAAATATTTGGCGCTTCAAAGCCCCATTATGCCTTAGTACCTATCTCGAATACACACGTCGATAGCAAGTATGGCTCAGAAAAATCTTCAACAGTGCCGTAACGTTGGCAGAACTTATTCAGCTTCGAATTGTGCTTGAGTATAAACTGGAAGCCCCAATGAGCCCTTTTTAAATTGAAGGCGCTATGGTAGAGTTGACCCTCAATATGTCGCCCTGACCGGATTGTCCTGGCGCTTGTTTCTATAAAGCTTTTAAAGGCGAACTAGCAATGACCCTATATGAACTAGATAAGAAAGCCCATGAAATAAAGCCGCTTCCCAGGTCTTTCAAGAAACCTCAAGTTATCTTGATTCCCAAATAAGAAGATGCACTATATTTTCAGTCGTGGCTTATCGCCCTAGTAGTCTCAGAAACGTGCACTACGCACTTCCTAATGAGGTATTCGGAAAGAAATTTTAGATTGTTATAAAATACATTGTAGCTCCCCGTCGACTGTTTGGGATGAAGGGAAGAACAATCACGAAAAACATTCATGTCTTAAGAAGTGTTATAAAATGTGTAGACGTTTTATGTAGAAGCCCACCTTTTTAAAACTGAATTTAAACAAGGTATTTGAGCGGGTATGGCATAAGATACTTTGCTAGGCTTTTCCAGCATGTCAATGTATGCTCTGTCCTCTTAGGATGGGTGCAAATGAGCTTCTTATTAACTCAATAAGACCTGACGCCGCGCTACCGTTCGGAACACATTCCACTTTTATTTCTCTTTCCCATTAGGCACGAGCGCGCATACAAACCCCTGCGCTTCTTTCTTCTCTTCTTCCAAGTGACCGCGCACGCGCACTCCCCAGCGATCGAGAATCAACATCGTCCCGCGACAGCGGTTGACTCCAAAAAGCAGAGTCGCTGAATGGCGCGTCGGATTCGCTATCCATTAGGTAGGATAATCTCGTGGGAGCGTTGGACGCCATCTCTTACTGGAAATGACTGTACCACACGGCCGAACTTCCAGCTCAGCTCAGTGGGGCCACGTTGTCACCCTGAACCACGACCACGTCCTCTACGTGAAGTTTTGGCGGGAACGTTGACGTGCCTTAATGCGCTGATCGAAGCAGCAGCAAATGTTCTTTCTTAAACTTGCTCCATAGCCGAGGTACCGCTTCCTCTCTGTCCTTACTCTTAGCACGACGGCGTACATCGGGTGCAGCGGACGTTGGCATGGTGCATTCTGTCTCCCGTTTGATGACTGTGTGTTCAGAGAGGAAATAAGCTGTGTCCCCGGGACCGTGGGTTGCAGCAGTCGCTCTGCATGATCTTCTTGGCAGTACTCGCCGATGGCGCCGTCGTACTCTCCCGGAAGATGCGGGAGATGTTCACAGTTTTGTAGCTGTCGTCCGAGTCTTCACTTCGCTACAACCTAGTTAGTGCTCGAAGTAAGCCCTGGTGCTTCGATAATAAGCGGCAATACGTGCTGGCCGTCTTCTTTGTGGAGTCCACTCCGGAACTTCCCAAACGCAGAGTCGTGTTTGACTTCAGTCTTCTCAGGCGTGTGAGTTATCCATCTGGCTTCAAACCCCAACATTTCTCGGGGATCGCTCGGTACCGGTCCTGGGCAACTTTCGGCGTGTCTTTCAATGCGGGCCAAAAACAAGGCCATAGTGCTGCGGCTCCTGACCAGTGTGTAATCGGTGCCTGAGTATTGTCCTTGCAGAACCCAGCCTAACACTGTATCAACGGTTCAAAGGCTGTCACTGAAGCGCTCGAGGCGCCTACTCACAAGTTTCGAATAGTTGTTAGAACCCACAAACACGATTACAGTCGGCCTTTGCGTGAGCCCTTCTTCAGGTTCATCGGCAACGAGTAAATTGCGGTCGCGAGGAAGATTTACTAGTTCAGGTTTCAGGGGCGATCATCTACCGCGCAGACCTCTGGCACTTAAAGAGCACCGAGGGCGACGGGACATGAATGGAAGCGGCTGCGTAAGGTGATCGCCACCTTCCGGCACTGGTACAATGTCGGGCCGTGCGAGCTGCCAAACGTAAATACTGCCAAGCCTTCCATTTGAGAACCAGGTAGGGCCAGCTGAGGACATAGATCTTTGCGCACAAAGGTTTGCTTGCTCCCAGCGTCGAGGAGTAGCCGGACCAACACCGGCTGACAGTATTCTCTGTATTCCCACAATGTAGCAGTTTGGAGCAGCACCGACGGGGCGCAAAAGCTGGTGGCAGGAGTGGTTGTCACGTTACGATCTCGGTCTGCAAGTTGTTAGTGATGGGCGTATCTGTCACGGCGAGAAGCAGTCTGGCGGGTGGTCCCCAATTGCTCGCAGAGGTCGCAAAGGACGGTTACATGCCGTCTCGAACAAGTCTCCCACTTGAGTATAGAACTAGTATGGCAGTTGCGCCCCACGTACCCTTGCCTCCCGCCTCTAATACAGCAGCGGTTTCTGGAAAGGCGGCGTCGCTTTTCCGCCACTGTTAAGACGGCCCAGCAGTCCCTTGCCTTGTGGCCCTGTCTACGGCACAGGCAGCACGTCAGTTTTCCTCCCGGCGACAAATTTGTTGAAGAATGTCGGTAAAACATCGTCGATAATGCGAAGTGCCAACACACTGCGTTCTTTGTAGTGCGGCTAGGCTGCTATACCTGGAACTCAAGCACCCATGATTTTCATGCTGTCTTCTGCAGATATCCCTGCTTTTATAGCTTTACGCGTCGTTTCCACCTTATGTTCATTTAGAAGTGCAAACAGGTAACCAAAGGGATTATGCTGAATGGTTCTACTGCCTAACGAACTGATTTTTAGCGTTCCTCTCGGTATATACCCTTCGGGATAATTTGACAAACTTATACATCTTGTGCGCAGTGATAAATATTGGTGTCTGAGCACAGATATTCCAATTTTACCCTACGAAGATCTACCATCGTCGCTTTAAATCTACATCTCTTTGTACTGGGTTGCTATGTATTTCGCTTTTGAACTTTACCTATGAATTTCGCTCTGTAGTGAGAAACCTAGTCCACTGATATCGCAATTGTTTGAGCACCCAATTCTGATACTTCCGTATATGAATGTTCAGCTTCACAATCGTTCTTTTCTGCTATAAGCTAACCACTTCATCCTTAGGATCTCTCCCAGGTACAGCTACCACTGACTCTGAGTTTATTCGTCATGCCACAAGTCAACATGATTGTGCGATTTCTTTTTCTTGCCCTAGAATATAATTTTAAGAAACACTTAGGCCTTCTCCGAGGCAAAATAAAATTCCACTGTTTGCCTCCCTTTTTTTAAGTGGCGTTTCTGTAGATATTTTTTGTCAGTATGTTCGATGTTATCGACGTCGCTAGATGAAACGCAGACAGCCACAGACTTACTTTAAAAAGAGTCCGCATCTCCGCCATTGTTTTTTTAACTCGATGGCAGAAGAACGGCGATCCGGGTAGCATATTATACAAGGGAACTAGTTAAGAACGGCAATAGCTCACGTACGGTATCACTCTGCCTATGCGACACACCTAGATAAATAATAATAATAATAGTGTTTATTGATTCCAAAAAACAGAATACAAATGCGGGTCTGCCAAAGCCACAAGGGCTTGAAGGGCAGTTCCCGGCAGCGAGCAACACGTCGCAAACCAACAAACAGGCAAAAGTTGTAAAAAAAAAGAAAGAAAGAAAGAAACAATGATAATTTAGACGAAAAAAAAAAAGAGCAAGAAGAAAAAACAGAGGGGAAAAAAACAGCACTGTTAAAGGCGATAGTGAAGGTCTATAAGAGTGTTTTTATTTTCCTTCGACTATTCATCGAAAAGAATTCGTCTGGCAAAGAATTCAGCACCATCGGGACATAGTATTCGCGAACATGTTCACCAAATCTAGTTCTAGTTCGTGGTAAAAGAAAACGATCGCGAGGACGTAAATCCCGCACAGGAGTGTACGGCTGGCAAAATTGCAGAGACCAAATATACTCAAGTACAATTGTTTGTTTAAACAACAAGGTAAAATCGGGCATGCGCAAAACACAAAAGACATCTTTGTTATCAAGGTCTGGTGTACCATACAAAACGTTTTTGAGTATCGAACGTAAAATAGCATCCACCTTATTTTTCCAGAAATCACAGCAAAAGTAAAAACAACAAATTCCGTATCTTAATGTGGAATAGGCTAAGGCAAAAGCAATTTGCTTACGTACTGTTAAGGAACAAAGTGATTTGAGCCCGTACATCAAACACGCAGTTTTCCTCAGCTGAGAACATATAAAGGCCAAATGCGTATTCCAAGACATGTTAGAGTAAAAAAAATATACCAAGTATTTAACAGAGTCCACAGGCAAAATAGGAGTGCATTTACAGTTCGAACAACCAGGGTCATGCAAAAAAAGTGATGTAACATTTGGTATTGGCTTTAGACTATTATGAAAGCAAACAAATTGAGTTTTTTTAGTGTTGATTCGAATTTCGTTGCTGCTAAACCACTTCATTATCTGTTCACAATCATGTTGTAGATTCCCAACGGCACGATCGAAGGCACTATGCCTAGAAACAAGCAGAGTGTCATCCGCGTACTGAAATACCCGGGAATGAAGTACACAGTTCAAAATATCATTAACATATAAGTTAAAAAGCAATGGTGCCAAGATAGACCCTTGCGGAACGCCAGCGTGCAGTACTTGTGGTGAGCTTGTAATTTTACCCAAAACGACATTCTGTCGGCGGTTACGAATGTAATTTTCTAATAGCAACAGGAATGGACCACGGAAACCATATTGGTGCAGTTTGTCAAGCATTACATCGTGGTTTACAGAATCAAATGCTTTTGATACATCAAGAAACACTGAACAGGCAAATTCGTTGTGATCAATGGCATTATTAAGTGCATCCGAAAGGTCATTCAATGCTTTTTGTGTACCCCTACCAGCGGTGAAACCATATTGGTTGGACGAAAGTATGTCGTGTTTTTCGATAAAGGAAGTCATTGTAAAAACCAAATGTTTTTGTAGTATGAGGGCAATTGTTGGCAAAATTGATATACCTCAGTAGCTATTGACACAATTTTTTACGCCTTTCTTGTAAAGAGGTCTAACGAGAGCACTTTTTAAACCTTGTGGCACGATTTTAGTTGCAGTAATATTGTTGACGATGGCAAGAATTACCCATTTAAGTTTATCAAAATGCTTACAAAGTAATTCAACGGATACACCATCCAAACCTGGTGATTTCCGCTGGTGAAATCCAGATCAGATATACCTTAAACCTTCCTCGGTACAAGGGGGAAGAAACGCAGAATCTTTAACAGAACTAATACTTTGAGTCTTCGGATTACTACTAACGGCTTGACCAGCAGAGGAAAAGAAACAGTTGAACTCATTAGCGAGGGTAAGTGATGCCGCGCCAAAGTTTTGGGCAATTATATCAGAGGCATGTTTAGCTGTTTTTCCCCGTAACCGATTAATGGTAGACCATGTTCTGGCCGATCTATTTCGGGAATCGCTGAATACGCTGTGAAAATATTTTCTTTTTTCAGAGCGAAGCACAGCATTTCCTTTGTTACGGGCTGATTTAAATTGGGCTCTTAAATGGTCATTTTTGGGTGAGCGTCTGCAACGGGCCCAGGCCCATTCTCTTTCGGCTATTACTGCAAGCACCGAAGAATTGATCCAAGGACAATCAATTCTCCGCTGTTTTAAAATCCCTGTTCTTTTCGAAGCTTCCAGTATCGTAGTTAACTGGGAAACAAAGCAGTCATAAAGATCGCTCGGAGGAGTAGAAGCAAGCAAATGGTTCCAGTCAAAATTTGCTACTGCCATGTCCACTTGTCGTTTATCTGTAATTACTACGGAGTGGGATTTCTGCGCATTCGATACGGCATTGTTAGAATCACTGAATACCCGGCACCCGACGAAAAAGTGATCTGACATTTTCTGTTCAATAATGAAAGAAACTAATTTCTTATGTTCGAAGCGGACATTCACATGATCAATGCATGATGACACTATCTTGTCACCTCGAAGCTCGACACGGGTTGGACTATTTATCGAAGCTTCAATTCCTTTATCTGCAAGAGTGTTTAAATAATCAACAACCATTGGTTGCTTATTTTTTATTGTGTTGATATTTACGTCCCCCACCATGCAAAACAAACCGGAGGGAATGCGTATGTCATTTATTTCTTCGATAAAGCGTCGAGGGTTTAGGTTAGGGGGCCGATAAATTGCAAGCAATCTGATATCTGACGTTGCTTTGTGAACATGAATCATGAGGGATTCAGCGGTCACGAGCGAAAAATCGAGCTGATCAGAAGCCCAGTTATTCTTCACGAACACTGCGATGCCGCCCCCCGCCTTATTGCTACGCGTTCGAAAAAAACTAGAATAGCCTGCTAACGAAAATGGGTGGGTTATGTTCTCCGCAACGTTTATTTCAGTTAGTACGAAAACATCAACTGCATCTTTTAAATTGTGAACAATACAGGAAAATTCATCCCAGTGCTTACGTACACTTCGAATGTTAACATGAATACATGTAAAAAAACCAACAGTGGTTGATAGGAAATTATTATGAAAAACCCGAGAAATCTTTAAATAAAGGAGAGTCTGATGACATGAAAGAATCTGGTACGCAGGATTACTTATCCCCTTTAAGCCAGCTGTGTAAGGTCAGTTGCAGGAGAGACGCGAAGAGAAGGATCACCCTCCCTCTTTTTGAGGAACGTGTGGCCGTTTTTTACCCAAACGAACTTATATGATTTGTCCTTCGACGCCGTACGTGCAGCCCAGTACAGCTCCCTGTTTTTCTTCGTCAAGGTTTCTGCGAAAAACACAACTGGAAGGTCACCGTTCTGAGCACATTCTCTGAGTCTTGAACGCTTATCCAACCAGAGGTTCCTAACTTTGACCGAAGTGAACCTAACCAAAACAGGTGCCGGTTTAATTCGAAGAGGGGCTAACCTATGAGCAGCAACAGCGTCACCGGAAGAAAAAGGGATGTCAAGCTTTTGAGCAAAATTTGTGAGTATAGCAGGCAGATTCTCATCGGGTGTTCCGGGAAGGCAGTCAATTTCTAGGTTTGCTAGTCGGCTGTACTGTTCAGAGTCATTCAAGTCACTCTGAAGTTGTTCAATAATTGAGGCTTGTGAGGTTACACAAGTCTCAAGCTCTTGTACCTGTGATGACAAAGCAGTTACAGTAGCGTCTCGAGCATCATTTTCAGTCAAAATAGTGTCGTATTTAGTCGAAAGGTTGTCTAGAGACAGCTGAACTTCACTAACAACAGATTTGAGTGATTCAACTTGAGGTTTCAGCGTAAGAAGCTCATCAATTTTGATCTCCAGGGATGAGAGCGACTCGACACGTTCCTTAATAGACACGAGGATGTCCAGCTTTTCAGTAATGTCAGCTAGTTGCTCAGACACGGTATAGGGATCTGACTGCGAAGCCGCTTGGCCACGGCACTGTTTGCATCGCCACTTATCCCTCCTTGCTCCCATAGAAGCAAACGTTGCTTCAGCGACACCAGCACAAACAGGTCCCAAGTGATGCGCGCCGAAACACACAGAGCATTTCAAATGTTGTTGGTCTGCGACAATGTCTTGAGAACAGTGTACACATTTTAGTTCGGACATTTCACAGACACTTGCAGTTGGCGGCAGATTCTAAAAAAAAAAAAAACTAAGGAAATTGCATGACCATGCTCACCTGCAGTAATGCAAAACAGTGGTCAGTGCCAGTTCACAACATGCCGCCAACTGCAGCTGCTGTCTTGAACCCGCTCCTTTTTATAGGCGATCTTGTGCAGTGATGCGCCGCCTTGTGGTAGACTGCAGCAAGGCGGAACTGCGCACTCCACAATGCGCAAAAGCAGGATCCAGCAGTGGCACGTGACGCCACGACCCGGCAGCAAGCGATGCGATGCAGATATGGCGTTGTAGTTCAATGAAGAGTGATGGCGGGCAGGAACGCGTCCTTTGCAAGGAGGAGAAGAAAGAAAAAAAAAACAAACGTCGACATGCAGTAATGCAAAACAGTGGTCAGTGCCAGTTCACAACATGCCGCCAACTGCAGCTGCTGTCTTGAACCCGCTCCTTTTTATAGGCGATCTTGTGCAGTGATGCGCCGCCTTGTGGTAGACTGCAGCAAGGCGAAACTGCGCACTCCACAATGCGCAGAAGCAGGATCCAACAGTGGCACGTGACGCCACGACCCGGCAGCAAGCGATGCGATGCAGATATGGCGGTGTAGTTCAATGAAGAGTGATGGCGGGCAGGAACGCGTCCGTTGCAAGGAGGAGAAGAAAGAAAAAAAAAAAAAACAAACGTCGACCTGCAGTAATGCAAAACAGTGGTCAGTGCCAGTTCACAACATGCCGCCAACTGCCAACAAGACCGCCCGTTTTGAAAGGAGATTGCTATGAATACGTGATATCGCCTGCCTTTTCTCACGTAGTTTATTTATCGTCGCTGCAGTGGTTTATCAGCATATGAAGTCAATATATTCAGGAAAACGGCTCATGCCATGTACAAAATTTTCCCAGTAATGCCCTAGTTGCCCTGCAGGGAGTAACATCGTGCTGCAGTGATGAGACACAACAACAACTTCCATTGCCGTGCTTAAGTTGTAACCGAGTATAGGAACTATGCACGGCACATGCTATAGACTTCAATTATTTATTAGGGTGACGCTGCGCACTCCTGGTTACGACGTATACCTCGCAGGGATAGTTCGGTGTAGAAGGGAACGTTATCAACCCTAAGATGGCTGTTTCGTTTTGTTTCTTGGCAGACTCATGGGGGGACGTTTAGCGGTTTTTTCGTGACCAGATCGAAGTGCTCCCGGTGAAAATTTTGGGTTGCGATTTTACGTATAACACGCTCTCAGTAATGGTTCCCACTTTACGCTTGCACTGGTGGGGCAGCGGTGTAGGCGTTGAGTGGTGCACGCACATCTAGGTTTGATGGCGCTCAGCGAAGACATGCGCGCTCTAACCGTGAGAGATAGCAACTTGGATGTATGATGGGCCGATGTGACCCTGCTACTGTTCGCAGTTCTCGATTAGATTAGTTTGGTGCGTTGCACAGAGAGTATGGTGTCTACAACGTGGGAGGAAGACCGACAGGTCCGTGCTTGTCCTCTGGCATAAAATGTATAACAGCAGCACAGTTTCAGCTAGAGCTTGTGCTGGCAAAAAAAATTATAAGAAAAAAAAATGCCCGCGTAAACGCTCCTTCAATTGGCTTTGTCGAAAAAAGACAATAGTATTTCGTCGACTTCTGCCAAGTATACGCCTCCCTTCGCTTTCCAAATCACTTCTCATGCTGTTCCTCTACAGTCGCACTCCTCCAAATGTAGACACACTGGAGGTTCGCTAAAGTCAATTCAAATTTACCGCGATCAATGGCTTGAGGCATAGAGCGTCGATGCCAGCGCTGCAGTACGGCGGGGGTGCGCGGGAATCGAAGCGCCATAGTTATAGTTCAATGTTTCATGAACCACGTTGCCCTACTCGACGTGCGTTCCAAGCGACACGCGGAACCCAAGTCATAGATCTTTTCGTAACTGTTGCCCTCTGATTTCCTAAAATGCTGCCAGAAGCTACAGTGGTGGGGGTGATAGCAGGCGAAGGAGTGAATATGTTTACCGCAGTGGATGTCGTATTTGATTTGCCCTCGCAAAAATCAAGCATCCGTATTTTTTTATAAAAACACTGCAATTTTTCTTCATGTATAGATTTTCTCATTCACACTTGCGCAATATTGTGTTCTTGTTGAACAATATTGACAAGTATGAACATTGTCACCGGGTGTAGACGTTTAGGCATGGCTATGGGAATGCGAACCCATTGTTGAACTTCCGTTTCAATTTGGCCGACGTCTGCGAAGGACGTACCATCATCCGACAAGCTTAGTAGTCAGCCCAATGAAGCGATGGCGGCCATCTCGTAGTCTTCATCCAACCACAGGTCTCTTTCGCCCTCAGCACCAAAAACAACGACACAGAAGAAAGAGCCTCTGCGGAGTCTCATAAACTGCTCCCGTCGTACCAGCCAGTAGACCCCGCCTGTGTTACAGCGTCCAAGGCCCCAGGTGCCCTCAACCGTGGGTTCTGCACATCCTCCATCGACGCAGAGACCAAACCCGTCCTCCGAGAAGCGCTTAAACCCTATTGTGGTGACGCGACAGCGGCATTCCCCTTCCACCCTCGCCCCCCACCCCTTCTGGTCCTTACGACACCCGTACGAGGCCTCTCTTCCTAACCATCTATCGAGCTCGAACTAACCCGCTTGAACAACGCAAGTTCAACATCCGGTTCTGGTCCACCCGATCAACCAGGTTGCGGACATGATATACCCCTCCCGTGTGAAAAGCAGACTCGTGTATTGTCATCGACTGAATCAGACGACGTAGCAGAGGCAAGTAAGAAGATGTGTCTGTCTGCCCCTACGGCTAGACAAGATTTGGGAAATTAGAGTAGCACCAATGGGATTCTCTTTTTTTATTATCTTCTTTATTGGCCTAATATCACGGTTATTCTCGGTCATTGGTGGGTGCCCCCACTGGTCGTGGGATGGCGAAAGTTCGATCAGATGCCGTCGCGAAAGCACATTGATGCTTCTGGTTTCGCTTCTTTTTATGTTTGGTTTTGTACTTCCATTGGGGGCCATTGTGTGCTCCATAATGCTCAATTATCTCTCCCTACACCACGTAACGTCAAGTGACGGCTCCTGTCTGCCCCGTAGTGGCTGCGTTCCTGATGGCAGTTACTAGCGGTGACAAAAAAGGGTGGCGTGTCGCACGATTTCATCATGGTCCTAAAGCCTTCAGAGTATGCGGACGATGAGAAAGGCAGTGAGGAATGCTGACATAAATGCCCGGCCTGTCAAGGAAAGCATCATCAAAAGCGTGCAGTGTACACGAGAAGTGTTTCGTGCAGATAATGACTGCTCTGAATGGTTCCCTTGCTTGACGATGTATTTTCTTAGAAAGTTTCAAAGCCAATGAGTCTGCCAAGTAGGGTTGACGGATCTTAACCCTATGAGATCATACGTGCTGTGCTGTAAAATTATCGAAGCAGGCAATTAAAAGGCGTGCCTTTTAACTTGAGATAACTTCTTTTTGTTTTGTTTTTAAGGGGAAAGAGATGGGGAGCTAGGACTGCGCGTAGACTTCGAGTTCACCCAACTTGCGCTTGCCAGGCCCACATGATGTGAGAGCATTTATTGATGCTCCCGTATTGTTTCAACTTTTTTTGTCTAGCGCAGTACGTGCTGGGGTTTCATTTATTCTCATTATGCGACGAATATTAACCTTAAACGTTGGGGGTTTAAAAGCAGTACCAGACAAAGAGAGGTGAGTTATTTTGCCACAGACAACTTTCTTGATCAGGTTTCCCTCCAATAAGTGGACCTTTTCAGATCAGAACCTTAGAATGTGTAAGCAGAACTACTTTAACCCATCTTATTTTATTTGCCGTTATTTTATTTGCCGTCTAACCACTGCTATGGGGTGGGTGTCCTTTCGTCAACTACACTCACAATTGTTCCAGTTCTAGTGCGACAGATTGTTAGGAAAGATTACTGTTCTTTATATATTTTGTTTTCCTGCTGCAACCTTTAAAATAATTAACGTGTATGCTCCTCCACACGTCGGAACTACAAAGAACTTCTTTCGTTTTCTAGGGGTTTATCTTTTCCAGCGCGTGCTCGCAATTCTTTAAGATATTTTATCTGCGTCGTTTATAGTATATGGAATGCACGCGGTACGGGTCTGGGACAATCGACGGAGTAGGCGCGCGAACTGTGGTTCGTAGTGCAAGCCTTTCACCTGGAGGATATATGGCTGCTCCATTGCGGAATTAGTTTCTCGTCCACGTGGAACGCCCAGACTAGACATCGCAGACTAGACATCGCAGGTAAAACACAGAAATAAATCAATTTCCCAGTATGGCCGGTTATATTTTCGTCTTCTACTCACAGGGCCTATACAATGCTGTCCTCGAAAACTAGCTCTTTTACGAGCAATAATTCTAACTCAGGCTTCACTTCTTCCCGCTTGAGTTGAATCTCGTGCTCTATTTTCTTGTACTCCTTTCCTGTTCGAGGCGCTCGAGCTGGAGGCGATACTCTCGCATCTTTTCCTCGTGTTTGAGTTCAAGATAGCGCATTCTTTCCTTGTGTTCCCAGTCTCATGTCTGCCACTGGCGCTCCTGTAATTGCTTTCTTTTCTCGCGTTCCTCACACTGACGCTAAGCCTCTGCCTCGGCAGCCTGACGTTTCGCGGTCTCCCTGCCATTGATCAGCTCAATGCATTCCGAGAGCTCTTCATCGTCAGCCCCAAAAGTGACTATAGCCTGTATCAGCTCTGGCTTTCTCAGGGCGTCCGAAACATCCAAGCGCAGAGCTTTGGCACGCTCCAACCACTGCGGTTTTTTCAAGGCCTTCATATTCATGGCCGCTCTAGAGTACTCCTTTCCACTGCTCCAAAAATGTTTTGCGTGAATAACCCACGCGACAAGAACACACGCCCTACCAGCTATTCCCAGAAGCCTGGTAAAACTCAGCCAGTGAAGAAAAGTCCCTCACTCACCATTGACCGCCGTGAATTCTGCGAATTCCGAAGCCGCCTCGACGTCCGTGGGGCTGGATCTCGCACCGCTGGCTCCAGGTGTTACGAAGTTGCCATCTAACCGCTGCCAACCTGTTTTATATGTTGTCATCCCACCGCTGGCACCAGTTGTTTTGTCCGGGATCTCTGACCCGAGCCGGACTACGTCACCTCCGACATACCTGGGGTAGCGTGGTGAAACGAACGGCCAGCAAATGTTGCTGCCTCGAAGAAGACCGGAATGCTAAGTCATACGTAACTTGTTTCCTTCATAGCGAAAGATGAGCCGAAGTCAAAGAACAATGCCCCGACGGGCGAGGTAACAGTACAAGACTCGAGCAGAGTGATAGCATTGATTCGCTGCTCAAGACAGAATGATCTACAGCCCTTGAAGGGTCATATATATATATATATATATATATATATATATATATACATATATATATATATATTTATATATATATATTCTCAAAGGGCCAACGGTCAAAGCAAGCATTCCCTCTAGATTCTGCACACGACACGAACGGTAAAGACACACAACACGCTTTCCAGAGTTCGTGAGCTGTCGGTAGTAGCGGCGCACGGTGAGTCCGAGAGAGGTGAGAGAGAAGGTCTCCGCAGCGCACGCGGGGCTTCTGTGTCCTTCGGATAGGTTGAAGCCTGCCTCATCTGCCAATGCCGGTTTGAATCGCGCCGATTGCGAGGCGCCAGAGATCAAGACACGTCGCAGCTTGTTTGAAAGGTCGGCTGCAAGTGTGAGTCACGAACAGTGGGGGATCCTGCTTAGGAGACGCACGTTGTGCAGGCTTCGCCGCACAGCCGAGGAGTATTGCAAAGAGCATAGCGGCGGGCCGATTCGTAACACCGAGAATTTTACAATAATTTATCCAGTGAACTGGTCATTAATGTTGTGGTACAGGGTAAAATTGCATTCATAGAGGCGTCAGACAAGGATGCCCATTGTCGCGGCTTCTTTTTGTCTTCAGTCTAGACCCTTTCATCGGAAAACTCATAGACACCCCCAAATTAAGGGTCTCCCCTTGACTGGATACGGCTCTTTTAAAGTGTCTGCGTACGGAGGTGACGTTACTACTTTTTCCCTGAATACGGATAGCCTCAAGGCTGCTTTAGCTGAATAAGATTCTTATGCCTGACTTTCAGGTGTGGAGGTAAATGTCACAAAAAGTGAGGTCGTCCCTCTGGTAAAAGCAACACTCTCCCCAATTCATAACTTAGAAATAGTTCCACACCTTAACATTCTCGGCATCAAATTCACCTAAAATAGTGTTTCGCAAGAAATGTGGCACTAGCTAGTTGATATTGAAAAGAATGTTGCCCCAGCTACTTATTTAAACTTCTCTTTTTCGGAGAAATCGTATCTGAATCTGAATCGTATTTGATTCTGAACCGTATCTGAATTGTATCTGAAATTTTAAATGCGGAGCATTTCTTAGGCTCGCGGTGTCACTCGTCGATGTTGTCGGCGCCCTCCACACGCTCACTGCGCATGCGCGTCGCGTCGAGGTGCAGGTGCTTGTCTCTGCCCCGTACCCTCCTCGCTCTCAACAACAGGTGCGGCGGTGCGGGAGGAGCGCGTGTACCCAGTGCGCTCCGTCGCTCTCAACAACAGCTGCGGCGGTGCGGGGGGAGCGCGTCTGTGCGCGCATGCGTCGTAGCTACCCGTGCCCTGCGTAGCGCTCAACAGTAACGGCGGTAGAGCGTGTACACGTGATAACGGCGTGGTGGGTGCGTGGAAAGTTCGCGCGCTTGTGTACGGAAGTGTGCGCATGCGCGTCTCTCGCCCGTGCTCCACTCCCTCGAACGGGGGCGGTGTGTATATAAGCGGCGGAGCGGGCGTTCGGGATTCAGTCAAGGGCGTCTTTGCTTGGCTTTCACTTGACTTGACGCTTTGCTTGACGGCACCAAGCAATAAAGACAGACTTCAACTTTACACTCCTTGCCTTCGCTTCTCCTTCATTCAATAAATAAGAATAATAAAGTTGAAATAACAATTAGGCATTCCCAAACCACACCCAATTACGCAACATTCACGCGATACCGCCACCACTCTGCGACGCATTTACTCGAGTTCCCCCCGTGGGAAGATGCGGGCGGGTTTTTTCGTGCTAAGTTTTTTGTCTTAAGAAATGTTCGGCCTCCCAAAGCATGTTACGCACAAAGTGACCCAAGGCATTTTTATTTAGTTTCCAATGGGTGTATAAACTTTCCGGTGAAGACAAGAGAATAAGGAAGGGACAGCATGGGCGCAGACTCAAAAGTGGCTTAATAGAAAAAAACGTACATGACTGTGTACCCTATATTCCACATGCGCACGAAGCAGCCAGTTATTTGGTCTTTTGATATCAATGCACCATCCTGTTCAAGAACTGATGCTTACTTCCCTACAGTGTGCAGATGCCTCGCTCACACGATTTCCATTGTTTTGAGGAATAAAAAAAGGGTTCTATCATCTCGCGAGCGACTCCTTCCCAGCTTCTTCTCGGCACTATTGTTTTATTAAACAGCGGTTGAAATGGCTGGTCCTCACAGGCGAAACAATGGTGAGGAAGATACAACCCGGTTTTGTTATTCATTGATAGCTGCTCTTCCCTCAAACGGTCATTGATACAACGGCCAGTGTAACCCACCTATGCTTTAAAGCACGTGAGCGGTATAGAGTATGCAACCCCCATATCGCAATGTCCAAACTGTGTAGCATGCTTCCTTAGGCGTGCTGTGGCATTTTTTTATTTTCTGAGGGTCCTGCTGCACAAACTAGCCAAATTACGAGGAGCAGCGAACACTACCGGCACTCATGCCTTTTGGCCACATTGTTCATGTTAAGTGCCACTATGGGGACATATGGCAGGACCACCGGGTTTTGGCGCTTAGGGGTTTCACATTTACGGCTAGAAGCCTTTTTATGCAAGAAAAGATAGAAATTCTGTGAGCACGACATCTGTTACGTTGTGCGGAAGTGAGTTTATAGTCATGTCTATAGTCGTGTGAGTTTATAGCCATGTTCGTGGTTTCAAAAAGCTAGTTGTGAGCCTGTATCCGCCCTGTCCCTTCCTCATTGTCTTTTCTATTACGCGCACTTATTTACAACATTTTTAACTATGCACCAACTAGCGCAACAACAACCTGTAATAATGTTTTTTTGTTTTAGGGGGGATTGATGCACTGAGCGTTTAGTGAGAAATCACGTGCGCCGGCCATGTCCATCCATTGGTCATGGTCTTCCTTGTATCGATGTTATGATCAAATTGTTGGCGCTTGGAGTCGTCTCTTCATTTCTCACTGAAGTAGAAGCTCAGGAAAGAATCTTACCACCATCATCATCATCATTATCATCAGCGTATATACGCCCACTGCAGGACAAAGGCCTCTCCCATTATTCTCAAATTACCTCGTTCCTGTGCCAACTGTGACCAATTTACCCCGCAAACTTCTTAATCTCTTCTGCCCATCTGACGTTCTGCCACCCCCTGCAACGCTTGCCTTCTCTAGGGATCCAGTCTGTTACCCGTAATGACCAGCGGTTGTCTTGCCTTCGCCTTACATGCCCTGCCCACGTCCATTTCTTCTTCTTAATCTCTACTAATATGTCCTTAACAGGTGTTTGTTCCCTGAACCACTCCGCTCCCTTATTGTCCCTTAATGTTACACCTATCATTTTACGATCCATTGCCGGCTGAGTCGTTCTCAATTTAAGTTGAACCCTCTTAGTGAACCTCCAAGTTTCTGCGCCGTAGGTGAGTACCGGTAAGATGAAGCTCTCATACACTTTCTTCTTCAGCGACAATGGTAGGCTGCTATTCATTATCTGAAAATGTCTTCTATATGCACCCCAACCCCATTCTGATCCTTCTAATTATCTCTGCCTCATGGTTGGGATCTGGGGTCACAACTTGGCCTAAGTAGATATATTCACTTACCACTTCCACTGCCTCGCCACCTATCTCAAACCGCTGTGCTGTCCCGAGGTTATTGACCATTACTTTAGTTTTCTGCATATTAATTTTCACGCCCACGGTTCTACTCTGTTCGTCCAGTAGGGAAAGCACGCTTTGCAATTCGTCCCCCGAGTTACGTAGCAAGGCAATGACATCAGCAAATCTGAGGTTACTGAGGTATTCTCTATTAACCCTTACTCCCACCTGATCTCAATGCAACGTTCTGAATACTTCTTGTAAACATGCTGTGAATAACATTGGAGAGATTGTGGAGACAGCCTTCCTTATAGGTATTTTACTGCTCTCCTTATGGAGGATGATGGAAGTAGTGGACCCATTGTAGATATCCTCTACTACTCTTACATAATGCTCATCTACCCCCTGGTTCCGCAATGCCTGAATGACTGCTAGGGTTTCGACCGAGTGAAATGCTTTCTCATAATCAATGAAAGCTGCATATAGGAGTTCAGTATACTCAGCGCACTTCTGTATCACCTGATTGATCGTCTGAATATGGTCCATGGTTGAATAACCTTTACGGAACCCTGCTTGTTCTTTAGGTTGACTGAAATCTGAGGTTGCAGGAAAGAATGCCATAACCCCTAATATCTCGGTCCTTCTAGATGGGTTCTTTGTCCGACTACTGCCAGAAACTTGCGCCCCAGTGTGGCTATCGCGTCGATACGCTTAAAAGCCCTCATTTGTTTAGCTATAGAAACTCGTGCCCCGCATGCTCATCTTGATATAATGAATGAACATCCTGATCAGGCTGTGTGAAAAAACAGTTATGCGAGGTCGGGTAGCCGAGTGGATCCATTCGTTAAGTTTGATTTTAAGTAGGCTGCCCAAGAACGCCAAAAACATCACGTGGCAAAAGGCTTGGTGCATTCTTCAAACAAAACACGCTATTGCGCTGGGGAGTAACAGAGAACACTTTCTGTCCCAACCGTGGTAAATCAAAATCCACCGAGCACACTTCCTCAAGCTGCACTGTAGCGCGTTGCTTTCGGTGCATCACAACCGTGCCGTTGCACGTTAGATCTTACAAAGTATCAACTGAAAGTAGAGTGTCCTGGCACTCCATTAGGTAAACTATTCGCACAAAGTGGTCATCATATACGGTGCAGTAATCGCTGCAGGGCGCTTGCACATAATCGCAGGCTGCGTATGGAGTGGCCCTTTCTTTCCTTTTTCAGACAACACCTCGTGACCTTTCTCGAAGGCGAGTTGGCCCTGTTGGGTGAGGAAGAGTTTCTGCAACATTGGTCTAGGCAGTTTATTGAGGTGTCGAACAAAAGGGTTACAATTCATGTGAGCTTTGCAGAACTGTGCCCTTAGGGATTTTCATTCTTACAACTGATTTTCAAATATTAAATGGGTGTTGCTGCACTACAGTACTTGTAATATTAAAACCAGCATTTTTCTGTATATTGCTACATTCTTGAAGCGAATGTTTTCGTACTCTTCTTTACCTCGCTTGTTAATATGATGGTTGTAAGCAACTCTCGATTTTTTTTACGTTAATCGTTTATCTGCCACCTGCTTATCTGTTTGTGTTTCAGTGAGCGGCTGTAACTGGCCGTCTTCGGGCTCTGTTAGTTTTGAAGCAACAGCGCTGGTCTTTCTTATTAACTTTGCTTGTTAGGTTGGAATATTGATACCAAGATTTTTTATAATAAATTTATCATTTTAAGAGAGAAAGAGAGATGGACATACAGGCGAAAACTGAAGAAACAGGCGAAAATCGTCTTTAAAATACCGAGCGCAAATGAGCACGCACCTCGCGACGACATTCCGGTGTCGTCCAGGGTCACGCATGGGCTTGCGGAATATAAAATGTTTCAAAAACAAAACAAAAAAGAAAAGAGCGCAGCTGCGCGCCCGCTTTGCGGCGACAATCACGCAATTAAAAGAAGGTCAGAAACTTCCGAGAGCAAGTGAGACTGTGCCTCGCGGAGAGCACCCAACAATACCGGCGCGCAGTTCCTTTAGCAAAAAAGAAAGAAATACCATGCGGATATTTGTAAAGCCATTACTTTGCAATTCACGCGTGGAGACGGCCCCCGGAAAGATGACCAAGATGCGAAGGTCTATCGAGGCGAGGACGCACACCGAGAGGACTAACCCTACATAGCTGAGCCGTCTGAAGACGACGACGGAAGGAATGACGGCTATTTCCAGTGAATAAATTACTTTACATACTTCGATCGTCTCTGCATTTAAGTGCCGCCCGAAATGGCTATGTATTGCTGGGGTCCCAGCGCTCTATATCACCTGCGGTCCGCTGCCGGTGTCACGATGATCTTGGTCGATTTCGAGCTCTGCTGTTTCCCAAGCTTTTCACCACCCGCACAAGCTGCGCCGATAATTTCCCTGCGTCACTCAGCTATTTGAGTGCAAATTATTCCACGTCGCGGATTCTAAAAACATGTTTTTGTGCTTTCCTTTCGCAGCTCGCAGATTTTGATTGTTCAACTACAGATATGGCAAAGGCGTCCCTTTGCATCCGCGCTTCATGTAATCACAGGGACTGCGTAGACCACTGGTGTTTTATGTGTGTAATCGTACGTAGAATTGATAAAGTACGGTGTACCTACTGTGCAATTAAACCGGGAATCTGAAGAAGAATAACCTTTTGCCATAAACTCGCAAAGTATATTCGGAGAACAAACACCCGAGTTTCGATTGCCGATTTCCGCCAATTGTTCTGTAAGAACGAAAAGACGTGTTAAGATTTACTCATAACCGAGTTTTGATTTCACGCTTGGACAACCACATTTTGTTCTATGCTGCGAGCTGACGTCATTTCGTGACGTTCTTTCGCATTATTCGTTCAGTTATAACAGCCAATCACACCGCTGTGACCTTATTTAAAGGGGACGGTAGATTTCAGCCATGCCCAAGGTAAAAATATCGCAGCAACCCTAGCGTTTAAACAAAGCTCCACTATTTACCTTACGCTTGATGAGAAACTTCCAAGGCGATCTCTTTGGAAGATTTTATTTTAAGCGACCCTATTCAGCAAAAAAAAAAAGTATAATGCAAAGCACACCACATACCTTGCAAAGGGAACCGCTGGTTGCTTTATTGCTTAGGCGCTTTTTACAATACAGATTGTTCCGAATATGAGAATCACGTGTTACGTGTTTACCCGTGGAGAAGGTGGTGGATTATTCAATTCACACAATTGATTCTACTACGCATTCAGGGTGCAAGACACAAATTCAGGAATGACGTTTTTTCGGACCACCAAACTAGCGACATATCTGATGACCATGGCTGCGGCAGCGATTGCACAGACCGATGGTAAGTATTCTTTTCAAGGTTCAGGGGAACACTGTTCATCAAATGGCCAAAAATTAAGCATACTTCAAAGTGGTAAGATAGCTCAACTAGGGAGGACACTTTATTAGACGGAAATTGGTGCACCCCATGATACGCATCCGGACTTGTATACGTGTAAAACCGGATGTAGATTTCGCTTTAAAATTGTCGTATTCAGTATTTTAACTTGACACCTGCAAAATATTCGTCGCCAGTGAAGCACTCGGCCACCACTAAAGCCACTGGAACACGGTGCCTGCAAGAGAGCGGAAAAACGCTCTTTTGTTTTCTTAGTGCAACGAAGCACTGCGGACAGTGTAGTTACAACCAGAAAAGTGCCACACTGCATGATTTGCTCGCCGAGCATAAACCACTCCAGAATCCGCTTTGTTTTTTAGGGGTTTCCTGGAAGTGGCCATTGATTGCGTTTATTGTTCAAATTGAATGCACTACGGCCAAAAGGCGCGGAATAGCCCCAGACGTAACTGAGACGGCCAGAGAATGTTCACAACCAAAAAGCGGGAAGGGGAGACTAAAGGACATCATTCTGGACTAGTTTGTACGTTATCTTATTGGGTGGGTTTGCCGGATATCTCTGTGTCAAAATGTTTGTGATCACAGATTCGAAGTAATGATTGCTCTAGGTGACTACGTTATGAGATCATTTCGGAACAAACAAGGCTGAAACAAGTGGTATAAGGTCCCTTGACGAAAAATCTTTATATTATGCGTATATGCTAAATAGGCTTACGGACGTTCTTATAAACTCATCAAATCGACAAGTAGGCTCGTCAAGCGCGAAGACAGAAGATAAGAAAACTAACACTAATAATTGTTTGATAATACTGAATTGCTATTGTAATGTGTCGCAGAAAGCCTATGCAGAAGTTTCAACGGAGAGTTAGGAGCAGATACGTCAGTACAATAATTAAAAGCATCCCTTCCTCTTTGAACGATGGACGGTTGAGCAGTGGTCAGGTGTCCACAAAAATTGAGTGGTCATTGTAAACTATGCTCGCCCGCATGATTTCCGACAGTTTGGAACTTTCGCCGAGAAATCATTCTCTGTAAATAGTGGCGTTCGTGGTAACAAAACTAACTTCTCGTCGGTTTTGCAATAGCGTTGTATTTAAATGATTTCAATGCACAAAGAGTGAAAAAAATGAAATGAAGCTGAATAAACAATTTTACATGTAACATTCGCAAATTCTGCGAACAAAATCTTCGGAGATATAAAGAAACGGGGTCAACTATATAACAGCAATATCAACTTAAATGGGTTTACTGTTAATAAAATATTTTTCAAAGGTTATTTAAATAAATAGACACGAACGATTCTAGGTAATGCAGGCGGTATCTGATTCCATTGTCCCATATGTAACAATTGCAAAAAAAAAGAGGTCAGTGTATTAATACCGAAAATTTTCTTTATGATTCTAGTCAATACCGGCTGGTGCATATGACGTGGCTGAGTGATGTTGGGTGTTCATGTGAAGATTTAAGTGATACATTTTATCAAATGGTGATAATCGTGTTAATGTTCGGCCTAAGGCACCATCAGGAAGTTTGAATGTGCATTTCATGCTGGAAACACTAAACATCGGAGCGGTGTTTAAATAAAGCGCGGACTAGCGTGGTGCGAAGGTTGAAACGTTTTAATAAGGTTATCATAGGCATGGCCTCACATTGGGAATGCCTAGGGGACTTTAGCTCTGACATTTGTTCTACAGAAGAGTAATTGTAGATCTAAAGTCACCATTAAAAAATACTTTCCAAGTATCGAAACTAGCAGTTGCGACCGGTAACAATATAATTTATAGAGAGTTGAAAAAATGGTGGCCATGTGAATACCTGGATATTTTCATGACGTAACGTGTTCTATTGTACTTTGCAGGATGAAATAACCACAAGTATGAGGGAATACGCTTTCTGTACAAATACATTTGTTTTATATTTTTTGTTTTATAAAACAACTTTTATACGACTCCCGAGCACGTCGAAGTACTATTGAAGTAATCCATATTTTGTGAAGCGTTAGAATTAGCAGTGAATGCACAATGACGCAACATTGTGCGTAAAAACTATCTCTTAAAATAAATATACTGGGTAAACTATAATGAAAATCCGTAGACGCAATGAAGAAAGACAGGATTCCTCTGGTACAGATAGCAGTAATTAACAATGTGCTGCTTGTAACCTCCGTACCGCGCACAACATGAAAGGATTTATGAAAAAAAAAATATACAGGACAGACAATATTGGGTGGACATTTGTTATGCCTAATAACCCCATTCATACTAACCGGTTAATAATGACGAGAGATCTTCACCAAAGCGAGAAACAATACTATCCTTGTAGTCTCCTTTGCGTAATACGGTAATAATGTGTAAAAACAATTTGCTTTATCATCTCGTGGAGGTGTTTTCCAGTAGAGATGCTGAATAATGGCGAAATATTGCGTTGATTCCAGAAAGTTAAACTGCGTAAAATAACTTATATGATAACAAGTTTCGCTTGAAGCGATAGCTAGCGATATCGGCCTCTTTTTAGGGAGCAGCGCACAAGTTTCAAAGTCTTCTACAGGCTACACGATAGCCAGATATATACCATATATAAAATACATCACATGGTATTACTGCTGAGTACGTTTCTTTATTAATAAAAAATAAAAAAAATAATAAGATTAATAATAATAAATAAGTAAAATAGTTAATAAATTAATAAAAAAAAACAGCTAACGGCGACAATTCCTTGGGTTTCAGAGGAAGCGCCAAACGCCTTCGAAGTAGATAAGCACCGCATCAATCGACAGACAAATACAATCGTCGAATTAGGGCACCACAATACAAACATAGGCGAAGGGTATTCTTAAAATACTGAAGTAGCGTTCTGAATTTTGAGGGTGAATTTGGTAATACCCCCTGTACTTTTTTAAATTTTCACCGTCACTAATAAATACAAAGGGTAGCTTTTTTAATTACTTCAGCCCCAAGAAGAATGGTTTTTGGTGGAACACAGTAAAGTTTGCTTCCTTGGTGAAGGCGGTTGGTTTCGTCGTGAAGGATGGTGAAGGAACCGATGACGAAAACTGAGTCACAATTAGAAGGCCCCGCAGAAAAGAAAACTGTACTACACGAATTACACAAAATACGCGAATTACACGAATTACACGAAAACTGAATTAGAAACAAAAATTGAAAGACACCGTCAAAAAGATAGCTCCGAAAGAACTTTAAAAAGAACACGTAATATTGGCTAAAGCCGCCGTCATAGCAGAAGGGTTGCTGTTAATCCAGGAGGAATTCCTAGCTACTAGACGAGTGCGAACTTGAGTAGCAACAGAGGCAGCATCGGCTTTCATTTGTTTTTGCGCACATTCGTGGTTTCCTTCCGGCTGAAGCTTCTGCTATTCCCGTTCTTTTTCCTCCATGCGAACGACATGCGTCCGTTCAAGAAGAAGCTAAAACTCGATGACCTGCAGCCTTATTTCGGCAGACAAACATGTGGCGACCTTTTCCCCCTCCCTGTCGCACGTATCTTACGGTCTCAGTAACTAGCCAACCCAGACCCAAATGGCTTACTGTGAGGACTTTGGGCTTAAGCAGACGGGTGTGTGACTCGCCATGAAAATTGACGCCATGGTCTTGAACAGATAGTTCAATACTGAATATATTGGGGACGGAACGCACACACAAGCGAAATAAAAAAAAATATAAACAGGTCCGACCCACTAGAGTTCGGGAGAGAAGCTGGGAAAAAAAAAGCAGCCGCGTCTGCGGATTGCCTCGAAAGCGCGTCATCCCTATTTCATATTTGCCGCGCTTTCGAGGCGCTTTTTCAAAGTAAGTGTTACGAGTTGTGCCGCGCCTCCGCCAGATGGCGCCACGGGTCCCGCGACCGAGAGAAGACGCAGTGAAACATCCCCCTCGCGAGGGGCACGATCAAATGCAGAGCATTTCCGGGGGCGCACGACGTTAAGTAGTTTGCGTTACGTTAATGATGTTGGACTTGTGGCAACTGCTGACGAGAGAGCGCTCGTCAGCAGTAATTTGAATGAGTCAACGATATAAGGCGCGTTCCTAGCGTCCCATTCTGTGTCGGCTTTGTGGTGCAGTGGGTAGAGCACCATGTACATTACGTTCCGCCCGCAGGGTCGAGGGATTGAAACCGGGCGGCGGATAGTATTTTTTTTATATATAGTAGGGAGGGGTGCGGTGAGCACTACAGACGTCAACGCGGGTGACATCGTGAGTTACTGAAATGCTCTGCATTTAAAACTGAATTACCATTAGAAGGCGCCACAGTTGGCAAAGGGGGGTATCGGGGCGCGATCCCTGATGCGGGCCCAGAGGCCAAAAAAGGTTTCGAACCGGCGCGTGGTTGGCGAGGAATTCGTGGGGCTCTGGTGCACAGTTACCGCCACGGGAGCAAGTCTTGATAGCACCCCTCTGTGCCACAGCTCCGAACAAACTCGTTGAAGCATGCGCGAGCAGGGCGCAAGAAATGCTGCCTCCCCACAGCAGCGCACTTGCCAATAAGGGTTTTGACCTCCGCTACCCCTCTGGCCGTCCCCGAAGGTCAGGCGGACAGGAAAGCCTTCCCCGACGCAGCGTAAAAGCCGCCTGCGAGACCCATACAAATTGTTGCGACTCGCTGGCGTCGGCGGTGGCCGCTCCAACATTCCGCCACCGGATGGGGAGATACAACAAGGCCACGAGAAGGAAGGGGGGTCATCGTGAAGACGGGGTTCATCGGCACTGTCATCTTTACAGCTCTCCTATCAAGAGCCTGTGTCAGGACTGCTTGGACTACTACAGGCACCAAAACAGTGATTGCCGCACCGATAACCCAAACAAACAAACAAATGACACCGTGAGGAATATCCATTGAGGACCGCATGCATTTGCGGTCAAGAAAATTTTGTGCATGCGCGCAAAGCACAAAGTGAACTGCTACACAAAGTAAAAGAACAAATAAGGCATAACACGCCCGGGGAACATCATGCGAGGCAGCAAAATACCGCGTGCTGAATACAACCCCAAAGGCAAAGGCACAATAAAAGTGATACTCGCTCGCGAGCCCGAAGGGGAGCGAAGAAGGAAAACGGCAGCGACAAGAACAATGTAATTATGTAACAAAACGCAAGATGAACGCTATCGCCCCCGCAAGCGTATGGGAAAAAAACAGAGCAGCGGAAAAACAACCGTTCATCAGAGTTCAGTCAGTGCACCACAGTTTTTCTTTCCACCTGTAGCACTCGAATAAATCGAGTGCGGCCTCGAGATAAGAGTCCACCTGGTTGTTGCACCAATCGCGACGTTCGGCGTTCGCCGCGGCGTCAGGTGATCCGCATCTGCAGCCCGTGCGGGAAGTCCAGAATGCCAGAGCCACACGCATGACCAGGAGCCGAAATAAGACGCTTCCCAATTGATGTACGTGTTTGACACCGTCCCCTCCAGCGTATGCTAAGTTCTTTTCCGCTGCCCTTTTGTCGACCCTCGTTCTCATGTGGAACCCACTGCATATCGTTGCCGCGGTGCCTGCTGTCTTTTTGCAACCGTAAATATCCAAGGGAGCTACTGCCACCGGAAGCCCGTTTGAGAAGGCTCGGGCATGATTCGGCAAGGATTTCAGAGCAATGCGGTGGTCAACCACGTTCGACACTGCTGAGCTTCGTCTAGGCCTAGGAGGACCAAGAAGTCACCCGGTGCACGACGCAAGCCTCTCTTTCTCCTGTACAATGGCTTGTCAAGCAAGGGAACGCAGGCGGGTGTGCCCGGGCGCGAGAACAAGTTTGAGCGGACGGAAGCTGAATGGCGTGCAAGTCTAGGTCTCTCGACGTGGCCCCACCGTCCTGTCCCTGTACTCTGCCGTCAGCCACCGTGCCTGCAGGCGTTTTACCACCGCAGCCGTTCGCGTTAGCGTCTGCCCAAGCAAACTCTTTGGGCAGGGCCGGTCGGGATATGGAAGAGATTTTGAATCACCCAAGTGGACGTTGGCGGTCTGACCGACCACATCTATTCCAACCGCCGTGGATCTCAGAGGAGACGCCTCGGTATTGCCCGGCTCTTTTGCTTTCAACGCACAATCCCTGAACAAGCCCGCCACCACTTTCCCGGTGTGTGCCATCGCAGCGAGCGTGCCTGCCTGACCCGTGGCCTGAAGTGTCGACTCCGCTACCCTTGGCTGTGCAGCCTAAGTGCCTCCGACAATAGCCCTATGCGGAGGAAGAACAGCGGGGCTAGAGATCGCGCTCACGGGAAGCCAGTGAGAGAAATTTCGCCAGCCTGATCAGCTGATCAGAGGTGAAGATCCGTTTCAACACCGCAATTTCGTTCACTGCGTCGAAACTCAGCTTGAAGGGCTTAGCGGAGACCCTCGGCCCCACTAGCCGGCCGTCCACCTTGTATGGTCGTCTTTTTTGAGATTTCGGAAACCGCCGCAGTGACCAGACGTGGCTTTTCACATGCCTCGGAATCGGCTACGTCAACCTACCGTTCCCTCTGTGGGGGTGGACTGGCTTCGCGAGCGAGATAGTGTTAACGGCGGCAGTCAGCGGACGAATGTGTTGTCCGACCACAACTGCAGCATGGCCGCACAACGTACTCGTTTTCCGGACGCCCTAGGAATTCCACTTCTGCCAACCTCACAAGCCGCTCCAGCTCTCGCGTTTTTGCGCGTTCGGCTTCAAGTTCTTTATCTCTAGCCATGGTGGGCTCTGGCAGTGAAAATGTTCCTCCAAAAAAGAAAAGGTGTAGAGACGGACCACTCACCGTCGATGATTCGGCTGTCCCGTTGAACCACGCACGTCAGTCCCACTGATCTCCCGCGAGGATTGGAAGGTCCTGAAGTGTAGTCTTCCCGGCAGGAAACTAATCGATTCGTTATCTTGTAGGCGGCTCCCAGCCGCCCTGCTTCGTCTATGTCCTTGCGTGTTGCCGACTTCTCTCCTCTTCTACTCTCGAAATCGCCTCTCCTACCGCACTGAGTCACCACTTAATTAACTGAACCACAGGTAACGTCCACGACGCTGTCGGGCTGCGCCGGTAAAGTTTGGTTTGTTGGTGAAGTTGGTTGGTGTCGTCGTGGGGGGTTGTGAAGCACACAATGACGAGACGAGGTGAGTAGATGATAGAGAACTCTATTTACACTTATTTACAGGAGACGACGAAACATAGCACAAGACAAATCGAAAATTAATTACTTTTAGACATCGCCCCCGCGCGCAAAGGGGGGTATCGCGGCGCGATCCATGATGGGGCCCCGGAGGCCAAAAAAGGTGCCAAACCGCCGCGCGGTTGACGAGGAATTAGTGGGGCTCTGGCGCCCAGAAACCACCACGGGAGCAAGGCTTGACGCGACTGCTCTGGGCAGCACCTCCGAACAAACTCTTAGAAGCATGCACGAGCAGGGCGCAAACAATGCCGCCTCCCCACAGCAGCGCACATGCCAATAAGGGTTTTGACCTCCGCTCCCCCCCGGGCCGTCAACGAAGGTCAGGCAGACAGGAAAGCCTTCCCCGACGCCGCGTAAAAGCCGCCGGCGAGGCCCATACAAAGGATTGCGACTCGCTGGCGTCGGCGGAGGCCGCCCCAAACTTCCGCCACCGGATGGGGAGACACGACAAGGCCACGAAAAGGAAGGGGGTCATCCTCATGACGGGGTTCATGGGCGCTGTCATCATTACAAACACCCTTACAAACTCCGTAAGGATCGCGAAAAAGGATGTGTACTCTCAAAAGTTCACACCAAAGTTTCTTCCTGTTATGTACAAATTAGGTCAATATTTTGCGTATATGCAGGCGAGGACCCCTCCGAATCGCAGTACATTTGAACAGAAGGCTTGTTTCGATGAAGTGCGCCCTTTCTGCTGTCGGCCTAAGGCGTCGACAGATTTGGAGACCGAAGGCACAAGTCGACTCGGGTTAACCTTGCAATAACATTCTTTTCAAGGTTCAATAATAATCTGCAGTACTGAGAAAGGCCTAAAAATATCCTATTTTTTTAAACATTATCTAAATATTCAAAATTGCCGGTATAGTTGTCCATACAATTGAAGCATGGTACAGCCATAAAAACAATTACGTTAGGTACGATGATGTGTTATAAATTTTCAGATACCTATATTATACTGACGTCCTTCACAGCGACAAATAATGCATTACTCACACCCCCTATGATGGTGCTTCGGTCGTGCAGACGTCCTCCCTAGAACTTAACTGAGGAATAAAGCGTGTTCTGGAACGCCGAATTTATCACTGTATTTCGACGATGTGCGAAATTGTTCTTCTGCACTGCGTGCTAATCACTTTGTCGATGTGCATTTTTCAGACCCACTAGAGTGCGTCTTTCCGTTTGGAAGCTGGGAGCAACTGGTTACCCAAAATTTGCAGCTTCTTCCAGATCCGCTACAAGTTTATGTGGATTCCGATAACATTCAACGTATGATTGATTATTTTGTATACTTTGCTCCGCATAACATAACACTTTCTGGACTCAAAAGCTTCTACATCGAAGGTATGCCACAGGCGTTCTGCAGGTTCGGGATTCCCTACATGGATGTTAAACTGCTTTCTCGATATTCCCTCAAAATGGAGCTTCCTTTTGAATACTGCGATGCATTTTCCATCGGCACTGTAACTACAGAGGTTAAGGCTGCCAAACTGCGGGTCCGTTTTCCAATTGGAGAAAACGACAACGGAACGAGAATTCGCGACTTTGAATTTGATCCCCTGTGGTTGCAGGCCGTAAGCGTGAGTGTCAGCGGTGCTGGTGATTTGATAGATAGGTTGGTGCGCTTTCTGGGTATGCTGTTTGCATCTTATGTCGAGGCCTTTTGGATTAGCCAGCTGACTTCAGTGTTAAAATTTTATTTCCTGAGACCCTATCAGTGAGCGCAGCCAACGGTATTTTGGCCGCCTGAACGAAATTGCTCGGCGTGTGAATAGGTCCGAAAATAAACGAACGATTTCTTTCTGAAACCGAAAAATTGTTTTTGCATCAATACTATGTGGCGTCGCTGTTCTGAAGTATTGCGTACAAGTTTGGTTTCATTTTATATCAAACTGTTTGAGCCCTTAAACTTTTAATACCCCATGATATGTTTGCACAGGTGTTAATGCAATACCATTCCACATGCACTGCCCTTGAGCATAGTACAGTCCCATGCAGTTGGGCCCAATTATTCGCCCGACTTTTGAGCAGTTCCTGCATTTGCCAAATGATCCGGACGTTGTTAACCTCGACTGCCCTCTGGAGGGTGCTTTTAAATTTTTTGCAGGTTTGAAACTTGTAGCCTGCAATTATTTTTGTCTAATTTCGCTGCACTACGGGAACTTCATTTTGTAAGTTAGAACAATTCCGGCCAAGCGCCGGCTCATTGACCCATGGCTATGTCCTCGCCGACCTGCGGAAGTGTTTTAAAGACACAACTGCACTAGCGGTGTACTGACGTCTCTACCAAAGTATTTCTTTATGTATGAAAGCACAAGATTTCGGCTCACGTGAAAGATCCCCAGGTGGTCAAAATTATTCCGGAGCCCTCCACTAGGGCGACGGCGTGTTAAGCCCTACAATCAATATTTAAATCAATCCATTATTCAATCAAAACTGTCGGCGCCTATATTGGGGTGAGCAGAAGGGTCACTGAACTGGCACGGATGTCGCAGTGCTTTTGTGTATTTTGGGGAGGGGTTTACAGGGATTGTGACAGCCATTGTTGGGTGGGTTTACATGGGAGATAACGATAGCTAAGCTGGCTTTCTAGTGACCATATTAAACCGCAGCCTTTATTTTGGCTTTACGCATAAGCTGTTGACAAAATTAGAGCAGCAAGTTATCGTTTGCATCTCTTTGGAGGATGAAGAGGGCCGTTGCAACGGGAAATGAACTAGTTCTGGGATGAATGCACACGTACTGCTTACATTTCAACAAACGTTTACTCGGTGTCACTAGGAAGGAAGCCGCCGGTGAAGTACTAATTTACGCCATGTTGCGTGCGTGGCTAGAGATTGCGCCTGAAGACGGCTACTAATGTCTGCGATATCGGGCCGAAATGATCGGGTCACCTTTGTACCATGGGAGTCCAAGAGGCCCTGAGTTCCTATTTGGATGCCAAGGGACCCCTCAACGGCGCCCTCTTTTCCTCCGGGTAGCAAAATGGCCCGCGGGAGCGTTTTGTTTCTGTTTTGATTGTTTTTTTTTATTTTAGTGAATAGTCCTGAATATACAGGGTGTTTCAGCAAACACGCTCAAAAATTCATAAAAACAGGCATTCCGAGAAAAACAGAAAGCCTCTTCAGAAGGAGACTGCTAGCTGCGGCGGACGCCAGGTAGTATCAAGGGCGTGCACATTAGTTAGGTGGGTGATTAAACTCTACTAATGCACTTGTTAATTAGCAGAGTTTGCTTGTTATTCTCAATGGTGATTTTGTAGCACTGGAGAAGACGATTTCATATCAGTTTTAAAACAACAAAAAAGTCCGTGTTTAAAGCCCTGTAGCGCGAGGAAACGTGCCGTTGTTTTTCTCTCAAAAACAAAACTCAGCGCTAGAGGGGCGCTGGAAGTCTTCAGTGAACGCAGAGTCTGCTAGTGTCGTGTTTAAACGAATGTGGCGGCCAATTCGAAATCTAAGTGCAATTTTGCCTAGCTAGGGAACCCTGATGCGAGACATATGCAGCAGTGCATCCAGCGGTATCATTTGCTTATTCACTGGGCTTAAGGCAGAGGCTAGTCATCGCCAACCATTTAGCTGGCGATTTTGAAATGCTGTTAGGCGCCAACCTGACGCTCCTCCAGTGCACTTACCTGCGGAAGCAGCCTATCATTTCCATTTACAATACACTAGCTTTTTTCAAAGAAATAAAGCACGCTTTTCTGACAGTGCAGAGCTTGTTTTGCGGTGCTGGTATTGTAGGACACAACACTCGAGTTATTTTTACGTGTAATCGGCCTGACAGCTAAAATCACAGCTGACAACATTTTTGTAATTGTAACGGGATGTTGGTTTGCACCGACTCCCACTCCGTTTGTTGTAGGAAGCGCTGGCATAGGATTAGGAAATCTTGACTTCATACAATGTTTAGCTGTTTTGAGTCATGTTCAAATATCAATGAAAAAAAAATGATTTATTTGAATGTTTCATTTGGTTGAAGGCCTAATTGGGCACTCCATAAAAGTAATGTTTTGGGCGACTCCACATAATTTTTCTATGATGTGTTGAAATTGTTTTCCGTTCATTGCAATTCACAGACGAAGGCGCTCTTTCATGGAGTTCATAGTGGATAAAAGCATCTCTCTGCGAATGTTGCAGAGGGAGCTGGACACGCGTTGCTTCATATCCACGAGGTCGGTGGGATCAGTCTTGAAAACATCATTTTTAAGATATCCCCAGAGGAAGAAGTCCAAGGGGGACAAATCGGGCGACCTAGGCGGCCATGGTGGGCTTCCACCACGTTCAATCCACTGGTTTGGAAAGGACTCGTCGATAATTTACAAGCCAGTGAGAAAACATGCGGCGGGGCTCCGTCATGCTGGAACCACATGTTTTTTAGCCCATCCGGTGGCAACTCCCTGGCAAACTCGGAGACGACGCCGTGTAAGATGCGCTCTGTGTGATCCTTTCCGGTAAGGTTTCTGTCGATGAAGGATCAACAATACGGCCGTTATAAATGCCACACCTTACTTTTGCTCACCATCTTACCTGGTGCTTATGCTCACAGAGCCAGTGGGGGCTCTGATCAGACCAATAATGTCCTTTGTGCAAATGGACATTCAAATTTCTTCAAAAGTCGTCCTCGTCAGTCCAAATCACTCTGTTGATAAATTCCGGATATTCGTCGCATTGAATAAGGCACCAGTTGCGAAAATCAAGCCGTTTTTGAAAGTCGGTTGGTCTCAGCGCTTGGAGAAGACACACATGATATGGGTGGTAGGTATGTATCGAAAGTGACCTCTAAACTGAAGCTTGGCTCGCTCCATATGCGCTGGCAATTTTCATGACGCTTGCTTTCTGCCTGACAGCGACGTATGGCAGCAGATCTATGTCAAAAACATCGGTTGCACTGGCTGGCCGCTTCCTTTTATGAGCATGGACTGATCTAGTGGTCCTAAACGCATTAAATATCGATAGGAATGTAGCGCGAGCTGGCATACGACGGCCAGGACGTTGGGCAGCATACAGCGTCGATGCCAGCTGCGCGCCCTTTTGTGCGCTCACAAAAGCCAGTACAATGACCACTTTCTCGTCAGGGGAGTACTGGAGTTGAGCTGGCGCGGCAATTTACACAATAATAACGCTGAAGGCAAGGATTTGACGGACAACTGTCTGGTCGGGGAGGTACATTTGATAGATAAAGAGGGCAGCGACCAAGTAACGAAAAAGAAAAACTTAAAAGGCGTTTCGGATCACGCACGGGAGGCTTCTTCACAATCTAAACAAAGCTCCCGTGCGGGAGCCGAAACGTGTTTTAAATTTTGCTTTTTCGTTACTTGGTCGGTGCCATCTTTCTCTCCCAATAATAACGCTGCGGCGTTGGAAACTTGATCCTCAAATCGACGAGGTGACACCACTGGGACGGTCTTGGCAATGTAGTACGCACACAGCGTAAAGAAGCATTTTAAAGGAAAATCCGCAAGAACTAGTATACCAGCACACAACACCAGCCGCGAAAGCCATCCGCGCCAAGCAACCAAACCTTTTATTTGTCTGATGCGCTTTCTAACACGCAGCGATTATAAATGAACAGCAAATGAACCTAACGAAACAAAATGAACGGATGGTGACGTGTCACACATTAGATGTGTTGTAGCCACTCCAGATGTGGTCAAGACCATACAAAAAAGAAAAGCAAAACTGTCGCCAACGCCCACTAGGGCTCTCGAAATGGGCGACCGTGTAGTGGGCAATGGCGAGCCTTATTCTGGCGCCTACATACGAAAGAAAGGATAACGCTAGGCGTGGTATAAGGTGAGCGTCGATGATTTAAAATACACGAGGCGAAGGCGTTGATATCAGCTGATTCCCTAGCGCGGGGAATCACCAGAGCCTTCTTGAATTGGGCGACGTAGTCACGGCAACAAGTAATAAGCGGAGGTTGCGTATGCACGAGCCTTCTGGCGCACCATGTGCGCAGCGTTTCGGTTTCATTCGGGGAAAATACTTGATTTTTGCGGTCTGCAGGGCTCTACAGGGTGCTTTTTTCTTTGCTTTAAAAACTGATCGGCTGTCGTCGTCTCTGTGGCTACAAACTCGCCATTGGCAATAATCGCCAAACTTCACTAATTAAAAAGCAATTGGGCAATTGTAGTTAAATAACTATGTAATTCGCATGTTTCTCTCAACTGCTGACGTCCGCTGAAGCTGATAGCTCGTTCCTTAATAGAATTCCTTTTGTAGCTTGAAAATACTACCTTTAGGAATTATTGAAAGTGTTCCCTCAAACGCAATAAAGTTCATTGTCTGTCTGTCGGTTCACTGAAACATCCTGTATGTGTCCTCTCACCCTGTTTGTTCTGCCTCTCCTGCCTGACTGTTTTTCCAATCCGCACTCAAGCAGGTGTTCCGTTGTCTACCCTTAGGTGCGGCAACAATGCCTGCTGGTGTATTTTTCTTTAATTAGTATTTATCAATAAATGGATTCATTCATTTCAGCGTGATTACTTGGCGCTTGATTTTTCGGAGCAGTGCTGGAAATTATTTATGTTGGTTGTGCACCTCTCACACCCATGCAGCTCTTTCGAAACAGTTTAGCGAGTCGACTTTTATTGGGTCGGTGCTGCAGGTAATGAATATGAGGATATTGCTGGCTGTATATGATTTGCAATGCAATTTTTTTGGTAACTGCAGCATCCCCACTGGCGGAAAATCCGCAGGTCAGAACCAGTTAGTACACAGAGCTACTAGGCGGCCCGCACTACACAACTTCCCGTTTCCGTTAATATCTGCCATTTCAAGCTTCCCTTGCATAATAAAGAAAGCATAAGGTTTGCACTGAGGCTTGTTAAAGCAATTTGCTAAAGCGTACAGAGTCAATAATCTTTATGAAACTCACAGAAACCATGAGAAAAATTTCACAAATTTTGCTGAAAATGAATATTGCATATTTGCTTCCAATGTATCGGCTTCCAGTTATCTAGCCTAACAGCACGTTCTCCCGCACAATGAAGCGCTTTATTTGCAGGAAACCTACTATAAAGGCACATATTCGTATGGCACTTGTGGATACAAAAGCGCGTTACTTCCTGTGGTTGACATGTTCATCTTATATCCTCGTTTGACCCGGCTATTTTTTTTTGTTTTTTTCCTTTTATGCGACAGCCTTCTGACTGTTACAAATGGTGTTTTGTCGAAAAACTAATGCGTTTATTGAAACTATCTATGACGACAAAAAAGAAGCTCGCACCGATGTCAGCAGCCGCATAGACAAAGAAGACGAAGACGACTAGGCGAGGCTGCAAGATGGCTGCGTGTTCAACGGTTCTCTATAAAGAGTGAATATATTGACTTTTCTTAGATGACGGCCTCCTCCAATTCCTCTCTGGACATTTTCCACAGCATTTTTCATAGACCCCTTGGTCGACGGAAATGCTCTTATAAGATCTCTGGACACACAACGCGTGCAAGAATGTGGGCTTCCATTATGCAAAAACCGTTAGTTGAAACTCGCGAAAAAAGGAACGTATAGGCCTAGATAAGAAAATACACGCATCCACCGTAAAGGAGTGCAGTGGTATACCCTTATCTCACAAACCACGTAAGGGAATAGATTTTGATGATTACTAGATGCGTTTACTTAGTGCAGGAAAAAAATGTGACATGCGATTGTTCTTCTTTCGCGCTTTGGGAGTTTGATGGTTTGAGGATCGATTGGACGCGCTTTCAGCAAACTTGGACGCACTTCTAGCTTTCGCGCTTATCTTACATTCGTCTAGGAAGGAATGTTGACGTTTGCAGGTTACTAAATTGCATTCTCAGTTTCCTTAACCACGCACGTTTGCGTGCGTGTAACCGACTGTTTATAAGAGACGTTCACGTAGGCGGTGAGTAATTGCTTTTCACAACCTGCCTAACCGTGTACGTTTACACGAGAGTAACCTGCTGTTGATAAGACAACCAAGCGGACGAAGTACGGAGGAGCGCATTGCACCGAATACTTTTAGGAAGCTAAGCGAAATGGCTCGGCAGACCTCTCACTTACTGTTAAACGCTAATTAACATCGTTCGAGTACTCAACCGAGGATCGGGCGCGAATTAAATATTATACGCGGCCGCCTTGTTATATGCCGGTCAATATCTGGGCAAACACTCTGCACAGTTTCGAAGGCAGAAGTATTTTGCGGGGGCGTGATACTCCTCCGGCAAACCCAATATCAAAGTAAAAGTAGCCGCCTAACAAAAATCATTCCTTTTTTATTTATTTATCTAATTTGCCTAATTAGTTGTTGCAAGATATTATACCTATGCGGAGTGTGAACAGTGCACACACTGCCCATTGGCTAAGCTTTGTACAAGTATTTGACGAATTCGACGGGATGCCAAAGGGACACAGGGGGAATGTACCACTTGGAAAATTTCGGCGAGTGTTCTGACAGCGATTTAACCCCTCCCACCTCTCCCCTGGTTCTGCCCCTAAGTGTGCATTCAAATTTCTTTGGAAGGACAAACTGTGGCACACATTGCATACAAACATGTTTTCACACAGTAAAACGACTATTAGGAATACCCCAAAACTGCGAGTAAGAGCATTTGCATATCTGTGAAAACAAGTGCGCAGACACGTAGGTGGAGCTCTTTACGACGTTGACTTTTCCCCTTGATTGGCAGTACCACTTCCATCCTACACAAATGCTGGGAAAGTGAACACTTTGATCGATGTATTAAATGCGAGACTCAAATCGAATTGCTTCTTCGGTACCAAAAAAATTAAGGAGATACCCGCAATTAGCACAGAATAATTCTACGCACGAGCAGAGCGTTGCTCATTTCTGCACCTGTGTAGCGTAAAGATAGTATTCACTACCAAATAGGTGGTAAGTGCGCGCGTGCAAGCTTGTAACAACGTGCAACGCGGAGCCCGCGGAATGCGACCAATCCGGTGAGGTTGCTTGGACGGCGTTGTATTTCTCCCCAAAGCCCGACTGGCGGATTCAGCGTCCGTTTTGGTGCGCCATGTTCACTCCAGAATCTTTTACACAACATCCTTGTGCTCACCGCATGCTCGATGTCACCACAAGCTTCACGTGTGATCACCGCAAACTCCACCTCTCCGCAAGCTCCACGTCGCCGTGCCTCCGCCCAAGGGAGGAGCGAGGACGGCGGGAGCGTCGACAACGTAACCAATAAGCTTTCGCGGTGCATTTCCGCACGAAACGGTACGGATGATGTAACTGCTACAGCCCACATTCTTTTGTTATGGTATATAAATGCAATAAGATAAGAGCAAAGTTGTTCACATATGTACATTCGCTTACAACACCCTTGGCGTGAGGCACACTGTGACAAAACAAAAATTCATTTTCTTCGAACTTCATACAATTTCAGAAAATAAACATATGTCGTAAGAATAAACCTGTAAAAAAAACGCCTCACAAATCTGCCCAATGTAGACGTGTTAAGCGCCACAAATTACAGAAAAGATGGAGGAGGACGACAAGGACACGCGCTATTTTGAACTAGCATTTATTCGTAGTGAAGGGACGTGGGTTCAACTCCTAGCCTATTCGGCCCCATTTCCGATGAAGGCGAAAAGGGTAAACGCCTGTGTGTTACAGAGTGTGGCGCACGTTAATGATCTTCAGGTGGTCAAAAGTCATCTGGAGCCCTCAATATTTGTGATAAAGCGCTGCTCAATGCATACACCAAGCACAATCTGCGTGGGCTTGGCAGTTGCCATTATTACGCACCACAGAAAAGCCCGAACAGGCTCATGTAGAGAATCCGGTCCTAATGTTCAACAAAGGTAGAACTTTGGGGGTTTTTGTTTCACGTTGGCTCCCTTTCAAAACCACCGTTTCTTTCATGCATCATTCAGTAATCCTGAATTCTGGCAGTGGGGAATTATTAGCGGGCTCGCGGTTTCTGGCTGATGCAAGAACTGTAGCCAAGACGAGAGAAATACAAATTTTAATTGTGAACATAGAAGGCTTGTACGAACAGGATGAGGAGAGCCTGACTTTAATACTATATTCTTCCGCATCCTGTGTATATGAAACTCTGCAGCTTCTTACATTCAGTCTTGTGTGTTCGGAGGAAATTTGCTCCATTATTGCCCAAGCTCTAGCGACAGGAAACCACTAAAAGTACACGTATACTTTGCGTTTGTTTTGTCTGCAAACAATTTTGGAGTGTTTTTGATATTGAAGATAACCAGCTGTGTAACATGCAGATCAGTTCCACGCTACGTGGGCTGGAGATTACCCTTAATTATCTGTAGGAAAAGTGCCAAAAATGTTAATCGATATAAGAAGTGTTACGGACGAAGAAGTCATGTTAACTAAACATGTTCACTAAACTAAAAAGTCATGTTCACTAAACTAAAAAAGAATACCGTTTGTATAAATGTGTTTTTTGCATTTTTGAAATATACGCGTAAAAAGACCCAAGAGAAAAGTGAAGACACGACTGATATGTATCAAAACGGTTCTCTATCAGGCAATATACAACCCTAAGGGCACTAAATGCAACTATCCATTACGTGATTAGATCATTTTCAAGCGCACAATATTTAGAAAGGAGACGTAAAGGACAAAAACAAGCGCTTTATCTTTGCCTTTAACGTCCCCTGTCTAAATATTTGGCGCTTCATAGTTCTGTCGTGCATTACCCCCTATCTCGAAGACACTCGTTTTTTTTCGCAAGTTTAGTTTAGACAAATCCTCAACCGTGCCATGATGTTGGCTGAACTTATTCGGCGTCGAAATGTGGTTGATCGGGGACAAATTACGCTTTGGACGACGGTATGGCCCAGTATAACAACAACAGCCTCAAAAGTAATGTTTCCCGACTAGAGGAGCCGCTTCTCGTCCTCTGGGTGCGATTACTTGCTACTCCGAGCCTGCAATATCCATAGAAACCCCCAGCGGCGGCGTGGGTTGGCAGTGTGCAAATGTCGGCACTGCTTCAATTCCACCAGTACATTTGTAATTGTTGTTATCCCCCCGGCAGTGCTTTCTTTTCGACGCCTCACTAAACAATTGGAATGCGAACTTTGAAATCCAAACTACACAAGCAGTAAAACAATGTAACTCCGTCAGACCCCTGGTTATTGCTAAGTAAAAAAGGTATACCAAGCGCTATAAAATAACAGCGATAAGCCACCGTGGCGAGGTAGTGCGTAAACGTGAAAAAATAAAAGAGGCTTTTTATGAATAATATCGAGATTTTCTGGGACAGGCGCACAGTAACAAATAGGGTTTCGCCACTAATTTTCTTCTGCTGATGTCCAAATTAGCTGAGGAAATGAAAGTCAACCGGGAGCCCCAATTAGCCCTTCGGAAATTGAAGGCGCTATTGATGAGTTGACTCTGGGTAAATCGCCCTCAACCGACGGCCTAGGCGCTTGTTTATGTAAAGGTTTTAATGCCGAACTAGCAATGGCCCTATATGGAGTAGTGAAGAAAGCATACAAAATAAAGCAGCTGCTCATGTCATTCAAGAAACCTCAAGTTGTCTTGATCCCCAAATCAAAAGGCCACACTGTATTATCAGTAACAGCATATCGCCCTAGTAGTCTGAGAAACGTGGACTACAAACTTTTTATTAAGGTATGAGGAAACAGGTTTCAGAGGGTTATAAAATACATTGTAGCTCTATGTCGACTGTGTGGGGTGAAGGGAAGAACAATCACGACCACCATTCATGTCTTAACAAGGGCTTTAGAAAGTGAGGACGTTTTAGGTCGAAGGCCACCTTTTTGCAACTGGATTTAGAGAAGGCATTTTACCGGGTATGGCATAAGATACTCTCCTACGTTTTTGCAGCATGCCAATGTAGGCTCCGTCCTCTTAGGAGGGATGCAAATAAGCTACTCATTGTGTGAGGCCCGCAAATGGTAAATCAGAATGTCACGGCAGTTTTCCGATACGATGCTCCCTCAAGCAAGCCCAGGCAGCACTGGACGATTCGGCCTAACTCAAGTCGGTTTAAATTTGCCGGTGATTTTCTCTCGGGCATTTTTCCGGCAGCCATCTTCGGTCCGTGTCCAAATGTGGGCGTTTTTAACGGATACGGCCGTACTCCCATGGCTGCCCAACGGCCAGTGTCCTTCGGCCAGGCGAAGGGCTTAAGTTCATACGGCCAAACTCCAGCCGTAGGGCTCCGTCTATTCTAAAGGCACCCGTGTGCGGCCGAACTACGGCCACCGGAGGACAGCCGGCGTGCGGTCGTCGGACTCCAGCCGGACTGAAGCTGCCGGAAATTTTGCCGTGCTACGGGCACTGGAGTTAAGCCAGAGTACGTTAACTGTACTGAATCCGGTGGACGACCACTGCGTGCAGCGCAAGCCGATGTCTCCGTCGCGCTGTGCGCAAGCACAAACCCAGCATCTTGGGTCGACTGCACCGACACCAAAGTGAGCCCGCGCGCAACCACCAGTTGTCCAGGCTTCAGAACAGCATTGCGTAATTATCAGTGTCAGTAGACACCAGAATTCTTTTATTAAACAGTGCTCACAAATAGTCGTTCCTTTATTTGTGTACCTCTTTTACTGTCAAATACAGAAAATATTCATTTTTTCCAGAGCTGGAATAGATGTATTGTCCAGAACCTGATATCTTCTTTGGCGAGGCTTACCTGTAACAAACGTCGAAGTAGGAGTGGGGGGAACGGAGGCGGAAGGCTCATACTTTACTGGGTTGACTTTCACAAAGATGAAGGTGCCGCTTTTAGGTTATTTCTTTTAGGACAATCTTCCTGGACACTTTCATGCTCGGACTAAATCAACTATTTTTACAACAGTTGCTTAACCAGTTTGGTTGTATATAAAACGGGCGCGAATGCCTGTACGAAGCGCTTTGGTACTCCACAAAACACTCAGGAGCATTCAATAGAATATCCTTCACACAAAAAGTATGTCTAGTATTTGCCCTTTTTTCTTGCAAAAATTTTTTACTCGATCAACTTTCATGACGATCTTTCACAGGTCTGAACCTAGAAGAGATCGAACAAGTACTTTCATTTTCAACAATTTTTCGTGTGGTTTTCAGGCATTACGTGCACACCACTTAGTAGTACAAAAGAATTTAATTTTCCTCTGTCATACTACGTTAAAAATTCTTGACGCGTTACGAATGACGCCCTGCTTCAGGTGGCTCTAGTTGTATCCTTCTGTGTTCACACAAGGTAAGCCGTAAGGCAAGAGTTTCATAATTTGTTTCAAACAAATAACATAGGAATAGCAGCATTCATACAGCAAACCTTGCATACTGCAAGGAATAAACAATAACTATTTCATTAGTCCAGTTTGAATGCGTAAGTTTCTCAACTTTTCGCTGGGGAACTTGCTGCTCCGCAAGTTTGTTTGTTTGCTTATTTATTTATTTATTTATTTATTTATTTATTAAATACCTGCATGCCTTTACATGCATTACAGATGGGAGACACATAACAATAAGCATAAAATATGAGACCAAATAACAATATAATTTTACAAAGCACTGTGGAAATCGTCATTACAAACAGTGGATACAATCATAACGAGGAAGATAATTAAGATCGTATTGATCTTAGATAAAATGAATCGTGCAAGGTGTCACCTTTAAAGGGAAGTTAATATTTCGCTTTAAGCTAGCGGTCCTACTTCGGGATATGTAGATTGGGGCTTGGATGTACTTCTCCTCTTCTGTTCCAGTTTTCGCATGATACATATATAAAAAAAAATTCAACCATAAGTTTCGTGTGGGATTTTTCTCGTCTTAACACTTACGCTTACTTCTACTTTCTCTCATGCTAAGTTGACAGTGCCAATTACTTAATACCAATCGCACTGAGCTATTCTTTGTGTTTTCGAGCGTATTAACCAGCTATTTGATGTAGGTGGTTATTTTTCGGTCGTTGTTTTAGGTTAGGTGGAGGTTCGCTTAAATTGTATCTCAGAAACCCAACAAGACATACAGCGGTAGCTTTCATGTTGTGAGGGCCCATTCAACTTCTAACCACTCGTTGAATAAAATCCTAATTATTATATTCCCCGTGGGTTCCTAAAGCAGTGTAATTTACGGTATACGTATTCAATTGCAATGAAGGTTTTCTTGTAAAGCTGATGTTGACACACTTTTTAATATTCGATGACTTTTATGAATCAGCAAACCAGGATGTTAAAAAATTCGAATGACGCTGCCGGTATTCGGAATAACGTTAATTCGCTATACTCCTCTAAAAAACACAGCCATTCGCGAACATTTTGAACAAAGACTTGAGGACAACAGCAGTGACATTTATACATAACAGAAACAAAAGAGTACCCGCAACTGAGCCTTGGGGAATTCCTGAGTTCACGGGAACATATCCGGACGAACAACCATTGAGAATGACCGACTGCTGTCTTAGAGAGGTATACTAGGCTATCCATGTGAAAACAGATTAATTCACTTTATAGCCGGATACGTACTAACAAGAACGTGATATGAAACACCCTCAAATGCTTTTTTGCAGTACAAGAAAATAAACTCAACGGCTTTTAAGCTTATCTATTTCCAGAGCCAAATCGTGCGTGAACTCAACAAGCTCGAAACTTGCGAAATCATTGTTTGCTAGGATTCTGGCGGTTATGTTTAAATAAGTGAGTCATATCTCAAGTGCGGCTAAGCTCACCTTCAACACCGCAAATAAATTAACATCAACGCTTCGTCATTCACGAGGCTCCTTTTTATGGCAAATTTAAAATAACAATTGATTCTAAAGAGGCGGTCATAAAATCCCATAAAGTAGCATACTGTAGGGCACGAATTTGAGCCTGCCAATGCACGAGCTTAGCCTCTTCTACGTTTATCACCAACAAAATAGTGCAACATTGTTTTTCGCAGTATTATTGTAAGAAGAATAGTAGCCTCAACCTTGCGCTTTTTCGCGCCCTTGGCTTTCTTTGGTGGGGAGTATTCGATAGGGCGCCGGTAGAGCTCCTGCGTGGTGGCTGCTTGCTCGAGACCCTTTAGTGCCACTTATTATGGGGAACAACCGCCACCTCGGGTCAAACATCTCTGCCTGGTCGATGTCTACAATGGTCTCCATTTCTTGAGGGAGCGAATAACGTTGAGCTGATGCGTCGACAAAGCCGGCGGGCGAGGCGTGCGACTATGACTGGCGAGGCTTAGCTCACCCATCGGTGTGGCACAGTCTTCTTGCGGCAATAAATGACATTCCGATGGCCTAAAAGGTTTCCTGGCAATGTCCAGTGAGTCCTTGCAACTTGCCCATTCACCTCGAACACTCATTACTGTTTTACAACCGTAGTTAGTTCATTTAGAAGGTAGAAACACTAGCGGATGAAAAACGCATGTGCGTTATTCGGCTCCCTAACGGCTCTTTGTTCATCCAGAGAAAAACCGGCCCCACACCGATGGGTCTCCTTACAAACACGTCTGTGCATTAATTCTCGGCGCCCTGACGGGTGCCGTTGTTCGGGTGTACGCGGCTTACCCAAAGAATGGCGTATAACTGGGACCTTACGTAGGCTGGTCGCCTCTTGAACACAGTTGCGAAAACTTCTGCGACCGTACACATGCCGTAATTCGGCAGAGGACCGCAACCCGAATGGAAAATGTACATTCTAGGGCCATACGTCGGCCGATCTCCATCATAACACCGGTTGCCCAAAGAAAACGAATATTCTGCCAACGGACGCGCGGCTCACCGTTGAAAGAGCGAAAGCGCGGCAGCCACGCTCCGGTTGGTTTCCTTTGGAACACCAACTGCAACAAGAATACGAATATTCTGTGGCCGGTCGCTTGCCGTGGTTCGGCTGAACACCGCTTCCAGAACGAAAAACTAATGCCCTAAAGCCATACGTCACCCGTTCTCTTCCTCAACATCGGCAGCCGAAAGTGAACTGAATATCTGGCAGCCGGTTAGCTGCCGTTGTGCGTCGGAACACGGGAAGCCGGAGAAATACTGGAGCGCTGGTTGCCGAATGGTGGCAATTCACCGTATGATCAGTGGCTTCCAGAACCTGGATGCTGGCCGGACATGCCAGAAAGCTGCCATAAACGGGAGGTCTTGGGACACAATTTCTGTGCCGCCCCAGGCGCACCTGCTTTTCGCAATTCACATCACGTCTTCTGTTTAAAAACACTCCACAATAATTAAATTCACGGTTCCATGATGCGCGAAATAAAAGTTAAAATTCTCACGTGTTCTGATGGCATCGCGGTTATGTGTGCTGACAGAGAAAGTACAAGTTCTTCTGTTTAGCTTGCAATAACGTTTTGTAAAACGACTGGCAGTGTGATAAACTCAAATTTTTGTCTCGGGTTCTTTCATGAAATTTTGGGTGCTAAGCCATATTTATTTGAAACAATTTGCTGGCCCGGCACACTATTAAAATACCAAGGAGTACCACTCCAGCACTACCAAAATACGCCATATTACTGGGCGGAAGACACTCATGTGTGAAAGACAAAACGTCCAAGTTGGCCGGTCATGACCTGTCTACGTGTTCCTGATCTACTGTTTGCAATTTATTTCTGCTGGAACAGTCTGGTACATCCTGCAGGCCTTATCTATGTTAAGTGTCAGTGCACAAGAAAAATTTCACCGAGTGTCCGCTGTGTTTGCTTGGGGCTCTCCGCGGGAATGCACGAGCCGCACGAACTTGTGTCGCTAAGTTCGGACTTCATGGTTAGTTCTCACGCATCTTTTCTTTGGACAAGTTGTGTCGAGGTTTATTTTCTTGAGAGATCAGCTGGGACGATTTTCTCATGCAGTGTTAAAAGTGTGACTTAGAGATGACTTGCCGGACTAGGTTTGGTTGTCCGATCGCACACTACGGGGAAGTGTGCGCGGATTCTGGCGGCAGGTGATGTGGACTTTAATTTCCAAAAGTACGGTTCTCGATCTACCGTATGGCTGCTGTAACATGAAATCAATTGTACAACGACTTCATCGATATTACCCCGCCGGCACCTTTGTACCGATAGATGTACTGAGGAGGATCCGGCAAGGACGTATTGAAAAGAGTCAAGGTCATGCCAGATGGGTCAAAAGTGAAAACGATCTTCTTTCAGCCTCACACTAACGTAGTATCTGTGATGCATTGGCTTGAATAGGAGTTTTTGTCGCTTCAGGTTTTAACTGCCGGCTGTGAAGAAAACTTAAGACTGTGGAGTACATATCTTTTTTAGCTTGTGAAGACGCTGTCTTTCACGGTGATATTTTTCAGCCCACTTAGAAAAAGATCATTACGTGTCACACCGTAGGGTGCAATATTCTTTTTGACTGATAAAGATGACATAAGACATGTTTAAGGATTTAGGCCTTCATAGTGTCTGGAAGCCTCGGATGGCCGTTTTTTCTTCTGCGTGGTATGTGTATTTTTTCTCTGTTTTGTTTTGTTTTCGTTCCTGAACCCAGTCTACCACCAGACTAACTATTATCACAACCGATGTCACCATGCCTCATAATACTGTGTAGCCCTAATTTTATAATTTTCATAATTGTTCAACTTCTCCCTTTTCCTTATCCCCTCCTCACTTCCGTTCGGCTGATTGAGGTGTCGGTGTAACGCCAGACAGTTACCGGCTCTATGTTCCCTCCCTCTCCCCCCCACGCCAACAACCACTTCCTCCTCCTCCATCCATGGAAACCCACACGCATGTCCTGCGAAGAGTATTTTATCGAGAGAATTGCATTCGTTAGAGGTGTACATAATGGCTTAGCAGAACAACGATAATGGGAATAGGTCCTAGACGCGTTGGTGAATCTCAGGCGAGTTCGATTCGCCGGCACTAGCAAGCCGTCGGGTGGCAATTTTAACCATAGAATATTTTGAATGGTGTCTTGTGTACCTTCTGTTGTTGTTCGGAGTGGAAACCTAGGCACACAGAACACAGATAAACTAACAACATTTTATGGCCGATTGGACTGGAACGTCTCTAGCGCTAGGTATGTGCTTTGGCAATTCCCAATTTCGAATCTCTGATTATGCAGTTTTTTTTTGTAGTTGCTTTGTTTCTTTTCGGGCAACGTGTTCTCCACGAAATTCCCTCTTTTATCTCTGTAAGGTTTCGTGCTCCGTGAGCGAGTGAGCAGAACCCATGCAGACTGACACTGATGCACTGGCGGTTCTCGTTGGCATGGTGTTGCCATAAGAACCGAGTGTTTGCAGGCAAATCCACCAATCACGAGACCCTTGGTCTAGTGCGAACACGCCAAAGCGCATCGCATTTATGTGTCTGTGGTTAGGCAGAGGGCGATCATCCACTGCGTACGCCTCGCCAAGTGATTCTTACCGCTCTAAGCCGTGCTGGTAGAATTTTTTCACACAATTTACAGACTAAAACATAGCAGAACCACGGTATACCATTTACTGATATATTGAGAACGCCAACCAAACAATCCAATCGGATGCCAAGCTTATTGTTTTAGACAGCTTAAACCGAAACTTGTTCGAGTTCCAATATTAGACATCGTCCAATCACGTAGCATTTTGTAATTACTTCACTGCTCTTAATGCAGCCGCGTACCCGCCGCGGTGGCTCAGTGGCTAAGGCGTTGCGCTGCTGAGCACGAGGTCGCGGGTTCGATTCCCGGCCGCGGCGGCCGCTTTTCTGATGGAGGCGAAAAGCAAAAACGCCCGTGTGTGCGAGATTTCGGCGCACGTTAAAGATCCCCAGGTGGTCAAAATTAATCCGGAGCCCTCCACTACGGTGCGCCTCATCGCCTGCGTTGCGTCGGCGCGTTAAACCCTACAATTAGTGCAGCCGCCGCAGACTGCGCATTGTATTTTTTGTTCTTTCAGGCACTATAACAGAAATACCGGCGTATCACCTGCGTAGACGATAAAAAGTTCGTTCATTTTACCCACTGTGCGCAGTTCAAGCCGGAACGGTACATCGAAAAGTTCACTTCCCTGTCCCTTTAAATCATCCAGGCACGTTTTACATTTTGTCTTCCGTGTGTTCGTGACTATACACAAAAGTAAATTTTAAATAGTGTATTTTTATATCAAATCAGGTCATTATTATTTCGCGAAAAGAATACGTCCTCCCTTCCTTAGCACGGTATACAGTTGAGTTGCCGAACCAAGGTGGCCTTGCACTAGTCCTTGAGTGTTCATCGCTGCTTGCCACCAGGCGCCACCTGTCCTTGATGTCGCTATTTAGCGTCCACTCTCACCATATCTATACCTTTGTGTAAATGAAGCACCTCTTGCCACATTATGCAGCTTTTTCTGCCCTCCGTGGTAACACATTGACTAAGGCGTTCCACTGCTGAACCAGAAGGTCGCGAGTTCTATCCTTGACGCGGTGCATTAAAATAACCTCAGAGGGTGGCGAGAAGTTCAACCCCTTTTGCGGATATTTCGTTAAACTTTAAGCTAAATATCCTCTCTTGCGTACCCCGGGTAACAATTGCGTGGCTGTTCTCGGCCCATCTAAGGTGGCCTTGTAGGTCGTCCTTCACTGTTCATCATTGCTTGCGACCAGGCACCACCTGTCCTTAATGTTACGTACACTATCACCACGTCTCTACCTTTGTGTCAATGAAGTATCTGTTGCCATATTACGCAGCTTTTTCTGCCCTCCGTGGTAACACAGTGACTAAGGCGTTTTACTGCTGAACCCGAATATCGCTAGCTCTGGCCTTGGTGCGGTGCTTCAAATTAACTTGAGATGGAGGACAGAAGCTGATCCCCCCTTTGCGGATATTTCGGGGCACGTTAAACATCCCCAGGTGACCGAAAGTTATTCAAAGCCGCCGCCTTCAGTACACCTGATTGCCCAGATGTTGCTTCGCTGCATTCCATAGCAGAAACTTGGAAAATAGCTTTTATGCCCTCAATGAGTTGAGCTCAATTCTTTTTCGTACCTGCGTGAAATATCGTTAATGAAGAAAAGTGTATTCAAGGCAGTTACTTTTAAACTCGGTATTTTGTTTTCTGTGTTATGTCTAGGTCATATGTTGTCATGCAAGCAGCGAACCAATTTATGGCAATGATAGCATTCAGTATTTTAATAGAAGCTTCCATAAAAACACCTGAGATTACATCTGTTCATCAATTCGTGGACAGTGCTCCCGTGGCTCCACCAGAAGACATATGTCGGTAAAACATCTTCAATAAAGCGTCATGCCAACACACTGCCTTCTTGATAATGCGGATAGGCTGCTATGAATATAAGTCAGACACCCATGGTTTTCGTGCTATCTTCTGCAGATATCCCTGCCTTTATCGCTTTACGCGTCTTGTCCAGCGCAGATTCAGTTGCAACTACAGACACGTAATTGAAGTGATTGTGTTATATTGTTCTCCTTCCTAATGAGCTTATGTTTGGCATCCCTCTCGACATAGAACCATCCTGATAATTTGACAAGCTTTGTTCGTAGTGTTTAAAGATTGGTGTCAGAGCGCAGATATTCCGTATTTCCCCATATCAAGCTCCACCTTCGTTGCTTTATTTCTACCTCCATTTTTACCGGTTTGGATTGCTGTCTCTATTTAATTTTATTTATGGATTTTGCTCGGTTGTGAGAACCTATTTCACTGATATCGAAATCGTTCGAGCATCCAATTCTGATATATATCCGTATATGAATGACTGTTCTTTTCTGATATAATATAGCTATTTATTCCTTACGATGTCTCCTATATACAGCTACCCCTGACTCTGAGCATATTCGTCATGCCGCAAGTCAACATGATTCTGCTATTTCTGTTTCTTGCCATAGATTAGAATTGTCAGAACAACTATAGCTATATCCGAGGCAAAATGAAATTCCAATTTGGCCTGCCGTTTTTTTAAGTGGCGTGTCTGTCGATATTTTTGTAAGCATGTTCGGCGTTATCAACGTCAGAAGAAAAAATCAGACATGCGCAGACCTATTGTAAAAAGAGCGCACACCCCCGCATTGTTTTTTTAAATGAATGGAAGAAGAATGGCGATAGAGGGAGCATACTAGGAGCTCTGCGCGGCACGTGTGATGGACTTCAAATATTTATTACGTTGAAGCTGTGTATTCCTGGTTACCGCGCAAACCTTGCATGTATAATCCGGTGTAAAAGGGAACGTTTCCATACCTCGGCTTGCTGTTTTGTGTTGTTTCTTGAAGGGTTCCTGGTGGGATGTTTACTGGTTTTTGTTCTCACCAGATTGAAGCGCTCCCGGCGGGACATTTTGGGCGGCGATTTCACGTAAAACTCACACAATAGCGATTGGCGCATTATGCTCGCACTGGTAGGGCAGAGGTGTAGGACCGGGGTGATGCACACGAATTTAGGTTTGATAATGCTCAGTGATGACATGACCGCAGTAACCGTGAAAACTAGCAACTAGGAAGTATAATCGGACGATGTGAACTTACTACTGTCCAGCGAGTTTGAACAGATTACTTTGGTGCGTTTTACAGAGAGTAAGGTACCTACAACGCGGGAGGAAAACTTACAGGTGCACGGTTGTCCCTTAGCATAAAAACTTTTGACAGCAGAACTGTGTAGGGTTGAGCTTGTGCTCGCAAAAAAAATTGTGCCCACGTGAAATGCTCCTTCCATTGGAAATGTACAGAAAAGACAATAGCATTTCGTCGACGTTTGCCAAGTAAATGCCTCCTTTCGCTTTCCAACTCAACTATCATGCTGTTCCTCTCCGGTCGCGCTCCTACAAATGTAGACACGCTGGAGGTTCGCTCAAGTCAGTTTTAATTAACCGATTTTTACTGTGTCAGGTGGATGTCTCGATACGGACGCTGCAGTACGGCGGAGCCGCGCGTAAATTGAAGCGCTCTAGTTCAATGTTTAATCAATCAAGTTGCCTTTCTCTACGTGCGGTCCACGTGAATTGTGAAACCAAAATCGTAGAATCTTTGTTAAATGTTGCCCTTTTATTTTAGAAAATACGCCAGCGGTAGTAGTGGCGCGGACGAAAGCACGCGACGGAGTGGATGTTTTTTGTGGAGTGGATGTTGTATTTCATTTGCTGTCGGAAGAATCAAGCATCCGTTATTTTTATATATAGGAACACTGCAATATTCAATGATGCTTTGATTTTCTGCTCTACATATGTGCAATCTCTTGTTCTTGTTCAACAAATTTGACAATTAGGAAAATTGTCACCGAATGTCGAAGTTTAGGCATGGCTGCGGGTATTCGTGCTTATTGTAGAACTGCTGTTGCACTGTGGACGACGTCTGGGAAGGAGGAACAGCGGGTATCTCATAGTCTTCATCCAACGAAACGTCTCTTTCACCCCCAGCTCCACAGGCATCGACACAGAAGACAGAGCCTCTGCGGATTCTCGTACAACAGCTCCCGTCGTCCTAGCCAGAAGACCCCGCCCGTATTAAAGCGGCCAAGGCCCGAGGTGACCGCAACCACGGACTCTGCGACTCCTCCATCGACGAAGACACGAAACGCGTCCTACGAGGGGTGTCCAAACCCTTTGTCGTCACGCGGCGGTGGCAGGACTTCCAGGCTAGTCATTACAACAGCCGGACCATGCATCTCTTCTTAACAATCTAACAAACTCGAACAAACAATCTACCAAATTTGAAAAAAACTAACCTGCTTTTAACGCAAGGTTAACATCCGTGTCTTGTCAACCCGATCGATAAGGTTTCGGACTTGATGTACAACTGCCGTGTGAAAATCCACCGCGTGTTATCAACCGACTCAGACGACGTAGCGGACGCAAGTAAGCGGTTGTGTTTGTCTGCCCCTAGCGCTAGTCCAGACTTGTGAAATTAGTGTAGCCCTTGCCTCATATCCCCGTTATTCATTAGCTGGTGGGTGCTCTCACTGGTGGGGGAGAAGGCAAAAGTTCCATCGAATGCCGTCACGAAAGCACACGAATGCTTGTGTTTTCGCGTTTTTTTATGTTTGGTTTATACGTGCATTCACGGACCTTGTGTGTTGCCTCCTGCTCATTTTTCTCTGACGACGTCACTTGACAGCGTTGCACGCTACACATGGCTCATGTATGCATCCGTAGTTGCTGCGTTCCCTTGGGCGTGTCGCGGCCACCTACGTCTATCGAGGGGGTGTGAAGGCCACCGACGTGAAGGGTGGCCGTTCGATTAGTTAGGAAGTCTCTAACATAAGAATACATTCATTCCCCTGGATTCACTGATTGTAAGTCTGCGAGAACTGCGCCATGGGTGACATTGTCGAATAATTTGGTTAAGTCCAGAGTATGAATTGCAGCGGAGTCGTAACTGTTGGTTCTTGGTTCTATGATGTGATGTTAAATCCTGAGCATGGCGTCTTGTGTGGACATACTTGGCCGGAAGCCACCATGGTGTATGGAAACTGATTGGTGTCAGTTATATAATGTATGAGTCGTTCATGGATGACGTGCTCTATGAGCTTACCAAGGCATGTCGTAAAAGAAATGGGGCGGAGGTGTTCAAATTCTAGTGATTTTTTTGGCTTAGGAATTAAGTATAGTTTTGGCACGCTTCCACTATTTGGGTATAGTTCCGGTTCACCAGCATTCGTTGAAGTACTCCAAGAAGCTGAAGAAGCCGCCACTGGTCAAGGACTCCTGGCCCACGATTGAAAAGAAGGGCAGGGAAGTCCCACTCCATCCAACTTCTGGCTTTCTGGGAAAAAATAAAGTTGTTTCTCTTTCTCTCTCAGTTAGTAATGCGATTGACGTATCGTCTAGGTTGCGTAATGCTTTATTTGTGATTTGGACTGCGCCATGGGCTGAGTTGGATTGGAGTTTTGCTAGTGGTGCTCTTACTTCCATCTCTGTAATATTTTGGTCCAGTACAATTTTGGGAAGTCCTGTGTATGGTGGTAGTTGTGATCTTGGGGTGGGGGGGAAGGTTTATGTCGCGAAGCGCATCTAGGAGTTCCGAATCCGATCCTTGGTGTTTCTGTATGATCTGAGTTAGGCGACAATTTTGTTGTGTCTTACTAAGAGTGGGATCAATTAAGTGCCGGAGAAGTTGCTACGTTTTCTTTAGGTGTAGGTTGCCCTGGAGACGGTCGCTAATCTCGTCCCGCTGGTTTTGAGAACGTTTAAAAGCATGTTTTTTGAATTACCGACTCCAGTGCGGCTATTCGTAGTTTAAGATTTCTTCTGAATTTATTCCTTCACCAGCGTCTTTGGATGCTTCCCAGAGATTGGCGAGCGAGGAGTCCATGGCTAAGGAAGGAATATCTGCATCGATTTGCTTCATTACAGATTTGATGTCCCATAGAAGTATGCGGTCCAGTTCTCAATGTCTGTAATTTGGGAATCTTCTACTTTGCTGCCTCGGAGCGGCCAGAAGTCATCCCACACTGTTAGTCTTTGTTGGCGGGTGACATAGTTAACCCTGCCAGTGGGTATTATATTAGTTTCTATATTGCAGTGATCACTGCCTAATGTATGTCCGGTGTTGTTAGAGTTCTCTTTCTTAATGTTTAAGGTGAAGGTAAGGTCGGGGCTGGTGTCTGCTTGTGCAGTATTGCCGACTCTGGTGACTGTATTTGGGTCGTTAAGATTGTTAAGATGGTTTTGTTGTGCCTGATCCAATAGGTCTGTTTCTTTACCAGTGCTTTTCCTACATCCCCATGCCGTGTTTGGGGAGTTAGTCTCCCACAAATACCAGCACGTGTGGTCTGGCCTCCCTACGAGTTAGCGACAAGAGGCGGTTTTTGAGAGCTGTGTACGTTCAAAAAGAAGCTTTTTGGCGAGCCGTTTTTTGGGGTTACTGTTATTAGGTCGTGGGGAATACTAACGCTATCAAAGTGATGGATGATGATGGTTAGGTTTTTTTGGCGCAAGGCCAGCTGGGGCAAAGAGCGCCCAGCAAAATTATACAAGAGAAAACAGGGGCTACTAAAATGTCTAAGCCAGAATAACAGTAGAGTCAAATAAAACCAGTGGAGATGGCTGGTGTATAGGGCCAGTGTTGATTACGCATGATAGGATATGAGGTTTAAAAAGTTAACATCAGACAAATATTTAAAAACGCGTTGCACAGAGACGATGGCATTGTCACCCAAAAACAAGAAAGGGTGTTGCGGAATGTGTTGTTTGTATAGTTCCTTGAAGTGTCTGTGTCTTGTTGTGTCAAGTGCCTTGCATGTAATTAAGATGTGGACTACGGATAGGCCCTTCCCACACCTTCTACACATGGGTCTTGGACAGCCAGTGAGCAGGTGTGAGTGTGTTGCATGTGTATGGCCTATCCGCAACCTAGCTAAGGTAACTTCAATGTGTCTGTTGTGTGAGTCAGTAGTGTATGCTCCCAAGTGTGGTTTTATTACGTGTAACTTGTTATCTGTCTGTTCACTCCAGTGTGTTTGCCATGCGTTGCGAAGTTGGTCTCTAATGTGTGGCTTCATGTCTGTGTACGGCACTGTTGCTATGTCCACTGTATTCAAGAGTGTACCAGCAGAGGCCATTTGATCTGCAGTTTCATTCCCGGCTATTCCACAGTGGCCAGGAACCCAACATATTGTTATTCCAAGACTTGAGGCGTATGCCGACATAAGGGCCTTAAAAACAAGATTGATTACATAATTTTTTGAGCGTTTTCTTGACAAAAGTGCAGGTACAACACTAAGAGAATCTGTAAACACTATGGACTTTGAAATTTGATGTTGAACGATGTGATGTAAAACAAGTAAAATGCCGTGGGCTTCAGCCGTAAAAATGCTGTTGGCGGAGTTCATTCTTTTACACACGTTGAGGTTCGGCCCATGCGTAGCACAAGACACAGCCGTAGCTGTCTTTGATGCGTCGCAGTAATACTCTGCGCATTGATACTTCTCCTTCAGGAAGAGGAAATGCTGAATAATGGCTACCCTTGGTGCCCTGTTTTTGTCAAATTGCAGAAAGGACAAGTCGCAACAAACTGCCCGGAGTTTCCACGGCGCAATAAAATCAGTAATGGGTGTGTTGTGGATGTGTGAAAGTGACACAGCCAGCTCAGAAGCTTCTGCTCTCACTCTGAGAGGGAACGGCATGGAAATAGATGGATGATTTGCAAAGAGCTGCTCTGATGACGCTTCATGAATGGTTGAATTAAAAAGATGATTTGTCATAGACATGATTTTTGAGGCTACAACAGGGCGTTCCGGTGTCCACCCCTAGGTGTAACAATTTACGCCTGCTGGTGGTCTTTTTTCTTGACAATTTTTCTTTCGTTTTTCTTTACAATAAATTCATTCATTCATTCATACAACAGGTTAGTGTATGTCCTCTGGTAATACAGAGACCATTTGTGACACTCTGCATAGAGGCTTTCAACGGGGCTAGTGCGAAAAGCGCCACAGGCAAGACGAAGCCCCAAATGAAGCACCGGGTCAAGCATTTTTAGTGCCGTCTTCGTCGCGGACCCATAAGCAACATTGCCATAATCCAAGCGAGATCCTACCACTGCCGTATAAAGCCGCAGGAGGAGCTGCTTGTCAGCACCATAAGATTGGTGTGACAGGACTTTAAGAATGTTCATTGTTTTTAGGCATTTCTGTTTAAGGTGTTTCAAGTAAGGGATAAATGTGAGTTTACTGTCGAATATTATTCCCAAAAACTTCTGTTCCCCTCTGACAGGCATTACTACACCATTAATAGAGATATCAGGGTCGGCATGAATTCCGCGCTTCCGGGAGAACACAACACAACTGCTTTTTACAGGGTTGAGTTTAAAACTGTTTGTGTCCGCCCAGCCAGCAAGTCTGTTCACCCCAAGCTGGACTTGGCGTTCACAAATTGAGAGGTTACATGACTTAAAAGATATTTGGACGTGATCTACATATACAGAACACGAAATGGTTGGTGGCAATGCCTTCCGGAGCAAGTTCATCTTAACAATGAATAGCGTGCAGCTCAGGACACCGCCTTGAGGAACGCCATTTTCCTGCACATATACATTGGAAAGTGCACTGCCAACCCTCACTCGAAAGGTCCTTTCCGACATGTAGCTAGCGAGGGTGTTCAGCATGTTGCCGGAGACACCAAACGACTTGAGATCACTCAAGATGCCATACCACCAGGCAGTGTCATAGGCCTTTTCCATATCAAAGAAGACTGTTATACAAAACTGATTATGGATAAAGGCATCTTTTACATACGATTCCAACACAACCAGTTGATCGTTGGTGGATCTCCCAGCCCTGAAGCCAGCCTGGCAGCTGTGGAGAAGACCATTGTACTCTAAGTACATGAGTCTCCTATTGATCATCTTCTCGAACAGCTTACACAGGCAGCTTGTGAGGGCGATGGGACGATAACTTGCGGGAGAGGAAGGGTCCTTCCCCTCTTTCAGAAAGGCCACTACGATGGCCTCCCTCCATGACCCTGGGAGGTGCCCCGAAAGAAATATTTTGTTCTAGAGGTGAAGGAGGGTTTCAAGTGCGTCTCTGTGCAAGTGTTGAATCATAGTGTATGTATTGTTGTCTGCGCCTGGAGCTGAAGGTTTACAAGTACTAAGTGCGATCTTCAGCTCATGCACTGAGAAGGGGGTGTTATAAAATGACGTCGACTTATTACGGTCTCGCAAGGACTTCTTCTCACCGGATATTTATGTTTTATGAAAGTGTTGGTGTAGTGCACTGAACTGGACACATGTTGGAAGTGTTGTGCGAGTGTGTTAGCCTGGTCTTCCAGTGTGTCCCCTGTTGTACTAACCAGGGGCAGGCTGTGGGTCTGTTGTCCTTTAAGTTTACGTATTCGTGTCCATACTTTTCGCGTGTCAGTGTATGAGTTTATGGAAGTGAGGAAGGTGCGCCAACTCTCCCTTTTCGCCTCACGACGCACTCGCTTCCCAAAAGCCTTTGCCCGTTTAAAAGAAATGAGGTTATCTGACGTGGGGTACCGGCGAAGGACACCCCACGCCTTGTTCTGGGCTTCTCGCGACCGCCTACAGTCCTCATTCCACCACGGCCTCCTTTGGTTACGCGGAGCGCTGGAGGCGTGGGGAATGGACTTTTCGGCAGCGTCGAGAATGTGCGCCGTGACGAGTTGGGCTGCTTCCTCGAAGTGTAGGTGTTTTATGGATGTGTGGTGTAGTTGACATGTTTGTGTGAATGTGCTCCAGTTTGCTTTTGATTCATTAAACCTTTTATGGGAAGATGTACTGCATGGGCCTTTACCTATATATGTTAGGGAAGTGGGGAAGTGGTCACTACCATATGGGTCAGTGCCCACGCCCCACTCAAGACATGAAAAGAGAATTGCAGAACCAATAGCCAAGTCGAGATGTGAGTATGTATTATGTCCCAAGTTTGGTATGTAGGCTGCTTTTTGTTGAAAAGGCATGCTCCGGAGGATATAAGAAACTTCTCTATCAGGCGACCGCGGGCATCTGTTCTGGAGGAGCCCCAAAGAGAGTTGTGCGCATTAAGGTCGCCTGTTAGTATGTATGGTTCGGGCAGCTGGTCAACCAGTGCCTCGAAATCAGAGCTCAGAAGTGCAAAATCAGGAGGAATGTAAATGGAGCATACAGTTATCAACCTATTAAATATTATCGTACGCATTGCTACAGCCTCGAGGACAGTGTTCAGAGTGACAGGGTGGCAGGCTAAGGATTTCCGGGCAATTATGGCCACACCGCCAGAAAAGTGTGTGCAGCCATCCCTGTCCTTTCTGAAGACCATGTAACTATTCAAGAAATTTGTGTGCTTGAAATTCAAATGTGTTTCCTGAACACACATTACACTTGGCTGATTAGCATGCAGTAGTTCGTATACATCGTCAAGATTTTTAATTAGGCCTCTACAGTTCCATTGCATTATGTTTTCTCTTCCCATTATTTAGTGTGAGGGCTACTGGAGTGTGTGTGTTTGTTTATGCGTCGTCTTTCGGGGCTGTGACTCTCGCCTTTTTTGGCTTGTCGGGAGGCTTTGGCGTCGGGACGCGTTCCTTGCGCGGAGTTGCAGGCAGGAACGGCCCGACATCCATCTCGTCGTCGGATGTCCGAGGGGTGCCCGACGGACCGGGCCCCCCGGAATTGGCCCCCCCTCGGGAGCCCTTCGTTTGAGCCGCCACCGCCGAGGGCATCCGGGGCGCCAGACGTGGCACGGGCGGTGCAGTGGCGGTGGGAACCGGTGCGGGGCCCGTGGTGTCCATCACCTCGGTACCCTCCAACGCACTGGAGGATGGGGAGACAGAGGCGGGAGCGGCAGCGGTCCCGACGGAAGAGGTTGCCACCACAACCGCTGCTGCCTCAGCAAGCGGCGTGATGGCGGGTTGGGCTGCCAGAGGCAACCCATGGGGGGGATGAGGGAGGGACCAGGTCAGACTCGCTGAACTGGGTCCCTGTGGAAACGAGACGCCGTTCCGCCCCCCGGCGAGCTGCGTCGGCGTACCTCCCCAGGGGGAAAGAGGCGAACCTCTTTCGCGCCTCTGGGAAGGTAAGGTTCTCAGTGACTTTCACCTTGATGATCTCCTTCTCCTGTTTGAATTTCTCGCATGTTCTAGAGTAGGCCCCGTGGGGCCCCTTGCAGTTACACACATGAGGGTTTGCGATGGGCAGTTGTCTGATGGATGATCGTGTTGTGCGCACTTGGCGCATGTTAGTCGGCCACGGCAGGCGGTAGTGCCATGCCCAAACCGCTGGCATTTAAAATACCGGCGGGGGTTGGGATGTATGGCCTGACGGGGCAATGAATGAAACCTGCATTTACTGATTCAGGAACTGTGGAATGGTCAAAAGTCAATATTACATGTTTTGTTAGGATTTCCTTGTTATCTCTACGAATCATGATACGCCTCACTGCTATCACACCTTGGTCCTTAAGGCCTTCCAACAGATCGGTGTCAGTTTCATTCATTAGATCTGACTCAGAGATCACACCCTTGGAGCTATTAAGGCTGCGGTGGGGTGTGACCCTGATGTCGAGATCCGCTATGCGAGTTTGAGTCAAGAGATTTGTAGCTTGTTGCTTGTTATTCACTTCTACAAGAACTTCTCCTGTTCTGAGTTTTTTGGCTTTGTAGGACTGACCAACAATGCCCTCAAAAAATTTGGAGATCAGGAGGACAGACTTCGTGGCAAGGGGGTTCGACGCATAAACAGATTCGATTACCAAAAACCTAGCAGAGTTGTCCGGCTTTGGGAATCTCGTCGTTGGCAACGGAGGAAAGGATACTTCGGTGCGGCCCCTTTTAGGGGGCCGATCTTTGGATTTGGAAAATTTGGAAGCCATATATCATAGTATAAAAGCAGGGAGACGGGGATACTTCCTCCTTTGACCTTACCCTGGTAGTCAAAGAGGTCCCGGAGCTCCCTAACCTGGTAGACAGGCAGGGAGCCCATCGGCCGGAGCTTGACCAAGGCTCCGACGGTCACCGTTGGAGGTTTCTACCCTTCACCTTAAAAACACATCACCATGGTAGGGCACAGCTTACGTTGGGGGCTCGGGGTCCGCGGTATCGCCAGTACCGTCACCAAGATTACTCAAGGTGCCCCGTGCGGGGCCAACGCTATCGAAGTGTTGACGAGCTGCTGTGAGGGTGCGGTTGACAAATACCGCCATTTACGTGTAATGTTGACTTTCAAAAGCCTTGTAGCCCGTTAACCTCGCGTGCGTATTTGTTTCCTGCATAGCAATTTAGCCCGGCGGGTTACCTTGAGATTGAACCAGTAATTGTAAGGCGGGTCGTGTACGTTTATACCCCAGGCAGTTCCGCTGCCGGACAATAATGGTACGATTTGTTCCCTCCGCGTTCAACATCAGGTTCCGGGGACAGTTGCGGGGTGTCTGTTAGTACCTGAAGAGGCTGTGGTGATTGGATGCCTTTCATAATGTTGTTTTGGAGCTCCATGGTGTTGTGAAGTTTCCTGACGATGTCCTGAAATTTGCTTTCAAGGGTTTGTTGTAACCTGTTGAGCCTTTTGTTGAAAATGTCGAGTTGTTAATCGTGGGAAGACAGTTTACTAGTTACCTCCTTAGTTACGGGAGTCTCTACAACCCGTTTTTTAATAAGGGCAGAGTTAGCCTCTGCTTCTGCTGTGTATGTTGCCTGTGATAGGCTGTTGCACAGCGCCTGGTTCTCTTTGTGTGAAGGCAAGTTGTCGTTTTTCAGTTTTACCATGCTATGTTTGAGCGCTTCGATTTCCCCTCGCATGCTAGCTAATTCGTTCGCATGTGCAGTTGAATGATTGGGTGTTTAATGTTGATTATGAGGAGGCTAGGATCCAGTGCTGCCCAAGCTCACCTACTTATTGTTGGGCTGAGTCAGCGGAGGTGGTGGTTGAGTCCCTTCCTCTTTGCTCGTTGAGCGACACTTTTTGTTGTCCGATGAATTGGAGAGGCTTCTTTCTCCTCGCTCAAGGACATCAGGCCATTCTTGTTGGCAGCCGCGTACAGGTCGCGGTGGTAGTGGTGGTGGCTGTTGCTAGGGTAGGTGCTCCTGTTTGTTGAAGGGTGGTGGTCTTCGTCTTGGCTTGAATCTAGACCGGCGTTCTGCAGAGCCGGTGATGCGAGTGCCTTGGCACACCATGCATTTGGGCTGACACGGGTGGTCTGGGTTTGGATTGAGGAGTCCACTCTTTTGACAGCGCACTTGGGAGGTTGGGCATAGGGCGGTTTGGCGTGGTGGCGCGAGCCAGCGCTCTCCAAAGAGTGCAAGTCAACGGTGTAATTAGTATCGCATCATGACGGCGATGGGACCAGTCAAAAGTGATTTCGCACAACAGGACCAACCGCTTCCGCTCACTGACTAGCCAGAGTTACTGTTACGTATAGATAGCGACGCTGGCTAGTCAGTGAGGGAAGCGGTTTGACCGGCTGAGTAACATCAATTTGGACTGATCAGTTGCAGTTGCGAAACAACACAAGAGAGGCTCGCTGTACTGGATACCGGATGGGAGCAGTCCCCGGCCCGTGCTTGTAGAAGTACGTTAATGTTTTGCAGGTGGGAATATTATCACATAAAAAGCAGTTGGACAAAGAGGGGAAGGCGGCTACTCAGTGATACATCATGGTCTACTGCGCTGAGTGATCACTATAGGCACCAGTCACTGCTCAGAGGGCGCGACGAATAAGCACACCCAGCGCCGCCTCGCGGAAGTTTGAGCTAACTTTGGGTCAGTGAGAGCCAGACGGCGGGCGTTCTTTCGTGTATTGGCACCTCTCGGTTATCAGTTTTTGCGATTCTGCGATTGTTTTCGAAAGGTGTCTCGAGCTTGAAGACAGTTCTGGCAAATAGTTTCCCATGTCTCAAATTCTTCTGTGCAATTTCGGGACAATTACTGGCCTGAACTACTACTGTCGGCCTCGCGTGCGCGAGAAGTTACAGATTGTACGTTCCGGCGCGCGTTTACGGCGTTAAAGAAATGGATGGGACGGACATCGTGGCGAAGTCCCATTATAAGTAACGGAAGCTTATTTACAGCGCCAATTAAGGTAAGTGTTAATTTTTCTTGTATCACAGCTTAATAAAGTGGCCCCAGCGTATGCAACAGCGCTCCACGACAGAATTGTGTTTGTGTTGTTTGTTTCCTGTTTGCGCAGCCAGAGTACAGTTACGTTTTCGGTTGCCCTTGTTCAGCTCGGTTGGTGTTGGCACTAATTAACCGCGGATTCCAAAAGTTATTAGCTGATGACAAAGTAAACGCAGTTCCACACTGATGGAAATCTGCTGCGGAGCTGCGGTTGTCTTTACGAAGATTCCGTTTAGTTTCGGCTTCTATCTTGTAAGTAATGTTAGAGTCGTCTGAGAGGCTAACTGTGATACAGTTTGTTCAGGCCGTTCAGAAATATCCAAAAAAGTATTTACTCCTACGCCCCATCCTCTGCTTAAACAATAATAACCTCAACTTTTAGAGTACGCAAAACGCATAAAGAAGCCCGCGCGAGTGAATGCAACCTTGCCTTTGATAGCTTGCCATGCTCTAGCTTGGAATAAGTGGCCGAACTCTGTTTACCTCAGCGAACAAAGTAGGACAATAACCTGAAGGCATATTGACCGTATTGACATTGCTTTCGCATCACCCGCGAAGTGCAGTGAACATATTCTGGTGCAGCCTTTTGATATCCATTCGGTGCCGTGAAGGTCGCTAAAAAAAGGTTACTGCTGAAAACACAATAGTGGCGGAAGCCGTTTGATGGAAACAGAACGACGGCATGTGATTCATCGCAGCGCGTGATGTGTATAAAACACTAAAAGCAAATGTGTTAGTTTTACGGCCCTTCGTGTCTGCGCTGCGCATAAACAGTCATCGTACTTATAATTTTACTCCTTCCACTGACAAAATATATGATGGCTTTCTTACTGCGGATATCCATTTCATGCGACGCCTATTCTCCACGGCTGCCCGAGGAACTTGTGAAGAAGGATGGCAGGCTGCCTTTCGCGATTGTGGCAGTCCGTCAAGCAGCAGTAGGGCCGTTGACACTAATTCTTTCCTGCAGCATTTCCATCCTTTCAGACACTGCAAATTACAATTATAACTTTCTTAAAAACCTTCGCACACAACGTCGAACCACACACAGCGCCCGCGGTTTTACGTGCGCTGAACGGCCAGTCACGACATCTTCCGACCCAGAGTTGCTAAGCGGCGGCGAGAGGCGGCGCTGCAGTCTCTCGCAAACAAAAAAAAATTAAAGGCGACAGATGAAATTGTTGTTCTTCGATGCATGTGTGGTCTTGATTTTTACCCTACCGGCCAAACCGCTTACGCTCACTAACTAGCCAGATTCATTGTTAATAATTCAACTTGACTCTGGCTTATCCAAGCGGTATGGCCACCGCTCGGACTAGCCGCAGTCCATGTTAATTATTAACAGTGAATCAGGCTAGTCAGCGAACGAAAGCGGTTTGGCCGGTAGGGTAAACTCAACCGACTGCTGCCATCGCCACCTTGATGCCCCAGAATTTAAATCATTGCCGTGTGTGGTGGGGTCGGGAGGGGTCAGAATGCTTTGCCCGCACATGGCGCTCGAGGGCGCGACGCTTAGCGAGAAAGTGATGGGGGCTTGCGCCTGGCTATGGTTTGCGTCCGCTTAAAATGCACTTTGCGGTCGCTTCCTGAGATGGACTCATCAGGGCTGTGGTCGAGATAACCCATGAGTGACTGCTGCCTCAGCCCACTGCTGCTGCGCCGAAATATCGCTTCACGTAATCGGAAGCCAAATTTTTTCTGACTCCATCAGGTTGCCTGGATCCCATACAGGTACATATTTTTCTGTTAGATAGCCTAATTCGAGACATACTAGCCTATACGCACCAACTGTTATTGTTGACCTGTGTGTATCGTTAGACCAAACATAGGCATTTCATAAGTAAACCATTCGTACCTGCTGGGCATATTTCCTGTATATGGGTTGCTTTCTGATTTTCCTAAGATTCTCTGGGAAGTTTTGGATAATTTATCCAGTGACCTTATCATTATGTTGAGATACAGGGTGAAATTGCAATACATTGAGGCGTCAGACCAGGATGCCCCATGTGGCCTCTTGTTTTTGTCTTAAGTCTAGACCCTTTATTGAGAAAACTCGTAGACAAACTGAAAATAAGGGTCTCCTCTTGACCGTACAAGGCTCTTTTAAAGTGTCTCCGTATGCAGGTGATGTTACCACTTTTTCGCGGAACACAGGAAGCAAAACGGCGGTTTTGGGTGACTTGGAGTCTTGTGCCCGACTTTCAGGTGTCGAGTTAAATGTCACAAAAAGGGCGGTCGTCCCTCTGGGAAACGCAACATTCTCCCCAATCCACAACTTAAAAATAGTTGGACACCTCAACATTCTCGGAATCCAATTCGCCCGAAATGGTGATTCACCAAACTTGTGGCCCTAGATAGTTGATATTAAAAAGAATGTTGATCGGGATCCGGATTTCAACTTCACTTTTTCTAAAAAAATCGTATTTGATTAAATGCGTTTTTCTTGCGAAATGTTTTTGTCTCAAGAATTATTCTGCCTCCCAATCCTGTTACGCACAAAGTGTCCCGTGGCATTTTTCGTTTCTTTTTCAAGTGTTGAAAAAACCTCCAGAGAAAGACAAAACAATAAGGAAGGAACAGGTCCGCCGCAGACTTACAACTGACTGAATGGAAAAAATAAATATGCCTATATAGGATATATTCACATCCGCACAAAGCAGCCAGTTTTTTTTTTGTCTTTCCTTATCAATACACCTTTCTGTTCACGAAGTCAATCTCACTTCCGTACAACGTAACAGCTGCCTCGCTCACCCTATTTCCGTGGTTTTAAGAAAAAAAGGCTTCTACCACCTCGCGGGCGACTCGTTCATGGCTTCTGCTCTGCACTCTTGTTTCATTCAACAACGGCTGATAGTCCTCACAGGCGAAACAGGGGTGAGGAATATGGGACCCTGTTTTGTTATTCATTGATATCTTGTGTTCTTTCCAAGGGTCATTGATACAAAGGCAACTCTGGCCCTAATATGCTTTAACGCACGTGAGCGGTATAGAGTATACAACTCCCGTGTCGCAACGAAGAAACTGTGCAGCATGCTTCTTTAAACATGCTGTGTCCTTTTCTTGATTCTTTGAGGATCTTTGGGCACAAGCTAGCCAACTTATGAGGGGCAGGAAACACTACAAGCACTCCGTGCCTCTTGGCTACATTTTTTATAGTGTGCGCCACTCGGTCGACATATGGCAAGACCACTGGGTTAAGGCTCGTAGGTGCGTCACCTTTACGAGTAGAAGCCCTTTTTTAAATGAAACCCATAAAAATTGTGTGAGGGAGGCATCTGTTACGTTGTACGGAAGTCAGTTCAGGTTCACAGACATGTTCGTGTTTTCAGTAAAGCTAGTTGTGAGTCTGTATAAGTCCTGCCTCTTCCTGATTGTCTTGTCTTTTACGCGCACTTTTTTGCAACCCTTAAAACTATGCACCAACTAGCACAACACGCTGTAATATTTTTTTGTTTTTCGGAGATTGATGCACTGAGCGTTTAGCTAGACATAATCTGCGGCTCCCATGCCGCCCAGAGGGTTATGTCTTCCTTGTATCGACCTCATGATTCAGCTGTTGGCGCTCAGTGTCGGCTCTGCACTTCTCAGTGAGGCATAAGCTCAGGACAGAATTTTGAAGCGCTACTATCTCGGTCGTTCTAGACGGGTTCTTTGTCCGACAATGGCCAGCAGCTTGCACCCCAGTGCAGCTATCTTGTCGACACGCTTAAAAGCCGTCATTAGTTTAGCTATGAAAAATCGTGCACTGGATGCTGATCTTGATATTGTGAATGAACATCCTACCACGCTGTGTGAAAAAAGAGTTATGCGGCGTCACGCAGCCGAGTGGATCCCAACGTAAGGTTTGATTTTATTTAGGCTGACAAAGAATGCGAAAAACATCCAGTGGAAAAATGCTTGGTGAATTCTCCCCACAAAAGACATTATATCGATGGGGAGTAACCGGGAACTCTTAGTGTCTCAAATGCGCGAAATCAGAATCCCAAGCGCACACTTCCTCAAGCTGTACTGTAGTGCGTAGCTTTCGGTGCATCATAACCGTGCGGATCCACGTTTGGGCCTTGGACGGTATCAACTGAGAGTAGAGTGCCCTGGCATTTCCTTAGGCAAACTATTCGCACTATGTGGCCATCATGCACGGTGGCGTAATCGCTGCAGGGCGCTTGCACAGACTCGCAGGCTGCGTATGCAGTAGCCCTTGCTTTCCTTTTTCAGACAACATCTGGTGACCTTTCTCGAAGGCACGTTGGCCCTTTTGGGCGAGGAAGAGTTTCTGCAACATTGGTCTACCTGGTTTATAGATATGTCGAACAAAAGGGTGACTATTCATGCCAGCTTTCCAGACCTGTGTGCTTAGGAATTTTCGTTGTTACAACTGATTTTCGAGTTAGAATCGGGTGTTGCTGCGGTACAGTACTTGTGACATTACCGAAAACATCGTTCCGTATATTGCTACATTCATAAAGCGAATGTTTTGGTTCCCTTGTTTAGCTCGCATTTATTCATAGGGTTGTGAGCAACTATCAATTTTTGTCCTTTAATCGTTTCTCTGCAGAATATTTTAAACACTTTGTGGGTTTCTGTAACTGTCTGTAACTGTAACTGTAAAGTGTCTGTAACTGGCCGTGTTCGGCCTCTGTTCGTTTTGTAGTAACTGACGCTGCACTTGTTTAACTATTTTTCTGTTTACGTTGCATTATTGATAGCAGTAGCTTTTAAGTGCGAATGCACTTATTAAGCGAGGCTGAAGCGTCCGCCGCAGTCCCCATAGCAACAGCTGCGGGTGCGCGCGCTCCTCGTCTTCCTTGGCAACGGGGGGAGATGGGCGCGCGCTGCCTGGCCGCTGACATGGCACATACCCACGTGGGGGATCGGCCAGGAAGCTCCTCGTCTTCCTTGGCAACGGGGGGAGATGGGCGCGCGCTGCCTGGCCGCTGACATGGAACATACCCACGTGGGGGATTGGCCAAGAATCGGGCGTGAGAAGGAAAAATGCACCCGCTTAAAGGAGTACTGACACGAAATTTCAAAGCTGAGATCCGCTCTAGCAATCAAGTACAACGACAACACAAATAGGTGTCTGTGAATAAATGCATCTTTCTTTCTTTGTAGTTGTGTGTGTGTGTGTGTGTGATCTCTCTTTAGCGAACATTACCGAACCGCGCAAATTCAACTCGTGCATTCGCACTTTCACATTCTTCCCCTCGGGGAAATGCGGGGAATTTTTTTATGATAAATTGATCCTTTCAAGAGAGAAAAACAGACGGACGAACAGGCAAAAACTCTGCCGTTTAGGTACACAAGGAAAGACTGTCGTCTTCAAAATACCGAGCGCGCATGAGCACGCACCTCGCGACGACATCCCGGTGTCGTCCAGGGTCACGTATGGGCTTGTGAAAATTTAAATCTCGCAAAAAAGAAAAAAACAAAAAAAGGAACGAGCGCACCTTAGCGCCCGCGTTGCTGCGGCCAACACGCAATTAAAACAAAGTCAGAAAATTCCGGGAGCAAGTGAGACCGTGCCTCGTGGAGCGCACACAACAATACCGTCCCATGCATTTCCTTCAGCAAAAAATGAAAGAAATACCATGCGGACGACTGTCAAGCTATTCCTTGAAAATTCTCGCGTGGAGAGGGCCACCGCTCTGCTCACGGAGATGCTAAGGTCTGTCGTGGCGAGGACGCACTACGAGAGAACTAACCCTACGTAGCTAAGCCGTCTGAAGACGACGGCGAAAGGGATGACGGCAATTGCCAGTGAATAAAATACTTTACATACTACATACTTCAATCCTCTCTGCTCTCAAGTACCGCCCGAAATGGCTATGCACTGCTGGGGTCCGAGTGCTCCACATCATCTGCGATCGCTGCCGGTGTGGGAAGAAGCTAGGTAGATCCCCAGCTGTGCTGTTTTCCAAGCTTTGCACCACTAGCCCAAGCTGCGCCGATAATTTCCTGGGTCACTCAGCTTTTTAAGTGCAAAACATTCTAGGTCGCTACTTCTCAAAAGATTTTTTGTTGCGATTTACTTTCACAGGTCGAAGCTTTACGGTCATTCGCCTTTATAGATGGCAAGGGCGCCGAATCGTAAAAGATTTCTTCATCATCATAAATCAATCAATCATGTATATTAATTGTGCCCAGGAATAACATTAATAATAATAATATAATAATCAATCAATCAATCAATAATCAATCAATGAACCTTTATTTTTGGTGCCCAGGAACAACCCTACGGTCTTGCTACTGGTACACCATAAACAAGCATTCATAAAAACAAACTAAAATCAAGACAACACAAAACAGAAAACCATTTATATGAAAGAAACAATAAGGTAAAAATAGTTAGAGATCCCAGAAAGCAAAACAGCAAAAAAAAAGGAAGCCTAGTGTTAGAAGCCATGGCACCCGGCCAGCAAAAACGTTGAAGGCATGTGAAAAATTGAAAATACACAAGCAAATACTCAATAAACATGACGGAGATAGATTAAACACATAAAACAAAGGTTTTGTAACAAAATTTTAGGAAGTTTCAAAATGGAAAAACGAAGTTCAGCGTTACAAGCACTGACACTTAAACCGACAGAAATTCAAGCAACACAAAATCAGGAAAAGTGAAAAACAAACAATCAAGACGATGATTTGCATAAAATAAATACGGAACAGAAATACGGCACATAAATTACATAAAGACACTTAAGCTACAACAGTTTTCAATTCATTAGAGAACAAAGACAAAGAGCTCTGGAATATATCAAGACGATCGGAATATTCATTACATGCACATTGTATTCTGCAGATGGACGAGCGTCGTCTACTTAAAGCATCTGTTTCTAAAAGTTCGAAATCTTCAGAAAAGTTTGTTCGGCAAGTTGACATTGATAAGTGCAACCAAGTCATCACACAAAATATCACCATGAAGAAGTTTATAAACAAAGATAATGTCAGCTCTCATTCGTCGACACCAAAGGGAAGGAATACTTTTGAGACAAGACATACTCCCGTTTGCGTCTTCTTGTACATGACGGAAACGGTGCCTAAAGATAGAAAGGAACTTATTTTGAACCCTTTCGATGCGGTCACTATTGGACTTGCAAATTCCATTCCAAAAAACAGAACCGTATTCAAGAAGAGGTAAGGAGAGAGCCGAATACAACTTTAAGAAAGGAAGAGGACTTTTAAACTCTCTAGAATACCTGAAAACAGCGCCCAGACATCGAAGAGAGCGTCTGGTAGTTTGTGTAACGTGGGAAGAGAAAGACAGAGAAGAATCAAATAGTACTCCCAAGCCCCGATTTTCGGTCACCCTCGGCAGTGCAGTGCTTGCTATTTTATAGGAGTATTGCAGCTGTTGAGTTTTCCTACTATAGGAAACAACTTTCGTTTTTGAGGGGTTCAAAATTAAGTCGTTTTTGGTGCACCAACGATGGAATGACACGATATCAGCCTGAAGAGAATTACAGTCCTGAACATTACGCACTTCTCTGAAGATTTTCATATCATCAGCATACAACAAAAAAGAATTTTGAATGGCAGAAGCAACATCGTTAATGAAAATGGAAAAAAGAAGGGGGCCCAGAACGGAGCCCTGGGGTACACCACTGGTTGCTTTGTACCTAAATGATGTTTGACCATTAACACTTACATATCAATATCGCTCCTGGAGATAGCAACATATAAGACCCCCTAAAGAAGCATGAACATCTAACAGAATGAGCTTGGCAAGCAATAACGAGTGGTTGACCACATCAAAGGCCTTGCTCATGTCACAGTAGACCGCATCAAGCTGGCTTCTACCAACGAGTGCTGGTACAGCCTGCTCCATGAAGCATGCGAGGTTTGTGGAAGTTGAGCGACCACGCATAAAGCCATGTTGATTAGGAATGAGGACGTGTTTATGTAAGAAAGACAAGACCGTATGAAGAGATAACTCGAATATTTTAGAGGCAGAACAAAGAAGCGACACTGGCCTATAGTTCATGGGGTCGGGTTTTGGGCCTGACTTGAAAACAGGGAATACACGACAGATTTTCCATGAGCGAGGGTACGTGCCAGACCGGAGACAGTTATTCAATATTGAGGTGAACACAGGAACAAATATATTTGCATACGTTTTTAGAATTGCAGCCGGAATACCATCTGGCCCAGAAGAAAACAAGTGCTTTAGCCGCTTGATGCTGGTCCGCACGATGTTCTCATCCAATTGGAAACAAGCGGAGTTACCGCCCTGGTGACAAGGGACGCTGCCGTCATCACTACCACCGCTAAGCCCAAACAAAGAAGAAAACTGACGAGCAAAGCAGTCGGCCGCATCTGCAACCTCATCGCCGTTGGAATCCAGTAGACGCATAGATTCTTTCGTTGTACTAGACCTAGAATGAACATACTTCCTGAAGGCTCCCGGCTGATGAGTTGCTTTAGCTTCAACTGACGCCAGGTAAAAAGCATGATCACGCTTGTGCAATATTTTGCATAGGGCACGTAGGCGCGGGAACTCCTGAGCGAACTGATTCGCACCAGAGGGCTTCATCTTTCTGTGCGCACGTTCTTTGAGTTTCAGGGCATCCCGCAATTCAGAAGAAAACCAGTGTGGGAACTTGAACTTCTTTGGTAAATATTGCGGGATGTATTTCTTCATACCCAACAGCACAATCTCAGTAAAACTGTCAACTTGTTTATTGACATCAGAGTGGTCAATGACTGTTGACCAAGGGGCAGCAGAAAAGTAGCCATACAGCCCAGCGTAATCTCCCCGGGCGAAAGCATAGCGAGGTTGCGCATTGCTTGAAATTACAGAACGGTGGAGCATTGTAGGAAGGCAACAGGAAATAGAAAGAGGAGGATGATATTTGTCGGGTATTACTAAAGCACAATCAGAGCGCGACACATTGACGCCATCGAAGTTTGAAAAGCACAGGTCCAGAATGTTTCCACTGCAGTTTTTTATGTGATTACGCTGTGCCATGAAAGTGAAAGACGAAAAATCTAGTAACCTATTACCCTTCTGTTGAAAGTGGTGGTTGTAGTGGGAACAGGTGAGGTGGCTCGACTGAACGCCAGGGGCGTTAAAATCTCCAAGGAGGAGGACCTTGGGGTCGCAATGAGTAGTGAGCACCTGTTCAATGGAGGAGACTAACTTATTGAACGCTTCAGGAACTACATCAGGAGGAACGTAAAAAATACCAACTAGAAGTTTTTCAGTTTTATAGATATGAATTTCGACCCATAAAGACTCACCTGCGTTTTCAATATCGCTACGTAGCACACACGGGAGAGATTTGTTAACTGCGAGAAGTACCCCGCCCCTCTTTTGTTTGCATCCCGTTAAGGCACGATCATTACGATATACATGGTAATTTTGAGGAAAATAATAATTGGATAGAATATCAGGGCGCAACCAAGTTTGAGATATAGCTATTAACGGAAATCAAGACGCCAGAACGTTACCAAAAAATTCAGTTGCCTTAGTTCGAAGACCTCGCACATTCTGATAAAAAACATCTAAACTATTCATTATTGTTTTTCTGATGTGTTGCGTTTAGAGCTGTGAAGCATGCCTACGCAAAACATGCCTCGAAACGCCTTAAAGAGGCAGTCTTTCGGCCAAACAGCGGGGTCATTCAAGCGCTCGAAAAACTCTTCACTGACGAAAATATAAAAGGATGCGTACGTTTCAAATTTAGTTTTCAGTCGTCGGCAGTTCAAGGGCGAGACACCTAAGGTTAACAAATGGGCATTAAGACTAGCAGAGGTCGTGGACAGAGAAAGCTGTCGTGGACGGAGAAAGCTTTGAAACGAACATTGCTTTGGGGCGCTTCGGCTGCGGAACGACGACCAATCCACATGTGTCCGATGCACCTACACATGCCCGGCTTCGACGCTTCTTCTCAACAGTAGGATGGAGACAGTCAAGCAGAGGCGCAGAATGCACCGGGGAAAGTTGGGACGGAGTAGGAGGCAGTGCAGGAGAAGCCGAAGACACCGACTGCAGCGGAGCAGACGTAGCCGAAAGCAACACTTCCTTGTTTACAGCTTGGGCAAAAGGAGGCTGCCCTGAGCTGTGACGCACTCCTTCCGGCAACGCGGCGGGGTGGCGAAGTAGTTGGGCACGCAAAGAGCACACCTCCTCTCGCAAGGAGGCAACCACCTGCGCATAATGGGTGCGGTCACCCTCCCTCCCCTGACGGGGACGGTCGAAAGCCTGCGCGTTTTCCCGGCATAGGAGGTCGTTGTCCTCCCGCAGCCGGGACACTTGGTCGCTGAGGAAAGAAATGCCGTCCAGCGCGTCGATGAGGAGTGTGCGAAGACCGGCAGCTTCCCCTCCAAGGTCAACCGGTTGGGACGGTGGCGGCGGGGCTTTCCTGACTACTGCCGCCGATTCTCGTCGAAGGGAGGGGGAAGGAGCCCTGCTTGCGGACGGGCCGTTGTCGTCGTTGGCTACGCTAGGCCTAGCCGCCACATCAGCCGTTTCACAAATAAAACACTTGAACGGCCGAGCACGAGATCTCAGGAGCTGAAGCTCAGCGTCCGGTCATGCAACACACTTCGCGTGCACGCGTTTCTTACAGGAAATGCAGCAGAAAAACACTTGCTTACCGTAAAAAACACAGGAGCACAGAATACAGCAATCCTTGCTGGGCGCCATCTTGCGGCGCCTAGCAATAATAATAATAATAATAATAAAATAATAATCAATCAATCAATCAATCAATCAATCAATAAACCTTTATTTTCGGTGCCCAGGAACAACCCTAGGGTCTTGGTACTGGTACACCATACAAAAAAAAAACACTACAATTCAGACAAGACAAGACAACATGCACAAACGATATGTATGACATAAACAATAAAGTAAAAATAGTTACAGAAATCTTAGAAAGCAAAAAAGGAAAAAAAAAAGAACAGACAGTCAAAAAAGAAAAGGCAGGCTTAGTGTTGCAAGCCATGCCACTCGGCCAGCAAAACGTTCAGTAGATGTGAAAAATAGGAACTATACAAGCAAATATTGAATCAACATGACATAGAGTATACGTATATAGCCAAGGTTTTGTAACAACATATTAGGAAGTTCCAAAAAAAAAGGGGGAAAAGCTTCAGCATTACCAACACTGACACTAAAAACGTACAAATATTCAAGCAACACAAAACAAGAAAAAGTGAAAAGCAAGCAAGAACAGTTTGCACATAATACATAGGGTACATAAATTTGGAATGACATAAAGGACTTAAGCTACAACAGTTTTCAACTCATTAGAGAACAAAGTAAAGGAGCTCTGGAATATATCCAGCCGAACGTAATATTCATTATATGTACATTGTATTCGGCAGATGGACGAGCGTCGGCTATTTAAAGCAACTGGTCTGAAAGCTGGAAATTTTCTGAAAAGTTTATTTGGCAAATTGACATTGATAAGTGTAACCAAATCGTCACACAAAATATTACCATGAAGAAGTTTATAGAGAAAGATAATATCAGCTCGCATTCGTCGACACCGAAGGGAAGGAATGCTTTTCAGAAGAGACATGATGCCGTTTGCGTCGTCTTGCACATGACGGAAGCGGTGCCTAAAGATAGAAAGGAACTTATTTTGAACCCTTTCGATACGGTCACTATTGGACTTTCAAGTTCCATTCCAGACAACAGACCCGTATTGAAGAAGAGGTAAGCAGAGAGCCGAATACAACTTTAAGAAAGGAAGCGGACCTTTAAACTCTCTAGAATACCTGCAAACAGCACCCAGACAACGAAGAGACCGACGGGTAATTTGTGCAATGTGGGAAGAGAAAGTCAGAGGCGAATCAAACAGTACTCCCAAGTCCCGAATTTCGTTCACCCTCGGCAGTGTGGTGCCTGCAATTTCATAAGGGTATTGCAGTTGTTGTGTTTTTCTACTATAGGAGACAACTTTAGTTTTTGAAGGTTTCAAAATAAGGTCGTTTTTGGTGCACCAACGATGGAATGACACAATATCAACCTGAAGAGAATTACAGCCCTGAACACTACGCACTTCTCTAAAGATTTTTATATCATCAGCGTACAACAAAAAAGAAGAATTTTGAATGGCAGAAGCAACATCGTTAATGAAAATGGAAAAAAGAAGGGGACCCAGGACGGAGCCTTGGGGTACACCACTGGTTGCTTTGTACCTAAATGATGTTTGACCGTTAACACTTACATAGCAATATCGCATCTTGAGATAACAACGTATAAGACCCACCAAAGAAGCGTGTACATCTAACAGAGTGAGCTTTGCAAGCAATAACGAGTGGTTGACAACATCAAAGGCTTTGCTCATGTCACAGTAGACCACATCCAGTTGGCTTCTACCAACGATTGCTGGGACAGCCTTCTCCATGAAGCATACAAGGTTCGTGGAAGTTGAACGACCACGCATAAATCCATGTTGATTAGGAATGAGGACATGTTTAAATGAGAAAGACAAGACCGTATGAAGAGATAACTCGAAAATTTTAGAGGCAGAACAAAGCAGCGAGACAGGCCTATAGTTTATAGCATCAGTTTTTAGGCCTGACTTGAAAACAGGGAATACGCGAGAGATTTTCCATGAGCGAGGAAACGTTCCCGACCGGAGACAGTTATTAAATATTGAAGTGAACACAGGAACGAATATATTTGCATATGTTTTTAGGATTGCAGCAGGAATACCATCTGGCCCACAATAATAATAATAATAATAATAATAATCAATAAATCAATCAGTCAACCTTTATTTTCGGTGCCCAGGAACAACACTAGGGTCTTGGTACTGGTACACCATATACAAACATTCATACAAACAAACTAAAATCAAGACAACACAACACAGAAAACCATATATATATGAAAGAAACAATACAGTAAAAATAGGTACAGAGATCCCAGAAAGCAAAACAGCAAAAAAAGGAAGCCGCGTGTTAGAAGCCATGACACCCGGCCAGCAAAACGTTGAAGGCACGTGAAAAATTGAAAATACACAAGCAAATACTCAATGAACATGACGGAGATAGATTATACACATAAAACAAAGGTTTTGTAACAAAATGTTAGGAAGTTTCAAAATGGAAAAACGAAGTTCAGCGCTACAAGCACTGACACTTAAACCGGCAGGAATTCAAGCAACACAAAATCAGGAAAAGTAAAAAACAAACAAGCAAGATGATGCTTTGCATAAAATAAATAAGGAACATAAATACGGCACATAAATGACATAAAGGCACTTAAGCTACAACAGTTTTCAATTCATTAGAGAACAAAGACAAAGAGCCCTGGAATATATTGCCGCGAACGATGTATGGGCTTGCTTATTTATTGTTTGTTTTTACTGCCAGGCCACGCCCGGCTGTGTTATCTTCGTTTAAAGCATAGCGCGTCTTCCATTCTTTATTTTTGTGCCGCACGAGCTATCACATTCAAATAAGCAAACTGTATTGCCCTAACCTCGCTAGCCCAGAATAATCGTATGTGATCTAAAATGTTCTGGATGTGAATCGACGGTTCCAGAAACACTCGCGCTGAAAGATAAAAAGCCTGCAGAGAAAACGCCTCGGCATTCGATTCTGCGACGCTCGCCGACGTAAGTCACTTTGTTGACCGCTGCTTCGCCGCCTCTGTATTCTTTTGAGTTGTTAGGGGAGCACATTTTCGCTCCAATAAACTTGTTTCTCCTTCATAACAACTGCGCCGTCCTTGGCTTCGCGACATCTGGTGGAGGTGCTGGGTACTCACCCTTTATGCTCTCTACGACATCTGGAAGCCGCCAAGCAAGCCCATACATGGTTCGCGGCAATATCAAGACGATTGGAATATTCGTTATATACACATTGTATTCTGCAGATGGACGAGCGTCGTCTACTTGAAGTATCTGTTCTGAAAGTTCGAAATCTGCGGAAAAGTTTGTTAGGCACGCTGACAATGATAAGTGCAACCAAGTCATCACACAAAATATCACCATGAAGAAGTTCATAAAGAAAGATAATATCAGCTCTCATTGGTCGACACCAAAGGGAAGGAATATTTTTGAGACAAGACATGCTGCCGTTTGCGTCTTCTTGTACATGACGGAAACGGTGCCTAAAGATAGAAAGGAACTTATTTTGAATCCTATCGATGCGGTCACTATTGGACTTGCAAGTTCCATTCCAAACAACAGAACCGTATTCGAGAAGAGGTAAGCAGAGAGCCAAATACAACTTTAAGAAAGGAAGAGGACTTTTAAACTCTGTAGAATACCTGCAAACAGCACCCAGACATCGAAGGGAGCGTCCGGTAATTTGTGTAACGTGGGAAGAGAAAGTCAGAGAAGAATCAAATAGTACGCCCACGTCCCAAATTTCGCTCACCCTCGGCAGTGCAATGCTTGCTATTTTATAGGAGTATTGCAGCTGCTGAGTTTTTCTACTATAGGAAACAACTTTCGTTTTTGAGGGATTCAAAATTAAGTCGTTTTTGGTGCACCAACGATGGAATGACACGATATCATCGTGAAGAGAATTACAGTCCGGAACGTTACGGACTTCTCCGAAGATTTTCATATCATGAGCATACAACAAAAAAAAAGAAATTTCAATGGCAGAAGCAACAACGTTAATGAAAATGAAAACAATAAGGGGGACCAGAACGGAGCCCTGGGGTACAGCACTTGTTGCTCTGTACCTAAATGATGTTTGACCGTTAACACTTACATTGCAATATCGCTCCTGGAGATAGCAACGTATAAGACCGACTAAAGAAGGGTGAACATCTAACAGAATGAGCTTGGCAAGCAATAACGAGGGGTTGACTACATCAAAGGCCTTGCTCATGTCACAGGAGACCGCATCAAGCTGGCTTCTACCAACCACTGCTGGGACAGCCTGCTCCCTGAAGCATGCGAGGTTTGTGGAAGTTGAACGACCACGCATGAAGCCATGTTGAGTAAGCATGAGGACGTGTTTAAGTGAGAAAGACAAGACCGTATGAAGAGATAACTCGAATATTTTAGAGGCCGAACAAAGAAGCGACACTGGCCTGCAGTTCATGGGGTCAGTTTTTGGACCTGACTTGAAAACAGGGAATACACGAGAGATTTTCCATGAGCGAGGGTACGTGCCAGACCAGAGACAGTTATTAAATATTCAGGTCAACACAGGAACGAATATATTTGCATACGTTTTTAGAATTGCAGCAGGAATACCATCTGGCCCAGAAGAAAACGAGGGCTTTAGCTGCTTGATGCTGATCCGCACGATGTTCTCATCCAATTGGAAACAAGCGGAGTTACCGTCCTGGTGACAAGGGACGCTGCCGTCATCACTACCACCGCTAAGCCCAAAGAAAGAAGAAAACTGTCGAGCAAAGCAGTCGGCCGCATCTGCAACCTCATCGCCGTTGGAATCCAGTAGACGCATAGATTCTTTCGTTGTACTAGACCTAGAATGAACATACTTCCTGAAGGCTCCCGGCTGATGAGTTGCTTTAGCTTCAACTGACGCCAGGTAAAAAGCATGATCACGCTTGTGCAATATTTTGTATAGGGCACGTAGGCGCCGGAACTCCTGAGCGAACTGACTTGAACCAGAGCGCTTCATCTTTCCGTGCGCACGTTCTTTGAGTTTCAGGGCATCCCGCAATTCAGAAGAAAACCAGTGTGGGAACTTGGTTCTAATAATAACAATAACAACAACAAGAATAATATTAATAATAATATAATAATATAATAATAATAATAATAATCAATGAATCAATCAATCAATCAACCTTTGTTTTCGGTGCCCAGGAACAATCCTAGGGTCTTGGTGCTTGAACACCATATACAAAACATTATTACAAGAAACGTAGAACAGCACGGCACAAAACACAAAATCCACGACATGACAGTAAAAAATATAGTAAAAATACTTACAGAGATTCTGAAAAAAAGCAAAAAAAAACAGGGTTGCAAGCTATGGCCCTCGGCAAGCGAAACGTTCAAGGCACTTGAGAAAGGAAATATACAACTAAATACAGAGTGCATATGATAGAGAGAGAGTGTACATATAAAACGAGAGTTTAGATTTCTGAAACGTTTCACTGCAATAAAGTATTAGTGTAAAAGGAGCGATGCCTTTACAATGTCCCATTTTGTCGAGACACACAACAAAGATAGCAACACGTTTGAAAGAAAAATAGCGAAAAAACAATGGCAGGAGTATAGCCATAAATGATCAGACCAACAAATAACAGAGATAATAAAAATGACGAATGAATCAACCAATTAATTAAATTATAGTGTGTCCAGGAACGATGTGCTGGTGCGGAAAGAAACGTGCATATCTCAGAAAAATATAGAAAATAGCATTGTTTAGTCTGAACGAGAATGACACACTTTGAGCTACACACACGCCGACACAAGCACATGACCCGCGCACATATGCAAACAAGGCAAGTGTAAGACAACAAGACATAATTAAAACTCTGTACACTGAAACATGTAAACCGGAAAAATATATTAGATGAAAATCACGCCAGAATGAAGGCATAAAACTTACATACACAAGTGAATCATCGAAACAATTAGCGTACATACATAGATAAACCTAACAAGGCAGCATAAAGTGTGTGAGTTGAAGTTACATACTAGGGCAAGCAAACTACTCCTGTTTGTCAAGCTACGCAGTTCGCTACAAAAAGCTGAAAAGGGACAATGGAATACGTCCAAACATTCTGCGTGCATATTGTATAGGTGCTGAATGCGTCCCATGGGACTCTTAACACGGGCGGGGACATGAAACGGTTAGGTTCCCTGGTGTTGCCGGTCGGGGTTCTCAAATTTATGGCACCTAACAACTCTGTACAATCAATGAGGCTGTGGACCAGTTTGTACAAGAATAAAAGGTCAGCCTTGGCCCTCCGGCTTTGTAGTGGGTCCATTTCAAGCAAGCTGGCGGCATCAACACCAGGATAATCTTTAGGCTTCGCAGTAGCGTACGTATGTTTTAGTATTGAGAGAAATTTAGTTTACACTCTCTCAATAGCCGCCGCGTTGGACCGAGACCTTGTATTCCTGACCTCGGATGCGTATTCCAATAGAGGGCGACACATTGAGGTATAGAGCTGAAGAAATGTGTCTGGATAGTTGAATTCTCTGGAGACACGACATGTTGCACCTAGTGTTCGCAAAGCACGACGGGTAAGCTCATTAGTATGGGCTGTAAATGTGAAGTTAGAGTCTAACAAAACTCCCAAGTCTCTGATTTGACTTACCCGATTCAGATCTTCTTCACTTATATGATAGGTGAAATTGATAACATCTGTTTGGCGGGTATGCGACACTACTTTGGTTTTTGCACTGTTAAGTATCAACTTATTTCGGTTGCACCGGTCCGAAAACGCGGCGATATCACACTGCAGTTGTGCAAAGTCTGAGATGTTGCCAATCAGTATGATTATTTTAATATCGTCTGCGAACAGCAAGAACGATGAGTACTGAATTGCTGTGGAAACATCATTGACAGAGAGGGAAAACAAAAGAGGTCCAAGGACAGAGCCTTCGAGGCACCCCGCTGGTGGCTGTCTACGTTCCGGAGTGTAGCCCGTTACAGTGAACGTAGTCGTTACGACTGGTAAGGTAGTCTCGCAGCATGTCTAGCAAGGGATCAGGAATGTAAAGGTGGCAAAGTTTTTTACACAACAATGAATGGGAAACACATCGAACGCCATGCTAAGGTCACAGTATACCACGTCAAGTTGGCCTCCGTATTCCACTGCCTTTGACGCTTGTTCCATAAAAAAAACTAAGTTTGTAGTTGTCGAGCGGCCACGTAAAAAACCATGTTGATTTGGAATTATTTCGTATTCTACTCTGGATGTAATGAGGGAATGAATTATAGATTCAAAAATGTTAGAAGCACTGCACAGGAGGGAAATCGGTCTATAATGTTTGCATCTCCGTTTGACCCGGGTTTGTGTACAGGTACAACGTTAGCAATTTTCGAACAGTTATAAAACGTGTCAGTACTAATACAGTTGTTAAATACACATACAAGCACTGGAGGAAGGATAGGACAGAAAGCCTTGAGTAGAGCCATGGGAATGCCATCTGGGCCATAGGCTAGCGAGGGCATCGCCTCCCGTAGGCTTTTCATCACGATTTCCTCCCTTACAAATGCCTTGCTCGGTGCTGTACCGCGACAATTGGACATCGGAGCTGACGGAACGTCGCAGGTATCTCTATACACCGTTTTAAACTGGTGAACGAACGCGCCAGGGACGTCATCAATGATTACGCCATCGGAATTAAGAAGAATAATGCATTCAGTGTTATGCTGGGGTGACCTACTGCGGATATATTTCCATAAATCTTTAGGGCTCCTTTTAAGATTGCTTTCTGTGGAGGTAATGTATGCAGGCCGATCACGATCATACAGTTTTTTACATAGTGACAGATATTCTTTAAACACTAACTTCCATTTTGTGTGCCCACTGTTTTCAGATTTCCTGTGGGCACGCTCTTTGCCTTTTACTGCCGATCGGAGTTGACTCGAGAACCAGAAAAGATGCTTCTAAGATGTGGATTTCTTTAGTGGTATATATCTGCGCATACCTTCTTGAAGTACTTTGGTTAATTCGCTGGCCTTAAAAATTGGGTCATTTGACGCGAGGATTGCCGACCAATCAAAATTCGACAAGTAGTAGTAAAAACGGATGTAGCCACCTGCGGCAAATTTATAGCGGGGGAATTCCGAAAGACGTGGCTTGTCCTTTTGCACATCACTTTGAATAGGTAGTACTATTCATAGGGGTGGGTGGTAATTTTCCGTGGTAACGAAACCTGTAGGGCTTATGTTGACACTGAAGTTTTAGATGTTTGAAAAACAAACGTCAAGTAAGCTCCCAGCACAGTTGGCAACGTGGTTGCAGTGTTCAAGACCAGTAAATGAAATGAAGTCCAGTAGGGCTGAGCCCTTTTGAAGGACGTAATTATAGTAATGAGAATTACTAAGGTCACCCCATTCTATTCCCGGTGAGTTAAAGTCACCGAGAATCACGATATGGTGTCTAGGATGAGAGGTAATTACATTTTCAATCGATGCTAAACAACTTTTAAAAGAAACTGGAGCTTTGTTAGGAGCTAAGTAAAATGCACCAAGCAGGACGCGTTCGCCACGGATGCAACACAAGTCAATCCAGACAGACTCATCCTCTGTCTCCAGGTCTGCGCGCCTCACGCATCTGAATGAGCTATTGACGCCTATCAAAGCTCCCCCTCCCGTGTGTTTAAAGCCAGATGTGGCATGGTCACTGCGGAACACATTTATTAAGGCGGAAAATAATCTTTTGACGAGATACTGGGTAAGAGCCAGGTGTCCGTAAGAACAATCACAGAAAAAATTGAGGAAGATACATTCAAGAACAACTCGTTTGCTTTGATCCTCACACCATGAAAATTTTGATACAAAACGTTAAGGGACCTATTCATGAGTGACATGTTCATTTTAAAATCAGATGCGTGCAGATGGCGATCTTGAAGAATTCCCTGGAAAGGTTTAAAAAGGCAGTTTGTCGGCCATAGGCCCGGGTCCTGCCGCTTCTGAAAAGCTTCGTCATCCACTGCAACGTAAGATGAGGCATAGGATTCATAATTCATTTTCAGCCGTTTGCACACTACCGGTGCGATCGCGACGCTAGAAACATATGCCGACACCTGGGAAGACGATGTTTCAGGAGCCAGCTTTGTCACGAACAGCGCCTTCGATCGCCGATGTTGACTGCAGACAGACAACGTTGTACTTGTTGCCAGTTCAAGCACGCCGGTGATCGTTCCTTGGTTGGACGACGAGAGCCTGTTGCATGCAGAAGTGGGGGGCTCTCACCACCGGTGGACGATTGCGAAGGCGTGCCCGAGGCAGCAGTTCCGGGTGCTCTCGGCTGCACTGGCCCCATGGACCCGCATACAGACGGCGAGGGCGCCGGAAACAGCGACGGTTTGTTGCCTGGCGGGAGAGCGCAGGCGGACGATTTCGGCGACGCTACCGCACTACCAGAGCCCGGCTGCGCAGGCCACGCAGGCCTACTGGTAGTGGCCGCCAGAGTAGGAAATGACGTCGATTCAGTGCTTTCACGCGTCAGCTAGTAGCGAAGCGCATGCACTTCCTGCCGCAGCAATTTAACAGCACCTGCGTGTGTATCAGCCTTCGCCGCCGCCTCCCTGCGCATCCGTTCTTTATCCTCCTTCTGTTGGGAAACCTGATCTGTCAGAAAGGAGATTCCCTCGAGCGCGCGAACGAGAAGGCTGCGCAGGGGAACCTGCTCGAGGTCAACCGGTTCCTTAGGAGGGGAGGCTGCTGCCGTCGTCGCCGCCGGCCGGGTAGGGGAATGCGCCGAGGCTGCTTCGGCTCCATCGGTCAAGCCGATGTCGCGGGTAGGCCTAGGCGAAGCGGCGGCACACTCGCACTTATTGCAGGTAGACTGCCGCTCCCCAGACTTCAGAATGTTGAGCTCACCGTCCGGCCAGGTAACACACTTCACATGAACATGTTTCCGACAGTCAGCACAACGAAGAAACTTTTGTTTGCCGTAGAAACACAGCGAGCAGAGGGAACACGAATCCGTACTCGGCGCCGTCTTGAAAGCTTAATCAATCAATCAATCAATCAATCAATCAATCAATCAATCAATCAATCAATCAATCAATCAATCATGTGAGATCGACACAAAGGACACAAAGGACAAAAGAGTGAGACACAAAGGAGTGAGATCGGGCGATAGTTAGAAACGGCTGACTTATCACCAGACTTAAATATTGCATGCACGAGGAAATTTACATAAAAGTAAGCAGTTATTATAAATGGAAGTTAAGACAGGCACAAAAATGTTGCCGTAAGCCTTCATGAGGGCTGCGGGAATTCCATCTGCACCACTGGAAAATGATGGTTTCATCCGTTGAAGGCTATCATTGACAATTTTTTCATCGAACATAAGTGTGTTAAAATTAGAGTTATTTAACGATAGGCGTTCGTCGTTGCCATCTGGCTGTTGAAAGACAGAATGAAAGTACTGAGCAAAACTGGTGGCAACATCCAATAATAATAATGATCAATCAATCAATCAATCAATCAATCAATCAATCAATCAATCAATCAATCAATCAATGTTCATTATAGTGCACAGGAACAGCGGAAGCCTTCGTGCTGGAGCACTCAGAGGGGAAATGCAGCACTGTAGTACATCAACAATTTGCTAATAAACACTCAGTGAGCAAAAAAAAAGAAAGAAAGACCTACAAAAAACGGCAAAGATTAGAAATAAAATAGTGCAAACCGACTTTACACAATGAAGTTGTGCTTGCGGCCAGAAAAGGTATAAGACAGCAATGAAATGCATCAACAGCTGGCAAAAGAACAGTGAGTAAGCAAAAAATAAGAAGAAACTACAACTTCAAAGAAGAATAAAAATACCATAGTGTAATTTTAGGCAACATTACACAATCAATAGAAACTGTGATGTCTGGTCAATTCCAGGTAGACATCTTACAATAAGCGTAACTATACGTAAGGGTGAGTGGAAAGAAGAAAGTTTTTACAAGATTCGAGAAGCGTACATTTTCAGTTTCAAATGGACGCATGACGTGAATATGACAACTTTAATGATAAAAACGGCAGAAAAAGAAAAATTCTACGATAATTACAGTCGCAGTATCAGCCCAATACACGAAGAACCAGGAACAAGAACAAGCTCAGTGAAGTCAATGCACACGTCAGGACGACAAGTGAAGAAAAAGAGCCCTGCCAAGATGAATCTAGTGTGTCAGAGCTGACAACCCGGCCAAAAACTCCCGATGAGGACGCTGAAAGATATCGAGCTTCTCGGAGTGAACATTACGCAGATGCTGCATCCTTTGAAGAGGAGAACGTGTGGTGAGAGCTCCAGCTGCTTTAAAAGGGTTGGCGAGCCTTGTAGCTTTTTTTTGGAACGCGAAAACCGATTGATTCAAGTAGTTCCGGGCATAAAATAATACCATGAAGCAATTTGTACATGAAAAGAAGGTCTGGGTGGGTCCGCCGGGAACTTAGAGAAGCAGTTATAGGGATAGGCTCCGAAGGAAAACGATGCCTAAGTATTGATGAAAATTTGGTTTGTACACGCTCTATACGTTGACAGTTGGAACTACGGGTTCCATTCCAAACAACAGAAGCATATTCTAGTTGCGGAATACTAAGCGTTCTCAATAGTTTTAGGAATGAAGAAGGAAACCGGAATTCTCGAGAAAACCTGCATACAGCCCCAAGTGAGCGTAGCGCCCGCCTAGTAAGTTGAGTGACATGAGGTGAGAAAGTTAAGGCACTGTCGAACAGCACGCCGAGGTCTCTGATCTCTTCAACTTTAGACAAGTAACCGCCGTTAATACTGTAGCAAAATAAAGTGCGGTTCGTTTTCCTGCTATAAGACATGACCTTTGTTTTTGTAGAGTTAAGATTTAATCTATTGTCTGAGCACCACTTGGAAAATGAGGACATATCTTGCTCCAGGGCAATGCAGTCATTATTGGACTCAATCCGTCTGAATATTTTAATGTCGTCAGCGTAAAGAAGGAAAGAAGACATCTTAATTGCGGCTGACACATCATTAACAAAAATGGAGAACAAGAGAGGCCCGACACGGAGCCTTGAGGCACACCGCTTGTTGATCTGTACAGAGCAGACGTCTCCCCGTTAACGCTAACGAAACGGAACCGGTTATCTAGATAACTACCCAACAATGCCACGAGTGGTGTATCAATTTCTACCTGTAAAAGCTCTTTAAGTAACAGAGTGTGGCCTACAACGTCAAATGCTTTGCTCAGATCACAGTAGACAACGTCGAGCTGGCCCCTCTCAGAAATGGCTGCCGAGGCCTGCTTCATGAAGCAGGAGAGATTAGTTGTTGTCGACCTTCCTGATATAAAGCCGTGCTGTTTACTTACAAGAAGGTTCTGTACAGAACTTGAGAGTAATTTGTACAGTGCTGTCTCAAACAGCTTGGAACAAGCACAAAGGAGAGAAACTGCTCTGTAGTTTGTTGCATCCGATTTGGAGCCTGACTTGAAAATAGGACGCACACGAGAAATTTTCCACGCGAGAGGGAACACGTTTGTTTTTAGACACTGGTTAAATATCACCGTAAAAACAGGTACAAAAATGCTGCCGTATGTTTTGAGAATAGCTGGACGTATTCCGTCAGCTCCACACGACAATGACGGTTTCATGCGCTCTAGGCTGTCCAAAATCAACTGCTCGTCCAAAAGCACTAAGCTAGAGCCTTGTACGCGATGTGACAATATGTTCATTTCAGAGACGTAATGCTGGCCGAATGTGGCACTGAAGTGCTGAGCAAAGTGGTTGGCGACATTATGAACTTCTTCCCCAGAGGAATCTACAAGATTAATAAGATCATGTGAGTTGTTCTTACGGGACCGGATGTATCTCCAAAATGTTTCAGGCTGCGAATTCGCACTACTCTCTACAGAATCGAGATAGGAGCTCTGGTCCGGCTCATAAAGGTTTTTACATAAATTACCGTAAGCGCAGAAGTTCTGTTTCCATTGGTCACTCCCGGTTTTCTTATAGTTTCTGTGGCAGCGGTGTTTTAATTTAAGAGTCGTACGAAGTTCTTTCGAAAACCAATGTGGGTTTTTGGAGTGGTTTGGTTTATACTTGGGAATAAATTGGTCCATACCGCTTTTGACAATTTCGGTGAACCGTTCGACCTGTGGATTGCAATCAGGGAGTTCTTGAATTTTCGACCAATCAAACGAAGAAAAAAAGCTATACAAGGCAATGTAATTCCAACGTGCATAACAGAAGGGAGAGAGTTCATTATACTTTAGTGAGGTACCACAGTGCCAAATCGAAGCGGGAGCCGAAACTGAAAATGGAGGATGAAGCTTGTCGGGTTTGACAAGAGAGATAGCCACCATTGATACTCGCGCGTTCTGAATGTTTGAGAAGCGGAGGTCTAAGATATTTTCGGAGCAGTTTTTGATGTTATTCAGTTATGCCATGAATGTGAAATCTAGGAAGTCTAAAACAATGCGAGATTTTTGCTCTACGTAATAATTGTAATTCTGGTTAGTTAGACTGTCCCATTGTACACCAGGTGCATTGAAATCCCCCAGAATGATAAAATGGTGATTTTGGCGTGAAGCGCAAACTTCTTCTACAGAAGTAAGTAGCTCATTGAACGAAGAAATAGGAACATAGGGGGGAATATAAAACGCCCCTATTAAGAGCCTCTCGCCAACAGTCAGTCGGATGTCCAGCCAGACACACTCATTGTCGCCCTCAAGGTCTTGACGCCTCTTACACTGAAGACCACAATCGACCACAACTATTACGCCCCCTCCCTTTTGTTTAGCCCCAGTAAAATTCCTATCTTTGCGGAAAACTTGGTAATTTGGAGGGAAATAATCATTTGAGCTAATATCGCTACAGAGCCAGGATTCAGAAATTACAATAATTGGAAAATTTCAGAAAAGTACATTAGCAAAAAATTCGGACGCTTTAGTGCGAAGGCCGCGCGCATTTTGAAAATAAATGGCCACCCTATTGTTAGTTTTTTTCTTCGTGTGGGACATCAGTGGAACCGAACATTTCGGCATGCAGCTTTCCGCGGAAAGGTTTGAAAAGGCAGCCCTTCGGCCAGAACAAAGGATCGCTCAAACGCTCGAAGGAGTCCTCATCGACCCTAACGCAGAAGGAAGAATATGAACTGTACTTAGTCCTCACCCGCTGACAAGCCAGAGGTATGACATGTACCGTCGAAAGATGCTCCGTCAGTTGGGTTGAAGTGGTGCACGGTGACAGTTTAGACACGAAGATGTGTCTCGGACGCTTAGATGGACGAACGACGGAGATGCTACACGCATCTGAAGCCCCCTCACACACTGCACTCCCTCTGCGTTTGTTTGACTGGACCGAGTCGTTGGAAGGTGGCTTGAATAATCAACCAATCAATCAATCAATCATGTTTATTTACGTGCCCAGGAACAGCCAGAGGCCTGCGTGCTGGCGCACGGATAGTTACATGAAAACAAAATACAAGAAACATATTACAAGAAACAAACAAGCGACAAGACACACACATATTGAAGTAGCGCAAATTACAAAAATAAAGCACAGGCGGAGCCTGGGTACAGGTAAAAAAGAAAAAAAAAGATGCCTTTTTGGCTCAGCTTATTGTAATGAATACACAACAAGCAGAGAACAAAGTTTGACAGTAAGACGACAAAAACAATGACAAGAGTATAGAGACAAATGATAAGACAAGCATGATAAGTAAACAGATTCAAAAACAGGCAGCTATATTGGTTAAACAGAATCGCAGAGAAACCAAATTTCAGAAATAAAAAAAAAGAAAAACGAACGACAGAGATATCATAGATGTTTAACATACTGTGTTCAACAGCGCAGTACGGTAAATTGTAAAGGAGCTTTGAAAGATGTCAAGGCGTTCGGAGAAGCGGTTGCAGCAATTCTGTATTCTGCGCACTGGAGAATGATTGGAGTTGCGCGCAGCGGTCAAGAAAGGGCGATGCGACCTGGTGGGCCTCAGTGGAACACTAAACTCTAAACAGTTAAGCAGGTCCCCGCAAGAAAGGTCACCATGAACAATTTTGTGAAGAAATGTAAGGTCTGCACGCATACGTCTGCAGGTCAACGAAGGGATGGAAGTAACTATGGGTAAGTCAGAATCAGGATGACAACTGTGATTGTGATGACGGTGTTTAATATCTATAAAAACTTCTTCTGACACGTTCTATTAATTCACTACTAGATTTGGAGATGCCGTTCCAGGCAACAGAAGCATATTCTAACTTGGGGATACATACTGCATTGTATCGCATTAGAAATGGATCTGGAGAAGAGAATTCCTTTGTAATCCGACACACATTTCCAAGACTTCGGAGCACTCGCCGGGTGATGAGCCTAATATGAGAAGAAAAAGAGAGGGTACTGTCGAAAAGAACTCCGAGGTCCCTAATCTTCTAAACCCTTTGCAAAGGAGCTCCCTCTATACTGTAGGAAAACAGTAGACGATGGGTTTTCCGGCTGTACGTGACAACCTTTGTTTTAGCTGGATTTAAAATTAGACAGTTTTTGCTACACCAGACCGATAATTCCGACACATCCCTCTGCAAGGCACAGTAGTCCTGAAAACTGCTAATCTGCCTAAATAGTTTTACATCATCAGCACAGAGAAGAAATGAAGATTTTGTTAACACTGTTGACACATCATCGATAAAGATAGAAAACAATAGTGGACCCAGCACAGAACCCTGAGGTACACCACTCGTTGCAGTGTAAACACTAGACCTTTTGAAGTTTACATCTACGTAAAAGGACCGGTCAAGGAGATAGTTGGACAACAAGGCAACAAGGCTTGCATCAACACCGGACATAGTAAGCTTGTTAATTAATAATTTATGGTTCACTACATCAAACGCCTTACTGAGGTCAAAATAGATAACATCCAACTGGCCGTTTTCACAAACTGCAGCCGAAGCCTGAGTCATGAAGCTTGCAAGATTTGTAACCGTCGATCGACCCGAGAAAAAGCCTTGCTGATTTGGTATCAGAACGTTCTTGACACAGGCAGCAAGAACGTTGTGCAGAGCTGAATCAAAGAGTTTTAAGGCGACACAAAGGAGTGAGATTGGGCGATAGTTGGTAACGGCTGACTGGTCACCAGACTTAAATATTGGAAAAATTCGAGCAATCTTCCATACACGAGGAAATTTGCCGAAAAGTAAACAGTTATTATAAATGGAAGTTAAGACAGGCACAAAAATGTTGCGGTAAGCCTTCATGAGGGCTGCTGGAATTCCGTCTGCACCACACGAAAATGATGGTTTCATCCGTCTAAGGCTATCATTGACACGTTTTTCATCGAACATAACTGTACTAAAATTAGACATATTATTAAACGATAGGCGTTCGTCGTGACCATCTGGCAGTTGAAAGACAGAATGAAAGTACTGAGCAAAGCTAGTGGCGACATCCTCAACCTGTTCCCCATCGGAATTAAGCAGGCTAATGTGTTCTTTAGACTCCTTAGAACGGCCGCGTACATACCTCCAGACGTCAGCCCGTTTCTGAGACGCAGAAGCCTCTAACGACTCTATATAGAGCTGGTGGTCACGCCGGTAGAGGCTTTTACAAAGTGAGCGATACTGACTAAACTCCGTTTTCCACTTGTCAAGCCCAGAACGCTTGGCCTTTTTGTGGGCGCTGTCCTTAAGTTTAAGCGAACTTCGAAGTTCTTTAGAGAACCAATGGGGAAATTTGGAATGAACAGGCTTATAACAATGGATGTACTTTTCCATGCCACTCCTGACAATTTCGGTAAAACGTCGAACCTGTTCGTCAACATCATTGACATCAAAAACACTACACCATTCAGCAGATGAATAAAAGTAATAGAACCCAACATAATCTCCACGCTTGAAAGCATATCGCGGGACTGCACAATCAACACCACCATAGCATTGCTGGGCAGCGAAAGAGACAGAGTCAATAAGAGGGGGGTGGAACTTGTCGGGTTGTACAAGAGATATTTCGGAGGCACACATTTGTACGTTTTTCAAGTGCGAGAAGCACACATCTAGGACATTACCACAGAAGTTTTCTATGTGGCAGAACTGCTGCAAGGAGGTGAATGATTGAAAATCTAATAACATGGTGCATTTCTGCGCTGCATAATGTTTTTTATGCTGAAATGAAAGACTGTTTCAGTGAATACCTGGGGTGTTGAAGTCCCCAAATATAATTAGCTTATGGTTGGAGTGTGAATTGGAAACATTTTCAATAGATGTGAGCTTTAGATTATATTCAGCAGGTAAAATATCCGGGGTTATATAGAATGCACCGATGAGCAGCTTCTCGCCCCTCTTGAGGCCTACCTCAAGCAAGACTGATTCCTCAGTCTCGAGGTCTGCACGCCGCACGCATTGCACTGAGCGATCGATGGCAATGAGAACACCGCCACCCTTTTGCTTGGGCCCAGTTAACTTTCTGTCACTTCTAAAAATTTCATAAGTCGGAGGAGAATAGTCGGAAGGTGAGATATCATCGCAAAGCCAAGTTTCAGTAATAACAATAGTAGAAAATTTGGAGCACACAACATTTCTAAGAAATTCGGAGGACTTAGTACGTAGACCACGAGCATTTTGGTAATAGATGTCGAGAGTGTCGTTCTTACTGGTCATTCTCGGAAGTCATTATACTGGTCATTATAATCAATCAATCAATCAATCAATCAATCAATCAATCAATCAATCAATCAACCTTTATTTTTGGTGCCCAGGAACAACCCTAGGGTCTTGGTACTGGTACACCATATACAAAACATACATAAAAACAAACTAAAATCAAGACAACACAACGCCCAAAACCGTATGCATGGAAGAAACAATAAAGTAAAGATAGTTACAGTAATCTCAGAAAGCAAAACAGCCAAAAAAAAAGAAAAGAACTGAAACAGGAGACCTAGCGTTGCAAGCCATGACACTCGGACAGCGAAATGTTCAAGGCACGTGAATAACAGGAAATACTCACTGAACATGACAGAGATAAGTTATACGCATAAAACGAAGGTTTCATAACAAAATGTTCAGAAGGTTCAACTTTGAAAGAAGCTCAGCATTACAAGCACTGGCACTCAAACCTACAGAAATTCAAGCAACGCAAAACTAGGAAATGTGAAAAACAAACAAACAAGAACATGAATTGCCTAAAATAAATACGGCACATAAATTTGCAATGACATAAAGGCACTTAAGCTACAACAGTTTTCAAGTCGTTTGAGAACAAAGAAAAAGAGCTCTGGAATATATCAAGACGATCAGAATATTCATTATATGTACATTGTATTCTGAAGATGGACGAGCGTCTTCTACTTAAAGCATCTGTTCTAAAAGTTCGAAATGTTCGGAAAAGTTTGTTCGGCAAGTTGACATTGATAAGTGTAACCAAGTCGTCACACAAAATATCCCCATGAAGAAGTCTATAAAGAAAGATAATATCAGCTCGCATTCGTCGACACCGAGGGGAAGGAAGACTTCTCAGAAAAGGCATGCTGCCGTTAGCGTCTTCTTGTACATGACGGAAACGGTGCCTAAAGATAGAAAGGAACTTATTTTGAACTCTTTCGATACGTTCACTATTGGACCTGCAAGTTCCATTCCAAACAACAGAGCCGTATTCGAGAAGAGGTAAGCAGAGAGCCGAATACAAATTGAAGAAAGGAAGAGGACCTTTAAACTCTCTAGAATATCTGCAAACAGCACCCAGACATCGAAGAGAGCGACGGGTAATTTGTGTAACGTGGGTAGAGAAAGATAATAATAATAATAATCAATCAATCAATCAATCAATCAATCAATCAATCAATCAATCAATCAATCAATCAATCAATCAATCAATCAACCTTTTTTATAGTGCCCAGGAACAGCCGAAGCCTTGGTGCTGGCGCACTGAGAAAAAAAAGAAAAAATGCCGCATTGAAATACATCAGCGGCGGACACATATAAAACCAGGAAAAAATGTGGGTGAATGAAAAGCAATAAACTGGAATACGACAGAGAAAAAAATTAAAAGTGGTATCCAAACTACATTATACGAAGTTATGGTACATTGCACAAACACAGCGTACAATGACCATAGCAATCGGCTGAAGCATCAATTACACAAAAACGTATGAAACAAAGTACAGGAAATGTTTGTAACTATTCACATAAACTGATGTTATAGAAACATTTGTTTCTATAACAATTGGTTAGCCCGGGCCACTTAAACATATGTATGAAGAGTTGACTACACAAGTGTAGCATAGTACATACAACGATTACGCCCGCAGCACTAACAACATATATGAACAAATGAGAACAGACTCTGTGGAAACAATATACACATGCGGAAAATAACTGAGGAACACGAGAACTGTCGAAATGAAGTGAGTGCGCCACGGCTAACAGCCCGGACAAAAACCCCCCAAGGGGACGGCAAAAAATATCAAGTTCCCCTGAGTGAAGGTTATATAGGCGTTGCAGTCTATCAAGAGGAGAACATCTGCTAAGTTGAGCAGCTGTGTGGAAAGGGTGGTTAAGCCTTGTTGCTTTTTTCGGAACACGAAACCCGATTGCTGCAAGCAGTTCCGGGCATGAAATTGTACCATGAAGCAGTTTATATAAGAAAACAATAATAATAATAATCAATCAATCAATCAATCAACCTTTACTTTCGGTGCCCAGGAACAACCCTAGGGTCTTGGTACTGGTACACAATATACAAATCGTACATAAAAACAAACTAAAATCAAGACAACACAACACACAAAACTGTATGCATGAAAGAAACAATAAAGTAAAGATAGTTACAGTAATCTCAGAAAGCAAAACAGCAAAAAAAAAGAAAAGAAAAGAAAAGAAACAGGAGACCTAGCGTTGCAAGCCATGACACTCGGACAGCGAAATGTTCAAGGCACGTGAAAAACAGGAAATACTCACTGAACATGACAGCGATAAGTTATACGCATAACACGGAGGTTTTATAACAAAATGTTCGGAAGTTTCAACTTTGAAAGAAGTTCAGCATTACAAGCACTGGCACTCAAACCTACAGAAATTCAAGCAACGCAAAACCAGGAAATGTGAAAAACAAACAAACAAGAACATGATTTGCCTAAAATAAATACAGCACATAAATTTGCAATGACTAAAGGCACTTAAGCTACAACAGTTTTCAAGTCGTTTGAGAACAAAGAAAAAGAGCTCTGAAATATATCAAGACGATCAGAATATTCATTATATGCACATTGTATTCTGCAGATGGACGAGCGTCTTCTACTTAAAGCATCTGTTCTAAAAGTTCGAAATGTTCGGAAAAGTTTGTTCGGCAAGTTGACATTGATAAGTGTAACCAAGTCGTCACACAAAATATCCCCATGAAGAAGTTTATAAAGAAAGATAATATCAGCTCGCATTCGTCGACACCGAAGGGAAGGAAGACTTTTCAGAAAAGGCACACTGCCGTTAGCGTCTTCTAGCACATGACGGAAGCGGTGCTTAAAGATAAAGAGGAACTTATTTTGAACTCTTTCGATAAGGTCACTATTGGACTTGCAAGTTCCATTCCAAACAACAGAGCCGTATTCGAGAAGAGGTAGGCAGAGAGCCGAATACAACTTTAAAAAAGGAAGAGGACCTTTAAACTCTCTAGAATACCTGCAAACAGCACCCAGACATCGAAGAGAGCGACGGGTAATTTGTGTAACGTGGGAAGAGAAAGTCAGAGAAGAATCAAATAGTACTCCCAAGTCTCGAATTTCAGTCACCCTCGGCAATGCAGTGCTTGCAATTTTATAAGAGTATTGCAGCTGTTGAGTTTTTCTACTATAGGAGACAACTTTCGTTTTTGAGGGGTTCAAAATTAGGTCGTTTTTGGTGCACCAACGATGGAATGACGCAATATCAGCCTGAAGATAATTACAGTCATGAATATTGCGCACTTCTCTAAAGATTTTCATATCATCAGCATACAACAAAAAAGAAGAATTTTGAATTACAGAAGCAACATCGTTAATGAAAATGGAGAAAAGAAGGGGACCCAGAACAGATCCCTGGGGTACACCACTTGTTGCTTTGTACCTAAATGAAGTTTGACCGTTAACACTTACATAGCAATATCGCTGCTGGAGATAGCAACGTATAAGACCCACCAAAGAAGCGTGGACATCTAGCAGAATGAGCTTGGCAAGCAATAACGAGTGGTTGACTACATCAAAGGCCTTGCTCATGTCACAGTAGACCACATCAAGCTGGCTTCTACCAACGATTGCTGGGACAGCCTGCTCCATGAAGCACGCGAGGTTTGTGGAAGTTGAACGACCACGCATAAAGCCATGTTGATTAGGAATGAGGACGTGTTTAAGTGAGAAAGACAACACCATATGAAGAGATAACTCGAATAGTTTAGAGGCAGAACAAAGGAGCGAGACTGGCCTATAGTTTATGGCGTCAGTTTTTGGGCCTGACTTGAATACAGGGAATACGCGAGAGATTTTCCATGAGCGAGGGAACGTGCCAGACCGGAGACAGTTATTAAACATTGAAGTGAACACTGGAACGAATATGTTTGCATACGTTTTTAGAATGGCGCCAGGAATACCATCTGGTCCACAAGAAAGCGAGGGCTTTAGCCGCTTGATACTGGTCCGCACGATGTTCTCATCCAGTTGGAAACAACCAGAGTTACCGCCCTGGTGACAAGGGGCGCTACTGTTATCACTGCCACCGCTAATTCCAAAAAAAGAAGAAAACTGACGAGCAAAGCAGTCGGCCACCTCCGCAACCTCATTGCCGTTGGAGTCTAGTAAACGAATAGATTCTTTAGTTTTACTAGATCTTGAATGAATGTACTTCCAGAAGGCTCCCGGTTGATGGGTTGCTTTAGCTTCTACTGATGCCAGGTACGAAGCATGATCACGCTTGTGCAATATTTTGCATAAGGCACGTAGGCGCCGAAACTCCTGAGTGAACTGGTTCGCACCAGAGCGCTTCATCTTTCTATGCGCACGTTCTTTGAGTTTAAGGGAATCCCGCAATTCAGAAGAAAACCAGTGTGGGAATTTGAACTTCTTTGGTAAATATTGCGGGATGTATTTCTTCATACCCAAAAGTACAATCTCAGTAAAACGGTCAACTTGTTCATTGACATCAGGTTCGTCAATGACTGTCGACCAAGGGACAGCAGAAAAGTAATCATACAGCCCAACGTAATCTCCCCGGGCGAAAGCGTAGCGAGGTTGCGTGTTGCAGGAACTTACGGAATGGTGGAGCATTGTGGGAAGGGAACAGGAAATAGAAAGAGGAGGATGAAATCTGTCAGGTCTAACTAAAGGACAATCAGAGTGTGACACACTAACATCATCAAAATTCGAAAAACACAGGTCCAAAATGTTTCCACTGCAGTTTTCTATGTGATTATGCTGTGCCATGGAAGTGAAATACGAAAAATCTAGTAATCTATTACCCTTCTGTTCAATGTGGTGGTTATGGTGGGAACAGGATAGATGGCTCCACTGAACGCCAGGAGCGTTAAAGTCTCCAAGAAGGAGGACCTTGCGGTTGCATTGAGTAATAAGCTCTTGTTCAATGGAGGAAACTAACTGATTGAATGCGTCAGGAGCTACATCAGGGGGAATGTAAAAAACCCCAACAAGAAGTTTTTCAGTTTTAGAGATAAGAATTTCAACCCATACAGACTCATCTGCATTCTGAATATCACTACAAAGCACACTCGGGAGAGATTTGTCGACGGCAAGAAGGACCCCACCCCCTTTTTGTTTGCTTCCCGTCAAGGCACGATCACTACGATATACATGGTAATTTTGAGGGAAATAATCACTGGACAGAATATCAGGGCACAACCAAGTTTCAGAGATAGCTATTAACGGAAAACACGAAGCCAGAACATTACCAAAGAAGTCAGTTGCCTTGGTACGAAGACCGCGCACATTCTGATAAAACACATCCAAAGTACTAGTCATCATTGCGTTTCTTATGTGATGCGCTCAGAGCTGTGAAGCATGCCTTCGCGAAACATGCCTCGAAACTCCTTAAAGAGGCAGTCTTTCGGCCAAACAGCGGGGTCATTCAAGCGCTCGAAAAACTCTTCACTGACGGATATATAAAAGGATGCGTACGTGTCAAACTTCGTCTTCAGTCGTCGGCAGCTCAAGGACGAGACACCTAAGGTTGACAGATGGGCATTAAGGCTAGCAGAGGTGGTGGATGGGGAAAGCTTTGAGACGAACATAGCTTTGGGGCGCTTCGGCTGCGGAACGACTACGACTCCACATGTGTCCGATGCACCTACACATGCCTGGCTTCGGCGCTTCTTCTCAATAGTAGGAGGGTTACGATCAAGCACAGACACAGATTGCAGCGGGGAAAGTGGGGACGGAGTGGGAGGCAGTGTCGGAAAAGCCGAAGACACCGACTGCAGCGGAGCCGACGTAGCCGACGGCGACACTTCTTTGTAGACAACTTGCGTGAAAGAAGGCTTTTCCGAGCTGCGACGTACTTCATCCTGCAAGGCAGGGGGGCGACGAAGCAATTCGGCACGCAAGGAGCACACCTCCGCACGCAGGGAACTAACCACTTTCGCATAATGGGCGCGGTCTCCCTCCCTCTCTTGACGGAGACGGTCGAAAGAGAGCGCGTTTTCCCGGCGCATGAGGTCGTTGTTCTCCCGCAGCCGGGCCACTTGGTCGCTGAGGAAAGAAATTCCGTCCAGCGCGTCGATGAGGAGCGCGCGGAGACCGGCAGCTTCGGCGTCAAGGTCAACCGGCTGGGACGGCGGGGCCGGGGCCTTCTCGACGACGGGCGGCGAGTCTCGTCGAAGGGAGCAGGGGGAAGGAGCCCCGCTTGCGGACGTGCCGATGTCTTCGCCCGCTCCGCTAGGCCTAGCCGCCGCCTCAGCCGTTTCACAGATGTTGCACTTGAACGGCCGAGCGCCAGAACTCAGGAGTTGAAGCTCAGCGTCCGGCCACACAACACACTTCGCGTGCACGCGTTTGTTACAGGAAAGGCAGCGGAAAAACTTTTGTTTCCCGTAAAAAACACAGGAGCATAGAATACAGCAATCCTTGCTGGGCGCCATCTTGCCGCAATAATAATACATAATAATAATAATAATAATACATAATTACATACATAATACATAATTACATAATAATAATAATAATAATAATAATAATAATAATAATAATTATCATAGTAATAATGATCTTTTTTGGTACGTGCCCACCAACAGCCAATGGCCTTAAGCGGTGGTGCCAAGGATGAAACACAAAATTTCATGCAAATACAAATACTTTAATTATGTAGTTTGAAACGAGGAAAAATAAATAGAATTAGATAGAAAGAAAAACGAGATCTTTGCATAGGAGAACAAGTAGAACGGATTCGAAATAAAAGAAATTGACGAAAAGACTTATAGGGAAATATCATCTCAATTGATAACGCAAGGTCTTCACAATCAATCATGCTGTGTAAAGACACACAAAAAAGCAAATCCGCGTCAAGCATCTTTTTAGGCGATTTACACAATTGCAATTTCTCCAGTGTTGTCCTAACTGATAGGAAACTCGGCGATCGAAATGCCTGACGTATTCAATTTTAATAAAACGTCTTTGCACATTTTCAACCTTCGCACTACTTGTTATGCCCTTAGACGTCCCTTTTTATAAGAGCACTATAGTAATCACAGGACTGTGTAGACCACTGGTGTTTGATCGTACGTTGACATTATAAAGAATGGTATACCTACTGTGCCATAAAATCGGGCATCTGAAAAAGAATAACTGTTTCCCAAAAACTGCGCCATATATATATTCTGAGAACAAGCGCACGAGTTGCGATTGTACAATTCGGCGAATTGTTGTGTAAGAACGATATAGGCGGGTTAAGATTTGCTCATAACCGAGCTTTTTTATTTCCCACTTGGACAAGCAATTTTATTTCGGTGCTGCGAGCTGACGTCATTTCGTGACGTTCTTTCAGATTATGGGTTCACTTATTTTAGCCAATCACCCCGTTTCTACCTTATTTATTTGGGTTGGTGGATTTCAGCCATGCCCAAGGTAAAAATATATCAGCAACTAGAATGTTTCGTCAAAGCTCCACTATTTTGCCACAAAAGCTTCAAAATCATTGGGATACTTACGCCGTAACTTGCATAGCTGCCCATCCCATGTTCGTCAACTAGCTTATCAGACCTTCGTTCGCCCTCAACTTGAATTCGCCGCATCCATCTGGTCCCCTTACCAAAATTACCTAATCAACATGCTTGAATCGATTCAAAATAGGGCAGCCCGTTTTATCTCGAGAAATTACGACTACCATAGCAGCATAACGGAAATTAAGCTCTGCCTTTCTCTTCAATTGCTGAGTACTCGGCGGGATATTTCTCTTCTATGCCTCTTCCATAAGTATGTGTACAGTAATAAACCATTACCATTTCAACTCGATATACCTTCCGTTACATCTCGCAGGTTGCATAATAACTTAAGTTTCACGCGATTATATGGGTCAACCGACGACTTTAACTCATCGGCTCTTCCTCACGCCATTCGCTTGTGGAATGATCTCTCGAATGACATCGCATATCAATCAGACCACGAAAAATTCAGACAACTTCTCCACTCTTTCTTTCAGTGATAGAAACGTCGACTGGTTCTTTTTACAAGTATTTGTGCCACCTCCTGTATCGCTCCAGTGTAATTATATCCATTCGTTTTTACTCCGGTTCCTCCCGCTTACAGATTATATGCCTTGTGTTCGGTAAAACAGCATCCCGCTCTTCTTTTTCTTTCTTTTTTCTTACCGCTTCACACTTTGTGACCGCTGCATTTTTGTAGTTTATGATGTCCTTATACACACAAGTAAAACTCGGTTATCCTGTGTTTTCGAAACAAGAACAAGTTGTTTTCTGCGCGTTGTTATAGAATATTTTTAACTACGTGTGTAGTATGTATTTTTTACTAAGTTGTATTGCGCATATTTGCATTCCTTCCCACCTCCAATGTTCCCATGTATGTGTCACTTCAAGTGACTTTTTTTGTACATTCTTTTTCTCTTTAGTGACATATATCCTGTTATTTGCTGTTCCGTTCTTTCAAAGTTCATTCAAAGTTTGATGTTCCCTTACAGTTCTATCACGACACTCACCCTTTGTTACCCCCCTTACACAATGCCCTGCAACAAGGGCCTGTAAGGTATTTTTAAATAAATAAATAAATAAATTTAACTTACGCTTGATGAGAAACTGACAAGGCGATCTCTCCTCGAGCTTTTATTTTAAGCAGCTCTCCTCAGCCAAAAACCAATTAGTATAATGCTAAACGTACCATGTACGTTGCAATGGCAACCGTTTGTTGCTTGTTTGTTTAGGTGCTTTATACAGGAAAGAATGTTCCCGAATATGAGAACCACGAGTTACGTGCTTACCCATTGAGAAGGTGGCGTATTCATTCAATGTACAGAATTTATTTTAGAACGCATTCAGGGCGCAAAACACAAGTTCTGGAATGACATTTTGCGCACCACCAAAGTAGCGGCATATCTCATGACCATGACTGTGGCATCAATAACGCAGACCTGTGGTAAATATGCTTTCCAAAGTACAGTTTAACACTGCTCATCAAATGTCCAAAAAGAAAGCATACTTCCCAAGGGTAAGACTGCTCAACTACGGCGGACTGTTTCGTAGACGGTTATTGGTGCCCCCCATGATGGCGCATACAAACTTTATACGTTAAAACCGTATGTAAACTTCGGTTTAAAATTGTCTTTTTCAGTTTTATAACTTGGCACCTACAAATTATTCTGCCCCAGCGAAGCACTCGGCCACTAGTAAAGTCACAGGAGAAGGAGGCCGGCAACAGTTCTTATAAACGCTTTCTTTGTTTTCGTAGTTTCAAGGAAGCACAACGGATAGTGTAGTTAGAACCAGAAAATCTCCCACCTCCCCTCGTGGGAACCCCTGTGTAGATGCGATGCATAGGGGGTTCACGTTGCAGCGTTGGACAGCGGAGGAACGGCGCTGGAACGGTGAAGCGGAGCGGCGCAGACAGCGCGTTTTATAGCGCGCATAACAGTGAGGGACCCGCCTGCGCCAGTGCGTCTGCCGCGGCTATGACGCAACACAATCCAACACAATCCACGTTAATCCAATCCAATCCAATCAAATCCAAGCCACGCCAAGCCAAGCCAAGCCAATCCATTCAAATTCAATCCAGTGCCCCTCGGGAGAGAGTGTTCGCTATCGGAGAGGAGCGGGGTGAGCGGCGGAGAGCGCAGCTCACGCGGCGAGGAGAATGGGGGAGGGGCGGACGCCGACAACAACGCCGATGCCGGATGCAGGGACAAGGCGAGTGACTGAGATGCAGTCGCATCTAAAAGTGCCACGCTGCAATATTTGCTCGTCGAGCATTAAACACTCCATATTTCCGCTTTGTTTTCTTGGGGTTTCGTTAAAGTAATCATGGAATGCGTTTATTGTTCAAATTGAATGCACTACGGCCAAAAGTCGCAAACTAGCCACAGACGTCCCTGAGGCGGCGAGACAATGCTCACAGCCAAAAAGTGGGAAGGGAGAGTAAAGAACCTACTTCTGTGCAAGTTTGTAGGTTGTCTGAATGTGTGGGTTTCCCGAATATCTCTCTGGCAAAATGTTTGTGAACACATATTCGAAGTAATGATTGCGCTAGATGACTACTTTATGGAAGCATGCCGGAACAAACAAGGCTGAAAGAAGTATTTCAATGGTCCCTTGAGGAAAACTCTTTGTATTTAGGGTTTATTCTTATCTAGCTTACCAACGTACTTATAAACTCGGCAAATCGGCAAATCGACTCCTGAAGCACGAAGAGAGGATATAAGAAAACTAACACGTAAAAGTGTTTTGATTACATTGGATTGTCATTCTAATGCGTCGAAGCAAGCCTATGCTGAAGTTTCAACGGAGAATTTGGAGTCAATACTTCACTATGATAGCCATCCTTTCCGCTTTGAATGATGGATTGTTCAGCAGCGATCAGGTGTCAAGGAAAATTTAGAGGGTGTGTAAACTTACCTCTCCGGCAAAATTTTAGGCAGTTTGCCACATTTGACCGAACGATCATTCTCTGTAATTATTGTTGTTCGTGTTAACAAAGCTAAGTTATTGTTTGTTTTGATAGCGTTTAAATTAAATACACATGATGCAGAGAGGGTGCTTCAAAACGCAGTGGCGCTAAATAAAGAATAGTACACGAAATACACAAATTCCGCGAAAAAAAGTTTTTGGAAATGTAAAGAAATGGGGTCAAATATACAACAGCGATGCAAACTTTATTGCATTCGTGATAAACAAATTGATTTTCAAATACCGTTTAAATACAGAGAACCGCATAATACTAGGTATTGCACGTGGTATATGATTCCATGCATTGCCTGTATTTGAAACGGATGGAAAAAAAAGAGGTCTGTGTAATGAAACGTAGTACGTCCGTCATGGTTCTGGTCAATACCAGGTGGTATATATGACGGTGCTGAGCGATGTTCGGTGTTGATGTGATCATTTAAGTAATACTTTTTATGAAATGATCATAATCGCGCCATTTTCCACTGTAGGCAATACATCAGGAATTTTATTTGGAATTTTGTTTTATACATAGTAACAATAGTCATCCACGCAGTGTTTAAATGAAGCGCACTAGCGTTATTTATCGATTCAGACGTCTTAGAAATGGCGCGACCCATGCATTGTGTTTATTTCTTTTGATTTTACCACTCGGCTGCGCCGTTCTGTGTTTTCTCTGTGCCAAGGGAAGCGCGTGTTCCATTCTTTCTTCCTTGGAAAGACCACGTCTGGCATAGGCGAATATTTTTTTCGCACCCGCTTTGCTTTTGGTAGAAGACGGAACCCAAGCCTATATCACTGGCATCCGTTTGAATTTTTGTTTCGGCGTTTTCGTCGAAATCAGCGAGCACGGGCGGGCTTTGCAGGCGTTCTTGCCGTTCGCAGAACGCTTCCTCTTGCGCACTTTCCCAGCTGAAAGGCGTGCTATCTTTCGTTAATCACGTGAGTGGCTCTGCAATGCGGGCGATGTGTGCGACGAAGTGCCGGTAGTACGCGCACATTCCGAGAAATCTGCGCACGACCCTCTTATCTTTCGGCCTTGGGAAGTGCGCTATGGCTGAAGTTTTCGTCTGGTCAGGCCGGACTCCCGCGGCGTTGACGACATGGCCCAAGAATTTGTGTTCCTCGTACGCGAAGCGGCACTTTTCAGGCTTCAGCGATATCCCCGATGTACGGATTGCCGCGAGTACAGACTGAAACCTTGCAAGGTGTTCGTCGAAAGTCGGGAGAATACCACAATGCCGTCGAGGTATACGATGCAGATGTGCCACTTCAGGCCAGCTAGCACAGTGCCCATGACTCTTTGGAACGTTGCTGGTGCCGTACATAGCCCAAACGGAATCACCTTGAAATCGTATAGGGCGTCCGGGGTTATCAATGCAGTCTTCTCTCGGTCTCTCTCGTCCACTTCAATTGGCCAGCAGCCTGTCTTCAGACCCATCGATTAGAAGTACTTCGTGTGGCACAGGTGGTCGAGGGCGTCGTCGATTTGTGGCAGGGGGGTCATCGCCTGCGTTGTCTGCGTTGTCTACCGTCTGGGTTGACTACCGGCGATTGAACACGATCACTAAAAAGAACGTGTACCTCCCACCTCTACCAGATGTCACGAAGCCAGAGACGATGCGGTTGTCCTCGAGGAAAACCCATTCATTGGAGCGCACACGTGCTACCCTAACACCTCAAAGAATACACAGTCGGCGAAGCAGCAGTCAACAAAGTGACGTACGCATGTGAGCTACGGCGAGTCGAATGCTCCGGCGTGTTCTCTGCAGGCTTTTTATGTTTTTGGCGCGCGTGTTTCTCGAACCGTCGATTAACATCTAGACCATTGTAGATCCCAGAAGATTATTCTGGGCTATTCTCGTTAGATCGGAATGCTCTCCCTATCAGAACAGATAACACATGCGGCACAGAAAGAAAGAATGGAACACGCGCTTTCCTTGGCACAGACATAACACAGATAAAAGCAAAACACAAATAAACACAACGCATGGTTCGCGCCAGTATGATTATCACAGCCATGGTCCCACCCTGGAAATTCCTAGTCGACTTCAGCACTGACATAGGTTATACGAAAGAGTAATTGAACTGGTAAAGTCGCCATTAAAAAATAACGTTATAAGTCTCGGAACAATATAATTGATAGGGAGTTGCAAGAAATAGTGGTCATGCGAATGCCCTGATACTTCTGGGACGTAATGTGTTCGAGTGTACATTCTTGAATGCAGTAATCACACACATTACGGTTATCAGATTTTGTGAAAATATAATTGTTTCACCCTGCCTATTTGATTACAACTTCTTTTGCACGCCTCACGAGCGCGTCAAAGCATTATTGAAGTCCGTCATTTCTTTTGAAGCGTCAGAATTAGTAGTGAATAGCACAGCGACGCACTATTGTGCGTTAATACTAACTCTTGAAATAAATATAGTAGTTAAACTGTTAACCAAAATAACTAGAACCAAATAAACAAGCAGCAATTCCTGTGGTAGAGATAGCAATAAATACCAATTGGCGGCTTGTAAACTATTACCACACACAAAGCTAGATGATTAAGAAAAAAAACAAAAACCGAGAGAGAATTTTATGTGGAAATTTATTTTGCTTAACCTCACGCATACTAACCGGTTATTAATAGCGGCAGTCATTACCCGAAGTGGGAAACAAGACTTTCGATGCATTTCCTTTGTATAACGTGGTAACGTGGCAATAATGTGTATGCATCCAATGGCTTTCGGATCTCGTCAAGGCGTTTTCCGACATAGATGCCGATTAACGGTAAAATATTTCGCTGTTTCCATTCAGTTTAACATCGTAAAATAAATTCGGTGATTAAACATGTTGCTGGCAGCGATGGTTAGTGAAATCGGCAGTTTATTGGGGAACAGCGCACAACTTTGCCAATTTTCGAAAGGTTACGCACTAGGCAGCAATATACCACCGATAAAAGAGACTATATTGGTTGCTGCTGAGTACGCTTATTTATTTAAAAAAAATCGTTTTTACACCTGGAGGCGGAAACAAAAACGCCCGTGCGTACGAGATGTCGGCGCACGTTAAAGATCCCCAGGTGGTCGAAATTAATCCGGAGCCCTCCACTACGGCACGCCTCATCGCCTGCGCTGCGTCGGCGCGTTAAACCCTACAATCAATCAAATCAATCAATCAATCAATCGTATTTACACCACCTACTCCTAGCACCTATCACTGACACTACCTTGGGGTTTCAAAGGAAGCGCGAAACACCATCGAAGTTGATGTGCACAGAATCATTGGCAGATTATATACCATCATTGAGAGGGGCCCAACAAGAAAGAAAATGCGCAACCTATTCTTAAAGTGCACACATTGGAGTTCTGAATTTGTGGGCAAATTCGCTAATACCAGGTGCACTTTTTCAAACTTTCCAGAGCAGAATAAAATACAATAGGTATTTGGTTAAATTACATCAGCACCCGGACGAATGGTTTTTGCTGGAACACGCTTTCAAACACTGTGAGGATCGCTAACAGAAATTTGTACTGTCAAAAGTTCTCACCAAAGTTTCTTCGAATTCTGCCCAAATTAGGCCTATATTTTGCGGATATGCATTTGACGGCCAGCCGATAAGAGGGGCTTTTGAATGGAAGGCTTGTTTCGATCCAGTGCGCGTGGTCCGCTGTCAACAAAACTCGTGGACAGATCTGGAGACAGTTGGCACAAGTCGACCCGGGTGAACCTTTCAAAGACATTCTTGTCAATCTGCGATAATCATCTACTGCACGGAGGAAGGCAGAACAATATCCGATTTTTAAAATATTATCTAAAAATTCAAAAATTGCTCGTATAATTGTTTGTAAAATTGAAGCATGGCACAGCCATCAAAACAATTACGTTAGGTACGTTGATGGGCTCAGAATATCCAGATACCTATGTTATACTGGCGTACTTTGGGCGACAAATAATACATTACTCACATCCACACCTTATGGTGCTTCGGGCGTGTAGACGCCCTACCTAGAATTCAACTCCGCAATAAAACCTGTTCTGGAACGGCGCATATCTCGCTGTTCTTTGACAATGTGCCAAATCGTTCTTCTACGCTACGTGCTAATCACTTTGCCGATGTGCATTTTGATGACCACAAGTGTGAAAGGTTCCGGAAGAAGACTGGGAAAAACTTGTTACCGCAAATTTGTCTCTTTTCCCGGAAGCTCCGGAAATATATTTGGATTAAGATAACGTTCAACGTACGATTATTTTTTTTTTTTTTTGCTTTGCTCCGGGTAACATATCACTTTGGTGACTCTCAAACTTCTACCGCGATGTTGCATATAGGCATTCTGCGAGCTCGGGAGACCTTACATCGATCTTAAACTACCCTCGCGATATCCTGTGAAAATGGAGCTTCCTTTAGCGTACTGCGATGAATATACCATCGGCACTGTAACTACAACGATCCAGGCTGCCAAACTGTGGGTCCGTTTTGAAGTTGAACAAAAAAACAACCGAACGGGAGTTCGCGTATACGGAATTTATCCTTTGTGGTTGCAGCCCGTAAGCGTCAGTTTCAGCGAAGTTTGTGAATTGGTGGATACGGTGGTGCAATTTCTGGGTATGCTGTTCGCATATTATGACGAGGCCTTTTGGATTAGCAAGCTGTCTTCGGGGTAAAAAAAATTTTTCCGAAAGCCTATGAGTGAGCGCCGCCAGCGGTACCTTGCTCGCCTGAACGAAATTGCTCGGCATGTGAATAGGGGCCAAAATATCAGAAACAATTTGTTTCTGAAACAGAACTGTTGCTTTCGAATCAATACTTTGTGGCGTCGCTGTTTTAAAGCCTTTCTTTCGCGTTTGTTTTTATATTAAACTGTTTTAGTGCTACAACCTTTATTCGCCGATGACATATTCGCACAAATGTTAGCGCACTACCATTCCACTTGCACTGCCCTAGAGCATGCTACAGTCCCATGCAGTTGGGCACAATTATTCGCCCAACCTTCGAGCAGTTCATGGATTTGCCAAATGAACCGGAGGTGGTTAACCTCGACTGCCCGCTAGTCGGGGCTTTTAATTGTTTTACTGGTTTCGCAACGTGTAGCCTGGAAATATTTTTATCTGATTTCTGTGTAATACGGCACATTTATTGTGTTAGTTGGACCAATTCCGTCCGCGCGCGGGCTTTTTAAACCCGAGGCCACGTCCTCGCCCACCTGCGGGAATCTTTTAAAGACACAACTACACAAGGCGGAGTACTGACGTCTCGACGAAAGTATTTCTTTATGGGTGAAAGAAAAAGCATTTCTGGGAACGAATAATTGGACGCAGTATTCACGGTATCTGAGCAGAGAATTTTACTCTACGAAATTGCCTGCTCGCTTCATGGCATTATGCTCAGAATCGCAACTATCTCGCCATCATGATCATCAGTATGGAGGAGCGATGTTTCCGAGTGAAAGTGGCTTGAAAGAATCCACGCGCGCTCATCGTCTTCTTATGGTGGGGAACGGTCCCATTATTACAAGGAAAGAAGATTTCAAAAGCTTGGCCTTTAGTATATTGTCTAGTTTACTTCGATACCTGAAAGATTCTTAAAGGTCTAGGGAAATACGCAGGAGCGGTGCTGAATATCTGCAGTAGGCAAGCGTAGTTGCAACTTGCGAAGAGCACACGGCGAAGGCTGGAAATAGGTTCGGTATTACAGAAAATATTTCTTCGAAGAATTAGCGAAGAGAGTTCGGAAAATCTTTCACTGGCGTGAATGCGTATTTTCGGTTCAGATTACACACCTTTGATCTGGGTAAATAGAGGCTGTGGCCTTTATATACACACTACGTCTCCACATGATGTTGGCCCCTTTGTTACCTTGCTCGAGGGATATAAAACACAGAATAGTGTCTTTTAAGAAACTGTTCGTCGTAAACTTTGTGCTTTGGTTAACATTAGTTTGCTTCTACAAAGCCTGGTAGTTTTTTTTCTGGAAAGATGCGGGTCAGTTTTAAAGGGCCGTTCTTCTTTTTTGAAATAAAAACTAGTAGTTTTGTACTGTTACAAATACTGATGCCACCATAAACACAAATTTTTGTTCTGGTTCTTAAAAAACAGTACTTGCAGCTGGAACCTCTATCAACTTTCTGTGCCATGCCGCACTGAAGAATCAGGAATTGTAAAAAAAAAAACAAGTGGATATGATATATCTTTTGTTTGAATTTAACCAGGAGTTCTGCCTTTCCCGCAGTTTATGATTAATTTCATCGTAAAGAGCACAGCCATATTCCTCGGGCGGTCTTTTTAAGCCCTTCGCATTACCGGCACGGCGCATGGGATTTTTTTCTGACGCGTAACTGGGGAGCTGGCCTAAGCAGGTTTTTTAACACTTCTGGAGTGGAGTGTTGTACATCCTCCCATAGCCGGCAACGCAGGCAGGTGACGGCGCGCAACTCGATCGGCGGGACCCGCCGCGGTGGTTCAGTGGCGAAGGCATCGCGCTTCTATGCACGAGCACGTCGGTTCAATTCCCGACTGCGGGGGCCGCTTCTCTGATGGAGGCTACAAGCAAACACGCCTGTGTGCACGAGATTTCCTAGCACGTCAAATATCCCAAGGTGGTTTAAATTAATCCGTAGCCCTCCACTAGGGCGAGCCTCATCGCGTGCGTTGGGTCGGCGCATTAAGCCCTATAATCAATCAATCAATCAATCAATCAATCAATCAATCAATCAATCAATCAATCAATCAATCAATCAATCAATCAATCAATCAATCAATCAATCAATCAATCAATCAATCAATCAATCAATCAATCAATTCATGAATCAATCAATCAATCGATCAATCAATCAATCAATCAATCAATCAATCAATCAATCAATCAATCAATCCATCCATAAATCAATCAAAGCTGTTGGCGGCCATATTGGTGTGTGCAGCAAGGGCACTGAACTGGCAGGGATGCGGCAGTGGTCTTGTGTTTTTTTGTGTGGGGGTTTACGCGGGAGATGACAGCTATTGTTGGGTGGGTTTAGATGGGAGATAACGATAGGTAAGTTGGCTTTTTAAATGAGGATATTAGACAGCAGCCTTTAATTTGGCTTCACGCATAAGCTGTTGACATAATTCGGGCAGCCAGTTACCGTTTCCCGCTCTTTGGAGGGTGAAGAGAGCCGTCGCAACATTATTCTTAGGATGAATGCACACGTACTGCTTCCATTTCAACAAACGGTTACTCGGTGTCTCAAAGGAAGGAAGCCGCCCTTGAAGTATTTTTTACGTCATGTCCCAAGTCAAGTCAAGAAATTCCGCCTGAACATGGCTAATAATGTCTGCCATTTCGGGCTGAAATGATCGGGCCGCCTCTGTACCAACAAAATCCATGAGGCCCTGAGATACTGGATGCCAAGTTACCCCTCACGGCGCTCGGCTTTCTCTCCGGGGAGTAAACTGGCCCTAGGCCGGGTTTCTTTTTTTGTTTTGACTGTTTGTGTTGTTCATTTTTAGTGCGTATTCCTGAATATATGAATCCTCTCCCCCTCTTTGTTCGGCATTTCCTGCCAGCTGGTTTTTCTAATCCCCCACACCAGCAAGCGTTCCATTCTCTACCCTTAAGGGGGCAAAGTACGCCTTCTGGCGTACACTTCTTTACGTGCTTTGTACAATGAATTTATTCATTCATTCAATTTCAGCGCGATTAGTGGACGCTTTATTCTTTTCGGAACAATGCCGGAAAAAATTTGTTGGTTGTGCAACTGTCACACCCAAGCAAGCTCTTTTGAAAAAGTTTAGCGAGTCGGCTTTTTGGGGGTAGCGCTGTAGGTATGACGAGGAGGATATTGCAGTCTATATATAATTCGCAATGCAATTTTTTCGTGTTTAAAGAGCATCCCCACTCACGGAAAATGCAGAAGCTAGAAATAATTAGTACGCTGAGTTACTACGCGGCCCGCACTATACAACTTCCTGCTTCCGCTAATCTCTGCCATTTTTAGCTTTCCCTTGTATATTACAGAAGGCCTAAGGTGGGCACTGATGCTTGGTTAAGCAATTTGCAACAGGGAACACAGTCAATATTCTTTATGAATCGAACAGAAATACTTACAAAAATTTCATAAACTAGCTGAAAATGAATATCGCACAGTTTGTTCCCATCTATGGCTTCCAGTTATCTTGCTTAACAGAACCTTCTCACGGACAATGAAGGGTTTGATTTGCAGGAGCGCAGTGGTATACCCTTATCTCACAAACCAGGGATGGGAATATATTTTAATCATTCTTAGATGCCTTTACTTATTATTTGAAAAATCGTCACATGGGTTTGTTCTTCATTTCCTATTGGGGAGTTTGACAGTTTGACGACTGCTTGGACGCGCTTTCTTTCAGCATGGACGCACATGTAGCTTTCAAGTTGATGTGAACTTTGTTTTGGAAGGAATGGTAACGTTTGCCGGATACTAAATTGCATTCTCAATCTTCTTAACCTCGCACATTCGCGCGCGTGTAGCCAGCTGTTAATGAGAGACCTTCACGTAGGTGGTGAGTAATTGCGTTCACAACCTGCCTAACTGCGTACGTTTACAAGAGATTAGCCTGCTGTTGATAAGAGAACCGACCGGACGAAGTACGGAGGAGTGCATTGCATGGAAATACTTTTACGAAGCTCAGCGAAATGTCTCGGCTAACCTCTCCCTTACCGTTAAACGCTAATTAACATCATTCGAGTACTCAACCGAGGGTCGGGCGCGAATGTAATATTATACGGGGCCGCCTTGCTTTATGCCTGTTACTATCTGAGCAAACACTCTGCCCAGTTCCGTAGCCAGAAGCCTTTTAGGGGGGCGTGATACTCATCTGGTAAAACAAATCTCAAAGTAAAAATAGCCTCCTCACAAAACTCCTTCCTTTTTTTCTTTTTAATCATCATCATCATCATCAGCCTATCTACGCCCACTGAAGGGCAAAGGCCTCTCCCATTATTCTCCAATTAGCTCGGTCCTGTACCAACTATTTCGAAAATATCCACGCAAACTTCTTAATCCCAAAAGCTTGATCAGGGCTAGTTGGTTGAACATACTGAATAAATTTGAGGCGCTAAACAACGGGGACCAAAGAAACACGTAGATGCGCCTTGTCTGTGTCTACGTGTTTCTTTGGTCCCCGTTGTTTAGCGCCTCAAATTTATTCTTAATCTCATCTGCCCATCTATCGTTCTGCCGCCCCCTGCAGCGCTTGCCTTCTCTAGGGATCCACTCGGTTACCCTTAAAGACCAGCGGTTATCTTGCCTTCGCATTACATGCCCTGCCCACGTCCATTTCTTCTTCTTAATCTCTACTAATATGTCCTTAACACGCGTTTGTTCCCTGACCTACTCCGCTCTCTGTTTGTTCCTTAATGTTACACCTATCATTTTAGTCGCCATTGCTCCGTGATTGGTTATCAATTTAGGTTGAACCCTCTCAGTGAGCCTCCAATTTTTTTCCATTAGATGAGTGCTAGTAAGATGCAGCTGTCATACACTTTCTTCTTCAGCGACAATGGTAGGCTGCAATTCATTATCTGAGAATGCCTACCATATGCACCCCACCCCATTCTGATTCTTCTAACTATCGCGGCCTCATGGTTGGTATCTGGGGTCACCAATTGGCCCAAGTAGATATATTCGCTTACCATTTCCACTGCCTCGCCACCTGTCTCAAACCGCTGTGCTGTCCGGAGGTTATTGATCATTACTTTAGTTTTCTGCATATTAATTTTCAGGCCTACGGTTCTACTCTGTTCATCCACTGCGGAAAGCATGCTTTGCAATTCGTCCCCCGAGTTACTTAGCAAGGCAATGTCATCAGCAAATTTGAGGTTACTGAGTTATTCTCCATTAACCCTTACTCCCAGCTGTTCCCAATCCAATAGTTTTAATTTATTTTTAATATAACATGCTTAATTAGTTTTTGCAAAACTGATATACGGATACGTGTGTGATTAGTGCTCACACTGCCAATTGGATAAGCTTTGTACAAGTATTTGATAAATTGGACGGGCTACAAAAGGGACAGAGGGGGATGTACCGCTTAGAAAATTTCGGTGAGTGTTTTGACAGTGATGAACCTATTCTTCCCTTCCCCTGGCTATGCCCCTAACCGTGCTTTTAAATTAGTCTGGAAGGGCAAACTATGATACAAATTGTATACAAGCATGTTTTCGACCAGTAAAAAGATTATTACGAGTACCCAAAACGGCGAGTTAGAGCATTTGCATATCTGCGTAAACGAATGCGCAAAAAAAGTCGGTGGATGACCGGTGCTACGATGACTTTTCACTTGATTTGTACTATCTCTGGCAGCCTGCAGAAAGAGTGGGCAAGTGAACACTTGTATAGATGTAATACTTGCGAGAATCAAAACGAATTACCTCTTCGATACTAACAAAATTAAGGCGATACCCGAATCTAGTACAGACGAATGCTACGCACGAGCAGACCGTTGCTCATATCTGCAACTTTGTAGCGTCCAAGGAATATTCACGACCAACAAGGTGATAACTGCCCATCTTTAAGCTCGCAACAACGCCAGCCGGAAGAATGCGACGTATGCGTTGAGCCTGCTAGGACAGCGCGATTTTTCGGCCCAGGGCAGGACTGCCGAGTTCGGCGTCAGTATTGGAGCGCCATGCCCACTCCAGAAGCTTTTATACAACCTCGTTGTGCTGACCGCACGAGGGCGGCACCTCCTCCCCGCAAGGTCCACGTCGCCGCGGCTCCGCTCAAGTCAGGAGCGAAATCGGCGGGAGCGTCGACAGCGTAACCAGTAAGCTTTCGCGGTGAATTTTCGCACGAAACGGGACGCTTGATGTAACTGATACGGCACACATTATTTTGTTGTGGTATATAAATGATATGAGATAAGAGCAAAGGTTGTTCGGATATTTATATTCGTTTAAATATCCTCGACTTGAGTTGCACTATGACAATTTTTTTTGTTCATTTTATACCAACTTCATACAATTTCGGGCAAGAAGCGTATGCCGTGTGAATAAACCTCAATAAAAAGAAACACACCCCACAAAAATTGTCTAATGCAGACTTTTTAGGCGCCAGAAATTACAGCTAGAACGGAGGAGGATGAGAGGGACACGCGCTACTTCTAACTAGCATTTATTCGTAGCCTAGAGACGCGGGCTTGACTCCTAACCGCAGCGGCCGCTTTTCCGTTGGAGGCGAAAAGCGAAAACAGCTTTGTGTTATTCTAGATTATGACGGACGTTCATGATACCCAGGTGGTCAAAAATAATCTGAATCCTTCTATTACAACACGCCTCATCGCCTGTGGTTCGTCGGCTCATTAAAACCTGTCATCAGTGTCTCATCACTTAGTGAGCACTTACTAGTAAAACTTTCATATATTACCCACATAAAAATGCACACAGCAGCAAGAAAACTTCACTGCGTAGCGTATATAACCATGGTGCAGACGACCTCACGAAAAAATTTTTGACGCAGCTCGTTCATTTTAGGATACCAACCAGGCAACAACCGAATATTGTGTGACAGCCCGTACCGCTAAACAATAAAAACAAAAAAAGCAAAAAAAGGAAAATATCCAAAATGCAGACAACGCCGGGTCACGCCGTTTGGAACTTTTCACGGGAAAGATAGGCAATTTATTTCGCCGATAAACCCAAAGGCAGCTTGCTCATGAAAGCGCGACCAAGGCGAGCCATTTATTACGTCCCGAAGATTTCTTTTGCGAGCGGGATTTCTGCTTTGCTCTCCCCAGAATCTCTCTAAAAGGTGGCGTTGGTTTGCTTTGCGGTGTCAGAGAGCTGACCAGTTTGGCCATTACCATTCGTCACTCTTTGGAGATGCTCTCGTAAGTGCACGTTGAGCATCGCGATGTCTGCCCTACGTATTTCTGGCCGTTTGGTAGAGGAGTTACTTGTCTACGATGCAATACCGGGTGGTTTCCGAGAAGTCCGCGATAATGTGCACATTGCAGTCCGTCCGGTAACTAGGTATAAATTACGCATCCTCAATTTATTTATTTATTTATTTGAAATGCTCACCAACAGCGCAATGGCCTTCTCGGGTGATGCCTAGAATACAGACATATAAGGCATACAAAAGACAGAATATGAAAAGGGTAGTAACAGTACAATATATGGGTATATATACACAAAGAAGGAGAGTTATCAAAAAGACAGAGTCATTTTCTGAGCAACAAGCGCACGGAGATTGTGTGTACACTAAACGACAAATACAAGCACAATCGTGATGATTCTCTTCGCTCCGACACACAAGAACAGAGGGAGAAGTGCAAGTGCGACCGCGCTATAGAACATGTGCATTCAAGATGGAACATTTTTCAAAGAGCGTTTAAAAAGAACCCTGTCGATGCAAAAAAAAAATTGCCGCGCCTTGCCGTGAGGGTAACACGAGTAAATGCAGAGCATTGTGGGTCGTTAACGCCGCGTAAAGTCGCGTTAGGGTGGGTAGTTGGGTCGTAGTTGCGTTGGTGTTGGTTTGGGGTAGAGAGAGGAGAGTAAAGTCGCGTTAAGGTGGAGCGAGCGTCAACCAAGGAAGGGAGGAGCAACGTAGCGACTGCCGCTAGCCGCTTCATATTTGCAGCGTGCGCAGTAGAGGGAGAGCAGGACGGGGGGGAGAGCGCGCATGCGCAAGCAGCGCGCGCCCTTCCACGCCCCACCACGCTGCTATCACGCACCTGTTACAAGGAGGTTGCAGACCGCGACGTAGCGAACGGGCAGACTACAACGCATGCGCGCGCCAGCTGCTGTTGAGAGAGAGAGGAGGGAAGCAGGAGAGGCGCACCTGCTGCGGACGCGGAGCTGTGGACGCCGTCCGACGCAGGAAGAGGCGAGGCTAAGAAATGCTCTGCATTTAAAAATGTCAATGGCAGATAAAAAAAGACAGTTAAAGGCATGTTGGCATTGCTTAGCTGGTACCAAGCTCAGAATTTTGTCAACATGAAAGCAGACATGCGGCCGCCGTGGCCTGCTCGTCACTCGCAGGAGAACAGAGCTCACAAGGCAAGGGCAGTCAAACTTACAATGAATGCACTTGAAAAGAATAATCAGGTCACGCCTGGAACGCCTGATACATAGCTCATCAAGGTTCAGGAGCTTGAGAACTTCAACGTGCAGATAGTTGCTCACTGTTGAGTATCGATAAAATACGGTTCTGCTGAAGCGCTTCTGAATTCTTCCTAGTCGAAGAGACGACGAAGGACTTAAACAATTCCAGATTGCGCTTGCAAAGTCTAGCTTCGGCAAAATTAGGGCGTGGTAAATGGATGCGAAGCATGATGGGTTCGTGAATTCACTGGTGGCTCGGGAAATCATGCCAAGTGTTCGGAGACAGGAGTTCGTCAGATGGTTCACGTGCGAGTTGAAGAGTAGTTTTGCGTCCATTAATACACCCAAATTGCGCGCTACAGTGGCGCGTTTTATGGCAAAACCCAGCAAAGAGTACGGGGAAGTGAGCGGGGCAGTTTTACGAGTGTAAGATATCACAATAGTTTTGGAGAGATTAAGCTTTAAGTAGTTGCTGTCGCACCATGCCGAAACTGCATTGATGTCACATTGCAGCAGGACAATTAAAGTAGGTGGAAATAATATAAGGCACACCAGTTGACCACTTTGCTACAGGTTTATATTCGCATAAGTCGTTTACAGGTTTAAAAATATATTCCTTTTGAGCTGTGTTCGGTTCGTGCACCGCTGAGCGAGTTTTTCCGGGTGATATCTCTGAAAAATGTGTGAGGCCCCATTTCTATATACAGCTTGGAAATACTCCTTGACCAATCGTGAATCCGATTGTTCAGTGGATAGCAGTTCAAAGATGAGCACCGAGCACCGTAGAGCGCAGTAGGCAAGACAAAGGACGAAAGGGGACCCGGACGAGCGCTAACTTACAACTGAATTTTATTAGCAACACGAAAACATATAAATAGGAAAGATTATCACGCTCATGTGACCACGAAAGGTTGCGAAGCCACCTCGTCTTGCCAGCATAATAAGCAGCGTCCATCCAAGAAGGCCAGCTCCTTCGAGGTCAAAGATATGGACGTCGTGCTTACGCAGTCACCAATCTTCTGCATTTCCGCTGCTTCGATAATCTCCCGCGTGCGCTGATCAGAGTCTCGAAATAGCACAGTGCATGCATCGAACAAGGGTTCACACTCGCCGCACTCATGGCGATGAATTGCCAGATTGCCCTCCTTTCCTTTCTGCACTTTGTTGTGGTGCTCCCGCAGGCGCGTGTTGAGGCATCGACCCGTTTGACCAATGTACGCTCTTTTACAGGAGAGGGGTAACTTGTAGACAACACCTTCCGCGCAATGCACGTATTGGTTTTTGTGGTTGACGGAGTATTTAGTCTTTCCCTTCCTCACGGGGCAAGTTCTGCTGCAGAGACTGGAGAGCTTGTCGGGGGCGGACATGACAACTTTCACGCCGGCCTTACCACCAATTCTTTTCAAGTTGTGTGATAAGCCGTGCATGTACGGGATGACCGCTACCTGTTGGTCCTTTTCAGCCACATGATCACCGTCCTGTCTCAGATCAGTCTGCGCTCGTTTTTCTTTCCTACGGATGGAGTCAGCCACTGCCACGATCGGATTCTCAGGGTAACCGGCTGAGGTGAGGCGACATACTTGCGCGTGAAAACTGCTGTCCGAGAGGTGATGGCATGATTTCTTAAGAGCATTTGTCAGACATGTACTGGCAATGCCTCTCTTTCAGAGCTTCGTATGCGCAGACGCAAACGATAATATCGGTTATTTGCTTCGGGGTTCGTAACACCAACACACATGGGATGGTGAGAATTTCAGGCATAAATCCAGAAACTTCAGGAGGTCCTGTTGAGGCACCTCGTGAGTAACCTCAAGTGGCCTGGGGCATTCTTTAAAAATTCCCCGAGTGCTTGCCACGTCCTGATGAAAGGCTCCTACGTTACTCTTCAGTACCACCAAAAAATCGTCGACATATCGAAATACCTTTATCACACATGTGCCCGTCAACTTGTCTGCAACAATCCTGTCCAAATGGGCCATGACGAGGTTACTTAGAGCCGGAGCAACACAGGACCCAATACACACCCCTTTCTTCTGTATGTAAATAGCCCCATTCCATTGCACATACGTTGACTTCAGGTAGAAATCCAACAGCTCCAAAAACCCCTGAACAGAGACACCACATTCATTGGGAAACCGCACTGGGCCAAACACGAGGATTGCCTCTTCAACACTCGATAGCATCAGGTCATGGGGGAGAGAGTAATAGAGGTCTTTAACGTCTACTGAAAAAGCTCTGAAGCCCTCTCCTGAATTCTTCATAAGAAAATGTATTACTTGCTCAGAGTTTTTGTGTCAAAATGGTCATCCATTTTCAACAACCCCAGGTTGCGCTGGAGGAACCTCGCGATGCATCTTTGCCAGGTGTGTCTTTCAGACTCTATGACCCCAAAAAGGCGTACCAATCTTATGGGTTTTGGCGCTAAAAATTATATCGAGGCCTACCTTACTGCTGCAATCAACCTGCTTCGCCAACTTGTGCAGGTTAACGTTTTCCAAGAGTTCTTTGGCTACCTTTTTAACCTTGTTCAAGGACACGTGAGGACAAGATCTAAAATAAGAATCGATCGCTTCTTCGGCTTTAGCGAGGAAACGGACGTGATGGAACACCCCAAAACCCCCTTCTTTGTCGGACTGCACAACACACAAGTTGTTCTCTTTTAAGTATGTTCTCTTTAAGTTCTCTTTAGGTTCTCTCTAAGTATGTTCTCTTTTAAGTTGTTCTTTTAAGCCTTTTGCCTTCGCCGGAGACAGCTTCCACCGGACGCTGCCGCGCTCTTTGGTGGGTTCAGCCCTACCGCTAGCCATGCCGCTAGTATGTGCCGAATTCTCCGTTCGGAGTGGGGAAAACAACGATGCTTCTACCGCGATGCGCTCTACAACCTGGTACAAGGTCAGCGAGTGTCTTGGTTCGGTAAGAAGAGAAGATGGCCTGAATACAACGCACAGATTGGCTCTGCAGCCGAGAGTATGTGGCAGTCGGCCCTCCTTGGACATCGGGTGCGTCGTCCCAAGGCACCTCCCGCTCTGGATAAACCCGTCTTCACTAACAGCGGTGTCACCCTTCCAGACTATGTGCAACACACGCTGAGCTTCGGTCCAAAGTTCGCCGTTCAGCACAAGGCTTCTGCGGGAAAACTCTTGTCGTTTGTACGTCGAGTATCAAGCCTGGCGCCGTACAACGAGAAAGAAAGGTGTGTGTCTGAAGATGTTGATGTACTGATGAGGTGTGGGAAGCAGAAAGCAGGGTTGCCTGTAAAACGGGTTGCTTCATATTTAAAAGAGAAAAACTGGTGTGTTGTGCAGTCCTACAAAGAAGGGGGTTTTGGGGTGTTCCCTCACGTCCGGTTTCTCGCTAAAGCCGAAGAAGCGATCGATTCTGTTTTTAGATCTTGTCCTCATGTGTCCTTGAACAAGGTTAAAAAGGTAGCCAAAGAACTGTTGGAAAACCTTAACCTGCACAAGTTGGCGAAGCAGGTTGATTGCAGCACTCAGGTAGGCCTCGACATGTTTTTAGCGCCAAAACCCATAAGATTGGTACGCCTTTTCGTGTCATAGTGTCTGAAAGACACACCTGGCAAAGATGCATCGCGAGGTTCCTCCAGCGTTACCTGGGGGTGTTGAAAATGGATGACCCTTTTGACACAAAAAACTTTGAGCAAGTAATTGATTTTCTTATGAAGAATTCAGGAGAGGGCTTCAGAGCTTTTTCAGAAGACGCCAAAGACCTCTATTACTCTCTCACCCATGACCTGATGCTATCGAGTGCTGAAGAGGCGATCCTCGGGTTTGGCCCAGAGCGGTTTAACAATGAATGTGGTGTCTCTGTTCAGGTGTTTTTGGAGCTGTTGGATTTGTACCTGAAGTCAACGTATGTGCAATAGAATGGGGCTATTTACATACAGAAGAAAGGGGTGTGTATTGGGTCCTGTGTTGCTCCGGCTCTAAGTAACCTCGTCATGGCCCATTTGGACAGGATTGTTGCAGACAAGTTGACGGGCACATTTCTTATAAAAGTATTTCGCTATGTCGACGATTTTTTGGTGGTACTGAAGAGTAACGTAGGAGCCTTTCATCAGGACGTGGCAAGCACTCTGGGAATTTTTAAAGAATGCCCCAGGCCACTTGAGGTTACTCACGAGGTGCCTCAACAGGACCTCCTGAAGTTTTTGGATTTATGCCTGAAATTCTCACCATCCCATGTGTGTTGGCATTACGAACCCCGAAGCCAAAAAACCGATATTACCGTTTGCATCATCGCATACAAAGCTCGTAAAGAGAGGCATTTCTAGTACATGTCTGACAAATGCGCTTAAAAAATCATGCCATCACCTCTCGGACAGCAGTTTTCACGCGCAAGTATGTCGCCTCCCCTCAGCCGGTTACCCTGAGAATCTGATCGTGGCAGTGGTTGACTCCATCCGTAGGAAAGAAAAACGAGCGCAGACTGATCTGAGACAGGAAGGTGATCAGGTGGCTGAAAAGGACCAACAGGTAGCGGTCATCCCGTACATGCACGGCTTATCACACAACCTGAAAAGAATTGGTGGTAAGGCCGGCGTGAAAGTTGTCATTTCCGCCCCCGACAAGCTCTCCAGTCTCTGCAGCAGAACTTTCCCCGTGAGGAAGGGAAAGACTAAATGCTCCGTCAACCACAAAAACCAGTACGTGCATTGCGCGGAAGGTGTTGTCTACAAGTTACCCCTCTCCTGTAAAAGAGCGTGCATTGGTCAAACGGGCCGATCCCTCAACACGCGCCTGCGGGAGCACCACAACAAAGTGCAGAAAGGAAAGGAGGGCAGTCTGGCAATTCATTGCCATGAGTGCGGCGAGCATGAACCCTTGTTCGATGCATGCACTGTGCTATTTCGAGACTCTGATCAGCGCACGCGGGAGATTATCGAAGCAGTGGAAATGCAGAAGATTGGGGACTGCGTAAGCACGACGTCCATATCTTTCACCTCGAAGGAGCTGGCGTTCTTGGATGGAGGCTGCTGAATATGCTGGCATGACGAGGTGGCTTCGCAACCTTTCGTGGTCACATGAGCGTGATAATCTTTCCTGTTTATATGTTTTCGTGTTGCTAATAAAATTCAGTTGTAAGTTAGCGCTCGTCCATGTCCCCTTTCGTCCTTTGTCTTGCCTACTGCGCTCTACGGTGTTTAGATGGAGTACCAACTAGCTCGTACCCATACGTTGTCAACGATGAGGGTTCAACTGGGCAAATGATGCTAGCTTGCTCGAGGGCAACAGCTCTACCATTAGGCGCTCACTATGTGCTTACAGCGATTTGTGGTCCTTGCATTGAAATTGTTGAAGACAGAGCCATCCGCAATGTGGCCGATCTTCAGGGCTTCTTTTCATGGCGCCACCATTATGTTTTGCCGCTATGAGCGCTGGCCAGCGTTACTAGGCTGGATGGTGGCAGCTCGCGGTGAAGCAGTGCATGGCAGCACACTCAGTGCAGGATATACCACCATGCACTTTCCGCGTCACAAATTTTCAAAAATGTTCATGTTTATCCGTTTTCAAACAAACGGATCAACAGTGGCCTAGCACCACCACCCCAACTTTGCGGCGCATACAGCGAGACGCCCCATTGCGAAGGCCGTAGAGGGAGCGCGGGAAGGTAGTCGAGTAAGGCCACGCAAAAAGTACGACACATGCAACGCTTGTATGAACACTTTGCTCCACCGGAGCAGTCGATGTCGCATGTTGCTTACTTTACTGGGCAAAAATTGCTGCTCCATTTCTGCGGCCCTTTCGCTTCTCCCAAACAATAGGCTCCTGACCCAAATCTCTGATTCACGAAATCGACGTGGGGTTCAAGGCGTATTTTGTTCGCCATCGTACAGCTCCATGCCCAATTATTTTCGCTTATGGTCAACAACTTTCAGCCACTTCGTAATGTTGCCCCAAGGTTTCGAATGGAGCGATTTCGAAATGCGGACTGGTGTGTATCTATCATCACCTATGAGAGAACAGCATCCAATTTTGTTATCTTGAGAATGTGATGCCCAAAAAATACGTTTTATCGTGTGCTGCTCCGTTGGACAAATGTGGTAAAAAACCTCCAACAGAGTCTTTGGATTTCCCTTGGTACAAAATATGCTATGCAATTGTTGGTAAGCAATTTCTTAATACAGCTGGTTCCAGTAAAGCGCTTAGATCGAGAACTGGAAGTTCCTTAATGAAAAAAGCACATTAACACGGAGAACATTTTTTAAGAGGATGTGTTCCCTTACTACATGCTCACGGAAAACCCTTTTTTTTTTCGGCGCGAAATACGACTTTGTAAAAAATGCGCGAATATAAAAAAATGGGCGACATGAACTACACTTCCCTAATTGCGAAGAAAGAAAGCCGTCATTTTTTTTAATTTTCCTTACCGTGTGCCCTTAATTTTTCGCAAATATAACGCTCCATGCAAGGTTCAATGACGCTCCTCTGTAATTTCTATATTACAGACACACGTCCAACTGCAATCATTACGAAGTCACTTAACAAGTACACTTAATGTTAATTGTCGCTTTTCCGGCAGTTATCTTCCTCAATCCCAGACAATAAAAAATGCCTGGCTTGAAAAATTATCGGTATTGCGAGAAGTAACACAGCTTTCATTGAATACAAATAAAAATAAGTTTGTCCTTTTTCGTCCTAAAAATAAAGGTGTAAGCCACAATTTTTCGATCAAATTTTGGGGCACGACCATCGAAAAAGTCCCTTCAGAGCAATTTCTTGGTGGGTGTGACGTTTAATGAAAATTTAAATTGGTCAGCTCATATCAATAGAATTCGAGCCGATGTGTCACGCTGTATTGGCGTCGTCTATAAACTGAAGAAGCTTCTCCAAAGTGGTTGAAAAAGCAGCTGTATTTCGCGTTAATACACTCTCGCCTCAGTTAGTACTCGCTTGTGTGGGGAACAACAGGTAAAGTAAATTTAGATAATCTTCTAGTACCCCAAAAGAAAGCAGTACGCGTGATAGTAAATGTATCACCTAGAACCGACACTGCCCCACGCTTCCACAAGCATAGCATACTGACTATTCGAAGCAGCATAAAAATGGCTTTGTTCATTTATCAACAGTTCAAAAAATATTCTGATGCCTTCACGGAACAAAACGCATTGAAGAACCATGAATACAATCTACGGCATGCGAGCTAACACAAAGAATGAATCCGCACTAACTATGGGTCGCAAAAGACAATCTACATAATTCCCGACTTTTTGAGCAAACACTCTTTTATTCTTACACTAATACAGTCTTCTCTTTCTGTACAATCTTTTAAAAGAAAGTTTATGTGTATTTGGTTGGGCTACAGTGAACAATCTATGATGTAGATAAGCGTAATATTAGCGTTAATTATCGCTCTGTATTTCTACTTTGTGATCTTGTGTATACTTGCAATGCCAATTCTTAAGTAATACAAATTCTACCTCTACTTGTGTTATGTAAACTTTGTATCAAATTGGCTTTGTTTTGTGTATTAGGTTTTCTGAGTAAAAAAAATTTGTACTTGGTCACGTTGCTGCTAAGTTGTGTGTAGGGGTGAAGGAGCAGAGGGGGCAAGGGATGTCGCATTGTCAGGTAATTCATTTGTCTTTACGCCATCCCCCGAAGACAACCGCTTCTGTGATGTTTTTATTTGTTAATTGCGATGTTCACTCGGTAACATCTAGCCTGTAACTTTTTTCAGTTGTATGAAATAAATATTCACAAACAAATACAAAAAGGGTCTGGTTTTACGGCGCCCGCCACGGCCGCTGATCACTTTCCGAACAAAAAAAAATTACCTACAAAATTGTATTTTATAGAGTTACTTAACGTCTTTTCTGAAACACCTTGTATATGGAGACTGCTCATTTTTCTAGTCCCAGTCTTTGGAGGAGATGATTCACGCTTATTAGTAGTCGTGATCGAGTTAGCATTTTGTTTCATAATGCCTGTTTTCGAAGCGCTGTTTAGTATTACAGCAATTTTGTGCGAGTACACTTCCTCTAGCCGGCAGATTGCGAACCGATAGGACACAAAACCGAACTTGAATCTTCAACGGAGAAGCCCTTTTCAGAGAATTTTTGAACGTTAGTTTTTTTTTTCAGCCGGGAAGTGTTTTAGTTGCGCCTTTGGTTAGTCTTCCGACTGTCGTGCGTCACGCAAGGGTCGCAGCAGTATTCCAAACGCTCATGCGCCCTGCTGAAATTGGCTTGTTTCTAGAACCACCAATAGATCGAATTCGGCGGGCTCGCAGACACCGGTTCCAAGGCGCCCCTCGTATTCCCGCTTGGCCAGAGGGAATGCAAGGGAGAGATAGACAGAGCGGGAAGGAGGCTACTGCCGCGGAAATGTAGCGTCCTATTCCGTTATGCGAACCCTAGAGATTGCCCTGCGACGCGGCTGGAGATCTCGGGGTAACCCATGTTGAATTTCGAGCCCGCACAAGATAAGACACATATGCTGCTTCAGCAAAGTAACACAGGGTAGAACAATTTTAACGTGTTTACTTGCATAAACCCACTTTGTTCAGATAGTTGGGCTTCAATTAGGGAGGCCAGAATATTATGCGAGATATAGCTGCAACAGATATTTCAAAGTACAAATTTCATACAATAAAGTTGTAACCAAAGTGGTGTGAATGCCTCGCCCTTCCAGTAAAAACACGTAGGTAATTAGGCAACCAAATTTTCTTTAGTTCACATGCTAGCAGCCCGTACTCACCATCGTCCTGTTGCTGGCTATACAATCTGTCTCTCTCCCAAACGTCGCTTCCGGTTTGCTGTCCTTGCTCAGAGCGCCGATTCCGCGTCCTCATGGCACTTCGAAATTTTGTCCACGCCTGAAACGTCTCCTCACTAGGGCCACAAAACACAGCGATCCCTGTTCATCGTCCAAGCCTCTTGTTTTCGGCAGTAGCTTAAACACACAAGGGTAAGCATTGTAGCAGTTATTTCCTACGTCCGCGAAGTCAGACATGCCCTCACAAATATTGCATGTTGGGTGGATGTTCGGCTAGTATTCTCCGTAACTAAACTGATCCGATTTTGCAAGCGTGGGTATGCTGAAACACTGAAGGCAAGCGCATGCAAAAAAAGCATATTCCACGCAATGTTGACTGTGCTGCAGAAGTCGTTATGAAAACCCAGTGTCGCCGCATGGACGTACTTCAATCACGTAGACGGGCCGCTGCCTCAATCTTCTTCTGAGGCAGCATGCCAGTAGATCGTTTCCCTGAAGTCCGGTTTCGATCAGGAACCGAATCGCCCGGGCTTCGGTTGATTTGGCCGGAGGCTGGCAGGGCGATGGTGTCTAAGTTCTTGGAGACGGCGGTCGAATTGACGAACTCGAGGTGTTGGGATTGATTAAGTGAAATGGAAATTTATCTTTACTAATTGGCGACGACTGCAGCGCAGTGTTGGCAGTGCTACGTCGCCAGACAGAGTGGCGGGTTCTCACGCGCAGCCCAGGCGCCTGGTCACTGACTGCATAAGTGGACCTTACAACTCCCTCCTTTAAGAGGGTTAATGGACCCCTTGGTTCAGTCAATCCGAAAAGAATTTAAAAGGGACACTGGTTTCATCTCTCCTTTAGCAATAACAGCGGAACAAACAAACAAACAAAAAAACACGTGGAAGGAATTAGGTATAACCACAAATGAACCCCCTTCCATTTCTGCAGCTGATCCGAACCCTCTCTCACCTAAACAACAAACACAATCTATTTACTGGCCGTCAACAGGCCGTCAACAGCAAACCGGAAACACTAAAAATGCTAAAAACGCTAAGGGCCAGCAAAAAGAATTTGGGTCGTGTCTCCGGGGCGCGTAAACGGCACGAACAACAAGACAATTCAACCTATGACCCTTATGCGCGCTATAACTACAAACACGCACAAACATTCCGGCACTCCGTACGTCACAAACAACCTTTCAACTTTGTCGAACCACAACGGAATGTCCGTATCGCACGGCAGCTTAAGCCCCTTCAAGACCTTTGCGCTCTGAGAGACCGGGTCTAAGCCCGGCCGCCTACCCTCGTCTGAGTCCGAGCCCGTAGGGTTTGCCTGCCAGCCCTCGTCTCCAGCTCCAACTTTCTCAGCTGCTCATCGGATTCGAGCTTCAGTTTTAGTATGCGTTCTTCCAAATCTCGCGCCTCTCTTCTCTCACGCTCCTGAAACTCCAACTCCATTTGTCTAAGAATTATTGCCTCAGACTTCGCTTAGACCACCCCTCCTGCTGCTGTTCCTTCTTGAGGTGGGGCCTCATGTGTTTGACCATTTCCGTCTCCTTCCGCCATGTTCGTCTGCATACTCCGCGTGACTACCATGCAACCCCAGACTCAACCTACACCGCCACAACGAAGCGCAAGAAATCCCACTCACCCGCACCTCAGGTGGTCGGCAGCTGCGTCGTTGGCCCCGTGCGCTGGTTGGCTCTGCCACTCCACTCCGCGCGGAGCTCGGCCGCCGCCGATGAAGGTGGGCTAGCGTCTGCTTGCTGCCCCAGGTTGTGGCCTGGTGATTTCTTCTGCCAAATCCTGTCGACTGCGCCAGCAAAGATCGTTTCCCCGAAGTCCGGTGTCGATCAGGAACCTAATCGCCCGGGCTCCGGTTGATTTGGCAGGAGGCTGGCAGGGCGATGGTGTTGAAGTTCTTCGAGGCGGCGGTCGAATTGATGAACTCGAGACGTTGGGGTTGATTAAGTGAAATGGAAGCTTATATACACCTATTTACAGAAGGATAACTGGGTACATGAGTAATAAAAAAAGAAAAACTTCAAACTTCAGCTACACGCTAGCTCCAAGGGCGCACAAATCACTCGAGCTCATCAACTTCGTCTAACTCTCCTATTCTCGGAGCGTACACAAACCGCTCGAGAAACGACGGCCGAGACTCTGTCTCGCCGCAAGATCCGTCTAGTTGCCCGGTACGGCGCTGCACCCTAAACCTCCGACGCGATCTTAACCTCGACAGGGGGCTCAGAAATCCCAACCTAGCTTTTACCGGTCGAGACTCCTTGTCCCGCCGGGAACTTCCCAGCTCAGCGCTCAGACAAGAACGATTTCCAACGGCCAACTTCGGCCTTATACAACCTCGAGATCACCCTCTCTCGGGAACGCCCCTGTAGCGTTCGTACACGCACAAGGGAGTGCCCAAATTCATGTACACAGCTGTCTCAGCACGCCACGGAATATTCAATGAGGCGCCGCCATCTCTGCGTCAACGGACCGCTCGCGGGCCAGCAGGCGGGTACGACCCCGAGGGGTGAGAGCGAAAGACGCGACTTTGCGTCATGCTGACCAGGGCACGTCAACATTAGAGACTTGTTTGGCGCTCGTCCCGACGCGAGTCATCCCACAACCTCCGCGCGTCTATTAGACGTTCCCGGAATCAGGGGGCGCTGTCTGCTTTCTCAATGGGGGATTATCCTTGTGGTATGCGGTGGGCCAGACTATCCGTCTCCCGTGCACGCCGTTACGAATTGTCGACGACTGCAACGCAGTGTTGGCAGTGCAACGTCGCCAGACAGAGTGGCGGGTCCTCACGCGCCGCCCGGGCGCCTGGCCACTGAATGCATAAGTGGACCTTACAATGCCTACAATGTAAAGTCGTCGCCAGGTAGCACTTTAGTGAGGCATTGCGTTTCCTCCAGCTCCGTTCCAATCTTCTATGACTGCTCGATTCTCGTTTCGTATCCTGGAGAAACAGTAGCGGGAAACCTTTAAAGCCTTCGAAATCAAGAACAAAGGAGACGCGTGTTTTAGTCAGCCGTCGGTTTGACTTCTAGAAAAAAAAATTGTGTATTTGTCAGGTACAATCCATCTGTATGGGCATGCGGCTGATTGGGTTTTGTCACGGGATGCTCTTATTTTCATTATGATATCTTCCTCCGTTCTTTATCGTCCTTTTTGTCCTTTCGGGTTCTTGTGTTCCCATATATATGTTCCTGTGTTCCTGGTAAAACAAAGCGCTACGTTTTTTGCTGGCGTCGGTGGTTCATGTTTCCTTACTTAGTTCTCTATTTTGCGCTCTTTTCTTCGTACTATAATTGTAGTATTTTATAGTATTTTGTATAAATGTACAGTAAGAAACATACTATACATTATTGTTTTATTATTAGTTTTACAAAAAGGCGGTTTGCTCTGTCATACTCACCTCTTATGCACTTACCCGCTATGCAAAGAGCTACAATTTCGGTAATTTTTGTTAATGGGATGGCGTTACAAAATCATTTTTCGGAGCCCATTCTTTGTTATGGCAGTTCGTCTTGATAAAACGACATAGTCATTATCGCCGGTTGCAAAATTTGGAACGGTGTCGATATTCCAGTGCTTTGACGTTTTTTCTAGAACGAACCGTGAGAAAAACAAAGTTAGAGCCAATGCACATGTTTGGAGGTTTCCGATGAACTGAGCCCGGAGCCGTGGCACCGCTCAGGGCATTTTAAAATTGTTTTGTTGTCCCTATAACTAATGAAGGTGATAATGTGCTAAGATCGTCGTGTTCGGCTTTTCTCAACATAATCACGGATCCCACTATCGTTTTTTGACATAAATAGGAAGGACGCCCAAAAGAAACATCCTTTTCCCCGCGAAATAAAGGTCAGGACAGCATTCGGGTAGATGATGATGGTGGTTGTTGGTCAATAGTGCCAGACCAACAAGGACGAAGAGCGCCAGAGAAGAAGTTATTTAATGGTTGATGTGTCCGCAAATAATAAAACCTGTGAGTAAAAGTAAACCTGACGCAAAACAAGCTGATAATGGAGGTGGCGTTCTGTATAGCGCGAGGATGATTGCAAGTGCTATGACAAGAGCTGCAGAACTTTTACCTCAGCTAAAAGCGTAAGAAGGCGTTTACTAGAAAACATTGGTCGGCCGTCCAAAATGTAATCTGGAGTTAATCCGTCGAGCCTCTTTTTCATACTTTTAGCTCCTTTCTTTTCTAGCCATGCTTTGATGAGTGGTGTCACCTCGTGATTGCGGCTCTCTTTAGCGAGTGCAATGGACGCTCAACAAAACTGTGTTCCTCTCCAGCCATAAATGAAGGGCTATCCGTGGTGGACATGCTTTGTAACGTGGAACTCAGTGTTTTCTCGTGGTTCAGCCGCCATTTCAATGGGTAAGCAAACACATTTGTCGGCTTTGCTCTCATTCGGGAGAATGACTGCATTCTTCGTAGTTGGACTGAATTATAGGCAGTGTTGGCTCCTCGGGTCGAACAGCCACATGCCTATGCCTATAATTAGACATGAGTGTACTGATGTGCCTAAACTTTCGTGTCCTGCGACGATTTGATGTGCTTTTCAGGAGGCCACCTTTTCAATCCATAGGAGGAGGAACTGACATCTCCTTCTTACGGCCACACGCTCGAGAAAGCCTGTTAGAGGTTCATCCGGCGCTTAGATTCGCTGCGTATTAGCTCGCAATAATGGAGCAGCGTGAGACAGATGAAGAATTGGCGATGCATTCAGAGAAGTTACTCGTTGCTTCCGGGGTCACTGGTACCAGCAGTTCCTCAGCCTGCTCTCATTGTTTACCAAAATTAACTGGAAGGCTGGGTTGCGGGTTGTCGGACGTTTGGAAAGAACGGAATTAAATAACACTCTCACGAGTTCTGCCTAAAGGATTTCCTGTCCTTTCTTCTTGGTTTGTATTAGGTGGGCTAAAGTAGCCACTACGAGAAATTTCCGGGGAAGAAACAGAAATTATTTCCAAATACTAATGCCAGATACAAGTCTGATCCTTCACATGTCTTAGGGTACCCTCCCAAGTCCACTGGGTTTCTGATCTGATATCTATGGTTTACGAGACTGATTTTTCAGAGAGATTCTTTAATAAAGTTAGGCCTACTTCTTTTTTTACATGTGCCCCTGCTAAGTAAGTTGGTATGCCTTATTGCCGAGGGAGAAACTGTGTATCTGAATGGTGTCTCTAGGGTGTATCGTTTGCTCCACGTACTCGACCTCGTCTCCGAGTTTCATATGGTCGCTGTGGAGCGTCGAGCAGCCCGCCATGGCAAGCGTTGTTAAACGGGAAGGCCTCTGGAATCGCGGGGTGAAGAAGATTCCAAAACAACATTTTACCAGTCCTCAGTGCTTCGAAGATAATCGGCGGTGTCATATAGTATACTAGCGCGTTTTCCATCGTTTCGTGATGTCAACTGTTGAAGAGCTTAACATGAGCCCACTGCCCACCTCAGAACGCTTGCATTCCACCTCTTCATGCCCATTTAACTGGTGATGGTGAATCCTCACTATATTGGTCATATTCATCTATCCTTAACAGTGGAATGTTTCAATGCAAAATGCGGTTTCTAATATCTGAATTTGCTGAACTAACGTCAATTTTACTGAGGGAAGATTGAATTTTTCTCCAACTCTGTTTCGTCCTCCTATACGTGTACCCGTTGTAGTCAGATAAATAGGTCCGGCAGTTTGAATTGCAATAACGTGCTAGAACAACTGTAATGAATTAGCGTGTATAATTTTGTCTGAGTTGGTTTACCGCTGTCCGCGTAGTCGCCTATCTTTTGAATTTCTGATCGCCCAGCTGTCCGACAATATTGGGGGTTCGAAAGCAGATTACCAGTGTTTGATATTTAAAAAGAGATCACGAAACCTCTTTATATGGACATTTTCTTCGTGCGCTCGGAAAGTTCCACATTCAATTTGAGGAGCGATATCCAAAATCGCATCCTTTTAGAGCCGACGCTCGATCGTGTGATTACACTTGTAATCATGAATGGGTTCCTTCTGAAATAAGAGCGTGCACATGAGACCGGATGCTGCAAGTATTGGAGCTGCGTGTGAGCTAAAGGCGATGTAAATTCTAAATGGCTCATGCACACGAGCCAGAGTTTCTTTTATCGAGTCGACAAGAGCGCACGTCTTATTAATAAACCGTTTTTCCATCGCGCGTGGTTTTAACAGAATATATTTCTCCGTCTCGAGTATATAAGCCTCGACGACCCTTCCGATGCAGGCTGTGGTCTTAGGAGCAGATTTCTCAAATCTACAACGAGCTCGAGCGAAGGAAAACGAAAAAAAAGTGCCCCTCGACGCTGCTTGCCGTAAGTTTAGTGATTTGTTTCTGGCCTGCATGATACTGAAGTGTTTTTGATTCGGGATCAAGCGCTGTTCAATGGGTACACCAAGCACAATGTACGTTGTCTTGGCAGTTAAAATTCTTACGTGCTACACAATAGCCCGCATACGCGCATGTAGAGCATACGGTCTAAATGTGTTACAAAGGTAGAATTTCTGTTTTTTTCTTTCACATTGGCTCCCTTTCAGAACAACGTTTTTTTTTTGCGTGCTTCATTAGGTTGGCCTGAAGTCTGGCTTCGGGTAATCATGAGCGGACCCACGGTTTCTGGCTGCTGCAAGAATCGTAGCCAAGACGAGATAAATACAAAATATATAAAGTAAACATACAAGGCTTGTACGAACAGCATGAGGAGAGCCCGAGTTTATCACTGTAATCTTGCGCATCCTGAGTATACGAAAATCCGCAGCTTTTTACATACAGTCTTCTGTGTTCGAAGAATATTTGCCCAAGGGTTGCCCAACATCGAGCGAAAGGAAACCACTAAAAGCACACGTATACCTCCTTCAAATTCACTTTTGTCAAACTTTGTGTTTTATTTGTTCGCAAATTATTTGGAAGTGTTTTTGATATTGGAGATGAGGAGCTGTGTAACGTTGAGATCAGTTCCACGCTACGTGGGCTTGAGGTTAGCCATAAGTATGCACCGAAAAGTGAAAAAAATGTTTATATGTATCAGAAGAGTTACCGCCAAAGAAGTCATGTTCACTAAAAATTTAAACAGGTGAAACTTTTCTTAAACACTTCGACCATGGTTTTGAACAAAATACCATTTCAATAAATGCGTTTTGTACGTCCTTGAACGTATGAGCGTAAAAAAAACCGAATTGAAAAGTAACGACAGGACTAGTATGCGTAAAAACGGATCTCTATGTGGCAATATGGTAATATTGCAATATGGTAAGGGGCACTAAAGGCAACTATCCTTTCGTGATTAGATGATTTTCAAGCGCAAAATATTTATACAGTAGACGTAAAGGACAAAGACAAGCGCTATGTCTTTGTCTTGAACGTCCCCTGTCTAAATATTTGGCGCTTCAAAGCCCTATTATGCCTTAGTACCTATCTCGAATACACACGTCGATATTAAGTATGGCTCAGAAAAATCTTCAGCACTGCCGTAACGTTGGCAGAACTTATTCATCTTCGAATTGCGCTTGAGTATAAACTGGAAGCCCCAATGAGCCATTCGGAAATTTAAGGCGCTATTGTCGAGTTGACCCTGAATAAGTCGCCCTGACCGGATTGTGTAGGCACTTGTTTCTATAAAGCTTTTAAAGGCGAACTAGCAATGACCCCGTATGAACTAGATAAGAAAGCCCATGAAATAAAGCCGCTTCCCAGGTCCTTCAAGAAACCTCAAGTTATGTTGATTCCCAAATAAGAAGATGCACTATATTTTCAGTCGTGGCTTATTGCCCTAGTAGTCTCAGAAACGTGCACTACGCACTTCCTGATAAGGTATTCGGAAAGAGATTTTAGAGTGTTATAAAATACATTGTAGCTCCCCGTCGACTGTGTGGGATGAAGGGAAGAACAATCACGACAAACATTCATGTCTTAAGAAGTGTTTAAAAATGTGTAGACGTTTTAGGTCGAAGCCCACCTTTTTGAAACTGAATTTGAACAAGGCATTTGAGCGGGTATGGCATAAGATACTCTGCTACGCTTTTACAGCATGTCAATGTATGCTCTGTCCTCTTAGGATGGGCGCAAATGAGCTACTTATTAACTCGAGAAGACCTGACGCCGCGCTATCGTTCGGAACACATTCCACTTTTATTTCTCTTTCCCATTAAGCACGAGCGCGCATACAAACCCCTGCGCTTCTTTCTTCTCTTCTTCCAAGTGACCGCGCACGCGCACTCCCCAGCCATCGAGAATCAACATCCTCCCGCGACCGCGGTTGCCTCCAAAAGGAAGAGTCGCTGAATGGGGCGTCGGATTCGCTATCCATTAGGTAGGCGAATCTCGTGGGAGCGTTGGACGCCATCTCTTACCGGAAATGACTGGACCACGCGGCCGAACTTCCAGCTCAGCTCAATGGGGCCACGTTGTTACCCTGAACCGCGACCAGGTCCACTACGTGATGTTTTGGCGGGGACATTGACGTGCCTTAATGCGCTGATTGAAGCAGCAGCAGATATTCTTTCTTAAAGCTGCTCCATAGCCAAGGTATCGCTTCCTCTCTGTCCTTACTCTTAGCACGACGGCGTACATCGGGTGCAGCGGACGTTGGCATGGTGCACTCTGTCTCCCGTTTGATGACTGTGTGTTCAGAGAGGAAATAAGCTGGTCCCCGGGACCGTGGGTTGCAGCAGTCGCTCTGCATGATCTTCCTGGCAGTACTCGCCCATGGTGCCGTCGTACTCTCCCGGAAGATGCGGGTGATGTTCACAGTTTTGTAGCTGTCGTCCAAGTCTTGCCTTCGCTACAACTTGGTTAGTGCTCGACGTAAGCCCTGGTGCTTCGATAATAAGCGGCAATACGTGCTGGCCGTCTTCTTTGTGGAGTCCACTCCAGAACTTCCCAAACGCAGCGTCGTGTTTGACTTCAGTCTTTTCAGGCGTGTCAGTTATCCATCTGGCTTCCAACCCCAACATTTCTCGGGGATCGCTCGGTACCGGTCCTGGGCCACTTTCGGCGTGTCTTTCAATGCAGGCCAAAAACAAGGCCATAGTGCTACGGCTCCTGACCAGGGTGTAATCGGTGCCTGAGTATTCTCCTTGCAGAACCCAGCCGAACACTGTATCAACGGTGCAAAGGCTGTCACTGAAACGCACGATGCGCCTACTCGCGAGTTTCGAATAGTTGTCCGTACCCACTAACAGGATTACAGTCGGCCTTTGCGTGAGCCCTTCTTCAGGTTCATCGGCAACGAGTAAATTGCGGTCGCGAAGATGATTTACTAGTTCAGGTTTCAGGGGCGATCATCTACCAGGCAGACCTCTGGCACTTCAAGAGCACCGAGGGCGACGGGACATGAATGGAAGCGGCTGCGTAAGGTGATCGCCACCTTCCAGCACTGGTACAATGTCGGGTCGTGCGAGCTGCCAAACGTAAATACTGCCAAGCCTTCCATTTCAGAACCAGGTAGGGCCAGCTGAGGACATATATCGCTGCGCACGAAAGTTTGCTGGCTCCCAGCGTCGAGGAGTAGCCGGACCAACACCGGCTGACAGTATTATCTGTATGCCCACAATGTAGCAGTTTGGAGCAGCACCGACGAGGAGAAAAAGCTGCTGGCAGCAGCGGTTGTCACGTTATGATCTCGGTGTGCAAGTTGTTAGCGATCGGCGCATCTGTCACGGCGAGAAGTAGTCTGGCGGGTGGTCCCCAATTGCTCGCAAAGGTCGCAAAGGACGGTTACATGCCGTCTCGAACAAGTCTCACACTTGAGTATCGCGCCAGTACGGCAGTTGCGCGCCACGTACCCTTGCCTCCCGCCTCTAATACAGCAGCGGTTTCTCGAAAGGCGGCGTCGCTTTTCCGCCACTGTTAAGACAGCCCAGCAGTCCCTTGCCTTGTGGCCTTGTCTACGGCACAGGCAGCACGTCAGTTTTCCTCCCGGCGACAAATTTGTTGAAGAATGTCGGTAAAACATCGTCGATAATGCGAAGTGCCAACACACTGCGTTCTTTGTAGTGCGGCTAGGCTACTATACCTGTAACACAAGCACCCATGATTTTCATGCTGTCTTCTGCAGATATCCCTGCTTTTATCCCTTTACGCCTCGTTTCCACCTTATGTTCAGTTAGAAGGGCAAACAGGTAACCAAAGGCATTATGCTGAATGGTTCTACTGCCTAACGAACTGATTTTTAGGGTTCCTTTCGGTATATACCCTTCGTGATAATTTGACAAACTTATACACCTTGTGCGCAGTGATAAATATTGGTGTCTGAGCACAGAGATTCCAATTTTACCGTACGAAGATCTACCATCGTCGCTTTAAATCTACATCTCTTTGTACTGGTTTGCTATGTATGTCGCTTTTGAACTTTACCTATGAATTTCGCTCTGTTGTGAGAAACCTAGTCCACTAATATCGCTATTGTTTGAGCACCCCATTCTGATAATTCCGTATATAAATGTTCAGCTTCACAATCATTCTTTTCTGCTATAAGCTAACCACTTCATCCTTAGGATATCTCACAGGTACAGCTACCCCTAACTCTGAGTTTATTCGTCATGCCGCAAGTCAACATGATTGTGCGATTTCTGTTTCTTGCCCTAGAATGAAATTTTAAGAAACACTTGAGCCATCTCCGAGGCAAAATAAAATTCCACTGTTTGCCTCCCCTTTTTAAGTGGCGTTTCTGTAGATATTTTTTGTCAGTATATTCGGTTTATCGACGTTGCTAGATGAAACGCAGACAGCCGCAGACTTACTTTAAAAAGAGTCCAGATCTCCGCCATTCTTTTTTTAACTCGATGGCAGAAGAACGGCGATCCGGGGAGCATATTATACAAGGGAACTAGTTAAGAACAGCAATAGCTCACGTACGGTATCACTGCCGATGCGACACACCTAGATGTCAACAAGACCGCCCGTTTTGAAAGAAAATTGCTGTTAATACGTGATATCGCCTGCCTTTTCTCACGTAGTTTATTTATCGTCGCTGCAGTGGTTTATCAGCATATGAAGTCAATATATTCAGGGAAACGGCCCATGCCATGTACAAAATTTTCCCAGTAATGCCCTAGTTGCCCTGCAGGGAGTAACATCGTGCAGCAGTGATGAGACACAAACTCTTCCATTGCCGTGCTTAAGGTGTAACCAACTATAGAAACTATGCACGGCACATGTTATAGACTTCAATTATTTATTAGGGCGACGCTTGGTACTCCTACGTATACCTCGCAGCGATAGTCCGGTGTGGAAGGGAACGTTTTCAAACCTAAGATGGCTGTTTTGTTTTGTTTCTTGGCAGACTCATGGGGGGACGTTTACCGGTTTTTTCGTGACCAGATCGAAGTGCTCCCGGTGAACATTTTGGGTGGCGATTTTACGTATAACACGCGCACAGTAACGGTTCCCACTTTATGCTTGCACTCGTGGGGCAGCGGTGTAGGCGTTGAGTGGTGCACGCACATCTAGGTTTGATGGCACTCATCGAAGACATGGCCGCTCTAACCGTGAGAGATAGCAACTTGGATGTATGATGGGCCGATGTGACCTTGCTACTGTTCCCAGTGGTCGATTAGATTAGTTTGGTGCGTTGCACAGAGAGTAAGGTGCCTACAACGTGGGAGGAAGACCGACAGGTCCGTGCTTGTCCTCTAGCATAAAACTTATAACAGCAACACAGTTTCAGCTAGAGCTTGTGCTGGAAAAAAAATTATGAGAAAAAAAAGGCCCCCGTAAATGCTCCTCCAATTGGGAATATCGAGAAAAGACAAAAGTGTTTCGTCGCCTTTTGCCATGTATACGCCTCCCTTCGCTTTACAAGTCACTTCTCATGCTGTTCCTCTACAGTCGCACTCCTCCAAATGTAGACACACTGGAGGTTCGCTCAAGTCAATTCAAATTTACCGCGATCAATTGCTCGAGGCCGAGTGTGTCGATGCCAGCGCTGCAGTACGGCGGAGGTGCGCGTGAATCGAACCGCAATAGTTCAATGTTTAATAAACCACGTTGCCCTTCTCGACGTGCGTTCCAAGCGACACGCGGAACCCAAGCCGTGGATCTTTTCGTAACTGTTGCCCTTTCATTTCCTAAAATGCTTCCAGAAGCAATCGCGGTGGGGGCGATAGCAGGCGAAGGAGTAAATATGTTTACCGCAGTGGATGTTGTATTTGATTTGCTCTCGCAAAAATCAAGTATCCGCAATATTTTATAAAAAACACTGCAATTTTTCTTCATGTATATATTTTTTGATTCACACTTGCGCAATATTTTTTTCTTGTTTAACAGAACATTGTCACCGGGTGTAGACGTTTAGGCATAGCTGTGGGAATTCGAACCGAATGTAGAACTTCCGTTTCACTTTGGCCGACGTCTGCGAAGGACGCACCATCATCCGACGAGCTTAGTAGTCAGCCCAATGAAGCGATGGCGGGCATCTCATAGTCTTCATCCAACCACACGTCTCTTTCGCCCTTAGCTCCAAACACAACGACATAGAAGAAAGAGCCTCTGCGGAGTCTCATAGAAAGCTCCCGTCGTATCAGCCAGTAGACCCCGCCTGTGTTACAGCAGCCAAGGCCCCAGGTGCCCTCAACCGTGGGCTCTGCACATCCTCCATCGACGCAGACACCAAACCCGTCCTCCGAGAAGCGCTCAAACTCTATTGTGGTGACGCGACAGCGGCATACCCCTTCCACCCACGCCCCCCACCCCTCCTGGTCCTTACGACACCCGTACGAGGCCTCTCTTCCTAACGATCTATCGAGCTCGAACTAACCCGCTTGAACAACGCAAGTTCAACATCCGGTTCTGGTCCACCCGATCAACCAGGTTGCGGACATGATATACCCCTCCCGTGTGAAAAGCAGACCCGTGTATTGTCATCGACTGAATCAGACGACGTAGCAGAGGAAAGTAAGAAGTTGTGTCTGTGTGCCCCTACGGCTAGACAAGATTTGGGAAATTAGAGTAGCACCAACGGCCTTCTCTGTTTTTATTATCTTCTTTATTGGCCTAATATCCCTGTTATTCTCGGTCGTTGGTGGGTACCACTCCCCTGGTCGTGAGATGGCGAAAGTTCGATCATATACCGTCGCGAAAGCACATTGATGCTTCAGCTTTCGCTTCTTTTTATGTTTGTTTTGTACTTCCATTGGCGGCCATTGTGTGCTCCATCATGCTCATTTTTCTCTCCCGACACCACGTAACGTCAAGTGACGGCTCCTCTCTGCCCCCGTAGTGGCTGCGTTCCTGATGCAAGTTCCTATCGGTGACCAAAAAGGGTAGTGTGTCGTACGATTATTTCATCATGGCCCTAAGCCTTCATAGTATACAGACGACGAGAAAGGCAGTGAGGAATGCGGACCTGAATGCCAGGCCCCTGAAGGAAAGCATCATCGATAGCGTGCAGTGTACACGAGAAGTGTTTCGTGCAGATGATGACCGCTCTGAATGGTTGCCTTGCTTAACGATATATTTTCTTGGCAAGTTTTAAAGCCACTGAGTCTGCCAAATAGGGTTGACGGATCTTAAGCATATGAGATGATATGTGATGTGCTGTAAAATTATCGAATCAGGCAATTAAAAGGCGTGCCTTTTAACTTGAGATACCTTCTTTTTGTTTTGTTTTTAAGGGGAAAGAGGGGGGGAGGCTAGGACTGCGCGTAGACTTCGAGTTCGCCCAACCTGCGCTTTCCAGGCCCAGATGATGTTTGAGAGCATTTATTGATGCTCCCGTATTGTTTCAGCTTTTTATGTCTAGCGCAGTACGTGCTGGGGTTTGATTTATTCTCATTATGCGACGGATATTAACCTTAAACGTCGGGGGTGTAAAAGCAATACCAGACAAAGAGAGGTGAGTTATGTTGCCACAGAAAACTTTCTTGATCAGGTTTTCCTCCAATCAATGGACCTTTTCAGATCAGAACGTCACAATGTCTAAGAAGAACTACATTATACCATCTTATTTTATTTGGCGTCTAACCACTGCTGTAGGGGGGGTGTCCTGTCTTCAACTACACCTACTATTGTTCCAGTTCTAGTGCGACAGATTGTAAGGGAAGATTACTATTCTTTATATTTTCTCTTCCTGCTGCAAACTTTAAAATATATACGTGTATGCTCCTGCACACGTCGGATCTACAACGAAATTCTTTCGTTTCCTAGGCGTTTATCTTTTGGAGTTCGTGCTGGCAATTCTTTGAGGAGATTTTAACTGCGTCGTTTATAGTTTATGGGATGCACGCGGTACGGGTCTGGGACAACCGAAGTGGTACGGACGCGAACTGTGGTTCGTAGTGCAAGACTTTCACCTGGAGGATGTATTGCTGCTCCGTCGCGGAAAAAGTTTCTCCTCCACGTGGAACTCCCAGACTAGACATGGCAGGTCTTATATAACTGTGTGAAACATAGAAGTAAATCAATTCCCCAGTATGGCCGGTTATATTTTCGTCTGATACAGCACTGGCACGGTGCTGTCCTCGAACAGTAGCTCTTTTTCGAGCAATAATTCTAACTTAGGCTTCACTTCTTCCCGCTTGAGTTGAATCTCATGCTCTATTTTCTTGTAATCCTTTCCCGTTCGAGGCGCTCGAGCTCGAGGCCATACTCTCGCAACTTTTCCTCGTGTTTGAGTTCAAGATCGCGCATTATTTCCTTGTGTTCCCGGTCTCATTTCTGCCACTGGCGCTCTTGTACTCGCTTTCTTTCCTTGGGTTCCTCACAGTGGCGCTAAGTCTCTGCCTCGGCAGCCTGACGTTTCGCGGTCTCCCTGCCATTGGTAAGCTCAATGCATTCCGACAGCTCTTCATGGTCAGCACCAAAAGCGAGTATAGCCTGTATCAGCTCTGGCTTTCTCAGCACGTACCAAACATCCAAGCGCAGAGCTTTGGCAAGCTCCGACCACTGCGGTTTTTTCAAGGCCTTCAAATTCATGGCCGCTCTAGAGTACTGCTTTCCACTGCTCCAAAAATGTTTTGCGCAAATAACCCATGCGACAAGAACGCACGCCCTACCAGCTGTCCTCAGATGCCTGGTGAAACTCAGTCAGTGAAGAAAAGTCCCTCACTCACCATTGACCGCCGTGAATTCCGCGAATTCCGAAGCCGCCTCGACGTCCGTGGGGCTTGATCTCGCACCGCTGGCTCCAGGTGTTACGAAGTTGCCATCTACCGCTGCCAACCAGTTGATGTATGTTGTCATCCCACCGCTGCCACCAGTTGTTTTGTCCGGGATGGCTGTCCCGAGCCGAACTCCGTTGCCTCCGACATACGTGGGGTAGCGTGGTGAAGCGAACGGCCAGCAAATGTTGCTGCCTCGAAGAAGACCGGAATCCTGACGCAAACGTAACTTGTTTCCTTCATAGCGAGAGATGAGCCAAAGCCAAAGAACAATGCCCCGACGGGCGAGGTTACAGTACAAGACTCGAGCAGAGTGACAGCATTGATTCTCTGCTCAAGACGGAATGATCTACAGCCGTTGAAAGGTACGAACGGTACAGACACACAACACGCTTTCCAGAGTTTGTGAGCAGTTGGTAGTAGCGGACACGCTGAGTCCGAGAGAGGGGATAGAGAAGGTCTCCGCAGAGCACGCGGTGCTTCCGTGCCCTTCGGGCACGTTGAAGCCTGCCTCATTTGCCAATGCCGGTTGGAATCGCCCCGATAGTGAGGCGCCAGAGATCAAGACACGTCGCAGCTTGTTTGAATCGTCGGCTGCAAGTGTGAGTCACCGACAGTGGGGGATCCTGCGTAAAAGGTGCACGTAGTGGAGGCTTCGCCGCACAGCCGAGGAGTATTGCAAACAGCATAGCGGCGGGCTGATTCGTAACACCGAGAATCGTACAATATTTTTTTCCTTTGACCTGATCAACAATGTTGTGGTACAGGGTGAAATTGCAATTCATAGAGGTGTCAGAGAAGGATGCCCATTGTCGCGGCTTGTTTTTCTCTTAAGTCCAGACCCGTTCATCGGAAAACTCATAGGCAATCCCCAAATTAAGGGTCTAACCTTGACCGGATACGGCTCTTTTAAAGTGTCTGCGTACGCAGGTGACGTTACTACTTTTACCCGGAATACAGATAGCCGCACGGCTGCTTTAGCTGAATAAGAGTCTTATGCCTGACTTTCAGGTGTCGAGATAAATGTCACAAAAAGTGCGGTCGTCCCTTTGGTAAACGCAACACTCTCCCCGATTCATAACTTAGAAATAGATTCAAACCTCAACATTCTCGGCATCAAATTCACCTAAAATAGTGGTTCGCCGGAAATGTGTCCCTAGCAAGTTGATATTGAAAAGAATGTTGCCCCAGCTACTTATTTCAACTTCTCTTTTTCGGAGAAATCGTATCTGATTAAATGGATTTTTCGTGCTAATTTTTTTTGTCTTAAGAAATGTTTTGCCTACCAAATCATGTTACGCACAAAGTGACCCGCGGCATTTTTGTTTAGTTCCAAAGGGGTGAAAAAACTGCCCGTTGAAGACAAGGGAATGAGGAATGGACAGGACGGGCGCAGACTCAAAAGTGGCTTTATAGAAAAAACGTACATGACTGTGTACCATATATTCCACATGCACACGCAGCAGCCAGTAATTTTTTCTTTTATCAATGCACCCTCCTGTTCAAGAACTCATGCTCACTTACGTACAGTGTGCAGATGCCTCGCTCACCCGATTTCCATTGTTTTAAGGAAAAAAAATGGGCGCGTATCTGCTCCTTTCGTTGCAATTGTCTGTAAAAGACTTCGACATCAAATAAAAAGAAAGGGGGGGAAGGGGGGAGGGAAGGGAGCTGTCGCGTTCGCTTTGAAGCGTGAACTGGATGTCGGGGTGGAGGGAATTTGATGCTTTTCGTAACTAAACTTCGGTGGTCTAAAGTGCGCAAAGACTTTGTATGTCTATATCTTTACATTGTTTACATGTCTGTACGTCCGTATTGTTGTCTGTATTCTTGTGTCTACAACATTGTTGTGTCTATACCATTGCTTTTACCTTCCCCTTACGTAACACCCCGCAAGGGCTCCCTGAGGGTAACCTCAACATTGACGATGCTGCACAACTCAGCGGTTCTGCACGTAAAGTGAAAGTGTGTGGTACCCTTTTATTGTACAGTTTATTGTTGTTTTTGCTTGTTGGCCAATGTTAGGCCCATCGCTGTTTTTCCTGCTGAAATTTTATGAATGCCCACCTGCTACGGTCTCGCCCGAGACTGGCAGTATTGAAAATAAAAATAAATAAATAAATAAATAGTCTTAATCGACTTTTGCCAAGTAAATGCCTCCCTTCGCTTTCCCGCTCACCTCTCATGTTGTTCCTGTTGCGTGACGCTCCTCCAAAGGTAAAGACGCATAAGGTTTGCTTAAATCATTTTAAATTTCCCGCGTTCCACTGCTAAAACCCGGGTGTCTCGATGCCAACGCTGCCGTACGGCGAAGACGCGTGTGAATAGAGGCGCCCTACCTCAACGTTTACAGAACCGCATTTCCCTAGTCCAGGTGCGTTCTAAGCAGAACGTGGAACCTATCTAGTAGAACCTTTCGTAACTCTTGCCAGTTGATTTTTTTAAATGCCGCTAAAAGCTATATGGCGCGGGCGACCACAGGCGACGGTGGAGGGATATTTTTTTCTTCAGTTGATGAAGTATTTATTCTTGCCAAAATCAAACATGTACGATTTTTTATAAAGGAACGCTGCAAATATCACTTCAGTATTAATTTGTTGTCTTATATACGCGTATAGTCTTGTTGTTCTTCAGCAATATTGACAGGTGTGAACATTACACCGGACTTACACGGGCACATTTAGCTGTGATATATAAGACTATTACGCAAGCAATGTTATACTTTGGCCGGGTGGCTGTATCCAGTCACAGACAGACAGACAGACCAAAATTTCTGGGTTTAAGTAGCCCAAGAAAGACTATCGTTTTTATAAAAGGGCTCTACCATCTCGCGAGCGACTCGTTCACGGCTTCTTCTCGGCACTAATGTTTTATTCAACAGCGGTTGACATGCCGGTCCTCACAGGCGAAACAATGGTTAGGAACATGCAACCCGGTTTTGTTATTCATTGATAGCTGCTGTTCCCTCAAACGGTCATTGATACAACGGCCAGTGTAACCCACCTATGCTTTAAAGCACGTGAGTGGTACAGAGTATGCGACCCCCGTATCGCAATGACAAAACTGTGCAGCATGCTTCCTTAGGCGTGCTGTGGCATTTTTTATTTTCTGAGGGTCTTGCGGCACAAGCTAGCCAACTTACGAGGAGCAGAGAACACTACCGGCACTCATGCCTTTTGACCACATTGTTCATGTTGAGTGCCACTCCCGGCACTCCCGGCAAAACCCGGCAGGACCACCGGGGTTTGGCGCTTAGGGGTTTCACATTTACAGCTAGAAGCCTTTTATGCTAGAAAGGATAGAAATTCTGTGAGCGAGGCATCTGTTAAGTTGTGCGGAAGTGAGTTTATAGTCATGTTTATATTCATGCGAGTTTATAGCCATGTTCGTGTTTTCAATAAAGCTAGTTGTGAGCCTGTACCCGCCCGGCCCCTTCCTCATTGTCTTTTCTATTACGCGCACTTATTTACAACCTTTTTAACTATGCACCAACTAGCGCAACAACAAGCTGTAATAATTTTTTTGTTTTAGGGGGTATTTATGCACTGAGCATTTAGTGAGAAATCACGTGTGCCTGCCATGCCCATCCATTGGTCATGGTCTTCCTTGTATCGACGTCATGATGGAATTGTTGGCGCTTGGAGTCGTCTCTTCATTTCTCACTGAAGTAGAAGCTCAGGAAAAAATCTCATAACCCCTACTATCTCGGTCCTTCTAGGTGGGTTCTTTGTCCGACTACAGCCAGAACCTTACGCTACAGTGTGGCTATCGCGTCGATACGCTTAAAAGCCGTCATTATTTTAGCTATGGAAATTCCTGCACTGGATGCTAATCTTGATATTGTGAATGAACAACCGGATCAGGCTGTGTGAAAAAACAGTTATGTGAGTTCGGGTAGCCGGGTGCATCCATTCGTTAAGTTTGATTTTAGGTAGGCTGCCCAAGAACGCCAAAAACATCACGTTGCAAAAAGCTTGGCGAATTCTTCAAACAAAGGACGCTGTTTCGCTGGGAGTAACAGAGAACACTTTCTGTCCCAACTGTGGTAAATCAGAATCCACCGAGCACACTTCCTCAAGCTGCACTGTAACGCGTTGCTTTCGGTGCATCACAACCGTGCCGTTGGAGGTTAGGGCTTACAAGGTATCAACTGAAAGTAGATTGTCCTGGCACTCCATTAGGTAAACTATTCCCACTAAGTGGTCATCCTATACGGTGCAGTAATCGCTGCAGGGCGCTTGCACATAATCGCAGGCTGCGTATGGAGTGGCCCTTTCTTTCCTTTTTCAGACAACACCTCGTGACCTTTCTCGAAGACGATTCGGCTCTGTTGGGTGAGGTAGAGTTTCTGCAACATTGCTCTACGCAGTTTATTGAGGTGTCCAACAAAAGGGTTACAATTCATGTGAGCTTTCCAGACCTGTGCCCTTAGGGATTTTCATTCTTACAACTGATTTTCAAATATAAATGGGTGTTGCTGCGCTACAGTACTTGTAATATTAAAACCAGCATTTTTCTCTATATTGCTACATTCTTGAAGCGAATGTTTTCGTACTCTTCTTTACCTCGCTTGTTAATACCATGGTTGTAAGCAACTCTCGATTTTTTGTACGTTAATCGTTTCTCTGCTACCTGCTTAACTGTTTGTGTTTCTGTGAGCGGGTGTAACTGGCCGCCTTCGGGCTCTGTTAGTTTTGAAGCGACAGCGCTGGTCTTTGTTAATATTTTTGCTTGTTAGGTTGCAATATTGATACCAAGATTTTTTATAATAAATTCATCCTTTCAAGAGAGAAAGACAGATTGACAAAATGGCGAAGACGTAACAAATAGGCGAAAATCATCTTTAAAATACCGAGCGCAAATGAGCACGCACCTCGCGACGGCGTTCCGGCGTCATCCAGGTTCACGCATGGGCTTGCGGAATATGAAATCTTGAAAAAAGAAAACAAAAAAAAACAAAAAAGGAAAGAACGCAGCTGCGCGCCCGCTTTGCGGCGATAATCACAAAATTCAAAGAAAGTCAGAAACTTCCGGGGGCAAGCGAGACTGTGCCTCGCGGAGAGCACCCAACAATACCGGCGTGCGTATTTCCTTTAGCAAAAAAGAAAGCAATACCATGCGGATATTTGTAAAGCCATTCCTTGGCAATGCACGTGTGGAGACGGCCACCGGACAGATGACGAATATGCGAAGGTCTATCGAGGCGAGGACGCACACCGAGAGGACTAACCCTAAGTACCTGAGCCGTCTGAAGACGACGACGGAAGGAATGACGGCAATTGCCAGTGACTAAATTACTTTACATACTTCAATCGTCTCTGCACTCAAGTGCCGCCTGAAATGGCTATGCATTGCTGGGGTCCCAGCGCTCCATATCTCCTGCGAACCGCTCCAAGTGTGGCGATGATCTAGGTCGATCCCCAGCTCTGCTGTTTCCCAAGCTTTTCACCACCCGCACAAGCTGCGCCGATATTTTTCCTGTGTCACTCAGCTATGTAAGTGGACATTATTCCAGGTCGCCAATTCTAAAAACATGTTTTTGTGATTTCTTTTCGCAGCTCGCAGATTTTGGTTGTTCAACTTCAGATATGGCAAGGGCGTTCCTAGACGTCCCTTCTTTGCATCCCCCCTTCATGTAATCACAGGGACTGCGTAGACCACTGTTGTTTTATCGTACGTAGAATTGATAAAGGACGGTATGCCTCCTGTGCAATTAAACCGGGAATCTGAAGAAGAATAACCTTTTCCCATAAACTCGCCAAGTATATTCTGAGAGCAAACACCCGAGTTTCGATTCCCGATTTCCGACAATTGTTCTGTAAGAACGAAACAGACGTGTTAAGATTTGCTCATAACCTATTTTTTTATTTCACACTTGGACAACCACATTTTGTTCTATGCTGCGAGCTGACGTCATTTCGTGATGTTCTTTCACATTATTCGTTCAGTTATAACAGCCAATCACCCCGCGGCTACCTTATTTAATGGGGTCGGTAGATTTCAGCCATGCCCAAGGTAAAAATATCGCAGCAGCCATAGCGTTTTGTCAAAGCTCCACTATTTTCCTTACGCTTGATGAAAAACTTCCAAGGCGATCTCTCGTCGAGATTTTATTTTAGGCAACCCTCCTCAGCAAAAAAAACAAAACAAATAGTATAATGCTAAGCATACTACATACTTTGCAAAGGGAACCGCTGGTTGCTTTATTGCTTAGGCGCTTTTTACAATACAGATTGTTCCGAATATGAGAATCACGTGTTACGTGTTTACCCGTGGAGAACGTGGTGGATTATTCAATTCACAGAATTGATTTTACAACGCATTCAGGGTACAAGACACAAATTCAGGAATGACGTTTTTGAGGACCACCAAACTAGCGGCATATCTGATGACCATGACTGCGGCATCAATTGCGCAGACCGATGGTAAGTATTCTTTTCAAGGTTCAGGGGAACACTGTTCATCAAATGGCCAAAAATTAAGCATACTTCAAAGGGGTAAGATAGCTCAACTTGGGAGGACACTTTTTTATACGGATATTGGTGCACCCCATGATACGCATCCGGACTTGTATACGTGTAAAACCGGATGTAGATTTCGCTTTAAAATTGTCTTCTTCAGTATTTTATTTTGACACCTGCAAAATATTCGTCGCCAGTGAAGCACTCGACCACCACTAAAGCCACGGGAGCAGGATTCCTGCAAGAGTGCGGATAAACGCTTTTTTGTTTTCTTAGTGCAACGAAGCACTGGGGACAGTGCAGTTACAACCAGAAAAGTGCCACACTGCATGATTTGCTCGCCGAACATAAACCACTCCAGAAGCCGCTTTGTTTTCTTGGGGTTTCCTGAAAGTGGGCATAGATTGCGTATATTGTTCAAATTGAATGCACTACGGCCAAAAGTCGCGAAATAGTCACAGACACCACTGCGACGGCCATACAATGCTCACAACCAAAAAGTGGGGAGGGAGAGTAAAGGACATCATTCTGGACTAGTTTGTACGTTATCTTATTGGGTGGGTTTGCCGGATATCTCTGTGTCTAAATGTTTGTGATCACTCATTCGAAGTAATGATTGCTCTAGGTGACTACGTTATGAAATCATTTCGGAACAATCAAGGCTGAAACAAGCGGTATAAGGTCCCTTGTCGAAAAATCTTTATATTTACCGTATATGCTTAGCGTATATGCTAAAGAAGCTTACGGACTTTTTATAAACTCACCAACTCGACAAGTAGGCTCATCAAGCGCGAAGAGAGAAGATCAGAAAACTAACACTAAAAAATGTTTGATAATACTGAATTGCTATTGTAATGTGTCGCAGCAAGCCTATGCATAATCTTCAACGGAGGGTTAGGAGCAAATACTTCAGTACAATAAATTAAATCATCCCTTCCTCGTTGAACGATGGATTGTTGAGCAGTGGTCAGGTGCCCACAAAAATTGAGAGGTCATTGTAAACTATGCTCGTCCGCATTATTTCCGACAGTTTGGAACTTTCGCCGACAAATCATTCTCTCTAATTATTGGCGTTCGTGGTAACAAACTAACTTTTTGTTGGTTTCGTAATAGCCTTATGTTTAAATGCCTTCAATGCACAAAGACTGAAAAAAAGGAAATGATGCTGAATAAACAATTTTACATGTAACATTCGTAAATTCTGCGAACAAAATGTTGGGAAATATAAAGAAACGGGGTCAACTATACAACAGCAATGTTAACCTAAATGGGCTTACTGTTAACAAAATTAATTTTCAAAGGTTATATAAATAAATTGACACGACCAATACCAGGTAATGCAGGCGGTATGTGATTCCATTGTCCCATGTGGAACAATTGCGAAAAGTAGTTTGAAGGTGCATTTCATGCTGGAAACACTAGACATCGGAGCAGTGTTTAAATAAAGCGCAGACTAGCGTGGTGGAAGGTTGAAACGTTTTAATAACGTTATCATATGCATCGCCTCATATTGGGAATGCCTAGGCGAGTTTAGCACTGACATTTGTTCTACAGAAGAGTAATTGTAGATCTAAAGTCACCATTCAAAAATACTTTCCAAGTGACGAAACTAGCAGTTGCACCGGTAACAATATAATTTATAGAGAGTTGCAAAATTGGTGGCCATGTGAATACCAGGATATTTTCGGGACGTCACGTGTTCGAGTGTAATTTGCAGAATGCAGTAACCACAAGTATGAGGGTATAAGCTTCCTGTACAAATATATTTGGTTTATATTTCTTGTTTTATAAAACAACTTTTCCATGACTCCCGAGCACGTCGAAGTACTATTGAGGTAATCCATATTTTGTGAAGCGTTAGAATTAGCAGTGAATGCACAATGATGCAACAGTGTGCATGAAAACTATCTCTAAAAAATATACTAGGTAAACTGTTAACGAAAATCCGTAGACGCAATGAAGAAAGACGGGATTCCTCTGGTACAGATAGCAGCAATTAACAATGTGCTGCTTGTAAAATCCTTACCGCGCACAACATGAAAGGATATATGGAAAAAAATACACAGGACAGACAATATTGGGTGGACATTTGTTAAGCCAAACCCCATGCATACTAACCGGTTACTAATGACGAGAGATCTTCACCAAAGCGAGAAACAATACTATCCATGTAGTCACCTTTGCGTAATGCGGTAATAATGTGTAAAAACAATTGGCTTTATCATCTCGTTGAGGTGTTTTCCAGTAGAGATGCTGAATAATGGCGAAATAATGCGTTTATTTCAGAAAGTTCAACTGCGTAAAATAAATTATATAATAACGAATTTCGCTTGAAGCGATAACTAGGGATATCAGCCTCTGTTTAGAGAGCAGCGCACAAGTTTCAAAGTTTCTACTGACTACGCAATAGGCAGATATATACCATATATTAAATACATCACATGGTATTACTGCTTAGTACGTTTCTTTATTAATAAAAAATAAAAACAAATTAATACGATTAATAAAAATAAATAAAATAATTAATTAATAAATTAATAAAAAACAGCTAACGGCGACAATTCCTAGGGTTTCAGAGGAAGCGCCAAACGCCTTCGAAGTGGATAAGCACAGCATCAATCGACAGACAAATACAATCGTCTAATTAGGGCACCACAACACAAACATAAGCGAAGGCAATTCTTAAAATACTCCAGTAGCGTTCTGAATTTTGAGGGTGAATTTTGTAATACAACCTCTACTTTTTCAAATTTTCAACGTCACTAATAAATACAAAAGGTGGCTTTTTTAATTACTTCAGCCCCCCGAAAAATGGTTTTTGGTGGAACACAGTAAAGTTTGGTTCCTTGGTGAAGGTGGTTGGTGTCGTCGTGGAGGGTGGTGGAGGACCCGATGATGAAAACTGCCTCACAATAAGAAGGCGCCGCAGAACCGAAAACTGAATTACACGAATTACACGAAGTACACGAATTACACGAATTACACGAAAACTGAATTAGAAACGAAAACTGAATTACAATTAGAAGGCGCCGCAGCGCGCAAAGGGGCGGTATCGTGACGCGATCTCTGATGGGGGCCCGGAGGCCAAAAAAGTGCCGAACAGCCGTGCGGTTGGCGAGGAATTCGTGGGGCTCTGGCGCCCAGAAACCGCCACGGGAGCAATTGTTGATGCGACCGCTCTGGGCCGCGACTCTGAACAAACTCGTTGAAGCATGCGGGCGCAAGCAATGCCGCCTCCCCACAGCAGCGCACATGCCAATAAGGGTTTTGTCCTCCGCACCCCCTCTGGCCATCCCCGAAGGTCAGGCGGGCAGGAAAGCCTTCCTCGACGCAGCGAAAAAGCCTTTGGCGAGGCCCATACAAAGGGTTGCAATTCGCTGGCGTTGGCGGAGGCCGCCCCAACTTTCCGCCACCGGATGGGGAGACACAACAAGGCCACGAGAAGGGAGGGGGGTCATCGTCAAGACGGGGTTCATCGGCGCTGTTATCATTACAGCTCTCCTATCAAGAGTCTGTGTCAGGACTGCTTGGACAACTAACGGCACCAAAACAGTGATTACAGCACCGACAACCCAAACAAACAAACAAACGACACCACGAGGAATATCCCTTGAGCACCGCATGCATTTGCGGTCAAGAAAAATTTGTGCATGCGCGCAAAGCACAAAGTAAACTGCTACACAAAGTGAAGGAACAAATAATGCATAACACGCCCGGGGAACATCATGCAAACCAGCAAAATACCGCGTGCTGAATACAACCCCAAAGGCAAAGGCACGACAAATGTGATACTCGCTCGCGAGCACCAAGGGGAGCAAAGAAGGAAAACGGCAGTGACAAGAACAATGCAATTATGTAACAAAATGCAAGGTGAACGCTATCGCCCCCGCAAGCTTATGGGAAAAAAACAGAGCAGCAGAAAAACAACTGTTCATGAGAGTTCAGTCAGTTCACCACAGTTTTTCCTTCCACCAGTAGCACTCGAATTAATCGGGTGCGGCCTAGAGATGAGAGTCCACCTAGTTGTTGCACCAATCCCGATGTTCAGCGTTCGGCGCGGCGTCAGGTGATCCGCCTCTGCAGCCCGTGCGGGAAGTCCACAATGCCAGAGTCACACGCATGACCAGGAGCCGAAGTAAGACGCTTCCCAACTCATGTACGTGTTTGACACCGTCCCCTCCCATGCATGCCAAGTTGTTTTCCGCTGCCTTTTGTCGACCCTCGTTCTCATATCGAACCCACTGCATACCGCCGCCGCGGTGCCTGCCGTCTTTTTGCAACCGTGAATATCCGAGGGAGCTACTGCTACCGGAAGCCCGTTTGAGAAGGCTCGGGCATGATTCTGCAAGGATTTCAGAGCAGTGCGGTAGTCAACCACGTTCGACGCTGCTGAGCTTCGTCTACGCCTAGGAGGACCAAAGAAGTCACCCGGTGCACGACGCAAGCCTCTCTTTCTCCTGTACAATGGATTGTCAAAGCAAGGGAGCACCGGCGGGTTTGCCCGGGCGCGATCACAAGTTTGAGGGGACGGAAGCTGAATGGCGTGCAAGTCTGGGTCTCTCAACATGGCACCACCGTCCTGTCCCCGTACTCTGCCGTCAGCCGCCGTGCCTGCAGGAGTTTTACCACCGCAGCCGTCTGCGGTAGCGTCTGTCCCAAGCAAACCCTTTGGGCAGGCCCGGTCGGGATACCGCAGAGATTTTGAATCACCCAAGTGGACGTTGGCTGTCTGACCGACCGCCTCTATTCCTACCGCTGTGGAACTCAGAGGAGACGCCTCATTATTGCCCGGCTCTTTTGCTTTGCCCGCACAATCACTTACCAAGCCCGCCACCACTTCCTGGTGCGTGCCATCGCAGCGAGCGTGCCTGCCTGACCCGTGGCCAGAGCTGTCGACTCCGCTACCCTTGGCTGTGCAGCCGAAGTGCCGCCGGAAATAGCATCGACGGAGGAAGAACGGAGAGGCTCGCGATCGCTCCTTCACGGGAAGCCAGTGAGACAGATTCGTCCGGCCTAGTCAGCTGATCAGGGGTGAAGATCCTTTTCAACACCGCAATTTCGTCCACTGCGTCGAGGCTCAACTTGAAGGGCTTAGCGGAGACCCTCGGCCCCACTAGTCGGCCGTCCACCTTGTATGGTCGTCTTTTTGATATTCCGGAAACCGCCCCAGTGACCAGACGTGGCTTTTCACATGCCTCGGAATCGGCTACGTACCTACCGTTTCCTCTTTGGGGGTGGACTGGCTTCGCGATCGAGATAGCGGTAACGGCGGTGGTCAGCGGACGAATGTGTTGTCCGACCACAACTGCAGCACGGCCGCACAACGTTCTCGTTTCCCGGACGCCCTAGGAATTCTGCTTCTCCAACCTTACAAGTCGCTCCACTCTCGCGTTTTTGCGCGTTCGACTTCAAGTTCTTTACCTCTAGCCATGGTGGGCTCTGGCAGTTAAGATGTCCCTCCAAAAAAAGAAAAGGTGCAGAGACGGACCACTCACCGTCGATGATTTGGCTGTCCGTTGCACAACGAACGTCAGTCCCACTCATTTCCCGCGGGGATTGGAAGGTCCTGAAGTGTAGTCTTCCCGGCAGGAAAACTAATCCATTCGTTGTCTTGTAGGCGACTCCCATCGCCCTGCTTCGTCTATGTCCTTGCGTGTTGTCGACTTCTCTCCTCTTCTACTCTCGAAGTCGCCTCTCGGCCCGCACTGAGTCACCACTTCACACTTCATTAACTGAGCCACAGGTAACGTGCACGACACTGTCGGGCTGCGCCAGTAAAGTGTGGTTCGTTGGTGAAGGTGGTTGGTGTCGTTGTGAAGGGTGGTGAAGGACCCGATGACGAGACGACGTCAGTAGATGATGAAGGAGAAGAAATCTATTTACACTTATTTACAGGAGACAACGAAGCATAGCACAAGACAAAACGAAAACTGAATTAAAATTAGAAGGCGCCACAGCGCGCAAAGGGGGGTATCGCGGCGCCATCCATGATGGGTGCCCGCAGGCCAAAAAAGGTGTCAAACCGCCGCGCGGTTGACGAGGAATTCGTGGGGCTCTGGCGCCATAAACCGCCACGGGAGCAATTCTTGATGCGACTCCTCTGGGCCTCCAGCTCCGACCAAACTCGTTGAAGCATGCGCGAGCAAGGCGCAAGCAATGCCGCCTCCCCACAATAGCGCACATGCCAATAAGGGTTTTGACCTCCACTCCCCCCCGGGCAGTCCCCGAAGGTGAGACGGGCAGGAAAGCCTTCCCCGACGTGGCGTAAAAGCCGCCGGCGAGGCCCATACAAAGGGTTGCGACACGCTGGCGTCGGCTGAGGCCGCCCCAACATTCCGCCACCGGATGGGGAGACACGACAAGGCCACGAGAAGGGAGGGGGGTCATCGTCAAGGCGGGATTCATCGGCGCTGTCATCATTACAAACACCCTTAAAAACTCCGTAAGGATCGCCAAAAAGGATGTGTACTCTCAAAAGTTGACACCAAAGTTCCTTCGTGTTGCGTACAAATTAGGTCAATATTTTGCGGATATGCAGGCGAGGACCCCTCCGAATCGCAGTACATTTGAACAGAAGGCTTGTTTCGATGAAGTGCGCCCTTTCTGCTTTCAGCCTAACGCGTCGACATATTTGGAGACCGAAGCCACAAGTCGACCCGGGTTAATCTTGCAAAAGCATCCTTTTCAATGTTCAATAATAATCTGCAGTACGGAGAAAACCGAAAAATATCCTATTTTTTAGACATTATTTAAATATTCAAAAATTGCCGTTATATTTGTCTATAAAATTGAAGCATAGTACAGCCATAAAAACTATTACCTTAGGTACACTGATGTGTTATGAATTTTCAGATACCTATGTTATACTGACCTCCTTCACAGCGACAAATAATGTATTACTCACATCCCCCTATGATGGTGCTTCGGTCGTGCAGACGTCCTCCCTAGAACTTAACTGCTCAATAAAGCGTGTTCTGGAACGGCAAATTTCTCACTGTATTTCGACGATGTGCGAAATTGTTCTTCTACGCTGCGTGCTAATCCCTTTGTCGATGTGCATTTTTCAGACCCACAAGAGTGCGACTTTCCGTATGAAGACTGGAAGGAACTGGTTACCCAAAATTTGAAACTTATTCCAGTTGAGCCACAAGTTTATGTGAATTCAGATAACATTGAACGTATGATTGATTATTTTGTATACTTTACTCCGCACAACATAACACTTTATGGACTCTCAAGCTTCTATGTCGATGAAGCTCCAAACGAGTTCTGCAGCTCCGGGATTCCCTACGTTGATGTTAAACTGGTTTCCCGATATTCCCTCAAAATGGAGCTTCCTTTTGAATACTGCGATGCATTTTCCATCGGCACTGTAACTACAGAGGTTAAGGCTGCCAAACTGCGGGTCCGTTTTGAAATTGAAGCAAACGACAACCGGACGATAATTCGCGACGTTGAAGTTGATCCCCTGTGGTTGCAGTCCGTAAGCGTGAGCGTCAGCGGTGCTGGTGATTTCATAAATAGGTTGGTGCGCTTTCTGGGTATGCTGTTTGCATCTTATGTCGAGGCCTTTTGGATTAGCCAGCTGACTTCAGTGTTAAAATTTTATTTCCTGAGACCCTATGAGTGAGCGCCGCCAACGGTACTTTGGCCGCCTGAACGAAATTGCTCGGCGTGTGAATAGGTCCGAAAATAAACGAACGATTTCTTTCTGAAACCGAAAAATTGTTTTTGCATCAATACTATGTGGCGTCGCTGTTCTGAAGTATTGCGTACAAGTTTGGTTTCATTTTATATCAAACTGTTTGAGCCCTTAAACTTTTAATACCCCATGATATGTTTGCACAAGTGTTAATGCAATACCATTCCACATGCACTGCCCTTGAGCATAGTACAGTCCCATGCAGTTGGGCCCAATTATTCGCCCGACCTTTGAGCAGTTCCTGCATTTGCCAAAGCATCCGGACCTGGTTAACCTCGACTGCCCTCTAGTCGGGCTTTTAAATCTTTTGCAGGTTTGAAACTTGTAGCCTGGAATTGTTTTTGTCTAATTTCTCTGTACTACGGGAACTTGATTTTGTACGTTGGAACATTTCCGGCCAAGCGCGGGCTCATTGACCCCAGGCTATGTCCTCGCAGACCTGTGGGAGTGTTTTAAAGACACAACTGCAGTAGCGGTGTACTGACGTCTCTACCAAAGTATTTCTTTATGTATGAAAGCACAAGATTTCGGCTCACGTGAAAGATCCCAAGGTGGTCAAAATTATTCCGGAGCCCTCCACTAGGGCGACGGCGGAGTTAAGCCCTACAATCAATATTTAAATCAATCCATTATTCAATCAAAGCTGTCGGCGGCTATATTGGGGTGAGCAGAAGGGGCAGTGCTTTTGTGTATGTTGGGGAGGGGTTTACAGGGAAGATGACAGCTATTGTTGGGTCGGTTTTCATGGGAGATAACGATAGGTAAGCTGGCGTTCTAGTGACCATATTAGACCGCAGCTTTTATTTTGGCTTTACTCATAAGCTGTTGACAAAATTCGAGCAGCAAGTTATCGTTTGCATCTCTTTGGAGGATGAAGAGGGCCGTCGCAACGGTAAATGAACTAGTTCTGGGATGAATGCACACGTACTGCTTACATTTCAACAAACGTTTACTCGGTGTCACTAGGAAGGAAGCCGCCGGTGAAGTACTAATTTACGCCATGTTGCGTGCGTGGCTAGAGATTCCGCCTGAAGACGGCTACTAATGTCTGCGATTTCAGGCCGAAATGATCGGGTAACCTTTGTACCATCGGAGTCCAAGAGGCACTGAGTTACTATTTGGATGCCAAGGGACCCCTCAACGGCGTCCTCTCTTCCTCCGGGTAGCAAAATGGCCCGCGGGAGCGTTTTGTTTCTGTTTTCATTGTTTTTTTTTTATTTTAGTGCATAGTCCTGAATATACAGGGTGTTTCAGCAAACACGCTCAAAAATTCATAAAAATAGGCATTCCGAGAAAAAAAGAAAGCCTCTTCAGAAGGAGACTGCTAGCTGCGGCGGACGCCAGGTAGTATCAAGGGCGTGCACATTAGTTAGGTGGGTGATTAAACTCTACTAATGCACTTGTTAATTAGCGGAGTTTGGTTGTTATTCTCAATGGTGATTTTGTAGCACTGGAGAAGACGATTTATTTATTTATTATTTACAAATACTGCTGTCTCAACGAGAGACATAGCAGGAGTGGAAAAGTTACATGAAATACACATACACGACAGATACAAGTAATAAAGACTGTAAAATGTACACGTCTAACAAAAATGTTACATCACACATACACATAAAAAACCACCTAAAATTCATAGTATTATGGAACATGTTCAGGCAAGTCTTTCAGGAACAGTTCAGTGGGCAAACGTCGGAGGGATGGCTCAAGATTGTTCCATCGTTCAATTGTTTGCGGAAAAAAAGAATACGTAAAAGAATCCAAGTGCGCTTTAAAGGGGACAATGTTCAAAGGATCAGTGCGTCTTGTTGCGCGCCGCGAGCAATCTACGAAGGAAATTGGTGCGGCTAAACAAGTGGAACCCTACAATCTTGGGCATCAAAGCAAGCCTGTCACAATCACGCCGGTAAGATAAGGGCCGAAGCGACAGTTGCTCAGCGTGAAATGTAGGGGAAAAGTTGCGATCGTAGCGACGGAGAATAAACCTAATTGCCTTCTTTTGAACAGATTCAATTTTACCAATATCACATTTTAAGTAAGGCGACCATACAACTGAAGCGTACTCAAGTACTGGACGGATAAGGGTTTTGTAAGCAGTTATTTTACAAGGTGGAGTAGAATTTTTGAGAGTGCGTTTTAAGTAGTCAAGCTTCCGGAGCGCCTTCATACAGATAAGGTCGATGTGTTTGCTCCATTTCAGGGTTGGTGTAAAAGTGACACAGAGATATTTAAACTCATGGACATTAGTTAATTGTTGTCCTGCGTAACCGTAAGTGAAATGACAAGGCTGTTTTTTGTTAGTGAAAGTCATCGCAACTGTTATGTTAAAATTAATCTCCATTTGCCAGTCCCGGCTCCATGCGCAAAACTTGGTAAACACATCATTCAAGCACCGCTGATCTTCAACGTTTCTAACATTGCAATACAAAGCACACTCATCCGCGTACAACCTCAATTTAACAGGCGTATCACAAGTAATTTCAACGACGTCATTGATGTAAATAATGAATAACAATGGCCCAAGAACCGAGCCTTGTGGCACGCCTGATGAAACTTGCACTCGTGATGACCGCCTGTTGTTAAATGTAACGAACTGTGATCTTGCGTGCAAATAATCTTCTAACCATGAGAGCAATGGGCTGTTTCCAAGAAGTGTTTGTAATTTGTGCAGAAGTTTTCTGTGACAGACCTTATCGAACGCTTTACAGTAGTCAATGAATATCGCATCAATTTGACCCCTGTTGTTAAGTTCTGAAGCATTGTCGTGTGTGAACTCTAGTAGCTGCGTGACGGTAGAGTGTCCTGCGCGGAACCCGTGCTGATGCCGTGTTACCACACCGTTTTCACTGAGGTACTGGACAATGTGCTTGTGGATAATATGCTCTAATAACTTACAGCATGTAGATATTAATGAAATTGGCCTGTAATTTGGAATTAATTGCTTGTTGCCCACTTTAAACACCGGTACCACATTGGCTGTTTTCCACACCCCAGGGACAGATGCTGACTCAAGAGATCTTCTGAAAATAACGGTTAAATAGTGGGAAGAACATTCAGAGTACCTTTTCAAGAAAAGTTTGGGAATGCTGTCAGGGCCGGCACTCTTCGCTGTGTCTATGCCTAATAAGAGTTTACGAACTCCAGCTGAAGTAATCTCTAGCTGAGGAAACACCATTAAATCACTGGGAGCATGAAAGTTAGGGATTACGCCATTTTCAGAGACAAACACGGATTTGAAAAAATTATTAAAGGCCTCGGTGATAACACTGGCATCAGAGCATGGTTGATCGTCGATGAAGAAAGACTGTGCATCGCTGCGGATGGGGAAATCGTCTTCCAAAACTTTGAAGGGTTATCTTTCATGAAAGTGGATAGCGTGTGGTTGTAATAAAATTCTTTTGCTTCCTTCATCTTAGCCTTTAAGGAAGATTTCATAGAAGGTAACTGGCCATTTTGATTTCGATCGTCTGGTGGACAGCGCCTGCGTGACCGCTTGATATGACGTATAAGCTGTACAATTTCCCGGGTGTACCAGGGGTGTTTTGGGTGGCGTTTGACACATTTGTTTGGAACATATTTCGTCATAAATTCAGTGACAATATTGCAGAATTGATTGTACAAAGCATGGACCGACAGACTCGAGCTAGAAAATAAAAAGTTGTCAAAATAAGAAGCCAGAGTAGAAACAATTGAAGCATCGTCAGCGCGGCTGAAGTCGGCCACAGTTCTGTAGGATGGCCTACTCTGCTCACACGTGACATTGAAGTCTACTATGACAGCCCGGTGGTCTGACAAACCTTCAACTATTTGTTGTTTGACACCACCCTGCAGGAGGTCATCACTGACGAAGGCAAGATCTAAGAGGGAATTTTCTCGCGTTGGGGCCTCTATTACTTGGGTTAGGTCATAGGATACTGCTATGTTAATTAAAGAGTCACAGATCAATTTTTCGCGGCCAGTTGAGGTAAGATTCTTCCAATCAATGCAGGGGGTATTGAAATCACCAGTGATCACAAGCCTAGATTCGTAGAACCTGTGTTCTGCGAGGTAATCAATAACAAGGCCAAATATATCACTAGAATTCGGAGAACGGTATATTCCTCCTATAACTATAGCCAAGTCTTTAAATTTAACCTTGCACCAAACTGATTCTGTTTCGGGTAGATCAGGAAGCAAGCAAAATTCCATGCTATTCTGAATGAATAACGCCACACCCCCGCCACGCCCAGCACTTCTGTCTTTTCGCAGGACTACGTACCCAGGCGGAGTAAATTTCCCGTCATCAATCGAGTCATTAGCCAAGTTTCCGTCACAGACATGACTGAAGGGTGGTAACATTCTACGAGCCAGTGAAAGTCAGTAATTTTATTGACTAAGCTACGCGCGTTTACATTCAAAAGCGTCAAAGGTTCTAATGAGCTGATGGATTGCTAGTGCTTTCTTCGAGTGCGTTTCCCGACGCTCCAGCAGTAGTAAAGCCTATACTATTTGAGAGCACATTTTTTGAGGCCCTAACGATAGCGGACTTTGCGTCATCCCATATGTATCGAACGCTATCTACCACAATGCAGTCGCGGTGAAGTCGTATTTTACGTCCATTTTTTCTTACATCTGCGGAGCGCTGCCACAATAACTTACGCTGATTCCGTACCCTTGCCGAGAAATCTTCATTTATGTAAGTGTCGGATCCCTTTAGTTTAAACGCATTCTTCAAAACATTAGTCTTTGTTCTGAAATCCAGAAATTTCAAGATTATTGGTCTTATCTTGCCCTCGCTGTGCGACCCGACTCTGTGGCAGCGTTCAATGTTATCGCACTGTACCTCTAGCTTATCTGTTATCATTTTGGCCACCAAAATAGTGAGCTCTTCTGGATTTTCGTCAGGCGATTCAGGGAAGCCATGTATTACTAGGTTGTTTCTGCGGGACCGGTTTTCAAATCATCATTTTTCATATCAGTTTTAAATCAGATTTTATGTCAGTTTCAAAAAACAACGAAAAAGTCCTTGTTTAAAGCCCTGTAGCGCGAGGAAACCTGCCGTTGTTTTTCGCTCAAAAACAAAACTCAGTGCTAGAGGGGCGCTGGAAGTCTTCAGTGAACGCAGAGTTTGCTGGTGTCGTGTTTAAACGAATGTGGCGGCCAATTCGAAATCTAAGTGCAATTTTGCCTAGCTAGGAAACCTTGATGCGAGACATATGCAGCAGTGCATCCAGCGGTATCATTTGCTTATTCACTGGGCTTAAGGCAGAGGCTAGTCATCGCCAACCATTTAGCTGGCGATTTTGAAATGCTGTTAGGCGCCAACCTGACGCTCCTTCAGTGCACTTACCTGCGGAAGCAGCCTATCATTTCCATTTACAATACACTAGCTTTTTTCAAAGAAATAACGCATGCTTTACTGACACTGCAGAGCTTGTTTTGCGGTGCTGGTATTGTAGGATACAACACTCGAGTTATTTTTACGTGTAATCGGCCTGACAGCTAAAATCATAGCTGACAACATTTTTGTAATTGTAACGGGATGTTGGTTTGCACCGACTCCCACTCCGTTTGTTGTAGGAAGCGCTGGCATAGGATTAGGAAATCTTGACTTCATACAATGTTTAGCTGTTTTGAGTCATGTACAAATATCAATGAAAAAGATGATTTATTTGAATGTTTCATTTGGTTGAAGGCCTAATTGGGCACTCCATAAAAGTAATGTTTTGGGCGACTCCACAGAATTTTTCTATGATGGTTTGAAATTGTTTTCCGTTCATTGCAATTCACAGACGAAGGCGCTCTTTCGTGGAGTTCATAGTGGATAAAAGCATCTATCTGCGAATGTTGCCGAGGGAGCTGGACACGCGTGGCTTCATATCCACGAGGTTGGTGGGCTCAGTCTTGAAAACATAATTTTAAGATATCCCCAGAGTAAGAAGTCCAAGGGGGACAAATCGGGTGACCTAGGCGGCGATGGTGTGCTTCCACCACGTTCAATCCACTGGTTTGGAAAGGACTCGTCGATGAATTTACAAGCCAGTGAGGAAACATGCGGCGGGGCTCCGTCATGCTGTAACCACTAGTTTTTTAGCCCATCCGGTGGCAACTCCCTGGCAAACTCGGAGACGACGCCGTGTAAGATGCGCTCTGTGTGCTCCTTACCGGTAAGGTTTCTGTCAATGAAGGATCAACAATACGGCCGTTATAAATGCCACACCTTACTTTTGCTCACCATCTTACCTGGTGCTTATGCTCACAGGGCCAGTGGGGGCTGTGATCAGACCAATAATGTCCTTTGTGCAAATTGACATTCAAATTCCTTCAAAAGTCGTCCTCGTCAGTTTAAATCACTCTGTTGATAAATTCCGGATATTCGTCGCATTGAATAAGGCACCAGTTGCGAAAATCAAGCCGTTTTTGAAAGTCGGTTGGTCTCAGCGCTTGGTGAAGACACACATGATATGGGTGGTAGGTATGTATCGAAAGTGACCTCTAAACTGAAGCTTGGCTCGCTCCATATGCGCTGGCAATTTTCATGATGCTTGCTTTCTGCCTGACAGCGACGTATGCCAGCAGATCTATGTCAAACACATCGGTTGCACTGGCTGGCCGCTTCCTTTTATGAGCATGGACTGATCTAGTGGTCCTAAACGCATTAAATATTCATAGGAATGTAGCGCGAGCTGGCATACGACGGCCAGGACGTTGGGCAGCATACAGCGTCGATGCCAGCTGCGCGCCCTTTTGTGCGCTCACAAAAGCCAGTACAATCACCACTTTCTCGTCAGGGGAGTACTGGAGTTGAGCTGGCGCGGCAATTTACACAATAATAACGCTGAAGTCAAGGATTTGACGGACAACCGTCTGGTCGGGAAGGTACATTTGATAGATAAAGAGGGCAGCGACCAAGTAACGAAAAAGAAAAACTTTAAAGGCGTTTCGGATCACGCACGGGATCCTTCTTCACAATCTAAACAAGGCTCCCGTGCGGGAGCCGAAACGTGTTTCAAATTTTGCTTTTTCGTTACTTGGTCGGTGCCCTCTTTCTCTCCCAATAATAACGCTGCGGCGTTGGAACCTTGATCCTCAAATCGACGAGGTGACACCACTGGGACGGTCTTGGCAATGTAGTACGCACACAGCGTAAAGAAGCATTTTAAAGGAAAATCCGCAAGAACTGGTATAACAGCACGCAACACCAGCCGCGAAAGCCCTCCTCGCCAAGCAAACAAACCTTTTATTTGTCTGATGCGCTTTCTAACCCGCAGCGATTATAAATGAACAGCAGATGAAACCAACGGAACAAAATGAACGGATGGTGGCGTTTCACACATTAGATGTCTTGTAGCCACTCCAGATGTGGTCAAGACCATACAAAAAAGAAAAGCAAGACTGTCGCCAACGCCAACTAGGGCTCTCGAAATGGGCGACCATGTAGTGGGCAATGGCGAGCCTTGTTCTGGCGCCTACAAACGAAAGAAAGGATAACGCTAGCCGTGGTATAAGGTGAGCGTCGATGATTTAAAATACACGAGGCGAACGCGTTGATATCAGCTGATTCCCTAGCGTGGGGAATCACCAGAGCCTTCTTGAATTTGGCGACGTAGTCACGGCAATAAGTAATAAGCGGAGGTTGCGTATCCACGAGACTTCTGGCGCACCATGTGCGCAGCGTTTCGGTTTCATTCGGGGAAAATACTTGATTTTTGCGGTCTGCAGGGCTCTACTGGGTGCTTTTTTCTTTCCTTTAAAAACTGATCGGCTGTCGTCGTCGGCTACAAACTCGCCATTGGCAATAACCGCCAAACTTCACTAATTAAAAAGCATTTGGGCAATTGTAGTTAAATAACTATGTAATTCGCATGTTTCTCTCAACTGCTGACGTCCGCTGAAGCTGATAGCTCGTTCCTGAAGAGAATTCTATTTGTAGCTTGAAAATACTACCTTTAGGAATTATTGAAAGTGTTCCCTCAAACGCAATAAAGTTCATTGTCTGTCTGTCTGTTCACTGAAACATCCTGTATGTATCCTCTCACCCTGTTTGTTCTGCCTCTCCTGCCTGACTGTTTTTCCAATCCGCACTCAAGCAGGTGTTCCGTTGTCTACCCTTAGGTGCGGCAACAATGCCTGCTGGTGTATTTTTCTTTAATTAGTATTTATCAATAAATGGATTCATTCATTTCACCGTGATTACTTGGCGCTTGATTTTTCGGAGCAGTGCTGGAAATTATTTATGTTGGTTGTGCACCTCTCACACCCATGCAGCTCTTTCGAAACAGTTTAGCGAGTCGACTTTTATTGGGTCGGTGCTGCAGGTAATGAATATGAGGATATTGCTGGCTGTATATGATTTGCAATGCAATTTTTTTGGTAACTGCAGCATCTCCACTGGCGGAAAATCCACAGGTCAGAACCAGTTAGTACACAGAGCTACTAGGCGGCCCGCACTATACAACTTCCTGTTTCCGTTAATATTTGCCATTTCAAGCTTTCCCTTGCATATTAAAGAAAGCATAAGGTTTGCACTGAGGCTTGTTAAAGCAATTTGCAAAAGCGTACAGAGTCAATAATCTTTATGAAACTCACAGAAACCATGAGAAAAATTTCAGAAATTTTGCTGAAAATGAATATTGCATATTTGCTTCCAATGTATCGGCTTCCAGTAATCTAGCCTAACAGCACGTTCTCCCACACAATGAAGCGCTTTATTTGCAGGAAACCTACTACAAAGACACATATTCGTATGGCACTTGTGGATACAAAAGCGCGTTACTTCCTGTGGTTGACATGTTCATCTTATATCCTCGTTTCACCCGGCTATTTTTTTTTGTTTTTTCTTTTATTCGACAGCCTTATGACTGTTACAAATGGTGTTTTGTCAAAAAACTAATGCGTTTGTTGAAACTCTCTATGAAGACAAAAAAGAAGCTCGCACCGATGTCAGCAGCCGCATAGACAAAGAAGACGAAGACGACTAGGCGAGGCTGCAAGATGGCTGCGTGTTCAACGGTTCTCTATAAAGAGTGAATATATTGATTTTCTCAGATGACGGCCTCCTCCAATTCCTCTCTGGACATCTTCAACAGCATTTTTCATGGACCCCTTGGTCGACGGAAATGCTCTTATAAGATCTCTGGACACACAACGCGTGCAAGAATGTGGGCTTCCATTATGCAAAAACCGTTAGTTGAAACTCGCGAAAAAAGGAACGTATAGGCCTAGATAAGAAAATACACGCATCCACCGTAAAGGAGTGCAGTGGTATACCCTTATCTCACAAACCACGTAAGGGAATAGATTTTGATCGTTACTAGATGCGTTTACTTAGTGCAGGAAAAAAATGTCACATGCGATTGTTCTTCGTTGGCGATTTGGGAAGTTGACGGTTTGAGGATCGATTGGACGCGCTTTCAGCAAACTTGGACGCACTTCTAGCTTTCGCGCTTATCTTACCTTCGTCTAGGAAGGAATGTTAACGTTTGCAGGTTACTAAATGGCATTCTCAATTTCCTTAACCACGCACGTTCGCGTGCGTGTAACCGACTATTTATAAGAGATGTTCACGTAGGCGGTGAGTAATTGCTTTTCACAACCTGCCTAACCATGTACGTTTACACGAGAGTAGCCTGCTGTTGATAAGACAACCAAGCGGACGAAGTACGGAGGAGCGCATTGCACCGAATACTTTTAGGAAGCTAAGCGAAATGGCTGGGTAGACCTCTCCCTTATTGTTAAACGCTAATTAACACTGTTCGAGTTCTCAACCGAGAATCGGGCGCGAATTAACTATTATGCGCGGCCGCCTTGGTATATGCCGGTTAATATCTGAGCAAACACTCTGCACAGTTCCGAAGGCAGAAGTATTTTACGGGGGCGTGATACTCCTCTGGCAAACCCAATATCAAAGTAAAAGTAGCCGCCTAACAAAAATCATTCCTTTTTTTATTTATTTATCTAATTTGCCTAATTAGTTGTTGCAAGATATTATACCTATGCGGAGTGTGAACAGTGCCCCCACTGCCCATTGGCTAAGCTTTGTACAAGTATTTGACGAATTCGACGGGATGCCAAAGGGCAGAGGGGGAATGTACCACTTAGAAAATTTCGGCGAGTGTTCTGACAGCGATTTAACCCCTCCCACATCTCCCCTGGTTCTGCCCCTAAGTGTGCATTCAAATTTCTTTGGAAGGACAAACTGTGCACACATTGCATACAAACATGTTTTCACACAGTAAAACGACTATTAGGAATACCCCAAAACTGCGAGTAAGAACATTTGCATATCTGTGAAAACAAGTGCGCAGACAAGTAGGTGGAGCTCTTTACAACGTTGACTTTTCCCCTTGATTGGCAGTACCACTGCCATCCTACACAAATACTGGGAAAGTGAACACTTTTATCGATGTATTAAATGCGAGACTCAAATCGAATTGCTTCTTCGGTACCAACAAAATTAAGGAGATACCCGCGATTAGCACAGAATAATTCTACGCACGAGCAGAGCGTTGCTCATTTCTGCACCTGTGTAGCGTAAAGATAGTATTCACTACCAAATAGGTGGTAAGTGCGCGCGTGCAAGCTTTTACCAACGTGCAGCGCGGAGCCCGCGGAATGCGACAAATCCGGTGAGGTTGCTTGGACGGCGTTGTATTTCTCCCCAAAGCCCGACTGGCGGATTCAGCGCCCGTTTTGGTGCGCCATGTTCACTCCAGAATCTTTTACTAAACAACCTTGTGCTCACCGCATGCCCGATGTCACCGCAAGCTTCACGCGTGCTCACCGCAAACTCCAGCTCACCGCAAGCTCCACGTCGCCGTGCCTCCGCCCAAGGGAGGAGCGAGGACGGCGGGAGCGTCGACAACGTAACCAATAAGCTTTCGCGGTGCATTTCCGCACGAAACGGTACGGATGATGTAACTGATACAGCCCACATTCTTTTGTTATTGTATATAAATGCAATAAGATAAGAGCAAAGTTGTTCACATATGTATATTCGCTTAAAACACACTTGCCATGAGGCACACTGTGACAAAACAAAAATTCATTTTCTTCGAACTTCATACAATTTCAGAAAATAAGCATATGCCGTAAGAATAAACCTGTAAAAAAAACACCCCACAATTCTGCCCAATGTAGACGTGTTAAGCGCCACAAATTACAGCAAAGATGGAGGAGGACGACAAGGACACGCGCTATTTTGAACTAGCATTTATTCGTAGTCAAGGGACGCGGGTTCGACTCCTAGCCTATTCGGCCCCTATTCCGATTAAGGCGAAAAGGGTAAACGCCTGTGTGTTACAGAGTGTTGCGCACGTTATTAATCTTCAGGTGTTCAAAAGTCATCTGGAGCCCTCCAGATTTGACATAAAGCGCTGTTCAATGCATACACCAAGCACAATCTACGTGGGCTTGGCAGTTGCCATTATTACGCGTCATAGAAAAGCCCGAAGACGCTCATGTAGAGAATCGGGTCCTAATGTTCAACAAAGGTAGAGCTTTGGGGGTTTTTGTTTCACGTTGGCTCTCTTTCAAAACCACCGTTTCTTTCGTGCATCACTCAGCAATCCTGAAGTCTGGCAGTGGGGAATTATTAGCGGGCTCACGGTTTCTGGCTGATGCAAGAACTGTAGCCAAGACGAGAGAAATACAAAGTTTAATTGTGAACATAGAAGGCTTGTACGAAAAGGATTAGGAGAGCCTGACTTTAATACTATATTCTTTCGCATCCTGCGTATATGAAACTCTGCAGCTTTTTACATACAGTCTTGTGTGTTCGGAGGAAATTTGCTCAATCATTGCCCAAGCTCTAGCGAAAGGAAACCACTAAAAGTACACGTATACTTTGCGTTTGTTTTGTCTGCAAATAATTTTGAAGTGTTTTTGATATTGAAGATAATCAGCTGTGTAACATGCAGATCAGTTCCACGCAATATGGGCTGGAGATTACCTTAATTATGTGTAGGAAAAGTGCCAAAAATGTTAATCGATATAAGAAGTATTACCGACGAAGAAGTCATGTTTACTAAACATTTAAAAAGGTGAAACGTTTCTTCAACACTTCGATCATGGTAATAAAAATAATACCGTTTGTATAAATGTGTTTTTTACATTTTTGAAATATACGCGTAAAAAGACCCAAGTGAAAAGTGAAGACAATACTTATATGTATCAAAACGGTTCTCTATCAGACAATATACAACCGTAAGGGGCACTAAATGCAACTATCAATTACGTGATTAGATTATTTTCAAGCGCACAATATTTAAAAAGGAGACGTAAAGGAAAAAGGCAAGCGCTTTATCTATGTCTTTAACGTCCCCTGTCTAAATATTTGGCGCTTCATAGTTCTGCGGTGCATAACCCTCTTTCTCGAAGACACTCATTTTTCTTCGCAAGTTTAGTTTAGACAAATCCTCAATAGTGCCATAATGTTGGCTGAACTTATTCGGCGTCGAAATGTGGTTGATCGGGAACAAATTACGCTTTGGACGATGGTAGGGCTCAGTATAACAACAACAGCCTCAAAAGTAATGTTTCCCGACTGGAGGAGCCGCTTTTCGTTCTCTGGGTGCGATTACTTGCTACTCCGAGCCTGCAGTATCCATAGAAACCCCCTGCGGCGGCGCGGGTTGGCAGTGTGCAAATATCGGCACTGCTTCAATTCCACCATTACATTTGTAATTGTTCTTATCCCCCCGGCCGTGCTTGCTTTTCGACGCCTTACTAAACAATTGGAATGCGAACTTAGAAATCCAAACTACACAAGCAGTAAAACAATGTAATTCCGTCGGACCCCTGGTAATTGCTAAGTAAAAAAGATATACCAAGCGCTATAAAGTAACAGCGATAAGCCACCGTGGCGAGGTAGTGCGTAAAGGTGAAAAAATAGAAGAGGCTTTTTATGAATAATATGGAGATTTTCTGGGACAGGCGCACAGTAACGAATAGGGTTTCGCCACTACTTTTCTTCTGCTGATGTCCAAATTAGATGAGGAAATGAAAGCCAACCGGAAGCCCCAATTAGCCCTTCGGAAATTGAAGGCGCTATTAATGAGTTGACTCTGGGTAAATCACCCTCAACCGACGGCCTAGGCGCTTGTTTCTGTAAAGGTTTTAATGCCGAACTAGCAATGACCCTATATGGAGTAGTGAAGAAAGCCTAAAAAATAAAGCAGCTGCCCACGTCATCCAAGAAACCTCAAGTTGTCTTGATCCCCAAATCAAAAGACCACACTGTATTATCAGTAACAGCATATCGCCCTAGTAGTCTGAGAAACGTGGACTACAAACTTTTTAAGTGTGAATGCACTTCTTAAGCGAGCCTGAAGCGTCCGCCGCCGTCCGGAATCCGACGCCGGCCGCATAGCAACAGCAGCGGGTGCGCGCGCTCCTCGTCTTCCTTGGCAACGGGGGGAGATGGGCGTGCGCTGCCTGGCCGCTGATATGGCACATACCCGCGTGGGGGATTGGCCAGGAATCTCCTCGTCTTCCTTGGCAATGGGGGGAGATGGGCGCGCGCTGCCTGGCCGCTGACATGGCACATACCCACGTGGGAGATTGGCCAGGAATCGGGCGTGAGAAGGGCTAATGCACCCGCTTAAGGAGTACTGAGATCCGCTCTAGCTGAGATCCGCTCTAGCAATCAAGTACAACGACAACACAAATAGGTGTCTGTGCATGGCACATACCCACGTGGGGGATTGGCCAGGAATCGGGCGTGAGAAGGGCTAATGCACCCGCTTAAAGGAGTACTGACACGAAATTTCAAAGCTGAGATCCGCTCTAGCAATCAAGTACACTGACAACACAAATAGGTGTCTGTGAATAAATGCATCTTTTTTTCTTTGTAGTTGTGTGTGTGTGTGTGATCTCTCTTTCGCGAACATTACCGAACCGCGCAAATTCAACTCGTGCTTTCGCACTTTCACATTCTTCCCCTCGGGGAAATGCGGAAAATTTTTATTAAGGTATGGGGAAAGAGGTTTCAGAGGGTTATAAAATACATTGTAGCTCTAAGTCGACTGTGTGCTGAGAAGGGAAGAACAATCACGACCACCATTCCTGTCTTAACAATGGTTTTAGAAAGTGAGGACGTTTTAGGTCGAAGGCCACCTTTTTGCAACTGGATTTAGAGAAGGCATTTGACCGGGTATGGCATAAGATACTCTCCTACGTTTTTGCAGCATGCCAATGTAGGCTACGTCCTCTTAGGAGGGGTGCAAATGAGCTACTCATTGTGTGAGGCCCGCCAAATGGTAAATCAGAATGTTACGGCAGTTTTCCGATACGATGCTCCGTCAAGCAAGCCTAGGCAGCACTGGACGGTTCGGCCTAACTCAAGTCGGGGTATTTTGGCCGGTGATTTTCTGTCGGACATTTTTTCGGCAGCCATCTTCGGTGCGAGTCCAAATGTGGGCGTTTTTAACGGATACGGCCGTACTCCCATGGCTGCCCAATGGCAAGTGTCCTTCGGCCAGGCGAAGGGCTTAAGTTCATACGGCCAAACTCCAGCCGTAGGGCTCCGCCCAAATCGCAATCTTTCGCAATCTTCCATGCACTAGGAAATTTACCTAAAAGTAAGCAGTTATTATAAATGGAAGTTAAAACAGGCACAAAAATGTTGCCGTAAGCCTTCATGAGGGCTGCTGAAATTCCATCTGCACCACTGGAAAATGATGGTTTTATCCGTTGAAGGCTATCACTGACAATTTTTTCATCTAACATAAGGGTGTAAAAATTAGAGTTATTAAACGATAGGCGTTCGTCGTTGCCATCTGGCAGTTGAAAGACAGAATGAATGTACTGAGCAAAACTGGTGGCAACATCCATGATAATAATAATAATCAATCAATCAATCAATCATTTATTTGCGTGCCCAGGAACAGCCGGGGTCGGCCTTTGTGCTGGCGCACGGAAACAGAAACACACGAAACATAATGTACACATCTTTCAAATACAAAATAAAATACAAAATACAAAAAAAAAACGAAAGGATAGCTTATGTTGAAGTTACGGAATGAAAGTCATTTAAGTGCATGAACTCAAGGATAAAAGCCAAATGCAGAATAAGAAAAGTTGGCAGTTACGCCAATACAAACTCACAGACACGTTTGCGAAACAGAGTAGGGCAATCATTAAATATATCAAGGTAATCCGAGTACCGATTGTACGTGCATTGCAGTCGGCACACAGGGCACAAGACACGCAGACAATTGGGGTTGCAAAAGGTATCATGTTTCCTGGCACACTTTTGCGGCACATAAAGACGAACATGCTGTAGCAGCTCACCACAAGACACTATGCCGTGCATAATTTTAAAGAGGAAGAGAATATCAGCCTTGTTCCGTCTGGAAGTCAAGCATGATAGCATCAATAATAATAATCAATCAATCAATCAATCAATCAATCATGTTTATTTACGTGCCCAGGAACAGCCAGAGGCCTGAGTGCTGGCGCACGGGTAGTTACATGAAAACAAAATACAAGAAACATATAGCAAGAAACAAACAAGCGACAAGACACACACAAATTGAAGTAGTGAAAATGAGAGAAATAAAGCACAGGCGGAGCCTGGGTACAGGTAAAAAATAAAAAATGAAGATGCCTATGTTGCTCTGCCCGTCGTAAATAATAATAATAATAATAATATTAATAATAATACTTTATTGCCCGTATTTGTGCAAGTACAGAGTAGCGGGCCCGTCAAAGCCTACTTAGGCTTGAGGGACTGGGCCCGGCAAGTCGACGAAGCGAAAGAAAAAAAAGGCAAATAAGTACATAATGTCACCTAGATATCAACAAAACATAGCCACCTAACAAGATAAGTATGCGTATAATGAGAGATACAAAATTTACAAACAATCAGGAAACTGTACCATGTAATCATTCAAAGTTTTCTTAAGTTGCCTTTTTGAAGAGGCCAAAAAATTTCTTCCGGCAACTCATTAAATATTTTGGCTACATAAACACATCTTCGTGCCGTACCGTACCGAGTACGTGAACGAGGAACAACAAAACGAGGTTGCGAACGCACAAATCTAACAGGCTTGTTTTCAACCTTAAAATCAGACTCCCAAAAGTGAGTGGTTACTACAGTTTGTACAACAAGACTATCAAATGAAGGCAAGTACAACGCTTTGAAAATGTCTGTAGAATTGTACATAGGAGAACCATAAGCTATAGATTTTAATATGTTTTTCAGGACAGAATCACCTCGAGTTTTCCAACGTGAAGAACAGCTACCAAAAATGGTAATGCCATATCTTAAAACGCAATATGCGAGAGCATGCGCGATACTTTTTTTAACATGCATGGGAACAAAAGTTTTCATATTAAATAGTACACACGCCACTTTACGAAGCTTACCACAAACATACGATAAATGGTGTTGCCACGTCAATGCACAGTCAAAAAAAAAATACCTAAATACTTGACATAGTCAACATATTCAACCACATTACATTGGCAAGGATGGTGATGGTCATGTAAATATACAGGAATATTGATCAATGTAGTTTTCAATGGATTTCGAAAGCAAATCATTTTAGTTTTGTTGGAATTTATAGTAATGCGATTTTGAGAAAACCAACGTACCGCGTTATTTATGCCACTTTGTAAAACATTTACCGCTCTTCCATAGTTGAGATGCTTTGAAAGTAAAACTGTGTCATCGGCGTACTGAAAGACTTTACATTTAGCAATTACCGAAGGAAAATCATTCATGTAAAGATTGAAGAGGAGTGGAGATTAAATTGAACCCTGTGGTACACCGGTTAATAAAGGCAAAGGAGTGCTGAATTCTGAATGGTTATCCGTAGCAACAACCTGAAATCGACCGCATAGATAAGTAGATCATAAAACGGCCCCCGGAAACCTAATAAGTATAGTTTGCGTAACAATATTTTATGGCAAACAGAGTCAAACGTTTTTGTTATATCTAAAAATAAAGCACAGGCGAAGAGATTGCATTCAAAAGCGGAGTACAGTTCGTCCGCAAATTCTTCCAACAGTGTAATAGTTCCACGTCCGGCAACAAACCCAAACTGCCGAGGTGAAATTACGAAACATTTTTCAAGAAAGGAGGACATCGTTACCAGAATAAATTTTTCTAATATTTGAGACAGGATGGGCAGTATAGAAATGGGCCTATATAATAATAATAATAATAATAATAATAATAATATTAATAATAATAATCAATCAATCAATCAATCAATCAATCAACCTTTATTTTTGGTGCCCAGGAACAACCCTAGGGTCTTGGTACTGGTACACCATATACAAGCATTCATAAAAACAAACTAAAATCAAGACAACACAACACAGAAAACCATATATATGAAAGAAACAATAAGGTAAACATAGTTACAGAAATCCCAGAATGCAAAACAGCAAAAAAAAAAGGAAGCCTAGTGTTAGAAGCCATGACACCCGGCCAGCAAAAACGTTGAAGGCACGTGAAAAATTGAAAATACACAAGAAAATACTCAATGAACATGACGGAGATAGATTATACACATAAAACAAAGGTTTTGTAACAAAATGTTAGGAAGTTTCAAAATGGAAAAACGAAGTTCAGCATTACAAGCACTGACACTTAAACCGACAGAAATTCAAGCAACACAAAATCAGGAAAAGTGAAAAACAAACAAGCAAGGTGATGATTTGCATAAAATAAATATGGAACAGAAATACGGCACATAAATGACATAAAGGCACTTAAGCTACAACAGTTTTCAATTCATTAGAGAACAAAGACAAAGAGCTCTGGAAAATATCAAGACGATCGGAATATTCATTATATGCACATTGTATTCTGCAGATGGACGAGCGTCGTCTACTTAAAGCATCTGTTCTGAAAGTTCGAAATCTTCGGAAACGTTTGTTCGGCAAGTTGACATTGTTAAGAGCAACCAAGTCATCACACAAAATATCACCATGAAGAAGTTTATAAAGAAAGATAATGTCAGCTCTCATTCGTCGACACCAAAGGGAAGGAATACTTTTGAGACAAGACATGCTGCCGTTTGCGTCTTCTTCTACATGACGGAAACGGTGCCTAAAGATAGAAAGGAACTTATTTTGAACCCTTTCGATGCGGTCACTATTGGACTTGCAAGTTCCATTCCAGACAACAGACCCGTATTCAAGAAGAGGTAAGCTGAGAGCCGAATACAACTTTAAGAAAGGAAGCGGACCTTTAAACTCTCTAGAATACCTGCAAACAGCACCCAGACAACGAAGCGGCCGACGGTAATTTGTGCAATGTGGGAAGAGAAAGTCAGAGGAGAATCAAAAAGTACTCCCAAGACCCGAATTTCGGTCACCCTCGGCAGTGTGGTGCCTGCAATTTCATAAGGGTATTGCAGCTGTTGAGTTTTTCTACTATAGGAGACAACTTTAGTTTTTAAAGGGTTCAAAATAAGGTCGTTATTGGTGCACCAACGATGGAATGACACAATATCAACCTGAAGAGAATTACAGTCCTGAACACTACGCACTTCTCTAAAGATTTTTATATCATCAGCGTACAACAAAAAAGAAGAATTTTGAATGGCAGAAGCAACATCGTTAATGAAAATGGAAAAAAGAAGGGGACCCAGAACAGAGCCTTGGGGTACACCACTGGTTGCTTTGTACCTAAATGATGTTTGACCGTTAACACTTACATAGCATTATCGCTCCTTGAGATAACAACGTATAAGACCCACCAAAGAAGCGTGTACATCTAACAGAGTGAGCTTTGCAAGCAATAACGAGTGGTTGACAACATCAAAGGCTTTGCTCATGTCACAGTAGACCACATCCAGTTGGCTTCTACCAACGATTGCTGGGACAGCCTGCTCCATGAAGCATACAAGGTTCGTGGAAGTTGAACGACCACGCATAAATCCATGTTGATTAGGAATGAGGACATGTTTAAATGAGAAAGACAAGACCGTATGAAGAGATAACTCGAAAATTTTAGAGGCAGAACAAAGCAGCGAGACAGGCCTATAGTTTATAGCATCAGTTTTTAGGCCTGACTTGAAAACAGGGAATACGGGAGAGATTTTCCATGAGCGATGAAACGTTCCCGACCGGAGACAGTTGTTAAATATTGAAGTGAACACAGGAACGAATATATTTGCATATGTTTTTAGGATTGCAGCAGGAATACCATCTGGCCCATAAGAAAGCGAGGGCTTGAGCCGCTTGATGCTGGTCCGAATGATGTTCTCGTCCAGTTGTAAACAACCGGAGTTCTCGCCCTGGTGACAAGGGGCGCTGCTGTTGTCACTACCACCGCTAATCCCCAAAAAAGAAGAAAATTGACGAGCAAAGCAGTCGGCCACCTTGACAACCTCGTCGCCGTTGGAGTCTAGAAGACGAATAGAATCTTTAGTTGTACTAGATCTAGAATGAATGTATTTCCAGAAGGCTCCCGGTTGGTGAGTTGCTTTAGTTTCTACCGACGCCAGGTACGACGTATGATCACGTTTGTGCAATATTTTACATAGGGCACGTAGGCGCCGGAATTCCTGAGCAAACTGGTTGGCACCAGAGCGCTTCATCTTTCTGTGCGCACGTTACATGAGTTTCAGGGCATCCCGCAATTCAGAAGAAAACCAGTGTGGAAACTTGAACCTCCTCGTTAAATATGGCGGGATGTATTCCTTCATACCCGAAAGCACAATCTCTGTGAAACTGTCGACTTGTTAATTGACATCAGTGTGGTGGAATTGACATCAGGCAGCGGAAAAATAGCCATACAGCCCAGCATAATCTCCCCTGGCGAAAGCGTAATGAGGTTGCGTGTTGTTGGAATTTACGGAACGGTGGAGCAATGAAGGGAGGCAACAGGAAATAGAAAGAGGAGGATGAAATCTGTCCGGTATTACTAAAGAACAATCAGAGTGCAACACACTAACGCCATCAAAGTTCGAAAAGCACAGGTCCAGAATATTTCCACTGCAATTTTTTATGCGATTACACTGTGCCATAGAAGTGAAAGCCAAAAAATCTAGCAACCTATTACCCTTCTGTTCAATGTGGTGGTTGTAGTGGGAACAAGTTAGCTGGCTCCACTCCACGCCAGGAGCATTAAAATCTCCAAGCAGGAGGACTTTGCGGTTGCCATGAGTGATAAGTACCTGTTCAATGGAGGAGATTAACTTATTGAACGCCTCAGGAGCTACATCAGGAGGAATGTAAAAAACACCAACTAGAAGTTTTTCAGTTTTAGAGAAATGAATTTCGACCCATAAAGACTCATCTGCGTTATCAATATCGCTACGTAGCACACACGGGAGAGATTTGTCAACGGCGAGAAGGACCCCGCCCCCTTTTTGTTTGCATCCCGTTAAAGCACGATCATTACGATATACATGGTAATTTTGAGGAAAATAATCACTGGATAGGATATCAGGGCACAACCAAGTTTCAGATATAGCTATTAACGGAAAGCAAGAAGCCAGAACGTTACCAAAAAATTCAGTCGCCTTAGTTCGAAGACCTCGCACATTCTGATAAAAAACATCTAAACTAGTCATGGTTGTTAATAATCATAATAATAATAATAATAATAATAATAATAATAATATTAATCATACTAATAATGATCTTTTTTGGTACGTGCCTACCAACAGCCAATGGCCTTAAGCGGTGGTGCACAGGATGAAACACAAAATTTCATGCAAATACAAATACTTTAATTATGTAGTTAGAAACGAGGAAAAATAAATACAAATTAGATAGAAAGAAAAACGAGATCTTTGCATAGGAGAACAAGTAAAACGGATTCGAAATAAAAGAAATTGACGAAAAGACATATAGGGAACTATAATCTCAATTGATAACGTAAGGTCTTCACAATCACTGATGCTGTGTAAAGACACACAAAAAAGCAAATCCGCGTCAAGCATCTTTTTAGGCGATTTACACAATTGCAATTTCTCCAGTGTGTTGTCCTAACTGATAGGAAACTCGGCGATCGAAATGCCTGACGTATTCAATTTTAATAAAACTTCTTTGTACATTTTCAACCTTCTCACTACTTGTTACGCCCATCACAGGACTGTGTAGACCACTGGTGTTTGATCGTACGTTGACATTGTAAAGAATGGTATACCTACTGTGCCATAAAATGGGGCATCTGAAAAAGAATAACTGTTTCCCATAAACTGCGACATATATATATTCTGAGAACAAACGCACGAGTTGCGATTGCCCAATTCGGCCAATTGTTCTGTGAGAACGATATAGGCAGGGTAAGATTTGCTCCTAACCGAGCTTTTTTATGTTCCACTTGGACAAGCAATTTTATTTCGGTGCTGCGAGCTCACGTCATTTCGTGACGTTCTTTCAGATTATGGGTTCACTTATGTTAGCCAATCGCCCCGTTTCTACCTTATTTAATTGAGTTGGTGGATTTCAGCCATGCCCAAGGTAAAAATATATCAGCAACTATAATGTTTCGACAAAGCTCCGCTATTTACCTTATGCTTGATGAGAAACTGAGAAGGCGATCTCTCCTCGAGCTTTTATTTTAAGCAGCTCTCCTCAGCCAAAAACCAAATAGTATAATGCTAAACGTACCACGTACGTTGCAATGGCAACCCTTTGTTGCTTCTTTGTTTAGGTGCTTTATACAGGAAAGAATGTTCCCGAATATGAGAACCACGAGTTACGTGCTTACCCATTGAGAAGGTGGCGTATTCATTAAATGTACAGAATTGATTTTAGAACGCATTCAGGGCGCAAAACATGGAATGACATTTTGCTTACCACCAAAGTAGCGGCATATCTGATGACCATGACTGTGGCATCAATAGCGCAGACCTGTGGTAAATATGCTTTCCAAGGTACAGTTTAACACTGTTCATCAAATGGCCAAAAAGAAAGCATACTTCCCAAGGGTAAGACTGTTCAACTACGGCGGACTGTTTCGTAGACGGTTATTGGTGCCCCCCATGATAGAGCATACAAACTTTATACGTTAAAACCGTGTGTAAACTTCGGTTTAAAATTGTCTTCTTCAGTTTTATAACTTGGCACCTGCAAATTATTCGGCGCCAGCGAAGCACTCGGCCACTATTAAAGCCACTGGAGAAGGAGGCCGGCAACAGTTCTTATAAACGCTTTCTTTGTTTTCGTAGTGCAAGGAAGCACAACGGATAGTGTAGTTAGAACCAGATAATCTCCCACCTCCCCTCGTGGGAACCCCTGTGTAGATGCGATGCATAGGGGGTTCACGTTGCAGCGTTGGACAGCGGAGGAACGGCGCTGGAACGGTGGAGCGGAGCGGCGCAGACAACGCGTTTTATAGCACGCATAACGGTGAGGGGACGCGCCTGCGCCAGTGCGTCTGCCGCGGCTATGACGCAACACAATCCAACACAATCCACGTTAATCCAATCCAATCCAATCCAAGCCACGCCAAGCCAAGCCAATCCATTCGAATTCAATCCAGTGCCCCTCGCGAGAGAGTGTTCGCTATCGGAGAGGAGAGGGGTGAGCGGCGGAGAGCGCAGCTCACGCGGCGAGGAGAATGGGGGAGGGGCGGACGCCGACAACAACGCCGACGCTGGATGCAGGGACAAGGCGAGTGACTGAGATGCAGTCGCATCTAAAAGTGCCACGCTGCAATATTTGCTCGTCGAGCATAAACTACTCCATATTTCCGCTTGGTTTTCTTGGGGTTTCGTTAAAGTGGCCATAGAATGCGTTTATTGTTCAAATTGAATGCACTACAGCCAAAAGTCGCAAAATAGCCACAGACGTCCCTGAGGCGGCCAGAATATGCTCACAACCAAAAAGTGGGAAGGGAGAGTAAAGAACCTACTTCTGTGCAAGTTTGTAGGCTATCTGATGCTGTGGGTTTATTTATTTATTTATTTACGAGTACCTTACAGGCCCATTGTGTAGGGCATTGAGTAAGAAGGCAGAAAAAGAAAAAGTACTGGTTTGTCTCGAATATACAGGAGTAATGAGTAAAAATTACTACCAACAAGGAAACAGTGCAGCAAAATGAAATACATAAACCAGCATATCGCTTCAAAAACAAAGTAGAATGCACAAAGAAACAGTGTAGTAAAACAGAATACATAAGTCAGCATATCGCAACAAAACAAAGTAGAATGCAGTTTACAAATGCTACAGGATGCGGAATAAAAATGGCTAAAACTTTGAGCAAAAAGGTAAGGAAGTCAAGAAGATAGGTACCGTAATTTTCGAGCAAAAGCATGTTGACAATACAAGATAAGAATTCAATCAACAACAAAAAAACGAAGCGCAAAACGTGGTTTTTAGAAATTCACGGCGTACTGCACGTGCCAGACATATACAAAAACAAAAACAGACTATTGAATTATGAGACTATCAAGACAGATGTAAGAGTAACTTTCGTCGGAACGAATCGAGGTTAGTGTACGATGCTATGTTAACAGGAAGGGCATTCCATAACCTGATTGCACTGGGCAATGCGGATGCGTTAAAAGAATTTGTTTTCCCATAGATACGCGAGAAACTAAATCGGTTGTACAATCTATTTGATAAGTAGTGGGATCGTAGAATGTGTAGCCTAGTTATTTTACTGGTGTGTACATATTTGTAAAAGAGGCATAAGAGGCGATGTTGTGGCGAGTGACTAAGAGTTGAAGCAAATGATCCTTTTTAAGTTGTGTTACACTGGAGCTGTAATCGTAATTGCGGGAAATGAAACGGACAGCCCTGTTTTGAATTGCTTCGACCATATTTATAAGGTAGTTGGGGTGAGGTGACCAGACTGCAGAGGCGAATTCAAGTTGGGGCCGGACAAATGTTTCGTAGGCTAATTTGCGGATGTTAGACGCAGTAGAACGTAGGTTACTGTGTAGGTATCCTAATGATCTTGAGGCACTGGCGCAGATGTTAGTGATGTGAGTGGCCCATGAAAGGTTATGGGTGAGATGAACTCCGAGGTATTTGTAGGTGGACACCTGCGCAAGCACTTCATTGTTTATGCGGTAAGAGAACACAGACGGGTCATGCAGACGACTAAAGGGGATTGTTTTACATTTGGATGCGTTTAACGTCATTTGCCATGCATCACACCATTTGATAACTAGGTCAAGGTTTTTCTGTAAGGTATAATGGTCATCAACGTTTTTAATAGGTTGGTATATTATGCAATCATCGACAAATATGCGCATGCAGGATGTTAGGCCCTTTGCCAAGTCATTAATATAGATGAAAAACAGAAGTAGAGCAAGGACGCTGCCCTGCGGCATCCCCAGAGGTTACATAAGAAACAGGTGACGAGTCGTTATCGATGACAGTGAATTGTTTACGGAGTGATAGAAAATTCCGAATCCATGATAGGGTTAGCGAATCTAATTGGATAGCAGATAATTTGGAAATTAGGCGGCAATGAGGTACGCCGTCAAAAGCTTTTGAAAAGTCTAAAAAAATGCAGTCCGTCTGTAGATTGTTATTCATATTAGTGTGAAGATCAGTTGTTAAGTCAAGTAATTGCGTTTCGCATGACCAACCCTTCCTAAACACGTGCTGATTAGAATAAAAGAAGTGGTTTGTTTCAAGGTGGTTGAATACATGGGAGGCGATGATGTGCTCCAGAAGTTTGCAACAAATGGATGTAAGTGAAATGGGGCGGTAATTTTGCGGCAAATGTTCCCCGATATCCCGGATATCTCTGTGGCAAAATGTTTGTGAACACATATTCGAAGTAATGATTGCGCTAGATGACTACTTTATGAAAGCATGCCGGAACAAACAAGGCTGAAAAAAGTGTTTCAATGGTCCCTTGAGAAAAACTCTTTGTATTTAGGGTTTATTCTTATCTAGCTTACCAACATACTTATAAAACTCGGCAAATCGACTCCTGAAGCACGAAGAAAGGATATATGAAAACTAACACGTAAAAGTGTTTTGATTACACTGAATTGTTATTCTAATGCGTCGAAGCAAGTCTATGCTGAAGTTTAAACGGAGAATTTGGAGAAAATACTTCACTATGATAGCCATCCATTCCGTGTTGAATGATGGATTGTTCAGCAGCGATCAGGTGTCAAGGAAAATTTTGAGGGCGCTGTAAACTTACCTCGCCGGCAAAATTTCAGACAGTTTGCCTCATTCTACCGAACGATCATTCTCTGTAATTATTGTTGTTCGTGTTAACAAAGCTAAGTTATTGTTTGTTTTGATAGCGTTTAAATTAAATACATATAATGCACAGAGGGTGGTTCAATTCGCAGTGACGCTAAATAAAGAATAGTACACGAAATACACTAATTCCGCGAAAACGTTTTTTTGGATATAAAAGAAATAGGGTCAAATATACAACAGCAATGTAAACATCAATGCATTCGTGCTAAACAAATTGATTTTCAAATACTGTTTAAATAAATAGAACCGCATAATACTAGCTATTGCACGTGGTATATGATTCCATTCATTGCCTGTATTTGAAACGGATGGGAAAAAAGAGGTCCGTATAATGAAACGTAGTACGTCCGTCATGGTTCTGGTCAATACCAGGTGGTATATATGACGGTGCTGAGCGATGTTCGGTGTTGATGTGATCATTTAAGTAATACGTTTTATGAAATGCTCATAATCGCGCCATTTTTCACTGTAGGCATACATCATGAATTTTATCTAGAATTTTGTTTTATACACAGGAACACTAGTCATTCAAGCAGTGTTTAAATGAAGCGCGCACTAGCGTTATTTATCGATTGAGACGTCTTAGAAATGGCGCGACCCATGCATTGTGTTTATTTGTTTTGATTTTACCAGTCGGCTGCGCCGTTCTGTGTTTTCTCTATGCCAAGTAAAGCGCGTGTTCCATTCTTTCTTCCTTGGACAGACCACGGCTCGCATAGGCGATTACGTTTTTCGCACCCGCTTTGCTTTTGGTAGAGGACGGAAACCAAGCTTATATCACTAGCATCCGTGTGAATTTTCGTTTCGGCGTTTTCGTCGAAATGAGCGAGGACGGGCGGGCTATGCAGGCGTTCTTGCCGTTCGCAGAACGCTCCTTTTGCGCACTTTCCCAGCTGAAAGGCGTGCTATCTTTCGTCGAGCGCGTTAGTGGCTCTGCAATGCGGGCGATGTGTGCGACGAAGTGCCGGTAGTACGCGCACATTCCGAGAAATCTGCGCACGACCTTCTTATATTTCGGCCTTGGGAAGTGCGCTATGGCTGAAGTTTTCGTCAGGTCAGGCAGGACTCCCGCGGCGTTGACGACATGGCCCAAGAATGTGTGTTCCTCGTACGCAAAGCGGCACTTTTCAGGCTTTAGCGTTATCCCCGATGTACGGATTGCCGCGAGTACAGACTACAACCTTGCAATGTGTTCGTCGAAAGTCGGGAGAATACCACAATGCCCTCGAGGTATACGATGCTGGTGTGCCACTTCAGGCCAGCTAGCACAGTGCCCATGACTCTTTGGAACGTTGCTGGTGCCGTACATAGCCCAAACGGAATCAGCTTGAAATTGTATAGGGCGTCCGGGGTTATGAATGCAGTCTTCTCTCGGTCTCTCTCGTCCACTTCAATTGGCCAGCAGCCTGTCTTCATACCCATCGATTAGAAGTACTTCGTGTGGCACAGGTGGTCGAGGGCGTCGTCGATTTGTGGCAGGGGGGTCATCGCCTGCGTTGTCTGCGTTGTCTACCGTCTGCGTTGACTACCGGCGATTGAACAAGATCACTAAAAGGAACCTGTACCTCCCACCTCTACCAGATGTCACGAAGCCAGAGACGACGCGGTTGTCCTCGAGGAAAACACGTTCATTGGAGCGCACACGTGCTCCCCTAACACCTCAAAGAATACACAGTCGGCGAAGCAGCAGTCAACAAAGTGACGTACGCATGTGAGCTACGGCGAGTCGAATGCCCCGGCGTCTTTTCTGCAGGAGGAAGGGAGGAAGTGGTTGTTGGGGGAGGGGGGGAGGGGGAAAGAGGCCGGTAACTGTCTGGCGTTTCGCCGACACCTCAACCGGCCGAGCGGAAGCGAGGAGGGTGGGAGAGTCGAAAGAGTAGGTATAGGGGAGGAAGGATGTAGAGAAAAGGTGAGTGAGCGAATGCCAAGAATCTCATACATGAAAATATCGCGGCGCAGCAAGGCAGGCAGGAATACAAAATAAAAAAAAAGAAAAAGAAAGAAAGAAGCCACAACAAAATTAACAGATGACATCAACAACAAATGCGAGAGACGCGACGGCGACAGTGCAGACTACAACATAACAGGTGCAGGGGACGCGACGGCAGCAGTGTATCGAGAGGCTAACACTGCGAGTAGGGCAGCAGTGACTGCGGTGAGACGTACGGGAGTAGAAGGCGACATGGGTGGGGGCGGATAAGGGAAAAAAAAGAAAAAAAGCAACAAGAAAATATACGTCATAAACAACAAATGCGAGAACCGCGACGGCAACAGTGCTAAAGACAACAGACAACAATAACAACAAGTGCGGGGGGGACGCGACGGCGACAGTGCAAAGAGCGACCAACACTGCAGGTATGGGGAAAAAAAAAGAAACACATAGCAAGTTACTGGGGTACATGGTATGGGGCAGCTGGATATGAGTGGGGGCGGATATATGTAGTGATAACTGATAAGCGGGTTACAGGGGGCGTAAAGGGCATGCGGGGGTAAATACTAGGTACAAAGGAATGGGTATACATGATTAATGCGAGTTTAGGGCAGGGATACAGCATGCAGACAGGTTGACATTTGTACATGTAACATAGGATACTTGGTTAAAAGTGCGCGCGCCACATACAGACTGTTTGCTGAGTTCGGGATGGGACGCGCTGGTAGTGTGTGCGAGGTATTTGCGGCACAGGATAGTTTTGTGGCAGGCTGGGGGTACTGGGTTTGGGGCGTATGGGCGCAGTCTTGCACATCCGCACCATGTCGCGCGCACACACACACGCACACACGCGCGGCGAGTACAGGGCCAGGAGAGTTTGTTTGTCTTCTTTTGGCCGTGAGGGGGGCCCGCCGCTCGCCGCAGGGGGCTCAGAGTTCGTGCGGCGACGACCCCGAGGAGCCGCGCACAGTAGCGCCGGATCGTGCGGGGGCGACCCCGAGGAGCCGCGCACAGGAGCGCCGGAAAGGAGGCGGGGGGGGGGGGGGGGCAGAGGAGGAAAGAAATAGGGGAAGGTGAGCGACGGCAGCGGGGGTAAGGTGGCTAGAATGAGACCCACGTCATCCGCGTAGGGGCGGCTGGGACTCTCCTTGCCCTCGGAGTTAGCAGGGGAGGAGGAGCTGGAGGTCGCGCACGGGGGGACGCGCGCTGTTTGCGCCGTCTTCGCGCAACGTTACTAGAATCTTCGCGGGGGGGAGGGGGGCGCTCGTTCTGGGAAGCGGGCCTAGCTCTCGTGTTCTCCTGCAGCCCGGAGGTGTCGTTTTTGGCTTCCTCGCGAGCGTCTGCAGCGGCCAGGGGGACGCTCTCTGCTCCGTCGCCGCAGCTCGGATCGTCGGTCTCCGGCACTGCCCTGCCCAACCTGCCAACGATGGGGGGCTGGGGGCCTTCTGCATTCCTTTCGGCTGCCGTCAGTCCTGCTTCGCTGCCGCTTGCGGGGGACGGGGAGCTTTCTGTAATGGCCGCGAGCGACTCTTTTTCTGCGGGAGGCTGGTGGGAAAATGGCCGGGGCCTTCGGGGTGTCTCAGGTGGGGGTTGTTTGCGCTTGCGTCGTACTGCTGGACGGCGCATTTTTGGTGTTACAGGGACGCGTCCCTGGCGTACGCTTTTTCGTAGGCGAGAGAGCGGGGGGGTGGGGGGTGGTTCCTGCGTCGCAGCGGGCCGTTTGGGAATCGTGCAGGCTGCTAGCTCGCGATGTTGGGTCCAAGCGCGGCGGCAGAAGGCGAATCGCAGTAGTGGGCTGTCGGCGCTGTGCCCTCGGGTTCTGAGGCGGTCAAGGTCAAGTGTCGTTCGCGAGGGGCGCTGTGGGGGGGAAACGGGGGGCGAGCACTCACCCGAGCGGCTGTTGGAGTCTCTGCTGCTGCTAGATGAGGTGGGCGACGAGGAAGACGGCGAGACGGAATCCTGGGTCGTCTCGCCGTCACCATCGCTAGCCTGCGCCGCTGCCCTTTGCATTGAGCTGAGCGCTCTCATGCCAGACTCTATTGCTAACATGTAGGCAGGTGATATGGTGCGGATAGGAGTGCGGACAGGTTGGGAACGGGGAGTTGGTGGGGGGACAGAGTTTGCCATGGGGCGTTAGGAGGTTGGAAGGAGCATGGTGAGTGCGAAAGTGATGAGAGTAGTGGTAAACTATTAAAGAGGTACGGGGAAGAGAGAGCCCTTCCTAATGAGCCCTGAGAAGGGCTTGCCACGGGGCGCGGCCTATTCTAATATAAACTGTAGGGGAGCGAAAATTACATCACAAGTCAGAGAAAAAACAACAGTAGGGAGCGGCGAAAAAACACGACTACTCGCTTCGGTGGCTCCTGAGCGACTGCAGGCTTTTTATGTTTTTGGCGCGCGTGTTTATCGAACCGTCGATTAACATCTAGAACATTGTAGATCCAAAAAGATTATTCTGGGCTGTTCCCGTTAGATTGGAATGCTCTCCCTATCAGAGCAGATAACACATGCGGCACAGAAAGAAAGAATGGAACACGCGCTTTCCTTGGCACAGAGATAACACAGACCGGCGCAGCCCGCCGCTAAAAGCAAAACACAAATAAACACAAGGCATGGTTCGCGCCAGTATGATTATCACAGCCATGGTCCCACCCTGGAAATTCCTAGTCGACTTCAGCACTGACATAGGTTATACGAAAGAGTAATTGAACTGGTAAAGTCGCCATTAAAAAATATCGTTATAAGTGTCGGAACAATATAATTGATAGGGAGTTGCAAGAAATAGTGGTCATGCGAATGCCCTGATACTTCTGGGACGTAATGTGTTCGAGTGTACATTCTTGAATGCAGTAATCACACACATTACGGTTATCAGATTTTGTGAAAATATAATTGTTTCACCCTGCTTATTTGATTAAAACTTATTTTGCACGCCTCACGAGCGCGTCAAAGCATTATTGAAGTCCGTCATTTCTTTTGAAGCGTCAGAATTAGTAGTGAATATCACAATGACGCACTATTGTGCGTTAAAACTAACTCTTGAAATAAATATAGCAGTTAAACTGTTAACCAAAATAACTAGAACCAAATAAACAAGCAGCAATTCCTGTGGTAGAGATAGCAATAAATAACAATGGGCGGCTTGTAAACTATTACCACACACAAAGTGAGGTGATTTAGAGAAAAACAAAAACCGAGAGAGAATCTTATGTGGAAATTGATTTTGCTTAACCTCACGCATACTAACCGGTTAATATTAGCCGCAGTCATTAACCAAAGTGGAAAACAGGACTTTCAATGCATTTCCTCTGTGTAACGTGGTAACGTGGTAATAATGGGTATGCAACAAATGGCTTTCTGATCTCGTCAAGGCGCTTTCCGGCATAGATGCCGATGAACGGTAAAATATTTCGCTGTTTCCACTCAGTTTAACACCGTAAAATAAATTCTGTGATTAAACATGTTGCTGGCAGCGATGGTTAGTGAAGTCGGCAGTTTATTGGGGAACAGCGCACAACTTTGCCAACGTTCGAAATGTTGCGCACTAGGCAGCAATATACAACCGATAAAAGAGACTACATTGGTTGCTGCTGAGTACGCTTATTTATGTTAAAAAAATCGTTTTTACACCACCTACTCCTACCACCTATCGGTGACAATACCTTGGGGTTTCAAAGGAAGCGCGAAACACCATCGAAGTTGATGTGCACAGAATCATTGGCGGATTATACACCATCATTTAGAGGGGCACCACCAGAAAGAAATTGCGCAAGCTATTTTTAAAGTGCACACGTTGGAGTTCTGAATTTTGAGGGCAAATTCGCTAATAGCAGGTGCACTTTTTCAAACTTTCCAGAGCAGAATAAAATACAATAGATAGTTGGTTAAATTACTTCAGCACCCAGACGAATGGTTTTTGCTGGAACACGCTTTCAAACACCGTGAGGATCGCTAACAGAAATTTGTCCTCTCAAAAGTTCTCACCAAAGTTTCTTCGGATTGTGCCCAAATTAGGCCTATATTTTTGCGGATATGCATTTGACGGCCAGCCGATTAGAGGGGCTTTTGAATGGAAGGCTTGTTTCGATCCAGTGCGCGTGGTCTGCTGTCAACAAAACTCGTGGACAGATCTGGAGACAGTTGGCACAAGTCGACCCGGGTGAACCTTTCAAAAACATTCTTGTCAATCTGCGATAATCATCTACTGCACGAAGAAAGGCAGAACGATATCCCATTTTTTAAAACATATAATCTAAAAATTCAAAAATTGCTCGTATAATTGTTTGTAAAATTGAAGCATGGCACAGCCATCACAACAATTACGTTAGGTACGTTGATGGGCTCAGAATATCCAGATACCTATGCTATACTGGCGTACTTTGAGCGACAAATAATAGATTACTCACATCCACACCTTATGGTGCTTCGGGCGTGTAGACGCTTTACCTAGAATTCAACTCCGCAATAAAGCCTGTTCTGGAACGGCGCATATCTAGCTGTTCTTTGACAATGTGCCAAATCGTTCTTCTACGCTACCTGCTAATCTGTTTGCCGATGTGCATTTCGATGACCACAAGTGTGAAAGGTTCCGGAAAAAGACCGGGAAAAACTTGTTACCCCAAATTTGACTCTTTTCCCGGAAGCTCCGGAAATTTATTTGGATTAAGATAAGGTTCAACGTACGATTATTATTTTTTTTTTGCTTTGCTCCGGGTAACATATCACTTTGGGTACTCTCAAACTTCTGCCGCGATGGCGCTATATAGGCATTCTGCGAGCTCGGGAGGCCTTACATCGATCTTAAACTATCCTCGCGAAATCCTCTCAAAATGGAGCTTCCTTTGGCGAACTGCCATGGATATACCATCGGCACTGTAACTACAACGATTCAGGCTGCCAAACTGTAGGTCCGTTTTGAAGTTGAACAAAAAGACAACCGGACGGGAGTACGCGTATCCGGAATTTATCCTTTGTGGTTGCAGCCCGTAAGCGTCAGTTTCAGCGAAGTTGGAGAATTGGTGGATACGGTGGTGCGATTTCTGGGTATGCTGTTTGCATATTATGACGAGGCCTTTTGGAATAGCAAGCTGTCTTCAGGGTTAAAAATTTTTTTTTCCGAAAGCCTATGAGTGAGCGCCGCCAGCGGTACCTTGCTCGCCTGAACGAAATTGCTTCGGCATGTGAATAGAGGCCAAAATATAAGAAACAATTTGTTTCTGAAAGAGAACTGTTGCTTTCGAATCAATACTTTGTGGCGTCGCTGTTTTAAAGTCTTTCTTTCGCGTTTGTTTTCATATTAAACTGTTTTAGTGCTACAACCTTTATTCGCTGATGACATATTCGCACAAGTGTTAGCGCACTACCATTCCACTTGCACTGCCCTAGAGCATGCTACAGTCCCATGCAGTTGGGCACAAATATTCGCCCAACCTTCGAGCAGTTCATGGATTTGCCAAATGAACCGGAGGTGGTTAACCTCGACTGCCCGCTAGTCGGGGCTTTTAATTGTTTTACTGGTTTCGCAACGTGCAGCCTGGAAAAAATTTTATGTGATTTCTGTGTTACACGGCACATTTATTGTGTTAGTTGGACCAATTCCGTCCACGCGCGGGCTTTTTGATCCGAGGCCACGTCCTCGCCCACCTGCGGGAATCTTTTAAAGACACAACTACACAATGCGGAGTACTGACGTCTCGACGAAAGTATTTCTTTATGGGTGAAAGCAAAAGCATTACTGGGAATGAATAATTGGACGCAGTATTCAAGGTATCTGAGCAGAGAATTTTACTCTACGAAATTGCCTGCTCGCTTCATGGCATTATGCTCAGAAGTGGAACTATCTCGTCATCATGATCATCGGTATGGAGGAGCGATGTTTCCGAGTGAAAGTGGCTTGAAAGTATCCGCGCGCGCTCATCGTCTTCTTAGGGTGGGACACGGTCCCATTATTACAAGGAAAGAAGATTTCAAAAGCTTGGCCTTTAGTATATTGTCTAGTTTACTTCGACACCTGAAAGATTCTTAAAGGTCTAGGGAAATACGCAGGAGCGGTGCTGAATATCTGCAGTGGGCAAGCGTAGTTGCAACTTGCGAAGAGCACACGGCGAAGGCTGGAAATAGGTTCGGTATTACAGAAAATATTTCTTCGAAGAATTAGCGAAGAGAGTTCGGAAAATCTTTCACTGGCGTGAATGCGTATTTTCGGTTCAGATTACACACCTTTGATCTGGGTAAATAGAGGCTGTGGCCTTTATATACACACTACGTCTCCACATGATGTTGGCCCCTTTGTTACCTTGCTCGAGGATATAAAACAGAGAATAGTGTCTTTTAAGAAACTGTTCGTCGTAAACTTTGTGCTTTGGTTAACATTAGTTTGCTTCTACAAAGCCTGGTAGTTTTTTTTCTGGAAAGATGCGGGTCAGTTTTAAAGGGCCGTTCTTCTTTTTTGAAATAAAAACTAGTAGTTTTGTACTGTTACAAATACTGATGCCACCATAAACACAAATTTTTGTTCTGGTTCTTAAAAAACAATCCATGCAGCTGGAACCTCTATCAACTTTCTGTGCCATGCCGCACTGAAGAATCAGGAATTGTAAAAATAACAACAAGTGGATATGATATATCTTTTGTTTGAACTTAACCAGGAGTTCTGCCTTTCCCGCAGTTTATGATTAATTTCATCGTAAAGAGCACAGCCATATTCCTCGGGCGGTCTTTTTAAGCCCTTCGCATTACCGGCACGGCGCATGGGATTTTTTTCTGACGCGTAACTGGGGAGCTGGCCTAAGCAGGTTTTTTAACACTTCTGGAGTGGAGCGTTGTACATCCTCCCATAGCCGGCAACGCAGGCAGGTGACGGCGGGCAACTCGATCGGCGGGACCCGCCGCGGTGGTTCAGTGGCTAAGGCATCGCGCTTCTATGCACGAGCACGTCGGTTCAATTCCCGACTGCGGGGGCCGCTTTTCTGATGGAGGCTACAAGCAAACACGACTGTGTGCACGAGATTTTCTAGCACGTCAAAGATCCCAAGGTGGTTTAAAATAATCCGGAGCCCTCCACTAGGGCGAGCCTCATCGCGTGCGTTGGGTCGGCGCATTAAGCCCTATAATCAATCAATCAATCAATCAATCAATCAATCAATCAATCAATCAATCAATCAATCAATCAATCAATCAATCAATCAATCAATCAATCCATCCATAAATCAATCAAAGCTGTTGGCGGCCATATTGGTGTGTGCAGCAAGGGCACTGAACTGGCAGGGATGCGGCAGTGGTCTTGCGTTTTTTTGTGTGGGGGTTTACGCGGGAGATGACAGCTATTGTTGGGTGGGTTTAGATGGGAGATAACGATAGGTAAGTTGGCTTTTTAAATGAGGATATTAGACAGCAGCCTTTAATTTGGCTTCACGCATAAGCTGTTGACATAATTCGGCAGCCAGTTACCGTTTCCCGCTCTTTGGAGAGTGAAGAGAGCCGTCGCAACACTAGTCCTAGGATGAATGCACACGTACTGCTTCCATTTCAACAAACGGTTACTCGGTGTCTCAAAGGAAGGAAGCCGCCCTTGAAGTATTTTTTGCGTCATGTCCCAAGTCAAGTCAAGAAATTCCGTCTGAACATGGCTAATAATCTCTGCCATTTCGGGCTGAAATGATCGGGCCGCCTGTGTACCAACAAAATCCATGAGGCCCTGAGATACTGGATGCCAAGTGACCCCTCACGGTGCTCGGCTTTCTCTCCGGGGAGTAAACTGGCCCTATGCCGGGTTTTTTTTTGTTTTGACTGTTTGTGTTGTTCATTTTTAGTGCGTATTCTTGAATATATGAATCCTCTCCCCCTCTTTGTTCGGCGTTTTCTGCCAGCTGGTTTTTCCAATCCCCCACACCAGCAAGCGTTCCATTCTCTACCCTTAAGGGGGCAAAGTACGCCTTCCGGCGTACACTTCTTTACGTGCTTTGTACAATGAATTTATTCATTCATTCAATTTCAGCGCGATTAGTGGACGCTTTATTCTTTTCGGGACAATGCCGGAAAAAATTTGTTGGTTGTGCAACTGTCACACCCAAGCAAGCTCTTTTGAAAAAGTTTAGCGAGTCGGCTTTTTGGGGGTAGCGCTGTAGGTATGAGGAGGAGGATATTGCAGTCTATATATATTTTGCAATGCAATTTTTTCGGGTTTATACAGCATCCCCACTCACGGAAAATGCGAAGTTAGAAATAATTAGTACGCTGAGTTACTACGCGGCCCGCACTATACAACTTCCTGCTTCCGCTAATCTCTGCCATTTTTAGCTTTCCCTTGTATATTACAGAAGGCCTAAGGTGGGCACTGATGCTTGGATAAGCAATTTGCAACAGGGAACACAGTCAATATTCTTTATGAATCGAACAGAAATACTTACAAAAATTTCATAAACTAGCTGAAAATGAATATCGCACAGTTTGTTCCCATCTATGGCTTCCAGTTATCTTGCTTAACAGAACCTTCTCACGGACAATGAAGCGTTTGATTTGCAGGAGCGCAGTGGTATACCCTTATCTCACAAACCAGGGATGGGAATATATTTTCATCATTCTTAGATGCCTTTACTTATTATTTGAAAAATCGTCACATGGGTTTGTTCTTCATTTCCTATTTGGGAGTTTGACAGTTTGACGACTGTTTGGACGCCCTTTCTTTCAGCATGGACGCACATGTAGCTTTCAAGTTGATGTGAACTTTGTTTTGGAAGGAATGGTAACGTTTGCCGGATACTAAATTGCATTCTCAATATTCTTAACCTCGCACATTCGCGCGCGTGTAGCCAGCTGTTAATGAGAGACCTTCACGTAGGTGGTGAGTAATTGCGTTCACAACCTGCCTAACTGCGTACGTTTACAAGATATTAGCCTGCTGTTGATAAGAGAACCTACCGGACGAAGTACGGAGGAGTGCATTGCATGAAAATACTTTTACGAAGCTCAGCGAAATGCCTCGGCTAACCTCTCCCTTACCGTTAAACGCTAATTAACATCATTCGAGTACTCAACCGAGGGTCGGGCGCGAATGTAATATTATACGGTGCCGCCTTGCTTTATGCCTGTTACTATCTGAGCAAACTCTCTGCCCAGTTCCGTAGCCAGAAGCCTTTTAGGGGGGCGTGATACTCATCTGGTAAAACAAATCTCAAAGTAAAAATAGCCTCCTCACAAAACTCCTTCCGTTTTTTCTTTTTAATCATCATCATCATCATCATCAGCCTATCTACGCCCACTGAAGGGCAAAGGCCTCTCCCATTATTCTCTAATTAGCTCGGTCCTGTACCAACTATTTCGAATTTATCCACGCAAACTTCTTAATCTCAAAAGCTTGATCAGGGCTAGTTGGTTGAACATACTGAATAAATTTGAGGCGCTAAACAACGGGGACCAAAGAAACACGTAGATGCGCCTTGTCTGTGTCTACGCGTTTGTTTGGTCCCCGTTGTTTAGCGCCTCAAATTTATTCTTAATCTCATCTGCCCATATATCGTTCTGCCGCCCCCTGCAGCGCTTGCCTTCTCTAGGGATCCACTCTGTTACCCTTAATGACCAGCGGTTATCTTGCCTTCGCATTACATGCCCTGCCCACGTCCATTTCTTCTTCTTAATCTCTACTAATATGTCCTTAACACGCGTTTGTTCCCTGACCTACTCCGCTCTCTGTTTGTCCCTTAATGTTACACCTACCATTTTAGGCGCCATTGCTCCGTGATTGGTTATCAATTTAGGTTGAACCCTCTTAGTGAGCCTCCAATTTTTTTCCATTAGATGAGTTCTAGTAAGATGCAGCTGTCATACACTTTCTTCTTCAGCGACAATGGTAGGCTGCAATTCATTATCTGAGAATGCCTGCCATATGCACCCCACCCCATTCTGATTCTTCTAACCATCGCGGCCTCATGGTTGGTATCTGGGGTCACCAATTGGCCCAAGTAGATATATTCGCTTACCACTTCCACTGCCTCGCCACCTATCTCAAACCGCTGTGCTGTCCCGAGGTTATTGATCATTACTTTAGTTTTCTGGATATTAATTTTCAGGCCTACGGTTCTACTCTGTTCATCCACTGCGGAAAGCATGCTTTGCAATTCGTCCCCCGAGTTACTTAGCAAGGCAGTGTCATCAGCAAATTTGAGGTTACTGAGTTATTCTCCATTAACCCTTACTCCAACCTGTTCCCAATCCAATAGTTTTAATTTATTTTTAATATAATATGCTTAATTAGTTCTTGCAAAACTGATATACGGATACGTGTGTGATTAGTGCTCACACTGCCAATGGGATAAGCTTTGTACAAGTATTTGATAAACTGGACGGGCTACAAAAGGGACAGAGGGGGATGTACCGCTTAGAAAATTTCGGTGAGTGTTTTGACAGTGATGAACCTCTTCTTCCCTTCCTCTGGCTATGCCCCTAACCGTGCTTTTAAATTAGTCTGGAAGGGCAAACTATGGTACAAATTGTATACAAGCATGTTTTCGACCAGTAAAAAGATTATTACGAGTACCCAAAACGGCGAGTTAGAGCATTTGCATATCTGCGTAAACGAATGCGCAAAAAAAGTCGGTGGATGACCGGTGCTACGATGACTTTTCACTTGATTTGTACTATCTCTGGCAGCCTGCAGAAAGAGTGGGCAAGTGAACACTTGTATAGATGTAATACTTGCGAGAATCAAAAGGAATTACCTCTTCGATACTAACAAAATTAAGGCGATACCCGAAATTAGTACAGACGAATGCTACGCACGAGCAGACCGTTGCTTGCTCATATCTGCAACTTTGTAGCGTCCAAGGAATATTCACGACCAACAAGGGGATAACTGCACATCTTTAAGCTCGCAACAACGCCAGCCGGAAGAATACGACGTATGCGTTGAGCCTGCTAGGACAGCGCGATTTTTCGGCCCAAGGCAGGACTTCCGAGTTCGGCGTCAGTATTGGAGCGCCATGCCCACTCCAGAAGCTTTTATACAACCTCGTTGTGCTGACCGCACGAGGGCGGCACCTCCTCCCCGCAAGGTCCACGTCGCCGCGGCTCCGCTCAAGTCAGGAGCGAAATCGGCGGGAGCGTCGACAGCGTAACCAGTAAGCTTTCGCGGTGAATTTTCGCACGAAACGGGACGCTTGATGTAACTGATACGTCACACATTCTTTTGTTGTGGTATATAAATGAAATGAGATAAGAGCAAAGGTTGTTCGGATATTTATATTCGTTTAAATATCCTCGACTTGAGGCGCACTATGACAATTTTTTTGTTCATTTTATACCAACGTCATACAATTTCGGGCAAGAAGCGTATGCCGTGTGAATAAACCTCAATAAAAAGAAACACACCCCACAAAAATTGTCTAATGCAGACTGTTTAGGCGCCAGAAATTACAGCTAGAACGGAGAAGGATGAGAGGGACACGCGCTACTTCTAACTAGCATTTATTCGTAGCCTAGAGACGCGGGCTTGACTCCTAACCGCAGCGGCCGCTTTTCCGTTGGAGGCGAAAAGCGAAAACAGCTTCGTGTTATTCTAGATTATGACGGACGTTAATGATCCCCAGGTGGTCAAAAGTAATCTGGAGCCTTCCATTACAACACGCCTCATCGCCTGTGGATCGTGGGCTCGTTAAACCCTGTCATCAGTGTCTCATCACTTAGTGAGCACTTACTAGTAAAACTTTCATATATTACCCACATAAAAATGCACACACCAGCAAGAAAACTTCACTGTGTAGCGTATATAACCATGGTGCAGACCACCTCACGAAAATAATTTTTGACGCAGCTCGTTCATTTTAGGATACCAACGAGGCAACAACCGAATATTGTGTGACAGCCCGTAGCGCTAAACAATAAAAACAAAAAAAAAGCAAAAAAAGGAAAATATCCCAAAATGCAGACAACGCCGGGTCACGCCGTTTGGAACTTTTCACGGGAAAGATAGGCAATTTATTTCGCCGATAAACACAAAGGCAGCTTGCTCATGAAAGCGCGACCAAGGCGAGCCATTTATTACGTCCCGAAGATTTGTTTTGCGAGCTGGATTTCTGCTTTGCTCTCCCCAGAATCTCTCTAAAAGGTGGCGTTGGTTAGCATTTGCCGTGTCAGAGAGCTGACCAGTTTGGCCATTACCATTCGTCACTCTTTGGAGATGCTCTCGTAAGTGCACGTTGAAGCATCGCGATGCCTGCCCTACGTATTTCTCGCCGTTTGGTAGAGTAGTTACTTGTCTACGATGCAATACCGGGTGGTTTCCGAGAAGTCCGCGATAATGTGCACATTGCAGTCCGTCCGGTAACTGGGTATAAATTACGCATCCTTTATTTATTTATTTATTCATTTGAAATGCTCACCTACAGCGCAATGGCCTTCTCGGGTGATGCATAGAATACAGACATATAAGGCATACAAAAGACAGAATATGAAAAGGGAAGTAACAGTACAATATATGGGTATATATACACAAAGAAGGAGAGTTATCAAAGAGACAGAGACATTTTCTGAAAAACAAGCGCACGGAGATTGTGCGTACACTAAACGACACATACAAGCATAATCGTGATGATTCCCTTCGCTCCGACACACAGGAAAAGAGGGAGAAGAGCATGTGCCACCCCGCTATAGAACAAGTGCATTCAAGATGGAAAATTTTTCAAAGAGCGTTTAAAAAGAACCATGTCGTTGCAAAAAAAAATTCCCGCGCCTTCCCGTTAGGGGAACACGAGTAAATGCAGAGCATTGTGGGTCGTTAACGCCGCGTAAAGTCGCGTTAGGGTGGGTAGTTGGGTCGTAGTTGCGTTGGTGTTGGTTTGGGGTAGAGAGAGGCGAGTAAAGTCGCGTTAGGGGGGAGCGAGCGTCAACCAAGGAAGGGAGGAGCAACCTAGTGACTGCCGCTAGCCGCTTCATATTTGCAGCGCGCGCAGTAGAGGGAGAGCAGTATGGGGGGGAGAGCGCGCATGCGCAAGCAGCGCGCGCCCTTCCACGCCCCACCGCGCCGCTATCACGCACCTGTTACAATAAGGTTGCAGACCGCGACGGAGCGAACGGGCAGACTACAACGCATGCGCGCGCCAGCTGCTGTTGAGAGAGGAGGGAAGCAGGAGAGGCGCACCTGCTGCGGAAGCGGAGCTGTGGACGCCGTCCGACGCAGGAAGAGGCGAGGCTAAGAAATGCTCTGCATTTAAAAAAATTAGCGCCAATGCACCCCGTGAATGTTGTTGGAAAGCAAAGCTGTAAACGGCACCCATAACGATTACCCATGCGACGTCACTTAAATTCACTCACATCGCTCTACAAATAGCAAAACCAGAAAGAAGTGAAATGCACTTAACCACACCATTTATTACTTCAAAGAGATATTCTTAGTAAGGTTAAATCAATGCATGAACGGTGTTTGGTTGAGTTGTATTGGTGTAGCACAAGAGTGGAAACGTTTTTATAAAATTAAAGTAAGCTCCAACCCGGGTTAGACGATCTGACTTCTTTGCCTGTGCGCCGCGGACGGAGGCGACGAGATTTGCGGCAGAGAAGGATGAGGAAGAGAAAGAAGTACTTCTGTTCAGTATTCTGAACGTCCCAGAGTGCAGCCCTGGGGAGCGATTTCTTCTTCTGTGGGGACCATATGGAGTCCGCGCGGCTTGTGTTCCGTCCACCCGCTGAAACTGCGTAGGTAGATAGAGCTGGGACAGCAGCATCTCCCATTGCTCTTGTTGGGTAGTTGACGGAAAGAGACGAGGGCGCTCAGGGCTAAAGTGGCACACCCCGATTACTGGGCGGAGTGTTCCTACTTCTGAGCAAAATTTACATTCAGTGTCGTAGCGATTCGCATGCATTAAGTGAATACGCGTAGGCTGTGGGAAGCAGCCGGGATTGTATGACTCGTAGGGTAGTTTGTTGTTCTCTGGAAAGGTCAGGGTAAGGCGAAAGTACGGTCTGTCTCAGAAGGCGATAATGCTGGGTTATCTCCCTGAACGTGACAAGCGGGTGACTGTCCTCGTGCAGCTGCATAGCACGGGAGGTAAAAGCGCAGGCTTGTTGGGTGGGCGTATTTGTTGCCCTCCATTGAAGCGTGAGGGGTGTCCAGATGAGCTGAATGGAACCGTTTGGGGAGTGGTTTTTTAGCACGCGCAGTGCAGGTCAGGACACCCAACCCGACTGGTAATTCCAGTAGGCTTGCTGGGAATCGGTGACTACCCTCCGAACCCCTGGTTGAGTGAGAGCCAGGGTGATGCTGCCTCTTCTGCTGCCGTCATTTCTTGGGTCCTAAGCGAGGTACACGCAAGGAGGTTCGTTCTGGAAGTAGCCACGATGATGGTGTATTGCTGCCCTCAATGTTTGGAGGCGTCTGTGTAGATAACTTCTTGATCCCCACCGAGGGTGGTGTTTAGCGCTTGAGCCCGTGCTTTTCGGTGACCCTGGTCATGTGAGGGGTTCATATTTCTAAGCAAAGGGGGCATCTAGCTTTAGTCGCCAAGAGTCTGGATGTATGTCAAGTGGAGTGACATTCTAGGCTGCCCAGCCAATCTGGTGAAGCATGCGGTTACCCACCGCAGTTCTGAGTCGGACCTTCTGGTTAGAAAGATGGCCTTCTATCAGCTCTTCGACCGTGTTGTGGAGCCCCGTGCTAAGCAGCCTCTGTGTGGATCCGACGCATTCATGAGAAGACCAATGGCCTGCTAGACCGCCTTTCTAATCATTGTATAAAGCATCTCTATGTCTTCCTTGTCGAGAAGAAGACAGGGGGTTGACGTAAGTGACTCTCGAGAGGACGAAAGCTTCAAATAATCAAAAGGTACCTGATTCATTTAGGCTTCGCTTCTTGGTGCCAACTGGCCTGATCATGTGTATGATTTGATTAATGCTGTTTTTGTGGCGCTGCAACGAGACGTCACTCTTGGTGTTAGCCTCTGGATGTAATCCAAGGATCTTGAGGCTGGGGCTTGGAGCGATGTCCTGGCCATCAAGGAGTAGTTGAATTCCTTCCTTGAGTATTCCTTGATTTGAAGCGAGGGCGGACGACAAGGAGCTGTGATTTTTTCGTGAACACTGGAGGCCACAGGCTTTAGCACATTGGCGTACTAGAAGTGAGATGCCATGCATTGGTGTGAGCTTCCTTTAATTTTTGTAACTCTTAGCACATGAGCAAGGTGCGCACAGGGCCACTAGACGGGCGTGAGTGGTCGCGTGACGCTGTCACGTGGCATTCAGCGAGAACGCAGGGGGTAAACCTGTAGATGTGCTCGGTGAGTACACCAGCTGTCTTCCCCGTCTACGCGTGGGCTCGTAGCTAAATCGGTAAGACAACGGGCTCTCGCTTTGTTAGTCTATTAGTTCCCGGTTCGATTCCCGGCGGTGCCAGTAAATTCTTTTCTTTGTTCGCTGGAGTTTTCTGGTGACACCGACGGTCGCGAAAGAACCCTTGGGGGGTAGAGGTAAAAAGCTTTGCTTTAAAATGTCCATGGCAGATAAAAAAAATTCCCGCGCCTTCCCACGAGGGGAACACGAGTAAATGCAGACCATTGGGGCCTGAGTACTGGTTGAAGGCAGTGTTGCTTCCATCGCTTTTACCGTGATGCTGGAGTAGCAGACACGAGTAAACGTGGGAGCGAGCGTCAACCAAGGAAGGAAGGAGCAACGCAGTGACTGAAGCACGAGCGACCGCTAGCGGCTTTAAATTTACAGCGCGCGCAGTAGAAGGAGAGCGGTACGGGGGAGAGCGCGCATGCGCAAGCAGCGCGCGCTCTTCTACGCCCCACCGCGCTGCTATCACGCACCTGTTACGCCTGGGCACGGCCGGACTGGAGGAGCGGCGAGCACGCACTTTCATATGAAAGTGCGCGTCCACCGCTCCTCCAGCCCGGCCGTGGCCGAGACCGCGACGGAGCGTTCTGGGGGTGACGAGTGAACGGGCTGACTACGACGCATGCGCGCACCTGCTGCGGATGTGGAGCTGTGGACGCCGTCCGACGCAGGAAGAGGCGAGGCTAAGAAATGCTCTGCTTTTAAAAGACAGTTAAAGGCATGTTGGCATTGGTTAGCTAGTACCAAGCTCAGAATTTTGTCAACATGAAAGCAGCCATGCGGCCGCAGTGGCCTGCTTGGCACTCGTAGGAGAACAGAGCTCACAAGGCAAGGGCAGTCAAACTTAGAATGAATGCACTTGACAATAAAAATCAGGTCACGTCTGGAACGCCTGATACATAGCTCATCAAGGTTCAGGAGCTTGAGAACCTCAACGTGCAGATAGTTGCTCACTGTTCAGTATTGATAAAATATGGTTCAGCTGAAGCGCTTCTGAATTCTTTCTAGTCGAAGAGACGACGAAGGAGTTAAACAATTCCAGATTGCGCTTGCAAAGTCTAGCTTCGGGAAAATTAGGGCGCGGTAAATGGATGCGAAGCATGATGGGTTCGTGAATTCACTGGTGGCTCGGAAAATCATACCAAGTATTCGGAGACAGGAGTTCGTCAGATGGTTCACGTGCGAGTTGAAGAGCAGTTTTGCGTCCATCAATACGCCCGAATCGCGCGCTACAGTGGCGCGTTTTATGGCAAAACCGAGCAAAGAGTGCGGGAAAGTGAGCGGGGCAGTTTTACGAGTGTAAGATATCACAATAGTTTTGGAGAGATTAAGCTTGAAGTAGTTGCTGTCGCACCATGCCGAAACTGCATTGATGTCACGTTGCAGCAGGACAATTAAAGAAGGTGGAAATAATACAAAGGCACACCAGTTGACCATTTTGCAACAGGTTTATATTCGCATCAGTCGGTTACAGGTTTAAAAATATATGCCTTTTGAGCTGTGTTCGGTTCGTGCACCGCCGAGCGAGTTTTTCGGGTGATATCTCTGAAAAATATGCGAGGCCCCATTTCTATATACAGCTTGGAAATACTCCTTGACAACTCGTGAATCCGATTGTTCAGTGGATAGCAGTTCAAAGATGAGCACCGAGCACCGTAGAGCGCAGTAGGCAAGACAAAGGACGAAAGGGGACACGGACGAGCGCTAACTTACAACTGAATTTTATTAGCAACACGAAAACATATAAATAGGAAAGATTATCACGCTCATGTGACCACGAAAGGTTGCGAAGCCACCTCGTCATGCCAGCATAATCAGCAGCGTCCATCCAAGAAGGCCAGCTCCTTCGAGGTCAAAGATATGGACGTCGTGCTTACGCAGTCACCAAACTTCTGCATTTACGCTGCTTCGATAATCTCCCGCGTGCGCTGATCAGAGTCTCGAAATAGCACAGTGCATGCATCGAACAAGGGTTCACACTCGCCGCACTCATGGCAATGAATTGCCAGATTGCCCTCCTTTCCTTTCTGCACTTTGTTGTGGTGCTCCCGCAGGCGCGTGTTGAGGCATCGACCCGTTTGACCAATGTATGCTCTTTTACAGGAGAGGGGTAACTTGTAGACAACACCTTCTGCGCAATGCACGTACTGGTTTTTGTGGTTGACGGAGCATTTAGTCTTTCCCTTCCTCACGGGGCAAGTTCTGCTGCAGAGACTGGACAGCTTGTCGGGGGCGGACATGACAACTTTTACGCCGGCCTTACCACCAATTCTTTTCAAGTTGTGTGATAAGCCGTGCATGTACGCGATGACCGCTACCTGTTGGTCCTTTTCAGCCACATGATCACCGTACTGTCTCAGATCAGTCTGCGCTCGTTTTTCTTTCCCACGAATTGAGTCAGCCACTGCCACGATCGGATTCTCAGGGTAGCCTGCTGAGGTGAGGCGAGATACTTGCGCGTGAAAACTGCTGTCCGAGAGGTGATGGCATGATTTCTTAAGAGCATTTGTCAGACATGTACTGGCAATGCCTCTCTTTACGAGCTTCGTATGCGCAGACGCAAACGATAATATCGGTTTTTTGCTTCGGGCTTCCTAACGCCAACACACTTGGGATGGTGAGAATTTCAGGCATAAATCCAAAACCTTCAGGAGGTCCTGTTGAGGCACCTCGTGAGTAACCTCAAGTGGCCTGAGGCATTCTTTAAAAATCCCCAGAGTGTTTGCCACGTCCCGATGAAAGGCTGCCACGTTACTCTTCAGTACCACCAAAAAATCGTCGACATAGCGAAACACTTTTATCACAGATGTGCCCTTCAACTTGTTTGCAACAATCCTGTCCAAATGGGCCATGACGAGGTTACTTAGAGCCGGAGCAACACAGGACCCAATACACACCCCTTTCTTCTGTATGTAAATAGCCCCATTCTATTGCACATACGTTGACTTCAGTTACAAATCCAACAGCTCCAAAAAACCCTGAACAGAGACACCACATCTATTGGGAAACCGCACTGGGCTAAACCCGGGGATTGCCTCTTCAACACTCGATAGCATCAGGTCATGGAGGAGAGAGTAATAGAGGTCTTTTACGTCTACTGAAAAAGCTCTGAAGCCCTCTCCTGAATTCTTCATAAGAAAATTTATTACTTGCTCAGAGTTTTTTGTGTCAAAATGGTCATCCATTTTCAACACCCCCAGGTTGCGCTGGAGGAACCTCGCGATGCATCTTTGCCAGGTGTGTCTTTCAGACTCTATGACCCGGAAAGGCGTACCAATCTTATGGGTTTTGGCGCTAAAAATTATGTCGAGGCCTACCTTAGTGCTGCGCTCAACCTGCTTCACCAACTTGTGCAGGTTAACGTTTTCCAAAAGTTCTTTGGCTACCTTTTTAATCTTGTTCAAGGACACATGAGGACAAGATCTAAAAACAGAATCGATCGCTTCTTCGGCTTTAGCGAGGAACCGGACGTGAGGGAACACCCCAAAACCACCTTCTTTGTCGGACTGCACAACACACAAGTTGTTCTTTTTTAAGTATGTTCTTTTTAAGTTCTCTCTAAGTTCTCTTTAGGTTCTCTTTAGGTTCTCTCTAAGTATGTTCTCTTTTCAATTGTTCTTTTTTAAGCCTTTTGCCTTCGCCGGAGACAGGTTCCACCGGACGCTGCCGCGCTCTTTGGTGGGTTCAGCCCTACCGCTAGCCATGCGGCTAGTATGTGCCGAATTCTCCGTTCGGAGTGGGAAAAACAACGACGTTTCTACCGCGATGCGCTCTACAACCTGGTACAAGGTCAGCGAGTGTCCTCGTTCGGTAAGAAAAGAAGATGGCGTGAATACAACGCACAGATTGACTCTGCAGCCGAGAGTATGTGGCAGTCGGCCCTCCTTGGACTTTGGGTGTGTAGTCCCAAGGCACCTCCCGCTCTGGATAAACCCGTCTTCACTGACAGCGGCGTCACCCTTCCAGACTACGTGCAACACACGCTCAGCTTCGGTCCGAAGTTCGCCGTTCAGCCCAAGGCTTCTGCGGCAAAACTCTTGTCATTTGTACGTCGAGTATCAAGCCTGGCGCAGGACAACGAGAAAGAAAGGTGTGTGTCTGAAGGCGTTGATGTACTGATGAGGTGTGTGAAGCAGAAAGCAGGGTTGCCTGTAAAACGGGTTCCTTCATACTTAAAAGAGAAAAACTGGTGTGTTGTGCAGTCCTACAAAGAAGGGGGTTTTGGGGTGTTCCCTCACGTCCGGTTCCTCGCTAAAGCCGAAGAAGCGATCGATTCTGTTTTTAGAGCTTGTCCTCATGTGTCCTTGAACGAGGTTAAAAAGATAGGCAAAGAACTCTTGGAAAACCTTAACCTGCACAAGTTGGCGAAGCAGGTTGATTGCAGCACTAAGGTAGGCCTCAAGGTTCAAGGTTTCTAGGTTTATTCAATAAATGTTTGGTTTACAAAATGCGTTATTGATGTTAGTACAGAAGGAGGTCCCCAACTAAAAACTGTCAGGGGGACCTCCTGGCTCAAAATTCACACAATAAAAAGTTAATATAATGGCAGAACGGAATGCACACGAAGTAATAAAAACCGACATGTTTTTAGCGCCAGAACCCATAAGATTGGTACGCCTTTTCGGGTCATAGTGTCTGAAAGACACACCTGGCAAAGATGCATCGCGAGGTTCCTCCAGCGTTACCTGGGGGTGTTGAAAATGAATGATCCTTTTGACACAAAAAACTCTGAGCAAGTAATTGACTTTCTTATGAAGAATTCAGGAGAGGGATTCAGAGCTTTTTCAGTAGACGTTAAAGACCTCTATTACTCTCCCCCCCATGACCTGATGCTATGGAGTGCTGAAGAGGCGATCCTCGGGTTTGGCCCAGTGCGGTTTCCCAATGAATGTGGTGTCTCTTTTCAGGGGTTTTTGGAGCTGTTAGATTTGTACTTGAAGTCAAAGTATGTGCAATAGAATGGGGCTATTTACATACAGAAGAAAGGGGTGTGTATTGGGTCCTGTGTTGCTCCGGCTCTAAGTAACCTCGTCATGGCCCATTTGGACAGTATTGTTGCAGACAAGTTGACGGGCACATGTGTGATAAAGGTATTTCGATATGTCGACGATTTTTTGGTGGTACTAAAGAGTAACGTAGGAGCCATTCATCAGGACGTGGCAAGCACTCTGGGAATTTTTAAAGAATGCCCCAGGCCACTTGAAGTTACTCACGAGGTGCCTCAACAGCACCTCCGGAAGTTTTTGGATTTATGCCTGAAATTGTCACCATCCCATGTGTGTTGGCGTTACGAACCCCGAAGACAAAAACCGATAGTACCGTTTGCGTCTGCGCATACGAAGCTCGTAAAGAGAGGCATTTCCAGTACATGTCTGACAAATGCGCTTAAGAAATCATGCCATCACCTCTCGGACAGCAGTTTTCACGCGCAAGTATGTCGCCTCCCCTCAGCCGGTTACCCTGAGAATCTGATCGTGGCAGTGTTTGACTCCATCCGTACGAAAGAAAAACGAGCGCAGACTGATCTGAGACAGGAGGGTGATCAGGCGGCTGAAAAGGACCAACAGGAAGCGGTCATCCCGTACATGCATGGCTTATCACACAACCTGAAAAGAATTGGTGGTAAGGCCGGCGTGAAACTTGTCATGTCCGCCCCCGACAAGCTGTCCAGTCTCTGCAGCAGAATTGGCCCCGTGAGGAAGGGAAAGACTAAATGCTCCGTCAACTACAAAAACCAGTACGTGCATTGCGCGGAAGGTGTTGTCTACAAGTTACCCCTCTTTTGTAAAAGAGCGTGCATTGGTCAAACGGGTCGATGCCTCAACACGCGCCTGCGGGAGCGCCACAACAAAGTGCAGAAAGGAAAGGAGGGCAATCTGGCAATTCATTGCCATGAGTGCGGCGAGTGTGAACCCTTGTTCGATGCATGCACTGTGCTATTTCGAGACTCTGATCAGCGCACGTGGGAGATTATCGAAGCAGCGGAAATGCAGAAGATTGGGGACTGCGTAAGCACGACGTCCATATCTTTGACCTCGAAGGAGCTGGCGTTCTTGGATGCACGCTGCTGATTATGCTGGCATGGCGAGGTGGCTTCGCAACCTTTCGTGGTCACACGAGCGTGATAATCTTTCCTATTTATATGTTTTCGTGTTGCTAATAAAATTGAGTTGTAAGTTAGCGCTCGTCCGTGTCCCCTTTCGTCCTTTGTCTTGCCTAATGCGCTCTACGGTGTTTTGATGGAGTACCAACTAGGTCGTACCCATACGTTGTCAAAGATGAGGGTTCAACTGGGCAAAAAATGCTAGCTTGCTCGAGGGCAACAGCTCTACCATGAGGCGCTCACTATGTGCTTACAGCGATTTCTGGTCCTTGCATTGAAATTGTTGAAGACAGAGCCATCCGCAATGTGGCCGATCTTAAGGGCTTCTTTTCATGGCGCCACCATTATGTTTTCCCGCTATGAGCGCTGGTCAGCGTTACTAGGCTGGATGGTGGCAGCTCGCGGTGAAGCAGTGCATGGCAGCACACTCATTGCAGGATATACCACCATGCACTTTCCGCGTCACAAATTTTCAAACATGTTCATGTTTATCCGTGTTCAAACAAACGGATCAACAGTGGCCTAGCAGCACCACCCCACCTTTGCGGCGCATACAGTGAGACGCCCCATTGCGAAGGCCGTAAAGGGAGCGCGGGAAGGTAGTCGAGTAAGGCCACGCAAAAAGTACGACACATGCAACGCTAGTATGAACACTACGATCAACCGGCGCAGTCGATGTCGCATGTTGCTTACTTTACTGGGCAAAAATTGCTGCTCCATTTCTGCGGCCCTTTCTCCTCTCCCAAACAATAGGCTCCTGACTCAAATCACTGATTCACGGAAGAGGCGTGGGGTTCAAGGCGTATTTTGTTCGCCATCGTACAGCTCCATGCCCAAAGTATTTTCGCTTATGGTCAACAACTTTCAGCCACTTGGTAATGTTGCGCCCAGGTTTCGACCGCAGCGATTTCGAAATGCTGGCTGGTGTGTATCTATCCTCACCTAATGAGAGAACAGCATCCAATTTTGCTATCTTGAGATTGTGATGCCCAAAAAATACATTTCATCGTGCCCTGCTCCGTTAGACAAAGTGGTAAAAACCCTGCAACAGAGTCTTTGAATTTCTGTTGGCAAAAAATCAGCTATGCAAAGGTTGGTGAGCAATTTCTTAATACAGTTGGTTCCAGTAAAGCGCTTAGATCGAGAACTGGAAGTTTCTTAATGAAAAAAGCACTTTAACACGGAGAACACTTTGAAAGAGAATGTGTTAACTTACTACTGCTCACGGAAAACCTTTTTTTTTCCAACAAAGTTAAAAACGTGGCGCAAACTAGACGGGACAAGAGAGACAAGAAACACAGATACAGGCGCCATTACAAGAGAGACAAGAAACACAGATACAGGCGCCAGGTTTCTTGTCTCTCTTGTCCCGTCTAGTTTGCGCCACGTTTTTAACTTTGTTTGAACTATGTACCAACTAGCTCAGCAACAAGTTTTGTTAAGTCTTTTTTTTTTCAGCGCGAAATACGACTTTGTAACAAATGCGCGAATATAAAAAATGTGCTACAGGAACTAAACTTCCCTAATTGCGACGAAAAAAAGCCGTCATTTTTTTTCAATTTTCCTTACCGTGTGCCCTCAATTTTTCGCAAATATAACGCTCCTTGCAATGTTCAATGACGCTCCTCTGCAATTTCTACATCTCACACGCACGTCCAACTGCAATAATTACGAAGTAACTTAACAAGTACGCTTAATGTTAATTGTCGCTTTTCCGGCAGTTATCTTCCTCCATCCCAGACAATAAAAAATGCCTGGCTTGAAAAATTATCGGTATGGCTAGAAGAAACCCAGCTTTCATTGAATACAAATAAAACTAAGTTTGTTCTTTTTCGTCATAAAAGTAAAGGTGTAAGCCACAATTCTTCAATCAAATTTTGGGGCACGACCATCGAACAATTCCCTTCAGAGCAATTTCTTGGTGGGTGTGACGTTTAATGAAAACTTAAATTGGTCAGCTCATATAACTAGAATTCGAGCCGATGTGTCACGCTCTATTGGCGTCGTCTATAAACTGAAGCAGCTTCTCCCCACGTGGTTGAAAAAGCAGCTGTATTTCGCGTTAATACACTCTCGCCTCAGGTATTACTCGCTTGTGTGGGCAACAACAGGTAAAGTAAATTTAGATAATCTTCTAGTACACCAAAAGAAAGCAGTACGCTTGATAGTAAATGTATCACCTAGAACCGACACTGCCCCACTCTTCCACAAGCATACCATACTGACTATTCCAAACAGCATAAAAATGGCTTTGTTCATTTATCAACAGTTCCAAAATAATTCTGATGCCTTCATGGAACAAAACCCAACGAAGAACCACGAATACAATCTACGGCATGTGAACTAACACAAAGAATGAATCCGCACTAACTATGGGTCGCAAAAGACAATCTACATAATTCCCGACTTTTTGAGCAAACACCCTTCTATTCTTACACTTATACAGTCTTCTCTTTCTGTACAATCTTTTAAAAGAAAGTTTATGTGTATTTGGTTGGGCTACAGTGAACAACCTATGATGTAGATAAGCGTAATATTAGCGTTGAATATCGCTCTGTATTTCTACTTTGTGATCTTGTGTATACTTGCAATGCCAATTCTTAAGTAATACAAATTCTACCTCTACTTGTGTTATGGAAACTTTGTATCAAATTGACTTTGTTTTCTGTATTATGTTTTCTGAGCTCAAAAATTTTGTACTTGGTCACGTTGCTGTTAAGTTGTGTGTAGGGGGAAGGAGCAGAGGGGGGGGGGGAGGAGATGTCGCATTGTCAGGTAATTCATTTGTCTTTACGCCATCCCCCGAAGACAACCGCTTCTGTGATGTTTTTATTTGTTCATTGCGATGTTCTCTCGGTAACATCTAGCCTGTAACTTTTTTTGGTTGTATGAAATAAAACATTAACAAACAAATACAGAAAGGGTCTGGTTTTATGGCGTCCTCCACGGCGGCTGATCACTCCCCCCCCAAAAAAAAAATTACCTACAAAAGGGTATTTTATAGAGTTACTTAACGTCTTTTCTGAAACACCTTGTATATGGAGACTGCTCATTTTTCTAGTCCCAGTCTTTGGAGGAGATGATTCACGCTTATTAGTAGTCGTGATCGTGGGAGCATTTTGTTTCGTAATGCCTGTTTTCGAAGCCCTGTTTAGTATTACAGCAATTTTGTGCGAGTACACTTCCTCTAGCCGGCAGATTGCGAACCGAACGGACACAAAACTGAACTTGAATCTTCAACGGAGAAGCCCTTTTCAGAGAATTTTTAAACGTTAGTTTTTTTTTCAGCCGGGAGGTGTTTTAGTTGCGCCTTTGGTTAGTTTTCCGACTGTCGTGTGTCACGCAGGGGTCGCAGCAGTATTCCAAACCATCATGCGCCCTGCTGAAATTGGCTTGTTTCTAGAACCACCAATAGAAAGAATTCGGCGGGCTCGCAGACACCGGTTCCAAGGCGCCCCTCGTATTACCGCTTTGGCCAGAAGGAAGGCAAGGGAGAGATAGAGTGAGCGGGAAGGAGGCTACTGCCGCGGAAAGGTAGCGTCCTATTCCGTTATGCGAACCGTAGAGTTTGCCCTGCGACGAGGCTGGAGATTTCGGGGTAACGCATGTTGAATTTCGAGCCCGCACAAGAGAAGACACATATGCTGCTTCAGCAAAGTTAACACATTGTAGAACAATTTTAACGTGTTTACTTGCATAAACCCGCTTTGCTCAGATAGTTGGGCTTCAATTAGGGAGGCCAGGATATTATGCGAGATATAGCTGCAACAGATATTTAAAAGTAAAAATTTCATACAATAAAGTTGTAACCAAAGTGGTGTCAATGCCTCGCCCTTCCAGAAAAAAACACGTAGGTAATTAGGCAACCAAATTTTCTTTAATTCACATGCTAGCAGCCCGTACTCACCATCGTCCTGTCGCTGGCTATAGGATCTGTCTCTTTCCCGAACGTCGCTTCAGGTTTGTTGTTGGTGCTCGGAGCGCCGATTCTGCGTCCTCATGGCACTTCGAAACTTTGTCCTCGCTGGAAACGTCTCGTCATTAGGGCTACAAAACACACAGCGATCCCTGTTCATCGTCCAAGCCTCTTGTTTTCGGCAGTAGCTTAAACACACAAGGGTCAGCATTGTAGCAGTTATTCCCTAAGTCCGCGAAGTCAGAGATGCCCTCACAAGTATTGCAAGTTGGGTGGATGTTCGGCTAGTATTCTCCGTAACTAAACAACTGAGCCGATTTTGCAAGCGTGGGTATGCTGAAACACTGAAGGCAAGCGCATGCAAAAAAAGTCATATTCCACGCAATGTTGACTGTGCTGCAGAAGTCGTTATGAAAACGCAGTGTCGCCGCATGGACGTACTTCAATCACGTAGACGGGCCGCTGCTTCAATCATCTTCTGAGACAGCATGCCAGTAGATCGTTTCCCCGAAGTCCGGTTTCGATCAGGAACCCAATCGCCCAGGCTCCGGTTGATTTGGCCGGAGGCTGGCAGGGCGATGGTGTGGAAGTTCCTGGAGATGGCGGTCGAATTGACGAACTCGAGGTGTTGGGCTTGATTAAGTGAAATGAAAGTTTATATACAGCTATTTACAGTAGGATAGCTGGGTACTTGAGTAATAAAAAGAAAAACTTCAAACTTCAACTAGAGGCTAGCTCCGAGTGCGCACAAATCACTCGAGTTCCTCAACTTCGTCTAACTCTCCTATCCTCGTAGCGTACACAAACCGCTCGAGAAACGATGGCTGATACTCTGTCTAGCCGCAAAATCATTCTAGTTGCCCGGTACGGCGCTGCACCCTAGACCTCCGACGTGATCTTAATCTCGACTAGGGGGCTCACAAATCCCACCCTAGCTTTTAACGGTCGAGACTTCTCCCGCCGAGAACTGCACAGCTCGGCGCTCAGACAAGAACGATTTCCAACGGCCAAGTTCGGCCTTATAAAACCTCGAGATCACGCTCTCTCGGGAACGCCCCTGTAGCGTTGGTACACGCGCAAGGGAGTGCCCAAATCCACGTTGACAGCTGTCGCTCAGCACGCCACGGAATATTCAATAAGTCGCCGCCATCTCTGGGTCAGCGGACCGCTCGCGGGCCAGCAGGCGCGTACGACCCCGAGGGGTGAGAGCAAAAGTCGCGACTGTGCATGATGCTGACAGGGGCGCGTCGACAATGGAGACTCGCGCGGCGCTCGTACCGACGCCGGTACTTCTACCACCTCTGCGCGTCTAGCAGTTGTTCCCGCAATCCTGCGGCGCGGTCTGCTTTCTAAATGGGGTATTATCTTTGTGGTATGCTATGGGCCAGACAATCCGTCTCCCGTGCACTCCGTGACAAATTAGTGACGACTGCAGCGCAGTGTTGGCAGTGCTACGTCGCCAGACACAGTGGCGGGTTCTCACGCGCAGCCCAGGTGCCTGGCCACTGACCGCATAAGTGGACCTTACAATGCCTACAATGTAAAGTCGTCGCCAGGTAGCACTTTAGTGAGGCATTGCGTTTCCTCCAGCTCCGTTCCACTCTTCTATGACTGCTCGATTCTCGTTTCGTATCCTGGAAAAACAGAGCGGAAAACCTTTAAAGCCTTCGTAATCAAGAACAAAGGAGACGCGTGTTTTAGTCAGCGGTCGGATTGATTTCTAGAAAAAAAATTGTGTATTTGTGAGGTACAATCCATCTGTATGGGCATGTGGCTGATTGCGTTTTGTCACGGGATGCTCTTATTTGCTTTATGGATCTTGCTCCGTTCTTTATCGTCCTTTTTGTCCTTTCGGGTTCTTGTGTTCCCATGCATATGTTCCTGTGTTCCTGCTGAAATAAAGCGCTAAGTTTTTTGCTGGCGTCGGTGGTTCATGTTTCCTTACTTAGTTCTCTATTTTGCGCTCTTTTCTTCGTACTATAATTGTAGTATTTTATGGTATTTTGTATAAATGTACAGTAAGAAACATACTATACATTATTGTTTTATTATTAGTTTTACAGAAACGCAGTTTGCTCTGTCATACTCACCTCTTATGCACTTACGCGCTATGCAAAGAGGTACAATTTCGGTCATTTGTGTTAATGGGATGGCGTTACAAAATCCTTTTTCGGAGGCCATTCTTTGTTATGGCAGTTCGTCTTGATAAAACGACATAGTCATTATCGCCGGTTGCAAAAATTGGAACGGTGTCGATATTCCAGTGCTTTGTCGTTTTTTTAGAATGAACCGTGAGAAAAACAAAGTTAGAGCCAATGCACATGTTTGGAGGTTTTTGATGAACTGAGCCCGGAGCCGTGGCACCGCTCAGGGCATTTTAAAGTTCTTTTGTTGTCCCTATAACTAATGAAGGTGATAATGTGCTAAGATCATCGTGTTCGGCTTTTCTCAACATAATCACGAATCCTACTATCGTTTTTTGACATAAATAGAAAGGACGCCCAAAAGCAACATCCTTTTCCCCGCAAAATAAAGGTCAGTACAGCATTCGGGTCGATGATGATGGTGGTTGTTGGTCAATAGCGCCAGGCCAACAAGGACAAAGAGCGCCAGAGAAGTGTTTTAATGGTTGATGTGACCGCAAATAATAAAACGTGTGAGTAAAAGTAAACCTGACGCAAAACAAGCTGAGAATGGAGGTGGTGTCTGTATAGCGCGAGGATGCTTGCAAGTGCTATGACAAGAGTTGCAGAACTTTAACCTCAGCTAAAAGCGCAAGAAGGCGTTTACTACAAAGCATTGGTCGGCCGTCCAAAATGTAATCTGGTGTTAATCCGACGAGCCGCTTTTTCAAACTTTTAGCTCTTTTCTGTTCTAGCCATGCTTGGATGAGTTGTGTCACCTCGTGATTGCGGCTCTCTTTAGCGAGGGCAATGGACGCTCAACAAAACTGTGTTCCTCTCTAGCCATAAATTAAGGGCTATCCGTGGTGGACATGCTTTGTAACGTGGAACTCAGTGTTTCCTCGTGGTTCAGCCGCCATTGCAATGGGTAAGCAAACACATTTGTCGGCTTTGCTATCATTTGGGAGGATGACTGCATTCTTCGTAGTTGGACTGAATTATAGGCAGTGTTGGCTCCTCGGGTCGAACAGCCACATGCCTAAGCCTATGAGTAGACATGAGTCTACTGATGTGCCTAAACTTTCGTGTCCTGCGACGATTTCTTGTGCTTTTCAGGAGGCCACCTTTTCAATCCAGAGGAGGAGGAACTGACATCTCCTTCCTTCGGCCACACGCTCGAGAAAGCCTGTTAGAGGTTCGTCGGGCGCTTAGATTCGCTGCGTATTAGCTCGCAATAATGGATCGGCGTGAGACAGATGAAGAATTGGCGATGCATTCGGAGAAGTTACTCTTTGCTTCTGGAGTCACTGGTTCCAGCAGTTCCTCAGCCTGCTCTCATTGCTACCAAAATTAACTGGAAGGCTGGGTTGCGGGTTGTCTGACGTTTTGAAAAAACGGAATTAAATAACGCTCTCACGAGTTCTCCCTAAAAGATATCCTGTCCTTTCTTCTTGAATTGTATTAGGTGGGCTTAAGTAGCCACTACGAGAAATTTCCAGGAAAGAAACAGAAATTATTTCCAAATACTAATGCCAGATACAAGGCTGATCCTTCACATGTCTTAGAGTACCCTCCCAAGTCCACTGGGTTTCTGATCTGATATCTATGGTTTCAGAGACTGATTTTTCAGGGAGATTCATTAATAAATTTAAGCCTACTTTGTTTTTTACATGTGCTCCTGCTAAGTAAGATTGGTATGCCTTATTTCCGAGGGAGAAACTGTGTATCTGGATGGTGTCTCTAGGATGTATCGTTTGCTCCACGTACTCGACCTCGTCTCCGAGTTTCATATGGTCGCTGTGGAGCGTCGAGCAGCCCGCCATGGCAAGCGTTGTTAAACGGGAAGGCCTCCGGAATCGCGGGGGGAAAAAGTTTCCAAAACAAAATTTTGCCAGTCCTCAGTGCTTCGAAGATAATCGGCGGTGTCATATAGTACACTAGCGCGTTTTCCATCGTTTCAAGATATCAACTGTTGAAGAGCTTAACATGGGCCCACTGCCCACTTCAGAACGCCTGCATTCCACCTCTCCATGCCCATTTAACTGGTGATGGTTATTCCTTGCTATATTGATCATATTCATCTATCCTTAACAGTGGAATGTTTCAATGCAAAATGCGGTTTGTGTTATCTGAGTTTTACTGAGGGAAGTTTGAATTTTTCTCCAACTCTGTTTCGTCCTCCTATACGTGTACCCGTTGTAGTCAGATAAATAGGTCCGGCAGTTTGAATTGCAATAACGTGCTAGAGCAACCGTAATGAATTAACGTGTATTATTTTGTCTGAGTTGGTTTACCGCTGTCCGCGTAGTCGCCTATTTTTTGAATTTCTGATTGCCCAGCTGTCCGTGTGATTACACTTGTAATCATGAATGGGTTCTTTCTGAAATAAGAGCGTGCACATGAGACCGGATGCTGCAAGTATTGGAGCTGCGTGTGAGCTAAAGGCGATGTAAATTCTAAATGGCTCATGCACACGAGCCAGAGTTTCTTTTATCGAGTCGAGAAGAGCGCACGTCTTATTAATAAACCGTTCGTCCATCCCGCGTGATTTTAAAAGAATATATTTCTCCGTCTCGAGTATATAAGCCTCGACGACCCTTCCGATGCAAGCTGTGGTCTTAGGAGCAGATTTCTCAAATCTACAACGAGCTCGAGCGAAGGAAAACGAAAAAAAAGTGCCCCTCGACGCTGCTTGCCGTAAGTTTAGTGATTTGTTTCTGGCCTGCATGATACTGAAGTGTTTTTGATTCGGGATCAAGCGCTGTTCAATGGGTACACCAAGCTCAATGCACGTGGTCTTGGCAGTTGCCATTCTTACGTGCTACACAATAGCCCGCATACGCGCATGTAGAGCATACGGTTTAAATGTGTTACAAAGGTAGAACTTCTGTTTTTTTTTCTTTCACATGGGCTCCCTTTCAGAACAACGTTTTTTTTTTGCGTGCTTCATTAGGTTGGCCTGAAGTCTGGCTTTGGGGAATCATGAGCGGACTCACGGTTTCTGGCTGCTGCAAGAACCGCAGCCAAGACGAGAGAAATACAAAATATATAATGTAAACATACAAGGCTTGTACGAACAGCATGAGGAGAGCCCGAGTTTATCACTGTAATCTTGCGCATCCTGAGTATACGAAAATCCGCAGCTTTTTACATACAGTCTTCTCTGTTCGAAGAATATTTGCCCAAGGGTTGCCCAAGCTCGAGCGAAAGGAAACCACTGAAAGCATACGTATACCTCCTTCAAATTCACTTTTGTCAAACTTTGTGTTTTATTTGTTCGCTAATTATTTTGAAGTGTTTTTGATATTGGAGATGAGGAGCTGTGTAACGTTGTGATCAGTTCCACGCTACGTGGGCTTGAGATTAGCCATAAGTATGCACCGGAAAAGTGAAAAAAATGTTTATATGTATCAGTAGAGTTATAGCCAAAGAAGTCATCTTCACTAAATATTTAAGCAGGTGAAACTTTTCTTAAACACTTCGACCATGGTTTTGAACAGAATACAATTTGAATAAATGCGTTTTGTACGTCCTTGAACGTATAAGCGTAAAAAGACCGAAGTGAAAACTAACGACAGTACAAGTATGCGTAAAAACGGATCTCTATGTGGCAATATGGTAATATATAATATGGTAAGGGGCAATAAAGGCAACTATCCTTTCGTGATTAGATGATTTTCAAGCGCCAAATATTTATACAGTAGACGTAAAGGACAAAGACAAGCGCTATGTTTTTGTCTTCAACGTCCCCTGTCTAAATATTTGGCGCTTCAAAGCCCTATTATGCCTTAGTACCTATCTCGAATACACACATCGATAGCAAGTATGGCTCAGAAAAATCTTCAACTGTGCCGTAACGTTGGCAGAACTTATTCAGCTTCGAATTGTGCTTGATTATAAACTGGAAGCCCCAATGAGCCCTTCGGAAATTGAAGGCGCTTTTGTCGAGTTGGCCCTCAATATGTCGCCCTGACTGGATTGTCCGGGCGCTTGTTTCTATAAACTTTTAAAGGCGAACTAGCAATGACCCTATATGAACTAGGTAAGAAAACCCAAGAAATAAAGCCGCTTCCCAGGTCTTTCAAGAAACCTCAAGTTATCTTGATTCCCAAATGAGAAGATGCACTATATTTTCAGTCGTGGCTTATCGCCCTAGTAGTCTCAGAAACGTGCACTCGCACTTCCTAATAAGGTATTCGGAAGGAGATTTTAGAGTGTTATAAAATACATTGTAGCTCCCCGTCGACTGTGTGGGATGAAGAGAAGAACAATCACGACAAACATTCATGTCAATTGACCAGATTTAGGGGAAATCTCCAAGGTGGAGTAAGTTTCTGTAAAGGAAAGTTGAACATCCACCTAAATGCAGCCAAACGGCCACAAAGGAAAGCTATACAGCTTTCTCGGAAACTTCGCAGTTGAAGAAAAATTCGTCCTGGTCCAGGATTCGAACCCGGGACCACTGCTTAACCGGGGCAGTCGCTCTACCAACTGAGCTAACCAGGAGGCTAGTCGTTAGTAGCGCGAAAGCGAATTGATCAACAACTCGAAGTGAAGGACAAGTGTTAATTGACCAGATTGAGGGGAAATCCCCAAGGTGGAGTAAGTTTCTGTAAAGGAAAGTTTGACATCCACCTAAATGCAGCCATACGGCTACATAGGAAAGCTATACAGCTTTCTCGGAAACTTCACAGTTGAAGAAAAATTCGTCCTGGTCCAGGATTCGAACCCGGGATCACTGCTTAACCGGAGCAGTCGCTCTACCAACTGAGCTAACCAGGAGGCTAGTCGTTAGTAGCGCGAAAGCGAATTGACCAACAACTCGAAGTGAAGGACAAGTGTTAATTGACCAGATTTAGGGGAAATCCCCAAGGTGGAGTAAGTTTCTGTAAAGGAAAGTTTGACATCCACCTAAATGCAGCCATACGGCTACAAAGGAAACCTATACAGCTTTCTCGGAAACTTCGCAGTTGAAGAAAAATTCGTCCTGGTCCAGGATTCGAACCCGGGACCACTGCTTAACCGGAGCAGTCGCTCTACCAACTGAGCTAACCAGGAGGCTAGTCGTTAGTAGCGCGAAAGCGAATTGATCAACAACTCGAAGTGAAGGACAAGTGTTAATTGACCAGATTTAGGGGAAATCCCCAAGGTGGAGTAAGTTTCTGTAAAGGAAAGTTTGACATCCACATAAATGCAGCCATGCAGCCTAAATCTGGTCAATTAACACTTGTCCTTCACTTCGAGTTGTTGATCAATTCGCTTTCGCACTACTAACGACTAGCCTCCTGGTTAGCTCAGTTGGTAGAGCGACTGCTCCGGTTAAGCAGTGGTCCCGCGTTCGAATCCTAGACCAGGACGAATTTTTCTTCAACTGCGAAGTTTCCGAGAAAGCTGTATAGCTTTCCTTTGTAGCCGTATTGGCTGCATTTAGGTGGATGTCAAACTTTCCTTTACAGAAACTTACTCCACCTTGGGGATTTCCCCTAAATCTGGTCAATTAACACTTGTCCTTCACTTCGAGTTGTTGATCAATTCGCTTTCGCGCTTCTAACGACTAGCCTCCTGGTTAGCTCAGTTGGTAGAGCGACTGCTCCGGTTAAGAAGTGGTCCCGGGTTCGAATCCTGGACCAGGACGAATTTTTCTTCAACTGCGATGTTTCCGAGAAAGCTGTATAGCTTTCCTTTGTAGCCGTATGGCTGCAATTAGGTGGATGTCAAACTTTCCTTTACAGAAACATTCATGTCTTAAGAAGTGTTTTAAAAGTGCCCCTCGACGGTGCTTGCCGTAAGTTTAGTGATTTGTTTCTGGCGTGCATGATACTCAAGTGTTTTTGATTCGGGATCAAGCGCTGTTCAATGGGTACACCAAGCTCAATGTACGTGGTCTTGGCAGTTGCCATTCTTACGTGCTACACAATAGCCCGCATACGCGCATGTAGAGCATACGGTCTAAATGTGTTACAAAGGTAGAACTTCTGTTTTTTTTTCTTTCACATTGGCTCCCTTTCAGAACAACGTTTTTTTGCGTGCTTCATTAGGTTGGCCTGAAATCTGGCTTTGGGGAATCATGAGCGGACTCACGGTTTCTGGCTGCTGCAAGAACCGCAGCCAAGACGAGAGAAATACAAAATATATAATGTAAACATACAAGGCTTGTACGAACAGCATGAGGAGAGCCCGATTTTATCACTGTAATCTTGCGCATCCTGAGTATAGGAAAATCCGCAGCTTTTTACATACAGTCTTCTGTGTTCGAAGAATATTTGCCCAAGGGTTGCCCAAGCTCGAGCGAAAGGAAACCACTGAAAGCACACGTATACCTCCTTCAAATTCACTTTTGTCAAACTTTGTGTTTTATTTGTTCGCTAATTATTTTGAAGTGTTTTTGATATTGGAGATGAGGATCTGTGTAACGTTGTGATCAGTTCCACGCTGCGTGGGCTTGAGATTAGCCATAAGTATGCGCCGGAAAAGTGAAAAAAATGTTTATATGTATCAGAAGAGTTATAGCCAAAGAAGTCATCTTCACTAAATATTTAAGCAGGTGAAACTTTTCTTAAACACTTCGACCATGGTTTGAACAGAATACCATTTGAATAAATGCGTTTTGTACGTCCTTGAAGTTATAAGCGTAAAAAGACCGAAGTGAAAACTAACGACAGGAATAGTATGCGTAAAAACGGATCTCTATGTGGCAATATGGTAATATTGCAATATGGTAAGGGGCAATAAAGGCAACTATCCTTTCGTGATTAGATGATTTTCAAGCGCCAAATATTTATACAGTAGACGTAAAGGACAAAGACAAGCGCTATGTTTTTGTCTTCAACGTCCCCTGTCTAAATATTTGGCTCTTCAAAGCCCTATTATGCCTTAGTACTTATCTCGAATAGACACATCGATAGCAATTATGGCTCAGAAAAATCTTCAACAGTGCCGTAACGTTGGCAGAACTTATTCAGCTTCGAATTGTGCTTGATTATAAATTGGAAGCCCCAATGAGCCCTTCGGAAATTGAAGGCGCTTTTGTCGAGTTGACCCTGAATATGTCGCCCTGACTGGATTGTCCTGGCGCTTGTTTCTATAAAGATTTTAAAGGCGAACTAGCAATGACCCTATATAAACTAGGTAAGAAAACCCATGAAATAAAGCCGCTTCCCAGGTCTTTCAAGAAACCTCAAGTTATCTTGATTCCCAAATGAGAAGATGCACTATATTTTCAGTCGTGGCTTATCGCCCTAGTAGTCTCAGAAACGTGCACTACGCACTTCCTAATAAGGTATTCGGAAAGAGATTTTAGAGTGTTATAAAATACATTGTAGCTCCCCGTCTACTGTGTGGGATGAAGAGAAGAACAATCACGACAAACATTCATGTCTTAAGAAGTGTTTTAAAATGTGTAGACGTTTTAGTTTGAAGCCCACATTTTTGAAACTGAATTTAAACAAGGCATTTGAGCGGGTACGGCATAAGATACTCTGCTACGCTTTTGCAGCATGTCAATGTATGCTCTGTCCTCTTAGGATGGGTGCAAATGAGCTACTTAATAACTCAATAAGACCTGACGCCGCGCTACCGTTCGGAACGCATTCCACTTTTATTTCTCTTTCCCATTAAGCACGAGCGCGCATACAAACCCCTGCGCTTCTTTCTTCTCTTCTTCCAAGTGACCACGCACGCGCACTCCCCAGCGATCGAGAATCAACATCCTCTCGCGACCGCGGTTGACTCCAAAAGGCAGAGTCGCTGAATGCCGCGTCGGATTCGCTATCTATTAGGTAGGATAATCTCGTGGGAGCGTTGGATGCGATCTCTTACGGGAAATGACTGGACCACACAGCCCAACTTCCAGCTCAGCTCAGTGGGGCCACGTTGTCACCCTGAACCACGACCAGGTCCACTACGTGAAGTTTTGCGGGAACGTTGACGTGCCTTAATGCGCTGATCGAAGCAGCAGCAGATGTTCTTTCTTAAACCTGCTCCATAGCTAAGGTACCGCTTCCTCTCTGTCTTTACTCTTATCACGACGGCGTACATCGGGTGCAGCGGACGTTGGCATGGTGCACTCTGTCTCCCGTTTGATGACTGTGTGTTCAGAGAGGAAATAAGCTGTGTCCCCGGGACCGTGGGTTGCAGAAGTCGCTCTGCTTTATCTTCCTGGCAGTACTCGCCGATGGCGCCGTCGTACTCTCCCGGAAGTTGCGGGTGATGTTCACAGTTTTGTAGCTGTCGTCCAAGTCTTCCCTTCGCTACAACCTGGTTAGTGCTCGACGTAAGCCCTGGTGCTTCAATAATAAGCGGCAATACGTGCTGGCCGCCTTCTTTGTGGAGTCCAATCCGGAACTTCCCAAACGCAGCGTTGTGTTTGACTTCAGTCTGCTCAGGCGTGTGAGTTATCCATCTGGCTTTCAACCCCAACATTTCTCGGGGATCGCTCGGTACCAGTCCTATACAACTTTCGGCGTGTCTTTCAATGCAGGCCAAAAACAAGGCCATAGTGCTGCGGCTCCTGACCAGGGTGTATTCGGTGCCTGAGTATTGTCCTTGCAGAACCCAGCCGAACACTGTATCAACGGTGCAAAGGCTGTCACTGAAGCGCTCGATGCGCCTACTCACGAGTTTCGAATAGTTGTCCGAACCCACAAACATGATTACAGTCGGCCTTTGCGTGAGCCCTTCTTCAGGTGCATCGGCAACAAGTAAATTGCGGTCGCGAAGAAGATTTACTAGTTCAGGTTTCAGGGGCGATCATCTACCGTGCAGACCTCTGGCACTTCAAGAGCACCGAGGGCGACGGGACATGAATGGAAGCGGCTGCATAAGGTGATCGCTACCTTCCGGCACCGGTACAATGTCGGGCCGTGCGAGCTGCCAAACGTAAATACTGCCAAGCCTTCCATTTCAGAACCAGGTAGGGCCAGCTGAGGACATAGATCACTGCGCACGAAAGTTTGCTGGCTCCCACCGCCGAGGAGTAGCCGTACCAACACCGGCTGACAGTATTCTCTGTATTCCCACAATGTAACAGTTTGGAGCAGCACCGACTAGGAGCAAAAGCTGGTAGCAGGAGCGGTTGTCACGTTACCATCTCGGTGTGCAAGTTGTTAGTGATCGGCGTATCTGTCACGGCGAGAAGCAGTCTGGCGGGTGGTCCCCAATTGCTCGCAGAGGTCGCAAAGGACGGTTACAGCCGTTTCGAACAAGTCTCCCACTTGAGTATAGAACTAGTATGGCAGTTGCGCCCCACGTACCCTTGCCTCCCGCCTCTAATACAGCAGCGGTTTCTGGAAAGGCGGCGTCGCTTTTCCGCCACTATTAAGACGGCCCGGCAGTCCCTTGCCTTGTGGCCCTGTCTACGGCACAGGTAGCACGTCAGTTTTCCTCCCGGCGACAAATTTGTTGAAGAATGTCGGTAATACATCCTCGATAATGCGAAGTGCCAACACACTGCGTTCTTTGTAGTGCGGCTAGGCTTCTATACCTGTAACTCAAGCACCCATGATTTTCATGCTGTCTTCTGCAGATATCCCTGCTTTTATAGCTTTACGCGTCGTTTCCACCTTATGTTCAGTTAGAAGTGCAAACAGGTAACCAAAGCGATTGTGCTGAATGGTTCTACTGCCTAACGAACTGATTTTTAGCGTTCCTCTCGGTATATACCCTTCGGGATAATTTGACAAACTTATACATCTTGTGCGTAGTGATAAATATTGTGTCTGAGCACAAGAGATTCCAATCTTACCGCCCGAAGATCTACCACCGTCGCTTTAAATCTACATCTCTTTGTTCTGGTTTGCTATGTATGTTGCTTTTGAACTTTTCCTATGAATTTCGCTCTGTTGTGAGAAACCTAGTCCACATATATCGCAATTGTTTGATCGCCCGATTCTGATACTTCCGTATATGAATGTTCAGCTTCACAATGGTTCTTTTCTGCTATAAGCTAACCACTTCATCCTTAGGATCTCTCCCAGGTACAGCTACCCCTGACTCTGATTTTATTCGTCATGCCACAAGTCAACATGATTGTGCGATTTCTGTTTCTTGCCCTAGAATATAATTTTAAGAAACACTTAGGCCATCTCCGAGGCAAAATAAAATTCCACTGTTTGCCTCCCTTTTTTTAAGTGGCGTTTCTGTAGATATTTTTTGTCAGTATGTTCGATGTTATCGACGTCGCTAGATGAAACGCAGACAGCCACAGACTTACTTTAAAAAGAGTCCACATCTCCGCCATTGTTTTTTTAACTCGATAGCAGAAGAACGACGATCCGGGTAGGATATTATACAAGGGAAGTAGTTAAGAACGGCAATAGCGCACGTACGGTATCACTCAGCCTATGCGACACACCTATATGTCAACAAGACCGCCCGTTTTGAAAGGAGATTGTTATGAATGCGTGATATCGCCTGCCTTTTCTCACGTAGTTTATTTATCGTCGCTGCAGTGGTTTATCAGCATATGAAGTCAATATATTCAGGGAAACGGCTCATGCCATGTACAAAATTTTTCCAGTAATGCCCTAGTTGCCCTGCAGGGAGTAACATCGTGCTGCAGTGATGAGACATAGCAACAACTTCCCTTGCCGTGCTTAAGTTGTAACCGCGTATAGGGACTCTGCGCGGTACGTGGTATGGACTTCAATTATTTATTATGGTGAAGCTGTGTGTGCCTGGCTACCACGTATACCTCGCAGGGATAGTTCGGTGTAGAAGGGAACGTTTTCAAACCTAAGATGGCTGTTTTGTTTTGTTTCTTGGCAGACTCATGGGGGGACGTTTACCGGTTTTTTCGTGACCAGATCGAAGTGCTCCCGGTGAACATTTTGGGTGGTGATTTCACGTATAACACGCGCACAGTAACGGTTTCCACTTTATGCTTGCACTGGTGGGGCAGCGGCGTAGGCGTTGAGTGGTGCACGTACATCTAGGTTTGATGGCGCTCAGCGAAGACATGCCCGCTCTAACCGTGAGAGATATCAACTTGGATGTATGATGGGCCGATGTGATCTTGCTACTGTTCGCAGTGGTCGATTAGATTCACTGGAGGTTCGCTCAAGTCAATTCAAATTTACCGCGATCCACCGCTCGAGGCCGAGTGTGTCGATGCCAGAGGTGCAGTACGGCGGAGGTGCGCGTGAATCGAAGCGCAATAGTTCAATGTTTAATGAACCACGTTGCCCTTCTCGACGTGCGTTCCAAGCGACACGCGAAACCCAAGCCGTAGGTCTTTTCGTAACTGTTGCCCTTTGATTTCCTAAAATGCTGCCAGAAGCTATAGTGGTGGGGGTGATAGCAGGCGAAGGAGTGAATATGTTTACCGCAGTGGATGTTGTATTTGATTTGCTCTCGCAAAAATCAAGTATCCGTAATATTTTATAAAAAACACTGCAATTTTTTTTCATGTGTATATTTTCTGATTCACACTTGCGCAATATTTTGTTCTTGTTTAACAGAACATTGTCACCGGGTGTAGACGTTTAGGCATGGCTGTGGGAATTCGAACCCATTGTAGAACTTCCGTTTCACTTTGGCCGACGTCTGCGAAGGACGCACCATCATCCGACGAGCTTAGTAGTCAGCCCAATGAAGCGATGGCGGGCATCTCAAAGTCTTCATCCAACCACACGTCTCTTTCGCCCTCAGCTCCAAACACAACGACACAGAAGAAAGAGCCTCTGCGGAGTCTCATAGACAGCTCCCGTCGTATCAGCAAGTAGACCCCGCCTGTGTTACAGCGGCCAAGGCCCCAGGTGCCCTCAACCGTGGGCTCTGCACATCCTCCATCGACGCAGACACCAAACCCGTCCTCCGAGAAGCGCTCAAACCTTATTGTGGTGACTCGACAGCGGTATTCCCCTTCCACCCTCGCCCCCCACCCCTTCTGGTTCTTACGACACCCGTACGAGGCCTCTCTTCCTAACCATCTATCGAGCTCGAACTAACCCGCTTGAACAACGCAAGTTGAACATCCGGTTCTGGTCCACCCGATCAACCAGGTTGCGGACATGATATACACCTCCCGTGTGAAAACCAGACTCGTGTATAGTCATCAACTGAATCAGACGACGTAGCAGAGGCAAGTAAGAAGTTGTGTCTGTCTGCCCCTACGGCTAGACAAGATGTGGGAAATTGAGTAGCACCAACGGCCTTCTCTCTTTTATTATCTTCTCTATTAGCCTGATATCCCTGTTATTGTCGGTCGTGGGTGGGTACCCCCCCCCCCCTGGTCGTGAGATGGCGAAAGTTCGATCATATGCCTTCGCGAAAGCACATTGATGCTTCGGCTTTCGCTTCTTTTTATGATTGTTTTTGTACTTCCATTGGCGGCCATTGTGTGCTCCATCGTGCTCATTTTTCTATCTCAACACCACGTAAAGTCAAGTGACGGCTCCACTCTGCCCCCGTAGTGGCTGTGTTCTTGATGACAGTTCCTAGTGGTGACAAAAAAGGGTAGTGTGTCGTACGATTTCATCATGGTCCTAAGCCTTCATAGTATACGGTCGACGAGAAAGGCAGTGAGGAATGCGGACCTGAATGCCAGGCCCGTGAACGAAAGCATCATCGAAAGCGTGCAGTGTACAGGAGAAGTGTTTCGTGCAGATGATGACCGCTCTGAAAGGTTGCCTTGCTTAACGATATATTTTCTTGGAACATTTTAAAGCCACTGAGTCTGCCAAATAGGGTTGATGGAGTGATGTGCTGTAAAATTATCGAATCAGGCAATTAAAAGGCGTGCCTTTTAACTTGAGATACCTTCTTTTTGTTTTGTTTTTAAGGGGAAAGAGGGGGGGATGAATACTACGACTGCGCGTAGACTTCGAGTTCGCCCAACCTGCGCTTTCCAGGCCCACATGATGTTTGAGAGCATTTATTGATGCTCCCGTATTGTTTCAGCTTTTTATGTCTAGCGCAGTACGTGCTGGGGTTTCATTTATTCTCATTGTGCGACGGATATTAACCTTAAACGTCGGTGGTTTAAAAGCAGTACCAGACAAAGAGAGGTGAGTTATTTTGCCACAGAAAACTTTCTTGATTAGGTTTTCCTCCAATCAGTGGACCTTTTCAGATCAGAACGTGAGAATGTCTGAGCAGAACTACATTATACCATCTTATTTTATTTGGCGTCTAACCACTTCTGTGGGGTGGGTGTCCTGTCTTCAACTACACCCACCATTTTTCCAGTTCTAGTGCGACAGATTGTAAGGGAAGATTACTATTCTTTATATTTTCTCTTCCTGCTGCAAACTTTAAAATATATACGTGTATGCTCCTGCGCACGTCGGATCTACAACGAACTTCTTTCGTTTCCTAGGCGTTTATCTTTTGGAGTGCGTGCTCGCAATTCTTTGAGGAGATTTTAACTGCGTCGTTTATAGTATATGGGATGCATGCGGTACGGGTCTGGGAGAACCGACGTGGTACGCACGCGAACTGTGGTTCGTAGTGCAAGACTTTCACCTGGAGGATCTATGGCTGCTCCGTCGCGGAAATAGTTTCTCCTCCACGTGGAACGCCCAGACTAGACATGGCAGGTCTTATATAACTGTGTGAAACATAGAAGCAAATCAATTCCCCAGTATGATACTCCCCGTCTGATACTCACAGCGCTGGCACGGTGCTGTCCTCGAACACTAGCTCTTTTTCGAACAATAATTCTAACTCAGGCTTCACTTCTTCCCGCTTGAGTTGAATATCATGCTCTATTTTCTTGTACTCCTTTCCGTTCGAGGCGCTCGAGCTCGAGGCCATACTCTCGCAGCTTTTTCTCGTGTTTGAGTTCAAGATCGCGCATTCTTTCCTTGTGTTCCCGGTCTCATGTCTGCCACTGGCGCTCCTGTACTCGCTTTCTTTCGTTGCGTTCCTCACAGTGACGCTAAGTCTCTGCCTCGGCAGCCTGACGTTTCGCGGTCTTCCTGCCATTGGTAAGCTCAATGCATTCCGACAGCTCTTCATGGTCAGCACCAAAAGTGAGTATAGCCTGTATCTGCTCTGGCTTTATCAGCGCGTCCCATACATCCAAGCGCAGATCTTTGGCAAGCTCCAACCACCGCGGTTTTTTCCAGGCCTTCAAATTCATGGCCGCTCTAGAGTACTGCTTTCCACTGCTCCAAAAATGTTTTCCGCAAATAACCCATGCGACAAGAACGCACGCCCTACCAGCTATCCTCAGATGCCTGGTGAAACTCAGTCAGTGAAGAAAAGTCCCTCACTCACCATTGACCGCCGTGAATTCCGCGAATTCCGAAGCCGCCTCGACGTCCGTGGGGCTTGATCTCGCACCGCTGGCTCCAGGTGTTACGAAGTTGCTTCTGACCGCTGCCAACCAGTTGATGTATGTTGCCATCCCGCCGCTGCCACCAGTTGTTGCATCCGGGATGGCGGACCCGAGCCGAACTCCGTTGCCTCCGACATACGTGGGGTAGCGTGGTGAAGCGAACGGCCAGCAAATGTTGCTGCCTCGAAGAAGACCGGAATCCTGACGCAAACGTAACTTGTTTCCTTCATAGCGAGAGATGAGCCAAAGTCAAAGATCAATGCCCCCCGACGGGCGAGGTTACAGTACAAGTCTCAAGCAGAGTGACAGCATTGATTCGCTGCTCAATGCGGAATGATCTCCAGCTTTTGAAGCGCCATATATATATATATATATATATATATATATATATATACCCAATGGGCCACCGGTCAAAGCAAGCATTCCCTCATGATTCTGCACACGACACGAATGGTACAGACACAACACGCTTTCCAGAGTTCGTGGGCAGTCGGTAGTAGCAGACACGCTGAGTCCATAGGTCGGCGTACTCACTCGTGAGTACACTCATTTGTACTCATGTGCAAATTGTACTCAAACTCACAAGTGAGTATGATGATGAGTGATCACACACCCAGAAAAAAACAGTGAGTACGATGACGAGTGAGTACAGGGATAAGTCCACTACTCGTGAATACAGTACTCATGAGTACACTACTCATGAGTGTGAGTACTCACGAGTACAGTATTCATGAGTATGAGTACTCATGAGTTTGAGTACTAATGAGAATGAGTACTCATGAGTACACCGTACTCATGAATGGACAGTACTCATGAGTACACGGTACACATGAGTACACAGCACTCAGGAGTACAATATTCATGAATACTGTGTACTCATGAATACTGTGTATTCATGAGTATATGCACTCCTGAGTACAGTAGTGCAAACAAGTTTTATCACGAGCTCGAGTCCGGACGCGCGTGTACGAGTCGCAAACATTTAGCGGTACAACTGTGCAGCTTAACTGTCAAGGATGGTGAAATTAGACAACGAAAACGTCACCTCCCTCCTTTCCCGGTCCCTGTTTGGCGCTGTAAGCGTTTTTTGGCGGTCGCTCGCAAAGGGGTCACGGTGAAGAGGGAAAAAGGAGGGGGTGAGGGCCTGGCGGGAAACGCGGCCGCAATTGCTCATCTCTGATGGGACTTGTTGACTGCCGCAGTTATTTTTGTTAACGCGGCCTGTGAACGCGTGGCGGCTTCATTGCGCTTGGTGCCTCAATTGTTTTAGGGGAGAGGTGGTGGAGGCTGCTAACAACATACGAACTAGGCGTACTGAAGTCCCTCTTTTTCGGTCTTCAGAAGTTTCCGTAGACGCATGTCACGCTGTGTAGTCGTTTCGTGAGCCGAACCGCTCATTTCAACAGTCGCAGTTAATTTACGTAACTCGTGTCAAACCGACTGCGTGGTTTGTAACGTTCGCTGTGCTTATTCAAGCGACAGTTTGGCTGATGTACGTGCGCCCATATGGTTTTATTAGGTTCCCGTTTTGAAACATTTTGCTCAGGTTCGCTAGTAATATGGTCTCGTGTAGTGCCATTTACAAGTGAGCATATAGCCCCACCGTGCACTACGGCGTGCAGGCGCGGCGGTGGAATTTGCCCCAGCAATGGAAATAAAATATCCGAGTACACCTAAGCACGTTTGTGAGTCGTGAATAGGACATCATAATATCCAGTTCAACGCGTGTGGCGCCTTGTTTAGCCTCGCATATTTTGTCGAAGAGCTCTGTCATCTTGCCGCTGGAGGAGCGTTTTGCTTTCGAATGGCTTTACTTTCTAGTGGCAACCTGATTCGCCGCTTCTCGTTTATGCCACCGTGTAATGAGGGCGCTGACGATGATGGTGAATTTCGGTGGTTGTTATTCTCCTACCTTCACTACTGTTTACAGGCGGGGCGACACCCCTCGCTATCAACTATACCGCCGAGTTAAAGCTCACACTGTTAGAGGCCTCGTGAAGGAATTGTTTTGAATTGATGAACGCCAACGCCAGACGCTGGGATTGTCGCTTAAGGTCGCATCTTGGAACGTCTCGTTAAACATGTGGATTGCACATAACGACGTCACCGCACTTTTTGATCGATCGCTGTCAGCTTCATCCGCGTTGCTCGAGATAAGAGTTGCAGATTTACACTGTGAAACCAACCCACCAACACGGCAATACAGTGATGTCAGTGCAAGCTATCACGCCTCCGAAAAACGCGTCTACAAACTTTGTCCCGAGTACACAAATCACGGCAGAGCAGTTCTACGCTGCTGTAACGGCTGCCAAGTACCGGCAGCAACTGGGTGCCCTGCGGCCCTCGACTGCGACCGATACCCTCTCCACGCCCCCCCCCCCCCCCCCCCCGAACACACACACACTGTTGAGACTGGGCCATTCTAGCTCAGTCACCAGTGTTCGATTCACTTCACTTTATTTCCTTAAAGACCCCACAGGGGAGTGTTACATAAGGGGCGCGTTGTACAACATAGATACAAAAGCCACAGGTTAACAATGCGGATGCATAGATGTTGCGACGTTGCCCTGCTCAGTCCGCCATCGACGTGGCGAAGAGGAGAGCGATGAAGTTGTCCAGCCGACGGTGATTTTAAGCTGCATTCATATACAATATATACAAAGGTAGCAAGAGCGTTACATGGCTTGCACAAAGGCACTTCTCAACTCAGTGCCTCCGATGAAATGCCGCCGCACAGCTGCTGCTTCAGGGCTGGTTTTCTACCCCCGGGGTTCCGCCGCAGCCGCATGCAGTTCGAATCTTTCCAATCAGGACTATCACTGGCCGCAGTTTGAATCCGGCGAATGCAGGCGAAATGATTGCGTCAGCCGAGCCACGAATGGGAAAGGGGAGGCGACTCAGTGGCGCCGTCTCCAGAGTCTACTCGTCGCTGCGTGTCTTTTGCGGGCCGGTCGTCCCAAGCATGATTTGGTGCGGCCGTCTCGATGGGAAAAGGAGAGTAGACTCGGCGACGCCGTGTGCCGCCAGTTGCAGCACGTCTGCCGCGGGCTGGCTGACCGAGGCGCGAATCGGGCCCACCGTCGGCGCGTCGCCAAGTGCAGCAAATTTGTGTCGGGCGCTCTGGTTAACCGCACACACACGCATAGAAAAATTAGTGAGTATGATCAGACCCGTGTGGGTTTTGGCCTAGCTGTTAACGGAAATAGACACAACGACGCGTAGCGCCCGTCCTGTCCCTTTTTCACGGCGGGACCTCCTTCTTTGGCTTTTCGCGCGCTAGCCGGTTTTCGTCTTTCTGTTTATCGTTTACTTTGCGGCCTGGCGGCGGTTGCGAGGGGTACGGTTGCGCAATGTTCCCAGAATTCGGAACAGTGGCGGCAGCGTCTCTTTCCTGATGGTTTTAAAGACGATAGTCTTTCTTTGGCCACTTGAGCGCGACAATGTTGGCCTGCCAGTCTGTCTGTCTGTGTCCGTCATAAAGATAATTCATTATTGCAACATAATATCACGCCCCGCTGTACACATGGGAGCTACTGGGGTCGCCGTTAAGTAGCTGCATGTTCATAATGCGCCCTCTCTACAACTGGCCAACTGCCCTGCGATTCAGTCGCGATTCAGCCCGCGATTCAAAACGCGAGAGCGTATGTCCCGTTTCGCTCTCTCCCGTGTACGTGCCTTCGCGCAGTGGGAAGCCCTACGACAATGCACCGTGTAAGACGTTTTCATCTCGGGCTCCTCTGTCCTGACGTATATGTAATCTCAGTATTTCTAATTAGTTAAACATTTTATTTTTTTCTGTTTAGCCTTTCATTCGAGCCACGATCTAGCTAAGAAGTTGCAGTCGACAGGATCATGATTTAAGGCCGAACGGAGGACGAACGGACGAACAACCTGGACGGACCGCACCACGACTACGGGAGTGCAGCACGCAGACATGGGGCACCGACGGTGGTCGACACAGTGCTGACTTCAACGGAACGCTACGTCCTATGCTCTACGAAGAAACAGCAGTTCGTGAGCGCACTACGATTACGAGTGCTACCCTGCTCTGGCCGTAAGGACGACATCATCTTGCGTCTTCTAGAGGAAAACGAAGAACGTCGCCATCTCTCCATACGTACGAATGTGCCAACGCTACTTCAGGCTGCCTCCGACAACAAACGGCAGAGGACCCTGCAAGCGGAGCTGTTTGAGAGCAGAAGGCTGCGTGATGAACGAGAAAGTTTTCTGAGACAACTGGCGAGAGTCGGCCGCACGTTTTCCACGGTGCCTAGACTGCACGAAATCCAAGCACAGGCAGAATGCACGACGGCACGCAAATGAACGAGACGACGCATGCAAAACTGATTGCGTGCTCACCGGACCTTTCCAAGATAATCGCCACGATTACCGAGACGCATCGAAGGTCAGTGCATTTCTGGCGAGATCACGAACACACGTTGCTCTGCTGCATCGCTTACGAGCTACATCGCCCACGCGCAGGTCATTCCAGGTACGAGCAACGAGATGCGCAACGTACGCAGCGCGCACCAGCCAGAAGGCATCACGTTCCTGGCACCCGCTCTTCCGGTACAGACGTACACGAACGCAACGCTGAGAGCACGGAACGCAACGGAGCCGGTACGTACATTTTCCGCACTTGCTGTCCCGGCGCGGGTCCACGCAATCAACGACATCGCATCCGGATTGGTGGATATGACCACGACAAGCGAGCAACACGCACGGCGCCCGAAATGCACCATACGTGGCGAACGACCGTACCCGAATTATAGAGGAGTTTCCTAGATAAAACGAGACGCACAGCGCACGAAACGCACCAGAGGTGACGAACGACACCCAACTTGAACCAGTGAAGCTGACCACGGAGAACGAAATGCACAACGCATGGAACCCCATCAAGCCAGCACACATGCAGGAAACTACTGTTTGCAACATCCTCCGCTCCCACTGCAGGTGCTATCCGGACTTGGCCAGCGAATGTTACAATCGCAGAAATCACCTGGCCACAAGAAACAAAAGACCCAGCGCACGCGGTTCAACCCTACCGGAAAGTACGAACTCTCCGACACCCGCTGCTCCCGCCCGAGTCCAGCGGACGAACGTCATGACACTCGTGCAAGTAGGTCCGTCAACGAGCAACGACACGGCCAGCGCATGCGGCATGTCCGAGCCATAATTAACAAGATCACTGGCACCCGCGCTCTGATCGAGACTCACACAACAAACACCATTTCGTACAAGAGGACGCAACCGCGAGCAAGCGGACTCGCGATAAACGGAGCCTGCTTGTATGGGAAGAGATAGCGATTATAGCATTCTCGAAACAACGGGCAAAAGACGAGGTCTTGAGCGACGACACGGACACGGCAAGAACGGCAACGAATGAACCCGATCGAGACGAAGCTTCGAATGCCCTGACGATGAAGTCACGCTTGCGACGCCGAGGAATGTCGGACCGAACGGACGGCACGAACTACGCCCGCTTCCCCACCACAACGGTTTCACTTCCGAAATAACCACGGCGACTGCGAGCACGGAGCCGCAACGACTTTGACCGATCAGCCAAGCCACCCTACTAAAACGCCCCGCTACCACACAATCAACGAAAAGCCAAACGGCTCCCGCACCATACGCAACACACGCGTCAATTCAAGCAACGTCCTCAACGTGCCGAACTATGCCATCCCTACAAAGCGCAGCTCGCCACCGGACAAACCAGACGTCTACGCCCCCACATGCATCAAGCAGGCGACGAGCTACACGAACACAATCGCCGACGGAAGCGGCGCAACCAACGCAACGTCGTAAACACTGTCGAGTTCAGGTCTGACGAGGTTAATCCCACGGCACACACAATAAAATCAAGCAGATTTGAAATTCACCGAAACTCAACGAGACGAACACCCTCTTAACGAAGTTTCTAGTATCCGGAACAATAAAAAACAAACGCCAGCATCGAGAATCTGTGAACAAGCGGACATTGATCTGGATACGAACGGACGTCAATCTGCGCGAACGCTTCATTGTGCCTGGGGGCAGGCGCATTTCGGACTCAGAGCACGTTTAGGACGTATCAGCGCGCCCGGAAACGAAAACGGATGACAAAAGCTGCCACCCGAAGATACGCAGAAAAACGCAGTTTACGGCCACGGCCGCACCGACAAGCCCCGAGCTCCCCTGAGCCCGACCCGGCCTGAGAACAAGACGAGACGCCAGGCGCAACGCGAGTTCTTACGTTCCGTTTCGCTTTCTCAACAGTGTACTTGCCTTCGCACAGTAAGTCGCCCAACGACAGTGCACCGCGTCAGACGTTTTCTTCCTCTGTCTTGATTTATATGCAACCTGTGTTTTTCTAATCAATTAAACAATTTATTTTTTCTACTTAGTCTTTCATTCGAGCTCCGACCTAGCTAACAGTGCAGATAAGTTGATTATTCGTGGGTAATACAAATTGAGTACTCATGAGTACGGATTGAGTACTCATGAGTGCAGAATAAGTAGTACTCGCGAGTGCAGAATGAGTAGTACTCGTGAGTGCAGAATGAGTAGTACTCATGAGTAGTACCAGAGTCCTTCAATGCTTGTAGTACTCATGAGCAGTAGTACTCATTGAGTACTCATGAGTACAGAGTGAGTACTCATGAGGGCAGATTCAGTACTCATGAGTACAGATTGAGTACGAATACTCGTGAGGACAAATGAGTTTTAGTACAAGTGAGTACGATTACAAATGAGTATTTGATGAGTGAGTACGAGTGATTTTGTGAACAGACGAACTTTTTGAGTCTGAGTTTGATTGAGTACAGCGTAAATAAAAAAAATGTGATTGAGTTTGAGTGAGTTCTTTCTGTTTTGCCGACCTATGGCTGAGTCCGAGAACGGGGAGAGAGAAGGTCTCCGGAGCGCACGCGGTGCTTCCGTGCCCTTCGGACAGGTTGAAGCCTGCCTCATCTGCCAATGCCGGTTTGAATCGCGCCGATAGTGAGGCGCCAGAGATCAAGACACGTCGCAGCTTGTTTGAATCGTCAGCTGCAAGTGTGAGTCACCGACAGTGGGGGATCCTGCGTAGAAGGTGCACGTTGTGGAGGCTTCGCCGCACAGCCGAGGAGTATTGCAAACAACACAGCGGCGGGCTGATTCGTAACACCGAGAATTGTACAATATTTTTTTTCCAGTGACCTGGTCAACAATGTTGTGGTACAGGGTGAAATTGCAATTCATAGAGGCGTCAGAGAAGGATGCCCATTGTCGCGGCTTGTTGTTGTCTTAAGTCCAGACCCTTTCATCGGAAAACTCATAGGCAACCCCCAAATTAAGGGTCTAACCTTGACCGGATACGGCTCTTTTAAAGTGTCTGGGTACGCAGGTGACGTTACTACTTTTACCCGGAATACAGATAGCCTCACGGCTGTTTTAGCTGAATAAGAGTCTTATGCCTGACTTTCAGGTGTCGAGATAAATGTCACAAAAAGTGTGGTCGTCCCTTTGGTAAACGCAACACTCTCCCCGATTCATAACTTAGAAATAGTTTCACACCTCAACATTCTCGGCCTCAAATTCACATAAAATAGTGGTTCGCCGTAAATGTGACCCTAGCTTGTTGATATTGAAAAAAATGTTGCCCCAGCTACTTATTTCAACTTCTCTTTTTCGGTGAAATCGTATCTGATTAAATGAATTTTTCGTGCTACTTTTTTTTGTCTTAAGAAATGTTCTGCCTCCCAAATCATGTTACGCACAAAGTGACCCGCGGCATTTTTGTTTAGTTTCCAAGGGGTGAAAAAACTGCCCGTTGAAGACAAGGGAATGAGGAAGGGAGAGGACGGGCGCAGACTCAAAAGTGGCTTTATAGAAAAAACGTACATGACTGTATACCATATATTCCACATGCGCACGCAGCAGCCAGTTATTTTTTCTTTTATCAATGCACCCTCCTGTTCAAGAACTCATGTTCACTTCCGTACAGTGTGCAGATACCTCGCTCACCCGATTTCCATTGTTTTAAGGAAAAAAAATGGCCGCATATCTGCTCCTTTCATTGCAAATGTCATTAAAAGACGATAGTCTTTATCGACTTCTGCCAAGTAAATACCTCCCTTCGCTTCCCCGCTCACCTCTCATGTTGCTCCTGTTGCGTCACGCTTCTCCAAAGGTAAAGACGCCTAAGGTTTGCTTAAATCATTTTAAATTTCCTTTCGTTCCACTGCTAAAACCCGGGTGTCTCGAGGCCAATGCTGCCGTACAGCGAAGACGCGTGTGAATAGAGGCGCCCCACCTCAACCTTTACAGAACCGCATTTCCCTAGTCTACGTGCGTTCTAAGCAGAACGTGGAACCTATCTAGTGGAACCTTTCGTATCTCTTGCCACTTGATTTTTTTAAATGCCGCCAGAAGCTATATGGCGCGGGCGACAGCAGGCGACGGTGGAGGAATATTTTTTTTCTTCAGTTGATGAAGTATTTAATCTCGCCAAAATCAAACATGTACGATTTTTTATAAAGGAACGCTGCAAATATCACTTCAGTATTAATTTGTTGTCTTATATATGCGTATAGTCTTGTTGTTCTTCAACAATACTGACAAGTATGAACATCACACTGGACTTAGACGGGCACATTTAGCTATGATATATAGGACTATTACGCAAGCTATGTTATACTTTGGCCGGGTCGCTGAATCAAGTCACAGACAGACAGACAGACCAAAATTTCTGGGTTTAAGTAGTCCAAGAAAGACTATCTTTTTAATAAAAGGGCTCTAGCATCTCGCGAGCGACTCGTTCGCGGCTTCTTCTCGGCACTATTGTTTTATTCAACAGCGGTTGACATGGCCGGTCCTCACAGGCGAAACAATGGTTAGGAACATGCAACCCGGTTTTGTTATTCATTGATAGCTGCTGTTCCCTCACATGGTCATTGATACAACGGCCACTGTAACCCACCTATGCTTTAAAGCACGTGAGTGGTATAGAGTATGCAACCCCCATATCGCAACGACAAAACTGTGCAGCATGCTTCCTTAGGCGTGCTGTGGCATTTTTTTATTTTCTGAGGGTCTTGCGGCACAAGCTAGCCAACTTACGAGGAGCAGAGAACACTACCGGCAGTCATGCCTTTTGGCCAAATTGTTCATGTTAGTGCCACTATGTGGACATATGGCAGGACCACCGGGTTTTGGCGCTTAGGGGTTTCACATTTACGGCTAGAAGCCTTTTTATGCTAGAAAAGATAGAAATTCTGTGAGCGAGACATCTGATACGTTTTGCGGAAGGGAGTTTATAGTCATGTCTATAGTCGTGTGAGATTATGGCCATGTTCGTGTTTTCAAAAAGCTAGTTGTGTGAGCCTGTATCGCCCTGTGCCTTCCTCTTTGTCTTTCTTTTACGCGCACTTATTTACAACATTTTTAACTATGCACCAACTAGCGCAACAACAACCTGTAATATTTTTTTTTGTTTTAGGGGGGATTTATGCACTGAGCATTTAGTGAGAAATCACGTGTGCCTGCCATGCCCATCCATTGGTCATGGTCTTCCTTGTATCGACGTCATGATCGAATTGTTGGCGCTTGGAGTCGTCTCTTCATTTCTCACTGAAGTAGGAGCTCAGGAAAAAATCTCATAACCCCTACTATCTCAGTCCTTCTAGGTGGGTTCTTTGTCCGACTACAGCCAGAACCTTACGCTCCAGTGTGGCTATCGCGTCGATACGCTTAAAAGGCGTCATTATTTTAGCTATGGAAATACGTGCACTGGATGCTGATCTTGATATCGTGAATGAACAACCTGATCAGGCTGTGGAAAAAACAGTTATGCGAGGTCGGGTAGCCGAGTGCATCCATTTGTTAAGTTGATGTTAGGTAGGCTGCCCAAGAAAGCCAAAAACATAACGTGGCAAAAAGCTTGGCGAATTCTTCAAACAAAGGACGCTGTTTCGCTGGGAGTAACAGAGAACACTTTCTGTCCCAACTGTGGTAAATCAGAATCCACCGAGCACACTTCCTCAAGCTGCACTGTAACGCGTTGCTTTCGGTGCATCACAACCGTGCCGTTGGACGTAAGGGCTTACAAGGTATCAACTCAAAGTAGAGTGTCCTGGCACTCCATTAGGTAAACTATTCGCACTAAATGGTCATCATATACGGTGCAGTAATCGCTGCAGGGCGCTTGCACATAATCGCAGGCTGCGTATGGAGTGGCCCTTTCTTTCCTTTTTCAGACAACACCTCGTGACCTTTCTCGAAGGCGAGTTGGCCCTGTTGGGTGAGGAAGAGTTTCTGCAACATTGGTCTACGCAGTTTATTGAGGTGTCGAACCAAAGGGTTACAATTCATGTGAGCTTTCCAGACCTGTGCCTTTAGGGATTTTCATTCTTACAACTGATTTTCAAATATTAATTGGGTGTTGCTGCGCTACAGTACTTGTAATTATTAAACCAGCATTTTTCTCTATATTGCTACATTCTTGAAGCGAATGTTTTCGTACTCTTCTTTACCTCGCTTGTTAATATTGTCACGGAACGCCTATATGGACAATGCCCCATAGCGCCATAACTCGTCACCGAAGACGACGAAGAGGATGCGGCTGGCCCGAGCGATCATGGCCGCTTGTAAATAGATCGCATCGCTCTGCGGCAACATCTTGTAAATACATCACTTCATCGTCGCCCATGGTTCGCCTCATCATTGTCCTGCCGTCACGTAACATTTTGGTGAAGGTGCTGGGTACAGTCCCATCCCGGCCCCGAGCTTCACCTCGCCTCGACTCATGAAGCGATCTCACCCTGGCTCTTGGAAAGCGTCGGCCCGCCCCAGCCCCGGTGAGCCATGGACGCGACCATTCCCCAGCCCCGTGTCCCCTGCCCATGCCCCGCCGAGACCAGACGAACTGACCAGCCACGACCAGATGTAGAGCCGACGACGTTCCCCCGCCCAGAGTTCCGGCGCTTCTCCGAGGGCTTTGGATGCTGCTTCGTGGTGTCGGCGGTGGTTACAGCTGTTCCGGGGCCGGTGCTTATCACGACCATCACCATCATATGCGGCGGCCAGGACTTCACTGTATATTCACATCCCATCTTGTTCTCACCGCAGCTAGCGACGTCCAAAATTTCCGGCTGTGCGACGAAATCATCAAACTCGCACTGGTTGCTACCGACGGATTCTCCGCGACGGTAAAAGCCTTGCCCCGAAGAAAAATGGAGATACTGGTGCGACAGCTTGTGGACCAAGAGCTGCCTGGAGCTACCCGGTTGAGAGGCCCCAATAACAAAGCTGAGCGTCGTACAAGCACATCCAACCACACAGCCACCGTCTTCTACAATTGCGCTCAACCTATCAGTAACCACGTGCACTACTGCGGCTTGCACTCGAGCACTGCTAAGATAAGGTCGAGCTGCCGACTCGGACCCTCACAGGCGAAAGGAATCAACGGCACCGCCTTCGAGTCGTATCCCTATGGTCTCGACCGGGACGGTCGTCTTTGCCCGGGGGGGTAGTGTCACGGGACCACTGGACAATGCCCCATGGCGGATTAGCTCGGCATCGAAGACGACGTGGAAGAGGGCTCGAGCAGACTGAGCGGACTCGGTCATGGCCGCTTGTAAATACTGTAAATAGATCGTTCCACCCTATTACATCGTTCGTTTCATCTGTGTCCTGCCATCGCGTAACATTTAGGTGGAGGTGCGGGTTCCAGTCCCATCCCGGACCCAGCTCCACTTCGCACCTCCACTTCACACCCCGCACCTCCACCAAAACATGTTACGTGGCGGCAGGACACAGGAAATGAACAATGGAAGGTGCGAGTGATGTATTTACACTATTTACACGATGTGAGCAATGAGGGAGCCCGCCCAGCTGGGTCTTCTTCATCAGTGGTTGGGCCGATAGCTCTCGTCGTCTTCTTCCCGTGACAATGTGATGGTGGTCAGCAACTCTCGGTTTTTTGTACGTTAATAGTTTCTCTGCCACCTGCTTAACTGTTTGTGTTTCTGTGAGAGGCTGTAACTGCCCGTCTTCGGGCTCTGTTAGTTTTGAAGCAACAGCGCTGGTCTTTGTTAATATTTTTGCTTGTTAGGTTGCAATATTGATAACAAGATTTTTTATAATAAATTCATCATTTCAAGAGAGAAAGGCAGATGGACAAAATGGCGAAAACTTTACAAGAAGGCGAAAATCATCTTTAAAATACCGAGCGCAAATGAGCACGCACCTCGCGAGGACATTCCGGCGTCGTCCAGGGTCACGCATGGGCTTGCGGAATATGAAACGTTGAAAAAAGAAAACAAAAAAAAAAAAACAAAAAAGGAAAGAGCGCTGCTGCGCGCCCGCTTTGCGGCGATAATCACGCAATTAAAAGAAAGTCAGAAACTTCCGAGGGCAAGCGAGACTGTGCCTCGCGGAGAGCACCCAACAATACCGGCGTGCGTAATTCCTTTAACAAAAAAGAAAGCAATACCATGCGGATATTTTTAAAGCCATTCCTTGGAAATTCACGAGTGGAGACGGCCACCGGACAGATGACGAAGATGCGAAGGTCTATCGAGGCGAGGACGCACACCGAGAGGACTAACCCTACGTAGCTGAGCCGTCTGAAGACGACGACGGAAGGAATGACGGCAATAGCCAGTGAATAAATTACTTTACATACTTCAAACGTCTCTGCACTCAAGTGCCGCCTGAAATGGCTATGCATTGCTGGGGTGCCAGCGCTCTATCTCTCCTGCGAACCGCTGCAAGTGTGGCGATCCCCAGCTCTGCTGTTTCCCAAGTTTTTCACCACCCGCACAAGCTGCGCCGATATTTTCCCTGTGTCACTCAGCTATGTAAGTGCACATTATTTCAGGTCGCCAATTCTAAAAACATGTTTTTGTGCTTTCCTTTCGCAGCTCGCCGATTTTGGTTGTTCAACTTCAAATATGGCAAGGGCGTTCCTAGACATCCCTTCTTTGCATCCGCCCTTCATGTAATCACAGGAACTGCGTAGACCACTGTTGTTTTATCGTACGTAGAATTGATAAAGGAAGGTATGCCTCCTGTGCAATTAAACCGGGAATCTGAAGAAGAATAACCTTTTCCCATAAACTCGCCAACTATATTCTGAGAACAAACACCCGAGTTTCGATTGCCGATTTCCGACAATTGTACTGTAAGAACGAAACAGACGTGTTAAGATTTGCTCATTAGCTAGTTTTCTATTTCACACTTGGACAACCACATTTTGTTCTATGCTGCGAGCTGACGTCATTTTGTGATGTTCTTTCACATTATTCGTTCAGTTATAACCGCCAATCACTCCGCGGCTACCTTATTTAATGGGGTCGGTAGATTTCAGCCATGCCCAAGGTAAAAATATCGCAGCAGCCATAGCGTTTTGACAAAGCTCCACTATTTTCCTTACGCTTGATGAGAAACTTCCAAGGCGATCTCTCGATGAGATTTTATTTTAGGCGACCCTCCTCAGCAAAAAAAAAACAAAACAAATAGTATAATGCTAAGCATACCACATACATTGCAAAGGGAACCGCTGGTTGCTTTATTGCTTAGGCGCTTTTTACAATACAGATTGTTCCGAATATGAAAATCACGTATTACGTGTTTACCCGTAGAGAAGGTGGTGGATTATTCAATTCACAGAATTGATTTTACAACGCATTCAGTGTACAAGACACAAATTCAGGAATGACGTTTTTGCGGATCACCAAAGTAGCGGCATACCTGATGCTCATGACTGCGGCATCAATTGCGCAGACCGATGGTAAGTATTCTTTTCAATGTTCAGGGGAACACTGTTCATCAAATGGCCAAAAATTAAGCATACTTCAAAGGGGTAAGATAGCTTAACTTGGGAGGACACTTTTTTATACGGATATTGGTGCACCCCATGATACGCATCCGGACTTGTATACGTGTAAAACCGGATGTAGATTTCGCTTTAAAATTGTCTTCTTCAGTATTTTATTTTGACATTTGCAAATTATTCGTCGCCAGTGAAGCACTATGCCACCACTAAAGCCACTGGAGCAGGATGCCTGCAAGAGTGCGGATAAACGCTGTTTTGTTTTCTTATTGCAACGAAGCACTGCGGACAGTGTAGTTACAACCAGAAAAGTGCCACACTGCATGATTTGCTCGCCGAGCATAAACCACTCCAGAATCCGCTTTGTTTTCTTGGGGTTTCCTGAGAGTGGGCATAGATTGCGTTTATTGTTCAAATTGAATGCACTACGGCCAAAAGTCGCGAAATAGCCACGGACGTCACTGAGACGGCCAGACAATGCTCACAACCAAAAAGTGGAAGGGAGAGTAAAGGACATCATGCTGGACTAGTTTATACGTTATCTTATAGGGTGGGTTTTCCGGATATCTCTTTGTCAAAATGTTTGTGATCACACATTCGTAGTAATGATTGTGCTAGGTGAGTACGTTATGAAATCATTTCGGAACAATCAAGGCTGAAACAAGTGGTATAACGTCCCTTGTCGAAAAATCTTTATATTTACCGTATATGCTTAGCGTATATGCTAAAGAAGCTCACGGACTTTTTAAAAACTCACCAAATCAACAAGTAGGCTCATCAAGCGCGAAGAGAGAAGATAAGAAAACTAACACTAAAAAATGTTTGATAATACTGAATTGCTATTGTAATGTTTCACAGCAAGCCTATGCAGAATCTTCAACGGAGGGTTAGGAGCAAATACTTCAGTACAATAAATAAATCATCCCTTCCTCGTTGAACGATGGATTGTTGAGCAGTGGTCAGGTGTCCACAAAAATTGAGAGGTCATTGTAAACTATGCTCGCCCGCATTATTTCCGACAGTCTGGAACTTTCGCCGACAAATCATTCTCTGTAATTATTGGCGTTCGTGGTAACAAACCTAACTTCTTGTTAGTTTTGTAATAGCCTTATGTTTAAATACCTTCAATGCACAAAGACTGAAAAAAAGGAAATGATGCTGAATAAACAATTTTACATGTAACATTCGCAAATTCTGCGAACAAAATGTTAGGAAATATAAAGAAACGGGGTCAACTATACAACAGCAATGTCAACTTAAATGGGCTTACTGTTAACAAAATTAATTATCAAAGGTAATATAAATAAATAGACACGAACAATACCAGGTAATGCAGGCGGTATGTGATTCCATTGTCCCATGTGGAACAATTGCGAAAAAAAGAGGTCAGTCTGATAATACGGAAAATGTCCTTTATGATTCTAGTCAATACCGGCTGGTGCATATGACGTGGCTGAGTGATGTTCGGATGTTCGGCCTTGATGTGAAGATTTAAGTGATAAATTTTATCAAATGGTCATAATCGTGTTAATGTTCGGTGTAAGGCAGCATCAAGAAATTTGAATGTGCATTTCATGCTGGAAACACTAGACATCGGAGCAGTGTTTAAATAAAGCGCGGACTAGCGTGGTGGAAGGTTGAAACGCTTTAATAACGTTATCATATGCATCGCCTCACAATGGGAATGCCTAGGAGAGTTTAGCACTGACATTTGTTCGACCGAAGAGTAATTGTAGATCTAAAGTCACCATTCAAAAATACTTTCCAAGTGACAAAACTAGCAGTTGCAGCCGGTAACAATATAATTTATAGAGAGTTGCAAAATTCGTGGCCATGTGAATACCACGATATTTTCATGACGCCACGTGTTCGAGTGTACTTTGCAGAATGCAGTAACCACAAGTATGAGGGTATAAGCTTTCTGTACAAATATATTTGTTTTATATTTCTTGTTTTATAAAACAAGTTTTCCATGACTCCCGAGCACGTCGAAGTAATATTGAGGTAATCCATATTTTGTGAAGCGTTAGAATTACCAGGGAATGCACAATGATGTAACATTGTGCATGAAAACTATCTCTAAAAAAACATACTGGGTAAACTGTTAACGAAAATCCGTATACGCAATTAAGAAAGACGAGATTGCTCTGGTACAGATAGCAGTAATTAACAATGTGCTGCTTGTAACCTCCTTACCGCGCACAACATGAAAGGATATATGGAAAAAAATATACAGGACAGACAATATTGGGTGGACATTTGTTAAGCCTAACCCCATGCATACTAACCGGTTATTCATGACGAGAGATCTTCAGCAAAGCGAGAAACAGTACTATCCATGTAGTCTCCTTTGCGTAATGCGGTAATAATGTGTAAAAACAATTGGCTTTATCATCTCGTGGAGGTGTTTTCCGGTAGAGATGCTGAATAATGGCGAAATAATGCGTTTATTCCAGAAAGTTAAACTGCGTAAAATAAATTATATGATAACGAATTTCGCTTGAAGCGATGACTAGGGATATCGGCCTCTTTTTAGGGAGCAGCGCAAAAGTTTCAGTTTTCTACAGACTACACAATAGGCAGATATATACCATATATAAAATACATCACATGGTACTACTGCTGAGTATGTTTCTTTATTAATAAAAAAATTAAAAACAAATAATAAGATTATTAAAAATAAATAAAAAATTATTATACATTAATAAAAAACAGCTAACGGCGACAATTCCTAGGGTTTCAGAGGAAGCGTCAAACGCCTTCGAAGTGGATAAGCACAGCATCAATCGACAGACAAATACAATCGTCTAATTAGGGCACCACAACACAAACATAAGCGAAGGCTATTCTTAAAATACTCAAGTAGCGTTCTGAATTTTGAGGGTGATTTTGATAATATCACCTGTACTTTTTCAAATTTTCACCGTCAATAATAAATACAAAAGGTGGCTTTTTTTAATTACTTCAGCCCCCCGAAGAATGGTTTTTGGTGGAACACAGTAAAGTTTGGTTCCTTGGTGAAGGTGGTTGGTGTCGTCGTGGAGGGTGGTGGAGGACCCGATGACGAAAACTGCATCACAATAGGAAGGCGCCGCAGAAACGAAAACTGAATTACACGAATTACACGAAGTACACGAATTACACGAATTACACGAAAACTGAATTAGAAACGAAAAGTGAATTACAATTAGAAGGCGCCGCAGCGCGCAAAGGGGGGGGTATCATGGCGCGATCTCTGATGGGGGCCCGGAGGCCAAAAAAGGTGCCGTACCGCCGTGCGGTTGGCGAGGAATTCGTGGGGCTCTGGCGCCCAGAAACCACCACGGGAGCAATTCTTGATGCGACCGCTCTGGGGCGCAGCTCCGAACAAACTCGTTGAAGCATGCGGGCGCAAGCAATGCCGCCTCCCCACAGCAGCGCACATGCCAATAAGGGTTTTGTCCTCCGCACCCCCTCTTGCCGTCCCCGAAGGTCAGGCGGGCAGGAAAGCCTTCCTCGACGGAGCGAAAAAGCCTTCGGCGAGGCCCATACAAAGGGTTGCAATTCGCTGGCGTTGGCGGAGGCCGTTCCAAATTTCCGCCACCGAATGGGGAGACACAACAAGCCCACGAGAAGGGAGGGGGGTCATCGTCAAGACGGGGTTCATCGGCGCTGTCATTATTACAGCTCCCCTACCAAGAGTCTGTGTCAGGACTGCTTGGACTACTACCGGCACCAAAACAGTGATTGCAGCACCGATAACCCAAACAAACAAACAAACGACACCACGAGGAATATCCCTTGAGCACCGCATGCATTTGCGGTCAAGAAAAATTTGTGCATGCGGGCAAAGCACAAAGTGAACTGCTACACAAAGTGAAGGAACAAATAATGCATAACACGCCCGGGGAACATCATGCAAGCCAGCAAAATACCGCGTGCTGAATACAACCCCAAAGGCGAAGGCACGACAAATGTGATACCTTCTCGCGAGCCCCAAGGGGAGCGAAGAAGAACAACGGCAGCGACAAGAACAATGCAATTATGTAACAAAATGCAAGGTGAACGCTATCGCCCCCGCAAGCTTATGGGAAAAAAAACAGAGCAGCAGAAAAACAACTGTTCATGTGAGTTCTGTCAGTTCACCACAGTTTTTTCTTCCACCACTAGCACTCGAATTAATCGGGTGCGGCCTCGAGATGAGAGTCCACCTGGTTGTTGCACCAATCGCGATGTTCGGAGTTCGGCGCGGCGTCAGGTGATCCGTTTCTGCAGCCCGTGCGGGAAGTCCACAATGCCAGAGTCACACGCATGACCAGGAGCCGAAGTAAGACGCTTCCCAACTCATGTACGTGTTTGACACCGTCCCCTCCCACGCATGCCAAGTTGTTTTCCGCTGCCCTTTTGTCGACCCTCGTTCTCATATCGAACCCACTGCATACCGCCGCCGCGGTGCCTGCCGTCTTTTTGCAACCGTGAATATCCGAGGGAGCTACTGCCACCGGAAGCCCGTTTGAGAAGGCTCGGGCATGATTCGGCAAGGATTTCGGAGCACTGCGGTAGTCAACCACGTTCGACGCTGCTGAGCTTCGTCCACGCCTAGAAGGACCAAAGCAAGGGAGCACCGGCGGGTATGCCCGGGCGTGAGCACAAGTTTGAGCGGACGGAAGCTGAATGGCGTGCAAGTCTGGGTCTCTCGACATGGCACCACCGTCCTGTCCCCGTACTCTGCCGTCAGCCGCCGTGCCTGCAGGAGTTTTACCACCGCAGCCGTCCGCGGTAGCGTCTGTCCCAAGCAAACCCTTTGGGCATGCCCGGTCGGGATACCGCAGAGATTTTGAATCACCCAAGTGGACGTTGGCAGTCTGACCGACCGCCTCTATTCCTACCGCCGTGGATCTCAGAGGAGACGCCTCATTATTGCCCGGCTCTTTTGCTTTGCCCGCACAATCACTGACCAAGCCCGCCACTACTTCCCGGCGCATGCCATCGCAGCGAGCGTGCCTGCCTGACCCGTGGCCAGAGCTGTCGACTCCGCTACCCTTGGCTGTGGAGCCGAAGTGCCGCCGGCAATAGCCCTCGACGGAGGAAGAACGGAAAGGCTCGCGATCACGCTTTCACGGGAAGCCAGTGAGACAGATTTCTCCGGCCTGGTCAGCTGATCAGGGGTGAAGATCCTTTTGAACACCGCAATTTCGTTCACTGCGTCGAGGCTCTGCTTGAAGGGCTTAGCGGAGACCCTCGGCCCCACTAGTCGGCCGTCCATGTTGTATGGTCGTCTTTTTGATATTCCGGAAACTGCCGCAGTGACCAGACGTGGCTTTTCACATGCTTCGGAATCGGCTACTTCAACCCACCGTTCCCTCTGTGGGGGTGGACTGGCTTCGCGATCGAGATAGCGGTAACGGCGGCGGTCAGCGGACGAATGTGTTGTCCGACCACAACTGCAGCACGGCTGCTCAACGTTCTCGTTTCCCGGACGCCCTAGGAATTCCGCTTCTGCCAACCTCACAAGCCACTCCAGCGCTCGCGTTTTTGCGCGTTCGGCTTCAAGTTCTTTATCTCTAGCCATGGTGGGCTCTGGCAGTGAAGATGTCCCTCCAAAAAAAGAAAGGGTGCAGAGACGGACCACTCACCGTCGATGATTCGGCTGTCCCGTGGCACCACGCAAGTCAGTCCCAATCATCTCCCGCCGGGACTGGAAGGTCCTGAATTATAGTCTTCCCGTCAGGAAAACTAATACATTCGTTGCCATGTAGGCGGCTCCCACCGCCCTGCTTCGTTTATGTCCTTGCGTGTTGTCGACTTCTCTCCTCTTCTACTCTCGAAGTCGCCTCTCGGCCCGCACTGAGTCACCACTTCATTAACTGAGCCACAGGTAACGTGCACGACACTGTCGGGCTGCGCCAGTAAAGTATGGTTCGTTGGTGAAGGTGGTTGGTGTCGTCATGGAGGGTGGTGAAGGACCCGATGACGAGACGACGTCAGTAGATGATGAAGGAGAAGAAATCTATTTACACTTATTTAGAAGAGACAACGAAGCATAGCACAAGACAAAACGAAAACTGAATTACAATTACAAGGCGCCGCAGCGGGAAAGTGGGGCATCGCGGCGCCATTCATGATGGGTGCCCGGAGGCCAAAAAAGGTGTCAAACCGCCGCGCGGTTGACCAGGAATTCGTGGGGCTCTGGCGCCCAGAAACCACCACGGGAGCAATTCTTGATGCGACCGCTCTGGGCCGCAGCTCCGACTAAACTCGCTGAAGCATGCGCGAGCAGGGCGCAAGCAATGCCGCACCCCACATTAGCGCACATGCCAATAAGGGTTTTGACCTCCACTCCCCCCCGGGCCGTCCCCGGAGGTGAGACGGGCAGGAAAGCCTTCCCCGACGTGGCGTAAAAGCCGCCGGCGAGGCCCATAGAAAGGGTTGCGACTCGCTGGCGTCGGCGGAGGCCGCCCCAACATTCCGCCACCGGATGGGGAGACACGACAAGGCCACGAGAAGGGAGAGGGGTCATCGTCAAGACGGGGTTCATCGGCGCTTTCATCATTACAAACACCCTTACAAACTCCGTAAGGATCGCCAAAAAGGATGTGTACTCTCAAAAGTTCGCACCAAAGTTTCTTCGTGTTGCGTACAAATTAGGCCAATATTTTGCGGATATGCAGGCGAGGGCCCTTCCGAATCGCAGTACATTTGAACAGAAGGCTTGTTTCGATGAAGTGCGCCATTTCTGCTTTCAGCCTAACGCGTGGACAGATTTGGAGACCGAAGCCACAAGTCGACCCGGATTAATCTTGCAAAAACATTCTTTTCAATGTTCAATAATAATCTGCAGTACGGAGAAAGTCCGAAAAATATCTATTTTAAACATTAATTAAATATTCAAAAATTGCCGGTATAGTTGTCTATAAAATTGAAGCATTGTACAGCCATAAAAACAATTACGTTAGCTACACTAATGTGTTATGAATTTTCAGATACCTATGTTATACTGACCTCCTTCACAGCGACAAATAATGCATTACTCACATCCCCCTATGATGGTGCTTCGGTTGTGCAGACGTCCTCCCTAGAACTTAACTGCGCAATAAAGCGTGTTCTGGAACGGCGAATTTCTCACTGTATTTCGACGATGTGCGAAATTGTTCTTCTACGCTGCGTGCTAATCACTTTGTCGACGTGCATTTTTCAGGCCCACAAGAGTGCGACATTCCGTATGGAGACTGGGAACAACTGGTTGACGACAATTTGTATCGTCTTCCAGATGAGCTACCACTTTATGTGGATTCAGATAACATTCAACATATGATTGATTATTTTGTATACTTTGCTCCGCACAACATAACACTTTATGGACTCAAAAGCGTCTATGTCGATGGTGCTCCAAACGAGTTCTGCAGGTTCGGGATTCCCTACGTTGATGTTCAACTGGTTTCCCGATATTCCCTCAAAATGGAGCTTCCTTTTGAATACTGCGATGCATTTTCCATCGGCACTGTAACTACAGAGGTTAAGGCTGCCAAACTGCGGGTCCGTTTTCCAATTGAAGCAAACGACAACCGGACGGGAATTCGCGACGTTGAATTTGATCTCCTGTGGTTGCAGTCCGTAAGCGTGAGCGTCAGCGGTGCTGGTGATTTCATAGATAGGTTGGTGTTCTTTCTGGGTATGCTGTTTGCATCTTATGTCGAGGCCTTTTGGTTTAGCCAGCTTACTTCAGTGTTAAAAGTTTATTTTCCTTCGACCCTATGAGTGAGCGCCGCCAACGGTACTTTGGCCGCCTGAACAAAATTGCTCAGCGTGTGAATAGGTCCGAAAATAAACGAACGATTTCTTTCTGAAACCGAAAAATTTTTTCGCATCAATACTTTGTGGCGTCGCTGTTCTGAAGTATTTCGTACGAGTTTGGTTTCATTTTATATCAAACTGTTTGAGCCCTTAAACTTTTAATACCCCATGATATGTTTGCACAAGTGTTAATGCAATGCCATTCCACATGCACTGCCCTTGAGCATAGTACAGTCCTATGCAGTTGGGCCCAATTATTCGCCCGACTTTTGAGCAGTTCCTGCATTTGCCAAATGATCCGGACGTTGTTAACCTCGACTGCCCTCTGGAGGGTGCTTTTAAATTTTTTGCAGGTTTGAAACTTGTAGCCTGCAATTATTTTTGTCTAATTTCGCTGCACTACGGGAACTTCATTTTGTAAGTTGGAACAATTCCGGCCAAGCGCCGGCTCATTGACCCATGGCTATGTCCTAGCGGAGCTGCTGGAGTGTTTTAAGGACACAACTGCACTAGCAGTGTACTGACGTCTCTACTAAAGTATTTCTTTATGTATGAAAGCAAAAGCTTTATGTGAACAAATAATTGTTTGGGAGTATTCAAGGTATATTAGCAGAGAAAAATAGTCTAGGAAATTGCCTGCTCGCTGCGTGGCGTTATGCTCAGAATTCGAACTGTCTCGTCACCATGATCATCAGTATGGAGGAGCGGTGTTTCAGAGTGAAATCAGCATGACCGTATCCACGTCCGCTCATCGTCTTCTTATGGTGGAGCACGGTCAGAGTATTACCAGGACAGAACATTTCAAAATCCTAACCTTTGTTATATTGGTTAGTTTACTTCTACACCTGAACATTCTTAAAGGTCTAGGGAATATAGGCAGGAGGGCACCTGAATACCCGCTGTTGGCAGGCGTATGTGCCATCTGCGAATAGCACACGGCGAAAGCTGAACATCGATTCGGTATTACAGAAAAGAATTCTTCGAAGAAGTAGCGAAGAGAGCTCGGAAGATCTTTCAGTGGCGTGTATGTGTATTTTCTTTTCAGATTACATGCCTTTGACCTGGGTAAATAGAGGCTGTGGCATTTATATACGCAATAAATCTTCAAAGGATGTTTGCCCCATTTTCACCTTTGTCGAGGGATATAAAATAGGGAATAGTGTCTTTTGATAAACAGGTTGACATAAACTTTGAGCTTCGGTTACCATTATTTTGCTCCTGAAAAATTTTGTAATTTATTTTTTCTCCAAAAAAGAGGGTACTTTTTATAGGGCCATTCACCTTTTTTAAAATAGAAGCTAGTAGTTTTGTATTGTTACAATTAGTGATGCCACCAAAAACAGGAAACAATCTTTGCCATCTGAAACATCTATAAAATTTTTCTGCCATGCAGCACTGGTGAATTACGTTGTTTAAAAATGGGCACGTGAATATGACATAGCTTTTGTTTCAATTTAACCAGGAGTTCAGCTTTTTCCGCAGTTTACGAATACATGCATCGTAAATTTCACAATATTTCACACAAAAAGCAATTTATTTGGAATTACAATTTCACAGCACAAAAAACGGTTCCTACTCCACATCCACACAAGAGACGTAGATAATATTTAAGACACATTCAAGGAAAATTTACAAATAAAAATGCAGCAAAGCAACTGAAAACACAAACACAAACATTAAATTAGGACAATAAAAATCGCATTAGGCTCCCCCCAAATAAAAAGGTACTGGCATTGGCACAAAAAGCATCAGTAGAAATGCAGCAGTGGAGAATAGTTAACAGTATTAAAAAATAAAATGTCTTTAGCACATCACTGAGTGCTTCACATGGATTGGGAAACCAGTTCTTATTTAGGACACATTAAAAAGATTTACAAATAAATTTTGCGAAACAAAAATTTGGGAATGAAACAATTCGGCTTCGACCACAATTAACGCATTACAAGATGCCATCAACCAAAGATAAAAAGACATTGACTTAAAACTCTCCAACAGATTTATGTTGGCGGGACAATAGCAAACCGCAGGAAACATTGCCACTTAGTTGGTTAGTAGGGGTGGTTGGATCTCAGATAAGGAAGTGCATGTGAGATTGAGAAAAAGGCATATCTTGGTATTACAAATAAACAAGTTCAAGCTGACTGCTTCATAATATTGGTGGCGGCCTTCAGAACTGTACAGACGAAGGCACTGGGCTTGCGCCGAAGTAACGCCTCCAGGCGCAAGAAGGTGCGCTTCACCTTTGAAGCGTATTAAATACTGAACAGCCGATACACAGACAGCAGCAGTGGGAACCCAAACACGATGTCCAAGGCTGTGAGGACAATTGTCTCGAATGCGTCGGCCACTCCTGCTGACGCCTCGAGGCTCTCCCTAAAAACAAAATTCAAGAAGTAGTGTCTTCCAGTGGTTCCTATATCAGCAGAAAGAGGGGGACAGCAAAGATAAGTTCTATATAAGGGAAAAAACTGACGACGTCGAACAACGGTAAATGAAGTTTATTGGGAGATAGCCTAGTTTTGCACTGAGAGCACGCTGTGAACCCGTATTGTAATGCAATACTGCTTGCCGCAGCCACCAGTCTAGATGTGAACGCGCGGTGACCTTGTATGCAGCCACCCTCCTTGTGCCAGTTGGATAATATCATGTCAGATAGCGCACCCTACAGCTCTGTCAGCCTACGCACTGTGCTCCAAACCCATCAGTGCTTTTATGTTTACGTGTCCGCAGCTTTCATTACTTACCCCGCTGTCGTTCCCTGTAAAAAAACATTGCACAAAATGTAAGCACAGATAACTCCCTGTCTAGGTTATAATCCCTCATTATTTTGATTTGGATTTTCTCATCCTTAGCCGACTGCAATGAACGGCCCATTATACGTTAACAAGTTCAGTGAGGAACAGCTGCTACTGGGTCACATAGCTACTGTTTTCTTCATTCTCGAGTACGCTTCGTTGCATACACGCTCCAGATCGCAACATTCAATGATAACTAATAGGCTCGTTTTTCAACGATCCGATCGCTCGAACTTTAAAGGGGTAGTTAACCACATGCAGTTACGGTGGCAAGAGACGCGAAATACGCAACTTAATGGGTGCAACAGTGGGGGAAACACCGATCAGCGAAAAAAAAATCCATTGGCGCTAATGCCCTCCGTCGTCGTCGCTGCCGCCCACTTGTGGGCTCCTTCTGGCCAAGAAAAAGCCCACGACGGCGACGGCCGTCGCCCGCCGTGGTCGCCGCCGCTGGCGGCCTGTGTAAATATTTTTCGCTTGTCTGTCTCGCCCAAGTTACATATTTGTTGTACCCATTGAGGGAGGTTTCTCGCGTCGGTCCTCGCCGTAGTCGCAAGTAGTTACACCTCAACAATACGCCCCTGAAAGTGCCGTTTCCATCTATCGTGCCCACAGTTAAAACGCATAAACCTGTCTGGACAGCATTTCAGTCTGCTGCCGTACGAGCGGCGGCACTAAAATTATAGTAATTTTGGTGACTACCACGCGCTACACGTGCTCCTATCACTCAGCCTATTATACACAATTCTTTGTAGCCGTGGAGGTAGCCACAGCCACTGCACGGTAGCCACTCTAACACTATCCGCCGAGGTAAGAGAGCAGGGTAGCGGTGCCACTATTCGGGCGACCGCGCTTTTTACCTGCGAAAACCTTCGCCTAGGATACCAACACTTCACGAAACAAAGAGATTGAAATGGTGAAAGAATAATGCTGTTGGCACACGGGTACAAAAGCCGCCTTCAAATCAACGCAACGGTAAAAATTAGCCACGAAAACGTCAGGGCTGACGGCTTCCGCGGGCCGAAGTTAGAGAGCGACTCTTCTTCGTTAAATACACAAGACAAGAAAACGAGGTTTACTAGTGTCTTACCTCTACTTCCCGCCAGCGTTTCGTCGTCCGGTAGATGAATCCATGTTCGTCATAGCAGCGAAAGATCTCAAGCTTAAGGCGCGAAGCCTGCGAAGGCCGTGAATCCACTCCGGGAGATTGCGCGCGCCTCGCAACACAGTGCACATAGTTCCCGTATCGGCTTCCTCGGCACCACCGCGGTGATGTTCGTGCAAAAGAAAGACTTGTTCCACGCCAACACCGTTTGTATAATCATTGTCTAACGCGTGAGTGAAAAACGGCAAAACAGCCACTCTTCTGTTGCTCTCACCTACCCTTTCCCGCTACGTAGCCTTTCGACGTGCTTTCATCTCCGCCAGGCAGCGCCGCTTTTCGAGAACTTTGCAAAATATTTCGCAATGTGTCCAGCATTGCCCAGGTGGCGTTCGTACGCCTTCTCCTTCGCGCCATTGCTGTCTGTCTTGGTCTTTCGCTGATAAAACCGCCTTTGTCACTGCGGACGCAAAACCAGTTGTGCTGCCGCTGGCTGATGCCGGCTTTGTCCAGGCGGTACAAAAAGTGTGCCCCAAGACCGGCCCGTCTATGGCCGCTTTCTGGCATGTCTGGCCAGCACCCAGGTTGTGGCAGCCACTGATCATGCGTTGAACGGCCAACATTCGGCAACCAGCGCTTCGGTATTTTTCCGTCTGCCCGTGCCCGGCGCACAACGGCAGCTACCCGGCTACCAGATATTCAGTTCTCTTACGGGTGCCGATGTTGAGAAAGTGAACGGCCGAAGTACGGCCTTAGGGCATCCTTTGTTTCTTCGGGAAGCGGTAATCGGCCGAAGCACGGCAAGCGACCGGCCACAGAATATGCGTATCATTGTGGCATTTGGTGTTCGAAAGGAGACCGGCCGGAGCGCGGCTGCCGTGCATTCGTTGTTTCAACGGTGAACCGCGCGCGTCCGGCGGTAGAATATTCACTTTCTTCGGGCAACCATTGTTATGAAGGATACCGGCCGACGTACGGCCCCAGAATATACGTTTTTCATTCGGTTAGCTGTCCTCGACCGAATTACGGCAAGCGAATGGCCACAGAATATTTGGCAACCGGTGTTCAAGAGGAGACCGGCCTACGTAAGGTATCTGGTTATACGTCATTTTTTCGGCAAACGGCATACAGCCGAACAACGCCATTAACCCGGGAGCCGAGAATTCAAGCACAGGCGTGTTTGGAAGGAGACCGACCAGTTTTTTCCTGGGGGCAGAAAAAGCCGTTAGGGATCCGAACGACGTGGACGCGTTTTTTATCCGCTCCGTGTTTCTACGTTTTAAATAAATGAACATCGTTTGTCAAACAGTAATGAGTGTTCTCGGTGAACGGCCAAGGTGCAAGGACTCACTGGACATTAACAGGGAACCTTTTAGGCCACTGAAATGTCATTTATTCCCATAAGAAGAATGTGCCACACCGACGGGTGAGCTAAGCCTCGCCAGTCATCGCCGCTACCACGCCTCTGCCGCCGGCTTCGTTGACGCATCAGCTCGAGGCTATTGGCCCCCTGAAGAAATGGAGAGCATTGGAGACATCGACCCGCAGAGATGTCCGATCCGAGATGGAGATGGTTCACCAAAACAACTGGCCTTCAAGGGCATCGAGCAAGCGGCCACCACGCAGGAGCTAAACCGCCACCATGTCAAGGACTCCCCACCAAAGAAAGGCAAGTGCGAGCAAAAGCGCAAGTTATTATGCATACAATTAAACTGCGACAAGCAATGTTGCACTAAGGTGTTGGTGATAAACGTAGAAGAGACTCGCTCGTGCATTGGTAAGATCAACTTCATGCCCTGCACTATGTTACTTCATGGGATTTTACGACTGCCTATTTAGAAAAAAAAATATTTTAAATTTGCGATAACAACAGAGCCTTGTCACTGACGAAGCCTAGCTGTAAAATTAGTTCCGATGTTTGATGGTGAGCTTAGCTACTCTTGGGATAGGACTCATTTGGCGAAACATAATCGCCAGCATCCTAGCAAACACGAATTTTGTCATTTTCTTGCTCAACGCAGATTGTTGAGTTGACACACGATTCGGCTCTTGCAATAGATAAGCTTAAAGTGGTTGACTGTATATTCTTGGACTGCAAAAAAGCAAATGATGGTGTTCCGCATCACCTTCTGCGTAGTACATTTCATCCTATGAACTGAATGAATCGGTTTTTGCATTGTTATTACTATTGTCCCTATAGCTTTGTTCAAAAGAACTGTGTAGTTTACGGGACTATAGCGAATGAACGGGATTCCGTATACCTGCAGCTCTATTCGAATTTAATAACACCCTGGTGTGCTGATTCAGAAAAGTTTTTGGATGTTAAACAGTTTGTTAACGGCACCTTTACAAGAAAACCTTCATTCGAATTGAATACGTATACCGTAAATTATGCTGCTGTGACAACGGCCTAGGAATATAAATACCTAGGAGTTTATTTAGGGAGTGGTTAGAGGTTAAATAGTCAGGTTCACACCATAAAAGTTACAGCTGCATATGTTTTTGGCTTTCTGAACAAAAGTTCAGTGAACCTCAATCTAACTGAAAAGAACAACCGTATTTCACTCATGTGCGCTCAATGTTGGAGTACGCATGTATTTTCGTGGATCCCTACACCAAAGAGCTGGTTTATACGCTCGAAAACATACAGAATATGTCTGTGCGATTCGCATTAGGTAATTGGCACGCTCAACTTAGCATGAGAGAAAGTAAAAATAAACGGAAATGGCAGGACGTGAAAGATAACAGACGAAACCACAGGTGGAACTTTTTTCGTAATATCTATTATTCGAAAACTTGAGTAGAAGGGGAGAAGTATGTCCAAGAGCCATTCTACATATCGCAAAGTGGGACCGCTAGCTTAAAGCAAATTATTAACTTTCCTTTAAAGGTGAATCCTTGCGCGATTCATTTTATTTTCCATCAATACTGCAGTGTGATTATCTTCCACGTATGATTGCATTAACTGTTTATATTGACGATTTTCAGCGCGCTTTGTAGAATTATTTTGTTTTTTGTCTCATATTTAATACTTAGTGTTATGTATCTCCCTTCTGTAATGCATGCAAAGGCAAGCAGGCATCAAATAAATAAATAAATAAATAAATAAATAAATAAATAATTAAATAAATAAATTAATAAATAAATAAATAAATAAATAAATAAATAGATAAATAAATAAATAAATAAATAAATAAATAAACTTCAAGAGGCGCAAGATTGCCTGCGACGGGTTGAGAAACCTACGTATTCAACCTTGACCAATAAAATATTTATTACCCTATTCGTTGCAGTATGCAAAGTTTCCTGTATGCATGCTACCATTGCTATGTTATTGGTTTGAAACAAATTAGGTAACTAATTTTACGCCTTTCCTTGCGTGAACACAGAGGGATACAACTGCAGCCACCTGAAGCAGGGTGTCATTCGCAACGCGTCTAGAATGTTTTGAACGTAGTATGACATTAGAAGAAAATTAAGTTCTTTTGGACTATTAAGTGGTGTGGACGTATACTCATGAAAACAACATTAAAATATATTGAAAATAAAAGTACCTGTTCGCTCATTCTTAGCATGAGTCCTGCGCAAGATCACCAGAAAAGTTGATCGAGTAGAAAATGTCTTTGCAAGAAAAATGGGCAAAAACTGGACATACGTTTCTGTGACGGAGTTATATGAAATGCTCCTGAGTGTTTTGTCGAGAACCAAAACGCTTCGTAAAGGCATTCACGCCGGTTCTATATACATCAAAATTGGTCAAGCAACTGTTATAAAAATAGTTTATATGGTGATAGCATGCCAGTGTTCCGGAATATTTCCCTAAAAGAAATTGGCTAAAAGCGGTGCAATTTATCTCTCTGAAATTCAACCCACTAAAGTATGCGCCCTCCGCCGGCCCCCCCCCCCCCCCCCCCCCCCCCCTTCTCTTTCCCGGTTTATTACAGGTAAGCAGCCCCACAGAGGATATCAGGACCTGGACAATACATCTATTCAAGCTCTACAAAGAACTGAATATTTTCTGTATTCGGCAGTAAAAGAGGCACAGCAATTAAATAAACGACAATTTCTGAGCACTGTTTAATAAACGAATTTTGCTGTCAACTGAGGCTGGTAATTAATGAAGGCTGCGCTGAAAGCTTGACGGCTGGTGGTTGCGCGCGAGCTCACTTTGATGTGGCTGCATTGGACCCAAAATGCTGGGTTTGTGCTGCTAATGCACTGCGGGAATGAGTCATCTGCTTGCGCGACATGCAGTGACCGGCATCAGTACAGTTAACATACTGTGGCTGAACTCAAATGCCCGCAGCACGGCCGTATTTCCGGTAGCTTTAGTCTGTCTGGAGTCCGACGACCGCATCTCGGCTGTCCTCCGGCGGCGGTACTTCGGCCGTACACGGGTGGCTTTGGAATGGCCGGAGCCCTACGGCTGGAATGTGGCCGTATGACCGTAAGCCGGTCGACTGCCCGACGGACACTGGCCGTTGGACAGCCATGGGAGTACGGCCGTATACTGCCAAAAGGCCCACATTTGGACATGGGCCGAACATGGCTGCAAGAAAACGGCCGGACAGAAACTCACCGGCCAAAGTACACCGGCCTCTTTTAGGCCGAACAGTCCTGTGCTGCCTGGGTGCGCGCTTACGTAGTTGGATCACCTGTCGCGAATTTTTCTTAGTGGGGCATCCCCCTCGGTCTCCCCTCCCCTATTTTGTCCTTGCTCACTCCGCACCGGTACGCAGTTTTAAAATTTAGAAGTTTACTGTAGAAGCGAGCAGACAGCGTCGCTTGACTCTCAGCTGTTTATCCTTTTGTTTTCTATATGCTCCTAAAATTTACAAGCACATGATAGTACTTTCGAAAGAAATGGTAGAAGAAAGCGTTTGAACAAAAGATGTGCACGCAATTGTTTCTTCACTACATCCTTAAGATAGAAAAATATCAGTACAATAATGTCTGTACCATCCGAAAATATTGTTTTAGGGGCGAAGCTCCTTAGGGCGTGGGTCTGTCCATCCTCGACGTATGTATGTAGCCACCTCTAGTTTAGTTCTTGGATTGTTTACTAGATGGCGTGGCTACCTTTAGTTTAGTTCTTGGATTGTTTACTAGATGGCGGTACTTGTATATGATGAAAAGATGCGCTTGGATTGTTTACTAGATGGCGGAGAGCGTTGTAATAAAATCCGTTCGCTGTTGGCGCGCGCTCGGAGTCGCCCGATGGATAAGGCTGCAGATGTGCGAGCCCGCGAGGCAGAAGCGCTCCGTGAAACTGCGCGACGCCGCCGCCAAGATCGTGCCGTACGAGAGCGGGAGGCCGAAGCGTGTCGTCTGGCTGCGCGACGACGCCGCCAAGATCCCAGCGTTCGAGAACGACAGGCCCAAGCGTCACGGCAACGGCACGAGGACCCTGCCGTACGCGAAGCGGCACGGCTTCGGCGCGAAGAGGATCTCCAAAACGTCAGAGAACGGGAAGCGGCGAGAAAGCGCGCGCATTGGCAGGCAGATCCCGATGCAGTGAGAGCTCGTGAGGCATCTGCAAAACGCATGAGGTGAGCTCAGCCCCAAGGTGCCGACGCGCGGTTTAAGCGAGACTTTCTAGACGTTACGTTCGGACACAGATGTAGTGGGCGAACTTTCACTGAAGAGTCATGGTTTTACCGATGATTTCCCCTCAGGAGCTTCGCCCACTCATCATCATTCACCCCGTGGATATGCTGTGAATTTTTTGTTCGCTATTAGTCTACCCTTGCTCTGACACTATTTTACTTCCGCCTGCGTCCGTCATCTTTCGAAAACTGCAGCAGTTAGAAAGCGAGCGACACGTTCAACGAGATCCCTAGTTCCGATCCGTGTCTTTAAGCTCGAGCCGGCGCGGGACAAGCGTACGTCTATCGAACTCTTCCAAAGCGGCCGTCAGCAGCGCCCCGTAGATTGGTTCCGTCGGTTTGCCGCTCACGGGCGCTCTGCCGCCGAGGAACTTTTTTGACCCTTCAACGCAAAAGTTTGGGCTAGTTGGTCATACGACTTCGACAAGGTAACAAGCGCACTAGACGGGGACAGAATTACAGACAGTAGCATAGCCCCGTTGTCACTGCCTTTTCTTCTGTCCCCGTCTAGTGCGCTTTTACCCTTTCAGGCCTAGCTAGATCGGTGATGGACGACGTTTTTTTTCCACCGCCGGGCGGCGTGCGCAAGCCGCCAGGCGTTGTTCGCCGTCTTTTCGTCGCATATTGGCTCCATGTATTCTGGCCTTTACGCGCGCATGCATGTTTGTAATGCACCGTGCTGCGCGCAACGTGAGTCGAAAGTGCCAGCAGCTCCGCTGGAATCGCCGCGTTGTATTTTTGCCTGAGTGGTACCCACCTTTTATTATGCATAATCTGCCAACTTTTTTAATGATGATAACAAGCCATCACAGAGGAAAAACAAAACAAAGAAATCAAACCAAATCGAGACATGCGTTTTTTGAGTTCTGTCAAGCTTGCTCCATTTATGTCACTAAACGCTGCGAGCAGTCGTTACATGACTTTATGTTCTTGCACGTTTTCAATGTCCAGCGGAACTAATCGGCCACTTTTTACACAACTGCTTTATATTATATGTAGGGTGATCAAAGTTGTTGATATGTTTTTTTTTTTTAAATAGGCGCTTCGATTTACGCGAACACCACCTCTACAGTGAGGTTACGCGCCCAGAGGGACACATAATTAGGAGGTAATTATCGATGTACGTGGCTTAATTAATTAAAATTGAATAAATAACTTTTTAGTGGACGCAGTAACCAGGCATTTGTATTGCAAAGTTAGACGCAATCATGTTTCTGCGCAGTTTCAATTGACAGAATTCTTCTAACGCATCCGTAGTCCGAGATATTCCATGGCGAAGTTTCATTGCCGTTCGCATGATAACGCATGCTAGAAGTCAAGACCAGCGCATAGCTCCACCGTTTTGTTCTGTTTCGATAGCTGTTCCGAGTACTGCAGATTGCGATAACCCCAGCCAATAATAAATGGGTGCCAGTTATTATTCCTTCCTATGTCTCCACCCCTTTGTCGAACTGAACACCTTACAAAGCAGGCACGTCACAGAAGGGAGGAGCTTTGCCCCGGTGCAGACGGTCTGGAATGCGTAATCATGCGAACAACAATTATTTAGGACGGAAAGTTGGGCTACTTGGTTATACAATAATGGGTGCATTTTACTAGCGCAAAAGACAGGACCACACGAGTAAGACGGGGACAGAAGTCGGGGACATAAAACAGAGTACGACGGATCACACTAGAGTTCGTCCTGTATTTTTCTTACTCGGGTGGTCCGTCTTTCGCGCTAGTAAAATGCCCCTATTATCGAACAACAATTAAACTTCGCCGGTTGATATCTCGGACTAAGGATGCGCTTGAAGAATTCTGCCAATTGAAACTGCGTAGAAACAAGATTGCGTCTAACTTTATAATGCAAACGTGCGTGGTTACCGTAGCCTATAAAGGGTTCTTTAATCAATTTTAGTTAATCAAGTCTCCGAAATCATTAATTACCTCCTATTTATTGGGTCCCCCTGGGTGCATAACCTCACTGTAAAAGTCGTCTTCGGGTAAATCTAAGTGCCTATTTTTTGAAAAACCTGTCGACTTAACTTTGATTACCCTGTATACGTAAGAAAATAAAACATCGTTGATGAATTGCTGCGCCTAAATGGTAGGAGTGCATCTCCATGCTTACTCCCGCACTGGACAAGAATGAAATTGATATTTGACTTCGTAGAGGAGAGATGAAGATAATGTGCATGTTTACTCTTCACTGGTGCGGGAGCGGAACTCCCCCCAGCACGAGAAAAGTACGGGGTCAGCTCCCGCAGATTTTGAGGGGAGTGCGCCAACGCTTACAAGACTACAATTACGGTTGGACTCTTCTAATACACCCCGATTTCTTACAGTGAAGTGCTCGGAGTACAAACAGCACTACGCTTCGGTACTTGTACATTTAGGTGTATTTTCGTAACTTGCACTGTTTATCCAACTATCCTTACTAATCCGCAAATTTATCCCACTATCCTTACTACCGCAAATCGCTCTTTCGGCAAAGTTGTAAAACCTGCCGAATTTGCGTATACTTTTGGCGGCCTCACCTAATCGCAGAGCTGCCACGTATGACATCATTAGTTGTGTAGCGGGAAGTGAGCTGGTGGATCGCATACCCAATCCTTTTGGTTCTTAATAATATGCAGTCAAATCTCGGTACAACGAACACCACATTAACAAACTTTCCAGATTACCAAACATTTAAGAAATTTCACGCCGAATGCTTATAGTTTAATGCAAAATTATTTTATTACTACGTACTTCAGAATAGCGAACTTTTCAAAATTACGATCGCTTTATTTAGTTACGTGCCATGTTAACAACGCCTCAGTACTACGAACTCATAATTTTAAAGCCGTCGATTCTTAGATTTGTGTTAAACAATCCCGGCTACGGGAACCGTATGCTAGCAGATGACACGGCAAAGCGCAGCGCAGAAGAGGACGCCTTGCAACTTGCTCCGGGGAAAGCCGAGCTGATGCGAGAGAGAGAAAAAGAAGGTTAAGAGAAAAAAATGAACCATGGGTGGCCTCCTCTGTCCAGAAAGCCATGACCGAACTAGTTGCGCCCCACACCAAGTTTTTCTGCGTTCCGTCGCTGCTCTAGTGGCTTGCTGGATCTTCACGGACATCCGGACAACACAGGACATTCTCCAGAGCGTGAGCGTTCGGGATGAATAAGGCAGCGAGGACGGCATGAACGGCGATGCCTTTGAGGGTGTCGCGGCAGCATTCAAAGACTGCGATGAGCACGTGACGACTGCGGATGAGCATACAAAAACTGCGTCCATTTCCGGAAGAACACCGCACAGCCACTGAGGCAGTCCACAGGAATATGGAAGGGTTGAAGTCCTTCGTGCTACGAAGGTTGTGCTGCACGCACCGGAAGAAAATTGTCGACTACTTTAAACAAACATGCATTGTTTCATGATCAGTTGTGCAGTTTTTGTCAAACATTATTTCAAGGATGCACTGCTTTACAAGTAGGCCATTTAAGGCATTGAAATACTATTTCTCGTCTGAAATATTGCGATTTGTGCTGCAACGACCTTTAAGAATAACGAGCAATTTTCTGCGGTCATATGAAGTTCGTTATAGTGCGATTTCACTGTAGCTCATTTGGGGGAATTTCGCTTTAAAAGAAGTGTTACTATGATTCTAACGAGAGAATCTTTCGAGTGAACCAAACCTGCGGTTTGTGTTCATGCCAACTTAAAGAAAACTTCTTTATTGGTGCTGTATTTTTGCGGTAGCAACAAAGACATATGCCACAAAAAAGCACTTGCGGCGATATTCCTGGAAGATTTTCAAGTTCAAAAGTACGAAGACGTTCTTGTAAATGATGCGAGACGTGGAACAGGGCAAAAACGAATAAGGGCCAACGGGAATCGATCTGCTGTTTTTGAGATATTCTATGAAGCTTAGCCTTGTGGTTAAGTAAGGCAGGGCCGCTTCGCTCCTAACATCAGCGTTCGCGATGGTAAGGCAGTAAGGTGGAATAAATTTCTTGTGGCTGTGGTTTCTTTCTTAAGGTTAATACCCTCCTGGTGGGTCGCCAAGGAACCGGCAACTTTGGGTGGCTAACGTGCCCATATCGGAAAATTTTCAACAGAAAACAAAACGTATAGGATAATGCTTGGCTTGTTCCGCAACACGTGGTTGCCCACGAGTCGAATGGGACCACACTGTACGTGCAGAGCTCTTATGTTTGGAAAATATGGGCTGTGTTAGTATCCCTGTGAAAGTAATTCGCACTGTAACACGAAGCAAGGAAAGCAAGTTAATAGGCGAAAAGATGGTGTAGGAGTAACCAGTCTGTCAGAAGTAGTTTCCGAAAGAAGCGACAAAGTTTAAGCGCAACACACGCTGAAATACAATGCTGAAATAAGTTAACCCGGTATAACAATTTCCTACTTACCTTTAAATCAAATTAGAGTAAGTGTGGCGAGATTTCGTTTCCCTTAGTACCCCAAATAAAGATTTGGGAAAGGTACCTGTGGCGGCTAAGGTATGGTTTGCTCGCTTGCAAGAGATTTCAGTGTACTTTAGTCAGTCAGGCACGATGATGTTTTGGCTACCGTGGTAAGTGGGGGGATGTGTGTTCCTTCGCTCCCTTATTAAACACACCTGTTGGGCAAGTTGGTGCATTATGATTGAAAAAAGAGCACGAGCGCTTGTCCCGTCGCCTTTTTTTACTGTCGTTGTGTAAGTCGCACTCTATTTTTTTCCATCCTTCGCTCTCGTTATCTGTATGCGCAACACGAAAAACGCCGAAGCTTGCTTGAACTACACTGAACATTGCAATTCATTGGCTAGTGATCATCTAGTTTTAGTTCACTAATGCTTTATTGTTCAGTGCGTGACGATGGTTCTATCAAGGAGTTATGATAACTGAAAAACGTGGATGCAACGACAGAACCGTAATGATAATCGCATAAAACACCAAGAAATCGTGATCGCAGCAATTTAACACACCAAGGAAAAGTGCCAAGGAATCTGTGTGTATCAAAATAAAAAGAGACATCTGCCAATTTCCTATATTGAGTTTTGTGTGTTTCTTTTTGACTGCCCTAAATCGCCAGTAATAGATTACCGCAGCGTTTCGAAGAATTTCATTATGGTTTTGTGACGTAGGACCAAAAATAGTCTTTGTCAGATCTATAAGAGCTTCCGTGTTTAAAGACCTTCTCGTGATAGTGGTAGAATATTACTTTTTTGTGTTAGAGGAGGTTCGCTCGCCAAACCGACAGAAGCCTTCAGTGCAGGACATTTGTAATGGCTGCGGCAGTGTGTGGCCTGCGGGTCCTGGCTGCACAGCGCGGTGAGCCACTGCTCGAGTGTTGACGTGCGAATAATGGGGGCCACTAAGGTGCACTGGAATACCATGTTGCTACGGTGCAGTATTGGATGTTCGTTGCTGTATTGGCCATGTTGGAGTATCTGTGGTAGGGTGTACGATCTTCGGGCAGCGAAGGTGCAGTTATCTATTTATTTGTAGTTCCCGCGAGGATATGGCTTCATCTGGGGTGACCATATGAGTGGTGGTGAGAAGGCGTGTCTGGTTAGGCAATGGGGTTGCACAAGTGCCACCTACTGCGGCTGATGTGCTTTGTGTCACGCTGTGATTGCTGTTACACCTGGAGAGTGCGTTGTCATGCTGTAGCGTGTGCCTGCTCGTTTCTATCGATATCCGCATGAAATCGAATCTATATAATACAGTATGGTTTCGTGGATCTTTGTGGTTCTTTAGTATCGGTAGGTTGCATTTTGAGAAGCCGCCGTTGTATTAGTTTCTTCACAGCAGTTGCTAGTCGGTATCAGCATGATGAGGTTGCTTCGTAGTTGAAGACGTCATCACTGGTGCAACAACCGTCTTTTTGGCTTCGACAACGTTCCTGGTTTTTGTGATCGTGGTGCTAACGACATCGCCTAGCCGTATTTGATGCCTCCTGTCGAAACAACATCTCTCTATATTACGCGTCACGATGCGGCTGTTACGGCTTTCTGTGTTTGCTTGCGTCGGCACCTCTCTGGCGTCAGCCGTCCGAACCTTCGCTATCTGTGCCCCGTAGTTATTCCCTGTTAAATTGAGCTCTTTGTCCACCGTGACCATCTTCACTTCGAGATTATGATACTCCTGCTTGTTCCACAACCAAGTACGCTCTTTTGTCAAAATTACATAAGGATACAAGCCGTTCTTTTTGCCGACCTTGTATTTCATTGCGCTTTTCCCCTTCCCGCCTCTACCATGGACCATAACACCTCCGCGATTATGTTAGTTTCATCATGGTTGCTCGAAGGCTGGATATTTTTCATCATTCCATTCTTTTTTTTAAAGGGCCTGACCTACTTCCCCGCTCAGGTTTATTGATAGTGGTGCTTGAGAAATGGAATGCGCGAGTCTCGAAAGGACCCTTGTAGAGAGAGAGCGGGACAAGACAGGTTGCTTTAACCAGCTGCGGCAGTGTCAGGCGAGTCATTGGCATAGATTGGAGGGTTTTCTTTCATAACGATGTCTTCATGGGTTACCGGGAGTCTTGGTAAGAGTGAACTATGAGGCCTGGTCGGACGACTTCATTGCGTAGAGGAGCAAGGCCATGCCTTTAAAAGAAGCGTCCCTTACTGTTATGTTCGGAGCTTCAAGGCTGGCTTAGATATGGTAGTAAGGTTCTGAAGAAATTGGCTCATTGGTTCTGGACCCACGTCACTGAGTCGTGAACAAGTGCACAGACCCATTTGCCTGAGATTTCACGAAGCCCCGCATGTGAGACCAGCGGTGGCGGTGCCGCAGCCAACGTTAGGGCAGTTGGGCTTATACGGGGTTTAAAAATGAGTGCAGAAATGACCGCCTAGTAACGCCAAATAGGCTGAATGGTGTCTTTAAAAGACGCCGAGAACATCCAAGACACGGTTTGATTGAGAAATGTCTGGTCAGGAGCAATTTCAACCGTCACAGGTTCGGAATGCAGGATGCAAAGCACAGCCCTGATCACATCTGTCCCACCTAAGCTTGGTAATAACGAAACTGCCTTTTATGCGCCTGTGCTTACCGACCCAACTGTCGGTATGGCTAATAATAATAAAACAGGAATTTATTACAAAGCAACGGCTCCTGTGGAAAGCACGCACTTGTGTTGGATTTGCAGCCACACAACACAAATGTGTCTGGTAGCTGTTCACATATATCTGTCAATGAATACACTAGACAGAAGTGCTCGTTCATGGAGTGGGCAATTATTCGGTCCGCTCGGTGTGAAATATTCGTCAGCATAATTTTGTGCCAGTCCTTGTGGTTCCAGCAACAGAGTGTCTCCTCCCATGTAAAAGTTGTGGTTCAGTATCACTTGTCATTTACTCTGGTTGAATGTTTATTTTAAAAAAGTTTCCGTACAATTGGGAAGACTTTTGCGAGCATCAGCGGTAACAAAGTAGGCGGGAAATGTTCGTCAGAATATAAAATTAACACAAAATACATACACGCTAGTACACATTCCCAAAAACACTAGTGGCCGGAAATATTTGAGGAAGCCTTGTGATATAAGTTATTCATGATGCCTAAAACACGCCCTTCACCTGCGTAGTTACTATGCAACCCTTTTAATGGGCTGCTTTATTACTGCCACAAAATGTCAGATGACAAACAGTGTCCGGCTTACATAATTCCCTGTAGTTTTAGCGTCTCGACATGAGGCAATAGGCGTATACTTTGTATCTCCGCCATATTCGTAAGCAAATACGGGTTTTCTGCAGTCTCCAAAAGAGCATTCATTCCAATGTAAAGAAACATTTTGACCTCCCAAATTCGCACGAATTGGGGAAACAGCATTCCCAGCAGACGAGACCATTCAGAAACCGTTCTGCCAGGCCGTTTAAACGTGTAAAGTGCTCCATCCATATTGGAGGCAACTCCTTCGGACTAAGCAAAGTGCCCTGTCTGTCGGAACGCTGCAATACTTCGATCACAACAGTGAACCTGTGGTAGAAAAGAAAATATCCATACGCAAAAGGCAACCTTCTCCCATTCGTCAGGGTATTTATAGAAAATCGATAATCTGTAGCACATTGACTGGTGATTATGAGCGGCTGTGGATCACCACCCTAAAAACACTTACGCGCTTGCACCGACTGAACAAGCTTGAATCAAACCAATGATTACCAATAAATTTCCTACATTTCTCTTCGTTCACACTGAATGAGCAAACATTTTTCCTATAGCAATGAACGAAAACGTTCCAATCGCCAAAACGAGTTCGACACTTCCACAAAGCTACTATACAGTGCTTCTATTAAATACAGTAGACTACCTGGCCGTTGTTGGAATCACATTTAAGAAGGTTGTAAGAAAGCAGAGAGGCCGTTTATGAGTTTTAATTTCATTGTACAGTTCGTACCAATAAATTCACAAACTTTCCTAATGTAATATAATAGTCCTGATAAGATTTAGCTAAACAGCAGCTGAATGACACCCCAAAACATTACTACTTGAATTTTTTTTTTTTTCTAAGCACCAACACCCTCCCTTTTCCGTTTGGATTGAGTCATGACGTACATTTGCTACAGATCGTGGAATGAACGCGAGCGAACCAAGCAGCGCCGCAAATGAAGCGCCGAAAGCAGCAATGGGGCGCGCCACGGCACTTGTATCTTACCCTATTACTTGATATCTACACCTGGTAGCAGCCCAGTCGAGTAAACGGGGGCTCTGCATCGTATAATTACGAAAGTTCTGCAATTCATCGGCAACTCGTCCAAATAACCTTCAGCAACCGGAGTGCAAGTGAGGCAGTTGTGACGTCAAGACACATGATACGATTCGAAGACAAGTAATGTCTGCGTTCAGACGAGGCCTCGATTGTAGTACTGCATGGCTAGGCAGATACAATGAGTGCGGCAGAAGCGCTTGTTTGCTCAGTATCGTTATGGGTTGCGCACCTGCTCGGGCGTCTGTGCGCGTCTTCAGAGCAAGCAACATCATGAATCTACTAGAAACACCTACATGCCAGGTTTGGAAACTGCAGCGATGCGTGCTTTTTCACAGTATATCCGTCGTTGGTGCAGCCAAATGCCAATAATTCGTTTTTTGGCCGATGTTCTGGCTTAGAAATTGAGCCAGAGGCAGCCTGATGTAACACATGCACAAAACGAATTCCTAGCATTTGCAACCATAGGACACATTAATTGAAAACAGACGTAATATTCAATAATTATCCGTTTCGCAATGTAACCAATGAACGATGAAAACTTTCTCAATGAACCATAAAGTTATATTTTAAAATATCACAATACCCCTACAATGTTCACACGGCGCGATGTACATATTGCTTTCAGTAGACGTTATTGGAAGCCAGCATGGGGGGCGGGCCCTGTGCGACTGCTCTCAGAACAAAAACAAATGTAAAAAAGTAAAATTGGCAAGCAGAAATCATTGAGCTCACCTTCCATAAAGAAGGGTTAGAGCGAACTCACCTCTTTGCGATTGGCAGAATCTCCATTCCTAGATGATGGCAAGGCGATCATGCAAAACGAACTCGACGTTTATCAGTTTTTAAATGCAGAGCATTTCAGTAACTCACGATGTCGTCCGCATTGACGTCCATAGTCCGCATCGCTCCCCCTACACTATATAAAAAAATAACACTTAACGGCGCCAGGTTTCGATCCCACGACTATGCGGGTGGAACGAAAGGTACATGGTGCTCTACCCACTGCGCCACAAAGCCGACACAGAGGGGAATGTTACGAACGCGCATTATATCCTTGACTCATTCAACCGTCGGCCACAGGTGCGCCCTCTCCCCCGCGTACTCCTCGCCTTCTCTCCGCTCGCAACACCCTCTCTTGCTACGTTCGGTTCGGGCGCACAACAGGTGGGGACCTGCGCAACACCCTCTCTCGCCGCATTGGGTTCGCGCTCAGCAACAGTCGGTTCGCGTGCAAGAACAGGTGGGGGCGCACGCATCGCGCTCTCTCGCCGCGGTCGGTTCGCGCTTAAACCACATATGTCGTTCGCGCGCGCTCCGGTCGCTAACATCTGTGGCGTGATCGTGACGTCAACATCCCGCGTTCGTGTGGTGGCGCGATTTTGGCGCTATAGCACTCTCTCGCGAGGGGCATTCGATTGGATTGGCTTGGCTTGGCTTGGCTTGGCTTGGCTTGGATTGGATTGGTTTGGATTTGGATTGGATTGGATTAAAGTGAATTGTGTTGGATTGTGTTGCGTCATAGCCGCGCCACGTTGCGTCATAGCCGCGGCAGGGGGTTCACGATATGTTTCACGTTTCACCATCGACTTCATCGACAATGTCTACGCTGAAAGACAACAATTACAACAACAACCAATACGTAATCTATACGACTTGCAGGCGCGCCCCCCGCGGAAATGGTCTGCATTTGATCGTGCCCCTCGCGAGGGGGATGTTTCCTCTCTCTTTTTTGTTTTTTTCTGGTTGACATTGCTACAGCCACAGGAGGAGGAAACAGAAAGAAGTGTTTTATTTTACACGATCCAAAGCGAAGAAACAAATAGAAGCCATATAAAGGCATTTCCAGAGAAAGTTCACATAACAGAAGGGCGAAGGAGGAACGAATTCCTCAACAAGCTCCAAAACAAAGGTTCAGTATATTCAAGCATACGGTAGTGGGAACCCGTGAGGTGAAAGTAAACCCCTGGAGATATTGTGTTCTTTAGGGAATATTTCAGTGGGCCGTGTTAAGGGACAAATAACAAAATACTTACAATTTCGCACTCCATTTTTGAGCATAACCACGCTTTGGTTGTAGCATGGATCCTTGCACAAGGTGATTTGCTATGCACTTCAATATCGTAGTATACGTTTTTTTGCGGTTATGCAGTACTTTGAACCCTTAAGGAACCAATATAAAGGAATGATCCTTGGATTAGTTAAAGACATGTTGCGCATTTTAGAGCCAATATCACGAGATTTGAAAAAAAAAATTCGAGTAACCACTGTTCCTGATTTTTTTCGATGGATGAAGGTCCTTCTCATCGACATTCAACGGCTCGTGTCCTGCGCCGCTCCAGCCATTTCTTCTGCCCTCCATTGAGTAAATGGTTTCCTACTTTTTCAAAACCCGTCTGTTAGGCGTACACTTTGTCAAGTACACTTGCAAGATGCAAGTACACTTTGTCACCCTGTTAGTCACCATTTGTCAATTTGCCGCGTTAGGTTGCCAGCCTAAGCCAACTCTTTTTTTTTATTCAAATTCTAATATCTTCTACTCAATCTTGTTTTTTGATGCACGAAGTTCCTTTCCTGTGTTTAGGTGTTACTACGAAAATTACTCGTTCCATGGCCCATTGAGCCGTTCTAGGTTCGTTTTCTGTTTGGTTTGTAAGGCGCCTAGTTCCCACTTCGTATTTCATCACCTCTGGTGTTTCTGAAACTGTTGTGGGAATTTCTCCATGACTGGCAAGCCAAGATGATTTTAAACAGCAGTCATTCACTTCTCCCCAAAAATAGACCGCGTTAGTACACGCTAGACCCCTCAGCAAAGTCCAAAGCCAATGCTCGCGCTACAAACCCTAAGGACATGCTGTGCACCTGAAATGCGGTAATAGTCAAGCGGATAGACATAGTTTTTTTGTTTCTAATTTGCTAAAATTTGTCACTGTTCCCTACCGCTGATAAACCGTAGTCCGCCCACCTATGGGCTGGCCCAGCGATTAAGTAGCCGGTTTTACGGCGTCAAGGTCCCGGTTTCGATTACAGAGATCTCCACTACCACATTTTTTAAGGGGGTTTCGGGGTTTTCTATCTTGGGCGGCCTGATTTATTTCGGCTTAAGCAGCTCGGCTGTTCAAAATGTAGGGTATCATGCTAATTATACAAACTAGTTTATCTCGTACAATGAAGGAGAATTTCCCTGAAGCATCATATCGTGTATCGCTTAATAAACCGTTGATTTTTTTAGGGGCGAAGCTCCTAAAGCCATGGGTCTGTTCATCCCTTGTGTCTCGTGGTACGTGACCGCCGCATGCTTTCGGAGATGTCGCAAAGTGGGCCGCGTTGCACGCGCAAGAACCGGCTGCAGCCGGCAGCGCGAAATCGGCACCCGGAGCGCGAGCTTGTCTGTGTTCGCCAACGGAGGCGCGAGCGCACGTGCACTGCGAGGGGGAGATCACGCAAGAGATCACGCCACGAACGCAGGCAGTCGTTCTCGGAGATCGAACGATACGCAAGGACCTTTGCTCGTTTCCTCTCGTCTTGTTCGGGCACAAGTTCGCCCTAAATAAAAGTTCTTTCTTTACCGTCGTGTCCCATCCTACGTGACAAATTGTGGTGGAGGTGCGGGGTAGTCCTCGATGGCGCTGGGTCTTTCACCAGGTCTGGGCCTAGGAGCATTGACTCCGAAAATAAAAGTTGATTTGTACAATGTACGCACACAGTCTTACGTCTTTCTTGATGATGTAATGGGCGAACTTTCACGGGAGAGTTACGGTTACCAATGATCTCCCCCTCTGGAGCTTCGCCCCACTTATCATCATTCATTCCGTGGATATGGCGTGATTTTTTTTGTTCCCTTTATTTGAAACAGGCGTTCAGAAATTTATTTTTGAAACATACATTCTCCGTCCAAAGTAATAAACGATATGTTTCAACCACGCCACTCCTCCCCCAGCGATTTTTACTTCTGTAAATATTATGATTTAAACGATAGAATAATAAATGCATGACAACTTTTAAAATGAACCCCGATCATGACTGTTCATAAAAACCAAAAAGACGCATCGGCGTTTGTACGGGAGACGAAAAGGCTTTTAGGTTTTTATAAACAGTCATTCTCGGTTTCAGTTTTTTTGTTGTTGTTACGCATCTTCCAGACTATACGGGATTTCGCCCAACTCTTAATTTGAATATTGAATACATGTGAGGCAAAAAGAGTTTTGTTGCCATATGAATCGCCTTTCCCTTGAAATTACAGTATGCTGCAGCCGAATCTTGCATGTACAAAAAATCATAGTATGAACCTGAAGCATAGTGAATGAATTTCAAACACGAAACGTGGAAAAAAATGTGAAAGGAAAAACTATATAACAAAAATATCAAGAATTACCACTTTTGCTTTTCATTTTTAGCCTACCTTCCACCCCTTAAATATACCCTGCAACATGACTCTTGTGGCATGGCGTCATTATTTCAACAAAAAAGTATTTAACATATGTTGTTGAGACAAAATTAGCAATAATTCCTTAGCACAGATGAGAAGCGGGGCAAAAAATTGATTTGTTAATGCCACTGCATACTTTCACCGGAGTTCTAAACTTTTCGTCCTACACATAACACAAGGAGCTCGTCTTAAACACGAAACGGCTGCGAGCGGAAGATTGCCTGTGGGCTGCTTTTAAAATAAGTGGTTATCTACCATGAAGAAATACGTGGCAATGGGAGCATAAAAGGCTAAGATCACAGAAATCGCTAAAAAGACGGCAAATACGCACAATCTTCCTGCAGACAGGTGTTTTATTTCGACATAAGAACAGCAAAATAAAAAGAATTGTGAAGGCCTTCATCTTTAGAAAGGCGCTCCTCAATGTATCAGACAGCCCTTGTTTGCGTTGCCAATGCCGTGCTTGCTCAAGACAAGCGGGTTCGAGGCGTCCCTGTAGTGGTACCTGTGATACAGCTGTGATATGCTTTCTCTTCCTTCGTTGCGTGTCGTGACTAAATCATATGCAGTTGTTTCCAGTTTTTCTGTGTGCGGCCGAATGGGGCGAAACTTCGAAGTATGAAGGACGTGTCATTTGGGCGTCTTGCATATTCAGTGGAACCTCGTCCCTACGTTTTCTCCCCAGAGCAGGAAAACAAAACGTTTCAACCAGGAAAACGCAGCAGCGAGGAAACCTTCGATAATGAACGAAAACAGCTTAGCTTTGACTTGCAACTATGCATTTCTGCGAATTTGGCCTTCGAACCTTAAAAAACTCGAGAATATAGGATTGCCGATTTTTGCGTTCCTGGAAAGCGCCACGCGTGGCAAGGCAATGTCCCTAGCGATGTCGACTCTCATCCGCGATGGCTGCTGGGCTACTGGTTTTAGTACGTCAAGCTTTTCATGAAAGAAAGAAAGCGCCTCCTATTTTCGCGATACCATCAAGACGTGAAAAAGTTCGTCGTTGGAAGCTCAACGGTGTTCTCAAATCATGAAGCGCACGACGGCGATGAGGGCACGGGTATTCTTGCGGTGGTACGTTATGGCAAACACTCACCTCCGGGAATCCAAAGTGAAATTAACGTTGTAAGAGCAGTGATGCTGGGGATGGGATTGATCAACATACGGCCATCTAGGGGTGACGAATAGCACCCCCGTGTGGCCAAGCCTGGTCAAGGCTCGTCAAACGTCAAAATAGCTGTCCGCGCATGTTGCGTGGGTGGCTTCAGAGTATCAGATTGCCATGCATGATCCGTGAACGTACTCTTAGCCACGACGTAACAGTGAGGATTTTAGCGCTTTGTACTCAATGTGGGAAGCGCCGGGGCTAAATAAGAGCCACTTAGCTGCCGGGAAAACGCAGCACTTGTCAATGTAAGAGCAGGGTTCTACTGTATATTATAACAAAGCCCTCAGTAAACTACTAGCTGCTAGACTGCGCTCGTTTTGTTGTTTTAGTCTTCTAACTTACGCTCATCAATAAATGCATACATAAACGTTTATCTATCTCTGCCTCCTGATCCTGACTACTTTTTGTGCTCTTTTATGATAAATATCTTGCAACTACCACATCTTTCAACCGTATAACTTGAAATCACCACCTGAATGCCAACAGAAAATGAAATTCAGGTATCTTTCAGGTTTCTGTTTTTTTGCCTTGATAGTGCAGCCACATAGCTGTCCCGAAACTCAGGAAGGTGGCGACATGTACTGAAATACGCCATAAAACTCCACAAAAACGCGTTCGTACCTGTTGTTGCAATAGACATCATAGGTTTTTAAAACTTTCAATTTGACATTCTAGCTAGATAAGAAGGGGGTGGGAAGTCTGAGGAAAAATCCGGTGAGCCATTCTCCCTCCCTGTCATGCTTCATAGTTAATCTGCGGGCACCTTCGACCTTCCATTTCTAACTATCCGACGCCGCATTTCACGATTTAGCCTTTTTCACAAAATGTTTTACATCAACGAAATTCTAACAGAGTCTCTTTTCAGCCCCCCAGCATACATTTCTTCTCGCCTTGACCACCATTCAAAAGTAGGTGTGCCTAGTAGCAACACCAACCTTGATTTTGGTTCATTCATCCCGAAAACCAGTGTGGACTGGAACAGCCTTCCTGCGTCCATCGTTTCTACACGTGAACCGGAGAAATTCAAGTCTGCACTCGCGGATCATCTTTATTGATCCCTTGAAAGTTTGTTGTGTACTCACGTTTTTTTTACTTACCCAACTTCTCTCTGTAACGCCCGAACGGCCCTGAGAGTAAAATAAATGAAATGAAATGAAATGATTATCACAGCCACGGCGTGGTCAATCTGCTCTCTGGGAACTCTGCAGGCCCCTAAGAAAGAAAAAGGGTTTCGCGTTGAAACAATACAAGCTATGACGTAACCAATTCAGTGAGGAGCAACTTCACGAATTCTTAATTATTACTACAAAAACTATCTGAAACCTGCTCTCCTGCAGATTGCGCGCACTTCCGATTTATTCTTGAAGCCATTATACCAAGTAAATATTTCACAAACAACCACGAAGATTCAAATGTACATTTGAATTTTTGAATTTTTAATGTGTCACAAAACTGCATGGGCTATATTTAATACTGGCTACTGATGGATACATATGTTCAAAATGCTGCAGTGGAAATTACATACCGTTTATTTGACAAAATGCGCGATTATTTCTCTGACTAATCTCCTTTAGCTCTGAACTTCCATTGTGAAATTTCAAAATGAATTACAGCTTATTCCTGAATTCAGCAGAAAAACACGTATGTTCTGCACTCGTAAAGTTATTTATAATAAATAATACCTGGTAAACCTCACAATTGCAGCCACTTAGTTCCTTGCTCCTATACGAAAACTCAGTTGAATGCTGCGAATTTTAAGACTAAAAAGACGTTTTATTAGAAGGATAAAGAAGGATACATGCAAAATTATCCATATCATCATTTCCCCACATCGACATATATTAGAGCTACCACAAATAATGCTGTATTTGCAATACCATTTCTTTGCGTGCTTTTATTCAACAGCAGTATGGGTGTAGGGTCGGGCCCTAAATCTTCACTAAACCGGCGTGACTCTGCGCGACAAAAATTGTACAAGCAACATTTCAAGGTGTTTGCTAATAAACAAGCCCATAATGTTCTTGTGTTTTCCTGATTCGCGCAAGTGAGGGCGGTGGCTTTCGGTGAGCAGAGCAGTCTCGGTGGGATCATGTGAGTTTCCTGTAGCCACACATCCAGAAAAACCACACATTACATCTATTGAAAAACCTAGGCAGGAATTTTTTGTTAAAATATACACAGTTAAAAGCTTCACAAGAACACCAACACTATTTCTGCTCATTGCATTCTTGACACTTCCTTTCACTGCTTTACCTTCCGTGTATCACCAGCCATTTGGTCAGTTGATATCACACCGGCGGATAGTTTTTCGCATCGTGTGTAATGCATAACCAGGTTTCTTTCCTTTCTAATGTAACGACTTCAGGGGACCTCCCCCTCGAGGCCTTAACGCGGTTGAAACACGAATGCGCAGAACTGTGCATTTTACCAGTTTCTCGTGGCATCTTGGTGGCACCTGTTTTCTCTAGCCTTGTTCATTATTATTATTCTCAATATATTTCAGACAACAATTTCTTTTTCTCCGCTCCTTCCACACTACGCCTACGATTACGCCCACAGTAACCGTTTGATCAAAGCTCTTAACATTTACGTGAACATTACCGTTCGCACAGTGTCCCCTTTCCGACTGCAACAGAGTAAAAAAGGTAACCTAAATACGTTCCCAAACGGGATTAAGAAACTAGGTGAAAGTTTTTTCTTAATTAATCAGCCTAGTTTTTGATGAAGTACGAGTCACTATACTTTTCCATTTCTGGAAATCCAGTTTGTCATGTTCTAATAATTTGTTCGGAAAATTAGTAAAGTTATCCTCAGGATGGTCCCTCGTGCTAGTCCTAGCAGTACATCCTCGGAAGTGTTCCAACCGTAAACACAATTGTTTTTCGGCACTTGCTAATTCTGGTCTGTTTTATTCGTGTCTCAGCCTCCCATAACTACAGTCAACAGACTGCCTGCCTTACTAGTATAACATTATTCATCCTAACGTGAGGTGCAAAGGGACGCCCCGTTGATTCTAGAGCATGATAATTATCATTCTAGGACGTATGCCGTCTACACTTTTTGTAGCTCGGCCACAACGACCACAACGCTCACTCTCATCCTGAAGGACTCATCTACATTATCAGCTGTTTTCGGGCTCAAGGGTGCTGCAACGACTCTTTTTTGACGATGACATCAGTATCACAGGAAAGGATTTGCATTCAAAACATTAAAGCCCTATTATGTATTTCTCTACCACGACTGATCTTGGAATTTTTCAGCGCGCAATGCGCTACCTCAAGAGGCTTGGCTGGTATCGAGAAATTATTTCCCACTTTAAGCTGAGAATGTTCGCCCCATCTACCTTGCATTAAAATCTAGAGCCATATAAAAAGCTCCCAGCGTTTTCTCATCCATTTTAATCTCAAAACCGCGTTTACTGAGTGCTTCCAGAGTCATGAGTTTATCTTTTTTTTTTAATAAAATGGTTTGATATCAACACGACCGTGCTCAATTGTTAAGATTGACGTACTAAGCATCACTGCACGCTATCTGTGCAAACCAATATTTCTGTTTTATTTAAGGGTACAAAAAATAAAATCTCAGTTTTTCGTCTACACTGTGTAAAAATTTGCATTTACCGGTTGCTCTGCCATTGCGATTTGTCCTCTTTTACTGTATAGTTTTTGTTTGGTTGATATGAACACCCAAGTTGTTCGTGCCAAATAAATAGAACGTACTCGCAAACTGGTGACCTCGCAACTAAATTGCAACTGTTTGCTGCTCATCGGGGCTTTCGTGTTTTCTTCATTAAACTGGGGATCAATTTTTGTAACTGTGGTTTGCTGGTTTAGGCTTTTCATGCATGCAATTCCACATATTTATATTAGGACTTACCATCCCCGACTATACCCGCCTTGGCATGGCGAATAATGGCAGCAAGTACGATACCGATTCTCATCATATTTTCAGAACAGAGTAACTGGAATGGAAACAAGGAATTTAGTATGGGTAACTTTTAAGCTTCCAGGGATCATAATAATGCGCACGACGCTCAAATTCAATACACATTTCGACAGTCAGAAGGTGGTTTGAAATATGAGAACATCAGATTTACATTATTTTTGGGTTGGAAGGACGGTTCAACAGAGGTAGCTGCTTCAATGTCGTGTGCACCGGAAAACGGTATAAGGCAAACGTAAATGAAGCAGTCACGAAGATAGAAGAAACACACTTTCACTTGTGCGAATGAAGGATCTCCGCCCGCTGGCCATGCATTTAAATACATGTTTTGGTAATTTAGTGAGACGTTTCATAATCAGGACCGAAATATTGAGAACAGAAACATTTGCACAAAAGTAGACTTCTTTCTTTTGCATTTTACAAATAGGGCATAAGCTGTTCCGCTTTGTTTTTTATTCTGCTTGCGACGGCAACTAATCTGGTTCCGTATATTAAAGTTGAGGCATGGTTGTTGTTCCCAGTGGGAAATAGCAGCACAAAGACGATTCTTCCTGGCACAAAAAATATTCGCACGTACGTCAGTTTTTTCAAGTTCGTTGGATATAAAGTAGTAAGCCGCAAACAGTACGTTGTGCACAAAACATTTCAAGGCAAAACACTGAGAGAAGCCATACCTTTGACCAATCGGGACGTTCCAACAAAAAATACCGTAGGAAACTCAGACGGGAAAAAGCTTTATATATAGGCAGCTTCAAAACAGCAGTTTATTCATCTAGTTAGAAAACGCGTACATCAAGATCAACATACCAATTTGTCTGAAAAAGCCACATCTACAGTGAATAATTAGAAGCCTGTTTTTTTATCGGGCTCACAGGATATGTGCCTGCTTCCTTCATTAGTACTGCAAACGGAGAATTACACCCGCAGGAAGCACGATAAAGTCCCATTTTTCATCCTTTGATGCGGGGCTACTAGAAGCATAATATTGCACCCTACTCTCTTCCGCGAATCGAATCCAAACAGCACCAGCATGGCCAACGATTCCGAAAGTGTGAATGTTCCATGCAGTCGTCTTTTATTGCAACCAAGCGAGCTCGCGCGAAAATTCTTCTTAAATAAATAACGTACTTTCGGAAGGCCTAGCCCTACCTCTATTGAAACACATTGTGGTAGTATTGATGTGTGAGTGAAATTATATTATCGACATGGTAATTTCGAGATTCCGGGCGAAAAATATGTAACAGTTAACCTCTTGCATTGAGTGTAGTTGAAGTAATAACTACAAGAAGTGAAGCGAAATTTTAGGAACCCTGAAGTTTAGGCAAAGCAAAGTTAATTAACGGATATTTCTGCATGCAGTGTCAATAGCGCTGCTTGAAGAGGGGTTCTCTCATCCATGATCGTTGCAAGCTTAACTTTAAATCTGGAAGTAACAGTGTTGCAGAAATTTCGATCAATCATCCAATCGCCCTACTAATCAATAATTAATCTTTAGTTACAGCCGTGTTAGAACTGACCCAGGCCTGAAATTTGACAATTTCAATCTTTGGAGGGAGTCAACACGAAGAAAAGCTCCAGATGCGTGTCCAATCCAATTCCCCGATCAGGAAGTGCTTCACAAAGTATTTGTAGTGCCCACAAAGAACACGAGCAGATATCTCAAGTCCTTCAGGGGTTGTTCCGGTTTTTGCATGAAGTAGTAGGGTGTACCACAATGTTCCTTCCCCATACGGTAACATACGTTTCCGCACGCTGTTTGCGCGCAAGCAGCTACATTTTACGCGCAAGCTTTTCACACGCAGTCAAGGGAAGGGTGTTAGGTCACGTTCTTGTCGGAATCACAACGTTTTGTCGGTTGGTGGGGTTTCCTTGGTGCATCAAACCCGCTAGTTGCGCTTGCCTGATTTTGACTGATTGGTTTTATGGTGTGAGGCATGTCGTGATGGGAAGCTCCGGATTTATTTTCCCACCTGTGAACATTGTCGCGTAGCGGAAAGCGACGCAGTTGACTTGAAGGTAAAAAGAGTTTATTGAAGCGAACCTGTGCTCCCCTAAGAACACAACGAATACATAGGCGGCGAAACAGGATTCCACAATGTAACGTGCGCAGACTGATTTCCACGAAACATATACCGCGGCGTCGGCTGTGCGGGTATTCATCATTCGGTGAGCGTGTTTCTCGAACCAAGGAACTACATCGAATACACTGTAGATCATCAAAGCACTATGACGGGCTGGTTCGTCTGACATGATGGATGTAGAATTGCACCAAAAGGACGGGACGACAGAAGAAGATTCATAAAAGCACAAAGAACACTCATAGAAGCGCTGGGTGGTGTGTCATCTAATGTCCGGGGGTATGCTAGCTATACGAGCTGTGTTCTTGTGTCGACCCGTCCTCTTAGCGAAATTTTATTTCTATACTGTACACCAAAGGACATGATTCTAGACTGGTGACGTTAGTTCAAAACAGTCTTACCCATAAAAGAAATAGCAAGTGCGGCTTATAAAATAATCACTGGAACGGGCGTTTCACTTCGCAAATAGATAACATATCCCGGCGCCGCCGGGCGGTAAAAAAAATAAAAAATGGCCGCGTATCTTCTCCATTCGTTGCAAATATCAACAAACGATGATATTCTTCTCTTTCCCGCTCACCTCTCATGTTTTTCCTCTTGCGTCACGCTCCTCCCAATGTAAACACGCTAAAGGTTTGCTGAAATTAATTTCAATTTACTGCTTTCCACTGCTGAGGCAATGTACCTCGATGGCAGCTCTGCCGCATGGTGGAGAGGCGCACGAATAGATGCACCTTACTTAAACGCGCATAGAACCGCGTTACCTTAGTCCACATGTTCTCCAAGCAGAACGTGGACATATGTATTGTAACCTTTTCTAACTCTTGCCGTTAAATTAGTAAGCTGCCTCCAGCAGCCATGGTTTCGCGGGCGACAGCAGGCAACGGTGGGATGTTTTTTGTGCAAACGGTATAGCATTTAATTTCGCAAAAATCAAGCATCTGTGAATTTTTTCATAAAGAAGAAGTGTAAATATCCTTTGTGTAATATTTTCTGGCCTATATTTTCGTAATATCTTGTTCTGTTTCAACAATGTTGACAAGTATGAAAATATAAACTGGACTTAGATGGTTACGTTTCGCTGTGAGCATAGAAGACTATTGCGCACACTTCGTTTCATTTTGGCCGGGTGACCCAATCGAGTCACCGAAAGACAGACAAAGAAACACACATAGAGAAAGGCGAAAATTTCTTGGTGTAAGTAGCCCAATAGATACTATCATCATTATTAAACTGAATGCGTGTTTCGCACCATTACTTCCCCTCTAAAAGTGCATCGACCCGATGCTACAGTAAAACGACCGGCCCAACAAACAAACAAAAGTTCTGCCAATGAGCGTAGTAAGCGTTTTAGGTGAACCAAGTAGATGACTTCAGTCCACGTGCGTCGTAGTGATGCTCTGGATTCACTATCGGGACTTACCTAATAGGTAAGTTGGCCAACACGTCGTAGAATATGGTAAGGTACAAAATACCGTTGCAGAAGCTTCTGACAGTCTCCGCGCCGTCGTATGGCAGTCGAATTCACACACGATCCTCTGGCTGGTACTTGGCCTCACGGCGCCGGAGATGGTAACGTCGGGTATCCACTAGCGGCTGTCCTGATGTGCGAACTTGAGGGAGCTGGTGGGCCTCCTCCGACGCTAAAGGTATCCTCGGACGTCGACATTGAGGTCGCCGCCTTCTAAGGGCGGAAGCTAGGCGTAAAGCATCGCACTCGGCCAACTTCCGCACATGATAAACGAAGTTATGTGGGTATAGTTTCATATGTAGCAGTGTACCCATACGTGGCACGTGAGCACTTTGTCGCAAGTCTTGTGTTAAACACCGACGCACATAGACAGCATATCCGCAATCGTGTTGTTCAGGTGTTTCGTTAGTCCATTCTTTGAGGGAAGGTATGGCGTTGTTCTTCGGAGATCCGTGTTTCTGTAGCGTAAGATTCCTTGCATAAGCTCCGAGTTTAAGGCTGTACCGCGGCCTGCGATTAGGACCTAAGAAGCCCCATGTCGAAACACAACTTGGTGGATTAAGAACTTCGTGGCTTCTTTTGCGGTCCCCGTCGGTAGAGCGGACGTCTCTGCGAAGCTCGTCATGTAGCCTGTCACGAGGAAAATTAACTTTTTCTCGGATCGTGACGTAGGTAGCGGGTCCATAAGGTCCATTCCAACCTTTTGATGGGCCTCGATCGGACGGCGATCGGTTACAGAAGCCTGGCATGTCTCGTCGGGAGCGTTTTTCGTCACTGACTTTTACGGCAGCTCCGGACGTAGTGGGTGACGTCGGATGTAAGGCGGGGCCAGTAGTACTTCGCCTTGATTTTTCCAATTGTGCAGGCTGTGCCGAGATGTCCGGAAGACGGATCGTCGTGGCACGCTTGCAGAATTTCGTCACGAAGGTCTGCGGTGATGTCACGATGGTAATTGGTTCTCGTTCCGGGGTTGAAATTTTTTCACGAGGACTGAGTTTTTGAGGTTCAATGCTGATAAGTTGCGTTTGAAGACCCTAGGTACGGCGAAACATCGCACTACGAGGTAGTCGATTATGACGCACAGCTCGTGGCTCGCACGTTGCTGGGCGGCTAGGTCAATCTGCGTTGAGACGCTGGAGAACGCTCTGCCTTCTTATGAGTCTTGTGGTAGAGGGTCGAAGTTGGCGTGAGAGAGGCAGTCATCGTTGGAGTGTTTCATGACCAATTTAAAGACGATGGTAACTTCGAGCTCCTACTGGCGCAAGCTCCGCCGCCTAAGACTGCCAGATGGGTCCTTCTGAGTGGGGAACCTAGAGAGCGCATGGTGGTCTGTCACAACATTGAGTGGCCTACCATGCACGTGTGGGCGAAAGTTTGAAATGACCCGTATAATAAGGAGACACTATTTCTGAGAGAAACTGTATTTTTTATCTTCCTTCGACAGACCACAACTGGATTAGGCGAGTACTTTTTCGCAACCACTTTCCTTTTGGACGAAGACGGCATCCAATCCTATATCATGGGCGTACATGTGCCTTTTCGTTTCAATGCTTTCGTCGAAATGAGCGAGCACGGGTGGTTGTTGTAGGTGTTGTTGCAGCTCGAAGAATGCTTCTTCTTGGGCGCTTTCCCGGCTAAAAGTGGTGCTATCTTTCGTCAACCGCGTGCGTGGCTTTCAATGCGTGCGAAATTTGCGAAGAAGCGCCGGTAGTACGCGCACAGTCCGAGAAATCTTCGCATGCCCTTCGTGTCCTTCGATCCTGGGAATTTTGCTGTGGCGGAAGTTTCCGCTGTGTTAGGCAGGATTTCCGCGGCGTTGACGACGTGGCCCAAAAAACTCGAGTTCTTCGTACGTGAAGTACCGCTGTTCAGAACTCAGCGTTTCCCCGACGTACGAATCTCATCGAGCACAGACTCCAACCTTGCAAGGTGTTCGCCGAAAGTCGAGGCGAACAGCACACCATGTTCGAGGAATACGAGGCAGGTGAGCTAGCACTGTGTCCATGACCCTTTGAAACGCTGATTGCAAAGGGCACAGCCTAAACCGCATCACCTTGAACTCGTATAAGCTGTCCGGGGGTAAGAATACAGTCATATCTCAATAACGTTTATTCACTTCAATTTGCCAGTAGCCTGCCTGGATATCTATTGTTAAGAAGTATTTCGCGTTGGAGGGGTGGTCGAGGGCGTCGTCGATTCGTGGCAAGGGGTAAACGTTTTTTTCGATTAATTTGTTCAGTCGCTGGTAATCAATGCAGAACCTTAAGGTGCCATTTTTATCACGAGTAAGACCGGCGCAACCCAGTGGCGTTTCGATGGCTTTATAATGTCTTCGCTGAGCATGTCTTCGACTTGCGTCCGGATGGCTTCCGGCTCATTTGAAAAAAAAAAACGCGATAGGATCAATGTCAGTAGGTCGAGATCCATCTTCTAATAGATTTCGGTGCTTGGCTAGGGGTGTCTGACGTAATTTCGAGTTAGACAAAAAAAGTGCTGTAGCAACGCAGCAAAGCCAATAATTTGTTCCGTTTTTTCTTGCGGTAGGTCCTCGTTCACGTCGATGGGGTGCGGAAGCTTGAACGCATCTTTGCGTGGGCGTTCAAAGTCTGCGACCACGATCACGTGACTTCGTTCTTGCGTTTCTTCGAATAACGCAATTACAGTGGCCTAGTTTAAATGCTGATACTGCTATGTGATCTCAATGTCCAAAACATGGGATTTGCATTGCTTAAAGCACACAATGCTTCTTTCGATGGAGACACCCCAGTCGAAAATCGAACATAGGTAACGCTCTACCAAAGCGTCGACGTCAGGGACAGCATTTTCACAGTACAAAGTAACCATCAAGCTTGCGAGGGGTGGCAGGGTGACGTCACCATCGGCGATCCTTACAGCCGAACAGTGTTCGGGGTTCGATCCGGCGTCATGGAGGCATCGAACAAAAAAGTACCGAGTTTGTCGGCAGATCAATTATTGCACTGTTGTCTGGGAAAAAGTCCAGTCCGAGAATTATGCCCCAGGAGCCGTTAGGTAAAATGACGAAGGCAGCAGAGTTCGTGGTGCTTTCTCTGGGGACACCTGATGTGCAAGTTCCATTTGGCGTTAGGAGATGGCCTCCTGCTTTGCGTTTGTAGGGAACCTCTAACATGGTCGCAACTTCTTTTGGTTTAGACGCGAATTATACGCTCATTACTGAGTATTCGCCTCCAGTGTGAATGAGGGCGACTACATCAGAGCCGTCGATGGACAACCGGAAATGGACGTAGCCTTCCTCGAGTTCTGGTTGCGTCGGGGCGTCGTATCTCAGCTTGTGCGTGTGGATGGTGTTGCGTATGCGTCGTCGTTTCGTCGTGTTCTCAGAGGAAGGCTCGGCATTTCGGGTACGCGTTGCACCGCTTTGCTATCGTCGTGTTCGGGTGTCACGGGAGGGTTAGATCGGGCGTCCGGGCTGAGGGCATGTCCTGAATCACGGTCTTCGTTGCGTTCTTGCATCTTTGAAGGGTCTACGGTTTTTCGTCGTAGAGCAACATAACCTCCAGAAGTTGTTGCTTTTAGTTTCCCGTACCTAAGCTTGGGGATCTTCCACGCGAGAATTCTGCGTTGCTTCGACGGCTTGGCGATCAGCATGGGCAACGCGACAGTGAACGGTTGAAGGGCGGTTGTACCTCGGTTGATGTTGCACGGGCATTCTTCGATCTCAGTAGGGCGCTTGCCACGTAGGGGGCATGGCGCAACGACGGCGAACCTCCTCAGATCGATCCTCTTGTAAGGACAGCTGTGGTAGCTGTGGTCGGGTTCTCCGGTGTGGTGGTACACCGGACGATTATAGGGAGTTCGCCATACGTCGGTCTTCCTCGGAATCTGATATTGGACTCAGGGGGTCGGGTGGGCGATAATGGACGGCGGTTTTGAGGGCCCTCTTGACAACGGGTTGTAACGGGGCGGTATGAATGAACAGCTGCGGAGTGGGTCATGGCTTGTGGCTCGCACGGTGCTTCGGATGGCGTAGAAGTCTCCTGGCCTGTTGAACTTCTTCTTGGGTGACGTCAGCCAGGGAAACGACTTGAGGTTGCGGCGTCGTCGGAAAAAAGTTTCTGAAGCTTCTCCCGGACGACTGCGCGGATTGTGTCGCGTAGTGTATCGGAGCTAATTGCCCCGGCACCCATTGTATCCGAAACCAGCGCATTAATGGGGTGGTTGTAATGCCTCTGACGAATTTCTAGCGTGTCCTTCATTGCGGCAGCCTCAGACATGAATTCTACTACTACTTTATGGGGGTGGCAGCCAAGGCAAGCGAAAAGTTCTTGCTTTAATCTTCACAGACACCCGACTTTCGGTTCTTGCGTCATTCCGGGGTCCGCGCGTCAAAATATTCGCTTCATTTCTTCAACGAATGTCATGACACCTTCATTGGGGTGAAGCGTGCGCGTTTGTAACAAAAGTACGGCTTGTTCTTTCAGCACGACTTCGGCGAATGCTTTAAGCAACTCGCTTTTAAAGGGAGTTCAGTAGGTTTCGGAGCTTTCAGCTTTATCGAACCACGTTCGGGGTATATCCTTTATGGAGAGAAAGCATGGGGGAAATTTTTTGGCCACTCCACGTTTTAAATATCCGGACGCGCTCCACTTTCTCCGTCCTGTCTCCTCAGTCTTCACCGGGGAATCCGCGGAACCATGGTGCTTTCCGGGGCCGTTGCAGGACCAGGGCAGAAGAGGAGACCAAATTCGGCCGATAAACATTGAAGTAGGCCGCTTGCTCGGCTTGGGCTGGCTTGTCGGCTTGCAGAAGGCGTAATGAGCATAGAGGGTGCGTTCCCAGGACCTCTACCCGGTGTCGCGTATCTAAATACGACGCAGTGGACTTGAAGGTAAACACATATGCCGGAGGACATTTGTGCTCCCTCAAAAACTCACGGAACACACAGGCAGCGAAACAGCTGTCAACAATGTGACGTGAGTGGAATATTGTAGGCGAATCGAACACCGCGGCGTCCGCTCTGCTGGTATTTATCATTCCGCACGGGTGTTTCTCGAACGGTGAAATTGCATGCAAAACACTGGGGATCGATTAAGATTATTCTAGACTGGTGCCCTTAGTTCTAAACACTCTCCCTATCACAAGCGATAACAAGTGCGGCAAAAAAAATAATCAATGAAACACATGCTTCCCTTGGCACACAGATAACACACCTGGGAAGCGGCAGGGGTTACAAACTAAACATGAATAGGCAAACCCAAGGCATAGTTCCCGCTAATATTGAATATGTGCCGAAACACAGAGATGTTGTCGCATTGGTTTTCCTTCCGCCAGAATATAAACGACCGCCTCCAGGATTCAATCCCCGTGTTTGAGCTTTGCCGAGCGTGGCCTTTGTCGCGGAGCCACCGCGGCGGTCGCTTCCTTGATTTTGATGGTTCTTAAAGGTATACTAAAAGGTGGAGGTTATACATATTATGTCGACCTTTAAGGACTGCCAAAACCAAGGAAGCAAACGCCGCGGTGGCTCCGTGACTAAGGCCATGCTCTGCTAAGCTCAAACACGCGGAATCAATCCTCGCCGCGGTGGTTTATTTTCTGACTCGGGAAAAACAAAGACGACCGCCGTTCGGTGTTTTGCCACATATTCAATATTGGCGTAAACCATGCATTGCGTTTGTTTATTTATGTTTGGTTTTTACCGCAACTGCTTCTGGCTGTACCCTGTGTGCCAAGTGGAGCGTGTGTTTATTTATGATATTTCCAACATTGAAGATATTAAAGATTGAAGATATCAATATTGAAGATATTGAAGATATTTTATTGAAGATATCTCCGCGAGGAGTGAAGTTGTTTCCTGTTGGGGACATTTAGCTCGTGGTGCCACTTCAATCCTGCCAATTAACTTCCGTGCGGTCTCCATGCATTCGCCATAATTATTTCTGTTTGCACTTGTGAATATGCTGTTAATTGCCCAGCAAAGTCCCAATAGCCACGGTGAGCCACGGTGACCATATCTACTCGAGAACAGCGGGTTTTCCGATTCAGCGGTCATTTATATCTTCGGTTCAGGATGGCGTGGAATTCATAAGACAAAAGCTCTGATCGCCCCATTCGACAAAAAACCGTTGAGGGAGAGAGCGAGAAATTTCAATTTCAGCCAAGCAGAGATCCTGACTTGCTTTTAGGTGTAGGTAGTACTGAGGGGCGAGATTTGTGAAAAAAAACTGCGTTCGCATATATTCACAAATAACACACAAAAATATTTTTCGCACAAGCCCTCACATACTTAAGACCAAAAACCTAAACATGCAGAGGAACACACACCCACACGTGGGAGTATGTATGAATAAAACGTTCGCACAATTGGGTCCGAAGCTTGCTCACAAAGATCAAGTTGAGATAGCTCTCGCGATTTCCATTCGGAATGGAGACTCCTTTCGGATAATGCGGCGCAGTATCCGAAAGCAGCTTCCGCACACCGGCACACAGGTACACCGCAGCAGCACTGTCAATAAACGGTGGATGCTGTAAAAATGCTCATTCAGTTTGGAGTTAAAGAAACGGACGCCACTTAAACAATTCAACCACAGAAAATATATCCACTCTCGTCGCAATCTGTAAGCGCTGACTGGACCGATATAAGTAAACTCACGTCAAAGATAGCAGGTGCCGTCGGTAGGGCATTTGCGCCTGCCATTGAGAATTTTATATGAGCAACCTGGCTTCACACTTCAAGATGGTGATATGAAAACTCGTATACGGTGAGCCAAAGCTGTACATTTTGGTGCCTCGCGTATACCTGTTCGCCCAATCAATTTATCTTTGATATAAAGAGACATTTTGATATTGATTTTGATTTTGATTTTGATTTTATTTGATTTGACAGAAAACGTGAAGTTTTCACATGATTGATTTGTCTTTCTACGTCTTTTGAATTATAAGTTGTATTAGGTTTTGAATCCTACGAAGTATCTTTGAATCTTCCAACGTTTAGGCGCAAGTCTTCTTAAGAGTTCTGCTCTAGTGTGTCTTATTATAATAATGTAGTGCTCTATTGGTGAATCACTAAACCGCCGATTATATGATTTCACAAATGTGCACGTGCCACCATCCATCATGCACTGCACTGGAGCTTACTCCACTGCCACACTGGTGTTCCGTAGAAATGGCCAGGCTTTTTAGCAATGTCTGCGATAATTACAGGCCATGAATGTTGTTAAGCAGTGGCGTACCTGCTAGTGTAGAGCTTGTAAATCTCCTGCAGTATTCCAAACTCGTCGTCGAGTATATCCCAAATATAATTTTGTGTGCTGGCGCTACTTCCTCTAAAGACTGTCATTGGGCTGGTCGGGACACTTCCGGCAATATAGAGGCTTATTATTGTGTTAAATCCATTCATTCGACCACCAACGACACCGAATACAAGGAATAGTACAAGGGTTCTAGGCACTAGGATTCTGCCTGTTCTTTTGTCAATACGTATGCCAGAAAGAGCTCACTATTGCAGAAATGGTTGCTTGGTATTAAACGCGATATGAGAATGATTATTCTAATCCTAAACTTTTGACTGGTAGTGGCGCCGCGTGAAGAGTGGGTTGTTCAATCGTCTTGTCGTCATGCTTATGAAAACGGAGGGCTGATGGTATAGACTGGAATTGGTATTTGTTCACCTAAACGCTACTGTTGTTGAATTTGCCATTAACACTAAGAGTCGCCCTTCCTAGGTTGTGTGAAGTACCCGAAAATGCACTTCAATTCATAGAAAATCGTGTTTAAAAGTTATTACTTCGCGTAGTAAATACGTTTCACATGATTCACCTGGTTTATCACAACTCTAATTTAGTGTAGCTCTTTCAGAGGAGTGTAGACGCCCCTTATTTTTGACGAGAACGTTTGCACCTGGTTGTAGTTTTGGGAGTAAAAAAAAACAAGTAAGCTTGAAAGCTTTGTTCTAGGGAGGTTCTGAAGAAAAGAAACGCTATTCATTCAAGCAGTGAAACTAACGATAAGATGATAGAGCATGAGACGAGAAAAAAATCTGGAACATCATCAATTTGCGGATAATTAGGCATGCGTGAGCAGCAAGAGCCTGCTGTCTTTAAGAAATCTCGTTATACCGTAACCATAAATACATTGTTTTCTTCTTATTTTTACTGAGCCCTGCCGAAGCTGCGAATTCTATTTGTCGGGAGGCATCATGGTCGACAAACATTGGTGATAAGCGCAAACACGCGATGAAATATTAGCTACGTTGGCCAGTAGCAGGCGGGGAGACCAGCCAGTGGGCGAGCCATAGAGAGGGGTACAGGAGACACGAGCTTGGGCTCAACCAGAGACGTGAAGTGCTACCCCTCCACTTCTGAGTGACTGTACTTCCATGTGATTCCTGCACCTTATTTGCGTTCAGCGCTCGTTGTCAAGCGCGTTAGCTTAATATCCAGTGTTTAAAATTATTTCGTAAGGAGTCTGCATGCCTGCAATAATTCCTTATTATTTATGACCCCATAGTACTGAGCCGTCCACTTTTTCTTCGATGGAAATAAAAAACTCCGATATCCCCATGGAAGGAGATCTAATAAAGAACCAACGTGGCGTTCTAACAGCGCTTCTAGCGTTTTTTTAATCAACCCTCACCATTCCAGGCTTATGAGTCGTGAAACACCATGTTTATAAAATATGTTTGGAAAAGAGCAGATTGCAGTTTTACATCTCCCCTTAAAGAGAACATGAAGATACGTCAGCTTCTAGTGTATGCTGAGATAAGCTTTCCTGCGCAATTCACTAATCGAAAATATTGGCCAAGGCTGAGTGTAGAACGTTAAGGAGAGATTTTAAATATCGAACAAACTGGTGCATAAAAACATATATATGGCCTTTATTTCCAAATTTCTGAAATCCAAGGGAGAAGCTCACTCCCTAAATGTTCAAAAATTATAACCTTACAACCCGCATTTCGCAACCGTTCTTTAAAAGGGTATTTTATTTCAGTGCACTATTGCAGTTCCACCAGACTAAAATGTATTCGAAATAAATAAAATGCTGTGTTCCACCAGCTCATGTATTCGAAATAAATAAAATACTGTGCGTCATGCTTCTCCATTTTCCAATCAGTGAACCATAGAGCATGACTCCAAGAAACCTATTGTGTAAAAACAAACCAATTACAACCGAGAAAAAATATACGCATTTCGCAACCGTTCTTTAAAAGGGCATTTTATTTCAGTGCACTATTGCAGTTCCACCAGACTAAAATGAAGCAGATGGGTAGCTCATGCATTCGAAATAAATAAAATACTGTGCGTCATGCTTCTCCATTTTCCAATCAGTGAACCATAGAGCGTGACTCCAAGAAACCTATTGTGTAAAAACAAACCAATTACAACCGAGAAATTTATACATACACAAATTTACAATTTCATAAACAAACATCACTGGCAAAAAACAACCTTTCAAATTTTGTGATTCAAAGAGAAAGAAAGCTATAGCGGGGGGAACTTATGAACCTGAGCCACCAGAACACGTAAGCAGGCAGCCAGTCTGCTCCCTCCGGCGACGCGAACCAGCCACGTTGGGAAGCGGGAGAGGTGACAGAGTTATAGAATGAGAGGAAGTGATCATTCGTGACGAGAAAAGTACTAAAGGTCATGTGGCGTATTCAGAAGCTACTTAGCACCGCAAATATGAATCCGTAATGGACAGTCATTGAGAAGGTAACAGTGTCGTTGCTTCTCCCCAAACATTCGGCTGCCTAGACTGTGTGGTCAGTAAGTCAAGATAGGGTATGTGGTTTTTCGTGATGTTGACGGAAACAAATGACACCAGAATATCTTTGATCTCTATTAGGTCTAATCCCGAAAAAGGTAGATATTATAGTCCTCCCTGTCTACCGGCGAAGATGACGCGTTGTACGTTATTTACTCGTATTGTGACAGGATGTATTCTCAATTTTGAAGAAGCTATATTTGAAACAATTTATACAGCAGAATGTTCTTAAGACGAACTCGAAATGACCGTGAAAATGTGTCGTATTATCAGAACTTCGTCTTAATCGGATGATGTTTTGCATTGTACACGTTGCAAGGGAGCAAAACTGAGCTACTACTTAAGACATGATAGTATTCTTGTTGTGGGACAGCGGAGGAGTGCGCTCAAACCCATGCCCAAAACCCTGCTTCCTTTATTGTTGCTATTTCCGTTTCGTCCGCTTTCAGCCACAAAACAATCACTGAACCTGGACACATTCGAAACCTAAACAACTCTGAACTGTCTCTTGGGCCAATTGAATACTTCAATAAATCTGTACTCCATTGATACTACGTGTTTTGCTCAAGAGCTTAGCAGGGCGCGCCTTCCTCATAACACCCGTGATGGCTCTGACCAAGCGGTTTAGCTACACTATAGGGCTAAAAAATGCGATGCTTTGCCACTAATTGTACGTCGTTCTTGGGCTTCCACCAATTTTCAAGCGCCCCATAGTGCAGCAGCGTGGCACATATCATGACTTGCAACGCATAAAGATAACTGATTGGTTCCTGCATGTGTCGCTGCTGCCGGTATTTATTCAATATGCCCAAATGCAAAGCGAGAGGTTGGTAGTGGGTCGCGGAATATTTGGAAAGAACTGACCTAATTAACAGTGTCCCGAGTTCTCTCTGAAGGCTTCCTTGTCCTGTATTGTGGTTTGTATTAAGGGGGCATAAATAGAAACTTTCAATAATTTTTCTCGAAGCAACGAAAATTAGTCCAAATATCTACTGCGAGATACACGTCCGATTCTTCATGTGTCCTTGTCTATAATTCCAAGTCCAGTGGGTGTCTCATCTGATTGTCAAGCTGTACAAGAATGATCTTTCAGTGCTATTAATTAAGAAAGTTCTGCTTACTTGGTTTCTCATGGGATTCTTTCAAGTGCGCTCTGCCCAATTGGAGAGGACTAAAATCTGTACCCGGACGGTGCCTCTAAGCTGTAGCGGTTAGTCCACGTACTCGATGTCGTCTCCGAGTTTCATATGGTCGCTGTCAAGCGTCGAGCAACAGGCCATGGCCGCGGCGTCCAGAAGCAAGGCCTACGTAATCATGGGGTCCAAAAGCCTTCAAGGCTAGAGCCAGTTCTGAGTACCTCGAAGATCATCTGCGGCATCGTGCGCATTCCACAGGGGCGTTTTCAATCCCTTCACCACATCAAATGTCGAAGAACTAAACCCGTGTCGACGGCACTTCTCAGAAAGAATTTATTCTACTTCATACCGTATAACTAGTGATGGTGACAGTTTCCAAAGTTTAGCGTCTTTATCCGTCCTTAGCGGATGCATGTTTCTCCGCAAAATGCATTTTGTAATATTTCATTTGGATGAACAAACCAGAAGGTTACTTCAGGTAGACTGTATTAAACTCCCACCTCTGTTACGTACTCCTAGATCTGTACACGTTCGGGTCAGATAAATGGGTCAGGTAGTTAAAATTGCAGTATGCGTGCTGTAACAACCACTTTGAAGAATAACGTATAAATTGGTTTGAGTGAGTTTATTGCAGTCAGCACAGCCGCGTACTTTCTGCTATTCCGATGGTCCAGCCCTCCAACCGTCATGATGGTTCGGCCGGAGAGAAAGGGTGTTTGATATTGTAAAACCAAATCACGTAACCTGTTTCTCTCGACGTTTTCTAAGTGGGCCTGCGAAACCATCGCGTTCAATTTGAGCGGCGATACTGAAAATCGCACTCTTTCAGAACCGTCGTTTGTTCGTATGCTTCCCCCTGTAATCTCAAATGCTCATTTTGTAAAAGGAGAGCGTGCACATGAAATCCGGACGCTTCAAGTATTGCAGCCGCTTGTGAGGTTAAGGGGACGGAAATTCAAAATGGCTCAAGTACACAAGCCAAAGATTCTTTCATCGGGTCGAGAAGAGCGCACCTGTTCGTAATATGGCCTTTTTGCATCTCGGGTTATTTTAACAGAATATATTTCTCCGTTCTAAATATATTATCCACGACTAGCCTTTCCATACAGGCTTTGGCCTTTGAATTAAATTTCTCCATTCGATAACGAGCTTGAATGAAGTCAAACAAAGAATAGTGCACCCTTCGAAACTGCTTGCCGTACGTTCCGTGATTGGATTCTTGTCCGCATAACTCTGGAGTGTTTGTGACACGGGATGAATAGCTGTTCAATTTGTACACCAGGGACAAGCTACATAGTCTTGGGATATGCCATTATTATGTGCCAGAAAATACCGAGAGCACGCTCATCTAGAGCTTCCGGTCTATATATTTTACTCAGTTAGAACTTTGGTGGTTTATTATTTCATGTTCACTTCCTTTGAGAGCCAAGGTTTTGCGCGTGCTTCATTCAGTAGGCCTAAAGGTGGGTGTGGAAAATTACTAGCGGGCTCACGATTTCCGGCTGTTGCAAGAGCTGTAGCCAAGACGACAGAAATTCCGAATTACTCACTCAAACACAGAAGGCTTGCACGAAGAGGACAACGAGACAACGAGAGAGCCAGAGTTTATTACTATAATCTTGCGCGTTCTGAGTATATGCAGCTCTGCAGCACTTTACATATAGACTTGTGCCATCGAAGAAAATGTGTCCAATCATTATATAGTTAGAGCGAAGCAAACCACGAAACGTGCCTCCTGCTGCTGTCTTTTGGCAAAATTTGTGTTTTATTTCTTTGCAAATAATTTTGGAGTATTTTTTATATTAGAGATGAGCAGCTGTGTAATGTGTAGATCAGTCTCACGCTACTTGTGCTTGAGTTTAGCCATAGTAAGCCATAATAGGTTAGTTTGAGGTTAGCCATGAGATTTAAAAAGTGTTACCGACATAGAAGTCATGTTCTATAAATATTCAAACTGGTGAAACCTTTGTTCGACACGGCGATCGTGGTATTTAGCAGAATAACGTTTGTATTCAACGGACCTCCTTCATGTGCGAAGGGTTCGTGACCCTGACACCGCCAGACGAAGTCACGCGGATACGAAAGAAACAGAAATCACCAGTTTATTCTGTGACGAAAAAGAAAAATATCACCTCGCCACTCATACGGTCATGTAAACAACGCGACACTGTAGAAACCACTGTACCGATTCTGCAGAAACATAATACAACACCTCGCTCTACACTCACGACAACGTTCGAGTCCTGGTATCAAGCCACTCTGTGTGAGCCCACCACAAGTGCTAATTAGTCCGAGCTGGCCAAGGGTCGTTGGTCGCGTTGTCTGCCCCTTCCTTCTCCCATCCTGGTTCTGCTGCCGCCGAGCTGTTCCGTCCAGCTCCCCCTTCCTCACCGGTTAACGCAGTATTTACACCAGACGGTGCCGTTGTGCGCATGTTCCGGGCTTGGTACGCACCGCACGTGTTCCATTGTCCGACAACTATTTATCGCACACGCACCCACAGGCACATGACGCCCTGACGTCACTATTTCTGTCCGATGCACCCTCGCTGCACTGTAATCACCACACGCGTGCGCACGTAGGGGCTGAGTCCATACACTCCGCCTTCCTCAAGACCGGACAACTCTAGAGTTGTCCGAAAAGAGCTGGGGGGCTGCCGCTGAAAAAGCCTTCTCCAGGGGGCTTGAGGTGAATGCCGGTTCAGGGGAGTCTTCACGTTCGTGCCCCGTTGCTGTACCGTTGAGCGGGTAGCGCCTCCTCGAACATAAACGACGTTAGATCTCTTCGCTACAGATCCTTCCATAATATGCCTTAAGGTTATCACAGCTCACTGGGCCCGTTTCCTGTCCGCCGCGCATGTTACGAATTCGATAAGTTAGCCGCAATGTGCGCTTTGTCATCTTGTAAGGGCCTTCCTATGTGTCTGCCAGGGAAGCAGTGAAGCCTTTTGTTGCATCGCTGAACGGATGTGTGCGACGTAGTACCAGATCATGGATGGAAACTCAACCTGGCGTCGGCATCTGTCGTACTACCGGCGTTGTTCGAGGCGTGCTAGATCCAGAACATGCCTGGCCTCCTTGAGAGTCTCATTCACCGAGCTGCAAATGTCCTGGGCATAATTGACATAAGTGCGAGGGTGCTCCTCGACCTGATCATTGAAAGATTGTTCAATAGGAAAACACAGAGCGCGGCCGAAAAGCAAGGCTGCGGGTGTAAACCCGGTCGAGCGGTTGACGTAGTCCGAGTAGCAAACTCCATTTCGAAGAGGCGAGTTTCCCAGTCTTTGTGGCGTGCAGTGAAGGCCGCCAGCATCATTTTCATATTTCTGTTGACGCGTTCCGTTATATTTGCTTGTGCATGGTACGGAGGCCTTCTTGTGTACTACTCCTAGAACAGAACAAGCGTCCTCGAAGTTTTTGCTTGTGAAGTACGTGGCATTGTCCATTATTGAGACAGAGCGTCCGCCGCTTTGTTGTTGCTGCCCTTCTTTAATTAAAATTTGTATTGATACTTTTGCAGGTTTAGTGGCCTTCAGAACCTGCACCTCGGAACCTCGGCTTCAAAATTTCGGCTTCAGAACCTTGCAGGTTCTGAAGCCGAGAAAACCATAACAGGGCCTATGTGGTCGGTTTGTATTGTGAAATCGGCGCCATCCATGTACACATTACACTTTTTGAGGGCAAACACTGTGCTGAGACACTCCTTTTCCGTTACTAATTTGTTCAGGAGCTGACAGAGTACGAATGGCGAACGAAAGGGGGTACAGTTCGGTGCTTTGCTCCTGTAGCAAAACAGCCCCTACGCCGTACTCACTTGCATCCGTTTGAACAACGAAGCGTCAGTTCAGATCTGGCAACCGCAGGCTTGTCGTGGCGGCGATAGCTCTGGACACAGCCTGAAACACTTGCTCCTCCAAAGCTGCCCAAGACCACCTTGCTCTCTTCCATTGGAGCTGATGAAGGTACCACGCCATGTCGGCACAGTTTCGAATGAAGTGCCTGTATAAGCTCACCATACCGAGCAACCGGTGCAGTCTTTGCACGTTGTCTGGTTTCGGGAACTGCAGAGTCGCCTTAAGCTTCACCACGTTTGGCCGCTCTGAACCGTGGTCCACAACGAATCCCCGGAGCTCGATCCTGCTGGCAGCCAGATGTACCTTGCGGGGGTTTACTGGGAGGCCCGCGTTCTGCATGCCCTGCAACACAGTCTGTAAATGAACAACGCGATGCTCAAGGTTGTCTGAAAATGCAACCACATCATCTATGTACGCCATCGCATAGTAAAATTTGGCATCCTCCAGCCCGATATCCATCATGCGCCGCGAAGTTGCCGCGGAATTTAACAAACTGAAAAGCATCGTTACGAATTCAAACAATCCTCTCCTGCAAGTGAAGGCGGTTTTCTCTATATCCTTCTCCGCTACACGGATCTGTAGGAATCTTCTACTACACTCGAGTGTGGTGAATATTTTTGTCAAGCCTTGCGCGTACATAACCGCATCGATAGATGGAAAGGGGTAGGAGTCTCTCATGGTTGTCACGTTTAGGCGTCTGTAGTCTATGCACAGGAGGACACTGCCACCATTTACTGCAAAGTAGTATATGTCTAATCACCCGAGTTTTGATTCCATGTCATAGATTTACTCGGCGCAATTCCAGGGTTCTTCCTCGCCACCGCTGACACCTCTTTCACAGCTATTTTCCCCCTCGCCTCCACCGATGACCCTTTGGCAAGATGCGCAGTCAGCAGCTAACGGCGTTATGCGGTTATAAGATGATTCCGAAAAAGGAACAGAACCACGGATGGGCGTAAAACATGCACTGATGATTACTACACTCCTTGATATGAAATTTGTACGTAGCACGAGCTGCAGTCTTCTCGGTGACGGCGCATTTCTGCTGCGTCTCAGGAAGTGTTCGCATGATCAGCGAACATAGGCCAGCGTGCGTTCCTCTGCTGCTACCTCGCAGTGCGCCACCGCCACCGGCCAGCCAATTGCAGATCGTGTTTGAACATCCCGCGGATATTCACCTGGTTCGAATTATCCCGCGCAAGAGAGCAGCGAGCATATTGTTGCGTATCGCGTTTGAATCTCCCGCGTAAACGTCGCACGGTTTGTATTAGCGGAGAATGGAACTGCCTCTGGAGAAAGGGCCAGGTGAGGGCGCTACTTGGTGGCGACACATGGAACATGTGTTAGGGAAAGGCAGTGAGGAGATGACATCCTGGCCGCACGTGTCGTACTCCACTTCACCCTTCGCTAGACGCCCCTCTCCGTTTTCTTTCTTTCGTCGCTACTGCGTTCGCTCACTCGGTTATGCGGACATAACAGACTCCGCTCCAACAAAGCCCGTAACGGCTGCCAATGCCTGACCCCTAAAACGACCGATATCCGCCGTCACCGTTTGCACTCAAATTCGCTTAGACAAGTAGCTGCGAATCCATCCAGGTAGAAAAGAAAGATCCCCAGGTGGAAAGCCGGCTTGAGCCCATATTTCTTTTTCAGCTTGCAAGGCGTTCCGATCGACATTTTCGCCGGTGACTGTCGCGCCCAGGTATGCGCCATCACCGGTTGCCGGTTTAGGGGTGCACAGTTTGCGGGTACAAAAAGAAGGGCTTTGCACGCACAGCTAGGCGTCATGCTGCTACCGATGAATTTCCGTTTGTGCTGGCATTAGGATATCGAAATTACATACGTGTATGGGATTAGTCGCCTGTCCTAATCCATCAAGCGATTCGGGTGTGGGTTGATCTGTACCACCGACATCTTACACAAACAGTGACATGCGTACTAGGTGGAAAGAAAACTGGCGGCCACGTGTTTTGTACGCGATAATAGAGCTAAAGGGCTCCAGGTTTCAAATCGTTATGGGACGAATGCAGGGAGTTTGTTTGGAGCAAGAATCGAAACGTTGGCCCGAACACAAGCGCGAATGAGTGAAAAACAACGGAAAGCAGTTGGCACCGCCGTTACCGCCTCAACTTTAGCTCGTGGATTAGCGGCGAATCCCTACCCGGTCAAAAGCAAATTGTCCACTTGGAACGCGGGCGTGGGCCATTATGACTTTTTCAGGGGGCTTTCAGGGGGTATTTTCGATGGCGTCTGTCACTTCTAAGCACGCGCATATGACCGGTGGCTGGTTTATGCGTGCGCAGATTGGAGTGGAGAATAGTAGGAGGGAGGAGAGGGGCGTGCACACGTAGCCACGGGTTTCATGCCCGTTCTGTAGGATGGCATGTCCCTTGTTGTGGTGCGAGATTTAAAGGCGGACGTTTAACGGACAAATGGGACCTGTCCTGAGTCCTTAGTGGTAGAGCGGATTGGGTTTGTGTGTTAGCCTATGTTCAGACTACCGACGCAAGACCCGTTTTCTCTCTATGGACGTAAAAAAAATGCCATATTACGCAGTCCGGTTCCCTGAGAAATGAGATGACGTAATTTTTTAAAGTTACTACAACAGTTGCGGCAACAGTCTGAACTCTGCCTTACACAAACAGTAAGATGCTTACGACGAGGGAGGGACACAGACAGTTCCATGGTTATCTGCAAGAATAAAGCTTGGATCCATAAGAGGTTCATTCGTCTAATTGGCTTGGAAATGTGCTCTATCGCAAATTAAGATAAACATGTTTTGTTTCGTGCACTCCGTGAGCAACGACCCGAGTACAGTACTTTTGTTACGCCGGACAAAATCCTGTGTAAGATTGTGCGCTATTGACTACGACAAATTGCTTTCGGTCAAGAAGGAAGTTTTCGATCCAAATAAGAGCAAATGGGTCAAGATAGACCCGTGATATTTTATACATTAGGCGACGGTGGGGTACCTTGTCGAATTCCTTTTCAAAATCGAGAAAAAGTACGTCTGTTTGGATTTTTCTCTCAAGGTTTACGTTCAAATCATGTGTAAATGAGGCAAGCTGCGTTTCGCACGACCGACGACCACCCCTTGCGAAAACCATGTTCCAATGCGGAGAGAATGTTATGGTGTTCGAGGGGATTAATGATGTGCGAAAAAGTTTAATGTTCCAATATTTTTGATGTTATGGATGTTATTGAAATGGGGCGGTAGTGGAACGGTGATACCCATTGCCACTTTTAAAGGTTGGAACAATCTTTCCTAGCTTCCATTTAATGGGGATGAAGTTTGATTAATGATTGAGAAAATAGCAAAGCCAGCAATGCACTAATAGGTTCTTTGGCCTTTCCGAGCATTTTGGAGTTTATTCACTCCGGTGCCGCAGAAGGTGATAAATTCGAATATGTATAATATTCCTTCAGGTGGGAACAGTATCGGCGGAATTTGGTCATTCGTGACTACATCCGAGTAAAGGGAGGTGTTAATGCTGGTTTCTTTTGTGAAAACAGAGGAGAAGGTCATGTTAAGTGCTGCAGCCGACTAAATCTCACTAAGTTCTACGTTATTATCGTTATACAATCTTGTTATCGTTGTTATCTACGTTGTTATCGTTATACAGGTGCACGAGCATCTAGGCTAGATAACGTCCTGCGATGGCACGGCTGCTGTAGCTGTGATAGCAACTTGGACGTACAATGGGCCGACGTGATATTCGTGCAATGGGCCGTATAATGGGCCGACGTGATGTATAATGGGCCGTCGGGACGTAAAATGAGCCGACGTGGTTGGGCCGACCTGTTCGCCCAATGTCGACAGTGGGCGAACAGATTAGTTTGCGCGTTGCGCATAGAGTAAGGTATCTACAACGCGGAAAGGGAGCCCACAGGTCCATGCTTGTCAACTAGCAAAAAACTTTTAACAGCAGAACTGCTTACTCTTCATGTTCGAACGGCGTCGTTTGCAGGTTGTGTTTGCAAAAAAAAAGTTGCAGAAAAAAACTGGCCGCCTAAAAGCTCATTCTATTGCAAAAGTCAAGAAAAGACTATAGTATTTCGTCGACTTTGCCAGAGTACATACATTCTTTGCTTTTCAGCTCACCTCTGATGCTGGTTGTCTCGCGTCATGCTCCTCCCAAGGTTGATACGCAGGAGGTTTTCTCAAAATTGGTCAGCGGGTGAATAGGTGCCAAAATCAATGAACGATTTGTTTCTTAAACATACGTGTTGTTTTCGCATCAATACTTTGTGGCGTCGCTGTTCTAGTCTTTCGTTCGAGTTTGGTTTATTTTTTATTCAACTGTTTTAGCGCTAAAACCTTTAACAGCCGATGATATGTTTCCACAGGTGTTAGCACACTACCACTCCACTTGCACTGCCCTCGAGCATAGTGCAGTCCCATGCAATTGGGCCCAATTATTCGCCGTACCTTTGAGTAGTTCCTGCAATTTCCAAAGGATACGGAGGTGGGTAACCTCGACTGCCCGCTAGTCGGGGCTTTATAATCTTTTCCAGGTTTCAAACATGTAGCCGGAAATATTTTTATCTTCTTTCTGAGTACTTGGGGAACTTTCTTGTGGTAGTTGGGACAATTACGGCCACGCGCGGGTTTACTGACCGAAGGCTATGCCTTCGCCAACTGCGGGAGTGTTCTAAATACACAACTACACAAGGCGGAGTACTGACGTCTCTACACAAAGTATTTCTTTATGTATGGAAGAAATAGCATCACTATGAACGAATAATTATTCGGCAGTATTCAAGGTATGTGAACAGAGAACTTTGCTCCACGAAATTGACTGCTCGCTGCATAGCCTTATCCTCCGAATGGGAAATGTCTCGTTATTATGATAATCAGTGTGAAAGAACGATGTTTCAAAGTGAAAATGGTATAGACGTATCCGCGTCGGCTTATCATCTTCTTAGGGCGGAGCACGGTCCCAATATTACCAGGAGAGAAGATTTCAAAAGCTTTGCCTTTATTATATTGGTTAGGTTACTTCCACGCCTAATACATACTGAATGAGCTAGGACAAATAGGTTGGAGGGCACCTGAATACCGGCTGTGGGTAAGCATAGTTGCCACCTGCGAATAGGAGACGCGGAAAACTGAACATTGCTTCGGTATTACAGAAAATACTTCTTCGAAGGATTAGCGAAGAGAGCCCGGAAAATCTTTCCCTCGCGTGAATGCGTATTTTCTATTCAGAACATACATTTGACCTGGGTAAATAGAGGCTGTGGCGTTCATGTACACCTTAGGACTTCACACGATATGTGCCCCTTTGTAACCTGGGTCGAGAGATATAAAGCAGAGAAGGGTGTCTTTTAAGAAAGTGTTTGCCGTAAAGCTTGCGCTGTGGTTCCCTTTAGTTTGCTTCTGCGAAATTTCGTAGTTTGTTTTCTCGAAAGAAAGCGAACGTATTAGGAGGAGGTTCATTTTTTTTAAAGTACAAGATAGCAATACATCATATTTACATGTTTTCTTTTTACAATTGCTAATTGTTCAGTGCTGAGTGGCACAGAAAGCTGGTAGAAGTTCCAGCAGGCAAATCATGTTTTTAATTAAGAACCGGAACAATTTTTTTTGTTTTTTGTGGCATAAATAATTACAACACTAGAAGATGCACTTTGTTGTGTCGCAGTTACTTGTGCTACAAATACCCCAAATGTTGTTCTGGTTCTTAAAGAAACACAAGCTTTGCAAGCTGGAACATCTATCAGCTTTCTCTGCCACGCAGCACTGAAGAATTAGGAACTGTGAAAAGGAAAACAAGTGCATATGATATATCCTTTGTTTAAACTCAACCAGGAGATCTGCCCTTTCCGCACTTCACGAATCAATGCATTGTGAAGAGCACCGCCGTACTCTACTCTCCTGCCGCATTCCCTTTATGGCCTTCGCAATACCGGCACGGCGCATGAGATTTTTTCTGACGCGTAGATGCGGGGTTCACCCATCAGGTTGGGTGACACTTCTGGAGTAGGGTGCTATACCACCTCCCATAACCGGCAACGCCGGGAGGTAAAGCCGGGCAAATCGGTCGGCGAGACCCGTCGGGGTGGCGCAGTGGCTAAGGCTTCGCGCTCCTGAACACGAGGACGCGGGTTGGATTCCCGGCCGCCGCGGGCACCTTTGTGACTGAGGCTAAAAGCAAAAACGACCGTGTGTACGAAATTTTGGCGCACGTTAAAGAGCCCCACGTGGTTAAAATTAATGCGGACCCCCCTTAACGCCCCGTTGCATCGGGGCGTTAAGCCCTACAATCAATCAATCAATCAATCAATCAATCAATCAATCAATCAATCAATCAATCAATCAATCAATCAATCAATCAATCAATCAATCAACAAACGAACCAAACAACCAACCAATCAATCAATCATTCGGTCGGCGGCCATATTGCCATGGGCAGCAAGGTCACTGAACTGGATTGGATGCGGAAGTGCATTCGTGTTTTTAGCTGCGAAGAAGCTTATGGTCCAGCCTGTTCCCTCCGCCGTTGTCCGCTGTGCGGCGTCCACACCCCACTGCGCATGCCTGGCCAGGCAACGCGGGTGATGATTGTGGCATCATGCCCCTAGGGATTTGCCTACCAAAGAATCCATCACGAGATAGCTTCGCGTTCAACCACCGTCGTCATCTTCCCGTAAGGGAAGCATGAGTACAAAGCGAGGGTTTCCTCTTCTCCATTCCTCTTCTCTGCTCCTCTCCACTCCGGCATTCCTCCTCTCCTCTTCGAAGCCTCTGTCCTCTCAGGATTGCGCAACGAATAGCAACACCTGTGGCTCCGCGCGCGATAATGCGAAGCAGCTTAGGGTTACAGACGCGGCGGTAGCCGCTGCATACTCCGGGGGGGGGGTATAAATGACGCGCGCGCGCTCCGCTCCCCTCATTCTCCTCCCGGAACCCTGCGATCGAACTTTAAACCAATGAGAACTTGAGTCGACCCCATGGCTGCTTCGCATACTACGCAGGGTTAACCTATGGGAAGAGTCTGAAATTTTTGGAGGGGAAGGGTCTTGCTGGTGGATAACAAAAGAGAGAAATAACTTTGTTGCGTGACAGCCAGTTATCCTAGACGTCGGCCAAGAGCCCTTGGGGTCTACCGGCGTCTTCGGCCAGCTGAAATGCCCAGACATAATCCGCTGGGTACGAGCTGAGCAATAGGTCTCCCATTGCTCTACACTAGAAATTTTGCGACCTAACGTTGACGCCTGTGGGCAAAGCCACAGCATATGTGCAAGGTCTGCCCCCTCCTTACACCGGTGACAGTTTTGAGAATATTGCCCAGGGTAGCAATGGCTGTACGCTACTCGGTTGGGGTACGAGTTTGTTCGCAAAAGTCGCCAAGCCACGGATTTAAATTTGGTCAGTGTACGATGAGCTGGGGGGAAGCGGGCCCCTTCTAGCCTATAGTGATGACTGGGCACGACGCCGCGAGACGGGCCGTCATGGCTTTGTGTCTTGTGAAGCGGGTGGTAGTGCTGGGATTCTTCCCGTTTCCCCGAGACGTCAACTTCGCCTACGAGGCGTCAACTTCGCCGTTTTTCTGAGACGGTCACCTGGACGTTACCTGCTGCCACGAGGCAAAGCTCCCCACCCTGGTCGATTACCCGAGCACGCGCTTTTCCCAACAACAATTTCTCCAAGCACCAACGGTTCCTCCTTCCTGCTCCCCGAGCAATTACCGGCACTGGACATCTATGCCTACTTAAGGAGCCCCCGCACCGGACCCAGATGGGGCACGACACCGCGAGACAGGAAGTCATGCCTTTGCATCTTTTGATGCAGGTATGTTACCTCCGCTATTCAACTCAGTACCGAAGTGATGACCCCTTTCTTGTTGCGGTGTCGTGAACCTTCAACCCGGACTTGCGCCATGCTATTCGCGTATGTACAGATGCCGTTGCATTAGCCTTAGTGTGTCTCTTGTTTCTAATTCTGTCTGGTGACGTTGAGCGAAACCCCGGTCCTACCAAAGAAATTCTGGCTGCCATAAGTAAACTTCAAGAATTCCAAAATGCGATTCAAACCGAGCTAAAAGATCTGAAAAGCACACAGTTAGCAAAAGAAAAAATGCTCACAAATATCTCTAACAGGCTTCCCGCACTGGAAATCTTGCAGCCGACCAATTATCACGACCAACTTGTGCACGAGGAAATGCAATCAAACTTGAAATCGCGGTCCTTCTAAGCGGCTAATAGAGATACTAACAACCGAATGTGCAGGAAAAATCTGGTGTTTCTGGGTATCGATGACCCACAAAAAGAGCCTTGGCAGGTGCCTGAAAAAAAAAATAGCAGAATTTTGCTCTGCCACCTTGAAGCTGCCATTGCACTATGATGCTATGGAACGTGCTCATCGCTTAGGCAAATTTGGTAACAACAAAAGGAGACCTATAATTGTAAAGTTAAACTCCTTCAAGTCTAAAGAAAATATCCTTGCTTGCGGCCGCCAACCGAAAGGAACTGATTGCGCCATCCAAGAAGATTTCGCTCTCGTACTCTATACACGCGCTCCAAATAATTACAGTTCATACGACCTCAAAAGTGTGCCTTTAAACTCTCCGATGACAAACTGCTCGTACGAAGTAAATCCTATTTTATAACGCAGCAACCGATGCCGTTTCAGAGTGCGAAAACTTCCCTGCACTTGCGCCAACCCCTCCTTAGTTGCATTTTAGTGCCGAAGTATGTGCCAACTCACGTAGAGCTAATAACCAAGGTCATTCAAACAACCATCCATCCTCTTCTGTAGATATAAACATTGCTTTAACCAATATCAGAAGTGTGGTTCCGAAACGAGATCAGTTACAAAGTTTTAGCACAGGCATTGACGCCGACGTAATTGTTCTCACCTAGATATGGCTGAATGACTTTGAAGATTGTGAAGTTTTGCCTTGGAACCTGAATTACACGCTATACCGATTGTAAAGATAAGATAGCAGGTGGCGTTCTCGTAGGAGTTTTAAAAGTAGCCTATCATGCTCACTCGTCACGTGCGAGGACAACTTCGACCTAATGTTGGTGTGTGTGAATAATTCCTGGGTTAAATCAGTGTTCGGCATGTGTTATCGACCAGCAGACAGTAATCCGCTTTTTGTGAGCACCTTCGCACTACCCTCACAAAGGTCAAATATAAATTCCCCGACGCGTTTATTTTCCTTTTTGGCGATTTTAACTACCCTCACATCAATTGGCCCCTTCTCGCTGTAGCTAATAAGTCGCACTCAAATAAACCAAAACAATTTCTAGACTTGGTGCTAGACTTTAACCGTCACCAAACAATATCGACGCCTACCAGAGGTGCCAACATACTTGATCTTTTCCTCACCAACTGCCCTGATGATATATCAAGTGTAACAGTACTGCCCAGACTTAGTGACTCCAATCTTCTTTATGAAGCCCTCTCTATGCCAGTAAAAAGGCGGTCACCTGCGAAGAAAAATAATTACACACTGCAATACAGGAAACTTCAAACTAACCAAAAAAAGAACTTACTCTCTACTATGCAAATTTTGAAACATCGTACGAAGCTCGTTCAGTGAACGCCAACTGGGGACTCAATAAAAACATGTTCCTCAGACTAAAAAAGAAACAGATACCTACAATCACTGTAAAGTCCGACTGAAATAACCTATGGTTGAACAAGCAACTAAAATCACTGCTAAACTGGAAAAAAACGCCTTTATAGTGCCGCAAAAAGCAAAAACAGTCCAGAAGCATAGGAGCGACACCACCTCTGAGAGGCTCAATCATATCAAAACATTAAACAACGCCAAAGACAAATATTTCCAAGTTACTTGCTTTTAATACTCCGCGCAAACTCAAATAAACTGTGGTGAACCATTTCCTCCAAACCACGACCTAACAAGACAAACATTGTCGACGCCAGTGAGGAACACGTAGGCCTCGATGATTCCGCAGAAGCCCTAAATGAATTCTTTACATCGGTTTCCCACGATTTTATTTCTTACACTATAGAACCTTTGCCCAACTTCTCCTCAAAACAATGCCTTAAATATAAAACACGCTGGATGGCATAACCAACTTAATCCGATCTGTGAACATATCGTCATAAGCAGGCTGCGACGACATCAATGCAAAATTACCTAAAGGTACTCTGAATATCTCTCGTAAATTTCTGTACCTTATATTCAAACAATCCTTCAGCACAGGAACATTGCCTGACGATTGGAAACAAGCCGAAATAGTCCCTATTTTTAAAGGAGTCCCATGTAAGCTCTTCGAAGACTTCATAGCATCCAACCTAAAGAATTACTTAGAACCAATCAATTTTTTTACCCCTTACAAGGCGGCTTTCGTAAATCTCTGCCGAATTCCGTAGCGCAATTCCCACACGACCTACTACAATACATGGGCCACAATCTTCAAATTGATGCAATGTTCTTCTGTTTTTCAAAGGACTTCGACTGCGTTTATCACAAACATCTGCTTCAAAACCATCTTCCCTTGGTATCAGTCCACACATTATAAAATGGCTGGAACATTTTTTAACAGGACGCGTCCAGTTTACCTGCGCCAACAATTTCCAGTAAGTCCTTGCCAATGTAACCTTAGGTGTTCCCCTAGGAGCAGGCATAGCCCCACTGTTGTTTTTGATTTCCGTAAACGACGTCCCTACCAACATAACATAAGAATTGCGTCTTTTTGCGGAGGATTGAGTCCTCTATAACCACGTTCTTCATCTAATGACACTATCGTCTTGCAACATGATCTAAACACCATCGCTGCCTGGTGCGATAAATGGCATATGGCATTAAACCTCGCAAAATGCAAAGTAATGTCTTTCACGAGCAAACGCAACACCACAGATAACATTATTACATTCACTCTGTTCCTATTGACCGCACCAGTGCTTACAAGTATCTAGGATTCCTTTGACGTCATCACTCTCATGGGTGACACATTATCAAATAATCTGTTGTGAAGCTTTGCCCACACTTTCTACTTGCGACGCAACTTAAAATCAGCATTTTCCAAAATAAAAAAAAAAAATTGCATATTCAACGTACGTTCGACCAAACTTGAATACGCATCATACATTTGGCACCAATCACAAGCTTACCTCACCGACGACTTAGAAGTCGTGCAAAACCGCTTTGCTCTTTTTATTGCTTCACAATATTTAAAACACATCAGCATAACCGCCTTACAAGAAACTCTGTCTTTTCAATCGCTTGCTTCGGGGTGCATAAATTGTTGTCTCTACCTCCTGCACACCTTCTTTTACTTCAACCGGTCAGAACACGGCCTCCTGAAACGCCCGTCTCGGACATGGTCCCGTATATCTGACACTCCGCCCTTGGCGATGATAAAATGAGGCACGACGGCGATGAGCAGCTCATTCTTCCCCAATACCGTCACGCTTTGGAATGCGATGACGGACAATATTACTTCGTGCAGAGATCCCCAAACATTTCGTGAGAAACTAACCTATATTAGCAACCAGCACGATTCCACCTAAATACCACACTTTTTTGTCTTTTATGCTTATCTTGTTATTACACTGCTGTAAAATTTATTCTTATTCTTGCTGTTGTCACTGGAGTGTTCATTTCTTCTTGAAATTCCTTTTTGGTTTTGTGTCTTGTTAAAATGTGTGATCATTGTCACTTTTTTAAATGTACCAACCTCGACGTGCGCTCTGTCACTTGAGTGTTTATTCGCTTCCCTTTTCATTTCCTTGTGTGTTGCTCCTGGTTAAAACTTGTGATCATTGTTACTTTTTTATAAAGCGGTTAAAACTTTGATGGCCGCCGTCACTTGAGTGTTCATTCCTGTCTTTTTTATTTCCTTTTTTCTTGTTCTTTGTTACCTTTTTCTTGAGATATTGGAACCTTGATGTATCCCCCCCCCCCCTAAGTAATGCCTCTGGGGCCTTAACGAATAAATTAAATGAAACGAAATGAAATGTCTCCAAAGGACACGAGCCGATCCCTTGCCGAACAACGAAGCGAAAGAGCGGTGTGGTGATCACCAGCTCGGATTGAAAATCCTAGAGCGGCGTCGTGGGCGTATTGGTTCCCGACCAAGCCGGAGTGTGCAGGTGCCCATATTAAATATATCTTGTCGGATCGCTGAACATTGTCAGGTCCAGTCCTGAGCACTGCGGACGCCTCTGGGGAGATGCGCCCTCTTGTGTAATTTATAATAGCAGAACTTGAGTCGCTCATCACGTAATTGATTTTTGCGGAAGCCGTCATTGCCAAGGCAATGGCCGTCGCTTCGCCCCCCTCCGATTCGCTCGTGCGCACCGACCCGGAGCTTATAGAATTACCCTGCCGATTCACTACCACTAGGGTTCCGCGACCAGGGTAATGGGTCGCGTTCACATAAACCGCGTCCACCAAATTGCCGCAGAGTTTGCTGCACCCGGTCCACATTCCAAATTGTGGACCGGGTGCATGTTTTTAGGAATCGGTTGAATGCGAATTTGTTCCCGCACTTCAGGAGCCAAGAGTACTTTGTGTGTGCCGGTTCAATGGTACGGTATCCCCAGGGAGCCAAGAATATGCCGACCCGTCTGTCTGTAACTGAACCGCTCCCGTTGATCTAGACTTTGAGCCTCTATTAGTTCACTGAGGGTGTTGGGAAGCCCCAGTGCCTCCATAAGTTCGGTCGGAGCAGTGATCGGGATGCTTAGGACCTGCTTTCAGGCCCGTCTAATGAGGGCGTCAGGTTTCAGTTCTTCGTTTTTTTAGGTGTAGAAAGGGGTGATGTACTTTATCATGCTGAGGACGAAGGCTTCAAATAATCGCACGAGATTGCGCTCCTTCATACGGTGATGTCGGTTAGCGACTCGCGATATGAGTCGGGTCTGATGAGTCTGATGGACGCTTTTTTCTAGTGCGAGGATGGTCTCCGAGTCATGCCCACTGGCCTGTATTCGGAGGCCAAGAACCCGCATACTGGACACTGTGGGGATGGGTTTCGTTTCATTCGCGAAGATCTTCACAGCCGGAGAGTTTGGGTCTGTGCGTCTTCCTCTAGTAATTGGGCCTGTAGAGCAACAGTTATGATTTTTGAGAGGAGCAGCTCAAGCCCCGGGTACCTACGTACCGCTCGACTGCCTCAGTGCCCTGTTGTAAAATTTCCTGAATATGCCCGTCACTGCCTCAACTGACACAAATCATGTCATCGCCCTCATCGAGGCTGTGTTGCAGGCCATGGATCTGTTCTAGTATTTCGGGAAGCCCCATCATGGCTACGTTAAAGAGAAACGGGGACAGGACTGAACCCTGTGGAGTTCTCCTGCTCTCAAGCTCGATCACATGCGACTGGACTCCCCCTACGGCTTGAGTAGCTGTGCGTTCACAGAGAAAGTTACAGACGTAGTTGTATACGCACTTACCTAGGCGAAGCCGGCCCAGGTTGTCAACGACTGCTCAGTGCTTAACATTGTCAAATGCCCTAGTCAAATATAATCTTAATATGGCACTGGTATATAAGGTGAAACAGCGTTCCAATCGATGACGTCATGCTTGAGACGAAGCATGATGTGCTGTGTAGAGAGTTTTGGGCGGACCCGATCATGGAGCGAGGAATGTATGAATGAATGAATTTAGAAGGGAGAGGTCGAACGCCTCGTGCAGGGGAAGGCGAGAAGAAGGAGGGGAGGTAACCCAGCGGGAGATGGGGTGCAATCACAACGCGTGTCCACCTCGCACACGAACCACTTGATTTAGGCCATTTTCGCAAGACCTGTACGTGCAGCAAATGTCTACAGGGTCATTAAAGTTTCTTTCACATCGCTCGAAGGCGTTATGCATTCTTGTAGGGAAGTGACGTCAGGAGGTAGACACCTACGGCGTTCCTCGCAGTGTCCGGCACAGTCCCAGAGAAGGTGGTGTATGGTGGGTCGGTCGGCGTTGCACAGGTGGCAGGGAAGGGTAGGAGGCGGAACAGGTGTGGAGGCATCTGATCTCTTTCTGCCGAAACATCGGTACCAGGTCCATCGGTCGCGGACGTCAGGAGTGACCGCTGTGCCGGAGCGGGCCAGGTGTAGAAGGACCTGGAGGCCTCGCGGGATGTCCTCGGGCACTTGTGGGTCTGACCTTGGGGTCGTTTTCTTGAGGTGACGGCGTCGCCATATTTTTCTGATACGGCGTTCCAAGACGGGGTTGTTGAGGGCATGTTCGGGAAGTGGGGCGGGCGTCGCATGAGAGCTCTGAGAGGTACGAAGTGACACAGAGGCCATGCGATGGGCCGTCTCACTTCCTGGGTTGGACTGGGGGCCGGGGGTCCATTCTATAAGAATTGTGGTGTCATTTTGTTCGGCGAGGTTGTCGATGGTTCGTCTAATTCCATTGGAGATGTAGTCATGGGGATCTGGATAGTGCACTGTGCTGATCGCTTCGGCAGTGTCAGTATATATGACCACTTACGAAGGATTGTGTTTTATCGTGATGGACGGGAGATCTCTCCTTAGCAAGGCGGTGGCCAGTAGATTAGATTTAAGTTCTGCTGTGAGTGTATCGATTTCTGATTCCGTAGCAAACGTCAAGTACTCTGTCAAGCTGGGGTCGTTTACGTTGTGTATGCCGCACAAATCGGTCAGTTGCTAATGCGGCATCAGTGTAGATGACATATGTGCCTTGTTCTAATAGGTGTTGGAAGCGAGATAGGGTGTTTCTTTGACGCTTCTGCCTTTTGCACTCTTTTGTCGACCTCGGTTTGTGATTAACCGGTTGTGTCTATTTTCAAGGCGGGTTTCGAGTCAAAGAGGGGTCTGTTGACGGGCCCAGTGTTAAAGTTTGTGTCTCATCGTAGGCGATTAGATGACGGCCCTGAGTGGGGAAAGAGACGATTTTCTACCATGTAGTTGGTGATTCGGTTAAGATCAACGTGTTCCAATGGTTTCCCTAGGTATGAATTGAGTGAAACAGGTGTAAGGTTTTAGATCTGTAGTTTTTTGCCTGGTTACGTATTATGAACCCCTTGGCTCTTTTCCACTTAGCCGGTAGTCGCCGCCTCCCACCAAACATTCATGTATCATGTGAGAACTTCAATGGACTCGTCACCCAGGTTTGTTAGCATTTTATTTGCTCTTCTCCTGCAGGATTCTGAGTTAAGAGGTCCAATGAGTCAAGAGGTCCAACACGTCAAAAGGTCCAATATTGGATCTCTTGACTCGTTGGACCTCTTGTCTTGTTCTACCTCTTGACTCCCCGTGGACCTCTTGTCGCGGCTGAGACGAGTCAAAAAGTCCGACGAGTCGAGAGGTCCAAGTGTAGCAAATCACCGCAGCAAATCACCGCCACGTTTGAGCTTAAGTCGCGGTGCTATTACAAAAAGTTGAAAGTATAACGCATCTATGTATTAAAGTTTTGTATGTATATAATTGTGTATCAGTTAAAATTATAACGCCTCTCTGTATTAAAGTTTTGCATTTATATAATTGTGTATAGGTTGTGTATATATTGCCGCAAGCATGTCTTGCCTTTTTTTTACCAGCGCCTGGACGCGCGAGGACATTTAAGCTTTTTAGAACTGAGCTGAGGTTTTCTTTGTTTATTGTGCTCCGCGCCGGGCGACCTTGTTTATTATGAAGATGGTTTCCCGCGTTCAATACTTTTGTCTATCAAACGCCTCTTTAATGAACAATGTTTCAATCTAATTCTGCTGTTCGGCATATAATAACGCTGAAAACTAGATGATCACCGGGGAAACCGCTACAGTTTAGGCGACGACGCAGGACCGTGCACGTCACATTGTAGGGCGCTTCTTCAAAGTTTGTGTTTACTTGATTGTTGCGGACATGTCATTCCATTTTAATATCATTCAACTGTTCAATAAATAGTTCCTGTAATTGTGCGTTTCTGTTTCAATAAACGTTGCTTATTACACCTTTCTCGAGTAAAATAATTAGCATAGCGCCTGAATAGTAGCAAATTGACATGGTGTGTTCGGCGTTGGGAACTTGCTAGATGGAAGCTGAAAGATTTTACTTTGCAGGGACGAAGAAATGCGTATATCGTGCTGCATGTTGAAATAAGATTAATTCGGTTTGGATACTACAGCATTCGCAACCTTTCAGAGGAGCCCCGATCGCTGGTCACGATTAAAAAAACAGAACCCAAAAGAACACAGGACTCGTCAAAATAACGCAAGGCAGTACAGACGATTAAGAGTACTGAGATATGTAAGATACTTTAGTGCATTTTATAGAATTGATAAGGTATGTGTCGCAGAAGGCGTAGACTGGTACACCGACCCTAAATAATAAAAGTCCAAAATATGTCACTCAAGCAGTCGGTAACCGTCACCAGGAGATGTTATTATCAATATAACCGCGCAATTTAGAAAACAGTCTGTCTACTTTTCGTCAATAACCACATAGTAGTCGTATAGTACAGAATCATCAAAATAGCTAGAACAGTCAGTAACCATAACAAGCAGCCATTAATCGCAATATATACCCGCGTAACTCAAAGGAGTACTGACACAAAAATTTTCATGTTACGTTTTTTCCGCTTCTATGGGTACCTATTTGCCCACATTACACGGCCGATGGCAGCCTAAACAATGATTTACGGCATTGTTTATTCGTGTAAGTTTTGGTTTCACAAAACGAACGACGAGTGGTCGCCATGACAGGAAATAGCACTTGACGTCACCATTCTTGTCGCACCACCGCGGATCTAGACGCGTGCACGAGCAACCGCACGTGCTCGTCCATACCGGCCGAGGGCTTCACCATCTCCGCGCGCCCGGGCAGCACGACGTCGGTCCAAAAAACCATGACGTGTACACACGGTGTAGCAGCGCGCGCCAACCGCAGCCAGTATATCGGCTACGTCACGGGAGCACCGACGTAGGCAGTTTCAGGCAAATAGAAGATGATGTCATGCTGGCCCAATGTGGGCTTTCTCATGCGGGCAGAGATTAAAATGGATTTAAAATATGGTATACGGAACGGCTACTGTTGGAACTTGCTGGGAAATGTCTCCTAATATAAAGGAAGCATTTTACATAGTTAGCTTAGCTTTGAAATTTCGTGTCCTTACTCCTTTAAAAGACCAAATATTATTACGAGATTTTATTGGATCCAGGAATTTTATAAAATGAGCTGAAGCGTGTATTGTATAAAGAACGGCTCAGAAGAAATTATAAATGGAGAAGACTATAAAAAAGCAAGGCTCGTTGGACCTTTTGACGCTTTGGACCTCTTGACGCGTTGTACCTGTGGACCCAAATTGGACCTTTTGACTCGTTTTGCTCTTGACTCGGCTGTCACTTGACTTTTGGACCTCTTGTCTCGTTGGACCTCGTGACTCATTGAACCTTTTGACCGGACGCGCTTCTGCACCGGGCGGTATTACAAATAAAACTCTAGGAGATAACAACCGCTCTTTTTTTTTGGGGGGGGGGGGTGGTGGGGTTTACATTGGAGATAGTGATGTTTAAGTTAGCTTTCTATATGAGCATATTAGATGGCAGCCTTTACTTTGGCTTCACGTATAAGCTGTTGACACAATTCGAGCAGCGAGTTAGCTTTTGCATCTCTTTAGAGGATGAAGAGAGTCGTCGTCAGGGGAGATGACCGAGTACTGAGGTGAATGCACCACTCTCGCTTTATTTCAACGAACGTTTATTTGGTGTCTCTAAGGAAGGAACCGCACTTCAAATATTAAAATTACGCCCTGTTGCATGCCATAACAAGAGATCACGCCTGAACACGGCGACTAATGTCTGCGATTTCGGGCTAAAATGATCCGGTCACCTTTGCCTTTGTACCAACGGGGTCCAAGAGGCCCTAAGTTCCTATTTGGATGCCTAGGGACCCCTCAATACGCTCCGCTTTCTCTCCGGGTAGCAAACTGGCTCGCGGCCGTGTTTTTCAGATTTGACGCATCTCATGGTTGGGGATTTGTCCACTCGCCCACTGCGCATGCTCGGCTTGCTGAATGCCCGGTGGTGTCTGACCCTTTAATGACTCCTGGAGCGACAGTATTACCGGTGTCTTCCTCGGCCGTCCCGAGATGAGCCGAGCATGCGGAGTGGGGGTGTTGACGGCGCCACAACAAGGGAGGGACATACCCCCGACCATGAGATGCTAGAGCGACAGTGTTGCCGGTGTCTTCCTGTGCCGGCACGAGACGAGCACGCTTCCGCTTAAATAGCTCCTGGAGCGGCAGTGTTGCCGGTGTCTTTTTGGGCCGGCGGATGGGTGGACGACGGATGGCGACGACGGAGCCGAGAGCATGAGATGCTTTCCATTTAAAAACACTGGACTCCGCAGCGTATATAACCATCTCTCAGACGACCACATCAAAATAATTTTATAAAAATAATCGTTCTCTTAAGGATTCCAACGAGGCAACAACAGAAAATTCTGTGAAACCCGTTACTGTTAAATTATAAAAACACAACAAGTGTGGAAAGCAAAATATCTAACAATGCAGAAAACGCGGGGTGCCGCCGTTTGGAATTATTCACGGGAAAGATACGCAATTCATTTCGCCGATAAACTATAGGCAGCTTGCTTATGCAAGCGCGACCAAGCTGAGCCGTTTAGTACGTCCCGAAGATTTCTCCTACGTGCTGGATTTCTGCTGTGCTATTCCTAGAGACTCTCTAACAAGAGGCGTGCGTTTGCATTTCCGGTGTACAGTGAGCTCAACAGTGTGCACATTACCATTCTTCACAGTTCGGAGATGCTCCCGCAAATGCACGTTGAAGCATCGCGATGTCTGCCCTAGGTATTTCCGGCCACTTGGTAGAGGAATTACAAGTCTACCAAGCAATACACGCTGGTTTTCGAAACGTCCGCTATAATGTGAAAAACGCTTTCCATCCGGTAACTAGGTATGAAACACGTGTTCTTAAAAATTAAAGAAGGTATAAAAATACAAATGCAGACCAGATGACAAGTTTACTACACGTTGATGTTCTCATCTGTCGTTTATATGTTTAAAAATATATTCCTTTTGAGCTGTGTTCGTACACCGCTTTGCGAGTTTTTCCGGGTGATATCTCTGAAAAATTGGTGAGGCCTGATTTCGATATATAGCTTGGAAATCCTGATTGACAAATCGTAAATCCCTTTGTTCAGTGGATAACAGTTGAAAGATGATGCGTCAGCTACGCATATGATGGCAGCTTTCTCGATGGCAACAGCTCTACCATAAGGCACTCACTTTGTGCTTAAAGCGATTTGCGGTCCTCGCGTTGAAATTGTTGAAAAGGAAGCCCTTTATTCACAATGTGGCCGATCTTCAGAGTACCTTTTCATGGAGCCACAGTTAATTTTTGCCGCTATGAGCGCTGGCCAGCATGGCAGCATACTCATCGCAGGATTTGCCGCCATGCACGTTCCACATCACAAATTATCACACATGTGGCACTACCCAGCACTGCGGCGTACACACTGCGCCTGTGAACGCGCTTGGCAACGGCGGAGCGACGGAGGCCTAGCAGCACCACCCCCAATTTGTGGCGGCATGCAGCAAGACGCGCCATTGCGAAGGCCGTAAAGGGAGCGCTAGAAGGGAGTCGAGTAAGCCCGTGCAAAAAGTACGACACATAAATCCCAGGTATAAATACTATGCTCCACCTGCTCAGATGGATGTCTCATGTTTCTTTTTTTAATGGAAAAATCTGGTACTTCATTTATGCGGTTCTTTCTCCTCACCCAAACAATTGTCTCCTCACGCAAATTACTGATTAACGTAATTTACGTGGGATTCAAGGCATATTTTTTGCGCCATCGTACAGATCTCTTCCCTAAGTGTTTTCGCTTGCGGTCAACAATTTCAGCCGCTTGGTGGTGTTGCGCCCAGGTTTTGATTGGAGTGATTTCGGAAAGCTGGCTTGTGCGTTTCTATCATTACCTAACGAGACAACAGAATCCAATTTTGCTATCTGACGAGTGTGATGCCCAAACAACAGGGTTCATCGTGCGTGGCTCCGAAGGACAAATGTGGAAGAAAACCTGCAACAGAGCCTTAGGATTGCCCTTGCTAAGAAATCATACTTATTCAAAAACGGTTTTTGAGCCCGAAATACCACTATATAACAAAAGTGCGAACATGGAAAATTTGCTCTAGGAAATGAACTTCCCTAATTGCGAAGGAACAAATACAGTCATTGTTTTGAAATTTCTCCGGACCCTGTGCCCTTAATTTGCCGCAAACATAACGCTGGATATAAGGTTGACTGACGATCGTCTACAATTTATACATTACAGGCACACGTCTAACTGCAATAATTACGAAGTCAATAACCAGTACCTGTTAACGGTTCTTGGTGCCTTAAATAGCAATTGGGTGTCGTTTTATGGCGTGCGCCACGACGCCTGATAACTTCCCGGAAAAAAATTACTGCGAAAGCGCATTTTATAGAGTTACTTAATTATAGAGTTACTTACTGTGAAACACCCTGTATACGGAGGCTGCTCATTTTTCCAGTCCCAGTCTTTGGAGGAGATGATGCACGCTTATTGGTAGTCGTCATCGGCCCCGCATTCTTTTTCTTAAGGCCTATTTTCGAAGCCCTATTTATTTTCACAGCAATTATGAGCGAATACATTTCCTCTAGCCAGCAGATTGCGAACCGATAGGACACAAACCCGAACTTGAGTCTTAACAGATAACCCCTTTTTATAGAATTTTGAATACCAATTTTTTCACCCGGGAGATGTTGAAGTGGAGCCTTTTGTCAGTCTGCCGAAAGTCGTGCGTCAGACAAGGGTAACAACGCGCTTGCACCCTCGCTGAAATTGTTTTGTTTATAGACCCACCAATAGGAGGCAAAGTGGGGCACAGTGGTCTCGCATTCGGCGGGCTAGCAGAAACCGGTTCCCAGGCGCCATTCTTATTTTCGCTTTGGCAGGAGTGAAGGGACAAGGAGATATAGAGAGAGCGGGAAGGAGGCTACTGCCGCTGACATTTAGCGTCCTATTCCTTTACGCGAACCGAAGAATTTGCTCTGTGACGATGCTGGCGATCTCGGGATGGCGCATCTCGAAGTTCGAGACAGCACACAATATGACACCTCCGATGCTTCAGCAAAGTTCTCTCTGGGGAGAACTCTACGTATTTACTCGCATTAACCAACTTTATTCCCATAGTTGGGCTTCAATTAAGGGGGAGGGATCATTGTGCGAGAAAAAGCTGCAACAGATATTTAAAAGCAGAACTTTCATACATAAAGTTGTGAGCGAAGCACTGTCAAAGCCTCACCCTTCCCGTAAAAACAGGTAGGTAATTATGCCACCAAATTTCCTTTATATTCTCAAGATGCTAGTGGCCCCCTACTTACCATCGCCCCTTGCTGGCCATCTGATATGTCCTTCTCACAAAAGTAGCTTCCAGTTGGTCGCCGGCTCTGAGCGCGTCCGATTCCCTGTCCTCAGAGCACTTCAAAACTTTTTTCATACAAAACACATCCCTACGTTGGGGCCACAATACACACAGCGATCGCGGTTCATCGCCCAAGCCTCTTGTTTTCGCCGGTAGAGCAAACGCACAAGGTTTCACTATTGTAGCGGTAATTCCCTACGTCCACGGTGTTAGACATGCCCTCACAAAGATTGTAAGTAGGGTGGATGTTCGGCTGGTATTCTCCGTACCCAAACCACTCAGCCGATTTTGCAAGCGTGTCAATGCTGAAACACCGAAGGCAAGCGCATGCGTAAAAAAGCATATAACGCGCTATGTTCAATGTGTTGCAAAAGTCGTAATTGAAAACCCATTGTCGCCGCATGGAAGTACTTCCATAGGGAAGACGGGCCGCTGCCTCAATGATCGCCGGAGGGAGCATGCGTACAATGTAAAGTCGTCGCCAGGCAGCCCATTAGCAAGGAACTGCGTTTCCTGCAGCTGCGTTCCACTTTTCTATGACGGCTCGATCCTCGTTTGGTATTCTGGACAAAGAGCGCGGAAACATTTAAAGCCTTCGAAATCAAGAAGAAAGGAAACGCGTCTGTTAGTCAGCCGTCCGTTTGATTTCTGGAAAAGAAAATTGGGTATGTGTCATGGACAATCCACTCTGCATGGGTATGTGCCGGATTACGTTTTGTCAACATGCGTTTCCCCGATACAAAGGGGAAACCAATATCGGGGAAACCAATTGGTTTCCCCGATACAAAGGGGAAACCAATAGAAATCATCATCATCATCATCATGTCACGGGATAATATTTTTTATCGATATGATATCTTGCTCCGTTCTTTATCGTACTTTTTGCCCGTTCGGGTTCTTGTTTTCCCTTATATATGTTCCTGTGTTCGTGCTGCAATAAAGGGCTAAGTTATTTGCTGGAGTCGGTGTTTCGTACTTCCTTACTTAGTGCTCTATTTTGCGCTCTTTTCTTCGTACTATAATTATAGTAATTAATAATATATTGTGTAAACGTGCAGTAGGAAGCATATTATACATTATTGTTTATTTATTATTTACAGAAAGGCTGTTTGCTCTCCATTCTCGTCTCGTATGCATGTACCCGGAATGCAAAGAGGTACTTTTTCGGTCATCTTTGTTAATGTGATGGTGTTACAAAGTCATTTTCCGCAGCGCATTCAATGTTACGGCAATTCTTGCTGATAAAACTACATAGTCATTATCGCCGGTTGCAAAAGTAGGAAGGGTGTTGATTTTCAGGAGCTTTGATGCTTTTTTTAGAATAACTGGTGTGAAAAACAAAGTTTGAGCCAATTACAATATTATGAGGTTGGTGATGAACTCATCCCGGGTGCCGTGGCACAGCTAAGGGCGTCTTTATTGTCTTTTTGTTGTCCATATAGCTAAGGATTGTGATATTGTGCTATGCTCGTCGTGTTCAGCTTTTCTTAACATAATCACTTCTCCTAATGTCACTTTTTCACGTAAATGGAGAGGACCCCCAAAAGAAACATCCTTTTCCCCCCAAATAAAGGTCAGTACAGCATCCGAGGTGATGATGATCGTGGTTGGTAGTTAATGGCGCCAGGCCAACAAGGACAAAGAGCGCCAGAGAAGAAGGTATTTAATGGTTGAAAAGGCCGTGAATAATAAACCTGTGAGTAAAAGCAAACCTGACGCAAAACAAGGTGACAATTCAGGTGCTTGGGTACATGGCCAGGATGATTGCACGGGATATGACGAGAGCTGCAGAAATTTCACTTCAAATGAAAACGTAAGAACACGTTTGCTACAAAACATTGGTCGGACGTCTAAAATGTATTCTGGTGTTAATCCGTCGAGCCGCTGTTTCCCACTTTTAGCTCCTTTCTTTCTAGCGATGCTTTGATGAGTGGTGTCGCATCCTAATTGTGGCTCTATTTAGCGAGGGCAATGCACGCTCAACAAAAATATGTTCCGGTTTAGCCATAAATGAAGGGCTATCCGTGGGAAAGGTGCTTTGTAACGTGGACGTCAGTGTTTCCTCGTGGTTCAGCTGCCATAGCCACCGGTCAGCAAACACATATGTCGGCTCTGCTTTCCTTCGGGAGAATGCCTGCCTTCTTCGTAGTGTGAATTGAATTGTACGCACTGATTCTTCCTCGTGTCGAACGGTCCTATGCCTATACCTTTCAGTAGACATGATACTACTCATGTTCCTAAACGTTTGTGCCCTGAGACGATTTGATCTGCTTTTCAGGACGCCACATTTTCAATCCAGAGGAGGAGGAGCCGACCTGTCCTTGCTGGCCACATGCTCGAGAAGGCCTGTTAGGATTTTGTCGCGCGCTTCCTATCGCCGCGTATGTGCTCGCTATAATAAAGCAGCGTGAGACAGATGAAGAATTGGTGACGCATACCGAGAACTCACTTGTTGCTTCTGGTGTCACTGGTGCCAGCAGTTCCCCAGCCGGCTTCCATAGTTTACCAAAATTAACTGGAGGGGCGGGTTGTGGGTGGTGTGATGTTTGGAAAGAAAGGACTTTAATAATGGTCTCACGAGTTGTCCCTAAAGACTTTCCTGTCCTGTCTTGTGGGTTTGTATTAGGTGGGCCTAAGTAGACACTACCAATTATTTCTCGCGAAGCAACAGAAATTATTTTCAATAACTAATGCGAGATATACACGTGATCCTTCGTTTGTCATAGGGTACCATCCAAGTCCACTGGGTTTCTGATCTGATTGCGATGATGCAAGAGACTGATTATTCACGGAGATTTACAAGTGAATTTAGGCCTACCTCGTTTTTTACATGTGCTCCTGCAAAGTAAGCGTGGTCTGATATATTGCTGAGGTCCAAACTCAGTATCCGGACGGTGTCTCTCAGGGTGTAGAAGTTGGTCCACGTACTCGACGTCGCCTCCGAGTTTCGTATGGTTGTTGTGGAGCGTCGAGCAGCCTAGCATGACAAACGCCATTAAACGGGATGGCCTCCGGAATCATGGGATCAAGAAGTTTCCAAAAAAACATTTTACCAGTCCTCAGTGCCTCGAAGATCATCTGCGGTGTCATATAGTATACTAGCTCGTTTTCCATTGTTTCATGATATCAACTGTTCAATAACTTGACCTGGGCCCACGGCCTACCTCAGAACGCTTTTATTCCACTTCTCCATGCCCATTTAACTGGTGATGGTGACTGCTCGCTCTGCTGGTCATCTTAATCTATTCTTAACAAAGGTATGTTTCTACGCAAAATGCGCTTTCTAGTACATGAATTTGTTGAACGAACATTAATTTACCTTAGGGACAATTTAATGTTTCTCCCAATTCTATTACGTCCTCCTGCTATACGTGTACCGTTGTGGTCAGATAAATACGTCATGCAGTTTAAATTGCAATAACCGTACTGGAACAACTATCGCGAATGAAGATGTATAAATTGGTCTGAGTTGGTTTACCGCTGTCAGCACCTAGCCTCACTACTCAATGTCCGATTGCCCAGCAGTCCGACCGTCATGGTGGTTCAGCCGTAGATTACAGGTGTTTGATATTGAAAAAGAGATCACGTAACCTCTTTATATGGACATTTTCTTGGTGTGCTGGGAAATTTCCTCATTCAATTCGAGCAGCGATATGGGAAATAGCATCCTTTCAATGAGGTCGTTTGTTCGTGTGGTTGCACTTGTAATCATGAATGCGGACCTTACAAAAGGAGAGCGTGCATAAGAAACACGGATGCTCCAAGTATTGCAGCTGCCCGTGAGCTTGCGGGGATGTAAATTCAAAATTGCTCAAGCACAGAAGCCAAAGTTTCTTTTATCAAGCGAGAAGAGCGCACGAGTTATTGATAAACCGTTTTTGCACCGCGCGTGATTTCAGCAGAATATATTTCTTCGTCCCGAGTATATAAGCCGCGACGTCCCTTCCGATGCAGGCTGCGGTCTTAGGAGCGGATTTCTCTGTTCCATGACGAGCTCGAGCGAAGGAAAACGAAGAAAAAGTGCCCCTCGAAACTTCTTGCCGTAAGTTTAGTGATTTGTTTCGTGCCCGCATAATACTGGAGTGTTTGTGATTCGGGAGCAAGAGCTGTTCAATGGGTGCACCAAGCACAATCTACGTGGGCTTGGCAGTTGCCATTATTATGTGCCAGAAAAAAGCCCGAATACGCTCATCTAGGGCATCCGGCTTTAATGTTTTACAAAGGTTAGAACTTTGGGGTTTTTTGTTTCACGTTGGCTCCCTTTCAGAACCACCGTTTCATTGCGTGCTTCATTCAGTAGGACTGAAGGGTGACAGTGGGGAATTATTAGCGGGCTCACGATTTCTGGCTGCGCTAAACTCTGTAGCCAAGACGAGAGAAATTCAAAATTACTAATGTAAACACAGAAAGCTAGTATGAAGAGGATGAGGAGAGCCCGAGGTTATGACTCTAATCTTGCGCATTCTGGGTATATGAAACTTAGCAGCTTTTTAGATAGTCTTGTGTGTTCGGGGGAAAATTGCCCAATCATTGCCGAAGCTCGAATAAAAATAAACTACAAATACACCTTAATTAAATCTACTTTTGCAAACTTTGTGTTTTTTTTTTGCAAATAATTTTAGAGTATTTTTGATATTAGAGATGTGCACATGTGTAATGTGCAGATACGTCTCACGCTACGAGGGCTAGAGATTAACCACAACTATATGCCGGAAAAGTGCCAAAAATGTTTATAGATATAGGAACAGTTACCGACGAAGAAGTCATGTTGAATAATTATATAAACAGGTGAAACTATTCTTACACACTTCGATCATGGTACTAAACAGTATACCGTTTGGATAAATATGTTATGTACGTTTTTAACACATCAGGGTAAAAAGAACGAAGTGAAAAGTTACGGCAGGACTAATATGTGTCAAAACGGATCTCTATCTGTCAATATATAACCGTACGGGGCAAAAAGGCAACTAGCAATTTCGTGATTAGATGATTTTCAAGCGCAATATTTTTAGACAGGAGACGTGAAGGACAAAGACAACCGCTATGTTTTTGTCTTTAACGTCCGCTTTCTAATTATTTGGCGCTTCAAAGTCCTATATTGCATTACCTACTACATCGAAGACACACGTTGTTGGAAAGTATGGTTCAGACAAATCCTCAACAGTGCCGTAATGTTGGCCGAACTTATTCAGCGGCGAAAATGTGGTTTTTCGCGTAGAAATTACGCCTAGGACGACGTTGTGGTCTAGCGTAATAACAAGAGCCGCAAAAGTAAAGCTGCTTCTCGTCCTGTCGGAGCGATTAGTGGCTACTCCAAGCCTGCAATATTTATAGAAACCCCCAGCTGCGGCGCGGGTTGGCAGTTTGCAATTATCCGCACTGCTTTAATTCCACCAGTACATTTGTAATTGTTTTTATCCCCACGGCCGTGCTTTCTCCATGAAGCCTTACCAAACAAATGGAATGCAAACTTAGAAAACCAAACTTCACTAGAAGTAAGACAATGTAACTCTCTCGAACAACTGGTTATTGCTAAGTAAAAAAGATACGCCAAGTGAAATAAAATAACAGCGAGAAACTACCGTGGCGAGGTAGTGTGTAAGGATGAAAAAATAAAACAGGCCTTCTATGAAAACTATTGAAATTTTCTGGGACAGGCACGCAGTAACTAAGAGGACTTCGCAACTAATTTCCTTCCTCTGATGCCCAAATTAGATGAGGAAATAATAGCCATTCTGGAAGACGCGATAAGCTTTTCTGAAATTGAAGGCGCTGTTGATGAGTTGACCCTGGGTAAATAACCCTGACCCGCAAGTCTAGGCGCTTGTTTCTATAATGCTTTTAAATGTGAACTAGCAACGGCCCTATATGGACTAGTTAAGAAAACCTACGAAATGAAGCAGCTGCCCACGTCTTTCAGGAAATCTCAAGCTATCTTTATCCCCAAATCAGAAGACGCCACTAAGTTATCAGTCACAGCATATCGTACTAGTTGTCTCAGAAACGTGGACTACAAATTTTTTATTAAGGTATTAGAAAAGAGATTTCAGAGCGTTATAAAATACATTGTAGGTCCACATCGACTGCGTGGGATGAAATGAAGAACAATCTCTACCAACATTTATGTCTTAAGAAGCATTTTAGAATGTGTACACGTTTTAGGTCGAAGGTCGCCTGTTTTCAACTGAATGTAGAAAGGGCATTTGACCGGGTATGGCATGAGATACTCTCCTGCGTTTGGCAGGTTGTCAATGTAGGCTCTGTCTTTTTAGGAGGGGTGAAAATGAGCTACTCATTGTGTGAAGCCAGTCAAATGGTAAACAAGAGTGCCACGGAAGGTTTCCAATGCGATGCTCCATCAATCAAGGCTGCCACCTTGCACCCCTGCTCTTCGCAATCCACTTCAAACCTTATGTTTAAAAATTCTCAACAATATTGCAATTCACGGTTCCATGCTGCACGAAAGGAAAGTTAAAATTCTCACGTATGCTGATGGCATCGCGGCTGTCTTTGCTGACAGAGAAAGTACAAGTGCTGCTGTTATGCTCGCAACAAAGTTTTGCAAAATGACTGGAAGTGCGATAAACTCGAATATGTGTGTTGGGTTCTGGCATGAAAACTGGGTGGCCAAGTCAAGTTTATTTGAAACAATTCACTGGACCGCCACACATCGAGGGTAGCTCTGTAACGTCCACTATTACCATGTCTCTACCTTTGTGTCAATGAAGTATATGTTGCCATATTAAGCAGCCTTTTCTACCATTCGTGGTAACACAGTGACTAAGGCATTCTACCGCTGAACCCGAAGGTCGCGAGTTCTATCGTTGGCGTGGTGATTGAAATTAAGTTCAGATAGATGCGAGAAGCTAAAACTCCTGCGCGGTGTTTTCAGTGAATGTTAAATATCCACAGATGCGCGAAAGCTATTCAAAGCCGCCTCCTCCAGCACACCTAATTGCCGAGATTTTTCCTCTGCGCATTCCACGGTAAGAACTTGGAAAAAAGCTTTTATGCCCTCAATCAGTTGTGCTCAATTCGTTTTTGTACCTGTGTGAAACGTCGTTAATGAGGAAACGTACATACAAACAAGTTACTTTTGAACTCGGTAGTTTTTTTTCTGTGTTATGTCTGGATCATGTGTGTTCAAGCAAATACCGAATCAATTAATGGCAATGAAAGCAGTCAGCATTTTAAAAAAGCTTGCATAAAAACCCCTGAGTTTCTATCTGTTGATCAATTCGTGGACACTGCTCTGCTGGCTTCGGCCTCAAGGGATATGTCGGTGAAACATCCTCGATAAAGCGTCGAGCCAACACTATGCATTCTGTATAATGCGGGTAGGCTTCTATAACTATAACTCAGACACTCATGGTTTTCGTGCTATCTTCTGGAGATATCCCTGCTTTTATCGCTTTACACGTCTTTTGCAGCGTACGTTGAGTTACAACTACAAACACGTAATTGAAGTGATTGCGTTGTATTGTTCTCCTGCCTAATGAGCTTATTTCTAGCGTCCCTCTCGACATAGAACCTTCCTGATAATTTGACAAGCTCATCCATCTTCTCTGTAGTGTTAAAGGTTGGTGTCTGAGCGCAGAGATTAAGTATTTTCCTATATAAAGCTCCACCTTCGTCGCTTCAAATCTACTTCTCTTTCCAGCGGTTTGTTTTTGCTGTCTCTATTGAGTTTACCTATGGATTTCGCTCGGTTGTGAGAACCTATTCTACTGATCACGCAATTGTTTATGCATCCGGTTCTGATACTTCGGTATATGAATGTAGAGTTGTAGAATTGTTTTTTTTTCTGATATAATCCAGCTAGTTCATTCTTAAGAGCTTTGCCACATACAGCTACCCCTGGCCCTGCATATATTCGTAATACCGCAAATCAACATGGCTGTGCTATTTCTGTTTCTTGCCATATATTAGAATTTTCAGAACAACTAGGTTAATCTCCGAGGCAAAATAAAATTCCACTGTGTGCCTCCCGTTTTTTAGGTGGCGTTTCTATCCATATTTTCGTCAGTATTTTCGGTGTTATCAGCGTCAGTATATGAAAAGCAGACAGCCGCTGACGTTTTTTAAAAGAGCCCATATCCCCGCCATTGGTTTTTAACTCGATGGAAGACGAATGGCGATAGAGATATCTGTGCGCGGCACGTGCTATGGACTACAAATATTCATTGCGGTGAGGCTGTGTATTCTTTGTTCCCACGTATACCGTGCATGGATATTTTGGTGTAGAAGAGCACGTTTTCATACATATGATTGCTGTTTTGTGTTGTTCCTTGAAGGGGTCCTGGTGGGTTATATACCGGTTTTTTTCGTGCCCAGACTCAAGTGTTGGCGATGGGACATTTTGGGAGGCGATTTTACGTACAATACGCCGACAACGGCGGTTCCTACTTTATGCGTGCACTTGGGGGGGGGGGGCGGGGGGGGGTAATCGACTAGGGCGTGGGGGGAGGTGGTGCCGCGCATCTAGGCTTGTTACCGCTCAGCGATGACATGCCCGCTGTAACAGTGGTAGATAGCAACTTGGACGTATAATAGGCTCTTGTGACCGTACTACTGTACACAGTGGTTGAACAGATTAGTTTGGTGCATTGTACAGAGAGTGAGGTACCTACAACGCGGGAGGAAAACTTACAGGTCTGTGGTTGTCCGCCAGCATAAAAACTTTTAACAGCAGAACTGCTTAAACTTGAGCACGTGCTCGAAAAACAATAAAAAACAAATTGGCCCGGATAAATGCTCTTTCCATTCGAACTGTCGAGAAAAGACAACAGTATTTTGTCTACGTTCACCATGTAAATGCTCCCTTCGCTTTCTAACTCAACTATCACGCTCTTCCCCTCCCGTCGCGCTCCTCCAAACGTAGACAATCTTTTCGTTCGCTCAAGTCAGTTTAAACTTACCGCGTCCCACTGCTCCAGGCGGGTGTCTCGACGCGAGCGCTGCTGTACGGTGGAGCCGCGCGTGAATCAGGCCGCCCTAGAACAGTGTTTGACAAACCACGCTGCCCTTCTCCACGTCCATTACAAGCGAAACGTGGAACCCAAGTCAAATCAAGTCAAGTCAAGTCAAATATTATTTACCAGATACACAGAAGTGTAGCGCTGGATGGTCTCCAGGGCTGAAAGCTGCAATGAGCAGCTTGACAGGGGCCCAGGAGCCTTTGTACATAATGGCAACAATGCAACATTGACCATTTACCCAAGTAGTAGAACCTTCCTCTAGGGTTGCTTTTTGATTTCCGAAAATGCGCCAGTGGCTATATGGGCGCGGGCGAAAGCACGGAACAGAGTGAATGTTTTTTCTTGAGGGGATGTTGTATTTCATTTAGTGTCGCAAGAATCAATCATCCATAGTTTGTTTTATGAAGGAACCCTGAAATAATCATGTATTGATTTTTTCCTTCATATTTGCGCAATATTTTGTTCTTGTTCAACAAAGTTGACATGTATGAACATTGTCACCAGGTGTAGACGTTTAGGCATGGCTGTGGGTATTCGAACATATTCTTGAACTTCCGTTTCACTTTGGGCGACGTCTGCGAAGAACGTACCATCATCCGACGAGCTTAACAGTCAGCGCAATGAAGCGACGGCGGGCATCTCGTAGTCTTCACCCAACCAAACATCTCTTTCCCGCCCTGCTCCACAGACATCGACGCAGAAGAAAGAGCCTCTGGGGAGTCTCGTAGAGAGCTCCCGTTCAAGCCAGAAGACCCCGCCCGTGTTACAGCAGCCAAAGCCCGAGGTTCCCGCAACCGCAGACTGTCCGCCTCCTCCATCGACGAAGACACGAAAACCGTCCTACGATGGGCGTCCAAACCCTATCGTCGTCACGCGATAGCGGCAGGGCCCCAAGGCTGGTCATTACGAAACCCCGACGATGCCTCTCTTCCTATCAACTGCAACGGACCTGCTTGTAAAACGCAAATCAAACATCCGCGTCTTGTTAACCCGATCAACCGGGTTGCGGACTTCATGTACACCTCCAGTGTGAAAAGCAAACGCGTGCTATCAACCGACTCAGATGACGTAGCAGACGCAAGTAAGAAGCTTTCTGTCTGCCCCTAGCGCTAGTCCAGATTTGTGAAATCAGTGTAGCACTTGCCTGATATCTCCGTTATTGTCGGTCGCTGGTTTGTGCTCTCACTGGTGGTGGAGACGGCAAAAGTTGAATTGAGTGCCTGCGCGCAAGCACATCGATTCTTCTGTGTTCGCTTCCTTTTATGTTTTCTTTTACACGTATATTGGCAGACATTGTTTGCTCCCTCCTGCTCATTTTTCTCTCCCGACGTCACGTGACAGCCTGCCACGCTGCACACGGCTCCTGTAGACCCCCGTAGTTTCTGCGTTCCGGATGGCGGTTCCTACCGGGCAAAAATGAGGGTGGTGTGCCGTACGATTTGATCATGGTCATCTTTCTTAATATAATATTGGGGTCGAGTCGGGCAGGGAGGAATGGGGACATAAATGCCCGGCCTGCAAGAAAAACATCCGCGAAAGCGTACAGTACACAGGAGAAGTGTTTCGGGCACAGAATAAACCCCGTGAGTGGTTGCCACTGCTTGATAATTTAGTGTGTCCTAGAAAGTTTTAAAGCCACTGTAAGCCACGTAGGGTTGACAGATCTTAACAATATCAGATGATGTGTCATGTACGGAAAAAAATTGGGCCCATCTCCCCGCGAGGGGGACTCGAGTAAATGCGTCGCATAGGGGGTGGGTGTATTGGGTTAACGTTTAGTGTTTGGGGAGTTGGTGGTAGTGAATGCGTTGTATCAGCAGCTTCTTGACGTAGTTTGAATGAGTCAAGGATATAAGACGCGTTCGTAGCGTCCCATTCTGTGTCGGCTTTGTGGCGCACTGGGTAGAGACCCATGTACATTGCGTTCCGCCCGCACGATCGAGGGATCGAAACCAGGCGCCCGATAGTATTTTTTTTATATAGTGTAGGGGGAGGGGTGCGGACTACGACTGCGTACGTCTACGCGGGTGACATCGTGAGTTACTGAAATGCTCTGCATATAAAACATGATAGCAGGCAACATAAAATAGTGCCTTTCAACTGGAAGTACCTTCCTTTTTTCTGTTTTTCTTTGAGGTTTGCTGAAGCTCCCGTATTTTTCGAACTGTTTTACTGCTAGTGCAGTATGTGCCGGTGTTTAATTTCTTCTAATTACGGAACGGAAGTTAAGCGTAGATGTCCAAGCGTTTAAAAACAGTACCAAACAAAGAGAGGTGATTTACTCTGCTACGAAAATTTGTTCATAAGGGTTTCATCCAATAAGTGGACCTTTTCAAATGAGAAAGTCAGAACGTCTAAGCAAAACTATATTAACCTATATAATTTTATTTGGCGTCTAACCACTGCGGTGGGTTGGGCGACTAATCTTCAACTACACCATCTGTTGCTACAGTTGTAGTGCAACAGATAGTCAGGGAAAATTGATAGTGTTTACATTTTCTCTTCGTCGTGCGGGCTTTAAAAAATAATCAACGTGTACTCTACTGCACGCGTGACAGATACAAACAATTTGTTTCGTTTCCTAGAGGTTTATATTTCGGATCAGGGGCCCAAAATTCTTTGAGGAGATTTCAACTGCTTCCATGATGGTATGCGTGATGTACGAGGTGCAGGTCAGGGACAACCGACGTGGAACGCATGCGAACTGGGGTTCCTAGTGCAAGCCTTTCACTTGGAGGATGTAAAGCTGCTCAATCGCGGAAACATTTTCTCCTCCAAGTGCAACCGCGGTTCCCCAATGCCCAGACTAGACAGGACATGTCTTATACAACTCTCAACCTAATCACCATTGTGTGAAACATACTAGGCAAACAATTCCCTAGTATGCCCGCTTATATTTTCGTTCACTAAACAGTGCCCCTGCCCCGTTTACAGGTCACCGTATACTTGATGGCGCCCGACACTGGAAACCTAATTGTCGAATACTCTAAGATGACGTTGCGTTGTTGTCATTATAAACGGATATTTCTTCTTCCCCATCTGTCGAGCTTCGCATACAGTAGTTGGACAGTTTAAAATTTATATGGAGGCAAAGAGCTCAAACAGATGCCCCCCCCCCCCCCCCCCTGGCCCCTCAAAAAAAAAAAATTTCGTGGCACAGCTGAGCAAACGGCACGCTCAAGCGTAACCGGATAGTTAGATATGATGGACAATGCCTCATTAAAAGGCATTCCTCCCCACCACGAACACCTTTAATGAGTGAATATCTTGCAATCTTTATCGAACCGTACAAACGGCAACCGGGTGAAATATTGCAGCCCTCTTCTGCCTACAATATTCATGGTCCTTGCCCTTCATTTATTTCTCCGCCATCTTCATCTCTCTCGTCCTCTATCCACAATCTTTCCTCCACTTTCCCTTCCCACACACAGAATAGCTGGCCAGATATACTACCGTCAGGACGACCTTTCTGTGTTTATTTCATTTCAATAAAATTCCTCTCTCTCTTGCAACGCGAGTTGAAAAATTTAAAAATTTCTCGCTACGCGTGAAACTCAAACCATTATAGAGTGTGTGCGCTGCCCCAATAGCAGCATCTCCTTAGACCGATCAGCTGTCAAATCAGCGTTTCTTTTTTCCTGAAATGTTTGCTGCAGATTCGATTGAGGTAGATGAAAGACACATGGTAGAACAAGTATGTTCTGCTTCAAATTTCCTACCTCAGGTTCAAGAAAGCTTACACTACCAAATACTCAAAGACGTAACCCGTTCTGAGTTAAATGACATTTTAAGAGAAATGACAAGCGGATCAGCGCCTGGTGCTGACTGTTTACCAACGGAAATCTAGAAGTGGTGCTTGGCATAATTAGGCTCTTCCTCATCGCAACTTATAAATTCAATCCTAGATAATCGGCGACTTCCCAAATCGTTTCAGAGAGGCCGTCTAATCGAACTTTTGAAAGAAGGAAAAACTCTCATTCGCGAATTCTAACAGGCCAATAACCATTTTGAATGCGGATCACAAGATTTAAACTACCCTTTTGATGTCCAAAATTAAACATCTTTTAGGGCGTAGCCTTTCGGCGTCCATCTCTGGTCTGAGCCGGTTGTCGGCGCAACCGAGGGAAGGGTGGCCTATCCGACGAGTGAAAGAAAAAAATTCTCCCGCATTTCCCCGAGGGGGAGAATGTGAAAGTGCGAATGCACGGTTGTCGGCCCGCTTGCGGCGCTTGCGCTCGGCCCCCGCAGCCCACCGCCTCGCCGCCTTCTCTTCCATCTCTTCCATCGGGTTTGTAGTATCACGTGTACACCACGCAGTTATCAAGCCGCTATAACGCCGCTGAGTCGCCAACGCACGCCACTGACGACGTAGTTTGAATGCGTTAAAGATATAAGGCGCGTCACTAACACTGATATCACCGTCGCGTCCGTGGCTTGGTCGGTAGAGCGTCGCGCTGCGGCCGCAAAGTCCTCGGATCGAAACCTGGCGCCGGAAGCTGTTTCTTTTTTAAATATAGAGGAGCACTGCAGACGCCGCCGCCGCCGTCGGCGGTGGATGGTTTGGGGTCGCTTATAAAGTGCATTCGCACTTAAAAGCGAACGATGAAAGAAAGCTAAGGATGAGAGTGTCGCGATATTGGGAAGGGAGATAGAGATAGAGATACATTTTTATAGGGTCCATGCCATTCAGGTGCCGGTTGTAGCCGGTGTCATCCACTACTCACCGGCAACTTCCACAGCCCATCGATTAACTGGACCTGACGGTTCAGGTCGGAGCTGTGGAGCACAGCTTCCCACTGCTCCTAAGAGGTGATAAGTGGGAACGTATTTTGTGGCATGTCTTTATGATCTGAGAAAGGCTAGCGTTCAAAAGTTTTGAGTGCTGCTCGTGATAATCTGCCTGTGGCAAAATTATGGATTGCAGTCCTTGAATCGAAAATGACTGTCTGGGGGGTTGGATTTTGTAATTGCTAAGGCTACCACCTCCTCTACCACTGTTTCTGTTAGGGTGGCTCGTATGGTCGCCGAGTTTAGTAGTTTTTTGGAGAAGTCTGTTCTAGCAACCGCGGATGCCTCGTGGTGTCTCTACTCTGCTGCGTCCACATCGATGGTGTTTGGGTTATTCCTGTGTTATTTATGGAGTGCTTCTGCCCGTTTCTTTCTCCTGGCCATGTGATCCTCAGGGTGCATGTTGCGTGGCAGAGGTTTGGTAGTTAGCCTTCCATAGATGTGTATTGGTATAGCGTGGAGGTGTGTATACTTGGTGGGGTGTAAAATAGTTGTGTATATTTGGCGTGGTCGTCTTGTAGTATGTGTCTCCCTGCTGCTTTTCGTGCGTCTTTTATACTGGCTTGTTTGGTGGTCCTCTATGAGCTCGCTGATGTATTATGGAGGCTTAAACCATCGAGCGGAGCAGTGTATGTGGCGGGGATTAGGCGAAGTGCAAGTTTGTATGTTCGCCTGAAAAGTACATTGACCCGCTCTAACTCTCGCCTGGTTAAGTGAAGGTAAGGTAGCGACTATAGCAAGCGAGTGAGAATGAAGGCCTGCAGAATGCAAACTTTTTCAGAAGGGTATGCTGACGGGCCAGGTATGCTGACGGACGTTTTCGTTTTCTCTCAAGCCTTTATGACGGTTCGTTATTCTGCGTATTAAACTGGCGGTCTGTGTCGCGTTTCTTTCTAAGTGATCTAGAAATTCCCCATTTATTCTATCATTCTGAATAAGTAACCCAAGTACTCGGATGCGGGATACCTCTGGGATAGGGTATTGTCGAATGTGAAGCTTGTTTTGGCTTGTCTGGCCTACGCGTTTGTGGTTGTAGCAGAAGTAACTCTGATTTAGTGGGTAAGCATGCGAGTCCTCCTTTGGCAGCTTCTTCTACCACTATCTGGATGCATTTCAGGAAAATGTCTTCTATATGCGCGTACCTGCCTTTGTTTGCCCAGAGCGTAATATCTGCGTATAGGCTGTGGCACAGTCCTGGGATCTGGCTGAGCTTTTGTGGTATTGCAAGAACGGACACATTAAACAGAAGTGGAAATACGATGGGCTCCCTCGGGCGTGCCGCGTTCATCGGGTGGGGTGTGAAGGCCACCTACGTGAAGGGTGGCCGTTCGGTCGGTTAAGAAATCTTTAACATAGGTATACATTCGTTCCCCGGGATTCACTGATTGTAGGCCTGCTAGAACTGCGGAATGGGTGACATTGTCGAATGCTTTGCTTAAGTACAGAGTAAGAATTGCAGTGGAGTCATGACTGTTTGTCATTGGTTCTATGATGTGCTGGTGAAGCCTGAGCACGACGTCTTGTGTGGACATGTCTGGCTGGAAGCCCACCATGGTGTGTGGAAACTGATTGGTGTCAGTTATATAATGTGTGAGTCGTCCATGGATGACGTGCTCCATGAGGTTACCAAGGCATGACGTTAGAAAGATAGTGCAGAGATGTTCCAATTCTAGGGGTTTATTTGGCTTTGGAATCGGTGTAATTTTGGCACGCTTGCACGATTTGGGCATAGTGCCGGTTCGCCAGCATTTTTTGAAGCACTCAGTGAGAAATTTGATTCGCATATCGTCAATGTTGCGTAATGGTTTATTTGTGATTTGGAATGCGCCAGGGTCTCAGTTGGGTCGGAGTATTGCTAGTGCTGCTAGGACTTCCGTCTGTGTAATATCTCGGCCCAGCTCAATGTCGGGAAGTCCTGTGTATGGTGGTTGTTGTGATATAGGTGTGGGGGGAAAGTAGATGTCGGGGAGCGCATCTAGGAGTTCCGAATCCGATCCTTGGTCTTTCTGTACGATCTGAGTGAGGCGATTTTTGTCCCTTCTTACTGAGACTGGGATCACTGAAGTGACGGAGAAGTTGCCACGTTTTCTTTAGGTATAGGTTGCCCTGGAGACGGTCGCATATCTCGTCCCACTGATTTTGAGGCAGTGGCAAAGCGTGTTTTTCAATTTCCTAATCCAGTGCGACTATTCGTAGTTTAAGATTTTGGTTGAATTTATTCCTTCTCCAGCGTCTTTGCCTAGTTTGATAGGGTTCCTAGAGATGGGCGAGTCTGCAGTCCTCCGTAAACGAGGGAATATCTGTATCGATTTGTTTTGTTACAGTTTTGATGTCCTATAGAAATTGCGTGGTCCAGTTCTCAATGTGTGTAATTTGGTAATCTAATCCTTTGCTTCCTCGTGGCGTGCAGAAGTCATCCCACTCAGTTAGTGTTTGTTTCCAGGGGACATACTTAATACTGCCAGTTTGCGCTATAATGGTTTCTATAATATAATGATCTCTACATAATGTATGTCCTGTGCTGTTCCAGTTCTCTTCCTTGGTGTGTAATGTGAAGAGGGGGTTCGGGCTGGTGTCTGCTCGTGCTCTATTGCCGACTCTGGTGACTGGATTTGTGTCGTTAAGGATGTTAAGATGGTGGTGTTGTGCCTGATCCCAGAGGTCTGTTCCTTTACCACTGCTTTTATTCTATCCCCACGCCGCGTGTGGCGAGTTAAAGTCTTCCAGAAAGATGAACTCATGTGGTCTGGCCTCCTTACGAGTCAGCGAGAAGAGGTGGTTGAATCTGTCCTTCAGGTGCTTTGGGGAGCTGTATATGTTCAAAATAAAAAAATTTTGGCCGCTCCGTTTTTTTTTGGTATCATTTTATTAGGTCGTGGGGAACGCCAACAGTATCAAACTGTTGACGGGCTGCTCGAGTTAAAGTCTTCCACAATGATGAGGTCATGTGGTCTGGCCTCCTTACGAGTCAGCGAGAAGAGGTGGTTGAATCTGTCCTTCAGGGGCTTTGGAGAGCTGTATATGTTCAAAATAAAATTTTTTGGGCTGCTCCGTTTTCTTGGGTATAATTGTATTAGGCCGTGGGGAATACCAACAGTATCAAACTGTTGACGGGCTGCTTTGAGGTTGCGGGTGACCAATACCGCCGTTTGCTGGTAATGTTGACTTTGAAAAACCTTGTAGCCCGTTAACATCGCGTGCGCATTGTTTCCTGCAGCACAATTATGTCCGGTGGCTTACCTTGAGATTAAGACAGTAATTGTAAGGCGGGTCTTTTACGTTTATACGCCTCGAGATTCGCGATCGCTGCGCCGCCTGCCGCCGCTTCTCCGCGGCGTTTGCGGGATTAGCGCTTCGTGGCTGATAGGTGGTCATGCAGTGTTTTGGTTTTCTTCGCTTCTTTTTGCCTTTCCGCGCACTAAACAACTTGTTATGGTGACATCTATAAGCTAACTGCACGTTTAGGGCACTTAAAAAAAAACAGCTGCGTCTTGGTAGAGCGCTCTAACGCCAACAAGAGTTACCCGGGGAGGCGGTACCTGCGCGCTTCTTGGCCGCTCTTGCGGGCGTCGGCGACGGCAGCAGCATATCACCGCTGTCACCTTCGAACACGTCAGCACAAGTGATCGCCTCGTTTAGACCTGATATTGGCACTGTAAGAGGTTGGTTCGTTTTGCAGCGCAAACAAATGCGGCTTTTCTTCGAATATGTACGTCGTAGAAAAATATGTTTCGGGGATGTGATAACCCAATAGCTGACAAAAATTTGTGCCTTTTATGGGAATATAAGCCACGCAAAAATGTTAAGTACACTCAAAGCCTGTGCATTGTCAGATATGTGCCCACTCATGCCTTATAGTAAGAACCAAGGTATATGTTAATGAAACCACGGGAAAATGAAAGGTCTGCAAGTCAGGAATAAAAAAGAATAGTCGTAGGGGAATGAAAAAAAAAAAATGAGTGCAGCTTCTGAAATGCTAAAGACGTTTGTTTGAGCAAGTTAGTATTCACCAGACCAACTAGATGCGAAATGCACTGATATTTCGCTAGACATGGGGGGGGGGGTGAGGAGGAGGACGCTCAACTATCGTTGTTTACAAATGCGGAGCGAAATCAACGAATGAACATTTTAGTAACCACACACACAAGCTGCGTGTTCACTTTTCGTTTGTTTTTCGCCTTCAACGAACGGCTGATCACTCGGCGGACGCATTTTTTGGAGAATACAGGGTTGGCAGTTCACAAGCGATACGAGGTGTCGTTGGAAGAGTTGATTGATTGGTTGCAAGGTTTAACGCGCCGACGCAACGGAGACGATGAGGCACGCCGGAGTGGAGGGGTCCGGATTAATTTTGACCACCTGGAGATCCTTAACGTGCGCCGAAATCTCGTACACGCGGGCTCGTTGGAAGAGTGTCGTATCTCATAAGGGTCTCTGATTTCGGTTTATGCTAGATTCTGCAGTCTCCCTGTGTCATATGACGATGTTTCGAAGAAGAGTTTGGTCACGGACGCGGATTATTCTATAAGCCCATCTTCGCGCTTCTCGTGGAGGATAAATGTAACAAATGAATCTTTGCGAGCGCTCACCTCGGGACAAGACGACACAGCATTAAATTTGTCGTCGTGTGCTGACTCCAGAGTGTAATTTTGCATTATCCATCGTACTTCTTTGGTACAATGTTTGTGAAATTTATGCCGCATTGCCTTGTTCATGGTACTGATCAATATCTGATATGTGATATTGGCAGGCGTAACTTGCGTGCTGTCAGGTATGAGTGCTCCGCTGGATTTTGTAAGTGCACAAAGTCGATTTACATCATAGTGTGTATGGCCGCAACATGACCATCGGAGGAAACACTGCTTACGGAGACACTGCCACTAAATTTCAGGGCAGCGGAATTGCAATCAGCTGCATGCAAATGCTGGCTTCGGGACGCCGGCCTGTGACACACGCCCGGCGCTCATATAGATCTCACTAAGATCGCGTCATAAACGTTTATACTCTCGTGAACACACCACGCTTGCAAACAGAGTGCCTGCTCTACGTTATTCGGTATTTTGAACGCGGACAAACGGTAAATCGCTGTCTTGAACGAGCCCCAAAAGCAACAGCGACAGGGGGGAGCGAGCCAGGGACTCCCGCGCCTGCTTTCGAAACGGGCCGCTAGGGGGATTTCAGTGGCGCCCCTACAGGCCGCGCTCGAGGCGTATATCCCCGGCAGTTCCACTGCCAGATTATAACGGTACGGTTTGCTCATTCCCAGTTCAACATGAGCTGCTGGAGACGGTTGCGGGGTCTCTTTTGGTACCTGAAGATACTGTGGTGATTTGATGCCTTTCATAATGTTGTTTATGAGCTCTCCACGGGGTGGTCGAGGTTCGTGTCGATGTCCTCAAATTTACTTTCGACGGTTTGTTCTAACCTGTTGAGCCTATTGTTGATGGCATCGAGTTTTTCATCGTGGTGAGTGAGTTTACTAGTTACCTCTTTAGTGTCGGGAGACTCTTAGAGCCCGTTTTTTAGTAGGGGGAGAGTCGGCTCTGCTTCTGCTGTGTGTTTCCGGTGATAGGATGTTGCGCAGTGCATGGCTCTCTTTGTGTAAGGCCGTGTTGTCGTTTTTTAGTTTTAACATGCTTTTTTTGAGCACTTCGATTTCCGCTCGCATGCTAGCTAATTCGGACGCATATTCAGTGGAAAAATTGGGCGTTTGGATGATGATTCTTAGGAGCCTGGGAGCCCGCGCTCCGCAAGCTCACCTATTGTAGGGCTGAGTCGGCGGTAGTGGTGGTTGCGTTCCTTCCTCTTTGCTCGTTGAGCGACACTTTTTGTTGGCCGATGAATTGGAGAGGCTTCTTTCCCCGTGCTCCGGGAGGCGAGGCCTGTCTTGTGTGCAGCCGGGTACAGGTCGCGGTGGCAGTGGTGATGGCTGTTGCGAGGGTAGCTGCTCCTGTTTGTTCACGGGTGGTGGTCTTCATCCTGGTTTGAATCTAGACCGGCATTCCGCAGAGCCGGTGATGTGAGCGCCTTGGCACACTACGCATTTGGGCTGGCACAGGTGTTCTGGGTTTGGATTGAGGATTACACACTTCTGACAGCGCACTTGGGAGGTTGGCCATAGGGCGGTTCGAGGTGGTGGCGCGAGCCAGCGCTCTCCAAAGTGTGCAAGTCAACGGTTTAATTAGTTTCGCATCATGGCGGCGATGCGACCAGTCATAATTGATTTCGCCCAACCGGACCCACCGCTTTCGCTCACTGACTAGCCAAAGTAACTGTTGCTTATTAATAGTGACGCTGGCTTGTCAGTGAGGGGAAGTGGTTTGTCCGGCTGGGTAACATCAAGACAGACTGATCAGTTGCAGTTGCGAAACGACATGAGTGGATTGCTGTACTGGATGGTAGCACTGTCTTGATTTTTACCAAGCCGGTCGAACCGCTTACGCTCACTGACTAGCCAGATTCATTGTTAATAATTAACATTGACTATGGCTAGTTCGACCGCTCGGACTAGCCAGAGTCAATGTTAATTATTAACAATGAATCTGCCAAGTCACTGAGCGTAAGCGGTTTGGCCATATGGGATAAATGAGCCGACTGCTCCCATCACCGCGTTGATGTTACAGTATTTAGATCATTGGCGTGTGCGGTGGGGTGGTGACGGGGAGAATGCTTTGCCCGCCCAAGGCGCTGGAGGGCCGGACCCTTGGGGAAAAGGTTATGAGTGCGAGCGCGGGACTATGGTGCGTGTCCGCTTAAAACGCACTTCGCGGTCCCTTCCTAAGACGCACTTCGCGCCGCGGACGCAGAGGCTCATCAGTGATGCTGTCTAGAGAACCCATGAGTGCGTGCTGCCTCAGTGCACTGCTGCTGCGCCCCACTATCGCATTACGGAGAACTGTAATCGCCAGCCATATTTGTTCTGACTCCATTAGGTTGCATGGGGCCCTACAAGTACGTGTTTTCGGCAGATAGCCTAATTCGATACATACTAGCCTATACGCAGCGAAATGGTATTGTGGACTTGTGTGTCTGTTTAGACCAAAAACAGCGATTTCATATGCTAATTTATTCATACCTGTTTGACATATTTCAGGGATGTTGGTTTCCTTCTGATATTGCTGAGTTTCTCCGAGACCTTTAGGAGAATTTATCCGGTGACCTGGTCATTAATGTTATGCTACTGGGTAAATTGCAATGCATGGAGACGTCAGACAAGGATGCCCATTGTCGCCGTTTGTTTTAAATGCAGAGCATTTCTTAGCCTCGCCTCTTCCTGCGTCGGACGGCGTCCACAGCTCCGCGTCCGCAGCAGGTGCGCCTCTCCTCTTTCCCTCCTCTCTCTCAACAGCAGCTGGCGCGTGCATGCGTCGTAGTCAGCCCGTTCGCTCCGTCGCGGTTTCGGCGTAACAGGTGCGTGATAGCAGCGCGGTGGGGCGTGAAAGGGCGCGCGCTGCCTGCGCATGCGCGCTCTCCCCCCGTACTGCTCTCCCTGTACTGCGCGCGCTGCAAATACAAAGCGGCTAGCGCTCGCTGGTGCTTCAGCCACTGCGTTGCTCCTTCCTTCCTTGGTTGACGCTCGCTCCACCCTAACGCGACTTTACTCTCCTCTCTCTACCCCAAACCAACAGCAACGCAACTACGACCCAACTACCCACCCTTACGCGACTTTACGCGGCGTTAACTACCCCCAATGCTCTGCATTTACTCGTGTTCCCCTCGCGGGAAGGCGCGGGAATTTTTTTTTTTGTCTTACGTCTAGACCCTTTCATCAGAAAACCCGTAGACAACCCCCAAAAAAGTGTGTCCCCTTGACAGGACAAGGCGCTTTTAAAGTGTCTGCTTACGCAGGTAACGTTACTATTTTTTACCGTTACACAGGTAGCCTCACGGCTATTTTAGGCCACTTAGATTATTATGCCTGACCTAAATGTCATCCGAGTTAAATGTAAGGAAAAGTGCTGCCGTCCCTCTTGGAAATGCAACAAACTCCCCAATTCATAACTTAAAAATAGTTGGACACGTCAACATTCTCGCCATCAAATTCGCCAAAAATGGTGTTTCAACAGACATGTGGCCCTAGATAGCTGATATTGAAGAGAATGTTGGCGGGTCTACGGATTTCAACTTCTCTTTTATCAGAGAAATTGTATGCGAATAAATGGGTTTTCCCTGCTAATTTTTTTTTTTTATCTCAAGAATTACTCTGCCTCCCAATCCTGTTACGCACAAAGTGACCCGCGGAGTTTTTGTTTCTTTTTCAGGGCTGAAAAAACTGCGCGTGAAAGACAAGACAATAAGGAAGTGACAGCACCGGCGTACACTTACAACTTCCTAATTACAAAAAAGAAAAGAAATGGCTATTTAGAATATGTTCACATGCGCACAAAGCAGCCAGTTTTTTTTTTCGCCTTTCTTATCAATGCACCTTCCTTTTCAAGAACTCAAGCTCACTTCCGTAAAACGTAACACATGCCTCGCTCACCCTATTTCCGAGGTTTTAAGGAATTGAAAGACGTCTTCCATCTCGCGGGGTACTCGTTCCTTACCTGCTTCTGCTCAGCACTTTTGCTTTATTCAACAGCGGCTGACATGGCCAGTCCTCACAAGCGAAACAATGGTGCGAAAGATGCAACCCGGTTTTATTATCCATTGATAGCTGGCGTTCCGTAAAAGGGCCATTGATGCAACTGCCAGTCTGGCCCACGTATGCTTTAACGCACGTGAGCGGTATAGAGAACACAACCCCCGTAGCTCAATGAAGAAACGGTTCAGCATGCTTTCTGCAAGCATGCTGTGGCCTTTTTTGATTATTTCAAGATCTTGTGGCAGAAGTTAGCCAAGTTAGGAGGGGCAGAAAACACTACCGGAACTCCGTGCCTTTTGGCCACATTTTCCATGTTGTGACCACTCTGTGGACATATGGCAAGACCACTGTGCTTCAGCGCTTAGGGGCGTCACCTTTACTGCTAGAAGCCTTTTTTATTCGAACAACCATACGAATTGTGTGAGCGACGCATTTCTTAAGTTGTACGGAAGTGAGTTTATGTTTATAGTCATCTTCGTGTTTTCAATAAAGCTAGTTGTGAGTCTGTATCCGCCCTTCCCCTTCCTCATTGTCTCGTCTATTACGCGCACTTATTTACTACCCTTTTAACTATGCACCACCTAGCACAACAACACGCTGTATTAGTTTTTTTTTTGTTTTGTGGGGATTGATACACTGAGCGTTAGTGAGAGATCACCTCCACCTGCCACGCCACTCGGGGGTAATGGTCTTCCTTGTATCTACCTCACGATCCAGTTTTTGGCGCTTAGAGTCGTCTCTTCAGTTCTCATTGACGTAGAAGCTCACGACTGAAATTTGAACCCCGACTATCTCGGTCCTTCTAGATGAGTTCTCTGTCCGGCAATTAACGCTTAAATGCCGTCATTAGTTTAGCTATGGAAATTCGTGCTCTGGATGCTGATCTTGATATTGAGAATAAAAAACCTGCCAGGATGAACGAAAAAACAGCTACTGCGAGGTCGGGCAGCCGAGTGGATCTCTTCGTTAAGTTTGATTTCAAGTAGGCTGCCCAAGAACTCCAAAAAACATCCAGTGGCAAAATGCTTGGCGAATTCTCCCCACAAAAGACACATTGTTTCGCTAGTGAGTAACAGAGAACTCTTCCTGTCCCAACAGCGGTAAATCAGAATCCATAGTACACACTTCCTCAAGCTGCACTGTAGCGCGTTGCTTTCGGTGCATCATAACCGTGTGGCTCCACGTTTGGGGCTTGCATGGTATCAAATGAAAGTAGAGTGCCCTGGGACTTCCTTAGGCAAACTATTCGCAATAAGTGGTCATCAGGTATGGCGGCGTTAACACTGCCGGGAACTTGCGGAGAATCGTAGGCTCCGTATGCAGTGTGGCCCTTGCTTTCCTTTTTCTGATAGCACCGCGTGACCTTTCTCGAAGGCTAGTTGGCCCTGTCGGGTGAGGAAGAGTTTCTGTAACATTAGCCTACCGGCTTTTAAAAGGTGTTATAATAGCCTGCCGGCTTTAAAAACTGATTTTCGAGTTCGAATCCTCCGGTGTTGCTACGCTACAGTACTTGTGACATAAACACCAACATTCTTCTGTCTATTGCTACATTCTTGAAGCGAATGTTTTCGTACCCTTGTTTAGCTCCCATATTATTCTTAAGGTTGTACGCAAATCTACGTTTTTTGCACGTTAATCGTTCATTGGCAAACTTATTGAAACTATTTGTGTGTTTCTGTAAGCGTCTGCTATAACTGGCCCTCTTCGGGTTCTGTTAGTTTTGTAGAAACAGGCGCTGCATTTGTTGAATTATTTTTGCTCGTTAGAATGCATCATTGATACAATGATTTATTATATAAATTTATTCTTTGAAGAGAGAAAATTAGACTGGCAAAAAGGCGAAAACTGTGACGTTTACGTAGACCAGAAAAGACTATCATCTTTAAAATACCGAGCACGCATGAGCACGCACCTCGCGACGGCATCCCGGCGGCTTTTATGGTGACGCGTGGACTTGCGGAATATGAAATTTCGCAAAAAAAAAGGACACGAGTGCGCCTGAGCGCCGCTTTGCGTCGACAGACACGCAATTAAAAGAAAGTCAGGAAATTCCGAGCGCACGTGAGACCCCGCATCGCGAAGAGCACCGAACAAAATCGACCCGCGCAGTTCCTTTAACAAGAAAGAAAGGAATACCATGCGCACGTTTGCCAAGCCATTCCTTGACAATTCTCGCATGGAGCCGGCCACCGGAGAGCTGACGAAGATGCGAAGGTCAATCGCGGCGACGACGTACAATGAGACGACTTACCCTACGTAGCTGAGCCGTCTGAAGACGATGACGAAAGAATGATGGCAATTGCCAGTGAATATTATACTTTACATCCTTCAATCGTCATTGCTCTCGATTTCCGCCCGTATTGGATTTGCTCTACTGGGTTCCAAGTGCTCCATATCTCCTCGGATCCGCTGCCAGTGTGGCAATGAGCAAGGTCGATCCAAAGCTCTGCTGTGCCCCAAGCTTTGCCCCACTAGCACAAGCTGCGCCGATATTTTCCCTGTGTCACTCAGCTATTTAAGTGCAAAATATTTTAGGTCACAAATTCTAAAAAGATATTTTTGTGCTTTCCTTTCACAGCTCGCTGCTTTCTGGTAATTCTGAAGTCGCCTTCAGAGATGGCGAGGACGTCGAATATATAAATGATGTCATTCACCCTTAGACGTCTCTTCTTTGCACCCGCCCTTCATGTAATCCCAGAGACTGCGTGGACAACTGGTGTGTGATCGTACGTAGAATTGGTAAAGAACGCTGTACCTACTGTGCCATTAAACCAGGCATCTGAAGAAGAATAACTTTTTCCCTTGAACTGCGCCAAATAAATTTTGAGAGGACACGTACGAGCTGCGATTGCCGAATTAGATCAATTGTTCTGTAAAAATGAAACAGACAGGTGAAGATTTGCTCACAATCGAGTTTTTTGTTTCAACTTGGAGAACCACGTTTTGTTCTGTGCGGCGTGCTGACGTCATTTAGAGACGGCCTTTGAGATTATTCGTTCACATATAATATCCTATCACCACGCTGCTACAATAATTGATAGGGTCGCGAGATTTCCACCATGCCAAATGTAAAAATATCGCAGCACCCGTAAGGTTTCGACAAAGCTTCACTATTTACAATACTCTTGATGACAAACTTCCAAGGCGATCTCTCCTCTTGCTGTTATTTTGAGTAGCTCTCCTCCGCAAAAAAAAAACAAACAAAAAGTCTAATGCTAAACGTACCTCATACTATGGAAAGGCAACCATTGGTTGCTGTATTGTTTAGGCGCTTTTTACAATGCAGAATGATCCCGAATATTAGAACAACGCGTTACGTGTTTACCCGTGGAGAAGGTGGTGGATTAATTCATAGTAACGAATTGATTTTACAGCGCATTTAGGGCGCAAGACACAAGTTCAAGAATGACATTTTCTCGCACCACCAAAGTAGCGGCATATCTGGTGACCATGACGGCGGCATCAATGGCGCAGAGTGGTGGTAAGTATACTTTACAAGGTTCAGGTGAACACTGTTCATCAAATGGCCAAAACGTAAGCATACTTCCCATGGGTAAGACAGATCAACTATGGCGGATACTCTATTAGACGGATATTGGTGCACCATATGATAACGCATTCGGAATTGCATACGTTTAAAACCGGATGTAAACTTCGCATTAAACTGCCTTCATCGGTATTTTATCTCGGCACCTGGAAATTAAAATTTGCCTTCGAAGCACTCGGCCACTATTAAAGCCACTGGAGCAGGATGCCTGCAACAGTGCTGATAAACGCTTTCTTTGTGTTCTTACTGCAACGAAGCACTGCGGATAGTGTAGTTACAACTGGAAAAGTGCCACACTGCAAGATTTGTTCGTCGAGCATAGACGACTCCACAGTACATTTTCTTTTCTAGGGGTTTTCCTAATGTGGTCATGGAATGCGTTTATTGCTGAAATTGAAGAGCCGCGAAATAGCACAGCCGCCACTGAGGCGGTCAGACAATGCTCACACCCACACATTTGGATGGAGAGTGAAGGAGATATTTCTGGGCAAGTTTCTACGTTATCTGATAGGGTTGTTTTGCGGGATATCTCAGTGTGAAAATGTCGTGAACAGATATTCCAAGTAATGATTGCGCTAGTTGACACGTTATGAAACCATGCCGGAACAAACAAGTCTGAAGGAAGTGTTACAAGGTCCCTTGACAAAAACTCTTTGTATTTGGCGCATATTCTTCTTTAGCTTACGAACGTACCTACATACTCGACAAATCGGCAATATAGGCTCCTGAAAACGAAAAAAGAAATTTCAATGGAGACTTTGGAGCAAATAGTTCCCTATAATGGCCGTTCATTCCACGTTGAATGATGGATTGTTCAGCAGCGATCAGGTGTCGGCGAAAATTGGGAGGCTGTTGTAAACCACCCTGGCCCGCTTGAATTCAGGCAGTTTGCAACATACGACCGAAGAATCATTCTATGTAACTATTTTTGTTCGTGTTAACAAAGCAAAGAAAATTGTTTTTTTTATTAGCATTTAATATAAATGCATTTAATGCGCAAATGGCGGTTTTAAAGGAAGTGGTGCTAAATAAAGAATTCCACATGTAAAACAAACAAATTCCCCCCTAAAATTTCTCGGGAAATATAAAGAAATGAGGTCAACTATACAGCAACAATGTAACATGCATGCGTTCGTGTTTAACAAAATGGATTTTCAAACGCTGTTTACATAAAGAGAGGCGAAGAATACTAGCTGTTGCAGGTGGTATGTGATTCCATTCATTGCCTGTAGTTGAAACGGGTGTGAAAAAAGAAGCCAGTGCTATAATACGTATTATGTCCGTCATGGTTCTGGTCAATACAAGGTGGTGCATTTGGCGGCGCTGAGCGATGTTCGGTGTGGATGTGAGCATTTAGGTAATACGTTTTATGCAACGCTCGTAATCGCGTCATTTTCAGTGTACAGAAATTTTGATGTTCATTTCATGCTGGAAACACTACACATCGAAGCAATGTTTAAATGAAGCGCCCTCTAGCGTTATGTATCGATTCGGACGTTTTATTATGGTTATCGCAGCCATGGTCCCACCCTGGACATTCCTAGTCGACTTTAGCACTGACAAAGGTTATATGAAAAAGTAATTTAAGATGCAAAGTCCCTATTAAGAAATACTTTTTAAATGTCGGAACCTACAGTTAGAACTGCAAACAATCTAACGAATGTAGAGTTTCAAGAAATGGCGGCCATGGGAATACCTTGATAGTTCTTGTGCGTAATGTGTTCTAGTTTAGAATCTTGAATGCAGTAATCACACATATAACGGTCAGCTTTTTGGGTGAATATAATCGTTTCATATTTCGTATTTTACTAAAACAACTTTTCCACGCTTCGCGAGAATGACGAAGAACAATTGAGGTCAGCCATTTTTTGTGAAGCGTAAGAATTAGCGGTGAATAGTACAACGATGCACTATTGTGCTTGCGAACTAACTGTTGAAATAAATATATTAGGTAAACTGTTAACCAAAATCCGAAGGCCCAATTAAACAAGCAGCGATTCCTGTGGTTCGGCTAGCAATAAATAACAATGCAGTGGCTGTAACCTATTACCTCACAAAAATAGAGGTGATTTAAAGAAAAACAAAACATCGAGAGAGAATCTTTTGTGGACATTTATTTTGCTTAGCCTCACGCATACTAACTGGTTATTAGAAGCAACAGTGCTTTAGCAAAGAGAAAAACAAGATTTTAATGCAATATCCTTCGCGTATTGTGGTAATTATGAGTACAAAACAAATGGCTTTCAGATCTCGGGACGACGTTTTGGGCCAATACTGCGTTATGTCCACAGAGATAAACTGCGTAAAATAAATTATCTGAATAAAACTTTTTCTGGTAGCGATGGTTAGTGACATCGGCAGTTTTTTGCATAACAGGACACAACTTTGCCAATTTCCTATGGTTACGCAGTAGGCAGAAATATGCCATCGATGAAAGAGATTACATGGGGTACTGCTGAGTACGCTTATTTATTATTACAAAAATTCATTTTTACACCACCTACACCTAAAGGAAGCGCAAAACACCATCTATGTTGATGAGCACAGCATCAATGGCACGATATATACCATCATTGAGATGGGCACAACAAAAAAGAAAATACTGAAGCTATTCTTAAAGTGATCAGATGGGGTTCTAAATTTTGAGCGCAAATTTCCTAATAGCAACAGTACTATTTAAAACTTTATGGAGCAGAAACAAATACAAAATGTAATTTTTTAAATTACTTCAGCACGCAGACGAAGGGTTTTGGCTGGAACACGCTTTCAAACACCGTAAGGATCGCCAACAAAACTTTGTACTCTCAAATGTTCTCACCAAAGTTTCTTCGGCTTCTGTACAAATTAGGCCTATATTTTGCGGATATGCATGGGACGGCCAGCCGATTAGAGGGGCTTTTGAATGGAAGGCTTGTTTCGATCCAGTGCGCGCCGTCTGCTGTCCACATAACTCGTGGACATATCTGGAGACAGTTGGCACAAGTCGACCCGGGTGAACCTTTCAAAGACATTCTTGTCAATCTACAATAATACGGAGAAAGACCGAAAGATATACCAGTTTACAGCATTATCTAAAACTTCAATAAATACTGGTAATATTGTTTCTGAAATTCAAGCATGGCACAGCCATCAAAAGAATTACGTTATATACCTTGATGGGCTCAGACTTATATGAGACAAATAATACATTACTCACATACGCACGTTATGGTCCTTCGGTCGTGTCGACGTCCTCCCTAGAATTCAACTCAACAATAAAGCGTGTTCTGCAACGGCGCATATCTCCCTGTCGTTGGACAATGTGCGAAATCGTTCTTCAACGCTACGTGCTACTCACTTTGCCGATGTGCATTTTTTCAGGCCCACAAGAGTGCAAGGTTCCGGAAGAAGACTGGGAAAAACTTTTTACCCAAACTTTGTCTCTACTTCCAGAACCCCTACAAATTTATTTGGATGCAGATAACATTCAACGTACAATTGATTATTTTGCGTATTTTACTCCGGGTAACATAACACTTTGGGGACTCTCAAACTTCTACCCCGACGGTATAGACGCGTTCTGCAAGTTTGGGAGGCCCAACATCGATCTTAAACTGCTTTCGCGAGATCCCCTCACAATGCACCTTCCTTTTAAATACTGCAATGAATATGAAGGCAGTGTAACTACAATGGTTCAAGCTGCCAGACTGCGGGTCCGTTTTGAAGTTAGTGAAAAAGACAACCGGACTGGAGTTCGCGTATCCGGAATTGCTCCCTTGTGTTTGCAATCCGTAAGCGTCAGCGTGGGCAATGTTGGTACAGATGCAGATAAGGTGGTGGGCATTCTGGGTATGCTGTTTGCATCGTTTGTCGAGGCCCTTTGGGCTAGCCAGCTGTCTTCAGGCTTAATGAATTTTTTTATGAAAGCCTATGAGTGAGCGCCGCCAACAGTACTTTGGTCGCCTGAACGAAATTGCTAGGCGTGTGAATAGGTCCGAAAATAAAAGGCACGATTTGTTTCTGAACAGAATTGTTGTGCTACCTTCAATACTTTGCGGCGTCGCTATTCTAAAGTCTTTCATTCGAGTTTTTTTTATATTTAACGGTTTTTGCGCTAAAACCTTAACCAACCGATGATATTTTTGCGCAAGTCTTAATGCACTACCATTCAACTTGTACTGCCCTTGAGCATACTACAGTCCCATGTAGTTGGACCCAATTATTCGCCCAACCTTTGAGCAGTTCCTGAAATTGCCAAAGGACACTGAGGTGATTAACCTTGACTGCCGGTAGTCGGATCTTTTAAATCTTTCGCAGGTTTGAAACGTCTAGCCTGGAGATATTTTTATCTAACTTCTGTCCACTACGGGAACTTTATTGTAATACGTGGCACAATTCCAGCCACGCGCCGGCTTTTTGCCTAAGGGTATGTCCTCGCCCACTTGCGGGAGTGTTGTAGAGACAAAACTGCACTAGGCGGAGTGGTCGCGTCTGTACGCAAAGTATTTATTTACGAAAGCAAAAGCATCACTCTGAACGAAAATAGTTCGGCAGTATTCAAGGTATGCGGAGTAGAGAATTTTAATCTACGAGATTGACTGTTCCCTGCATGGCGCGATGCTCAGAATTCGAACTGTCTCTTCATCATGAATATCAGTATGAAGAAGCGATGTTTCAGAGTGAAAATGGCATGAGCGTATGCGAGTCCGCTCATCGTCTTGCTTGGGTGGAGCATGGTCCCATTATTACCAGAAGAGAACATTTCAAAAGCCTGGCATTTGTTATATTGGTTAATTTAGTTCGACACCTAATACATTTTGACAGGTCTACGGCAAATAGGTGGGAGGGCACCTGAATAACCGTTGTGGGAAAGCATAGTTGCCACCTGCGAATAGCACATGGCAAAAGCTGAATATAGCTTCGGTGTTACAGAAAAGACTTTTTCGAAGAATTAGCGAAGAGACCACGGGAGATCTTTCACCGGCCTCAATGCGTATTTTCTTTTCAGATTACATACCTTTGACCTGGCTAAATAGAGGCTTTGGCCATTATATCCTTAAACGATGTTTGACCTTTTGTTACCCTGGTCGAGGGAGATAAAACAGAAAATAGTGTCTTTTAAGAAACTGTTTGCCATAAACTTTGTGCTTTGATTACCATTAGTTTTCTTCTGGGAAGACGTGATCTTGTTCTAAAGGGCCATTCGCCTTTTTTTTGAAATACAAGCTAGTAGTTTTGTTGCCACAAAAACAGAAATTTTTCTTGATTGATTGTGGGGTTTAACGCGCCGACGCAACTCAGGCGATGAGGCGCGCCGTAGTGGAGGGCTCCGGATTAATTTTGACCACCTGGGGATCTTTAACGTGCGCCGAAATCTCGTACACACGGGCGTTTTTGCTTTTCGCCTCCATCAGAAAAGCGGCCGCCGCGGCCGGGAATCGAACCCGCGACCTCGTGCTCAGCAGCGCAACGCCTTAGCCACTGAGCCACCGCGGCGGGTAGAAATTTTTCTTCTGGCAATCAAAAGAACAATCTTTTCCAGCAGGAACCTCTATCAGCCTTCTCTGCCACGCCGCACGGAAGAATTAAGAATTATGAAAAAAAGACAAGTGATTATCATATACCCTTTGTTCCAAATTAACCCGGACTTCTGCCTTTCCGCAGTTTACGAATAAATGCATTGTAAAGATCCCAGCCGTACTCCACTCACCTCCGGTGGTGTTTTCAAGGCCTTCGCAATTCCGGTACAGCACACAGGATTTTTCTCTGTCACGTAGCTAGGGGCTGACACAAGCAGGTTGTACAACACTTCTCGAGTGTAGTGTTATACAACTTCTCATAGCCGGCAACACAGGGATGTGAAGCGGGGCAAACCGGACGGCGAAACCCGCCGCGGTGGCTGAGTGGCTGAGGCGTTGCGCTGCAGAGCAGGAGGACACCAGTTCGATTCCCGACAGCGGGGGTCGCTTTTCTGATGGAGGCTTAAAGCAAAAATGCCCATTTGTACGAGACTTCTGCGCACGTGAAAGACCTCGAGGTGGTCAAAATTATCCGGAGCCCTCCACTAGGGCGAGCCTAATCCCCTACGTTGCATCAGCGAGTTAAGCCCTACAATCAATCAATCAATCAATCAATCAATCAAATCTGTCCGTGGCGATATTGCCGTGTGCAGCAAGGTCACTGAACTTCAGGGATGCGGCAGTGCTTTTGTGTTTTTTGGGGAGGGGTTTACATGGGAGATGACAACAATTGTTGGGTGGGTTTACATGGGAGATGACGATAGGTAAGTTGGATTTCTAGTTGAGGATATGAGACCGCAATCGCTAATTAGGCTTTACGCATAAGCTGTTGACATAATTTGAGCAGCGAGTTACCGTTTGCATCTCTTTGGAGGATGAAGAGAGCCGTCAAAACGGGAAATGAAGTAGTTCTGGGATGAATGCACCCGTACTGCTTTTATTTCAACAAACCTTTACTATATGTCTCTAAGGAAGGAAGGCGCCCTTGAAATAATAATTTACGTCAGGTTGCATGCCATGGCTAGAGATTCCGCCAAAACACGGCTACTAATGTCCGCGATTTCGGGCTGTACTGATCGGGTCGGCTTTGTACCAACGGAGTTCATGAGGCCCTGAGTTCCTACCTGGATGCCCAGGGACGCCTCACGGCTCTTTGCTTTCTCTGCCAATAGCAAACTGGCCCGTGGCCGTTTTTTTTTGTTTTGACTGTTTTTGTTGTTCATTTTTAGTGTATAGTCCTGATTATACGTATCCTCTCCCCCTCTTTGTTCTGCCTCTCCTGCCTGTCTGTTTTTCCAATACCCCTGACCAGCGGGCGTTCCTTTTTCTACCCTTAGGCGGGCAAACAACGCCTGCTCATGGGCTTTTATTTCCTTGTTTTTTAAAAATAAAGTCCTTTATTCATTCAATTCCAGCGTGATTAGTTGACGCTTGATTCTTTTCGGAGCAGTGCCAGGAATAATTCATGTTGGTTGTGCAACTCTCACACCCAATCAAGCTCTTCAGAAACAGCTTAGCGAGTCGACGTTTTTTGGGCAGTGCTGCAGGTAATGAGGATACTGCAGTCTGTATATAATTTCAATGCAATTTTTTTGGTTAATGCGGCATCTACACTGACGGAAAATGCACAAGTTAGAATTAGTACGCCGAGCGACTACGTGGCCCGCAATATACCACACCCTGTTTCCGTTGATCTCTGCCATTTCTAGCTTTTCCTTGCATATAAAGACGCTATAAGGTTTGCACTGAGGCTTGTTAAACGAATTTGCAACAGGGTACAGGGTCAATATTCTTTATGAACCTCACAGAATTTGCGAGAAAAATTTCAGATATTTTTCTGAAAATGAATATCACACAGTTGGTTCCCATTCTCCGGCATCCAGTTATCTAGCCTAACAGCACGTTCTCACGCACAATAGATCGCTTTGTTTGCAGGAAACCTACCACAAAGCAAACGTTCGTATGGTGAGTGTGGATACAAAAGCGCGTTACTTCCTGTGAATGACGTGTTCATGTTATGTCCTCGTTTCACTCGGCTGTTTCTTGTTTTTCCCTTTTAATGCTAAAGCTTGCTTAGTGGTAGCAATGGCGTTTTTGTAAAAAAAATTAAGCATTTTCCATAGACCGCTGGGTCGACGGAAAAGCTCTGATAAGATCTCTGGACACAACGCGTGTAAGAATCTGGGCTTTCATTGTGCAAAAGCAGTTACTTGAAACTCGCGAAAATGAGCGTACAGGACTAGATAAAAGCTACACGCATCCACCATAAATGAGTGCAATGGTATACCCTTATATCACAAACCGCGTGAGGGTAAAAATGTTTATCGTTACTAGATGCGTTTACTTAGTGCGCCAACAATCGTCACATGCGCTTGTTCTTCGTTTACGATTTTGGAGTTTGACGGTTTGACGATCGATTAGACCCGCTTTCAGCAAGCTTGGACGCACTTTTAGCTTTCTCGCTCATCTCGCCTTCGTCTAGGAAGGAATGTTAACGTTTGCAGGTTACTAAATTGCATTCTCAATTTCCTTAACCACGCACATTCGCGCACGTGTAGCCGACTATTTGTAAGAGTCACTCACGTAGGCGGTAAGTAATTTCTTTTCACAACCTGCCTAACCATGTACGTTTACACAGGAGTAGCCTGCTGTTGATAAGACAACCAAGCGAACGAAGTACGCAGGAGCGCATTGCAACACAGACTTTTACGAAGCTAAGTGAAATGGCTCGGCTAACCTCTCCCTTACCGTTACACGCTAATTAACACCGTTCGAGAACTGAACCGAGGGTCGGGCGTGAAAGAAACATTATGCGGTGCCGCCTTGGTATATGCCTGTTACTATTCTGCGCAAACACTCTGCACAGTGGCGTAGCAAGAAGTATGTTTTGGGGGCGTGTTTCTCCGTCAGTAAAAAAATCTCAAAGTAAAAGTAGCCTCCTCACAAAACTCATTTCTTTTCTCATTTTATTATTCTAATTTGCTTAATTAGTTCTTGCAAAATAATACACCGATGCGGAGTGTAAACCGGGCTCACACTGCCCATTGGCTAAGCTTTGTCCAATTCTGATAAATTGGACGGGATGCTTAAGGGACAGAGGGAGATGTACCGCTTAGAAAACTTCGGCTAGTGTTCTGATAGCGAAGACCCCCCTCTCCCCCCTCCCCTGGCTACGCCCCTAACCGTGCATTTAAATTAGTGCGGAAGGACAACCAGCGGTACACATTGTATGCAAACATATTTTCGCACAGCCGAAGGACTCTATCAGGGCTACCATAAACTGCGAGCCAAAACATATGCATATCTGCGTAAGCAAGTGCGGCAACAAGTAGGTGGACGACCGGTGCTACGACGACTTTTCCCGTGATGGGCAGTACCAGTGCCAGCCTGCGCAAATACTGCGCAAGTCAACACTAATATCGATGTAATACTTGCGAGACTCAAAACGAATTACCTATTCGGTACTAACAAAATTTAGGGGATACCCGTAATTAGCACATACAAATGCTATGCACGAGCACACCGTTGCTCATTTCTGCACCTTTGTAGCATCCAGTCAATATTCACCACCAACTAGGTGACAAGTACACGTGGCAAGCTTGTAACAACGCCAGTAGTGCAGTGGGGATCCGGTAGAAGGCGAGGGATGCGGTGAGGCTGCTATGACAGCGTGATTTTTCTTCCCATGGCAATACTGCCGGTTTCAGCTTCAGTTTTGGAGCGCCATGTCCACTCCAGAACCTTTTATACAACATCCTTGTGCAGACCGCTCGAGGTCGGACATCACCGCGCCTACACTCAGGGCAGGACCGATTGCGGAGGGAGCGTCGTCAACGTAACCATGAAGGTTTCCGGTGCATTTCCGCACGAAACGCGACGGTTTATGTAACTGATACGGTCCACCTTCTTTTGTTATGCTATATAAACGCAATAAGATAAGAGCAAAAGTTGTTCGCATATGTATATTGACGCGAACCATGCATTCAGTTTGTTTACTTATGTATTGCTTTTACCGACGGCTGCGCCGGTCTGTGTTATCTGAGGGCCAAGGGAAGCGCGTGTTCCATTCTTTCTCTCTATGCCGCATGTGTTTTCTCTTCTGATAGGGAGAGCGTTCCGAACTAACGTGAACAACCTCGAATAATTTCTTCTGTTCTGGATGTAAATCGACGGTTCGAGAAACACTCGCGCCTAAAGATAAAAGCCTGCAGAGCCGACGCCGCGGCGTCTGCTCTGCAGGCAACGATTCGAGCGCAACTGTTCGAATCGTTGCGCTCGCCTTCGCACGTCACTTTGTTGACTGCTGCTTCGCCGCCTGTATTCTTTGAGTTGTTAGGGGAGCACAAGTTCGCTCCAATAAACTTGTTTTCCTTGAAGACAACTGCGTCGTCTTTGGCTTCGTGACATCTGATTGAGGTGCTTGGTACGCACCCTTCGTGCTCTCTACAACCTCTGGAAGCCGCCCAGCCAGTCCAACAAGAGCCAGCCTCTGGCTGCAAGGTTTATGCACGAGCACGGCTCCTGGGCCTAGTCAAGCTGCAACTCGCAGCTTATAGCCCAGGAGGCCGTCCAGCGGTTGTTCTGGAGAATAAATGAAATGAAAATGAAATGAAAGGTTTACCACCCGAGCTCGGTCTACTACCGGAGAAAGCGAACACGAAAGGCGTCACATCCAGCACCATCGTCAACCAAGGCAATCCTCCCGTCGTTCCTCAGCAACCTCGGGAGCCCCAATCATTCCGAGGATCCCGAGGAGAAAACGTTGAGGAGTGGTTGGAGAAAGTGGAGCGCGTCCGCATCTTTAACAGGTTGGATGACGAAGACACGTTCCGCCATGTTTTCGTCTATTTGAGAGATACAGCCCGAACGTGGTTCCAGAACAATGAACGCTCGTTAAACAACTGGACTCCCTTTAAAAGCGAGTTCCTTAAAACATTCCCCACCGTCATGCGGAAAGAACGCGCCGCACTTTTGTTGGAATCACGCACACAGCACCCCAATGAAGGGGTCGTGAACATCGTTGAGGAGATGAAGCAACTATTTGTCCGCGCGGACCCTGAAATAACTGAAGAAAAGAAGCTCAGGTTTCTAATGCGAGGATTGAACCAAGAACTATTGCCCTGCCTTGTCCGCAACCGCCCCTCGCCCCCCCCCCCCCAACCGGTGGCTTAATTGACGTCTGAGGCTGCCGCATTGGAGAAAACTCTCGAAATTCGAACGAGGCAATACGACCGCCCTGTCAACGCGCTGTTCTCGGGGACAATCGGTACCGCAACTGCAAGCTCCGATACATTGCGCTAGACCATCTGAGCAGTGGTCAGGGAGGAGCTTCGGAAGTTTTTCCAACGACGCAGCGACCTCACATGGCTTCCCTGACTGACGTCATCCGAGAAGAGGTTCAACAGGCACTGGGGGCTTCTACGCCATCCCAAGCACCCAGTGAGCCACAAGCGATGACCTACTCCGCAGTTCTTCGTCTACCCCGCCCTGCTCCAATCCGTCGTCAAGAGGCCCCACCATACAGCCGTCCCCTTTCGCCCGCCCGACCACCGGTAGTAAAATACCAGACGCCGAGGAAGACCGACGTATGGCGAAAGCCCGATAATCGCCGGCTGTGCTACCACTGCGGAGAGCCCGACCACATCTACCATCGCTGCCCTTACAAGAGGCTCGGTCCGCGAGGATTCTCCGTCGACGCACCACGCTCACGACCCGTCCAGCGCCCGTCTGAGATCGACTAAAACCTGTCCAACACCAACCGAGGACCAGCCCGCTTCAACCGTTCGCTGTCGCCCTACCCATACCAGTCGCCGAACCATCGTAGCACCGCTGACATCTCACGTGGAAGGTCCCTCAGCCAAGGCGGGGGAAACTAAAAGCAGCAACGTCTGTAGGTGAAGCTGCACAACTACGAAAAAACGGAAACCCTGCTACCGCGCATGGCCGCACCGAACACCGTACCCGCAGCCCGACGACCCGATCTAACCCGGACGTGACTCAGAACAGGACGACGATACGACGTGACGCGTCCCCGAAATGACAGAGCCTGCCGCTAAGAAGACCACGACAATGACGACGCCTGGTGCTCGATAGTCAACACGCACAAGCCGAGATACAACGCCCCGACGCACCCGAAACTCGACGAAAGCGGCGTCCGACGTCCAGTTATTCATCAACGGCTTCGAAGTAGTCTCCCTTATCGACACGGGCGCCGACTACTCGGTAATGAGGGGCTCATTCGCGTCCAAACTGAAGAAAGTTATGACAAGATGGGGACGTTCCGCATATACGCACAGCAGGAGGCCATCTCGTAACGCCAAGTGGAACGTGCACATCACGCGTCACCATAGGCGGCACCACGCACCTTGCTGATTTCGTCATATTGCCTAACTGCTCCGGCGACGTTATTCTCCGAATGGACTTTTTGACGGAAAACGGGCAATAATTGATCTACAGACCTAGTCTATAACTTTTTCCTCCGATCACTCCACGAAGCCGCAGCCGAACCCCGATCACAGCGCTGCTGTAAGGATCGCAGAAGATAACGTCACCCTGCCACCTCGCGCAAGCTTGATGATATCCGTCTCCTGTGAGGATGCCGCTCCTGACATCGATGCTATCATAGAGAGTGACCAAAGGTTGCTTCTAAACCGGGGTGTCTCCGTCGCAAGAGGCATTAAGCGCTTTAAGCAATGCAAATCCAACGTTTTAGTCACCAATTTCACTGAGGAGTACCAGCATCTAAATAAGGGAGCCGCAATTGCGTTCCGCGAAGAAACGGAAGAAGCAAGTCAAGTGATCGTGGTCGCCATCGTTGAATGCGCACGCGCAGATGCTTCCAAGCTGCCGCATCCTTTCGACGTGAACCCGGCGTTGCCGCAAGAACATCGGGACAGATTATTGTGTTTGCTGCATCGCTACAGCGAGTGTTTTTCGTGAATTTCGAAATTACGTCCGACACCCGTAGCGAAGCACCGAATTATAACCCAAGATGGAGCCCGACCTACCCGACAGTCACCTTACCGCGTCTCTTCACACGAGCGGGAAGCCATCCGGACTCAATTTGACGACTTGCTCAGCGACGACATTATACAGACATCGAAAAGCCCGTGGGCTGCGCCGGTCGCGCTCGTCAAGAAAGAAGACGGCACATTAAGGTTTGGCGTTGACTACCGGTGACTGAACAAAATCACCAAAATGAACGTGTACCCCCTTCCACGAATCGACGATGCCCTCGACCACCTCTGTTTTAACAAGTACTTCTCATCGATGGACCTGAAGACCTGCTACTGGCAAATTGATGTGGACAAGAGAGATCGAGAGAAAACTGCACCTATAACCTCGGACGCCCTATACGAGTTCAGGGTGATGTCCTTTGGGCTGTGCACGGCACCAGAAACATTTCAGAGTCATGAACACTATGCTAGCTTGCCTGAAGTGGCACACTTGCCTCGTATACCTTGACGACGTTGTCGTATTCGCCCAGACTTTCGCCGAACACCTTGAAAGGTTGGAGTCTGTAGGTGAAGCCAAACGTACGTCGGGGTTAACGCTTAAGCCTGAAAAGTGCCGTTTCGCGTATGAAGAATTGAAGTTTTTGGGCCACGTCGTAAACGCTGGGGGAGTCCTACATGACCCGCCAAAAGCTTCAGCCATTGCGAACTTCCTAAGGCCGAAAGACAAGGAGGGCGTGCGAAGATTTCTCGGACTGTGCGCATACTACCGCGCTTCTTCGCAATATTCGCACGCATTGCAGAGCCACTCACGCGCTTGACGAAAGATAGCACACCTTAAAGCTTGGAAAGCGACGAAGAAAAGGCATTCTGCGAGCTGCAAAAATGCCTGCAAAAAGCGCCCGTGCTCGCCCATTTCGACGAAAACGCCGAAACAGAAATGCACACGGACGCCAGTGATATAGGTTTGGGTGCCGTCCTCGTCCAAAAGCAAAGTGGTTGAGAAAAGGTAATCGCCTATGCCAGCCATGGTCTGTCGAAGGAGGAGAAAAACTACTCTACCCTCCGAGAAAGAGTGCCTGGCTATCATATGGGCCATTTTGAAATTTCGCACATACGTGTGTGGGAGACACTTCAAGGTTGCGACAGACAACCATTCGCTGTGTTGGCTCGCCAATTTAAAGGACCCCTCTGGCCGCCTTGGGCGATGGAGTTTGTGCCTGAAGGAATTAGACGTTACAATAGTGCATAAATCCGGCAGGAAACACTCCGACGCCGACTTTCTGTCCTGTGCCCCGGTCGATACACCATCTCAAGACTCCGATGCTGACGGCGCGTTCTTCGGAGTCGTGACGCAAAGCGATCTAACCGCCCAACAGCGTGGCGACCCCGAGTTACGCGTCATGATCGACTACCTGGAAGGACGGAATGTCGCCGTGCCGAGGGCCTTCAAACGAAACCTACCAGCATTAAGCCTTAAAAACTCAGTCCTCGTGAAGAAAAATTTCAGCCCAGGAAGGAGAACGAAGTACCTTCTTGTCATCCCGGCAGACCTTCGGGACAAAATTTTGGAAGCGTGTCACGACGACCCGTCTTCCGGACATCTCGGCACAGATCGCACAATTGGGAAAATCAAATGGCCGTCCCGTCGAGGCTTTTAATGCAGATTGGAATAGACCTTTTGGGCCCTTTCCCTACGTAATGATCCGTGAACAATTGGATTGTCGTAGCGACAGACTAACTGACGCGCTACGCAGAGACCGTTGCTCTCCCGAGAGGACTGCCCAAGAAGTCGAGTTTTTCATAAGTCGAGTTGTGCTCCGAGATGGAGCCTCTGAAGTTCTAATAACCGGCGGAGGTACGGCCTTTACTGCCGAGCTGATTCAAGGAATCCTACGCTACAGCAACACGGATCACCGAAGAACGACGGCCTACCACCCCCAGAGGAACGGAATAACGCAACGTTTTAAAAACACGATTGGGGATATGCTGTCCATGTACGTCGATGTTCAACATAGGTCCTGGGAAAAGTGCTCCCATATGTCACATTTGCGTACAACGCGGCTATCCAAGAAACTACGCAGATGACACCGTTCGAGCTTGTCTACGGAAGGCGGCCGACTACGATGCTTGACGCCATGCTTAAGCACGTAGAATACGACGACCTCAACGCCGACGTCAAAGGATGCCTATAGCGTGCGGAGGAGGCCAGCCAGCTCGCTCGAGTTCGTACAACGGACCAGCAGCTGGTGGAAGCGGCCGCTACAACCTACGACGCCGTGACACCGAGTACCACCCAGGGGATGGTGTGAGGGTTTAGACTACCATCTGACTACGCGGACTGAGTGAGAAGCGTCTACGACGGTATTTCGGAACCTACCAGATTCTACGACGTGTTGGCCAACTTACCTACGAAGCGATCCCCGATGGTGATTCCGGGACATCACGACGACGCCCGCGACCAGAAGTCTTCCACGTGGTTCGCCTAAACCTTTTCTACGCTCGATGACGGTTTTTTGTTTTTTATTTGTTCGGACTGTCGTTTATACTAGCATCGGGTCGATGCACTCACAGAGGGGGTAATGCCGCGAACCATGCATTGAGTTGGTTTATTTATGTTTTGCTTTTACCGCCCGGCTGCGCCGGTCTATGTTATCTGTGTTATCTGTGGGCCAAGGGCAGCGCCTGTACCATTCTTTCTTTCTATGCCGCATGTTCTATCTCTTCTGATACGGAGAGCGTTCCGAACTAACGTGAAAAGCCTAGAATAATCTTCTTTGTTGGGGATGTAAATCGACGGTTCGAGAGACACTCGCGCCTAAAGATATAAGCCTGCAGAGCAAAAGCCGAGGCTTTAATTCGAATCGTCGCACTCGCCTTCTCGCGTCACTTTGTTGACTGCTGGTTCGCCGCGTGTATTCTTTGAGTTGTTAGGGGAGCACAAGTTCGCTCCAATAAACTCGTTTTCCATCAAGACAACTGCGTCGTCTTTGGCGTTGTGACAACATTCGCTTACAACATCTTTATCTTCAGGCACACTGTGACAAAAAAAATTAATGTTCTACTAACTTCGTGCAATTTAGGGAAAGAAGCTTATGCCGTACGACGAAACCTGAATAAAAAATGCCCCGCATTTCCCCGAGGGGAAGAATGTGAAAGTGCGAATGCACGAGTTTAATTTGCGCGGTTCGGTAATGTTCGCGAAAGAGAGATCACACACACACACACAACTACAAAGAAAGAAAGATGCATTTATTCACAGACACCTATTTGTGTTGTCGTTGTACTTGATTGCTAGAGCGGATCTCAGCTTTGAAATTTTATGTCAGCACTCCTTTAAGCGGGTGCATTAGCCCTTCTCACGCCCGATTCCTGGCCAATCCCCCACGTGGGTATGTGCCATGTCAGCAGGAACAACAACAAGAATGAGCCATGGGGACGCGGCCAGGCAGCGCGCGCCCCTCTCCCCCCGTTGCTAGGGAAGACGAGGAGCGCGCACACCCGCAGCTGTTGCTATGCGGACTACGGCGACGGACGATTCAGGCTCGCTTAAGAAGTGCATTCGCACTTAAAAAACACACACCACATAAACTCCAGTAGTGTAGATCCAGTAGTGTAGAAGAGGAAGAGGACACTCGGGTGGGCTGGTTGATTTGATTCAAGTATTGATATGATTATATCAAATCATGCTATATTCGGGAGCGTACGAATACCGAAAGCGGTTTTAACTGTACTGTTATCGGAAGTAGCCTGAAACAATATTGCATGAATTAGCCGCCGAGACAACATTACAACTACCAAATGTTGCATTTAGTTGTCTTAATTAGTTCACAGTGAAGTGGCGACCCTTACACATGTTGTTGTCAGTGAAAAATACGTCGCCACTTAGTACGTTTATAGTAGACGGCAGTAAGTGTTGCTTTACCGAAAATATTCACAAATAAATAAAATGACACTGAAGACGCCAAGGCGGCAACTATTTCACTCACAAGAGCTATACCGAACTATCAAGGAGAAGCTAAACTGACAAGCAGAAGTTAAAATGAATCTTTGTAAGAACAACCCACCGGTCCTGTGTTCAATGAGACTTCACGCTCTGTGGAAGTGTATTCACTTTTTTATTCCAATTGGCGGTCTTGGGATTTGCCAGGAATTTTACCTAATGAATGTGGCTGGAGCATGTTTCGACATTATGGGGATGCGACGTAAGCGTTTAAGATTTCTCGTCCGCGTAAATGGTGCTTGTAGTGCTAATCCATCATAATAACATCAGTCTTCCCCTGCCGTGGAAGACTGATTAACCGGAACAACCTTAATACAAAGAACAGTATTGGTCGCAAATCGATCTCAATGAAAACAACTGTTGGGTTCTTTCAAAAAGGAGTGTCATTGAACACGCCTTAATTGTTCACTGTATTCTTGAAATGCATGCAGTTATGTTATCAAGCGTACAAAATGCAATTAAATTGATTGTTTCTGCATTGGTTATATGGTCATGACAGGCCCTTTTTACGTTAAGCTATTTAGCTGCATTTGTTGGTCAATCATGGTTCCATAACTAGGTGAAAACGAGATCATTAGGAAGCACAATAGCGAAATGTAAGGTATCTAGAATGAGTTGCATGAGTTATTTGCATAGTCAACTATTCCACCAGTGTTGGTAGCTGAAAAAGTTTGTCGCCTTCATTTATCTCGATCCGATTTATATTTTTGGGTGTGAAATTTATTCCGCGAAAGGGCAAGGATAGAGAAAAAGTTTGCTTAAAAAACCCATCGCGAAATGGTGACGGCATCAAATCGACGCCAAAAAAAAAAAAACAACACCCAGGTTAGCAAAGATATTTTGCAGTATAAAACATACGTAAGGATATTCGAATAACCGGATACAAAACCGGCTAACACATTTCGCTAATAGTTCCCTTCAGTTATCTCTTTAAATGGAATACATGGTTTGTACAGTAATCGGCAGCTTAGATTTCAACGGGTAAAGTGCTCGCATCGCCAAACTATAAATATAACACATAAAAGACACAGAATGCTGCGCGCCTAGTGACACCAAGATGTGTAAACACCATATTCACGGAGATAGGACACTTTGAAGACATGGCCTCTTTCAGTATCCTTTATCAAACAACTCATGCAATATTACCCAAAACCCAAAGCAAACAAAAAGCCGCAGACGTTGGTGTAGCAGTGAAGCAGCATGTCGGCCGTAATTTCGGCAAAAAAATGTTTAGGATGGAAAACACTTAAAACACGCAGAAAGGCTATGCGGAAATAGACACATCAATTCCAAAAATTGCCGGTGTTTCCTTTAAATCAAAAAAGAAGATCACGGTGCCGAGATTTTTTTTTTCTAGGGCACATCACATGAAGAACTGGGCAAGGTAGCTTAGCCCGCAAAGGAATGGGTGCCTTGTTGGAGGGAAAAGAAAGTGTACTTGAGTCCGTTACCGACGAGGAAGTTGTAGTTTCTGCAATATAGGGGGATCTTCGTTCGGGCCCTCACGGTATCTGCACAGGCATCGTTAACAACGCCAAAACAGGAATAACGTTATCTTGCAATCATTCGGCTAGCGAACATTTCGGATCATTTTACGGAAGTTGTGATGCTCAGTAAAAGGCGAGAGACACTCAATAATTTATGATAGCTAAACAACGCTGTCCCAGCGCTCAAAACGGTGTTAGTAACCGCATTATACTGCAAACACGTCTGTGTTTAGCAATTTAACAGATCACCTAAATTTGCTGAGGAATAGGCTGGACCTAACTAACAAGAGGAAACCTTTCAATGTCCGATATTGTAATTCCTGTGCATCTCCTCGATTCTCCTGGATCGTCAGAAATCACTAGCGAAGAGTGCCCAAGGAATTCGATTGTGCTTATGTGACACAAGAGCAAAACTACAAACTGTCGCCGATGTTATAAGAGCTTCCGTCTTAAGACCCTTCTCTTGGGGATAGTGAAATTTTATTTATTTCAAGTCAGTGTAGGTTCGCGATCAAAAGTGGGGGAAGCCGCAGCGTAGGACACAAATGGTGTTCCTATTATGTGTGCCCGGTGCGCCACCTGCGTCTGGTCGTCAGAGTCCTGGCTTCCAAGCACAGTCTGAAACTGCTTTCGGGTTTGGGCGCGAATAACACCGGCTGCTATAGTTATCATGCAGCCAAAATCGTGTGGCGCAGTGTTGAATGTTTGTGGCATAGATGGGCATGTTTGCGTATATGTGGTGGCATATATGAACAGGTCGCCCAAGCAGTAAGACAACCTTGCTCGCAATATGTAGTGAACGAAATGTCGATATTGTGCCATCCTCCTGTTGATGGCACTTGGAATTGGCAGTAGGTATTCTTTCGTTCCTTTGGACTGAAGGAAACGACCAGTAATGCAGACGCATCCTACGCTCGTGTGTTTTGATAGGTAGGCATCTTAGATGAGTTTCACGGTGCGAGCACTGCAGTTTTCTAATATGTCCACTTCGTGCCACCCCTAATAAATAGATCCACCTCCACCCTTTTGTTAGCGCCAGTTTACGAGGAGGCGACAATATGCAGAAATCGAAGTATAGGGGTACCTGTCTGTAGTTCCAATCAGAATATAGCCGCCTTCCCCGTAAGCGTCTCATGCGGTGGTGTCTAATCATATATGGCTAGGTGGTGTTGTTGTAGAATTGCCCCGTGCAACGGCAGGATGGCCTGTGGGTCAGGTCGTGATTAGTGCGGTGCCCGGACAGTGCTATTCATGTAGCGTGTGCTGGCTCATTGCCGTTAAGGCCTGCGTACACGTAAGTACGTAATAGTCCAGCTTTGTTCGCAGAATCTGTATGCTTGTTTCGTATTCCAAAGTCTTATTCTGAAAAGCAATGGTCGTTTTACTTTCTCCAGGCCTGTTGGCAGTCTGGGAAAACGTAAAGGAGTTTTTTAGTCGTTAAAGACATAATCGCGAGTGCGATGGCTGATTCTTCGGCTTCGATGGTGCTCCTAGATTTATGGTCGCTGTGCTAACTAAAACGCATAAGCAGGAGATGATATTTGCTGCTATGCGTACGCCTCTGTTAGTTACTTGTCCCGATGTCCCTGTCACTGCTCTTTGTGATTTCTGGCTTCGGCAGTTCTTTGGCGTTTCAGCTGTGGATCTTCGTTGCGTGTAGACCGGATTTATTCCCTAGTCATGAAGCTCGTTTTTCCGTTTTACAATCGGAACTTTGTGATTGTCTTACTGGAGGTGGGTCTTAAACACCATTGTGTCTTTTTTCATGAACATATTAGGCGGTCACCCATTGCGTATGCCAAACGTGTTCATCAGTACACCTTTCCTCTTAGCGCGACTACATGGGTGCATAAAAACGACGCCGTTTCTATTGTCCTTATGTTAATACATGCTGCGTTATTGCTGTGTTGAATTTTCTCTTTGAAAACGCCTGGTCTACTACCCCAGTTTTTTTTAAGTTGTGCGTGGAGAGGAGACTGGGCATGTTTAGAGGAGACCCTTTTCGAGAACGAGACAGGGGGTGGATTACTTCCAACTGCTAGTGCGGTGCCAGGGAAGACATTGGCGGTCATTGGTGAAGTATCTTTTATCTCGATCGCTTCAGGGTTAGTTGTCCGATTCGTAGGTGCTTTCGATGAGGCGTGGGCAGACGACTGGATTCCGTGGAGGCGCGAGATCAAGGTGTTAGAAAAATCATCGCGTTCTTTGATGTTGGCAACTTCAAATCTGCCGGGAGTGTCACCGCCAGAAGCGGCGTCGTATGCCAGGCAAACCAGCCAGCAGAACTGGTCGCAGTTCTGCACACTTCAGTCTCTTATGGGGAACAAAGAGTCTAGATCGGCTACGGCAGATCAGCTCAGACGTCTTATTCACAATTACCACGGCACAGAACATCTCCTTGAGGAACTCACGAACCCTTGGCAATACAGTAGCGACAAGACCCAACCTCCCCACCAACCGTACATGGGTGCTCCCAATCCTGAAATGGATGCCCATTTCACGCTTGTGTGTATGAAAGCAGGAGTTCACCATTTCACCAGAAACACCGCGCCAGGCAATGACAAGATTCCTAATAAGTTGCACCGGAACCTCGACGTCACTGCGTTAGAGGTTCTCCTAGACTATATTAACGAGCATTGCATTGCCGGCATGTTGCCCCCAGTGGGAGCATTCCGACATCACTCTAATACCAAAACCTAGAAAACCGCTTGCTCCCGCTAACCTACGACCAATCTCACTCACGTCTTGTGTGGCAAAGCTCCTTGAACATATGGTGCAAAACTGCCTATCTCCATATATCGCAGACAACGGCCATTTTTTTACTGCAATGTACTGCCTCCGACCAACTCTTTCTAACCATGATATCCTCTTGAACCTGAAAGAAGAAATAATTGATCGGCTCATCAGCACACACAAGCGTTGCATCCTCACCCTGGATTGGATATCAAGGGGGCTTTCGGCAACGTCTGCAACCGCGTCATCCGTCAGTGACTAACCTCGATTGATTGTGTACAGCGAATCTACGACGATGTCGCGGCTTTCCTCTCCGGTCGTACTGCAACCATCGGCATAGGATTTCTCTGCTCCACCACATTCAACACCATTCCTAAAGGCACCCATAAAGGATCCGTCATATCACCGCTTCTGTTTAACGTCGCTATGAAGGACCTTCCCCCACTATCGGAAAATATCCCACATATGAGGCACGCGCTTTAGCGGATGACCTCACACAATGGACCCCTACGGGGTCCATGGGCGAGCAACAAAACACCATGCAAAGCGCTATCGAAGAAGCACAGCAGCATCTAAGCGCCCGGGGCCTTGAGTGTGCTTCGGAAAAATCGGCCATCCTTACTCTCTGCACCAAGACAGCGCAATATGGTAAACAAAGCATCCCGGATCTGGCACTCACAATTGCAGGAAAACCAGTCCCCAACTTTGCCCATCTCCGCATCTTGGGTCTCACGATTCCGCAAAACGGATCAGGTCTCCATACGATCGCACCGCTGCAATGAACGCTCTCCCAACTCAATCACCAAATACACCGTGTATCCAATCTGAGATTTGGAATGCAAGAGTGTGATACATTACAAATTGTACAAGCTGTACTCATTAGCCTGGTCGCCTATGGCACACCATATTTTGCCTTCAAAACGAGTGAAAGAGCAAGGCTTAACAATTTGCTCCGCCAGGCCTACAAGACTGCCTTAAGCCTACCTCCAAAGACATCAACCAAGAATTTGTTGCGTCTATGAATCCATAACACATGGGAAGAGATACAAGAGGCGCACCACATCTCTCAGTTAGAACGCCTAAAATTAACACCGACTGGAGGGGCCGCGCTGAGCAGGTTAGGCTATTCGACACCCCCATTACAAGAGCAGAAAGAACGAATACCACTGCACCTACGAGAAGCAATTCGTGTAGCCCGGATTCCGAGAAACATGGATCCGGTTCACAATAAGACTCGACGCATCGATAGAGTGCGAGCAATGTGCGTTAATACGGTAATAGCCCAATTGCACGATACACCGACGCGTCCCCGTATCCGCATCGGCCAGCCCTTGCTGTGTGTGTAACAAATGCAGCAGGGCATGAAATGACCGCTCTCACAGTCCGCACAACATCTGCAGAGGCTGCCGAGAAAGTTGTAATTGCCATAGCCGCCACGACGGGTGACGACGCCATTAGTGTGCTGACAGACGCCTTGCAGCTTGCCGTAATTACCTACGGGGACGCATATCTAAAAAAGCGCTTTACATCCTCAAGAGTATCCCCCGACTCCCCGAAGTACACCTCGGAGGGGTACCTGAACATGAATTCCTCCAAGGTAATGAGGCGGCACATGCCGCTGCCAGCGCGCATACACACCAGGCCATTATCGAAGAGGGAAAGACTTTGCTTGTTGCCCCCAAACTAAACCCGCTCACGAATTACGCTGAAATATTCGCCCACTGCCGTCTCAACCGAAGAAAGTACCCGGAACCGCACCCAAGACTATCCAGAGATGAAGCCACCACCCTGAGAAGACCGCTGACAAATACATATCCCCATAGCACCCTTCTTCATGCCATTTACCTAACTCAATGCCCCACCACCTGTTTTTTCTGTCCTTGTCCCGGCACCCTATTTATTTATTTATTTAAAATTTCTTACAGGCCCCTTTACAGGGCGTTGAGTAAGGGGTGTAATTGGTGAAGTGTTACAGATCATACAAAATTGATTCCCGCGTTACAAAGCATAGCAACACAATGAATTGCGACGAGGTTTGCAATATAAGTTGGAGTTAGCAGACGATAACAAGAAAAAAAAGAAAAGACAATTTCATAGTGCACACGCGACAAAGTGAACCGATACAATCATTATAGTATATGAAGGCGACGTCAACCAAAGGCGAAATCAACCAAAGAGCTGGTTTTACCGACCCAATGCGCACCAATGAGAGTTTATAATTTGCAGAACACACAATAGAAAAATCACCAGAAAAAAGGCACAACCTATGCCCATACGACGTAAACATTTCCAGTATGCAACAATTATATTCGGGCACAAAATGCGACGCTGAAAGAAGAAAAGAAAAAGATAAGAAAGCACCAGCTGTGCAACAGAGACGACAGGTTCTGTGGTCTTCAGGTACGTTTTTTAGGGGGTACACAAGGGGGGGATACAGGGCATGACAAGAAAAAGAAAAAAAAAAGAATGAGCAGAACAGTGGTAAGACCTTATTGCGAAAAGAGAGTAAGCAGCAACTGGCGGAAAGAATCATTGTCTGATACAGATGCGATGTTATCTGGAAGACCATTCCACAAACGTATGGCGATAACCTGGTGATAAATTAATATCATCAGGTATGGAAGTGTCAAAAAACCCCGCACGTCCCTGACAACCCCACCCCATCCTATGAGCAGTGGATGGCTTGTCTGACTAGCCCGGACCTCAGGATCCAGCAAGACCTGGTGACGAGGACCCGGACAGCGAGCCGCAGCCAGGGTATACGGGACTAAGGATGCCCTCCCCCGGGCGTGCGCCCGAACATCTACGCCTCATGCTGGCAATAAACATTTATCAATCAATCAATCACCGTCAGCTTCTGCGTCAGTGATCTGCTGCGTTGGGGCCCATCTGATGGAGTTCCCACCAATAGCAGAGACCCATGTTGCTCACTCATCACCAAGCCCACGAGGTCATACCAGAATTTCCGGCGCCGAAAACAACTTTACGACCGTTCGGTTTACAGCGGGGTTTAAATGAAATGCCGAAATCGGCACCTCGTCCCACAAAATCGCTAAGTTGCGCGTTACGAAAACCCGGGAATATCCAAGACTTGTATGATTAATAAATATTTGAAAACAAGCTATTGCGGCGGGTACAGGGCTGGTGTAGAGGATTGAGAACTTCGGTGTTATCACGTCTGCCTCACTTATAATTTTCTGATAACCGAGTTGCCTTTCTTGCTCGTGTTTAACAACCCGACTGCCACTGTTACGGGCAATACTAAAACACGAATTTATTCCAAAGAATAGGTGTGTAAGACGTAGGTAGTAGTGTATCACTGGCCAAAACAATTAACAAAGTTGTCGGGTGGGATTTCACAACTTTCAGTGAAAATGATTGACAAACATTCCCCTTCGTTACTTAGGTAATTGTACAGTCTTATGTATCCGAAGGATGTAACAGTATGTTTCGTGCGATCATTCCTGATTATGGCAACATATTCTCCTCCAACGGAAAAATATCACTTCTAAAGCAGTCGTCCATATGGTCAACAAAATCCTATTTCTTAGTCTTTTTATACAACAAACGTACCTTTTTACGATCATCGTCGGGAACGAACTCTTTACCAAATGTGCGGAAAATGGGGAATAGGGAAATGCGGAATAGGCAAAATGCAAGCATTCTAAGACACTGTTCAAAAACACAACAAAACTCTAGAAAATTCGCAAAGTTATTTAAGCATAGTGACGCAAACAGACACTTTACCAGAACGAAGCAGGAGACACTTCTTTTATTATCGGTTGCTGTAGAGCTCCAAAAACTCTGACATTTTGAAGACAGCTCCCCGACTTTACTAATTATCTTTATCTCTAGTGTCTTAAACTCATCGAATAAGTAAATATTTCATAGTTCCGCTTGCTTCATAACACAATTACATGTTTTCTGCAGCCACAAACAGGGCATTCATTCCCATATAAGGAAGAATATTGACCCAGACCATTCGTGTGATTTCGGGAAACAACATTGCCAGCACGGGGAACATTTCGGAAATTGTTTTGCCGAGGCCGTCTAGAAGTGCAAGAATGTGCTCCATCCAAACGGGATGCAACTCCTTGGGACGAAGCGAAATTCCTTTGCCGTCAGAACGGTGCTCTACTTCAAACACAACGGTGAACCTGTTGTAGAAAAAAACATGCATAAGCAAAGGCAAAATACTAATATTGGTTGCGGTATTCGCAGATATTAAGCGTCTGTGACACTCTAACACTGCAGAAGGATGTGTCAGGCATTGAATGCTGATGCTTATAAACACGTTTTAAGCTGACCCCCTTTGAAGTGGTATTGATATTACAACCGTTTTCTGGGTTAAATACCTGCCAGAACGTCGTGGTATTTAGGGGAAGAAGGATGAGAAAAGTTGGCGGAAGTGCCGATAGGTTATCCAGGCTTTCAGCCCGGATTGCTAATCGGCACTGGTGAGAGGGGATCAAGAGATGAAGGAGACGGCACGCGAAAAAGAGGGGATAGGAACGGGACTCGCTCACACTTCAGTATCTTTGTGGGTGCGATAGTTTTTCATCTGAGCTTCGGTGCTACAGGGAATAAAGAAAGGGTTTTGTTGCCTTCTGAGCAGTCGATTGTAAGGGCCAATGTTAGGATAGTCACAAATGTGAACTGTTGATTGTCCAATTGACTGTGCTCGGCGGCCAACACGTGTCTTTGCGATGAATGCGGGGGGCCCCGACAAAGCACATTTTCGATTTCATCTTCAACATTGCAGCTCTCTCAGTGGGCGCTACTGGCCATCCCGATGAGAAAGGAGCACACTTTTGTGAAGGCCACACCCATCCACCGCCTACAAAGTAAAGTAGACTGCGATCGACACAGCCCACACAGAAGACTGCGTTGGAGTAGATAGTCCTAGCCACAAAGGGGCGGATCCGCAAAGTCCAGTGTACGCCTTTGAATAATAGAGGCCTTGCGCTCGCACTGACGAAGCACCCAAGCAGCATCGGTCCTTGGAAGCAAAAATCTGATGGTGCTTTCACTGTCATCGCCTGTCCGGACCGATGCATCAGCCAAAGCATGGTTGGTTATTTCACAGTGAATGGAAGCATTGAAACAAATTTTTATGCATCTTTATGACGGCCCGGTTAAACAAATCCCAAATTTCTCTCGCGAGTTGGTGGAAAGAACCCCATTGCAGGGCTCCTCGCACACTTTACATGGCGCATTTGGAGTCGGAGAAAATACACCATTTTTGGCGGGCATTTTCAAATATATTTCAAGGAGCGCCACGGATGGCTGCACGCTAGTAGCAGCCGAATTCATGGTAAGGGCAACATGAAATCGAATGTTAGTGGATTCTGTCGGTATAAACATCCCAAATGCCGAGCTCAAGGACGTTCCAGTACCATCTAGGTATATATTGTCACGGGACCGGTCGACAATGCCCCATGGCGCCATGGCCCGGCGTCGAAGACGAAGAGGAAAAACCGGGCATGCAGACAGAGCAGACTCTGCCATGCCGAATTGTAAATAGTGTGAATAGATAATTATCCTTCATTGATCGTGTCCTGCGACCACGTAACATTTTGGTGGAGTGTGCGGGATCATCCTCATCCTGAGCTCCGCATCGCATCGTCTCGGACTGGGCGCAACTGTCTTGGGACCGTTGGCCATGTCGAGCAGCACCAGCCCACAGCGACCAGTACTCGACCACGTCCCCCGCCCCGTGTCCCCAGCCCATGAGCAGCCGACCAAAACCTGACGTTATCGGCCGAGACCAGACGAATAGAAGAAACCGCGTTCCCAGCCCTCTCGTCCGACGTGGTTTGAGTTCCTCGGACGGTTGGCTTCTGCCTTCAAGACATCGCTGTAGTGGTGCGAGGCATCATCAAGGGCATCATCGTCATCATTGGCGGCACGGACTTCACTGTTTATACTCATCGCATCTCATATTCACTGCCGGTTTTGACGTCAAAACATTCCTGTTGCGCATCGACACCATCAGGCTCGCTGCTCATCTCTTCCTACGGATTCAGCGCTAAGCGAAAAGCTTTGCCGCGAAGAAATCGAGACACTGGTGTGACAGCTTGTGGACCAGGAGCTGCCTCGAGCTGCCTGATTGGGAGGCCCCAATTACCAAGCTGAACGTCGCACTGGCACCTCCAACCGTACAGCACCCGTATTCTGCAATGGCGTCCAACCCATCCATCAGCAGCCGCGTGAACCACCGCTGTTTGCACTCGAGCGCTGCTATGACAAGACCGTGCTGCCGATCCCATACTTTAACGGCGAAGGAAATCAACGACACGGCCTTCGACACATAGCACTGTGGGCACGACCGGGGCGGTCGTCTTTGCCCGGGGGAGGAGTTTCACGGGACCGGTGGACAATGCCCCATGGCGCCATGGCCCGGCGTCGAAGACGAACAGGAAAAACCGGGCGTGCTGACAGAGCGGACTCAGCCATGGCGGATTGTAAATAGTGTAAATAGATCATTATCGTTTATTGTTCGTGTCCTGCCACCACGTAACATTATGCTTCCTGTCAATGTGTTGTTCGTGCAGTAACTGCATGCAAAACGGTTTAAGAGCGAGGGTGGGAGGTTGGCCTTCTTTCCAAAGCTCGGAACATAGGCACAAATCACAGGGGTTGCCAGGCACCCCAATAGGGAGAACAATGTGATCGCAGGCGTGTATTTCTAAGGTAGTTCAGCACTCGGTGCGGCGACAATGGGTCCGAATGAAGAGCGTGGTCGATTTCGAGGGAACAGCTCAAGCTGATGATATAGTAGCCTGGTGAGGAGCCTTATGCGTAGGCGTACCATCTCAGCGGTCAAATAAGGTGCGATAAGATGGTCTTCAGCAATGCATACTGCTCCCACTGTTGACGCCCATCACGGCAAAGTGCGAGACGTGCGGACAGCCTCCGCTTCGGTGCTCTGGGTGGTTAGTGGGACCTCTAGACACGACTTTACTAAGGTTGTGCTAACTACTGTAGAGTATCGTGCCGTTTGTGGAAATCACTTTTAAGGTTTTCAGAAGATTAATGCAGTAAAAAGACGTGTTTTTATTGTCGGATTTCCTATGTCGTATTTGTCGGTCGTAATATAATTCAGGTATTATACCATCATGTCGTATTATAATTATAGGTTAGCGGCGGTGTGCTTAAGCAGGATTGCTATTGCTTCCCAAAACCTGACTACACGAAATTTCTGACTTCCTAAGTGCCGCCAGCCCAACTTTTATGCTTGAATTGGCTCGTAACCTAGAGTCAAAATCGATCGTGCAGTCCACGCCAGAAAACAAAGCAGCCTCATGACTAGAGAGCCGAACGCAGCAATAGTGCACGCCCTCAAATTGTATCCCGTCTCTTGATAGCTACCACTTAGTAGCAGCCCATCGTCGTAAAGCAGACTGCTCGAGGGAATAAGAGCGCAATCTCTATTACACAGTGTGTCATCGCAGTGCAATGAACTTCAGCCGCTCAAGTGCAACTGCGGCAGGTGTGACATCATGACAAATGATCAGATTCGAAAAGAAGAACGTCTGCTTCCGCTGGGAGCCTCGCCACTGCATTACTACATGACTAGGCAGGTGTAACGGCTGCTTCGTCAGGGCTGGTTCATCCAGTATCATCACGAATGGCGCACCGGCTCGGCGGTCAGTGCGTGCGCTTAAGCGCAACCGACATACTGAATAAACAAGGTTCATCCAGAAACCAGCTTTTGAACAAGCAAGATTGGGCCTCCTCGATTATCAGTCCCGGATCGTTCGTGGACTGCCCGAGACGCGATCCGGCGCTCGATTTTTCCATGTATTCCTATAGGCCTTCCGGTCCGAGTGCAGTTCACGGGCTTCCCGCGGACCGTCTAGGACTGGTAAATCAAGGATACCCAATGTGTGCTACTTTCGCAGTGGATCCGCCACTTGTTCATCCAAAACACATATCATTCTTCTTCTTCAGTGACGTTCTCACTTCGGATCGGAGTCAAATATACCCTTGTATCGCACATGCACGGAAGTATTTATCCGGATGCCCACGGATGTGACACATTGCCTGTGAATATTGGTATTAAACAGTAGTTATCTGTTTAGCGCTCTAACCAATGCACAAAAACATTTTTAAGAAACCATACAATTTTAACTGTAACAGCTACACTAACGCGTTCAAAAGTGGCGACGGCCAAATCACTTTCAGTAGCTTTGATTCAAAAGTGAGCCGCGGTGCAGGCCCCTGCAATTGCACTCACAATATCTCAAATGCTCGAGACCATAAAACAGTGGAGCTCACCTTCCAAAGAAGATGGTCGTTCCGATGGTTCCCTTTTGCGATTCACAGTATTTCCATTCGGAGATGAGGGCAAGGGGATCATCCACGACAAACTCCACGTTTACCATTGTTTTCTGGTTGCCATTGCTACCGCCCCAGAATAAAGAATTGATGATAAGCTTGTATTTTCCGCGAATGAAACAATAGATACAATGACACGCTACGTAAATGCACTTCAAAAGCAAGTTCACATTAAAGGCAGTGGGAGGAAAGGACGAATTTAGCAATGGGTGCCACACAGAGGTACAGTAAGGAAGAACATGATAGTAGGAATGTGACAGGTGAAACTAAAGCTCCGGAGATATTGTGTTCTTTCAAACACATACCAGCGTGCGCCATAAAGAGACAAATAAGAAAATGCGGTTATTTATGCAGTATATTCCGGAGAAAACCCTGCTTTCGTTACAGCGTGGACGTTGGACAAGTTGATCTGCCAGGCCACCAATATCAAAGTATACTTTTTTTTCATAACGTAGTAATGCCAACCGCTCCGGAAACAATACCAGTTAATGTGCCTTGGATTAGTAAAAACCATGTTACCATTTTTGAGCCAATATTAGGGGAGCCTAAAATTTGTGCAGCCACTGCCCCTGCTTTTTCTATACCAAAGCGTACGACATTGGCGCAGCTTGCAATAGTGCTACAAGGCTGCAGAAACAGCAGGGCTCGCGGCCCCTCTAACTCCATCAGAACCTCGGCTGTTACATCATCGTCATCATCATCAGCGGCAGCCAACAACGTCCACTGCAGGACGAAAGTCCTAACCATGGACCTTCAACCACCCCTGTCCCACCCCGCTCGAGTCCTATCGTTGCCAACGTATTTCCTTATTTCGTCTCTTATTCGAGCAATTGGATTTCCTCTTTGTTCAGACCCGTGTCTCGGTGTCTGCGATGTCATCTTTCTAGTGCACCGATTATCATCAGCTGTAGTCCATATGGTTGCTTTTATTTCAAATAAAATACCTTCTACTCAAGTTTCATCTCTCAACTAGGAAGCCCGTTTAACGTCTCGAAATGTTACACCGATATTATTCGTTTTGTGGGCGGTTGTGCCGACCAAAGCTTGCTTGGAATTTCCTTGGCAAGGCTCCGAGTTTCCACTCCATGCGTCATAATCCCACTTTGTACTTTAACTTGCCGCTCAGTTTTCGTTATGACAGGCATGCCGGGATCGTTTCTCCCGCCGGCTTTCACACCTCTCACAAAGTGGACCGCATTATTATCGGCTAGCAATCTCGGTTAACTGGAATGCCAACGCCCGTGCTACCAGACCAAAGTAAATGCACTGCCGCTGAATTGCCATTACAGAAAACCGAACACATGCCGGTTTCATAACGAGGAGGCCGCAAATTGCAATCCAATCACGGGAAGATTTGTATTTCAAATTGGTCTGGCTTGTTATTGTCTCCCCCCCCTTCCCACTGCTAACCCGCGATGTCCTCTGAGGAACTCTTAAAAGGGACTTTGAGTTGACTTCACATTGCTTACTTTATCTCGTATCTCCCGCAGACGGTGATATGCCATATTACGGTTTTTTTCCTAATAATTATGCATAGTTTATGGAAAACGCGAATGCTGGATAGGCACGTCTACCCTATAATTTCTTCCAGCTCACAGTTCTGCCAAATGATCATCAATATTAGATACGAGTATGACCGAAATGATTCTCGACCTGACTCGTATCCTTCCTTATTGGTTGTTAACTGTTGTGCCCATTTTAAACCAAGTGTACAGATTTCTTCTAAGTGTTAGGTTTGGTGTTTATGTTTTAATCAACACGTTTGTATGTGCACATAGATGTACATGTAATTTCCTACATTGACACGTAGTGCAAAAATGCCATAATAAGACAAAATATTCGGGTGGCCCAGTGGTTAGGTCGCGGGTTTATAGTGTCAAGGTCCCAGGTTCGAATGCAGGTATCTCGGTTACCGCTTTTTCTATTGAGGCCTCGGCGGTTTCTCACTATGGCGCACGAATTTGTGCCGGCCTAAACCCCTCGGGTATTAATTATGTAGCGTACAAAATTTCTTAAGCAGATAAATTACTATATTTACTACACTGAATGGTAAGAATTCCCCTGGCGTTTCGTAACTTTGTACCTAAATAAAACCTTGATTGTTTGTCGGCCAATATTTTCAACAGGCGTAGAGCAACGTATTTTAGAACCATCAATTCACCCTAGACAAACTTTACAATATTTTCAGAACGTGCAATTCATGTCTCATAGATTTTTAGTTGTATCAGCGTTATCTTTCAATCGACGAAATATTGAAGCTATGACAACCACAAAAATTAACACAGACGATGTATGTTTACAAAAACCGAAAAGACTATTCGGCTCATGTATGCGAGCCGAAACGTCTTTTCGGTTTTTATAAACATACGTGGTAGGTGTCCATTTTTCTTTCGTTTTTCCCGTTTTCCCGGTCACACATGGTTCCGTCATACTCTTTATTGCAATTTTGAATATTGAATACACGTGATGCAAAATGCGATTATTCATTCAATCAATCGCGTCTCCCATTAAATTACACTATGCTGGCAGTCGACTGATCCATGAACGGAACCTTCAGGCAATCAATCTAGAGCATCTTGAACGAAGCTCCATGGGAGAGGTGAAGAAAACTTGTAACGGAAAAACTATATCACAAACAATATCCAAAATTACCCTGCTTACACTTTATTTGTGCACTTATATTCCTCCCCTTAAATAGATCCTGGAACGTGTCTTTGGCGCCTCGACGCCATTCTCTCCACACAAAAAAAGTATTTAATCTCAGTTTTGAGCCAAAAGTAACGCAAAATTATTGAACACAGATTGAAGCTGGGCAAGGAATTGGTTTTCTTCCGGTCACTGCGCCATTTCACCGCAGTTATAACTATTTGTCCTGCACAAGCCACTCGCCATAAAGTTCGAATTATTACGACTGCAGATCGGTTGTCTGCTGATTTTAAATAGAGTGGTCATGACCCACCAGATTGTATTCGGAAATAGCTGGCAGATATGGCTAAGATCACGGCTTGTTAAACAGATGGCAAATACTCACAGAATGTTCAAGCAGGCAGACGTTCTATTTCGGCAAAAAGAGCAGCAAATTTAGAGAAATATTTTAAGCCCTTGATCTTTCAAAAGCCGCTCCTCAATGCATCAGTTACCAAGCTGTTGCGCTTTGTCCCCGAGAGGCAGAATACGTAGACCCGCACGAACGTTAATGTCGTGCTTGGTGAGATCACGCGCGTAGAAGACTTGACAATACTGCTACCTGTGATGCTGTGGCCCCATGCCTTCTCTTTCTTTTTTGCGTATGGCAAATAAAGTTTGGTGAACTTTTTTCATGCCTGTAGCCGAATGCACGGAACTTTTGAAGTATTAAGAGCATGTCAATCGAATTCTCGGGTATATATACTAGCGAAGCCCCAACTAAAATACTAGCTGGTCGAAAGCGCCCCTTGTGTCTGTTTACTCTCCAAACAAACGCTCAGCATTATCATCACCAGCCTTTCTAAGACCTCTGCAGGGCGAAGGCCTCTCCCACACATTTCCAACCATCCTGGTCGTGTGCTAACGGCGACCAGTGTATTGCCGCCAACTTCATCTCATCTGCCCATCTAACTTTCTTCTGCCATCTGTCACGCTTGCCTTCTCTAGGGATTCACTCTGCGACCCTTAATTACGTACAATTGTCTTGCATTCGTATTACATGTCCTGACCGCACCCACGTCTTCGTCCTAATATCCACTAAATTGTAATTAACACGCCTTTGTTTCCTGGTGCTGTCCGCTCCCTTCTTGTCCCTCAATATTACACCTATCCTCTTCCCTGCCATTGCTCGCTCAGTCGTCCTATATTTATTTTAATCCATTTTGGGGAGCCTTCAAGTTCCTGCCCCGTAGGTGAGTGCACACGGTAAAGAATGGAGGCAGCCTGAAAGTAGTGAAGGGTATCTAGGCAAGGGCAAAAATGAGAAGTACGCTCTAGATAAAGGTGCAAACAAACGTTATTCTCTCTCTTTCTCTCCTCGACTCGTCTAGTTTGGACGCGATTTTATGAATAATAACATACAGAATCGCATGTTTAAACCGTTTCACTCGAAATCACTATTTCAAGAATGCCGAAAACAAACAAAATTCCAAGCAGCTCGTTGTGTGTCCTGTTTAATGCAGCAACATAGAAAAATAAATTCCGGAAAATGGCCATATGCATTGAAATGAGAAATTTAGCTCCGTAGAAAATCCGGCTTACCTATTATTGCAGTAGACATCGTAGGGTTTCAAAACTTTCAAGCTGTTCATTCCATCAAGAGAAGGGGGGCTAATAAAAAATCCGGCGAACAACTCTGCTTCCCTCTCATTCTTCATTGTATACTTTGCGGGCACCTTCGACAGTAGCGCAGCAACGGCGCGGTCGATCTGCTCACTGGGAATTCTGCAGAAATCTAAGAGAACAAAGCTTTCCTGCTTACAACTGCAAGCCATAACACAAATAAGTTCGTAGGGAAACATTTAAAATCCTAGTTTATTGCGACGAAAAAATCTGAAACTTGCTTTTGTATATATCGCCAGAAGTTTTGATGCTTTCTCCGAGTGATTTATCCAATTGTAAGACTGGCAAAAATGGCACAAAGAACAGCCCAATAGAATATAAACAATTTTTAACTTGTTTATTTTTGTCACGAAAGTGCATGTACTAGATTTACTACTGGCCACTTAAGAATACATGTGGTTTAACACGCTACGGGGCCAATTCAATTCTATACACTTTATGTGCAAACGACTAAGGGTTTTTGTCTTGGTAATCTCGGGCTATGTAGTTGCGTTGCTGAAATTCTCAGTTGTTTTCAGCGTACCACCAAATTGAGCAGTAATATGTATTTTTTTTGGCAAGCATGAAGTTCTTTATACTAAATACCATCTCAATAAACATCGACGCGTGTAGCCAATTTCACCGTCGCTATTTTAGAAAAACCAAGGTGGCAGCTGCGAAAAATAAGGCTAAGAAGAACGCTTTAATTGAAACATAATAAATTCATAAATGTAAACTTTACGAGAGCTTATTCGCCCACATCAACGTATATTAAACATTCAACCAAGAATGCGGAATAAGGAATCTAATTTTCTAGCTTGGCTTGTTCAACAAAATCTTGCATTTACTTTGGGGCCATCAATCTCTCCAGAACCGGCGTAATTCTTTGCGACGATCTCTGTAAAAGTCGGGTTTCAAACAGTTTGTAAATTGTATCCGATTTCAATTTCTGGTACATACCTGGCTGACTCGTGTGAGAGCGGTGGCTTTCTTCGAGCAGAGCCCTCTCGATGGCATTAAGTGAATTAGCTGGAGCTGCGCAAGAGAAAAACAATGAGTAAAACACAATTTCCATGAACTAGGGGGAAGATTTTCGTTATGTAACATGCACCCTTCAATGCAACACCACCATTATTTCTGCTCATGTAATACCTGAGCAATCCCTTTCCCTACTTTAAGTCCCGTGTATTGGCAGCCGTTATGATAACTTTATTACCCACCGGTTGATCATTTTCCACATCTTATGCAATGCATAAACAGATTTCTTTTCTTGAAGTGACTTTATTTCACGCCAAACCCATAATGTCGCTTACATATCATTGCGCTAAACTCTGCATTTTGCCGGTTTTTCAAGGTTTATGGGGGTGTTTGTTTTCTTTAGCCATTTTCGTTATTATTGTTCTTGATAATTTTGTACACGAATTTCTTTTTCCAAGTTCCCTGCGCAGTACGTCTGCGGTTCCGCTCACCGTCATTCCGCTACCCGTCGGTCCTTGACCTTCACCTTCATCTCAGTGTGCCTAATCTAGTACATGAACTTTCTTGACAAATTAAAATACTTAAAAAATTTATATATTTATTTTGGCAGTTCTTTGTGCCATATTGTGCTATATTTATTCCGTTTAAAATTGCAATAGACCAAAATAACTAAACTTAACAAACGCCGGACAGGGGCTAAACTACTTAAACATTTTCGAGCAACCTTCTTGCCCTAAACCTCCTGACGTTAAGTGTTAATAAACTGTATCATTGCTGGAAATGCAGTTGGCCATTTTCCATGGATTTGTTCGGAAAATTAAAAATCATCCCAGAGTAGTTACTTCACGAAGTCTTAGCAATGTATCATTGGAGGTTTCGCATCCGTCAACACCAAATGTATTTTTTTTCTGTACTTGGTAAATCAAGATTTTAAATTTGCCTGAGTCTCCCATTCCTATCGTCTACAGATTGCCTGACTAATTCATATCAAATTAAGAATCCTTCAAGAGGTTCAAAGGGACACTACATCGATTCCAGAGCTTGGTATGTAGTCTTGAACGACTTTTGCCATGTACATTTTTTATACCTCAACGGTTACTATACTCACGCTCAACCTGTATATTTTTTATAACTCAACGGTTACTATACTCATGCTCAAACTGAACAACTCCTCCATTTTAACAAGTGTTTTTAGTGATCAAGAATTCTGCACCCAGTTCCTTTTCACGATACCATCGGTATAATATGAAAGGACTCGTATTCAAAACCGTAAAACCCCTTTACAGTTTTTCATACCCCCATTCTTCTCTGAGTTTGTCACGACAAAATTCGGGGTCGCAAGAGGTTTGGCTGATAAATAAAAATTCGCATTTCAAGCTTGGATGCTTCTCGCCATCTTGCTTCCATAAAAATCTCGAAATATATTAGGAGTTGTCAGCGTTAGCTCACCCATTTTTAGCTCCAAACCGTGTTTACTGCACATTTTCAGAGTGATAAATTGTTATGTGCTTATTTTGTAAATCAATACACTTGGTAATCAACGTGACCGTACTTTACTGCTAAGATAGACTAAGCCACAACCGCTTGCTAACTGTGCAATACATTCCTGCTGTTTCAACTTCAATCGAGCGAAAAAAATATCAGAGCTTTGTCTTAACTGCAAATAGATTACATTGAACAATTACTAGTTGCCAATGTGAGTTATCATCTGCTACCGTTTTGTTTCTCTTGAATTGCATGAAAAGCTATGTCGCGCATTCAAACTAAATCGAAAGGACTCGAAATTGCTGGCGTTGCAGCTAAATTGCAATAACTTGCTGTTGGTGTGCGCTTTTATGTTTTGAGCATTACACTGGATATCAAGTTATTTAGCCCTACTTTGCTGGGTAGGAGTTTTAATGCGTGCATTGCCACATCAGTATATTAGGACTTACCATTGTCGACAATACCTGCCTTGGCAGGCCAAAAAATTGCAGCAAATACGAAACCAATCCTCCACATCTTTTCAGAAGACAACTGGAAAGAACACAAGATCGTAAGTAAACGTTGCATTTAAAAGTCTGAAAGATCACAATAATGCGGGCGACGCTCCAGTACTATTCATATATTAATATTCCCAAGGTGGGACAATGGGATTTATATAGTTTTGGGTGCACGCACGGCCTAACACAGATGGCTATTTCCACATCGTGTGCACCGCCAAAAGGCGTAGATGAAGCAGTCAGCAATAATAAAGAAATATGCTTTTATTTGTGAGAACGAAGAGCTCCCTCCGCTGCCGTGCGTGTACAATTTGGTTTTCAGTAATTCAGTGGTACGTTTCAAAACAAAGAAGAAATTGTCATCCCCCACATTCCCTAAAAAACAGCTTTCGTTTTACGTTTGTATATCATGAATTGTGGCATGGCCGGTTTCAATTCGGCTGTTTCTTTGCGTGACAAGGTAACTAATCTTGTTGTGTGTATTACATTTTAATCGTGGCTGTTGCTCCCGATAGGAAACAACAGCTCCAAATCATTTCGTCCAAGCCATGAGAAAAATGCCCACGCACATAAATTTTCCTTACCTAGCTACACATTACGTAGGAAGCAGCAAACACTAATTTGTACCCAAAAAATTTCACGGCACAAAATCAGAGAAGCCTTACCTTTGTCCAACCGCGACGTTGCAACGAAAAATGCTGTGTAAGCTCATGCGGGAAAACGCATTATATATAGGCTGCTCGAAAATAGCGGTTTTGTTTGTCTTGTTTGAAAGCGTGCACATCGAAATCAACAGTCCAATTAGTTTGAGGAAGTATTATCTACAGCGTCATTAGAAGCCTGCTTTTGTTTTTATCGTGCTCGCCCTATGTGTGACGGCTTCCTCCATTAGCACTTCCGACGGAGAATTGCACCAGCCGGCAACAGGATAAGGCCCATGTTTCATGGTTTGTAGCGGGGACTTCTCCAAGCATGATACTCCATTCAACTCTGTATATTGCGATTCAAATCAAAACAGTTCGTACAAGCATGCCACCAAGTCCGAAATATCGAATTTTCGCATGCAGTCGTCGTTTATTGAAATTTAGCGAGCTTAGGTATGAATTCGTCGTAGACTAAGTTTAGTATTTTTATCAGGTCTAGCCCCACATATCTTTAAAACGCATTTGGGTGGTAGTGGTATGTGTGGTTAATTTTATTTTATCTGAACGTGCATTTCGAACTGCCGCGGAAAAAAAATCGCAAATTTTAACCTGTTCTACTCAGTTCTGGTCCGGAAATCATTTCGACCGGGTTATGCTTAGATTTAAACAACCGGGAGTGTATATAAAGCTAACTGGAGAGCGGTGGTTCGGTCGATGACAACTACCAGCCGAACTTTACATCTGCCAGTAACCATGGGACAAGTTTCAATCAATCAATCAATCAATCAATCAATCAATCAATCAATCAATCAATCAATCAATCAATCAATCAATCAATCAATCAATCAATCAATCAATCAATCAATCAATCAATCAGTCAGTCAATCAGTCAATCAATCAATCACTCTACTACTCAATAGATGAATTTATAAATCGTCATTTAACCTTGTGATGGCAGTGCCCCAGGCCTAAAATTTGCGAATTTCACGTAGTGGTGCAGGCAACGTGAGGCAAAGCTCCGAAATCATGCCGCCAAAAACTCGCAAATCAGGAAGTGCTTTTCTAAGTATTTCTGAATTCCCACAAAGAAGAATCGCAGATATCTGATGGCCACAACGCATTGTCCTGATTTTTGCTTGGGGTAGTTGCGTATACAACAATGTCGTCTCCCGCAGCGTCGCATACTTGCCCACACGCTGTTTGGATGTCAGCACCAACTTTTTCCTTGCCAGTTTTTCACATTCGGCCGACGGAAGCGCGGCAGGACGAGTTCTCGTCGGCACCGCAAATGAGGTCTGTACGGCGATTCGTAAAAAAGCGCCTGTTAGATTTTCATTTATTGATTATGGGATATCAGGCGCTCCTTAGCGGAACACTTTCAGAAATGAGAAATCAGAAAAGGTTTATTGTGCAAAATTCAGATGACATGTGCAAGATGTACAGAAAGAGGTCTCATAGTCAGAGACTGTAAGGGGACCTCTTGTACAATGTAGAAGTGAAAAGAAAATTGTAATATATGGCAGAGAGATAGAAATACAGTAAAATGCAATTGAGACAAATAAAGTAAGAATACACACTTTTAATCTCACAGAAACAATTTAAAACCAAGAATAACACGCTTATTACATAAACAAGTGATTACAGAACGCCACTCATAATGATCAAGAACAATTAAGCAACAGAAAAACAAGCTAGTTTGTTGACATGATATGATTTTTGAGAGAGAGAGAAAACTTTAATGAAAACTGAAGAGGTTAGCCCCACAAACGGCAGGGCTTGCTACTTCAGATGTACTTAACTTCAATTTAAGTACATTGAAGGAGCGGTATGCTTTAATGTCAGAAGGAAAACTATTCCAAAAAGAAATTACAGAAAAATAAATGGTTTGCTTGCCGTAATTAGTGCGAACTTTTGGCAAGAGAAAGTTATTGTTTAAGGCAAACCTTGTGACATTCCTATTTGAAGGAATCGCATTTAAGTGCGGAAGTTGATTGTTTATAATTCTATGCATATAAATACCAAGGCTATATTTAACTAGTTCGGTTACAGTTAATATATTGTTTTCGTGAAGCAATGACGTAGCGTTTGTGAGAAATGAGCTTGACGTGGCAATTTTTATCGCTTGGTTTTGAATTGTCTGAACTGAAGTAAGATGAGTGGTGTAAGTGTTACCCCATGAAGGAACACAGTAAGAAATGTGTGAATGAACAAAAGAAAAAACAGTGACATTAGTATTGAGGGATTGAAATAACGGCGGGATTTAATCAGTATTTTAACGGAAGACGTCATTTTTTTCCTAATATATGCTATGTGTCCGACATACATATCGGACACATAGCAGAGATGCAGCGATGGCGTAGAGGTAGAACACCCGCCTCGCGTGCAGAAGGACCGTGGTTCGAATCCCGGTGCCGGACAATTCCCACCGGATTAAAAAAAATCCGTGTATTGATGGAATTGCACAAAGGGGCTTGGGGTGTGGCCTGACCCCGCCGACCATTGCCGGTAATGCACTCCCTCACCAGAGCAGGATTGGCCACCCTGGTGTAGTAAGGGCCACAACTTCCCATGAATACGTCAATTAACCCTCGGCCCTCAGTCCCCAGCGGCTGCAAAGCAACTGACCACAGCGGCGGTCAGACCTGTGACGCAGCAGAGGGTGCTAAGAATCCCTGGATCCGGACAGGCCGCCAATGGAATCTGAACCTGGCAACGTTTAACGCGCGAACCTTATCTAGCGAAGCAAGTCTCGAGGTGTTGTTTGAGGAATTAGAGGGCATTAAATGGGATGTAATAGGGCTTAGCGAGGTTAGGAGGGCAGGCGAAGCCTTTTCGGTGCTGAAAAATGGACACGTCCTATGTTACCGTGGTTTAAAGGACAGAAGAGAACTGGGAGTGGGATTTCTAGTCAATAAAAGCATAGCTGGCAACATACACGAATACTATAGCAATATTGAAAGGGCAGCAGGTCTTGTAATTAGGCTCAATAAGAGGTACAAGCTCAAGGTGGTGCAGGGCTACACGCAAACATCCAGCCACGACGACCAAGTAGTAGAACGCTTCTATGAAGATGTGCAATCGGCAATGGCTAAAGTAAAAACACAGTATACCGTAGTTGTGAGGGACTTCAATGCTAAAGTAGGCAAGAATCAGGCTTGAGGCAAGGCAGTTGGGAACTATGGTCTGGGCTGTAGAAATAGCAGGGGGGACATACTTGTTGAGTTCGCAGAGCGGAATAACCTACGCATAATGAATGCCTTCTTCTGTAAACGGGAGAGTCGGAAGTGGTCCTGGAGAAGCCCGAATGGGGAGCAGAAAAAGTAAATAAACCTTATATTATGCGATAACCCTGGCGTCGTGCAGGATGTGGAAGTGCTCGGAAGGGTAAGGTGTAGTGACCACCGTATGGTAAGATCTCGAATTAGGCTAGATTTGAGGAGGGACCGCAACAAGCTAGTACGAAACAAGCCGATAAATGAGCTAACAGTAAGACGTAAAGTAGAAGAATTCAGGATCGCGCTGCAGAACCGATATTCCGCCCTTAAGGAGGAAGCCGAGCTTACGACACAGGAAGCCAATGACAACTTTACACGCATTATCACGGAGTGCGCAGTAGAAGTAGGGGGCACTATGGCTAGACAGGATATTGGTAAACTTTCACAGGAGACGGAAGATCTAATCAGGAAACGGCAAACCATGAGAATGTCTACTGCAGCAGACAGAATCGAACTAGCCGAGCTCTCGAAATTAATCAATAAGCGTAAGACAGCTGACATACGGAAGTATAATATCATATGTAGAGGATCGAATACGCTGTAAAGAACGGAGGTAGCCTGAAAGCAGTGAAGAGACGTCTTGGCGTGGGGAAAAATCAAATGTATGCACTTAAGGATAAGCCAGGCAATGTCATCACAAATAGGGATAAAATAGTCACAATGGCCGAGGAGTTCTATAGGGATCTGTACAGTTGCCGGGACATACAGGATAATGCCGAACGAGATGGTAGTTCAGACGAGATAGACATCCCACCATTAACGACCGAAGAAGTAAGTAAGGCTTTGAAAGAAATGAGAGGGGGCAAAGCACCTGGTGAGGATCAGATAACAGCAGACCTCTTGAAGGATGGCAGAGAAATTGTACTTGAAAAACTGGCAAACCTGTATACGCAATGCCTAATGACCGCAATGGTACCGGAATCTTGGAAGAACGCGAAAATCATCCAAATCCATAAGAAAGGCGACATGAAGGACTTGAAAAATTACAGGCCGATCAGCTTACTGTCAGTCGTCTACAAGGTATTTACCAAGGTAATCGCTAACCGAATCTTTGCAACCTTAGATTTCAGTCAACCTAAAGAACAAGCAGGGTTCCGTAAAGGTTATTCAACAATGGACCACATTCACACGATCAATCAGGTGATAGAGAAGTGCGCTGAGTACTATGAACCCCTATATATAGCCTTCATAGATTATGAGAAAGCATTTGATTCGGTGGAAACCCTAGCAGTCGTTCAGGCATTACGGAACCAGGGGGTAGATGAGCATTATGTAAGAATACTAGAGGATATCTACAATGGGTCTACAGCTACCATCATCCTCCATAGGGAGAGCAGTAAAATACCTATAAGAAAGGGTGTCATACAAGGAGACACAATCTCTCCAATGTTATTCACAGCATGCTTACAAAAAGTATTCAGAACGTTGGATTGGGAACAGCTGGGAGTAAGGGTTAATGGAGAATACCTCAGTAACCTCAGATTTGCTGATGATGTTGCCTTGCTAAGTAACTCGGGGGACGAACTGCAAAGCATGCTTTCCGCACTGGGCGAACAGAGTAGAACCGTGGGCCTGAAAATTAATATGCAGGAAACTAAAGTAATGATCGATAACCTCGGGACATCACAGCAGAATGAGATAGGTGGCGAGGCCGTGGAAGTGGTAAGCGAATATATCTACTTAGGCCAAGTTGTGACCCCAGATCCCAACCATGAGGCAGAGATAATTAGAAGGATCAGAATGGGTTGGGGTGCATATGGCAGACATTCTCAAATAATGAATAGCAGCCTACCCTTGTCGCTGAAGAAGAAAGTGTATGACAGGTGAATCTTACCGGTACTCACCTACGGGGCAGAAACTTGGAGGCTGACGAAGAGGGTTCAACTTAAATTGAGAACGACTCAGCGGGCAATGGAGCGGAAAATGATAGGTGTAACTTTAAGGGACAAGAAGATAGCGGAGTGGGTCAGGGAGCAAATTGGTGTTAAATACATATTAGTAGAAATTAAGAAGAAGAAATGGACGTGGGCAGGGCATGTATTGCGAAGGCAAGATAACCGCTGGTCATTAAGGGTAACAGAGTGGATCCCTAGAGAAGGCAAGCGTTGCAGGGGGCGGCCGAAAGTTAGATCGGCAGATGAGATCAAGAAGTTTGCGGGGATAAATTGGTCACAGTTGGCACAGGACCGAGGTAACTGGAGAATAATGGGAGAGGCCTTTGCCCTGCAGTGGGCGTAGATCGGCTTGTGATGATGATGATGATGATGCTATGCGTCGGTGGTATTTCAAGTTACTATCGAGTTCAACGCCTAGGAATCTACAGCAGTCGCTTACAGGGATGTCATTGCGAGCAATTTTAATGGGAGGGATAGAAGGTAAAGGTTTTTGCTGTGAAGAGAAGACAACAACTTTTGTCTTAGACGCATTAATTTGTAACATGTTATTACTTCACCACCGAGCCAGTTGTGACAGGTCAGAATTTAGTTTTTCAGTTAAGGACGTAACGCTCGTATCATAGTTATGGGTTCTTAGTGATGAGTTCAAAGTTCAAAATGTACTTTGGGTTCATTTTACTCACCCGTGGATATTTACCCGGCGCCGAAATCATGACACACCGTTTTTTTGTTTTTCCCTCTATGAGAAAAGACACCATCGTGACCAAGGTGGAACATGTGCAGTTGGGCTTAGCAGCGGAACGCCAATGTCACTCAGGTAGCGCGGTGAGCTTTTGTCTAACTTTGGCTGTCCTTAAAAATCTTCTTACAAGCTTCCTGCCTATACATGTCTAGTATACAAGAAAGAAAGGGTTCTATTAATATTTTCTCCTTCAAGAACATCAATAAAGCGATAGGTATAAGCTGGAAAATTACCAAATAAAAAGCGCATATGTCGCTGGGGAGTGTTTTTTTCCTTTCTGCACTATTTTGTTCGCTTTTTACGGCGCGCCAGTGGTTCCTCCCAAAATACCGCGCTCCTCAGATGTGATGACTCTAATGTTTTCCTGTTTCTTGATCTTCGCTGATTGGAGGTTGCGGTGGTTGCTATAGGCCGCACGTCAAAAGGACAGTTTAAGTGGCGTAGAAGACGTTATCAGGAATGTTCCGGTTAAGAATGCATTATCAACCTCACTGGGAGGATGGGGGAACTTTTTTTGCGGTTTTGCAACAATTGCTGCCGGCGGCACGTCAAACAATATTTTAAAAAGCAGAAAACCCATTAAAAAACGTGTGGGTCCACACCGCTTTCTCAGTTCTTTATAGCGGCCTTCTTTTGAAGGCACAGAGTAAACCAGCAGTGCCCGCAAGCAAGGTGCACGCGTGTTTCGACAAGTTGCATCTATATTTCTTAAATAGAAGCATGTTGCAGGAAGCGGTAATTGACCAAAGGTGCCTCAACAACCCGCCGACGCTGCGTAGACGGTGCTTCTCGTCGGAACTGCGCGAGAAATGTCGCCCACAATCAGAATCTCTTGTTTGAGTTGCACACAGTAGAATTAACGATGTAGATGCGTTTATACGGCGCTGTGCAAAAATCTTGTGCCTTCTTTCTAAGGATGACGTTGGTTGAACGCGCAGCTTTCTTGTGATGGATTCTTTTGTTGGCCAATCCTGAATGCTTGTATGTGCTACTTTAGAGGTACACACCACTTTTCCGTAGCCCCACCAGCAGCTCTAGGGTGAGTTGAACCGTAGCCTACAAAGCCCGTATGAGTTTCGCCAGAATCACCGATTGGGACAAGTTCCGAAAGACTCCATCTAGTAGAGAAAGGAACCCGAGGTCGTCCTATGATGATTCGGCCGCTGAAATAATGGATTGCAAAACCCACACCCACATGATTCCTGCTACGTATTTAACACCGCACGTGGATACGAGAATTCTACACCTGTGGGAAGCCTGGCGAAGCCTTACCAGGAGATGGAAAGACAGGGGCACAACAAAAAATACGAAAAAGATCGCTCAAATCTACAAACAAGCGGCTAATACGCCTTGTCTTTATGCAAGGAAAACTGGCTTCAAATTTATGACGACCTGAAGGGAACCTTTTCCACCACAAAGACTTGGTTTCTCCTTTGTCACCTGATGGACCCTCTAACCAGCAAGGGGGAAACCAATCGCGATATGATCCGTACAATCAATTCATGTCAAGCAGACTCGAACCAGCTCCTCAAGGATCTTAGAAAAACGTATCTCGAAACTGAAAAGAGCTTCCACCCACTACCTTACACTGGAAGGCCGAATGAAGGCCTCGACAAACCGTTCAAACTGTACAAACTCCGGGCTGTAATTTTCGACTACAAGCGCAAAAGCGCTCTAGGAACCGATCACATCTCGTGCAGACTATTAGCCAACCTTGACGAAGAGGCTCTCGAGAGCTTGTTGGAGTATTTTAACGACTTTTGGACTAAAGGCAAGATCCCACAGCAGTGGTAAACAGCAGAGATAAGATTTATTCCCAAGCCAGGCAAATCCCCGCATATTGATAATTTGCGGCCAATATCCATCACATCGTGCGGGGGAAAGGTGATGGAAAGGGTTGTGCTCAACCACATGCAGCAATACCTGGATGAAACCCTGCAAATGTCAGACACTATGGTCGGATTTCGCAAGCATCTCGGAACCCAGGACGTGCTCATTAAGCTTAAAAAAAAAATCATCGCCCCCACCACTCGAAACTCCCCGCCAGCAATACTAGCGCTCAACCTCAAAGGCGCTTTTAATAACGTGTCGCACCAGGCATTTCTACGAATCTTAACACATGATGCAGGGAGCGAACATACAACTGCAATGTACTCTTTAGTTCAGACTGAACACCCACACTCAAAATCGGGGATATCACCTCAAATCCCATCACCCTCGGAAGTAATCGTACAGCCCAATGCTCTGTCGTCTCCTCACTCCAATTTATAATCGCGCTCCTGGGTCTACCGGCAAAACTAGAGAGTATTCCGACTTTAAACAATGCGCTCTACGCAGACGGTATAACAATTTGGACTGGCAATGACTTACTCGGCAGACTTCAAGACTGCCTGCAGGAAGCAGGCGATGCTGTAAAGCAGTACGCAAAGGAAAGTGGACTGAAGTGTTTCCAGCAGAAGTCAGAACGCTTGGTGGCCCAGCGTCGTCGTGCTAAAAATGACAAGGACCAAATCGAAGTCACTTTGGGCGGACACACAATTACGCCCTGCAGTTCACCCAGGGTGCTTGGGCTTTTTGTGCAAGCGGATGCAAAATGAAACATAATGCTCCAGTGCCTGACCAGAACGACCGAACAAGTTGTGCTTATGATTTGTAGAGTCACTTATAGACACCGGTGCATGAAAGAAGACGATACCATCCGTCTCATCCAGGCCTTTGTTCTATCAAAGCTGACATACGCAGTGCCCTGCATGACTCTAACCAACGCAGATACGGAAAAATATAACACCCTCATTCGTAAAGCCACTTGCGAACCCCATGAGCGCGTCAACCGATAGGCTCTTTCGCATGGGTCTGCACCACACGGAGGAAGAGCTCATAGAGTGCCAACTCTCCAGCCAGAAAGCACGGCTTGCAATGACACAAACCGGCAAAAAAATGTTGAACCGAATCAATTGGAGCCCCCCAGACATGAAGGCAAAAAGCAGATTGCTGAGCGGAGGGGGCATAATATTTTGTCCAATCCACTGCCAAAGAACATGCAACCGGTTCACCAATCTCGGTCGACGAGAAGCTAGAGCGAGAGAGTTAAACAAGAAATACTCCACCCTCCCGGATACGACCTACAAGGATGCAGCCACAATTAGTGGGTAGAAGAGCAAAGACACTGGTAGTCACCAGAAACACAGAGCTCCTTGTTAGCGCCACTGTAATACCCGCATCTACCAAAGAAGCGGTGGAGCTAGCTGTGGCACTGGTCCTCGCACAGACGGAAGCCACGGTGGACATAACAGACTCCCAAGAAGCGTGCAGGAGCTTCAGCTCTGGTTGGGTGGCACTAGCAACACACCGCATGCTCTCAACAATATTCTCTGACAGAAAAATAAGGATTGTGTGGGCGCCTGCACATGCTTCCACAGAGGGCAACAAATTTTCCCACATAACGGCCCGAGAACTTCCTGACCAGGCCTCGGAGGACGTGGAGAAACCTGTACCTCTTTTAACATACCAAGAAATGATACAACATTACAAGCTTAATCTACGGACTGTCCCGCTACCTTACCCAAACCTCTCGAAATCTCAAGAAACAACACTTCCCAGCAAACCACTAACATATCTGCTACGTCCCAAAAAGATCCGAACGTCTATGTCCCAGCAGTATCTCTATTAGACATCCGTACAACGTGCGATATTTTTCTGAAATTTTTTGGATGTTGAGATAACGTTGCTGGTACCTTAATTTGGGACGTTATTTCAACTATGCTGAAGACGTACTCTAGATGTTGCTGGTGCTTCATTTGTGGACGGTATTGAGACATATTTTTCTGACGTTGTTCAGATGTTGCTGGTAGGTCTGCTTGTTACTTAGTACATGTCTATCACAGTTACATATTTTTAGCTATATCTGCTATACCTTATTTTCAAACTCTCCGCAGCCGTAACCTTTTCAAGTTACCGAGGGGTTTTGTATGTGTTTTGTTTGGGTTTTGTACCGAGGGGTTTTGTGCAAGTTTTGTAGTCCACCAATATTGCTTTTACAGAAATATAAATGCAGAGGACATAATAAATAAATTAGCTTCAACATATGCCTGAACAAAATTTGACGCTCAAAGGAGTTTTCATTCACTGAAACCACCATTTTACTTGGTCCTTGTGCTCGCTCTCTCCGATGTTTCTTTGCGCGCGGTTGAGATTTTTTGCTTTTCCGCAGCATATCTCGCGTATGCGCAACTTTTTTCTTAACAAAAGACTTAAAATAGCGTAAACTAGCTCAAGGCGTGATTTTAAGTATAGTTTCTGATACCGCTCCGGAAAAAAGCATTGCCGGCGTCGCCCATGCATTGCTGCGAAGCTGGCCCTGTGAGGAGCGCGAAGAGTTTGAGCTAGGCGGCAGCCTGTGTATTGAGCAGTCTTTCAAACAAACGTAACAGCCGGATGCTGACAACCGACAACAGCGAAAATGGAAGATCAAAACAAATTTCAATCCTTCAGGGCTGTCGGTTTTGGCAGAAGGCATTACGATTCCAGCTAATCGTATATGTAAGGTAAAACAGATTTGGCAACCTTGCCTAACGCCCGAAACTATTGTATAAAGTCACTTTACGTTGTCACGGCATGAGAGTGTGATGACATGCACTATGGGGCACAAATAATGTAGGTTGGTTTCGAAACAACCTGCAGTGTGTATAGGGGCGTGCTGGTTTTATACCAGGCAGTATGCAGGCTTATTGAGTATGCAGTATGCAGGCTTATTAAGCAAAACGAGTAACCTGTATTGCAAACATACAGTAAGGTAATGTTTGTTCAAATTTGGAGGGATATTTTGGTACATTTGCCACAGCCATATTATCCCAATATTCAGGTAGGCGTTATAGTAGAACTGCACTCAAGAGGAGGAGGACCACCCGGAGGAGAAAACTTTAACAGTAAAATCGAGCTGATTAGTGGGCAGGCTCCTGAGTCCCAGACGAGAGAGAAAGATTCATTCTTCAAGTCACCGAACGTCACCCAGAGTAGCCCAGGATTTTTTCTTTGCGACTGAAGTGGTTGGAAAACAATAAAGAGCTGCCTGGACATATTCATTGGTTTCGAATTGTGTTATACTGAAAATTGGCATGCACTCTATTTATTGTGTTCGTTAGCGAGTATATCAAGTTTTCAACACCGTAATCATGGCATAACTGTTCGGGTTGAGACTGAGTTCGTTACGATAACGATGGTTCGATAGAAATTAGGTGCACAAAAGCAGCCTTCGAGTACTGTGGACAACATAATCTGCGCGTAGCACAACTCTCATTGCATTGCATATCCACACGAACTTTGTGAGCTTTCAAAACATCTCTAAACCTCCTAGGACGTTTGGGACGGTGCAGAAAAATGAATGCGTTGGGCACAGAAAAAAACATTCATCTAAAGCAAGTCAACAAAAAGGAAAGAAATGTAAAACACCCGTTTCATTTCCTGCCGTGCGGCCCGCTGCTTCATGCGTAGTATTACACTGTTGAGTCTTCGTAAGAGCATCTGAGAAATAGTTCGGGGAAGCTTACGCATTTTCAATACTTATCAAGGAGCTCTGAGCACTGAAACTTGCAAATACGCTAGATAGGACGCGTTACGCACGATCGTCTGAGCAGTGCTCTCTGAAAGACGTTATCGCTCTCCTCGTGTGTTGTAAACTTGTGCGGGATAAAGCTTGAAATTATTCAGAGCTGTCGGAATCAGAATAAAAACATGCTTTTTTAAGCCCCAAAGCATCAAAGCGGGCGATTTCTAGCAAAGGCACTGCTGCCAGTCACAACCGGACGTACGCGGCACGAATGTAGCAGACGACAGAGGAGCGGGTCCCTCCCGACGTCACATCCAGGGGGCGCCACTCAAATATTTCACCGCCAATTCCCGCAGTGCCCAAAGTTGAGTATGAATTCCTCCCGCTAAGATAAAAACTACATAAAATACACTAAATTTGTACTAACGCTACAGTTTGAACTATTGAAAAGTTTATTGTTGGATATGCTGTTTTGATACCGCAAAATAACGACGGTGCTATGAAGCCAGATCATATGAGCCAATCCAATCCACTAGTCATGACCTTCGGCGTTCAACGAGTGCAACTGTGGCTGCGTTCCAATTCGCGTACAGCTTCGTAGACAGCCTACGAAGCAGTCTAACTAGACGTCTAAAGGAATAAAATTGGAACGGTGCCGCGGTCGCAAGCGCAACACCAGCGCAGACGACAGCGTCATAGCAGACATGTTGAGTTGCGCAAGCCGCAGGTTTTGTAACTATTATTACCGTTGTTATTACAAATGTTACGTAATTAAAAAAATTAAACAAAGTCATCTTCATCACTAGTAATATTTAAATAAAGGAACAAGTGCTTTTGTTTTAACATTATTCCGCAAAAAGGTAGCGCTGGCGTCACTTATTAGTTTAGACAGGAAGGTAGCCTGCATCGTTGCTAACTTCGATGCTGTCTCCTTGAAGCAGTCTTCGTTGACTGCTTCGTTCGAATTGGAACGGGACTTAACATGGCGTACTGTCCGCGAAGACGGCAACGAAGCTGTCTAAACGGTAAATTGGAACGCACCCTGTCAGACGCGTGCTGCTCCGTTCAGTTTAAACATGTTACAGGATGAGAGCCTTGAATGATACTCAAATGTCTACTGTTATTACTGTGAATGAAAGAAGACTATGTGCAGCCGTGTGAATTGTGTTGTCAACTCAATTCGTCTGGAAGAGCTCAGCGAGCCGAAAGCGCGACGACCGTTGTCACCGATGCAACGCTATTTAGACCGTCCCAGTTGCGACCTTGTTCATCGCCATCCCCTCGTGAGTATTGTGCATTTCAACGTCATTACTAATGAAATATCACGGTTTATTAGTTTTGCCAGCATATCTGTGAAAAGGCATATGGATTGTACTTTGTTGCTGCGTTGTGGGAAACGTGCCTTCGAAATAAAGCGATGGCGTTACAGACGGGGCGGAGCGATAAGCAGATAAACACTTGCACTTTGTTCACCGCAGAAGCACAGCGTCGCATCTCATCGCGAACGCGGCCACAACAGACACACACACACACACACACACCACTTCGTTCACTGGCCTGGCTACAATGCTTTGTTTGGACAATCAGCGATGTCACGACGATACAGAGCTGTGCGAGGGAGATGTGCTAAGCACTCGTATAGCAAGGAAGTTTCTCCATCGGAAGCAAATTACTGTCGACAGAAAGGCGGAACCATGGATGCTTGTCGCGCTACTTGCCGCCTGTTGGAAACGCAAGCAGCCTTACGTAAGCACGCTATTTCGCTTCCGCCCGCCAAATGCAGAAGCGGCTTAGCGTACGGCGCATGCGCAGTGAGAACGACGCAAAGAAATAGCGTTCGCTAACTTTTTGCATACGGTTGCGTACGTTATTCTAAAACTCTCTAGTTTCCGCCCCGTCCCCTCCGTTGGCTTACGCCTTCCCTGGAACCTACCAGTCGAAGTTCAAACTCCTGTGAAGCATGCCTCAACAAAAACAGTTGTTGGCGACGCGATCTTCAGTGGATTAACAGCGCACGTAGACGAGAACATAAGAAGAGAAAATAGGACAAAGCGGTGAACTCTAAGTTTTATTCAGACACGAAAGACATAAACCGGGACACATCCGATAGGAATGGCAACACCACCTGACGTAAACATCATCTTGCGCCCTGCCAGCTACACCTGTTGCTCCTACTGGCTCCGCAATGCTGATTTGCTGCAGTGGACTAGCTGTGTGGAGGTTTGGTCCATATTCTTTAGCACAGCCTCGTTTCCCAATCGTGCGTGAAGGCACAACGGCTCAGAAGTGTCATCGGGATTTCTTTGCGTTCGCAGCGTAGAAGGCGCCTTTTCTACAGTCAGTAAAAAAAAACAGAACGAGAGATTGTGCACCTGAACGGGAAAACTCTGATGTGCGGCAGTGATGTAATGAACACGAGTGGCAGGAATTGCCATTGTTATATCCTGTGTGTATATATTTTTGCGATTTGGGCGGAGAAACTGTAGAATGACAAAATTTGTGCGATGATACTCAGCACGCAATGGAACGGAAGCGCCCAACCACTAAGTGCGCAATCGAACGGAAGATGATGGGTATACCATTAAGCGGCAAGAAGAGAACGGAGTGGATCAGGGAACGAATGCGTGTTAATGACACATTAGTAGAAATTAAGAAGAAATGGAGGTGGGCAGGGCATGTAATGCGAAAGAAAGATAACCGTTGGTCATTAAGCGTAACAGAGTGGATCCCTAGAGAAGGCAAGCGTGGCAGGGGGTGGCAGAAATTAAGTTAGATGGGCAAATGAGGTGAAGCTTGCGGGGGTAAATTGATTGCAGTTAGCGGAGGACCGGGATAATTGACTATCTATGGGAAAGGCCTTTGCCCTACAGTGGGCGTAGATCGGTGGGTGAAGATGATTACTCATTCCTAAAAGAATGCAAATAAAGCTCAGTTCAGCCTCAAAGAATGCAATTGTAACATTTGTATTTTTAGCACGCCGTTCTGCTGAATATAGCAACCTTGTGTTCGCGCAAGTTGGTGTCTCTTTTATGTCTAGCGCTGAACTGCAAATGCAACACCAAACTCGTAACAAGACTGACTGCCAACTTTTACTTGGGGAAGGCCTACCCCGAATAGCATTTCTATACAGTCAATTCATCCCACCTATGCAACGAACAAAGCCTGCTGTATGCCGTAAAATTGAGCCAGTATCAATTGCAGATTACGTGATCATGTTTTACTTCACGTGCATCTTGTTTGCGTCCTGAGTATTCCGTCTGCCAGTCATGTTTGTTGGTTGCCTAAATGCCACCTAAGTCTTTATATTTTGCGTGTGCTTCATTGCTGAGACGAATGTTTTAAAACTTGTTTGTCTCCTGGTGCAAGCCAATGCCATCCATGCCCCACCCTTCACTGCATTGTAGGATTGTGCGGTGTGGCCTTATTAACTGTATATTGAGGCAAAGTTGAATTGTAAAAATATTCGGCTGGCTTGTGTTCAGGGCATAGTAGGTGCAGTAATAACCAAAGTGAGTGGGGGATCTATTATTTTGGTTTCATTCCTACCTTTTTTTAAGAAATGCCGCAGCCACCACTGTCCCATGTTCGTTGTTTAAACGCAAACGCCACTGAAAAAACATAAGCAAAATGCACTTCATTTAATGAAAGCCTGCCAAAACAACTCACTACAATAGAATTCTAACCTCAGAAATTCGAATACAGTGGCCACAGGAAATTATATGTAGAGTTTAAATTAAGGGAAGGCTAAGTTTAAATTTGAGTGTGCAGTCAATATTTCTTGCACTAACATGATGTTTCCTGCTGTACAACATATAATTCAAATACAAATGTACTCCTAACAAGACACGCGAACAGGACAACAGGACGAGTTTTTCAGTGATGTGGTTTTTGAAGGTTTAGTTATGCATATATACCAACTAGCCCACCTGGCCATTCTGCTGCAGGATGTATACGTCCATGGCAGTGACGCTGTCCGGGTTTGTGCATGTTTCCTTTTGCCACATTTTGTGGACATGGCTTCATCTGTGTATATATTGTCACTTCACTCACAAAACTGGTTAAAATAGACACGGAAATATTTTGCAAGTTCAGGTGGGACCTGTAGCTGGGCTAAAATGTCCTCAGAGTCCCGATTTACGAAATATAGTTCGTATAAATAGTGGTACCTCACATTAGCAGTCATAATTTTAAGGTTGCCTTAGTAGTGCCAATGGTGGCATTAAATTACATCGAATCCGCTCTCTTCCTTTCCCTTAATGTTACACCCATCATCTAGCGTTCTACTGCCTGCTAAGAGCCCCTAATTTCAGTTAGACCCTTTTATTGACCCTGGAAGTATCTGCCCCGTAGGTGAGTACCGGTAAGGTGCAGCTGTCATACACTGCAGTTTTCAGGGACAATGGTAGGCTGCCATTCTGTGTTATACCGGCCTTAAAAGCTGTATTTACAACATAGATTTTCCTGTACCCATGCCTAGATTGAAGAACTGGATTGCAAGGGAGGTGCTACTGCAACAGTGCCTAAGGCGACTGCTCAATCTACTGTTGACGGTGAACTTGGCGCAGGAGTTCTCCTGGTTTGGGAAAAAGAAAACGAGAATCACGCTTTTTTCCACCTGCGAGTGACATCCTGAACTGTGTGTGACTTGATATCTTCGTGTTGTTACAGACATCAAATTCTTTCATTAGACAATGTATAGGACTCAAATTTTTATTGTCAGTCACATCCTGCGCAAATATGAACATTGTCGGCAACCTGCGGCTTAGTTTTTATTGCTAGAAGAGGCATTTAATTTCCTTCGGCCTTTGGATCATGAAAATTTTACTCACTTTCCAATGAATGCGGTCTGCAACAATTTTGACAGTTTCTGGCACCACAACGAAGAATGCAAACTGTTGAAGAATCCCTACCATAACTGACGATGGAGGCGTGCACCATAGAACCACCATTGAATTATTTCCCTGCTTCCATGCATTTTTATTTTGTGTTATTGTTCTTTGAGCGTATCACTTGGTGTGAATCATGTAGTCGTGTATATCTGTCTTGTAACTATTATTCTATCATTTCCGTGTTCCCCGTTTTTTCGTTTGTTGCCAAATCATATCACTTTGTGTGAAATATTGAAATAGTGTAACTTTGTATTGTTTTCCTAACCAGACTTGAATAAGTTGTTGCTTAAGTTTTTTGTTGTTTTATTGTTGTCCTGCCATTTCGCTAAGTGTGAATTATTTCATCACGTAAATTACTACTGCTCTTGTAACTGCCGTACACTCATTTCTGTATACTCACCTTTTCTAGTGTCTATAACCATTTCCCTAGATGTAGGTTTGTTTAAAGTATCTTAAATTTCTATGGCACTCACACCCACCACTCAACACCACGTTTGTGTTTCCAAGGTGCTTTTGGTGTATTGTTTCACAAATTGCTCACTAGATTTGAACTATTTAGTTCCGTAAATTTGCTTTGTTTTTGTAACCACCATTCAATCATTTTTTTTGTTTCCACACTTTTTTTTTCCACACTGCTGTTTTTCAGCCATTTCACTTAATGTGAGATATTTGAAATTGCATAACTATCTTGTGCTCGTACGCTGGGTTTACATGTTTGCTTTTTTTCTATTTTTGTCAACCTTTTTGCTGTGTTTGACTTATTTAGTCATGAATATTTGTACTATTCTTGTAATTATACAATGTGTACCCTGTGGGCCAGGGCAAATAGGAAACAAAATAAAGTGGTTGTGTTGCGAAAGCATATTACATAATTTTGTGAAGTCAACATAAACTGTGTTACTGAACTCTTGTGTTTTATGTGTACATTGAAAGCTTTCTTACTACCCAGCTGCACTTACTTACATCTAGGTTGGCAAGGCTGTCATTTTACAGTTTAATTGTTGAATTGTTTATCTGGTAGTGTATTTGCAGAAGGCCTGTACAGCCGTGCGGTGGTACAATTCGATGAAGCTACTGTGGTTGCCTTAGTGTCAAGGTCGTTTGTGTTAATCAGGACTGGTTTGCTGTTACTTACTGCCAGTTGTTTTCGATGCGACATTTCCTGTTTAGAGCAGTGCTTCGTGTGCTTCTGCCAGAGTGTGTGGTCAGCTGGTTACTTCACATATAAGACTTCAGGCAGTATGCAGCACTTCAAAAGTGGAAACATTAATCTAGAAACCAGGTGAAAAGTAGCAGCAAACAGTGCTGAATAGCTAGTAAGACATGTATTTGAAATATTACTGCCTACAACACGTAGGCAGCCTTGAAAAGGGGGCTAGCCAAACATCCAGATAATGTGTAAAGAATGTAAATTTCAAGCATTCAGGTTCATCTCTACAATATCATACTAACGTACACTAGTCACGAATATAACAAACTAATGCTTGTGCCGAAGACAGAAAAACAATGTAGAACAGACATCTATAAACATCCTGCATGCGTACCACTACAATATCCATACGACGTACCACTAAGGTAACGTCCCGCAAACAGCGTATAAAAGTACCATGAGACGTCTACAGTACGTGATCCTTCGTGTTAGTTGGATGGGTTTTTTGCAGTTGTGGGGACGTTGAATATATGTAACTCTGATCTCAACGGTACGTCTCCTGGACATCTGCAATGTATATTGCTGACGTCTCCTGGATATCTGCACGACGTAACGTGGTTCGCTGGGTTAGGCTTCTACATACCAACACATTCCCGCATCCAATTAGGCTTCACCGGATATCCCACACCAAGTATCCAGCAGAATGAAAATAGTGCCAAGAACCTCGTACACTACGCCATATCATCCTAGAGTCTGGAAAAATCATGCACCCCCCCCTTCCCCGCATTTGAAATCCTGAAGAGCAGTGGGAGACACTGCTGTCCAGCCCCTGCCTCTAGGACCAGCTCCTGCTCACTGAGAGGGCAGCCGGTGCTTAGACAGATCATGGATTCCTGTGAAGAGGGAGCCACTTCTACATTAACACCGTAAATGTTATGCCGATAAAAGTTTTGTCCCCCTATCCGTAGGTCTAATGTATGTGCCCAGCAAACCACGTTACGTCGTGCAGATATCCCGGAGACGTCAGCAATAGACATTGCAGATGTCCAGGAGACGTACTGTTGGGGTCAGAGTTACATATAATCAACGTCCCCACAACTGCAAAAAACCCATCCAAATAACACGAAGGATCACGTACTGTAGACGTCTCATGATACTTTTATACGCTGTTTGCGGGACGTTACCTTAGTGGTACGTCGTATGGATATTGTAGTGGTACGCATGCAAGACGTTTATAGACGTCTGTTCTACATTATTTTTCTGTCTTCGGCACAAGCATTAGTTTGTTATATTCATGACTATTGTACGTTAGTATGATATTGTAGAGATGAACCTGTATAATGGAAATTTACATTCTTTATACATTATCTGGATGTTTGGCCAGCCCCCTTTTCAAGGCTGCCTACGTGTTGTAGGCAATAATATTTCAAATACATGTCTTACTAGCTATTCAGCACTGTTTGCTGTTACTTGTCACCTGGTTTCTAGAATAATGTTTCCACTTTTGAAGTGCTGCATACTGCATGAAGTCTTATATGTGAAGTAACAAGCAGACCACACACTCTTGCAGAAGCACATGAAGCACTGCTATAAACAAGAAATGTCGCATCGAAAACAAGTGGCAGTACGTAACAGCAAACCAGTCCTGATCAGCACAAGTGACCTTGACACTAAGGCAACAACAGTAGCGTCATCGAATTGTACCATCAGCATGGCTGTAGAGGCCTTCTGCAAATAAACTATCAGGGAAACAATTCAAAAATTAAACTATAAAATGACAGTCTTGCCAACCTAGATGTAAGTAAGTGCAGCTGGGTAGTAAGAAAGCTTTCAATGCACACATAAAACACAAGAGTTCAGTAACACAGTTTATGTTGACTTCACAAAATTATGTAATTATGTAATTATGTAACACAACCACTTTATTTTGATTTCTATTTGCCCTGGCCCACAGGGTACACATTGTATATTTGCAAGAATAATAAAAATATTCATGACAAATTAAATAAGCCAAACACAGCAAAAAGGTTCACAAAAATAGAAAAAAAGCAAACATGTAAACCCACCGTACAAGCACAAGATAGTTATGCAACTTGAAGTATCTCACATTAAGTGAAATGGGTGAAAAACAGCAGTGTGGAAACAAAAAAAAATATTGAATGGTGGTTACAAAAACAAAGCAAATTTACGGAACTAAATAGTTCAAATCTAGTGAACAATTTGCGGAACAATACACCAAAAGCACCTTGGAAACACAAACGTGGTGTTGAGTGGTGGGTGTGAGCGCCATACAAATTTGAGATACTTTAAACAAACCAACATCTAGGGAAATGGTTATAGACACTAGAAAAGGAGAGTATACAGAAATGAGTGTACGGCGGTTACAAGAGCAGTAGTAATTTACGTGATGAAATAATTCACACTTAGCGAAATGGCAGGAAAACAATAAAACAACAAAAAACATCAGCAACAACTTATTCAAGTCTGGATAGGAAAACAATACAATGTTACACTATTTCAATATTTCACACAAAGTGATATGATTTGGCAACAAACGAAAAAATGGGGAACACGGAAATGATTGAATAATATTTACAACAAGACAGATATACACAACTACATGATTCACACCAAGTGATACGCTCAAGGAACAATAACACAAAATAAAAATGCAATGAAGCAAGGAAAGAATTCAATGGTGGTTCTATGGTGCATGCCTCCATTATCAGTTATGGTAGGGATTCTTGAACAGTTTTCATTCTTCGTTGTGGTGCCAAAAACTGTCAAAATAGTTGTGGACCGGATTGGTTGGAAAGTGAGTAGAAATTTCATGATCCAAAGGCTGAAGGAAATTAAATGACTTTTCTAGCAATAAAAACTAAGAAGCCGCAGGTTGTCGACAATGTTGATATTTGCGCAGGATGTGACTGACAATAAAAATCTGGGCCCTATACATTGTCTAATGAAAGAATTTGATGTCTGTAACAACACGAAGATATCTAGTTACACACAATTCAGGATGTCGTTCGCAGGTGGAAAAAAGGGTGCTTCTCTTTTTCCCAAACCAGGAGAACTCCTGCACCAAGTTGACCGTCAAAAGTAGCTCGAGCAGGCGCCTTGTGCAGACTGTTGCAGTAGCACCTCCCTTGCAATCCAGTTCTTCAATCTAGGCACGGGTACAGGAAAATCTATGTTGTTAATACAGCTTTTAAGGCTGGTATAATACAGAGTGGCCGCCTACCATTGTCCTTGAAAACTACAGTGTATTACAGCTGCAGCTTACCAGTACTGACCTACGGGACAGATACTTCCAGGGTCAATAAAAGGGTCTGACTGAAATTAGGGACTACTTAGGAGGCCGTAGAACGTTAGATGATGATGTAACATTAAGGGAAAGGAAGAGAGCGGAGTAGATGTAATTTAATGCCAGCATTGGCACTACTAAGGCAACCTTAAAATTATGACTGCTAATGTGAGGTACCACTATTTATACGCACTATATTTCGTGAATCGGGACTCTGAGGACATTTTAGCCCAGCTACGGGTCCGACCTGAACTTGCAAAATATTTTTCTGTGTCTATGTTAACCACCTTTTTGAGTGAAGTGACAATATATACACCGATGAAGCAATGTCCACAAAATGTGGCAAAAGGAAACATGCACAAACCCGGACAGCGTCTCTGCCATGGACGTACGTCCTGCAGCACAATGGCGAGGTGGACTAGTTGGTATATATGCATAACTAAACCTTCAAAAACCACATCACTGAAAAACTCGTCCTGTTGTCCTGTTCGCTTGTCTTGTTAGGCCTACATTTTTATTTGAAATATACGTTGTACAGCAGGAAACGTCAAGGTAGTGCAAGAAATATTTACTGCACACTCAAAGTTAAACATAGACTTCCCTTAATTTAAACTGTATGTAAAATTTCCAGTGGCCACTGTATTCGAATTCCTGAGGTTAGAATTCTATTGTAGTGAGTTGTTTTGGCAGGCTTTCATTAAATGAAGTGCATTTTGCTTATGTTCTTTCAGTGGCGTTAGCGTTTAAACAACAGACATGTGACAGTGGTGGCTGCGGCATTGCTTAAAAACAGGTAGGAATGAAACCAAAATAATAGATTCCCCCACTCACTTTGGTTATTACTGCCCCTACTATGCCCTGAACACAAGGCAGGCGAATATTTTTACAATTCAACTTTGCATCAATATACAGTTAATGAGGCCACACCGCACGATCCTACAATGCAGTGAAGGGTGGGGCATGGATGGCATTGGCTTGCACCAGGAGATAAACAAGTTTAAAAATATTCGTCTCAGCAATGAAGCACATGCAAAATATAAAGACTTAGGCGGCATTTAGGCGACCAACAAACATGACTGGTAGACGGGATAATCAGGACGCAAACAAGACGCACGTGAAGTAAAACATGATACACGCAATCTGCAATTGATACTGGCTCAATTTTACGGCATACAGCAGGCTTTGTTCGTTGCATAGGTGGGATGAATTGACTGTATAGCAATGCTATTGGGGTAGGCCTTCCCCAAGTGAAAGTTGGCAGTCAGTCTCGTTACGAGGTTGGTGTTGCATATGCAGTTCAGCGCTAGACATAAAAGAGACACCAACTTGCGCGAAAACAAGGTTGCTATATTCAGCAGAACGGCGTGTTAAAAATACGAAAGTTACAACTTCATTCTTTGAGGCTGAGCTGAGTTTTTTTTGCGTTCTTTTAGGAATGAGTCATCATCTTCACCCACCAATCTATACTCACTGCAGGGCAAAGGTCTTTCCCATAGATCGTCAATTATCCCGGTCCTCCACTAACTGCGATCAATTTACCCCTGCAAGCTTCACCTCATCTGCTCATCTAACTTAATTTCTGCCACCCCCTGCCACGCTTGCCTTCTCTAAGGATCCACTCTGTTACGCTTAAAGACCAACGGTTATCTTTCTTTCGCATTACATGCCTTGCCCACCTCCATTTCTTAATATCTACTAATATGTCATTAACACGCGTTCGTTCCCTGATTCATTCCGTTCTCTTCTTGTCGCTTAATGTTATACCTATCATCTTCCGTTCAATTGCGCACTTAGTGGTCTGGCGCTTCCGTTCCATGGCGTGCTGAGTATCATCGCACAAATTTTGTCATTCTACAGTTTCTCTGCCCAAATCGCAGAAATATATACGCACAGGATATAACAATGAAAATTCCTGCACTCGTGTTCATTACATCACTGCTGCACATCAGAGTTTTCCCGTTCAGGTGCACAATCTCTCGTTCTGTTTTTTTACTGACTGTACAAAAGGCGCCTTCTACGCTGCGAACGCAAACAAATCCCGATGACACTTCTGAGGCGTTGTGCCTTCACGCACGGGTGGGAAACGAGGCTGTGCTAAAGAGTATGGACCAAACCTCCACACAGCTAGTCCCCTTTGGCAAATCAGCATTGCGGAGCCAGTAGGAGCAACGGGTGTAGCTGGCAGGGCGCAAGATGATGTTTACGTCAGGTGGTGTTTCCATTCCTATCGGATGTGTCCCGGTTTATGTTTTTCGTGTCTGAATAAAACTCAGAGTTCACCGCTTTGTCCTATTTTCTCTTCTTATGTTCTCGTCTACGTGCGCTGTGTATCCATTGAAGTCGCGTCGCCAACAACTGCTTTTGTTGAGGCTGCCTTCACAGGAGTTTGAACTTCGACTGGTAGGTTCGAGGGAAGGCGTGGGCCAATGGAGCGGACGGGGCGGAAACTAGAGTGTTTTAGAATAACGTACGCAACCATATGCAAAAAGTTAGCGAACGCTTATTCTTTGCGTCGTTCTCACTGCGCATGCGCCGTACGTTAAGCGGCTTCTGCATTTGGCGAACGGAAGCGAAATAGCGTGCCTACGTAAGGCCGCTTGCGTTTCCAACAGGCGGCAAGTAGCGCGACAAGCATCCACGGTTCCGCCTTTCTGTCGACAGTAATTTGCCACCGATGGAGAAAGTTCCTTGCTTTACGAGTGCTTAGCACATCTCCCTCGCACAGCTCTGTATCGTCGTGACATCGCTGACTGTCCAAACAAAGCTTTGTAGCCAGGCCAGCCAACGAAGTGGTGTGGATGTGTGTGTGTTGTGGCCGCGTTCGCGATTGGATGCGACGTTGAGGTTCTGCGGTTAACAAAGCGCAAGCTGGCGCAAGTGTTGATCTGCTTATTGCTCCGCCCCGTCTGTAACGCCACCGCTTTATTTCGAAGGCACGTTTCCCACAACGCAGCAACAACGTACAAGCCATATGCCTTTTAAGAGATATGCTGGAAAAACTAATAAACCGTGATATTTCATTAGTAATGACGTTGAAATGCACAATACTCACGAGGGGAAGGCGATGAACAACGTCGCAACTGAAACGGTCTAAATAGCGTGGCATCGGTGACAACTGCCGTCGCGCTTTCGGCTCGCTGAGCTCTTCCAGACGAATTGAGTTCACAACACAATTCACACGGATGCACACAGTCTTCTTTCATTCACAGTAGTAACAGCAGACATTTGAGTAACATTCAAGGCTTTCATCCTGTAACACGTTTAAACTGAACGGCGCAGCACGCGTCTGGCCGTTGCACTCGTTGAACACCGAAGGTCATGACTAGTGGATTGGCTTGGCTCATATGACCTGGCTTTATAGCACCGTCGTTATTTTGCGGTCTCTAAACAGCATATACAACAATAAACTTTTCAATAGTTATAACTGTAGCGTTAGTACACATTTAGTGTATTTTATGTAGTTTTTATCTTAGCGGGAGGAATTTATACTCAACTTTGGGCACTGCGGGGAATGACGGCGAGATATTTGAGTGGCGCCCCCTGGATGTGACGTCTGAGGAACCCGCTCCTCTGTCGTCTGCTACATTCGCGCCGCGATCGTCCGGTTGTGACTGGCAGCAGTGCCTTTGCTAGAAATCGCCCGCTTTGATGCTCTGGAGCCTTAAAAAGCGTGTTTTTTTTAGATTCCGACAGCTCTGAATAATTTCAAGCTTTATCCGGCACAAGTTTACAACACACGAGGAGAGCGATAACGTTTTTCAGAGAGCACCGCTCAGACGATCGTGCGTAACGCGTCCTACCTAGCGTATCTGCGATTTTCAGTGCTCAGAGCTCCTTGGTAAGTATTGAAAATGCGTAAGCTTCCCCGAAATATTTCTGAGATGCTCTTATGAAGACTCAACAGTGTAATGCTACGTATGAAGCAGCGGGGCGTACGGCAGGAAATAAAACGGGTGTTTTCCATTTCTTTCGTTTTTGTTGACTTGTGTTAGGTGAAAGTTTTTTTTTCGGTGCCCAACGCATTCATTTTTCTGCACCATCCCAAACGTCCCAGGAGGTTTGGAGATGTTTTCAAGGCTCACAAAGTTCGTGTGGATATGCAATGCAATGAGATTTGTGCTACACCGCAGATAATATTGTCCACAGTACTCGAAGAAAGCGTTTCTGTTCGTATTTGCGAATATGCTGAGCAGTCTACAGCAAAGACGAAACATAGCCACAGTGACCGTAATCACTAAGCGGCTATGGTTTTACACGCTCGCGGGTCATTTGCATATTTGGGGCAGAATGGCTTTAAATTTCAGAGACAAAAGCACAAAAAAAATTCGTGGAGGGATAGAGAGAGAAACTTTACCGATGTAGAGGTCGGCGTAGCAATTAACTTGGCTTGTGTTTACATTGGTTGATAACTACGGGAGAAGTTTGGCGAAAACATGTTAACGAAAAATGCGCACCAGGTGTCACATCCACAAGATCAACAACGCAAACAGGCACAGGAACGCGCTCACACATGGGAGTATGCGGGATTAAAACGTTCACAAAGTTTTGTTTAAACCTGAGCCACGATGAAAAGGCCCCAATGAAGGCCCGCGTAGCTAGTCTAGCAGCCCATGTGGTGTATCACAATTCGATAACGTTGCAAAGGTTCAGACTTCCATCAGCTCGGAATCACAAACTCATCTGGGCTAAGCCATGGTGAAAAGAAGAAAGCACACTGGGGGTGTATGTTCTATGTCCTCGCGAACTCTGTGTAAGACCGACCGAGGTTGGCCCGCTCACGCGTCTCTTGCATGCATCCTTTGGTAGCAACCTACATTTTACCTACACCAAATGCCATCCTGAAAATGCAGAAGGGATCGATTCTGCAGTGATGGTACCAATTAAGTTTAGTGCTACTCACACAGAGCTCTTGATGTCCGACCCAGAATATCGTCGCCGCTGGAAAAAGCAGATGTAAGGTAATGTTGATTTCGCAATGGTTTGAAGACATCAGTTCTTAGCAAGACTTCACACACTCTTAATGCTCACTACCACACGCTTACAGAAGAGATAGAAAAGTTTTGAAAGAGAACCTTTGCTTGGTCGAGGCTTTTATAGGACAATATGTCGTCACGTTTTCACAAGAATGCAGAAATAGTATAGCGTAACGAAGAATACAGTGAGCGTCAAGAACACCTGCATCAAGGCAAAAGAAAGGTTGAGCCAGACATTTATGCACAGGTTTAATAAACCTCTAAATGTTGCTGCACTGCTTAGATTTGTCGGCATTGTTGAGAAAAAAACAACAACCTAAGGAATATTAGAGGCAATAAATCAATATGTAGGCGACATTTTTGTTTCAAAATATTTTAAAATACGGCGGCGTAAAAGTTGAAAAGCGCGCATTGTGCCCCTCGTGACTAGAAGGGCTAATAGGGCCACATTGCAAAACCTCAAAATTTTATTTTTCTTTAGGTTTTCAGAGTTGTCTGAAAATTTGTTTTCTATTTCTGTGCTTTTTCCTCACCTCATTTTCTATGCTTTTTTCACAAGTTGCTTTTTTTTTTCATTTTTATTCCACTATTTGTGATAACGGTTTGTTTTGTTCGATTGTATCACAGACAAGCGTACTGAGATATACATTGTTCACACATTGTGTAGGGGGTTGAAAACTTCCGTCTTGCAGAATGTGCTTTTTGTCTCTGTCTCCCCCGCTATGATGAGAAAGAAGATGTTTCAATTCAATTCAATTCCCTTAAAAAGCTGTAAAATACTGCTGTGCCTAGTAACAACCAAAATAATGGAATTGTGGTGGAATGTGTTGCGAACTTGTCTACGGAAGACGGCCAACTACGATGCTCGACGCCATGCTTCCGCACGTAGAAGACGACGACCTCAACACCGACGTCCAAGGATACCTTTAGCGTGCGCAGGAGGCCCGCCAGCTGGCTCGAGTTCATACAACGCGCCAGCAGCTCGTGGATGCCGGGCGCTACAACCTCCGACGCCGAGACGCCGAGTACCACTCATGGGACCGTGTTTGGATTTGGACTACCATCCGACGACGCGGACTCAGTGAAAAGCTTCTGCGACGATATTTCGGACCCTACCATATTCTACGACGTGTCGGCCAACTTACTTTCGAGATGATTCCCGATGGTGATTCCGGAACATCACGGCGACGCACGCGGCCCGAGGTCGTCCACGTTGTTCGCTTGAACCTTACTATGCAAGATGACGCTCGTTTTTTTTTGTTTGTTTGGACTGTCTTTTATTTTAGCATCGGGTCGATGAACTCTTAGAGGGAGTAATGCCGAGAACCATGTATGGGCTTGCTTATTTATTGTTTGTTTTTACAGCCGGGCCCCGCCCGGCTGTGTTAACTGCGTTCCAAGCAAAGCGCGGCTTCCATTCTTTATTTTTATTCCGCACGGGCATTCGCATTCAGATAAGCAAACTGTTTCGCGCTAACGTCGCTAGCCCAGAATAATCGTCCGTGTTATACAATGTTCTGGATGCGAATCGACGGTTCCAGAAACACTCGCGCCGAAAGATAAAAAAAAAATTCCCGCGCATTCCCGCGAGGGGAACACGAGTAAATGCAGAGCATTGGGGCCTCAGTACTGGTTGAAGGTAGTGTCTTCCATCGCTTCTTTCGTGATGCTGGAGTAGCAGACACGAGTAAACGTGGGCACGAGCGTCAACCAAGGAAAGAAGGAGCAACGCAGTGACTGAAGCACGAGCGACCGCTTGACGCTTTATAGTTGCAGCGCGCGCAGTGGAGGGAGAGCAGTACGGGGGGGAGAGCGCGCATGCGCAAGCAGCGCGCGCCCTTCAAAGCCCCACCGCGCTGCCATCACGCACCTGTTACGCCGAGACCGCGACGGAGCGAACGGGCTGACTACGACGCATGCGCGCGCCAGCTGCTGTTGAGAGAGAGGAGGGAAGGAGGAGAGGCGCACCTGCTGCGGACGCGGAGCTGTTGACGCCGTCCGACGCAGAAACAGGCGAGGCTAAGAAATGCTCTCCATTTAAAAGCCTGCAGAGCAGACGCCTTGGTTTTCGATTCTGTGACGCTTGCCGACGCAAGTCACTTTGTTGACCGCTGCTTCTCCGCCTCTGTATTCTTTTGAGTTGTTAGGGGAGCGCAAGTTCGCTCCAATAAACTTGTTTCTCCTTTAAGACATCGGCGTCGTCCTTGGCTTCGTGACAATATGCTGCTTAAAACTAAGGGCCGAATCTGGAGTCATGCCTAAATATTTGTACTCATCAATTTTTTTGGTCAACATGCAATTCCTATTGATGTGTACTTGGTAGGATTGCGCTTTAGTGGGGCTGGAGAATACAAAGTAATTTGTTTTGGATACGTTCAAGGTAAATTTATTGTTTCTGAACCAATGTCATACATTCGTGAGATTGCCATTGGCCTGCATTTCAAGACACTTACGTTCCACACCAGAAAACAAAAAAGCAGTGTTATGTGCATACATAATTGCGTTGCCATGCTCTAGTACCAGAGGTAGATCATGTATATATAAAGAATAATATTGGACCTACCACCGAGCGTTCAGGGAATCTTTTTTTGCGAGAGTTTGCCTTACGGCATAAGAGTTAAATTGTCACGGGCTCGGTACCTTGGCTCCTTACCATAAACGGAACCAGTGTCCTACCCCCGCTCTGCGGGTATGCGCCCTCTGGGAATGAGTGAACCCATAGGCTAGAGAAGAAGAAGACGCTCGCTGATGTTGGTGTGCGCGCAGTACCTGGGACATCGCGGCTGCCTTGTCTGCCTTTACTATCCCGCCTATTTTTGTCATTACAATCCCTGAATACATCCCCTTCGTTGCCACGTCACATCTTGTGGTAACTGTGCTACTTATCATCTCCATACTACTCGCCGGGCCACTTTGAGAATATACGGAGCTTCGCAGCGGGCGTCACGTTCACAGCTGCATGATGCCGCCCCCCGGTGATGACGCTTGATCTACCCCGCGGATAGTCATCGTGTCTCACCCCAGCGATCCCGGTGACTTTACTGCCACTGATAACGTCGACGCGGATGAGTTGCTCCGCATGTATGAACGCGTCAGTGTTCAAAACTGGTGGGACGACATAATGATGCTGCCGAATGTTGCCTACCATGTTAAGAAGATGGCCGGTACTTGTTTCCTAAACAACTAAGTGATGCTCACAAGCCGGAACGTCTTCAAAAAAGAGTTCCTGGATTCGTTCAGTGACTCCTCTGTCCGTCAGCTATCCGCAAAGAACAATCTTTTTTCACGCACCTGTACTGAGTCTAATGTCGACTACATCCTGAACATGCTGGCTCTTTGCGCCAAAGTGGATCCCAAGATGCCGGAGTCCGACAAGATTGCGCATGTCCTTAGGGCAAAGCAGATGATGCCTTCAATCTGCTATGTGTAAAGATTGTGCCACAATGGACTCTTTACTGAAGGAACGCCGCCAATTTGAGCAGAAATGCCGCCGCATAACGCAGCAGTTCACCCGGCTGCTTCACACCACAGCAAGCTCATCGGGTGTGGATCTGACAGCGCCTCCCAGTTGACCGACGCCACGAGGCCCGATGCCACATTCGGACACTCTGACCAAGATCGTGCGCCGCGAAATTGAGGCCATGGCCCCGGCTCCTCTACTCCGCTATGGGCATGACCATATCCTGCCCATTATATCACTTATACCGGACGTTGTCCGCGAGGAACCCGCCAACCTTGGCATCCACCCTGTGTGCGCCATGGCTTGGCCAGACGTCCGTCGGAACCTTCGACCTTCATTTGCAGGGAATAGCTTTCCACAGCGTTATGACGCACCACCTCATTACTGCCGCCGAAACCATGCAGAATAGAGAACCCCTGACGACCGGCCTATCTTCTTCGAGTGCTCGCCCTTTGGTCACGTCGCTGGTTATTGCCGACAACGTTGGACGTCCCCTGCACACTCCCGATTTTCCCCAACCACCCACTCTTCTGACGATCGGCCTATTCCATGCCCCCATGCTACTCAGCCCCAGTATGTTCCCGACAGCTCCCACAGCAACCGCCCTGGGCGCTCCCCGTCCCCACAGCATCGCCAATCCCATTCGCCGCAGCCTCACCGCTCTTCGCCGCCGACTTCTTACGCGCGCACCTCTCCGGGAAAATAGCCAATGCAGCTCCCAGAATTGATGCTGCATGTCCGACCCGGCCTGAACGCCCTCTGCTTACAAAGACGAAGAGACGCAATTTGCTTGACGTTGATGCTGACAGTGTTCCTCTGAGCGCTTTAATAGATACCGTTGCCAGTATCTCCATAATGAGCTCCAACGTTTGCGCCGCCTTCGTAAGGTCCTGGAGCCTGCCCTGACGTGCACCTCTCGGGTTGGTGTTGGTGACCATCACATTCATTTAGTGTTCACAGTGTTCGACGCATGCCGCCATGACATCATTCTCGGGCTTGACTTTCTAATCGACAACGCCGCGCGTATTGACTGTGCCACGGGTATTCTACGTCTTGACCTGCCGAAAGGTCCTGTCGCGACACTAAGCTCCAGAACCGCGTTTGCTCCACAGGACATGTCTGCGTACTTCCTTACACAACGTCCTACATCCCTTTGTCACCATTTTCTACCAGTTCCAGACGGTGACTACGTCGTTTCTCCTATAACAGACATCCTCTTCTGACACCACGCGGCTCTTCTTTACACTGTCGTCACCCTCGCCAACAAACAAATCAGCCCACCTTTGCTTAATGTTGGTTTTTTGTGCCAAGTTCTCCCCGAGCGAATGTCGTTGGCCACGCTTTTTCCCCTGGACGAATGCCAAATTTCTGCCGTGTCCACGGACGCCTGCATGGTTGCGCCAAATGATTCCAAGTATCCTTGGCCCACCGCTGGCGACATCGCAAAAATGATAGCGTCGGACCTTCTTTCGCGGCAAGATCGCGAGTTACATCTTCTGTTTTTGTCGTACAAAGACATTTCTGATTTGGACGATCGCCCTTTGGGACAAACATCGACGATAACCCACCGCATCAACACCGCGAATGCGAGCCCATTCCATCGGCGACCCTACCGGGTCTCTCAGAACGAACGCAAAATCATTCAAGATGATGTCGATGACATGCTAAAAAAGAATGTAATTCAGCCTGCTTCCAGTTCATGGGCGTCACCGGTCGTTTTGGTGAAAAAGAAGGAAGGGTCCTGCCGCGTCTGCATGGATTACCGGCACTTGAACAAACTCATCAAAAATGACGTTTATCCGCTTCCTCGGATTGATTACACCCTTGATTGCCTCCATGATGCATCGTATTTTTCTTCTATTGACCTTCGGTGTGGGTATTGGCAAAGTGCTGTTGATGCCCAGGACCGCGAAAAGAGCGCATTTCTGACGCACTAAGGGCTGTACCAAGTCAAGGTCATGTCATTTGGTTTGTGCAACACGCCGGCTACCTTCGAAAGAATGATTGACTTCCTTTTACGCTGCTTCAAGTGGTTGACCTGCATCTGCTACTTGGATGACGTCATCCTTTTTTCCCCGACATGTGGAACTAATCTCTATCGCCTTGCAGAAATCCTAGAGGTTTTCCGTCGCGCCGGTCTCCAGCTCAATTTATCAAAATGCCGTTTCGGTGGCCGGAAACTCAAGGTCCTCGGCCAAGTAGTTGATGCTGCTGGTGTCTGACCTGATCCCGATAAGGTACGCGCTGTCCAAGAATTTCCAATCCCGCGTTCGACAAAGGAAGTTCGCAGCTTTGTGGGACTATGCTCCTAATTTCGTCGATTTATCGAGAATTTTCCTGAGATTGCACGGCCATTGACCGATCTCCTTAAGGCCGATAGCTCATTCTCCTACGTCACCACGCAAAGCTCAGCGTTTGCCGCTCTCGTTGAGCGCCTGAATCGTTTAAGTTTTGGCCCATTTCCGTCGGTTGTCTCCCAGAGAAGTACGCACGGACGCGAGTGTCCATGCAATGGGGGCTGTATTGGTTCAGAAACAAACTGGTCACGAATGGGTGATAGCCTACGCCAGCCGACGTATGTCCTCCGCTAAACGTACCTATTCCATCACGGAACGTGAATGCCTCGCACTCGTCTGGGCAGTCATCAAGTTCCGTCCATATTTGTACAGCCAATCCTTCGCGGTTATTACCGACCATCATTCCCTATGTCGGCTATCTTCTCTAAAAGATCCCTCCGGACGACTCGGCCGCTGGGCGTTAAGACTCCAGGAGTATGACTATGCGGTGGTCTATATTTCTGGTCGCAAGCATCCTCCTGATCATACGTGGAATGATGACGACCCCTGCGTATTTGCCCTGTCCGACTTGCACGACATAGCCGCCCACAACCGACGCGACCCATCGCTTCGGCAGGTTATAAACCGTCTTAGCTCAGAGCCGTCCGAAGCATCTCTGCACACCTTTACACTGCGTAATGGCGTCCTGTTTCACCGCAACTCAGCTTCATGACGTGCCGACTGCTGGTCATCTGGGCGTCACTCAGACCTACGACAATGTGCGGCGATGCTTTTACTGGCCCGGCCTTTACCGTCTGTGCGAAGCTACGTCACGGCTTGTGACCTTTGCCAACGCCGCAAGACGCCTGGGTCACTTCAACCCGGCACTCTTCAACCAATTGATGTTCCTTCTGAACCATTCTTGCGGGTTGGATTAGACCTTCTCGGTCCTTTCCCCTTATCCCGCTCTGGTAACATGCGGATCGTCGTTGCCAGCGATTACACCACGCGTTACGCCATCACACGTGCCCTTCCTACCAGCTTTGCCACGGACGTCGCCAATGTTCTACTACACGCCGTCATTCTGCATCACGGTGCTCCTCGTCAGCTGACCACGAACAGTGGTTGGGGCTTCTTATCTGAGGTTTTCGACGACCTTCTTCGGTCGTGCCGCATTAAGCACAACCTCACCACGGCCTACCGTCCGCATTCCAATGGGCTCGCTGAACGATTTAACAAGACGCTCACAGATCGTGTCCGTTTTCACCGACCACCGTGACTGAGACGTTCTTCTTCTTTACGGTACTTTCAGGTACATTTCGTCGTGCCTCGGAACTGCCGGCTTTTCCCCTTTCTTTTTCCTTCACGCAATGTTGGGTATCTGAAAAACTGCTCTCCTGCTTAACACGCCGCCACCGCATCATTCGCTTGGCTACTCCTGTGACGTACAAAATTATTCCAGTCACGCCCCCGCCGTCAGCTGTGCCACCAGCGTCTCAAATCATGCATGTGTCCGGCCTAAAGCCTTACTTCGTCCGTGATTATGGTCATCCCTCAGCTTCTACCGCCTTCAGAACCCGGACGTAGCTTCTACCGCCGGGGTTCATGTCACGGGCTCGGTTGCTTCGCTCCTTACTATAAACGGAACCTGTGTCCAACCCCCTCTCTGCGGGTATGCGCCCGCTTGGAATTAGTGAACCCTTAGGCTAGAGAAGAAGACGCTAGCTGATGTTGGTGTGCGTGCAGTCCCTAGGACATCGCGGCTGCCTTGTGTGCCTTTGCTATCCCGCCTATTTGTTAATTACAATCTCTGAATACATCCCCTCCATTGCCACGTCACAATATATACATCACAATGGTTTCCCGCAGAAACGTCAGCAGAGACCGGTACTGAGGGCCCCATATCTACCGCTGTAGATCTAGGGGTCTCCCAGGATGGAGCCCTGTGCCCCGGAGTTGTTGCAGGCGAGAGGTTTGAAGGGCAGGGCAGGTTCATAGAAGGTGGCTCGTGTCGGCTTCGGACGCAGGGACCTTACAAAAGGGACAGGTGTCAGCAAGCGGTGCGTCGTAGTGGCCAGGCCAAGCGTGGGTCACTGCTGGAGAGAACGCCCCCCAACTCCAAGCCTCAGCAGCAGGACCTCCTCCCAGCAAGCGAGCCCACTGGGGAGGTCAGTTTAACGTGGGGGAAGTAAAGCACGTGTGGCGCAGCGGAGGTTCTCTTTTAAATGCGGAGCATTTCTTAGGCTCGCGATGTCACTCGTCGATGTTGTCGGCGCCGTCCGCGTCGCGTCGCGCCGTCCGCTGGTCCGCGTCTCTCCCCCGTACCGCCCTCGCTCTCAACAACAGCTCGCTCTCAACAACAGCTGCGGCGGTGCGGCAGGAGCGCGTCTGCGCGCGCATGCGTCGTAGCTGCCCCGTGCGCCTCGTCGCTCTCAAGAGCAGCTGGGGCGGTACGGGAGGAACGCGTCTGCGCGCGAATGCGCAGTAGTTAGCCCCTGCGCTCCGTCGCTCTCGGCAGCGACTGCGCCAGGTGTACACGTGATAGCGGCGTGCTAGTGGCTTGCCAGCTGCGTGATAACAGCGCGGTGGGGGGTGTGGAAAGGGCGCGCCCTTGTATACGGAAGTGTGCGCATGCGCGTCTCTCCCCCATACTCCTCTCCCGTGACAGCGCGCGCAGTGTATACAAGCGGTGGAGCGGCCGCTCGGAATTCAGTCACCTGCGCTCCTTGGTCCACGCTCGCTCCCCCGTTACTCGTGCCCCACCATGGAGGTCGGCGAGGTAGAAGCGATTGAAGCTTCAGTACCACCAAGCAATGAAGACAAAACCCTCCCCACATCCAAACGGTAACCACAAACTACCCAATTACGCAACGTTCGCGCAATGTAATCACCCCTATGCGACGCATTTACTCGTGTTCCCCCCGTGGGAAGTTGCGGGCGGGCGGGCTTTTTTTCCAGAAGCAGTTCTTCTAGGTTGGACACCGGAAGAAGTCGTAGCGTCCCTGGAAGGTCTATACGGCGACAGCCGCGATGCGCCGCTATGTGGGCAAAAGCATGTCCCGGCGAACTCACAAAACACGCACAGGGCATGGGTACGGGTCCAAGATAGCGTGAATATATACCGACAAGCTGGTGCTACGCGCAACGCGACGTAGATCACGTGTCGCTGTCGTTGAGTAGGTGTAAATTACCAGTTTCACGCCGGTAGTTACTGTCGATGCAAGCGCTTGGAGAACGTCCGGAATTGCATTAAGTTCTGCCATCAGGCTTGGTAGAGGTCGGAGGGTCTCGTAGGCGCAGCACTGGTTTAAGGTTTGGTGGCAGGAAAACACAAAGCTGTGGTTACGAAGCAGTCGTGTGCCCAGCTTGCACGAAAGCGTGCATGACTCGTGTCGCAAGCCTCCAGTGGCGGACATGAAGGAGGGCTGCACACGTAAGTTGATGAAGGCCAGAGGTCCGGACATGTTGCCTTGCCAGAGGCTTGTTGTCCGTCTCCTAATGTTAAAGCCAGGGCGGTCTAGCCGCAGCAAAGGCTGGCATCGTATCAGGATCATGGCCCATATATGCAGCGAGAGCCGCTGGCTCTGGTACATATCCACGCTTTAGCAGGCGAGCGGAACGACGCTTATGTATGATCTCATCTAGCGTGTTTAGCTTGGCTTCGGCTTGTAGCGGTCGGATTGGTGTTATGTGAGGGAGGCCAGTAATGGTGCGCATGGCGGCACTGTTGATGGCCTTAACCCGAGCCCAGGCGGCACTGAAAGTGAAGTGTGCTCCATGACCGCCCGTATATTGCCGCTTTCTGGCATGTCCGGCCAGCATCCAAGTTCTGGCCGCCACTGATCATGCCTTTAACGGCCAACATTCGGCAACCAGCGCTTCGGCGTTTCTCCGGCCGCCCGTGTTCAGACACACAACGGCAGGTACCCGGCTGCCAGGTATTCAGTTCACTTTCGGCTGCCGATGTACAAAAAGAGAACGGCTGAAGTACGGCCTTAGGACATCCGCTTTTTTCTTTGTGAAGCAGTGTTCAGCCGAAGCACGGAACGCAACAGGCAACAGAATATCGTATTCTTGTCGCAGTTGGTGTTAGAAAAGAAACCGGCCGGAGCGCGGCTGCCGCGCATTCGCTCTTTCAATGGTGAGCCACGCGTGCAGGGGAACAATATATGCTTTATTCGTGCACACGGTGTTATGATGGAGACAGGCAGACGCACGGCCCCACAATGTACGGTTTTCATTCGGTAAGCGGGCCGCGGCCGAATTACGGGAAGCGAACTGCCGAAGAATATTTGGCAACCGGTGTTCAGGATGAGGCCAGCCGACAGAAGGTCTCAGGTTATGCGTCATTCATTCAGTAAACGGCGTAGAGCCGAATAAGCGGCGTACAGCCGTCTGGGCACCGGAGCTCATGCACTATTGGTTGGAAGGAGGCAGGCCGGTGTAGGACCGGTTTTTCCCTGGGTGAAGAAAAAGCCGTTAGGAAGCCGCACGACGCCGACGCGTTCAACCCGCTAGGTGTTTCAACGTTTTAAATTAACGAACTTCGTTTGTGAAACAGTAATGAGTGGCTAAGAGTGAACGGGTAAGGTGCAAGGACTCACTGGCCATTACAAGGAAACCTTGTAGGCTATCGGAGTGACATTTATTGCCACAAGAAGACTGTGTCACACGGACGGGTGAGCTAAGCCTCGCCAGACATTGCCGCAACCCCGCCTCGCCTGGTCGCTTCGTCGACGCATCAGCTCGAGGCTTTTCGCCCCCATGAAATGGAGAGCATTGGAGACATCGACCCGGCAGAGATGTCCGACCCGAGATGGCGGTGGTTCACCGAAACTAACTGACCTTAAAGGGTTTCAAGCAAGCGGCCACCACGCAGGAGCTCAATCAGTGCCATCTCAAGGACTCCCCACCAAAAAATGCAAGGGCGCGCAAAAGCGCATGTTTTCGGCAATTTTTCTTACAATATTACTGCGAAAAACAATCTCGCACAATTTTGTTGGTGGTAAACGTATAATTGGCTAATCTCGTGCTCACGTTTGTGCTCTGCACTATGTTACTTCATCGGATTTTATGACTGCCTATTTAGAAACAAATGTGATTTTAAATTTGCGATAACAACAGGGCCTTCTCAGGGAAGAAGGCTGGATGTTATTTTAGTTGCGGTGTTTGAAGGTGAGCTTAGATACACTTGGGATATAGCTCATTTGGTTAAACATAATAGCCAGCATTGTAGCAAACACGGATTTGGTCAGGTTTTTCTTGCTCAACGCAGATTGTTGAGTTCATGCACGATTTGGCTCTAGCATTAGATCAGCGAAAAGTAGTTGACTGAATTTTCTTGGACTGCAAAAAATTATTTTCTGGTGTTTCATATCACCTTCTTGCTAGTACATTGCGGTGTATAAACTAAATGAATCAGTTATTGCATGAATAGACCAGTATCTCTCTCTGAGACAGCAGTTGGTCGTTGTCAATGATTGCTCTTCTGGATGTGTTCTCGTGACCTCAGGCATTCCCCAAGGCTCAGTTGCGGGCCCTCCTTTCTTTCTGCTATGCATAAATGACATTACCATTGGCCTCAAATGTTTGTTCAAAATGGCCACGAATGACTGCGTAGTTTACAGAACTGTAGGGAATGAACGTGATTCCGAATACCTGCCGCATGATTCGAATTTAATAACATCCTGGTGTGCTTATTCAGGAAAGTCGGTGAATGTTATAAAGTGTGTTAACGTCAAATACGTATACCGTAAATTACGTCGCTTTAAGAACGGCGGGGAAATATAAATATCTAGGACTGTATTTAACGAGAGGTTAGAGGTTAAGGCACGTTCAGAACACAAAAGTTGCGGAAGTACGTGTTTTGTCTTTCTGAGAAAAAATTTCAGTGAACCTCCATTTTACTGAAAAAAAAACAACCGTATTTCACTCATGTGCACTCAATGTTAGATGACGCATGTGTTTGTTGTGATACCTACACCGAAGCGCTGTTTGATACGCTCGAAAACACAGAGAATAGGGCAGTGCGATTCGTATTAGGTAATTGGAACTGCACCTTATCATGTAGTAAAGTAAAAGTAAACTTAAATGGCAAGAAGATCGCAGACGAAACCCCAGTTTGAATTTTTTTCGTAATATCTATCATTCGAAAACTGGAATCGAAGGGGAGAAGTATATCCAAGCGCCATTCTACATATCCCACAGTGGGACCGCAATCTTAAAGGATATTATTACTTTCATTTAAAGGTGACGCCTGACATGATTAATTTTATCGTAGATCAATACGAGAGTAACTATTTTCCATCTGATATCATACCCACTGTTTATATAAACAATTTTTCTTACACTTTGAAGAAATATTTTTTGATTTGGTCTCAAATTTGATGCTTAGTGTTATGTATCTCCCTGTTGTAATCCATGCAAAGGTGAAGCCGGTATCAAACAAATAAATAAGCCAGTAAATCCGAAAATAAATAAACAAACAAACAAATTTCAGCAACCACAAGCTCTCCCTCGAAGGTTTGAGAGCCTTACGCATTCAAAGTCAACCAATGAAATATTTATTCTCTTATTTATTGCAGTATGCAAGGTTTGCTGTATGCATACTACCATTGCTATGTTATTGATTTGAAACAAATAATAAAACTCTAGTCTGACGCCTTTCGTTGCGTGAACACAGAGGGATACAGGTGGAGCCACCAGAAGTAGTTCGTCATTGAAGACTCGTCTAGAATTTTTTTGACGTAGTAGAGTAAAGTTTTACAGGACACTTAAATTCTTTTGGACTAATAAGTGATGTCACGCAACTCATAAAAACAACATAAAAAGTAGATTTAAATTGCAAGTACTTGTTCGATATTTCCTGGGATCAGCCGGTGAAAGATCATCAAAAAAGTTGATCGAATTTCTTTGCAAAAAATGGTCAAAAACGAGACCTTAATTCTGTGTGAAAGAAATTAAGTTGAATGCTCCTGAGTGGTATGTCGGGCACCAAAACGCTTAACAAAGGCATTCGCGCAGGTTTTATATACATCTAAGCTGGTCAAGCAACTGTTGTATGAATAGTTGATTTAGTCAGAGTATGGAAGTGTTCAGAAAGATTGTCCTAAAAGAAATTGGCTAGAAGCGACACTTTTATCTTTGTGAAATTGAACCCTATAAAGTATGCGCCTTGTACTCCCTCCTTTCCTTCGCCCGTTTATTACAGGTAAGCCACTCCACAGAAGATATCAGGTCCTTGACAATGCAACTATTCCAGCTCTGCAAAGAAATGAACATTCTCTGAATCGACCGTGAAAAAGGACCAGCATTTAGGGAACGACCATTTGTGAGCACTGTTTAATAAATGAATTTTGCTGTCAACTGACGCTGAAAATTAGCCAAGGCTCCGCTGAAGGCTTGACGTCTGGTGGTGGCGTGTGGGCTCAGTTTGATGCTTGCACAGTGGACGCAAATTAGTGGGTCTCTGCTGCTGCACAGCGCGACTGAGTCATCTGCTTGCGCTGCATGCAGTAGTCGTCCATTGGCTTCAGTGCAGTTAACGTACTTTGGCTGAACTCCAATGCCCGTAGCATGGCCAAACTTCCGGCAGATTTACTCCAGCTGGAGTCCGTCGACCGCATCTCTGCAATCCTCCGGTAGCCATACTTCGGCCGCACACGGGTGGCTATGGAATGGCCGGAGCCCTACGGCTGGAATTGGGCCTTATGAACGTAAGCCGCTCGACTGGCCAACGGACACTGGCCGTTGGATAGCCATGGGAGTACTGCGGTATATGGCCAAAAGGCCCACATTTGGACACGGGCCGAACACGTCTGCCAGAAAAAGGCTGGACAGAAAATCACCGGCCAAAGTACACCGGCTTGAGTTAGGCCGTACAGTCCTGTGCTGCCTGGGAGCCCAGTATGTTTGTGTCATGTGCTGGAACTGGGCCTTATACATAAGCCGTGGCTGTAGTACGGCGCGCACTACGAGACGGACAATCGTTCAGCAGGCCCCGCCTGACTTCTGAGCAATGTTACGAACGAGGTGGAGCAGCTGTCCGGCTTTCTGTGGAGCAGATACGAGCCACTGAGCTGCTGACCCTGATGCCGATATTTGTAGTCCTAGGACCAGAAGGCAGTCAACCGTGGGTATGCAGTTCCCATTCAGATGCAGTGAAATGGGAGACACTACAAGGAGGCGGCGGCCGCAAGCGTTGGCCATGAGAAGTAAAGCAGTCTTCTCTTGTGAGAGAGTGGGGCCCGCATATTCGCACCATCTCTGGCAGTCTGTTAGTGCTTGCTGGCGGCAATCGGCTTGCCGTGACAGGTCTGGATGCTCTGACCACACCGTAATGTCATCCGCGTACATGAGGAAATATAGATCTCTGATTGAAGCTAGGTGCCAAGCTAGTGGCAACATGACGATGTTGAAAAGAAGCTGAGAAAAAACAGCCCTTGCGGTACGCCTCGGTCTGGTGTAAAGTTACCGAAACTTGCTCTGTTGATGCGGATAGAAAAAGAACGGTTTTGAAGGAAGTATCGGACGAAATCGCAGACTTTGTCTGGAAGGTGGAGACAATTTAGAACTTACAGAATGGAAGCATGACTAACGTTGTCATACGCCCTGTATATGTCTACAGCGAGCACAGATCTCACATGGCGGGAGCGGCCTCGAAATAAAACCATAGTTGAGAGGTATTCCAACCTATCCTCAGTTCTGAGATAGGGCCTGAATCCAATTTGCGCCGGGAGATACCATTGGAAGGTTTCAAGCCACCACTGAATCTGTGTTTCAAGCATTCGCTCTAACAACTTGCACAGCGTCGATGTCAGGGTGATGGGGCAGAAGTTCTTAAGTACATGGGGTGGTTTCCTGGGCTATGGAAAGGGAACAAAATCCTCCGGAAGCCAAGAGTCAGGTAGTTTACAGGAGAGCCGCACCTGATTAAGCGAGTGCAAAAGCGGCACGGGGGGTGGGTCGTCTTTGTTCTTATACACCTCGTAAGTTATGCCGTCGGGAGCTGGAGCAGTCCGCTGTTTAGCGTGATCGATGGCTGCCAGGAATTCAGCCACTGGGAAAGGCGCCTCAATTCCCAAAACGGCTTGATGAGTTGGCCATTTTCCAACAGCGTTAGGCCGGGGGAACGGAGACGGCATTGCCACTGGCACAACATCAAATGGAGGAAACAAGGCCCCAGCAACGTCGGGTGCGAATTCTGCCGTATTCTTGTTCGACGCAATACAGGCGCCGGCAGCTGCATCCGGAGGCCGACTGCCCGATTCCATGGCGCGAAACATGCGCCAGACAGACGCCATTGAGAAGTTGGGCTGAAGGAGTCGCTCTCGACAGTCTTTTTTCGTGCCATCTGGCAGCAGCGGTAAGGCGCTGATGCTGAAGCCTGGCTGGTATGGACGAAGGATCCTGTGCTGAAAATCTTCAGCTTGCTTGCAGTGAGCCCAAAGCTGCAGGAGCCGAAGATTGGGCTTTGGGCGGGGCTCCACCACCCACGTATGTTGAGAGGCGTCCATGACGACACGCCGAAAAAGAGCGGTGGGGTCCGGGATGGGCGCCGAGAAGGATGCATTCAGTTTGGAATGGAAGCATTCAGTTTGGAATGGAAGGTGTTCCAGTTCACCATTGTGCAACAGTGACGAAGGCGACCCGTCGACTCTCGAATACGGCCCAGGCGAATGGGGTGATGGTCGCTGCCCCAGCAGTCAGCTTACCGTTCCCAGGATACCGTTTGTGCACCCAGCCACATCGACAAGTCAGGTGAATAGTGGGGCATCCGTACGTGGGTACATCGGCGTATTGGGCTAGTAGTGTATTTCAAAAGTGTTAAGCTGCCATCGGTGAAGTGCTTAAGACCACTCAACCACGCTCACTTGAAGACGGATATCTCCATTCACAGTGCAGCGCATTGAAGTCCCCCGCCAGAAGAATGGGACGCCCAGGGTGGCTCACCGTAGTTGGGTAATCCAACCCCGCCGCATTCGGGGAGCACGACCACTATAAGGGTGCACGTAGCAGGACACCTGTGTTACCGCACAACCCCGAAGCTGCACTTCTACCGGCACCACTTCCTGCCAGTCTGTACACAATGAGTTTCGAGGGATAGGGTTTTTGAGGAAACCGAAATAGAACATAAACGGCCGCCTTGCCCGGAGGAGTAGAACTCGAGCTGCACCGCCGATCAGGAATGGACGGCGCAGCATACGCCGTAAATTGAGGTAGGGGGGGTACGGAGTTCGTCTCCTGAAGCAAGAAAGCCTAGGAATGGAGCTTCCGCACTCGTAGGACTTAACGCATTTCTCCAATTTTTGTAGACAGACCCCGACAGTTCCACTAAAAATATATTGGTCTGATTCGGCATGATAGAGGACTGGTTAGCGATACTGCGTGGCGTGTACGGAAACCAGTGTCTGTAGCTGGTGCACCACAAACTGAAGGAGCTTCTTGCGGGTCACAGTAAAGGGAGCAGGCTGTGAGGGAAGGTCCGTCGTAGGCGGGGAGTGCTGATGAATGTTGGAGAATGCAAGAGGTGGACGTGGTGGGTCTTCAGTGGATTGATGCAATTTCTGCCACCGGAGTGTTAATTCAGAGCTTCGAGTGTTGGGTTTCTTTATTTCAACTTGCAGCACAGCCAGCTGTTGGGCTACGGCCACAAGTTCATCCTCCGCAGGAGACAAGGGTGTCTCAGAAACAGCTTTCCGGCAACGGCGCAAGCCGCGAACAACGTCTCGATATGTTGGCTGCGAGGGAGCCTCCGTACCTTCCTCCTCCTCCACTGCATCCTCATCTTCCACCAAACAGTGGAAACGGTTGAACGTTGAGGTTCGGTCTGGATGGGAGCGAGCACGCCATGCACGGCGATTCGCACGCGTGGCCTTTCTCTTGGTGGGGCAGCCTTTATCTGTGATCTCATGGTCGTAAGAGCGACAAAGACCACAGTTAAACCTTGACCCCACAAGTAGTGCATTCAACACTAGAGGCAGTTGACCCAATTTTGACAAACTGTGTTCTACCATTTAAATAGCTTTCTAGAAATTCCTTAACTATTCCACGATAATCATACTGCACCATCTTCATTAACAAAATTTCAGGGTTGATCGTATCAAATGCTTTCTTGATATCAATAGAAATTCCCATTGCGTAACATTTAGCATTTAAAGCTTTGTTTGCTGTCTCGCTCTAAGTTTTCATTGGAGTGGCTGCGGAACTAAAAATCCAATAATACACTTCGCTAGAATTTTTTCAAATATTGTAATAGTAGTGTTTACGATGGAGATTGGACTGTAATTATGATAATCGCTTCCATCTCCCCCTTTGTTATTTGGGACAACCCTAACTGTTTCCTGGGCGTCAGGATATACTGCTGCAAACACCGACGCATTAAATTTGTAGCAAAATGTACGCTAAGTTCCTGAATGTGGTTTTAAGAACACTGATAGATATGTTGTCTGGCCCAGCAGTTTTCCCTGCTGACATGGCCTAAACTGTACGAATAATTTCTTCCGTGTCTATTTCTTCAAAAGCAAATGAGTTTGGCACAGACGGTGGAAGGCTGTGGACAGCAGCCTGTGATCTAAATTTTAATGCGAGGGTGGGTCCCACTTTACAAAAGTGTTCATTTAAGTTACGCGCCACATCTGCTGAAGTGTTATGTGGTGGCGCAACCTCCGACAATGTTTCTTTGGCATCACTTTTTTTATTTACTGACCTAATCACTTCCCACATATAGATCATGCTTTACATAATCAAAGCATGCTATATTCGAGAGCTTACGAATACCGAAGCGGCTTTAACTCTCCTGTTTTCGAAAGTAGCCTGAAACAATACTGTGTTAATAAGCCCCCGAGACAACATTACAACTACCAATAGTTGCACTTATTTGTCTCAACAATTTCACAGTGAAGTTGCAAACCTTAAAGATTGGTTGTCAGTTGAAAATACATCGCCACTTACTTAGTACTATCATTGTAGACGGCAGTAAGTGTTGTCCTACCTAAAGTATTCGCAAATAAAAATAAATGACACTCAGGACGTCCAGGCGACAAATATTTCACTCACAAGAAAAAAGCAGAACGTAAACCGAATCTTTGTAAGAACAACCCACAGGTCCTGTGTTCTATCAGACTTCACGCTGCGTGTAAGTGTATTCAGTTTTTTATTCCAATTGGCGGTCTTGAGATTTTTCAAGAATTTTACCTCATGAACTAGGCTGCCGCATGTTTCGACCTAATGGGTATGCGACATAAGCGTTTAGGCTTTGCCATCCGCATAAATGGTTCTTGAGTGCTAATCAATCATAATACCTGCATCTCAACTGCCGTGGAAGACTGGTTAACCAGAAAAACCTTGATTCAAACAGCAGTATTGGTAGCAAATCAATCGAGATGAAAACAACTGTAGAGTTCCTTCGAAAAGTAGTGTCATTGAACATGCCATGAGTTTCACTGTATTCTTGGAATGCATGCGTTTATGTCATCAAGACTTACAAAGTACTATTTTTTTCCGAGTTGGTGATAGGGTCATGACAGGCATTTTATGTTGAGCTTTTTAAATATTTTTGTTTGACAAATATGGTTTCATAACGAGGTGAAAACTAGATCACGAGGAAAGACAATGGCGAAGTATGAGGTATCTGGAATGCATTGCACGAGTTATTTACGTTGTCAACCATTCCACCAGTGGTGGCAGCTTTAAAAATTTGTCGCATTTATTTATTTCGCTCCGATTTATTTTTCTGGTGTGAAACATATTCTGCAAAGAGCAGGCATAGAGAAACGTTTGCTTAAAAAAACGATGGTGAAATGGTGGCGGTATCAAATTTACGTCAAAAAAACTGCCCAGGTTAGCAAAGACATTTTACTGTGTAAAACCGAAGTACGGATATTCGAAAACAGGATACTAAACCGGCTAACACATTTCGCTAAGAGTTTCCTTCGGTTATCTGTTTAACCGGGACTGATGGTTTGTCCAGTAATCGCAGCTTTAAACGGCTTTAAACGGCAGCATTAAGCGCAGCTTTAAACGGCTAGCATCGCAAAGCTGTAAATAAAACACATGAAAGATACAGAATGCTGCGCGTAGTGACACAAAGGTGAGTGAACACCATTCTCGCAGAGATATGATACTTTGAAGACAAGGCCCAATTCGGTGCCCTTTCTGAAATACCTCATGCAATATCACCAAAAAAAGAAAGCAAACAAATAGCAGTGAAGCAGCATGTCAGCCATATTTTCCGCAAAAAAAGTTTAGAATGGAAAACAATTAAAACATGCTGAAATGCTATGCGATAATAAATACACAGCTTCTAACAACTGCCGGTATTTCCTCTAAAGCAAAAAAAATAAGTTTACAGTGCCGAGATTTTTTTTTTTCGTAGGGAACATGATATGAAAAACTGGGCAAGGTAGCTTAGCCCGCAAATGCTTGGATGTCTTGCCGGATAAAAAAGTATGTGGACTTTAGTCAGTTACCGGCGAGAAAGTTGTGGATTCTGCATTATGGGGGATCTTCGTTTTGGCCCTCACGGTATCTGCATTGGCAAAGTTAAAAACGCTGAAACAGGAATAACGTTATGTTGCATCCACTCCGCTAGTGACCATTTCTGGTCATTTTACAGAAGTTGTGATGTTCAGCGAAAGCGAGAGACACTTTCAACTATGTATTATTGCAAAAAAATGCTGTCCCAAAGCTAAAATCGGTATTAATAACCGCAATATACCCCAAACAATTCTGCGTTTTGCAATTTAACACATCACAAAAATTGGCTGAGGAATAGGCTGGACCTAAATAACAAGAAGGAAATCTTTCAATATCCGATATTGTGGTTCCTGTGCATCTCATCGATTCTCGTGGATCGTCAGAAATCGCTTGCGAAGAGTGTCCAGGGGACTTGATTATTCCTATGTGACACAAGAACAAAACTACAAACTGTCACAGATGTTAAAAGAGCTTCCGTTTTAAGAACCTTCTCATGGGGATAGTGAACTTTTATTTATTGCAAGTCAGTGGAGGTTCGCGCTCAAAAGCGGTGGAAGCCGCAGGGTAGGACACAAATGGTGTTTCTATTATGTCTGCCCAGTGCCCCACCTCTGCCTGGTCGTCAGAGTACTGGCTGCCCAGCACGGTCTGGCACTGCTTTTGGGTTGGGGCGCGAATAACAGCGGCTGCTTGTGTTCTCTGCCAAGCCAAAATCCTGTGCAGAGTGCTGATTGTTTGTGGCATTGATGGGCATGTTTGCGTAGATGTGGTGGCATGTATTAATAGGTCGCCCAAGCAGTAAGACAATCTTCTTCGCAATACGTAGTGAACGAAATGTCGATATTGTACAATGCCCCTGTTGATGGCACTTGCCATCTGCGGTAGGTAATCCTTTGGTCTTTTGGACTCAAGGAGACGACCGTAATGCAGACGCATTCTACACTCGTGTGTCTTAGTTAGGCTTCGAGTACAGCTGTTTTCTAACCTTTCCACTACGCGCCACCCCTAATAAATACATTCACCTTTACCCTTCGGTTTGCGCCTGTTTACGAGGAGGCAACAATATTTAGAAAGCTAAGTGTAGGGGTACCTGTCTGTAGTCGCCATCAGAATATAGCCGCCTTTCCCGTAAGCTTCTCGTGCGGTGGTGTGTAATCATATATGGCTTGGCGGTGGTGTTGTAGAATTGCCCCGTACAGCGCCTGCATGGCCCGTGGGTAACATTGTGACTAGTGCGGTACCCGGACAGTGCTCTTCATGTAGGGTGTGCTTGCTCATTGCCGTTGAGCCCTGCATAGACTTAAGTCAATAATAGTGCAGCTTTGTTCGGGGAATTATTATGCCTGTTGAGTTTTCGCAGGTATTATTCTGAAAAGCAATGGTCGTTTTACTTTCTGCAGGCCTGTTGGCAGTCTGGGGCTACGTGAAGGAGTTTCTTCGTCGTTGAAGGCATCATTGCGAGAGCGATGGCTGGTTCTTTGGCTTCGATGATACTCATAGATTAATGCTCACTGTAAGGTCCACCTGTGAGATTAGCGGCCACGCGCCCGAGCTGCGCGTGAGAACCCGCCGCTCTGTCTGGTGGCCCAGCACTAAAGACTCTACGCTGCAGCCGTCGCCAATTCGTCACGGCGTGCACGGGAGACGGATTGTATGGTCCACCGCATACCACATGGATGATACCCCATTGAGAAAGCAGACGGCGCCGTTGGACTCCTGGAACCACCGTAGGCGTGCCGCGCGGAGGTGGTGGGATTACCCGCGTCGAAGCGAGCGCCGTGCAAGAAACCATTGTTAAAGCGCCCCCGCCGGCGCAGGGCACTGTCGCCGTCTTTCCCTTTAACCCCGTGGGGTCGCCCGCACCTGCACAAAGAAAAAAAGCAGCGCGCGAATTCGAAGAACGGAAGAAGAAAGCAACGCGCGAAGCTGAAGAACGGGATAGAAAAGCAGTGCGCGAGGCGGAGGAGCGAAAGAGAAAAGCAGCGCGCGAAGGGGAGGAAAGAGTGCGCGAAGCGGAGGAGCGAGAGAGAAGAGAGGTGCGAGAATTTAAGGAGCGCATGCAAAAGCTGAAGCTCGAATCTGAAGAGCGGTTGCGAACGTACGAGTTGGAGCTCGAGCGGAGAAGGTAGTCGTCCTTGCGCTCGGACACCCGCGAGCAGAAACAATTGCGCACAGACCCAGCTAGTTGTATAGCGGCAGCGAAGTTAAATGGTTCAGGCCAGTGTTTGGAAGTCGAAAATTGCGATTGCAAAGTAAGCAGCCCTGACTCCCTACACGGGGCTAGCATTTCCGCCGATTACGAAAGGGTGGAGACGGATGTTGGGATGAGGAGCGATGAGGTAAGCGCGTCCGGTGATACCAAAGAGCGGCGTATTGAAGCGATGCTCGAACTTGACGAGCACCCTCGCGGGCGAAATTTGGGGAAGGAGCTGCAGCGCATGAGACAGAACCCTTCGAACAGGCCCAGTAACGCACTGACAGCAAAGTTGAACGGGGGCAGCCTGTCTTTCAATTTGGAGCTGCGTGAGAACGAGATAAGCGGGCGTGGCTGCGCACGGGAAGCGAGTGGCTGAGCCGGGAACAGCTGCATGGAAAGGGAAGCAAGCACGCGGAGCATCCCAGCGAGCGCATCCGGTAAGGGAGCAGAGTCAAGGGGGAGCCTCGTTGTCGCGGGTATAGAGCCGCCAGATGCTTTTGCACGGGACACTGCGCTAATGCATGCTGAACTTGCGGGAACGGGCAGTACCCAAATTCTAATCGGTGGACCGGAGGAGACTGGAGTCGCGCAGGAAAGTCTTGGGTCCCGCCGCGCTGCCAATTGCGCTCGAAAGTGGCACGAGAAAGCGAGCTCCGTGTCGGGCGTTCAGGAGCTCTCCCAGAAGAGAAAGGAGATAGAAGACGATAAAGCATGTGACCAGACGGAGGCGAAAAAGAGACGGAGTTGACGATCAGGCTGAGTAAAAGCAGAAGTTTAAGGCGGATAAGGGAGCTCAGAAGGTAGACTGGGTTGAACATGTAGAAAATGGAAGAGGAAGTGAGAGAGAACGCGAGAAGACGGAGGATGAGGAGCTCAGAACGTTTGAAGAGGGTAGGAATAATACGGAGATGTCGCGTGGGTTTGGTAGTCTTGATGGTGAGAGTGTAACCGAGGAGGTTGATGGAGAACACCAAAACGCATGCGTGAAGACTGCGAAAGAAAGAATTAGAGCTCGCGAGGAGGTTGCGAAGGAGAGGGAAAAACCATGTGAGGAGGCAGCTACAGGTGAAACAGAGGAACGAGACGCAATCGGCGATCTCGCGAAACCGGTGTCTGAGATAAGGCTTCGTAGCTTTAGTGTTGGTTGCGGCCATTACCTAGATTTAGTCGGGAGCCACGCTGGATGGGTTGACGCACTAAGTTTTGTGACCTGGCAGTGTGTCACATGCCCAAGTTCAGAGTTTTGCCAGGATGAGTGCGATCTGGGACAGCCGAAAAACTGTCTTTGCCGGGCCGCTGCTTAGAATGCACCTAGCGTGCACTAGCGGTTTTTGGTAATGACAGGTGCTTGTGAGGTTGTTGTTGTGGGGCAGTCTGTGCATAAGGGAAAGAATGATCCCCAGAAGGTCGTCGCGTTCGCGGGCCGCCATTCCGCTCCGGCATCAACGCTGCGCTCACGCTGCCAGCGCGCTGCATTGCCTTAAGTTGGGTCATTAGAGAGGCGTGGCCACTGGGCCTACGGGACAGGAAGCGAAGACGCATTTTGTGATACCACTCCGTCTTCCACGAGGTTTTGTTCGCCTCATGGGGCTAAATTGTCGAGACTTGCGTTGACATTGCAACGCTACGTGGTCTGGATCACTGCAGAGGGGGCTGGAAGTACGCGTATGCACTCCCCTGCTTTCAGATTGTTGTTGGGGGAGGCTAGTATTGAATTGCCTCCGAGCCTTAACACCGCCACGATGGACGTGAACGTTCCCGTTCACCCGTCCTTTTTCGTTGGTGGTGTGTGTGTGTGTGTGTGTGTGCACCGCGTTTGTGCGCGACTAGATGCCTTGAGTGCTTGGTCCGTTCATGGAATTGATCGATCCGCGCACCGAACCGAACCTTCTGTGCACCGAAAGTGAGCGAAAGCTCAGCCGAACATTCTTGAAGGAACGTTATCAGGCTACGCCATCAAGGATGACATTTGCGCGCGTGCGCATAGTGGCAATGCAAACTTTCTTGACGTTTTATTTTTGTTGACTGCAAAATTTTCCTGGTTTTTGGCCAGTCCTTATTCATTTTGTTCTCGTTGTCGAGTGCCGGAATGTTTGTTCGTGTTTGCAGTTATAGCGCGCATCAGTGTTATAGGTTGAGTCTTCTCGTTGTTCGTGGCGTTGACGCGCCCCGGAGACACGACCCAATTTCCCTTTACTCGCAATTATTGCTTTTAGCATTTTTTTATGTGTTTCCGGTTTGCTAGAGCATTCCGTCCTTGATGAACGGCTAGTGAATAGGTTGTGTTTGTAGTTTAGGTGAGAGAGTGTTCGGATCAGCTGCAGAAATGGAAGGGGGCTCATTTCTGGTTTTAGCTAGCTCCTTCCACGTGTTTTTTTTTTGTTTGTTGGTTTGTTCCGCTGCTATCCAGTAACCCTCTTAAAGGGGGTAGTTGTAAGGTCCACTTATGAGATTAGCGGCCAGGCGCCCGAGCTGCGCATGAGAACCCGCCGCTCTGTCTTGTGGCCCAGCACTATAGACTCTACGCTGCAGCCATCGCCAATTCGTCACGGCGTGCACGGGAGACTGCTTGTCCTTCCCACCGCATACCACAGGGATAATACCCGTTGAGAAAGCAGACGGCGCCGTCGGATTCCGGGAACCACCGTAGGCGTGCCGCGCGGAGGTGGTGGGATTACCCGCGTCGACGCGCGCGCCGTGCAAGAAACCATTGTTAAAGCGCCCCCGCCGTCGCAGGGCACTGTCGCCGTCGTTCCCTTTCACCCCGCGGGGCCGCCCGCACCTGCACGTCGGCGAGCGTGCCATTGACCCGAAGATGGCAGCGCCTCATTGAATATTCCGTGGCGTGCTGAGTGATAGCTGTCTACGTGAATTTGGCCACTCCCATACGTGTGTACGAACGCTACAGGGGCGTTCCCGAGAGAGGGTGATCTCGAGGTTTTATAAGGCCGAACTTGGCCGTTGGAAATTGTTCTGGTCTGAGCGCTGAGCTCAGCAGCTCTTGGAGGGACAAGGAGTCTCGACCGTTAGAGCTAGGTTGGGATTTGTGAGCCCCCTAGTCGAGGTTAAGATCGCGTCGGAGGTTTAGGGTGCAGCGCCGTACCGGGCAACTAGACAGATCTTGCGGCGAGACAGAGTCTCGGCCGTGGTTTCTCGAGCGGTTTGTGTACGCTCCGAGAATAGGAGAGTTAGACGAAGTTGAGAAGTTTGAGTGATTTGTGCGCACTCGGAGCTAGCGTCTAGCCGAAGTTTGAAGTTTTTTTCTTTTTATTTCTCATGTACCCAGTTTTCGTACTGTAAATAGCTGCATATAAACAATTCGTTTCACTTAATCAACCCCAACGCCTCGAGTTCGTGAATTCGACCACCATCTCCAGGAACTTCAACACCATCGCCCTGCCAGCCTCCTGCCAAATGAACCGGAGCCCGGGCGATTGGGTTCCTAATCCACACCGGACTACGGGGAAACGATCTTTACTGTCACCCTGCTAACTAAAACGCATGAGCCGGAGATCACATTTGCTGCTATGCATAGGCCTCTGTTAGTTACTTGTCCCGATGTCCCGATCACTGCTGTTTGTGAATGCTGGCGTCGGCAGTTCATTGGCGTTTGCGCTGTGGATCTTCGTTGCGTGTAGATCGGATTTATTCGCTGGACATGAAGCTCTGTTTTCCCTGTTACGTTCGGCACTTCGCGATTGTGTTACGGGAGCTTGGCCTTAAAGAACATTGGGATCTTTGTTCATGAATATTTAAAAGGACGCCGTTTTTATTGTTCATTTGTTAATAGATGCTGCGTTATTGCTTCATTGACTTTTTTCTTTGAAAAAGCTTGGTCTAGTCCCCCGCTCAATTTTTTACGTTCTGCGTGGAGAGGAGACCTGCCATGATTAGAGAGGACCCTTTTCGAGAGAGAGATAGGGGTAGAATACTTCCAACTGCTACTGCGGTGCCCGGGAAGACATTAGCGGTCATTGCTTAAGTACCTGTTATCTCGATATCTTGTGGGTCACTGGACCGATTCGTAGGTGCGTTTGTTGAGGCGTGGGCAGACGATTAGATTCCGTGGAGGGGCGAGATGATGGTGTTAAAGCAAGCACTCCGTTCTTTTATGTTGGCGGCTTCAAATATACTGGGAGTTTCAGCGTCAGCTTCTGCGTCATTGATCTGCTGCCTTGGGGTACATCTGACGGAGTCCCCAACAATAGCAGAGACCCATGTTGGTCACTCGTCATCAAGCAGAGGAGGTCAGATCAGAATTTTCCGCGCCGAAGACAGCTTTAGGACTGTTCGGCTTACAGCGGGGCTTAAATTCAAGGCCGAAATCGGCCCCTTGTGCCACAAAATCGCCGAGGTACGAGTTACGAAAACTGGAAAATATCGCAGACTTGCATGATTAATAAATATTTGATAACAATCTATTGCGATGGTCACAGGGCCGGCGTAGAGGATTGAGAACTTCGTTGTTATCACGTCTGTATCGCTAATATTTTGCTGAAGACCGAGTTGCCTTTCTTGCTCGTATTTAACAACGCGACTGCCGGGGTTACTGCGAATACTAAAACACGAATTTATTCCTAAGCATGAGCAGTGTAAGAAGTAGGTAGTAGTGTATAACTGGCCAAAACCATTAACAAAGTTGTCGGGTGGGTTTTCACACCTTGCAGTGAAAATGATTGACGAAAATTCCCCTTCGTGGCATGAGTAATTGTACAGTCTTCTGTGTCCGAAGGATGCGTCAGTATGTTTCGTGCGATCATTCCTGATTATGGCAACATATTCATCTCTAACAAAAATTTCCGTTGAAAAGCAGTGACCCATATGGTGAACAAAATCTTATTTCTAAGTGTTTTTATACAACAAATATACCTTTTATGATCATCATCTCGAACGAACTCGTTAAGAAATGAGCGTAAATTTGGTAAATAGGAAAAACTCAAGTATTCTAAGACACTCTTCAAAAACAAAAAAAAATCTGGAAAATGTGCAAAGTTATTTAGGCATAGTGCCGCAAACAGACACTTTGACAGAACGAAGCATCAGACTCCTCTTTTATTATCGGTTAATGTAGAGCTGCAAGAACTCTGACATGGTGAACACAGCTCTCCGACTTTACTTATTATCTTTATTTCTGGTGTCTTAAAATCAGCGAATAAGTAAATATTTCATAGTTCCGCTTCCTTCGTAACAAAATTACATGTTTTCTGCAGCCACCAACAGGGCATTCATTCCCATTAAAGGAAAAATATTGACCCAGAAAATTCGTACGAATTCGGGAAATAGCATTCCCAGCACCGGGGTCACTTGAGAAATGGTTGTGCCGAGGCCATTTAGACGTGCAATAATGTGCTCCATCCAAACGGGATGCAACTCCTTGGGACGAAGCAAAATTCCCTGACCTTCAGAACGTTGCTCTACTTCGAACACAACGGTGAACCTGTTGAAGGAAAAACATGCATAAGCAAAGTCAAAATACTAATATTGGTTGCGGTATTCACAGATGTTAACCATCTGTGACACATTACCACTGCAGTAGGATGTGTCGCGCATTGAATGCTGATGCTTATAAACACGTTTTAAGGCGACACTCTTTGATGTGGTATCGTTGTTACAACTGTTTTCTGGGTTGAATATTTAAGGGAAGGAGGAGAAAAGTGGGTGGAAAGGCCGAGAGGTTATTCAGGCTTTCAGCCCGGATTGCTAATCAGCACTGATGAGAGGGGTTCAAGAGATGAAAGAGACGGCACGCGAAAAAGAGGGGATAGGAACGGGGACTCGCACACACTTCATTCCTTTTGTGGGTGCTTTAGTTTTTCATCTGAGCCTCTGTCCTTCAAGGAATGCAGAAGGGCTTTTTTTGCCTTCTGAGAAGACATTTGTAAGGGCAGATGTTGTAGGATAGTCACTAATGTGAACGGTTGATTGTGCAATCGGCAATGCTCGGCGGCCAAAACGTGTCCTTCCGATGAATACGGGGGGCAGCGACAAACCACGCATTCGATTTCATCTTCAACATTGCAGCTCTCTCAGTCGGCGCTACTGGCCATCCCGATGAGAACGCAGTAGGGTTTTGTGAAGTCCACACCCAACCACCGCATACAAAGTAAAGTAGACTGTCATCAACACAGCCCACACAGAAGACTACGCTTGAGTAGATAGTCCTGGTTGCAAAGGGGCGGATGGGCAAAATCCGGTGTACTACATTGAATAATGGAGGCCTTGCGCCCGCACTGACGAAACACCCAGTGGCATCGGTTCTTGGTAGCGGAAACCTCATGGTGCTTTCACTGTCGTTGCCTGTCAGGACCGATGCATCAGCCAAAGCATGGCTGGTTATTTCACAGTGAATGAAAGCCATCAAAACAAATTTTTTTGGCTCTTTATGACGGCCCGGTTACATAAATCCTAAATTTCTCTCACCAGTTGGTGGAAAGGACACCAGTGCAGGGCTGCTCGTACACTTTGCAAGGTGCATTTGCAGTCGGAGAAAATAGACCATTTTTGGGGGGCAGCTTTAAATATAATTCAAGGAGCGCCACGGATGGCTGCACGTTAAGTAGCAGCCGAGCTCATGGTAAGGGCAACACGAAATAGAATGTTAGTGGATTCTGTCGGTATAAACATCCAAAATGCCGAGCTCAAGGACGTTCCAGTACCATCTAGGTATATATTGTCACGGGACCGGTCGACAATGCCCCATGGCGCCATAGCCCGGCGTCGAATACGAAGAGGAAAAACCGGGCGTGCAGACATCTGCCATGGCGGATTGTAAATAGTGTAAATAGATAATTATCCTTCATTGTTCGTTTCCTGCGACCACGTGACATTTTGGTGGAGTGTGCGGGATCATCCTCATCCTGGCCTCCGCATCGCATCGTCTAGGCTTGGGCGCAATCTTCGAGGGACCGTTCGCCATGTCGGGCAGCCCCAGCCCACAGCGACCAGTACTCGACCAGGTTTCCCTTTAAGTGTCCCCAGCCTATGAGCTGCCGATCAAGACCTTACGATATCGGCCGAGACCCGACGATTAGAAGATGCGCGTTCCCAGCCCTCTCTTCCGACGTGGTTTGAGTTCCTCAGATGGTTTGCTTCTGCCTTCAAAACATCGCTATTGTGGTGCCAGGCATCATCAAGTACGTCATCGTCATCATTGGCGGCACGGATTTCATTGTTTATACTCATCGCATCTCATCTTCACTGCCGCTATCGACGTCAAAACTTTCCTGCAGCGAGTCGACTTCATCCAGCTCGCTGCTCTATTCTTCCTGCGGATTCTGCGCGAAGGGAAAAGCTTTGCCGCGAAGTAATCGAGACACTGGTGTGACAGCTTGTGGACCAGGAGCTCCCTGGAGGTGCCTGATTCGGAGGCCCCAATTACCAAGCTGGACGTCGCACGGGCTTCTCCGACCGCACAGCACCCGTATTCTGCAATGACGTCCAACCCATCCATAAGCAGCCTCATGAACCACTGCTGCTTGGACTCGAGCGCTGCTATGACAAGGCCGAGCTGCCGATCGCATAATTTAACGGCGAAGGAAATCAACGACACGGCCTTCAACGCATAGCACTGTGGGCATGACCGGGGCGGACGTCTTTGCCCGGGGGAGTAGTTTCACGGGACCGGTGGACAATGCCCCATGGCGCCATAGCCCGGCGTCGAAGACGAAGAGGAAAAACCGGGAGTACTGACAGAGCGGACTCTGCCATGGCGTATTGTAAATAGTGTAAATGGATCATTATCGTTCATTGTTCGTGTCCTGCCACCACGTGACATTATGCTTCCTGTCAATGTGTTGTTCGTGCAGTAACTGCATGCAAAACGGTCTAAGAGCGAGTGTGGGAGGTTGGCACTCTTTCCAAAGCTCGGAACATAGGTACGAATCATAGGGGTTCCCGGGCACCTTAATAGGGAGAACGATGTGATCGCAGGCGTGTATTTGTACGGTAGTTCAGCCCTCAGTGCGGCGACAATGGCTCCGAATGAAGAGCGTGGTGGACTTCGAGGGAACAGCTCAACCTGGTGATATAGTAGCCTGTGAGGAGCCTTATGCGTAGGCGTACCGTCTTAGCGGTCAAATAAGTTGCTGTACGATGGTCTTCGGCAATGCATTCTGTTCCCATTGTTGACGCCCATCGCGGCAAAGTGAGAGACGTGGGGACAGCCTCCACTTCGGTGCTCTGGGTGATTAGTGGGACTTCTAGACAGCGACTTTACTAACGTTGTGCTAACTACTGTAGAGTATCGTGCCGTTTGTCGAAATCACTTTTAAGAAGGTTTTCAGAAGATTAATGCAGTAAAAAGACCTGTTTTAATTGTCGGGTTTCCTATGTCGGTTTTGCCGTTCGTAATATAATTCAGGTATTGTACTATCATGTCAAATTATAATTATAGGGAAGACGTGGTGTGTATAAGGAGGATTTCTATTGCTTCCCAAATACTGATTACACAAAATTTCTGTCTTCCTAAGCGCCGCCACCCCAACTTCTATGCTCGAATTGGATCGTAACCTAGAGGCGAAATCGATCGTGCAGTCCACGCCAGGAAACAAAGCAGACTCATGACTAGAGAGCCGAACGCAGCAATAGTGCACGCCCTTGAATTGTATCCCGTCTCTTGATAGCTCCTACTTGGTAGCAGCCCATCGTCGTACAACAGACTCCTCGAGGCAATAAGAGCGCAATATCTATTACACAGACTGTCATCGCGGCGCAATGAACTTCAGCCGCTCAAGTGCAACTGTGGCAGGTGTGACGTCATGACAAATGATCAGATTCGAATAGGAGAACGTCTGCTTCCGCTGGGAGCCTCGCCACTGCATTACTACATTACTAGGCAGGTCTAAGGGCTGCTTCTCCAGGGCTTGTTCGTCCAGTATTGTCACGAATGGCGCACCGGCTCGGCGGTCGGTGCGTGCTCTGAAGCGCAATCGACTCACTCAATAAACAAGGTTCATCCAGAAGCCAGCTTTTGAACAAGCAAGAATGTGTGCTACTTTCTCAGTGGATCCGCCACTTGTTCATCCAAAAGACCTATCATTCTTCTTCTTGACTGACGTTCTAACTTCGGATCGGAGCCAAATATATCATCGTACCCCACATACACAGAAGTATTTATCCGGATGCCCACGGATGTGACACATTGCCTGTGAATATTCGTAATAAAGAGTAGTTATCTGTTTAGCGCTCTAACCAATGCGCAAAATCATTGATAAGAAACCATACAATTTTAAATGTAACAGAAACAGTAAAGCGTTCAAAAGTGGCGACGAGCAAATCGCTTTCAGTAGCTTTGATCCAAAAGTCAGCCTGCGGTGCAGGCCCCTGCGATTGCACTAACAATCTTTCAAATGTTCGCGAGCATGAAACAGTGGAGCTCACCTTCCAAACAGGATGGTTGTTCCGATGTTTCCCTTTTGCGATTCGCAGTATCTCCATTCGGAGAAGAGGGCAAGGGGATCATCCAAGACAAACTCCACGTTTACCATTGTTTTCTGGTTGCCGTTGCTACAGCCCCAAGATGAGGAAATTGTGATAAGCACGTATTTTGCACGATTGAATCAATACATACAATGACACGCCAAATACATGCACTTCCAAAGCAAGTTCACATCAAAGGCAGTGGGAGGAAAGAACGAATTTAGCAATAAGTGCCACAAAAAAGGTACAGTAAGCAAGAAAATGATAGTAGGAATCTGACAGGTGAAAATAAAGCTTAGGAGATATTGTGTTCTCTCAAAAACATACCAGCGTGCGCCATGAAGAGACAAATAAGAAAATACTGTTATTTATGCAGTATATCCCGGAAGAAAACGCCGCTTTGGTTATTGCATGGACGTTGGACTAATTGACCTGCCACCGTTCCAATATCGAAGCGTACTCTTTTCCATAACGAGTAATGCCAACCGCTGCGGAAACAACACCAGTTTGTGTGCCTTGGATTAGTAAAAACCATGTTACCATTTTTGAGCCAGTATTAGCGGAGTGTAAATTTTGTGTAACCACCGCTCCTGCTTTTTCGATACCAAAGCGTACAACATTGGCGTAGCTTGCAATAGTGCTGCAGGGCTGCAGAAACAGCAGGGCTGGCGGCTCCTCTAACTCCATCAGAAACTCGGCTGTTACATCATCGTCATCATCATCAGCTGCAGCCAACAACGTCCACTGCAGGACGAAAGTCTTACCCATCGAACTTTAACCACCCCTGTGCTGCCCCGCTCGAGTCCTATCGTTGCCTACGAAAATCCTTATTTCATATCTTATTCGAGCAAATGGCTTTCCTCTTTGTTCATACCCGTCTCTCGGTGTCTGCGATGTCACCTTTCTAGTCAACCGATTGTCATTTTACTTAATAACGTTATCAGCTGAAGTCTATATTGTTGCCTTTATTTGAAATATAATACCTTCTACTCAAGTTTCATCTCTCATCGAGCAAGCTAGTTTCCAGACACAAAGTGTTACTCGGATATTATTCCTTTTATGGGCGGTTGACCCGACCAAAGCTTGCGTGGTATTTGCTTTGCAAGGCTTCAGGTTTCTAATCCATGTTTCATAGCTCCACTTTGTTCTTCAACTTGCCGCTCAGTTTTTTTTATGACAAGCACCCACGCCGGGATCGTTTCGCCCGCCGCCTTTCACAACTCTCCCTAAGTGGACCGCGTGATTATTATGGGCTAGCAATCTCGGTTAACTGGAATGCCAACGCCCGCGCTACCAGCCCAAAGTAAATGCACTGCCGCAGAAATGCTATTACAGAAAACCGGACACACGCCAGTTTCATAACGAGGGGGCAACCAATTGCAATCCAACCCCGGGAAAATGTTTATTTCAAATTGGTCTGGCTTGTTTTTGTACCCCTATTACCCGCTGCTATCCTGCGATGTCATATACGGAACTCTCAAAAGGGACTTTGAGTTGACTCCACATTGCTTACTTTATCTCGTTTTCCCCGCAGACGGTGATGTGCCATATGCTGGTTTTTTTCCTAATTATTATGCATAGGTTAAGAAAACCACGAATGCTGGTTAGGCACGCCTACCCAATAATGTCTTCCAGCTCACAGTTCTGCCAAATGATAATCAATATTATAGACGAGTATGACCGAAATGATTCTCACCCGGACTCGTATCATTCCTTATTGGTTGATCACTGTTGCACCCGTTTTAACCTAAGTGTACAGATTTCTTCTAAGTGTTGGGTTTGGTTTTTATGTTGTAATCAACACGTTTGTACGTGTACATAGATGTATGTTATTTTTCCTACATTGAGACGTAGTGCGAAAAATGACATAAGAAAATAAAATAATCGGTTGGCCCAGTGGTTAGGTCGCCGGTTTATAGCGTCAAGGTCCGAGGTTCGAATGCAGGTATCTCGGTTACCGCTTTTTTAATTGAGGCCTCGGCGGTTTCTCACAATGGCGGACGAATTTGTGCAGGCCTAAACCCCTCGGGTATTAAATATGTAGCGTACAAAGTTCCTTAAGCACCTACACTGGTATATTTCCTACACTGAACGGTAAGAATTCCCCTGGCGTTTCGTAACTTTGTAGCTTAATAAAACCTTGATTGTATATCTGTCAATTTTTTTAACAGGCGTACAGCAACATATTTTAGAAACATCAATTCACCCTAGACAAACTTTACAATATTTTCAAAGCATGCTATTCATGTCTCATAGATTTTTAGTTTTATCAGCGTTATCTTTCAATCTACGAAATATTGAAGCTATGACAACCACAAAAATAACACAGACGATGTATGTTTACAAAAACCGAAAAGAGTATTCGGCTCATGTACGCGTGCCGAAACGTCTTTTCGGTTTTTATAAACATACGTGGTAGGTGTCCATTTTTCTTTCGTTTTTCCCGTTTCCCGGTCACACATGGTTCCGTCATACTCTTTATTTCAATTTTGAGTATTCAATACACGTGATGCAAAATGCGATTAGTTATTCAATGAATTGCGTTTCCCATTAAATTGCACTATGCTGGCAGTCGACTGATGCATAAACGGAAACTTCAGGCAATCAATCTAGAGCGTCTTGAACGAAGCTCCATAAGAGAGGTGAAGAAAACTTGTAAATGAAAAACTGTATCACAAATAATACCCAAAATTATCCCACTTACACTTTATTTGTGTGCTTATATTCCTCCCCTTAAATAAATCCTGGAACATGTCTTTGGCGCATCGACGCCATTATCTCTACAAAACAAAGTACTTAATCTCGGTTTTGAGCCAAATTTAACGCAAAATTATTCAACACAGATTGAAGCTAGGCAAAGAATTGATTTTATTCCGGTCACCGCGCCATTTCACCGCAGTTTTAACTATTTCTCCTGCGCAAACCACTCGCCATAAAGTTCGAATCATTACGACTGGAGATCAGTTGTCTGCTGATTTTAAATAGAGTGGTCATGACCCAGGAGAACATAATCGGCAATAGCTCGCAGATATGGCTAAGATCACGGCTTGTAAGACAGAGGGCAAATACTCACAGAAAGTTCAAGCAGACAGACGTTCTATTTCGGCAAAAGGAGCAGCAAATTTAGAGACCTATTTTAAGCCCTCCATCTTCAAAAAGCCGCTCCTCAATGCATCAGTTAGCCATCTGTTGCGCTTAGTGGCCGAGAGGCACAATACGTAGACCCGCACGAACGTGAATGTCGTGCTTGGTGAGATCACGCGCGTAGAAGATTTGACAATACTGCTACCTGTGATGCTGTGGCCCCATGCCTTCTCTTCCTTTTTTGCGTATGGCGCATAAAGTTTATTGCACTTTTTTTATGCATGTAGCCGAATGCATGGAAACTTTGAAGTATTAAGAGCATGCCAATCGGAATTCTCGGGTATATATACTAGCGAAGCCCCAACTAAAGTGTCTGTTTACTCTTCAAACTTACGCTCATTATCATCATCACCAGCCTGTCTGCGGGGCAAAGGCCTCTCCCATATATTTCCAACAATCCTGGTCGTGTGCTAACGGCGATTAGTGTATTCCCGCCAACTTCTTTATCTCATCTGTCCTTCTAACTTTCTCCTGCCAACTGTCACACTTGCCTTCTACAGGGATTCACTCTGTTACACTTAATTACGTACGGTTGTCTTTCATTCGTATTACATTTCCTGACCACACCCACTTCTTCGTCTTAATTTCCAATAAATTGTAATTAACACGCCTTTGTTTCCTGATGCCCTCTGCTCTCTCCTTGTCCCTCAATATTACACCTATCCTTTTCCCTCCTATTGCTCGCTGAGCCGTCCTACATTTATTTTAATCAATTTTGGAAAGCCTTCAAATTTGTGCGCCGTGGGTGAGTGCAGACGGTAAAGAATAGAGGCAGCGTGAAAGTAGTGAAGGGCATCTAGGCAAGAGCCAAAATGAGCAGTACGCTCATGATAAAGGTACAAATAAACGTTATTCTCTGTCTTTCTCTCCTCGACTCGTCTAGTTTGGGCGCGATTTTATGAATAATAGCATACAGAATCGCATTTTTAAACTATATCACTCGAAATCACTATTTAAAGAATGACGAAAACAAACAAAATTGCAGGCAGCTCGTTTTCTGTCCTGTTTAATGCAGCAACATAGAATAATAAATTCCGGAAAATGGCAATATGCTTTGAAATGAGAAATTTAGCTCCGTAGAAAATCCGGCTTACCTATTATTGCAGTAGACATCGTAGGGTTTTAAAACTTTCAAGCGGTTCATTCCATCAAGGGAAGGGGGGCTAATAAAAATTTCGGTGAACAACTCTGCGTCCCTCTCATTCTTCATTGTATACTTTGGGGGCACCTTCGACAGTAGCGCAGCAACAGCGCGGTCGATCTGCTCACTTGGAACTCTGCAGAGATCTAAGAAAATAAAGTTTTCGTGCTTACAAATTTAAACCATAACGCAAATAAGGTCGTGAGAAACCATTTAGAATCCTAGTTTATTACAACGAATAAATCTGAGACCTGCTTTTGTATACATTGCCAGAAGTTTTGATACTTTCTCGGTGTGATCTACCGAATTGTAAGACTGGTAAATATGGCACAAAGAACTGCCCAAAAGAATATAAAGAATTTTTTAAGTTGTTTATTTTTGACACGAAAATGCATGTACTAGATTCAGTACTGGACAATTAAGAATACATGCGGTTTAACACGCTGCAGCGCCAAATTTGTACACTTTATGTGCAAACGTCTGAAGTTTTCTGTCTGTGTACTCTATGGCTATGTAGGTGCTTTGCTGAAATTATCCGTTTTTTCAACCTATTACCAAATTGAGCAGGAATATGAATTTTTTTGGCAAGCCTGAAGTTCTTTATGCTAAATTCCGTCTCAATAAACATCGACGCGTGTAGCCAATTACACCGTCGCTATTTTAGAAAAACCAAGGCGGCAGCTTCGAAAAATAAGGCTAAGAAGAACGCTTTATTTGAAAAATAATAAATTGATAAATGTAAACTTTACGAGAGCTTATTCGCCCACATCAACGTATATTAGAGCTTGAACAAAAAATGGAGAATTAGGAATGAAATTTTCTAGCTTGGCTTGTTCAAAAAAATATTGCATCTAGTTTGGGGCCGGAAATCTCTGCAGAACCGGCGTGATTCTTTGCGACGATCTCTGTAAACGTCGGTTTTCAAAGAGTTTGTAAATGGTATACGATTTCAATTTCTGGTACCTACCTGGCTGACTCGTGTGAGAGCGGTGGCTTTCTTCGAGCAGAGCCCTCTCGATGGCATTAAGTGAGTTAGCTGGAGCTGCACAAGAGAAAAACAATGAGTAAAACACAATTTTCAAAAACTGGGGGGAAGATTTTCGTTATGTAACATGCACCCTTCACTGCAACACCACCATTATTTCTACTCATGTAATACCTGAGCAATCGCTTTCCCTACTTTAAGTCCAGTGTATCGGCAGCCGTTATGATAACTTGATTACCCACCGCTTGATCATTTTCCGCATCGTATGCAATGCATAAACAGATTTCTTTTCTTGAAGTAACTTGATTTCACGCCAAACCCATAATTTCGCATACGTATCATTACGCTAAACTCTGCATTTTGCCAGTTTTCAAGGTTTATGGGGGTATTTGTTTTCTTTACCCATTTTCGTTATTATTGTTCTTAATAATTTTCTTACACCAATTTCTTTTTCCAAGTTCCCTCCGCACTACGTCTGCGGTTCCCCTACCCGTCATTCCGCTACCCGTCGATCCTTGACCTCCACCTGCATCTCAGCGTGCCTAATCTAGTACATGAACTTTCGTGACAAATAAAATACTTAAAAAAATTTATATTCATTTTGGCAGTTCTTTGTGCCATATTGTGCTTTAATTATTCCGTTAGACCAAAATAACTAAACAAAACTAACGCCAAACAGGGGCTAAAAACTAGCTAAAGATTTTCCAGCAACCATCTTGCCCTAAACTTCCTGAGATTAGGAGTTAATATACTGTATTATTGCTGCAAATGCAGTTGGTCATTTTCCATGGAATTGTTATGAAAATTTCTACATCATCCCAGAGTAGTACATCATCCCATCTACATCATCCCAAGACTTCACCAAGTCTTAGCAGTATATCATGGGAGGTTTCGCAACCGTAAACACCAATTGTTTTTTGGCCTGTACTTGGCAAATCAAGATTTTAAATTTGCCTTAGTCTCCCATTCCTATAGTCTACAGATTTCCTGCCTAAATTCACATCAAATAAGCATCCTTCAAGAGGTTCAAAGGGACACTACACCGATTCCAGAGCTTGGTATTTAGTCTTAGACGTCTTTTTCCATGTACAATTTTTTATACCTCAACGGTTACTATACTCACACTCAACTTGAACACCTTCTCCATTCTAGCAAGTGTTTTTAGGCATCCAGAATTCTGCACCCAGTTCTTTTTCGCGATACCATCGGTATCACATGAAAGGACTCGTATTCAAAACCTTAAAACCGCTTTACAGTTTTTCATACATCCATTCTTCTCTGAGTTTCGCATGACAAAATTCGGGGTTGCAAGAGATGTGGCTGATAAATAGAAATTCGCATTTCAAGTATAGATGCTTCTCGCCATATTGCTTCCATAAAAATCTCGAAATTAATTAGGTGTTGTCAACTTTAGCTCAGTCATTTTTAGCTCCAAACCGTGTTTACTGCACATTTTCGAGTGATAAATTGTTATGTGCTTTTTTGTAAAACAATACACTTGGAAATCAACGTGACCGTACATTAATCTTAAGATAGACTAAGCCACCACCGCTTGCCAACTGTGCAATACATTCCTGCTGTTTCAACTTCAAGCGAGCGACAAAATATCTCAGTGCTTTGTCTTAACTGCGAATAGATTACGTTTAACAATTACTAGATGCCAATGTCAGTTTTCATCAGTTACTGTTTTGTTTCTCATCGACAGTATGAAAAGCTATGTCGCGCATTCAAACTAAATCAAAAGGACTCGTAAATTGCTGGCGTTGCCGCTAAATTGCAATAACTTGCTGTTGGTGTGGGCTTTCATGTTTTGAGCATTACACTGGAGATCAATATATTCAGCCCGAATATGCTGGTTTGGAGTTTTAATGCGTGCATTGCCACATCAGTATATTTGGACTTACCATTGTCGACAATACCCGCCTTGGCATGCCAAAAAAAGGCAGCAAATAGGAAAGCAATCCTCCACATCTTTTCAGAAGACAACTGGAAAGAACACAAGATCGTAAGTAAACGTAGGATTTAAAAGTCTGAAAGATCACAATATTGCCCGCGACGCTCCATTACTATTCATATATTATTATTCACAAGGTGGGAAAATGGGATTTATATAGTTTGGGGTGCACGGATGGTCTAACAGAGATGACTATTTCAACATCGTGTGCACCGCAAAAAGCGTAGATGAAGCAGTCAGCAATAATGAAGAAATATGCTTTTAATTGTGTGAACGAAGAGCTGCCTCCGCTGGCCGTGCATGTACAATTTGGTTTTCAGTAACTCAGTGATACGTTTCAAAACCACGGAAGACATTGTATTAACGAAAATTTCCTAAGACGCAGCATTCTTTTTTCGTTTGTATATCATGACTTTTGCATGGCCGGTTTCAATTTGGCTGTTTCTTTGCTTGACAAGGTAACTAATCTTGTTGTGTGTAATATATTTTATTCATGGCGGTTGTTCCCAATTAGAAACTAAAGCTCCAACACATTTCGGCCAAGCACTGAGAAAAATGCACACGTACATAAATTTTCCTAACCTAGTTACACATTACGTAGAAAGCCGCCAACACTAATTTGTACCCGAAAAATTTCAAGACGCAAAATCAGAGAAGCCTTACCTTTGTCCAACCGTAACGTTGCAATGAAAAATGCTGTGTAAGCTAATACGGGAAAATGCTCTTATATAGGCTGCTCGAAAATAGCAGTTCTGTTTGTCTTGTTCGAAAGCGTGCACATCGAAATCAACAGTCCAATTATTTTGAGGAAGTATTATCTTCAGCGTCATTAGAAGCCTGCTTTTGTTTTTATCGTGCTCACTCTATGTGTGACGGCTTCCTTCATTAGCACTTCCGACGGAGAAAAACACCAGCCGGCAGTACGATAAAGCCCATGTTTCATGGTTTGTTGCGGGGGCTTCTCTAAGCATAATACTCCATTCCAATCTGTGTATTGCGATTCGAATCAAAACAGTTTGCACAAGCATGCCACCCCGTCCGAAAGATTGAATTTTCGCATGCAGTCGTAGTTTATTGAAATTTAGCGAGCTTACGTATGAATTCTTCTTGACCAAGTTAGGTATTTTTATCATGTCTAGCTCCACATAACTTAAAAACGCATTTGGGTGGCATTGGTATGTGTGGTTCAATTTTATTTTATCCGAACGTGCATTTTGAACTCCCACGGAAAAAATATCGCAAATGTTAACCTGTTCTACTCAGTTCCCTTCCGGAAATCATTTCGACCCGATGGTTAAGTTCGATTAAAGCGACGCTTAGATTTAAACAAAAGTCAGTGTAAATAAAGCTAGCTGGAGTGCGGTGGTCCAGTCGATGACAACTACCAGCCGAACTTTACATCCGCCGGTAACAATGGGGAGCAGTTTCAATCAATCAATCAATCCATCAATCAAAAAATAATCTATCACTCTACTACTCAATCGATAAATTCATAAATCGTCATTTAACCTTGTGATGGCAGTGCCCCAGGCCTAAAATTTGCGAATTTCACGTAGTGGTGGCCGGCAACCTGAGGCAAAGCTCCGGAATCATGCCGTTCAAAACTCGCCAATCAGGAAGTGCTTTTCTAAGTATATCTGAATGCAAAGAAGAAGCGCAGATATCTGAAGGCCACAAATCATTGTCCTGATTTTTGCTTGGGGTAGTCGCGTATACCACAAAGTCGTCTCCCGCAGCGTCGCATACGTGCCCACACGCTGTGCGGATGTCAGCACCAACTTTTTTTCCTGCCAGTTTTTCACACTCGGCCGACGGAAGCGGGGCAGGAGGAGTCCTCGTCGGCACCGCAAATGAGCTCTGTACGGCGATCCGTACAAAAACGCTTGTTTGATTTTCACTGATTGATTGTGGGATATCAGGCGCTCCTTAGCGGAACACTTTAGGTTCATTTTGCTCGCCCGTGGATATTTAGCCTGCGCCGAAATGATGACACACGGTTTTTTGTTTTTCTTTCCATGAGAAAGGACACCATCGTGATCAAGGTGGAACCAGTGCAGTTGGGCTTAGGAGCGCAACGCCATTGTCACTCAGGTACCGCGGTGAGCTTCTGTCTAATTTTGGCTGTCCTTAAAAATCTCCTTAAAAACTTTCTTCCTATACATGTCTATTAAACAAGAAAGAAAGGGTTCTATTAATAATTTCTCCTTCAAGCACATCAATAAAGCGATATGTATAAGCTTGGAAATTACAAATAAAAAGCGCATATGTCGCTGGGGAGTGTTTCTTCCTCTCTGCACTATTTTGTTCGCTTTTTACGGCGCGCCACTGGTTCCTCCCAAAAAACCCCGCTCCTCAGATGTGATGACTCTAATGTTTTCTTGTATCTTGAGCTCCGCTGATTGCAGGTTGCGGTGTTTGCTATAGGCCGCACGTCAAAAGGACAGTTCAAGTGGCGTAGAACTTGTAATCAGGAATATCCCGGTTAAGAATGCATTATCAACCTCACTGGGAGGATGGGGGAACTATTTTTGCGGTTTTGCAGCAAATACTGCCGGCGGCATGTCAAAAAATATTTTAAAAAGCAGAAAACCCATAAAAAACGTGTGGGTCCACACCGCTTTCTCAGTTCTTTATAGCGGCCTTCTTTTGAAGGCACAGAGTAAACCAGCACTGCCCGCAAGCAAGGTGCACGCGTGTTTCGACAAGTTGCATCTATATTTCTTAAATAGAAGCATGTTGCAGGAAGCGTTAATTGACCAAAGGTGCCTCAACAGCCCGCCGACGCTGCGTAGACGGTGCTTCTCGTCAGAACTGCGCCAGAAATGTCGCCCACAATCAGAACCTCTGGTTTGTGTTTCACACAGTATAATTAACGACGTAGATACGTATAAATGGCGGTGTGCAAAAATCTTGTGCCTTCTGTCTAACGATGACGTTGGTTGAACGCGCAGCTTTCTTGTGATGCATGCTTTTGTTGCCAATCCCGAACTGCTTGTATGTGCTACTTTAGAGGTACACACCACTGTTCTGTAACCCCACCAGCAGCTGTGAGGTGAGTTGGACCGTAACCTATAAAGCCCGTATAGGTTTCGCCTGAATCACCGATTGGGACAAGTTCAGAAAGACTCGAGCAAGTAGAGAAAGGAACCCGAGGTCGTCCTACGATGATTCGGCCGCTGAAATAATGGATTGCAAAACCAACACCCAAATGATTGCTGCTACGTATTTAACACCGCACGTGGATACGAGACTTCTCCACCTGTGCGAAGCCAGGCGAAGCTTTACCAGGAGATTGAAAGACAGAGGCGCAACAAAAAACCCTGAAAAAGATCGCTATATCTACAAACAAACGGCTCAATACGCCTTGTCTTTATGCAAAGAAAACTGGCTTCAACTTTGTGATGGCCTGAAGGGAACCTTATCCACCAGAAAGACTTAGTTTCTCCTCTGTAACCTGATCGACCCTGTAACCAGCAAGGGGGAAACCAATCGCGATATGATCCGCACAATCAATTCATATCAAGCAGACTCGAACCAGCTCCTCAAGGATCTTGAAACAAAGCATCTCCAAACTGAAAAAAGCTTCCACCCACTACCTTACACTGGAAAGCCAAATGAAGGCCTCGACACTCCGTTCAAACTGTACAAACTCCGGGCTGTAATTTCCTACAACAAGCGCTCTAGGAACCGATCACATCTCGTACAAACAATTAGCCAACCTTTACGAAGAGGCCCTCAAGACCTTGTTGGAGTATTTTAACGACTTTTGGACTAAAGGCAAGATCCCACAGCAGTGGTAAACGGCCGAGATAAGATTTATTCCCAAGCCAGGAAAATCCCGGCATATGGATAATTTGCAGCCAATATTCCTCACATCGTGCGGGAGAAAGGTGATGGAAAGGGTTGTGCTCAACCACATGCGGCAATACCTGGATGAAACCAAGCAAATGCCATACACTATGTTCGGATTTCGCAAGCATCTTGGAACCGAGGACGTGCTCATACAGCTTAAAGAAGAAATCATCGCCCCCACCACTCGACACTCCCCGCGAGCAATACAAGCGCTCGACCTAAAAGGTGCTTTTAATAACGTGTCGGACCAGGCATTTCTACGAAACCTTAACACAGGGTGCAGGAAGCGAACATGCAACTACAATGTAGACTTTCGTTCAGACCGAACAGCCACACTCAAAATCACGGATATCACCTCAAATCCCATCACCCTCAGAAGTAATCGTACAGCCCAAGGCTCGGTCCTCTGCTCACTCTTATTTAATTTCGCGCTCCTGGGTCTACGGGCAAGTCTAGAGAGTATTCCGACTTTAACCAATGCGCTCTACGCAGACGATATAAAGATTTAAGCTGGCAATGACTTACTCCGCAGACTTCAAGACTGCCTGCAGCTAGCAGGCGATGCTGTAAACCAGTACGCAAAGGAAAGTGGACTGAAGTGTTTCCGGCAGAAGTCAGAACTCTTGGTGGCCCGGCGTCGTCGCACTAAAAATGACAAGGATCAAATCGAAGTCACTTTAGGCAGACACACAATTACGCCCTGCACTTCACTCAGGGTGCTTGGCCTTTTTGTGCAAGCGGATCCAAAATGGAACATAATGCTCCAGTCCCTGACCAGAACGACCGAACAAGTCGTGCTTATGATTCGTAGAGTCACTTATAAACACCGGGGCATGAAAGAAGACGATACCATCCGTCTTATCCAGGCCTTTGTTCTATCGAAGCTGACATACGCAGTGCCCTGCATGACTCTAACCAAGACAGATACGGAAAAACATGACACCCTCATTCGTAAAGCCACGAAGCAAGCCCTCGCGATCCCCGTCAGCACGTCAACCTATCGGCTCTTTCGCACGGGTCTGCACAACATTGTAGATGAGCTCATAGAGCGCCAACTCTCCAGCCAGAAAGTACGGCTTGCAATGACAAAAACCTGCAAAAAAATGTTGAACCGAATCAAATGGAGCCCCCCAGACATGAACCCAAAAGGCAGCTTCCTGAGAGGTGGGGGCATAATATTTTGTCCAATCCACTGCCAAAGAACATGCATCCAGTTCACCAGTCTGGTCGACGAGAAGCTATAGCGAAAGCCCTAAACAAGAAATACGCCACCCTCCCGGAAACGACCTACACGGATGCAGCCACAATTATTGGGTAGAAGAGCAAAGACAGTGGTAGTCACCAGAAAGACAGAGTTCCTTGTCCCTGCCACTGTAATACCCGCATCGACGAAAGAAGCGGAGGAGCTAGTTGTGGCACTGGCCCTCGCACTGACGGAAGCCACGGTGGACATAACACACTCCCAAGAAGCGTGCAGGAGCTTCTTCTCGGGTTGGGTGGCACCACCAATACACCGCATGCTCTCAACCAAATTCGCTGACAGAAAAAAAGTATTATGTCGGCGCCTGCCCATGCTTCCATGGAGGGCAACAAATTTTCCCACATAAGGACCCGAGAACTTCCTGACCAGGCCTCGGAAGACGTGGAGAAACCTGTACCTTTTGTAACATACCAAGAAATGATAAAACATTACAAGCTTAATCGACGAACTGTCCCGCTACCTTACCCAAACCTCTCGAAATCTCAAAAAACAACACTTAGGCTTCTACATACCAACACGTTCCCGCATCCAATTAGGCTTCACCGGCCGCAGACCATCCCACCGGATTGTCTGCGGCCTGCAAAATTCTAAGCAAACTTAACAGGAGATATACGCTTGCAGACGAAGCTCATTGCGCTTAAACAAAGTGCAAATTTTTTATAACAACAAAAATTGTGGGGTAAACAATTTAAGTTACGAACATACACGTAAACATAGAAGCACCAGTCCCTACTGTAGCCCTATGCCGTCCGGCACGTCGACCTGACGCTGGTCAAATGGCCAACGGACATTTACTAATGTGACTCTGTCAGAATACCCTACGTTTCAAGGAACGAGTACTATCAACCGTAACAGACAATATACACGCACAAATCCAGCGAAAAACAAAGCGAGGGTGGGCAATCGTCCCGAGCGCTATGGTTGTGACATCTGAGAGTACCGACAGCAACCAGGCCGTTCCATTCTTTTCTGCGGCTTTAGTCCGCATACTTACATTCGCCTTAGTACTTGACCAGGATGCCTCATCCCAGACGTCATTAAACATGTTATTCAGCGATAGAATAAATGTTTGGCTGAATTTATTTCGTATTTCTCAGTACATAAAGCATCGCTTGGAGCACGACGAGCGCTGGGAACACCGTAAAACACCAAACCTTTGAAATAAAACCCAATTGCATTCTGTCGACATGGCCCATTTGTTTGAGTACAATCCCTTTGAACGTGCATAGAGCCTACGTCTGCGCTAATGAGAGTTGCATTTCCGTTTCTTTATTGTTTACAAATTCCTTCAGTAACCTTAGCAACGCGCACTTTTCACCATAACGTCTGTAAAGTCTTTATTGCGGTTTGTGAATAATTAATACAGTGAAATATAAGTAATTGCAGCACTGTCGATTTAAACAAATTACTGCCAAGGACTTTAAAAACATATCTTATCGTTTGAGTAAAAATATGTTTCCGTTAAGGGGCTTAAATGAATTCGAACAATCCACGCGACGACAAAATGTCACATTGGAGGTTTGTCTGCCGAGATGTTTTATGGTTCACGTGGCAGGTCTACCAGTCTACCCTTTTTTAGCGACAGCTGTTGCTATTAAACGACATATCATTAAGAAAGCATACCTATACCAAGTCGTGCAGAACTCCTCCTCTGTGTGTGATTGCATTATTTGACGGAACTGGCCGAATAATGGCTTAGTACAGAACAGAAAGCTCCCTAACTGGAGGCAGACGGACGAGCAGCAATGACCGGACTTAGCTTTGCGGACGTCCCGACCATTTCTCCGCTCAAGTAAACCGTTTTAAAACTATTTGAGGTCAATCACAAAGGCTCGAAATTATTTTGTGCCCTTCAAAATATTCCCAACGGAAGGTAGATTGATATTTCAAGAAATCTGTGCACGCGTAGCCACCAAGAAATACGAGAAACATAGCGCTGCAAACGCAGTGCTGTTGAAAAAGGTAGTAGGTAACTTGTCTGTCTGTCAAACATCGTACACATCCTTGGTGCTGGAGTGCGTCCAGAGCGGTAGCCTGGACCACTGAAGCCTGGGAATATGTACTGCACGTGAGCGCGGCACACGGGCCCTAACACTCTTTCATTCTTATCATAAAATGAACATCGACGCCTGCTGCATTGTTGCCCTCGCCGGAAGTTGTTTACGTCACCGGCGGCCATTTCGACAACCGCACACTGGGCCCCCTCTGGTCATTTCACACTCTATGACGTTCGATATTCGAGTTTAAGGGGGAGGAGCTGTCCTCTCTATTGATTGCTTAAATTCAGCTTTCATTGAAGCCACCCCCCTCCATCCACTCCCTCTTCAACCAATGCAGACTCAACACTACCACCCGTAGCCCTCGCATCGTCAAGACAGTATGCTTAGCCTTGTTCCATAGTGCATCGACTGTTCATCGAGCTTTCGTTTCAAAAATGGGGGTCAATGTGGCGGCGCCCCAGAATGTACAGTATTCTGCTGCCGCACGTTGCCAATATACAAAGCGGAAATGGTGGGGCTGAGCAACCATAGATGAGTGCTGGCCACGCGCTGCTGTGGCGCGGCAAGCTACCAGCGAAAACTAAGCAGGGACTCCATTTTGGGTTCACCCGGTGGAAGCATTCGGACGTGTATTGCCGTATGTGTAGCCGGCTATCGCGAAAAATCTTTCACTGTTCCTCCTTCTACGGTTTAAACATTTTCTTAAGACATGGACCATAATGTTTTCCCGACGCCTGTATTCACAGCTGAGGATATCACTGGAGGTGTGTCGAGAACGAATCAAGAGTGTTTGCATATTTTGTGTTGGGAAAAGTTGGTTTACGGTGCCCCATCTATCCTGCCAGTTAATCGCATCCCGGGCTCCCCGCATACGCCTCAACCTTTTTTCTGCTTGTATTTGCGAATATGCTGAGCAGTGTACAGCAAAGACGAAACACAGCCACAGTGACCGTAATCACTAAGGGGTAATGGTTTTACACGCTCGTGGGTCATTTACATATTTGGGACAGAATGGCTTTGAATTTCAGAGACAAAAGCACAAAAACAAATTCTTGGAAGGATAGAGAGAGAAACTTTACCGATGTAGAGGTCGGCGTAGCAATGAACTTGGCTTGCGTTTACGTTGATTGACAACTAAGGGAGAAGATCGGCGAAAACATGTCAACGAAAAAATGTGCACAAGGCGTCACATCCACAAGACCAACAACGCAAACAGGCACAGGAACGCGCTCACACATGGGAGTATGCGGGATTAAAACGTTCACAAAATTTTGTTCAAACCTGAGTCACGAAGAAAAGGCCGTAATCAAGGTCCGCGTAGCTAGTCTAGCAGCGCATGTCGAGTATCATAATTCGATGACTTTGCAACGGTTCAGACTTGCATCAGCTCGGAATCGCAAACTTATCTGGGCTAAGCCATGGTGAATAGAAGAAAGCACAATGGGGGTGTATGTTCTATGTCCTCGCGAACTCTGTGTAAGGCCGACAGAGGTTGGCCCGCTCACGCGTCTCTTGCATGCATCCTTTGGTAGCAACCTACATTTTACCTACACCAATTGCCATCCGGAAAATGCAGGAGGGATCGATTCTGCAGTGATGGTACCAATTATTTTTAGTGTTTTTCAACCAGAGCTCTTGATACCCGACCAAGAATACGGCCGCCGCTGGAAAAAGCAAATGTAAGGTAATGTTGATTTCGCAATGGTTTGAAGACATCAGTTCTTAGCAACACTTTACCCACTCTTAGTGCATACTACCGCACGCTTAAAGAAGAGATAGAAAAGTTTTGAAAGAGAACCTTTGCTTGGTCGAGGCTTTCATAGGACAATATGTCGTCACGTTTTCACAAGAATTCAGAGATGGTATAGCCTAACTAAGACTACAGTGAGCGTCAAGAACACTTGCAATAAGGTAAAAGAAACGTTGATCGATACATTTATACACAGGTTTAATAAACCTCTAAATCTTGCTGCACTGCTTAGATTTGTCCGTATTGTTGAGAAAAAAACAACAACCTAAGGCATATTAGAGGCAATAAATCAATATGTAGGCGACATTTAAAATAAGGAGGCGTAAAAATCGTAAAGCGCGCGTGGTGCCCCTCGTGACTTGAAGGGCTAATAGGGCCACATTGCAAAACCTTAAAATTTTATTTTTGTTTAGGTCTTCAGAGTTGCCTGAAAATTTGTGCTGTAATTCTGTACTTTTTTCCTTACCTCATTTCCTATGCTTTTCCCTCAAGCTGCTTTTTTTTCATTTTTATTCCCCTATTTTTGATACCGGTTTGGTTTGTTCGATTGTATACACAGACAAGCGTACTGATATATACATTGTTCACACATTGTGTAGGGGGTTGAAAACTTCCGTCTTGCAGAATTTGCTTTTTGTCTCTGTCTCCCCTCGCTCGATGAGAAAAAAGATGTTTTGATTCAATTCAATTCTCTTAAAAAGCTGTAAAATACTGCTCTGCCTTGTAACAACCAAAATAATGGAACTGTAGTGGAATGTGTTCCGACAATATTCCAGAAATCTGAATCTTAGAAGCTCTGGCGTGTTCCCGGTTCCATACTGAAGTAAATTGCGCAATATTACAAAGACGTAAACGAAAACGAAGAGCTAGGAACGCGGCTCATTAGTCAAGCACCCTGCCGGAAGTACTTTTAGTAAAAAAAATGAAATAGACAAGAAACGCAACGCTGAAACACAATGAGGAAGTAAACAAATGAGCGCCAATCAACCGTGTGAAGGTGGTTGGAAAGCGAAGCTGTAAACGACACACGCAACGATTCCTGATTGAATTGAAATGGAAATCACAGACAGGTAAAATACACTTTACCGCACCCTTTATTACTTCAAAGAGATATTCTTTGCCAAGGTAACATCAACGCGTGATCCATGAATAATGTTCGGTTAAGTTTTCTTGGTGAAGCACAAACTTGAATTGAAATCACAGACAGGTAAAATACACTTTACCGCACCCTTTATTACTTCAAAGAGATATTCTTTGCCAAGGTAACATCAATGCGTGATCCATGAATAATGTTTGGTTAAGTTTTCTTGGTGAAGCACATGAGTGGAAACGTTTTTATAAAATTAAAAGGTCATGCCCGGTGTTAGACGATCTCACTTGTCCGTCTCGGCCGCCACAGACGGAGGTGACGTAATTGGCTGCAGAGACGGGGGGAAAGTGAGATTCCATGCGTTTGTGTGAGTTTCCTTTAATTTTTACGAACTCCTAGCGCACTCGCAAGGCGCTAACACGGCCGCTACATGTTCCGTGGGTGGAGCGTACAGTGGCGCGGAAGGTCGCGTGATGCTATTATGTGGCATGAAGCGAGAACGCAGCGGGTGAACTCGCAGATGTGCACGGTGTGTGCACCATCTGTCTCCCCAGTATCCGCATGTGCTCGTAGCTCAATCGGTAAGGCAATGAGCCATCGCTCCGTTTCTTTTTTTGGTGCAGGTTCCATTCCTGGAAGTGCTAGAAACTTCTTTTATTTGTTCGTGGGAGATTTCTGTTGACACCAATGGTCGCGAAAGAACCGCTGCGGGGTAGAAGTAAAAAGCTCCGCTTTAAAATCGCTCCTCAGAATCACCGGAATTCCCTTCAGTCAGGACAGGTTCAGACTGTTGCCACAACTATCGTAATAATTTTAAAGACTGAGGCAATTTCACATCACGGCCGACCCAACTGCGTGACACGCCGTTTTCTCACGTCCATAGATCCCGACATGAATTTTGCTTCGGTAGTCGGAACATAAAATAAGAGTTAGAAACTTCAGGTGACACGCCAAATTCCTATTTGATGCTATAAATAAATAAGCGAGGAAGGCAGATCTGGCAGCCTTGGAAACGTTGGCTCGTTGAGACGCGATTTAATTACACTTAAGGAAGTAGGCGGTGGTGACGTTCTGGCAACGGTTAACCTGGTGCTGGGGGGATTTGTGGTCAGTTACTCAATACATTTGCGTTGGCGATATTTAAAAAAGCAGAAAATGATTAAATTCCACAAAATGTTGTAAAGCTCCGGCTAGGTATCTCAGGTTAGTTAACTGAAGCTGTGACGTTACGTGCAAGGCGATAAACACAATCAGACAATAACGCTAACTGAGAAACGCGGATGCAACCCTGAATTGTCAATTATATCATTATGCATCTGAGGACTACATTATTGCAATTGTGGCTTTATAATACGGCACCGAAACTTTTAACGAAAGTGGGTTAGATTTATTGGGAAGGTGACAGCAGTAATTATTCTATTTTGGGGTTCTTATGTTTCTTCTTAATCGTCCTGAATGGCGTTAAAATGATGTTATTCCGTTTTTGTGGCTTGGGAGGGAAACTACAATCTGTCGGAGACGTTATACGATCCTGTGTTCTTAACGAGCTTTTACTGGTGGCAAAAAAATTTCATTTATTTCTAGTGAAAGGAGGTTCGCGCCCCGAAACATGCGAAGCCCTCAGTCATTGGCTCCTTCTCCAGCTGCTGGCCTGCGTTGTTTGTCCACCAACTGTTTCTGGTCCTCAGGATACTGGGTGCACAGCGGGGCCCACCAATGCTAGAGGGTTGGGTGCGAATAATAGCGCTCCTTGTGTCTTATGCCAACCTAACGTGATGTGGTACAGTGTTGTATCTCCGTTACAGTGTGGGCATGTGTGTGGATATATGGTTGGGTGTATTATATGTAAAAAACTGAAACGTGGCTTTATGGTTATTTGTAATTAGCCCCCCGCTGCAGCTTCTTCTAAAATGGTCTTCTGATGGGTTGGTGGATAGGTCCATCCGGTAAAATGGTTTCATTTGGTAAAATGGTAAAATCATTTTATTGGGAGCGTGAGAGAGCAGAGCAGTTGCTTAAAAATGCGCTAAAAACAACGACAGAAAAATCACGAAGAACGACGAGACAAATGTGCTTTTTCTTGTCGTTCTGTTTTTTTTTCTGTCGTGGCTTTTAGCGCACTTTTTTGTGAAGCAATACGCACACACTACCCCTACAGCATATTTTACAGGGCACTTGTTACAGGTACTGAAGTGTCGGAATGTATGGCAGGTATTGGTTGGGATTCAAGGGGAATCATTTATCACAACGTCTTGAGAGGTTACCCGGCCGCGCAGTAGGAGCGCTACATGAGGCGTGGGTGGACAACTCAATTTCATGGAAAGGCAACATGACGATGTTGAAACTAGCGCCCCTGTCTTCGATGTTGGCGGGTTGAAATGTGTCGGATGTGTCGGTCTTATTTTCTCCAAAATAAGCTCCCTTGATTGGGGCCCATATGCATGAGTTATCGACAAGTGCAGAGACCAAGGTGGCTAAGTTGTCACAAGGCACCGCATATCACGCCAGCTGCGGAGGAGCCGAAAACGACGTTAGGACTTCTAGGCTCACCACGGGGTTTGAGAAAATGGTCAGAAATCCGCACTTAGTTCCATTACAATCGCCGAATGCTGTCTAGAAAAGAAGCCGGGGACATGAGAGACAGGGTGAGATTACAGAATACCTAGTCTCTTCCAATTGCGGTTGTCACTGGGCCGGTAGGCAGGAGTAATAACACGGCATCCATCCCGTCTGTCCCTCTTCGTTATGGGGATGACCCTGTTCCCTTCAATGCTGCGGTGCATACCGTCACGGCTGTCGGTGTTAGCGTCAAAACTAAAATACGCATTGATTTCAAACAACTGGGTCTTGCAAAATTAGGAAGTCGCGTACAAACTGCCAACACACTCAATAAAGCTGTCTAGAATTTTTTTATATCTCGCAGAAAGTAATATACACAAATGCCCCTTTATCCAGTCGGTAATGGGGAACGCCGCTGCGTCTGAATGATGGCTCAGAATATTTATTATCGAGAATTTGCAGTTTGGTCAATTGATAGTAACCCCATATAAAAACTACCGTCTCAACGTCAGTCGTCAATTATTTGTGATAACTTCTATTTTAAATGTTTTAATACAATTATAAAACTTTTTACTAGCATCAGCGGTAACAATCTCGGCAGCACATGTGCGGCAAAATCGAGAATTCGAGCAATATACATAAATAAAACGACACTCTCAACAAACCGCAGTGACCAGACAGAGTTCAGAAACATTGCAATAGAATTTAAACACGATGCCGCAAAAACACGTTTCTTCAGCGTTACTTATTACGCGGTATTCGTATTCTATTCTCGGTTAGTGTAGCCCACTAAGAAACTCTCAGAGGACGAAGGGAAGCCACAGATTTTACTAAAACACTATATTTCATGTTTCTCAGCGTCAGGGAACGTTATAGTAAATATTTTGTACATGCGCTCTTTGAGAACAAGTTACGTTTTGTGCAGCCAAAGGAAGAGCATTCACAGCCATGTTATAAAAAATATTTGCCAGAATGTTTGCACGAATTCGGGAAACAGTATTCCGGGAACCTGGAAGAGTTGATAAATACTAGTACCAAAGCCGTTTACGCGTGCTGTAATGTGCTTCATGTATATCAGATCCAACTTCTTCGTGCCAAAGAAAATTCCCTGGACGTTGGAACGCTGCTCTGCTTCGCGCAGACCACGGTGAACCTGTGTTGGGAACAGGAACACGCATAAGCCAAGGCAATATTATCTGAATAATTACGGTTTTTATAAAAGAACTTCATGCTTGACACCTTACTACTTTTGTGATGACTCTCACGCTGAGGCTTTCGCACTAGCCCATGTATCACATACACATGCCTTTGTTGCCGTCTGTACCGAAGCTACAACAATTGCCACGGAACGGCAAAGTTGGCCTTTATAAACAATTTTTACTGACGCACTGTATTGCGTGATATTTTGACTACTGGCGTTTTGGATGCCTTATATAGGGTGTTAAAAGCATAGGTCTTTTTAAAGTGAAACTCCGTCATTCCACAGTGTGCAAAACCAGATGTTTGTAGGGGAGATTATTACATTTCATTTTCATTAAAATCACTGAATGCCTGATACAAAATTGTACTTCATTTTCGTATTCCCAGTGGCGACATACGTCTAGGAAAGAACGGAGTGGAAAACGGAGAATCTTCAGTTCCTCCTTCGACTTTCGCGCGGGAACACCCATTTTTTTTAGAGCACAGAATAACTAACACAACCGCATCAGCCACTGTCCAAGCAACTACCCAAAACATGGGGGACGACAGCAAAGCAATAGGCAAGTACATGAGCAGCCCATTTGCGAGAAGGAAAGTAAAGTAAACAAAAAAAATGTAAGGCTTGCACGAGTCCTCTGTGATGACGGTAGATGACGCTTGTGTTCAGTTTCTGCCCGCACGTTCGGCAGTGAGGGTTTACCCGCAGTTCTGATCTACTTTGGCCAATTCAACTGACTTTCGGTTATTGCCGAAGGGTGAACATGTTCTTACAAATAGTTGAAGTATTGATGTTTCAAAAAGAGACAAACTGAGGCGTATATTTTTCCGTGTCATGCATTTCGGCAGTATGGACACCACTGCATCACGGACTTGTAATAACACGTGGCCAGCGACTTTTATTGAAGGAGCGGCTCAGAAAAGAGTGAAGATTAACAAAAAACGGTCATCCTTATCGACACTGAACAAGAAAAGTTTTATTCTCTAACGGATAAATAATTTTTGCTATCGCGGAAAAGAGTTGAGCGCTTTGAGAATGCGGAGGCAGAATACTTATGTAAATACCAGGGGCTGAAATGCCATTGTTCAAATCCCTTTTACGGCGGTTGTAATCGTGAAAATGGAGTATATAAGGCGTTCTTTCGTTTTCTGGTCCTTCATAATATCTTCAGACACGTTGGGTAATATTGTAAATTTAGTGGAGAAAAACGTAGCCACAGATACTTTTAAATATACAAAGGTACTTGCAATGGTTGCTGACTCCTTCATCACCACCAGCCGCATTGTCAGTTTCGGCTTCAATCATCTTGTAACCTACATCCAGATTGTGAAATCCACGCCAGCAGCAGAAGCAGCACCCCAAAAGAAGCGCAACCACATAGAATGAATCCTGACGGGCTCGCACTGCATCCCGTCTGCTGATAAATTTATCTTGGTAGTACCCCATTGGAATAATGCAGAGTTCTGAATAATACAAAAGTGATTCCTGTTCCGCCGTATCATCGCGTCGAGATGAAGCTGAGCCACCCTATTGCAAGTGCGGCAGCTGTGGTGGTGCGTAACATAATTCGTTTCAGAGATGATTGGCATCTTGGTTGCTCGGAGTTTCTCTGATTCAGTACCTCGTGACTAGGGAAGGGTACAATGACAGCTTAGCCCTTGCTTTGGTCACTCAGTCTTGTCTTATATATGGTGGACAGGGTCGGTTGGTTACTCGTGCGCTTCAGCTCAAGCGACAGACTGAATACCGACACTTACCTGATACAGCTAGATGCCAGGCTTGGAAAAAGAAGACAGGTGTCGTTCTTTCGCAGGAGTTCGAATGAACTGTCCAGATAAAACATATGTACCGTTTCGTCCTGGCTGAGTGATCACTTCGAATTTTTGCCGAGTGAATTTTATATTAAACGTGCGCTTGTGCCCAGTCACCACATTTCAAACGCGAACCCCGGAACGCAAGGACAAACGTACCGGTGCCGCCACCTGGCAGTGTCAGTAGTTTCTTTTATTTCTATGCGGAGCTTTCTGTTGACACCGATGGTCACGGCAGAAGCCTGGGCTGGTAGAGGTAGCAAGCTTCGCATCAAAAAAGACACGAGAAGGGCTGACTGGCAATTGCTTTAAATAAACACAGCAGAACTATAAATACCTCACTAGCCCAATAGGCACACCCTCTCTCCGTCGCAATTTTCACTGTACTCAGCCGCACACACAAAAAACAAACGTAACAATCTCTGAAACACCAAAATGATGAAACGAAAAAAAGTCGCAAGATGACCGCACCAAATTTAGCTCTGTAGGCAAAGGTCCGACAATCATTCGCTGAACATGTTTCCCACATTAATGAGCAATGAACGCAGGTTGTATACTCAAGCCAGAGTGGACGCTGATTGCTTAGTTGCAAATAAATTCAGAAAACGATGTGTTACTCAGTAGCGTCTTCGGAAAGGTAGCTTATACCGGTCGAAATATCTTGGTTCTGTAATAAGTACTCCGCGAAATGGTACCGAATTGGCCTGTGGTGACCCAAAGTAAAGTGCATGTTACCAATACATGCATGTGGTTTAATTTCGAAGAACTCTTTCCCGACTTCGCATAAGCACGTTTACATCATAGTGGCGCAGCAGCACTGTAATGTATGACGCAGCACAGTAGCTGCGTTACCCTTTCATTGTTTTAATATATATAGTCTGCTTCGCTCCGAATTCTGTGCCTATTATTCTAGCAAGGACTGTAGGCATATATGTAAAATAACGCCGGTGATGTAGTTCCGCAGTTATTGTCCATCTAAAATACTTTCGAAGTTTCATTTGCACAACTGTAGGCCTGCATTACATCCGCCCCAAACACCAGTTTTTGAAAGTTTTTCTAAAATACAGTCCGCCTCGACGATATTTCTTGTTTTCAGTATACGTTAACAGTGGTACCCAAACAGTCAGAAATGGACTGAAACTCATAAGCAAATAATAAAGCAAGAAGAACCATTATTTGCGCAACGTAGGCGACCAGGTAAGGTGTACAAAATACATAACGCAACCGTGGCTAGAGAAAGTACGCCCATTTATTATACTCGTAATTTATTCATACGAGTGTTCACGCCTCCGTGATGTGTTTATTAAACCAGATTAAGTTAGTGTTATACTAGCCGAGGGACCATCACTATGTAGGAGCCTAAGTATCAAAAGTCCACCAAAAATCTTAAAGTTTTTCAACTTCCCGGTCGACAATTATCGAAAAGTTAAAAAAACCCTGCAGCGTAATGATAGAGTCATCTAAGAGGCGAGCTTCATAATGTTTATGGTACAGTCTTCATGGAACAATGACTTATAGCCTACTTCTGCTGGACCTTCATGGTAAAGTTCGCGCAGCAGCATGGTGTTTTCACGCAACAGCATGGACATGCATCAGACATTTGCATTATAAAGCACCGCTTAAGAAACGTTGCTCTTGTTCCAGCAAATATGTTTGCCACATGAAGTGCTGTTTGAGGTTTTTGTTTGCCTAAAAATGTATAAAGTTATGAAATATTTCTTGACAATCAAACTGGCAATCAAAGTGGCTTCCCCCCTACATGGAGCGGAAGTGTTTCCGCTGCTTCCATTAGCTGTGCCGGCCACATGGCTGACGTTTGGACGATAACGCCATACTTCCGGTACCGTTGCGCACCAGCTTCCGGTAGACAGGCGCAATTACTTTTGGGCTGCACTGAATGGCATATGGAATCGAAGTATGCTACAGCGAGTTAAACATTTGAAGTTTTCTCGAGTATGCCACTCTCGAGATCATAAAATATACAATGAAATGACAAAACCACGCATTAAAAACGGCACTTTTATTATTCGAATAGGGACGACAAGGACGCTGCCATTCTGAGTCGTTTGTTTAATATTTCAGTACATTTGGAACTGTCGTTGCGGAGCAGAATTTGGTGGAATTACACTAAAATAAAGCATTTATTTGTGTATGCTACGAACCATGACATCTGCCATTACCTATGAATCAGTCAGTAGCGTCTTTTTATGTTACAGCCAAAGCATGGTAAGGTAGGAAATTATTAACTGAAATATTGTTTCGCATGTGTGTTTTTTTAAATCACTTCAGCGATTCAAAGGGCTATAAGAACCCACACGGCCATAGTGAACGCGTGTGCGAAGCCATGCATGTCATGATAAAACTTTATATCGGTTTCAAATCACTGTAGCATGCCAGAGATATTTTTTTTTGCCATCACACTTCCCCCTGAGGTGCTAGAACCGCTAGTTATACTGACACCCTGCCGACGATAGTGATATTAAACTGCACCTCTGTTAACACACCAGTCATCCCTGCGGTACTTTTGCTTGAGCTGCTTAATTTGGTTTGTAAGCGGCTGCCAAAGGGCATTATGGACCAACAGCCGTGCTTTTATGTGACCGCTGAACTCACGCTTGCAGTACGTTCCAAAAATACCCCTGCGTTTCTCCGCCCATCATCACATTGCTGCTGCCCAGGGTGCACTCGGCTGTTATTTGCTTTTCACGTGTAGTTTGTCTCATTTTTACGGTCTACATGGGTGTGGCTATAAACGGGCGTTTTACAAAAAACATTCTCTCATGCTATTGCACTTTCGCAAATTTGGGACTAAATGCGGTACAGGTGTTCCTCAAAGACAACTGCCGCGAAGCGTTGCGGTCATTTTAATCGGAGTTAATTGTGAAACTCGTTCTCGAAATTGTCTAAACACTCCTGCCTTTACATGCAGCGTTGGTTCAGCGGATAAAGATTTGTTCTGCTGAGCTTATTGATGGGAGTTCTATTCAAGCCTCGGTGGGTGCTTTTGCGGCAGATGCGAAAAGCCCTAAAACGCTCGTGGGTCAATATTTCGGCGCACGTTCAATATTTTTCGTGTGATCAAAATTAACCCGGAGCCGTGCACTATGGTCCCCCTCTTACCCCAGGTGTAGCTTTGGTACATTAAGTCCCCGAATAAACATTTCCTTCGTGAAATTAAATTATTTTAACGGTCAGATGGCGGAATTACGCGGTGCTGTATTTTTGTAAACTAACAACGCATGCAGCAGTAATAATGTGTCTCACGTTCAGAGAAACACCTCAAGTGTAATTCACCCAGTAGGCCATTATAGAAGCAAATACACTTTCATAAGCAGAGCGGTTATAGCGGGAGTTCCATCGGTGCCTGGCATCACTCGGAACTTGGCGCAGCAAAGTGGAGAGAAGGAAAATGCTAGGCCATGGCATCTGCTGGAACGTGGCCAGAAGGAAAGGAACACACGCGGATGGGGTTTCGATTGCGTGCCTAAGGAAAAAATAGTATCCTGTTGTTTAAATTGAACCTTGGTTCGTCACGTAATAGTAACGTAAGATTTATTTTATCATCGATGTACAGCATCATAGTCGCAGGCAAGACTAAGCCTTGAGTTGGCTTGCGTGGTGACGCCATCCACCAGCGACAGTTTTACAGACTGATTGCGCAAAACCCAGAGATATAACACGTCAGAGCCAATACAATACAAGCAGACAGAAGGAAGGTTTAGAGGAAATTCAAATGCGAAACAGAGGGAAAGAACAGGCCAGACGCAGCCGCTGTAGTACTGAACTTTGAGGTCTGAAGAAGCAGTTATAATGGTCTTGAATACTTTTCTTCGCAGCAGTCTTACATTGATGTTTAATTGTTCTCTAAAGCGCGTTTACGTCTTAACCGGACGCTTTTGAAATGTGTCGGAAGTATGTTTTAACCTAACTTCCAGAAGGCGAGGCGGCCTTTCGATGTCGCCTGCAAGAAGTGTTGAATGGGAAGCGCTTAGTAATTTTTTTGGTGTGTAGGACGCTTTATTACAAAGTTGAAGTTACTCAGTTTGGCGGACAAGAGATTAGTGCTTGTTGCCTTCCGCCCTGCAGCGCAATTGCGGTTTCGTTTTTTTTGTTCCTGTATTTTTCGGGGGGATTTCGTGATGAACACGCACACAACCTAATCTCGGGTGGTAAGTTTAATATTGATTTGAATTTCGATAGAAACATAAAGCAGAATTTGAAACTTTACCTAGTATTCATTCCTGTCACAACAATATAATATCCAATACACGGCCCACAGCCACTTAAGGTGCACTCTCGGCACATTACATTACAGAAAATCATGAGCTCCCTTCTTATCAAGAGTGATGAACTACTCCCTCTGGCCACTTCCCTGTGCTTCTGGTGTGAAGCGTATTCTAATGCAAAAAAAAAACTTCCGCACGTAACACGCTGTTTCCAAAAGTCAGTGCCATAATGATATTTGAAGAATGCATAGCTCGAAATAATTGTGAAGATGTCTTAAGGGAAAGCCCCTTAGATGTAGCGTATAAAAAATTTCTAGTAAGGTTCACCCATGCCTATAGCGCTAGTTTTCTACGCAAAATGTAAGCTCCACCCTAGATTGCCGGTAATCCTTCGATAAGTCAGTACCTGCATAGAATGTTTTAAAAAAATGCGATAAACTTAAATAAGTTTTTCGAAAACTAGGGGTTCTCGTTTTGCTAAAATTCTTAAAACTTTCTGCAATTACGTCAATAAAGAGCTCTCCGCTGCAAAAAAACGGCTACAATCTAAATCGTTAATACACCAGGTTTAGGGGAAATCCCCAAGGTGAAGTAACTTTCGGTTAAAAAAAATGTTACGTCCACCTTAAAGCTGTATAGCTTTCCTTTGTAGCCGTATGGCTACATTGGGGCCGATGTCACATTTGTCATCACGCAATCTCAATCATTTTATTTTCATGTCTTGTAACGGACGCCCTCAAGAACTCTGGAAAAAAAATTAATACGGTGCTTGCGAGTCCCACGGATCCCCTAAAAATCTGTAAAGAATGCTGAATTACCGGGAGGAGAACCTTTACCCAATTTGTTCAATAATTTTTCTTTCGTTCAAACCGCTTCAATTAACACTTTATCTTTGGTATACATACACTGCTCTATCAAGAGCACTATTTTTTATCCAGATGTACAGATGGAAGTCATCAGTGCGTACTTGTCCTTAAGCAAGAGTAATTCATCTGACAGAAAACGTTTCCAAAGAAAGCCCGTAACGTTTTTTATTGATTAATTATCTAATTGTTCCACACACATTTGTAATGTTGAATTTCCAACTGGAGTTTTACGTAGAACATACCGGCGGCAAAAGTTACAGGAATAACGAAAAGGAAAATCGGAACAATCCTTTCAACTACCGCCCAAATTCTGTTTTGTCGGTTTTTAAAGCAATGCTTCCTACCTGTACCAGCCAACGGGTCTTTCATGGCGTGCGGGACGAGAAACTCTTAACGCGGCTGAGGAGGGAAGGGTGGTTTTATTAACGGAACACAGTGCAGATGGCGCGGCGAATTTACGCACCGTTCCCAGCGTGCTTACGCCGGCGGAAACATGGGCGCTACCCGGCTTTGTCGTCAGCTTTAGCGACGGTTGTTTTAGCCTGTTTAGGTGCAGATTCGCCTTCATTGCGCTCCTCCCTCGTATCGCTTGATTAAACTGTACGAAAGAACTTCCCGAGTAACCCGGAAACAACGGAATTAAGTGTTCGTGAGGCAAGGATACGTGAAATATTAGTTTCCAGGGCAGGAAAACAAAATATACAAACCACAGACAGAAATCTGGCCGCTAAACAAACAATACCTTTTGCGTACTGCTTGGCACGAATGGCACTCCGTTTTCTAATTAGGTGAATACCAGTTCGGTTGAGTTTTAAAAGGTATTACAATATGCGAAAGGAGCAACTGGTTCAGATAAATAGCGATTGTAAGAGTTCTCTCAGTTTTCTCCCAATTATCAATCGTTCTAAAGTAGCAAGTTTAAATCGGCAGAAATAGGAATCTGTATGCTTGCTCGCCACATTATTCCTGTGTCCGTGCATGTGTGGCGCGGAGATATAGCCCCGAACTAGCGCATCAGGATGACTACGTTCCGCGGTCTCAGCCTTCGAATGACGCTCATCGCAGTTTTCTGTCTGCCGATGCACCTTCTAGCTACGGCGGGCTACAGCGGCGGGCTGCAGCGGTTGCGTCCGAAGGTCAAGCCCGGCCATGGTAGAAGCTGTTTTGTTCAGGACGCCACCCCTGCGGATTCTAGGTAAAGGAAGGCAGAATCTCTGGTTTCGCTCTTTGTAGAGCCACGTGTGGGCATTGAAGTGACGTCGCATCGTTTATATCTTTGCTTTTCAACCACCTTCACGGCGTGTATTGGTGCCTTTTTTTTTTTTTGGAAGGCGCAGACAGACAAAAATTATTGTCAGGCGCCTATCATCGTTTTATGATTGTTATATTATAATTCTCCCCGCTGAGTCGCTACTGCTCGATCTAAATGTGTTTGTACTGAACAATTTTAACAATAATAATCTTGTTCAGGGGATTGTCTTTGTTTTCACTGAAGAATATTATTACGCCAATCACAAAATGGTCCATCATAAGTTTTACCATCGGGAATGACGCGCAAGAGCTAATTCTTTTCTATCATTTTACGTGCGACATCTATTTCAGTTCGTTGAAATTGGAAACACTTTTGCAACCAAAGCAGTGAAGTATGGTGTGCCGGAGTATAACAATTGATATCCGTTTTTTTTTTATTTCTACATCAACGACAGTGTTAATATTGATAAAACCTTTGTACGCGCAATACATGCCAGGGATAAGAGTTTACGTTTCTCCGGTAGATCAAATATTGATTGGGCCATTCGCAATTACCGCGTATAACACTCTCGCATGTTTAAACAATTGGGCAATAATAAAGAATTTGCAACTGCGTGAAAACAAAACAAAAGTGGTACTTTGTCACCCTAGTTCTAAAATCAGTACTGTTGCAGCTGTTTAAATCAGCCAGGCTACACTTCAATTTTTAGGTCTTCGAAAAACAACGAGTATATTTTCAAGAAACCCTTATAAACCCACTGACCACATAGCTTAGAAATTATCCATGGCCACTGGTCTTATTCCCCAATAATGCTATAGTTCTGTAACCTCGGTTGACATTGTACATTACAACTCCATATTTAGCTCTATGCTTAACTATGGCATCTCCATCTGGGCTACCATATTTCGGAAAAATATAGTAAAACTGAGAGTTCTACAAAAGCCCTCGCCTAGTTAGCAAGGTTGCGTATCTTTCCCCTACAAGAGCAATTTTTAAAAAGCATGGGGTTATTCGCTTGGATTACATTTACAGTTATCAACTTTGCCGATGTTGTAAACAAGCAGTAGGAAATACAATTGCCTAAATAATTTAGTCGGTTAGAAAAGCTTCCTTTTCGCATATCGTACTTGCAATACTGAAATCAGAACAGCAAAAGTTTGCTGGAAAATTTACGAGGAACAATTGCTGTGATAGAGATTGCTTCCTTTATTATGTAATTTTGAAAAATTTTCTACGGTTCCTTTAAACCATACGCACCGTTTTTTTTTTTTATTCTCAAGCCATCATATTTATAGGACCCCAAGCAATATTTTCCTCTTGTTGCCGCACTTTAGGGTTTCACTTTCCGCACCTTTTTTCTTGTGAATTCCTGTACTGTTCATACTTCATTGTATGTACTGTATCCACGTCGCACTTTTTTCTGTGTTAACGCTTGCTTCTCTATAGGCTTTTGCGCTTGCTTCTTGTCATACCGCAAAACTGGGGCCAGCAAAGCTGTTCACCATTTTCTCCGGATCTCTTTGCGTGAATGTGTTTACTTCACGCGTAAAAAAAAAACATCTACTACACTTCCTATTACATTAAAGCTCATTTTTCGAATTAAAAGCAGTGCATTGTCATCCGTAGAGTTCGTAGAAAAGTAATATCTATTGTGTCAGTATTGTGTATCATGTCAGGGCTTTCAAATAATGACAGGAGCCAGTAACGGTGTTCTGTGGCAATGCGTATTGTTGACATTTTTCGCGCAAGTGAGCTCTACCTCTATTCCATACCGGCTTCTCAGTCAAATGTACACTAACTTGCCTTTGAAAGTTAGTGTTTTATTGTATTCAATAAACCTCGGGCACCGACGCGGGCATAGTCGTCCGAGTGTTATTGAGTTCAACGTTAGTAGAAATTGTTATTATCAGTATCATGGTACGCCATCAATTATTTTCCACTGCAATACGAAAATCCTGTAACTGATTTCCAACCTCGCCTGTATTGGGTTGCGTGAAAGCTTCCCTTACCAGAGAAACTGTTTGCAACGGCAAGATAGCTGCATACCTAAACCTCAAGACCTGTCTATCGGTAGCTACACTCCTTTCGTGCTGTCGCTTTATTAAACACTTGTCTGCTATACATGCCTCTCAATAGAACTTGGCCATCTTAGTTTTAGCTAGCGTGTAATAGGCAGTTTTTCTGATGTAATGCAGGGCTTACACATTTTAGGCAAGTGTTACTACCACAACTCCTCGCTGCGTGGCCTGCTACGCACTGCAAAATATTTCGTTGTATTTGTTTTCTTCTTAACCACGTCTGTCGTCCTACGCGTACAGCAAACACTGTTAAAAATTTTCTTTAAACGAATCGTTGTGTAATTTGATACTTACGGGGGTATTGTCTGCCGAGAATAGAATGCATATCCAGAACCCATAGCTCTTTTTCCTTTGCTCATACCTTCACCATGGCTGATTCCTTATAGAGCGCTTTGTGATCTTACCGATAGTAGGCGTCTTCTTTTTCGACAGTTCTGCCCAATGTCATAACCAATCGGTTGCAGAATCACAGCGCAGCATGACGAGAACGTTTACCTGTGAAAATCCTTGTTGGGGAGTTAATGAGAATATCACTAACCAGCGCGACGGCCAAGCATTGCAACCCGAAGCTGTTTAAGAAAGCAGATAATACGCAGCTTTCGAAAGGAAACGCGAGCGTGAGCACGATCCGAGTTTAAAGGTTTTAACTGCGCCGGGACTCATTTACCAAATCAAGATTTGCCAGAGGTGGTTATTTTTGAGTAAACGAACGTGAAATTGCGAACGCGAGTTTGGCGATGAAGCTGCATGTATAGTTACTCGCCGGCGATTGTTGATGTCCGCCCTTCGAAGTTTCGCTTTGAAACGAAAACGAGTTTGCCTGCATTTTATCGCTAATGATCTGAGAGTTTCAGTCTAACGAAGGTATTTAAGAGAAAATTCGCTCTTCAACGCACCAAAAAGTGAAGTCAAAATAGCGTCGTCGCTAGGACGACACTTCTATTACTCCGGATTTTAGTCACTTGGCATAAATACTTAGTTCAGACGAAATTGAAAACGTTGTACCATTTTGGTCTTCTACTCTTCAGAAATACACGACCGCATGCGTATGAAGTATGGTTATAAAAAAAACGTCCCTAATTCTTGTGTTGTAGAGACAGTCCCGAACCAAACTCAATAAAATGCGGTGCTAGGACAACTGCAACATCCGGCCAAATTTCACCCGCTTTTCAGAATTACGCAGTACCCTTAGCTTTCAAGGGGTGTAGAATTTTCCTCCACTGTCACACCTGCGGGCTTCTGCGGGAGGGAAAAGGATTGACCATTTTTAAGCTAGAATGAAACTCCAGCCCTTATAAGCTTTACTCGGCTAATTACCAGTAGGAACGCCCCACCGCACACTACAAACACACATGTTTTTTGGGGTGGCCGCTGCTTAGACTAATAAGCACCCGTCGACGCATATCACCCTTAAGCTGCGAGGATGGTCCTTGTTCGCAGAGTGCAACGGCTGATGAATTTGGACCGACGTCGGTGGTATTGAACGCGTTAAAAAACTATGGCTGGAACAAGTACCGAGAGATGAACGCTTCCTTTCGCGAATCATTTCTCAGCGGCATCAAAAATTGCACAAAAAAAGAGTTGAAGACTTCGAAAAGGCGGATGCACGAGTCAGGAAATCTTGCGCCCTACAAAACTAAGCACTTTAGCTTTATTTCAAAGTCTTTTTGTTTACAAGGTGCTAACTGTACTCGAAACAATCCCAAAAGAGAAATGCACCCAATTTGTCGGTCCTTCCCCTTGGAACTACAGTAATACCTCGCAGATTGCGCAGAATGACAGGGATTATGGGTCATTTCGTAATTTTAGGAATTACACTCCGCGTCGGAAGAGAAAAGGAGGAGGGTTGTGGTGGTTTCTGATTATTTGTCAGAACGCCTCTCAGATAACTGAAACCTACGGTTTAATCTCAGATATTATTTTATGAATTCTTCCATAAACTTCTCAGAAGCGATCTCTAAAAGAAACGTTCACTTGTTAGGTCCCAAGCAATTATCGTATTTTTTATGCCACCCCTCAGGTTTATAGAATATATTATGTGCAAGTCGCATCGTACACACCTGTACAGAGCTACAACATAACACAAATACGCATTTACTCAAGGCTTCATAATTTTACTCAACTAACGTAACTGTAAACGCTACAACTACTAAGACATCAAAAACTTGGTGTAATACACTGCTATTTACGAAAGCACTTATAACCCCGCTTGATAGTTTCAGATAGGCGATTTCATTTAAAACATGACTTTCCTATTTCAAACGAAACACATACATTTCGCTACTCGCCAGATTGTAAAGCGGACATGGAAATATTAGTGGCGCTGAACACCTGTGTGCTATACTGAGACGAAGTAAAAGCTAGTTGACCTGTTGTTTGCAATTTTAATGCTTCAGCGATTATCTTGGAGGCGGGAAAACGTTTGAGGAATAAAGTTGTGTCAGGCTTTCTGTTCGTTCTTGACGCATATATAAAAACTGCCAGATATGTTCAGCTTGTGGCATATAGGAACGACCTTCTACTTAAATTGCCATTTGCAACGCGCAGAGACGAAGACGGTTGCGCGATCATCGAATCGTAATGGTGGTTACGCCTTCCACAAAGAGGTGTGCGAATGCACGCTTAAAGTGCAAAAGGGCGTGGAGACATCTCTACCTTCGCCCAACCTTGGAAGACGCGCTTGGAGGCGGCTCAAAACACGACCATTAACGCCTAGGAAAGGTGGAGAAGTTGCCGCGGAACACATCGTTACCACTACATTAAGGAAGCACGCTATTTCTGTCAGATTTGGAGGCATCATGGTCTATGTTCGAAGCGAAGTGTTTTTCTCCTCGCTTCCGTGTATATAAACCGCAATGGCGCTTGACGGACGGACACAAATTTCGGAGATTTTCGTCCAGTGAATATCCAGCTCCCTCTAACGCAGCGAAACGAAGCAGTCGTCGAGACATTATTGGTGGTAAGTTTGGCTGTCACTGCATTTCTTGTTAGTGGGTTTGTCATAAAACCTTTGCAAGGGGTCTGGAGTTAAAATATTACCACAGTTTCTTTTTCTTTTGTGCTTCCGCAACACCCATACACTGTTTGTTCAGCGCAACATTTTTGACATCAAAAAACTGCCAGAGCGCGCAGGGAAAAAATCCGGTTGTTTAAAAATTAGGTGGCCTGAGGGCCTTGTTTAGAAAAAAAGATGTGCTTAACCATTGTTGTTATTGAGTAACTGAAGTACACGTGGCTAATTCTAAGTCTTGGATAAGGATGTGTTATGCTCAATCGGAAATAACAAGGAGGAAGGATCAAGAAAGTGAGTTCCTTTCGATTCATCGAAAATGCTGGTAGAATGCGCATCCGAAAAAGAGCATTGCAGTAAACATTCGCAGAAAACTAATCTGGGTTGTGTGAAAAATAAAATCGATCTGCGCTCCTTATCGTAGCAAAAAATTAAAACACAGACTGCAGATGCTATTTTTTCTGCCTAGCGGATTTGAAGCATTCGTATTTGTACTAACTTGTTTACAGAAGATTGGTTAAAATATGTGAAGGCAAGGTTTGGCAGTAGTTCGGAGAATTCGGAGAATTTAAACCGAAGCTTTCTATGCCATGCTGATGGCGCTATGCGTCTAAGTAGAACGCACTGCAGATAATTCACTTTTCGCAATGGGATTCACAAAACCATGACAATGAATAAGAAAGAAACGCTGCCCGTCGTCTTGATTGAACCTTGGTCCTTCGTGTTACGAATCCGACATCCTTCCGATTGCTCCACTTGGAGCAACCGGAGGGATGTTGGAGGCTTTTGGATTTCAAACTTGGAATTTGCTAAGGTTGAATGGAAGAAAGATTCGCAATCTAACCCCCTTTCTCGTAAAAAATGGGTCTGCTTATTTACCTTGGTTAGCGGTGAGGAGGCTACAAATGCTCGCTCGCACTTTCGGTAAGGGCACGTGAAGGGCGGCCGATTTAGTGCCCCTGAAACTGTTTCACATGAATCGAAAGGCAGTACGCCTGTACTGTTTTGTTTTGATCTTCATTAAATCAATTTAACATGGCCATGTGGTGTCGGCAGAACACAGGGCTGTATTGTTGATGTATATCTGTAGAACCAAATAATAATTTGTAGTTATTCATTCATACTAGGGTAAGAGCTCACGTACCTCTGTTTAAAGTGCCTGGCTCTTTCTGCTTGAGTATTCTGATGTATAAAACACATAACTTTAACCAACGCCGCCTGTATAAACAGTGCCTAACGCGTGAGCGAAAAATGGCGAAACAGCCACTCTCCTGTTGCTCTCTCCTACCCTTCCCCGCTCCGTAGCCTTCCAGCGTGCTTTCGTGTCCGCCAGCCAGCGCCGCTTCTCGGAAACTATGCAAAATAGTGGAAAGTTTGTTTAGCGTTCCCGAGGCGGCGCTCCTACGCCTTCTTGTTTTTTACCATGCCTGTCTGTCTTGGTCTGTCACTGATAAAACTTCCTTTGTTACGAAGCAAAATCCCTTTCGCTGCCGCAGGCTGATGCCGGCTTTGCGCGCTTATCTACTCGGATCACAATCCCTGAAATTTTCGGAGTGGGGCATCCCCCCTCTATCCCCTCCGCATTTAGGTATTGTTTTGACCCCCCTGTTCGCACTCCGCATCAGTACGCACTTCTAAAATTGAGGACTGTACTGTAGAAGCGCCCGGACAGCGTGGCGGGATCCCAGCTGCTTATCCTTTTGTTTCCTATAATTTTCTGAAGTTTACAAGCACGTGATATTATTGGAAAGTAATCGTAGAAGTGAGCGCCTGAACAAAAAACGTGCACGCAATTTTTTCTTCTCTAAATACTCCAGAAAGAAAAAAATATCAGTAAAATAATGGCTGCCCCATCCGAAAATATCGTTTTTCTGTTAGCTATATGTCTACCCGACAATCAGTATGTTCTTAGACAATTTCAGTCCGCCTCCGACTTTATCTTTGGAAAAATGCAGCAAGTATGAAGCGAGCGACACGTTGAACGAGATCCCCAGTGCGCCACAGAACTAGCGCCCCGTCACGGCTAAGATGTAAGCGAAACGGCCCTTGAAGCCCAACAGGCAAGCTGACAGACACACGTCGTAGAAGTGGGTGCAGCGTTCGCGACTCGCGAGCAGTGACGTAAGGCGAGATGTCCGCCGGCACGCGCCACATAGCGGATCAGTGCCTGAACTAAGCGTCCCTACCCTTCCCATTGAAAAGCGCGCGACGCGTCAGGCAATGTTAATACAGGCGGCGTTGCTTTAACAATCACAATAACCCATGCGACACTGGTACGTTATGAGACAGATGAAAATATTTTTAAGAGCTGACTGCAGGCGGCCGCCTGTATATCTTACCAGGTCATGCAAACACAAGATATGTTGTCAAGATAAAAAATTAAAAAAAAGTGTTGCGCAGTCGTATCAGCAGAATTAATTGTCCTGCGTAGCTCGTACGTCAGCATGGCGGTTCAAATAAAAGCAGAGGAGAAACGATGGCGCATAGTTCTGATAGTTTCGGTGCACTAGGCATGGAGGTGTCTTTTTATTGCCGCTGATAGTCCCGAACTTTCACAGGCTCGCTGGCGCTCAGATATTCGCTTCACGCTCATTTTCATGAGTGGGCACAATAATTGTGGTTCTTTGAAGTTCGCTCCCCTTTGCATCTACTGACATGGATCCTAGTTTAGCCGAATATGTGCACTGCTATGTGGCTTACGCAGCCCTTCCTCTCACCCGTGAATAAGGATAAAAGTTGGGTGTCATGAGCATGTGCGCAAGATGGCTAGTTATTATACACGTGTCGAAGTGGTTCTAATACTAATATTTGGGTATACATAGAAGGAAGACGAAGAATGGCGCCCCTTTACACAACGGGATTTCTCTCTTGTCTGATGGTTGTGGCCGGCGCAGCACATTCAGGTAAGTACCAATTTATGATTTGCGGTATCATTGTTTTCGAAAAAAACAATGACTCGTATAAACTCCAGAAAGGGAAGGAATAATTATTAGCGGGTATTTGCGCAATGATTATGCTTTTATTGTCAGCAGAGAGCGCTGCGCCTGTTCGCACTCTATGTTGTTTCGCTGTTTCTTGCCAAATAATTATTTTTGAAGAGTGCACCAACTGCCCGAATCTTCAGTTTTAGCGGAACACCCTTGGTTAGTGGAGACTACGTTAGCAATAGGTTAGGTGTAGCAATTAGCGTGAAGCTGGGCGTGATTACCGCTGAAATGCATTTTTTTATAGTCAATCACAATTTCACCTTAATGTTTTTCTTCTTCGCGTACCTTTTACCTCGCACCTTTACAATTCGTCTTTGTTAGCCCAATGCAGGTTGTTTCGGGGAAGGGTTTAGGTAATTTGTTAAAATGTGATATTGGCGATACCATTTTCTTGCGCCGAGTGATCAGTAGCCTTGGCGGGTGCTATAAATCGGGTTCCATGTGCAATTTGGGGGAATAATAACTAGAATTTGCCAATTATGTTTAATTATTATTGTTGGGTTCTGCGTTGTAAGAGGCAAATTGTGGAGGATCGTGAGTTCATACGGAATGGATTATTAAATTCTTGAAATTATATATTTGTGCAGAGCTACGGCGCTAAGAGCATCAGCTCCCCAGATACGCACAGCTGGCTCCATGCTGCAGCTCAGCCCCGCAAAGCCACGCCCACGCACTGCTTGTCACTTGCGCGGTAGTCGTCACACACACGCCAAGCTTTATCTTGAGGCCCAACAAAGGCAAGCGGCGTCGTGTTCATCTTCCGCTCGAAGCACCTCGCCACCAAAATGTCACTTGACACGACGATTGCGGAGTGCAGCCGGGAACTGCCGCCGTTTTCGTGCGTCGGCCACGACGCATGCCTAAAGAACATAAAAGGATATAAAAGTAACAGAAATTGCTGAAACGGAGAAACTTGTAATCTAGAACTCCGCTTATAAGATGCCTTTCGCCTGTTCAGATGCCGCTTACCTCTTTACGGGCCACAGATAAAGCGCGGCCTGAGTGTGATGTGTACAGCCCCGATTGACAGCCAGCGCATGGGCGCGGCATTGCGCCGCTCAGCGGCCGGGCGGCGGCCGTTGTGAGCAACTGGAGAGCCAGGGAGTCTGAGAGCTGTGGCGCTGCGCGAAATTACAATATCGAAAATGTAACAATTCGTACCGAACGGACTCATGAACTGTAGAATTTCCTCATTACAACCATGCAAGTAACTAGAACAAAAAAAGAAATTTATTGAATTCTAGTAATTATTCCCCAAATTGCGCTTGAAAGAAGCTTTATACCGGCCTCCAAGGCCCCTGATCACTGGGTGCAAGAAAATCCCTTTGACCTGCTAGAGGCTATTTTGTTAAATTGCTTAAATGCTTCCCTTTGGCACGATGGGGCGATGATTAAAACTACGCCGGTCTCGTTGCAAGTAGAGCTATCTTTACCGCGTGACGACAGTTCCTCAAAGCTTTACGTTTAGGTTAGTGTCAAGCTGTCACTAACCCCAGGCGAGCGCGATATGTAAAGGGGACATTTAGAGGAGATGCCCTATTCTCCTTACCAACCGTGACTGAGTTTTGCTGGAATGTTGCAGGCCACTAGACGTTCCCTGCGTCAGCCTATAGTGGGATACTACTATCCAATAGTACTTGTCTTGGACGTGCGTGCCCTTTCGCGCACTGGAGAGCTTTCGTTCAACGACAACGCGGATTCTAATTAACTCATCAATAAATTTTCAGCTATCTTCGCAACGGTGGCCATGGATGCCGTACTTTAGAATCACTAAGCTTACAATTGCGTCCGCAATTACGCCTCTAACAGTGCTCATCCGCAGCACCCGGATGTTTAGAGGTTTTACTCGTCCAGGAAGTATGCAATCAGTCAGTGGTGTGCAAACGTGTTATGTGCAAAAAAAATGGCTGCGGCTTACCTCAGCTAACCCTGGCAATGCAAAGTGAAAGCTGGGCTTAATTTTAGCCCTGTTAAGACTTAGTTTCACAAGGTTAACCTTTCATTAGGCTCTAATTTTATTATTCGTCCAAAGGCTTTTGACGTTCCGGCGTTTCACGAGCCGAACAGCTCGATGGGCAACACGCGCGGGTTGGTCAGACTGTGCTTGCCAACGACAGCCTAAAGCGTCCAGCTCACGCGTAATGCTCGGAAATGACGGCCTCACGTCGCTCTCATTCATGACCAAGCTCAAATGCACGCTTCCATTCATGTGGTCAGCTGCGAACAAGCTGCGTAGAGCGCATGCGCCACGCGTGCAGAGGGGGCAGCGGTGGCGATCAAGGCCGTCGGCGGACCCGGCGAGTCTTCTGATGCGTTGCCAAGTATACGGAGAAGCTGGGGGCGGTGGGGAAGGGGGAGACGGGGGGGGGGGGGGGTGGTGTCAACGTTACTGCGACGGGGAAACACTGCGAGTGCTTTAGGGCACCCCCTTGAAATGAATTGGTCGTCATTAAGTTTGCTGGCACTAATTTAGAAGCCCACGAAACCCACGGATGCATTTGAAAATATCGAATGTCAGTTGTTCGTTTCGGTACTGCTCCTGGCTTAACGGAGACGCTAGATTGGAGTGTAAAGTTATACCCCTCCGGGACGTACACGTGCGCTCAAAAATTAACCAGAGGGCTTTTGTTCTTCGCCGATTTCGAAAAATGCCCGTCCTCGTGGTGATCGAACTTTTTAGCCCATGCCCTGCAAGACCAAGATTGGAACAGATTCACAAAATGGCCCGTGTATGTTTGCTTGGCCGCTAGTTCCGTAGAACCGTCGAATGAAAATTGCTTCGAGTGAAAATTTGGCACACACTTAGATTGCAGCTGTACCGCTATAACGGATAGGATTTCAACTGGATCTCAAATTTGCCTCCGCAAAACTTTATTCCACGTTGTTTTCCCCCTCAGTCACTTAAACAATGAGGATGGCTTCTGTGGGTCCTGGCGCGTTAAATCCTTTCATCTTTTTATTCTTAGCGGTCATGCTCATTTTACCCCTTCTCTTCCCGTGATGAGGAAGGTAGAGGTTGCTCTATTGAATTCTATTTTTCTGACGGTAGATACGTGGCGCGCCATTTACTGAAGCCGTAATTTACGGCTAGGTTGAAACAGATTTAACATAAGCTGTTTTATTCGCGTTTGGTTTCCGAAATTCCCTATTCGAAAACTTTTTTGACCCTTTGTTTCCTGTTAGCCACCGTAAAATTCAATCCAATTTGTAATTCTAATAAAACAACGGTGGTACTCTTCGTTATTGACATCTTTTGCTTGAAATATGCGTGGAGTGTTCCTTGTACGCTCAATAGTTCGGACGTGTAAGCGCGCTTGCTGCCCCTTCAGGAGATGTGAACGGTTTTGCTTATGAAAATTTAGAGGGCAAGCATTCTTCCTCCCCGTTTCTTTTTTTGTTATTTCATGTGTTAGACTAAGGTGGTGTTTGGGTCCACTAACAGACAGCCTGATACAAGCAGAAAGTTTTGCTTTGTGTTAGCCATTGCAGACTGTCATCTTTACCATACTAAATTTTTTTTTGGGTAGCAATCACCAACAAGAAAAACTCTCCGATCAGCGGGCCCTATCGATGCAGCCTGTACAAATTTGACCAGGCGAAGTGAAATACTTATGTAATATCGGTTACCCAATAGGCCTGCCTAAACGTGCGTGCCGTTTTCTTTCTCCTAGCTTTGCTAACAAGAAGAAGCCGGGCAATAGACACAATGGTGCATGTTGAGTTGTTTTTCTCATGTGCAAGTAGCCTGCAACTAAGCGACCACTTGCAGGCTTTTAATTCAGAAAAGAAACAGTTTATATGATGTGGCTAAACTCTAAAAACATAGTTGTGTAATTTGAGGAGAATACGTGAAACACAAATCGGCATAAAAAATGCGGCGAGCCGGAATGTTGACATACTATTTTTTTTTTTTACTTTTTACCAGTGCACTCCGCCATGCCTCACATGTCAATAACTACGGGAATGCCAGCCTGTGAATTACAAAAATAGCGAGCGCGTCGCCAAGTCACTACAGACAAGACATCCTATTCCACAAAAAACAGCCGCACACTTATGATACCGCGGGTGTAGACGGCTGAATCTGAGAAAACAATGAACTTACGTCGGTTTCCATGTTCCTGATCTCCGGGTTGTTACGCCAAGTTGTTTTTTTTTTCTTTCAAAGACTGGGGAAGGTTCAAGCGTTATTATTTTCTAACCATTACACTTCTTGTGTTTAATCATTCTAATGGATGTAATCTTGATTTACGTGAACACGTATGGTTTATTCAAACAAAAAACTGCATCTTTTTCAGCATGTGGATAATTTTTCCACGTACAGATCCCTGTTTTTTATCACGTAAATATAAGTTTCTTTCAGCTCCCCCAAAGTTTATTAACGAAAGCTCGGTGTTTACGTAAGTCTGAAAAAATCAACTGGCCCAGCGCATTTTCAACACTAAGCTGTTTTTTTCAACGAATAAAAAACATTTCAGAAGATTCACCAGATCAACATTCACTTATATTTGATACTGCCCGGGTCAAACCATGCCATGTACCCGCTAGCATTGCATGATGAGTAAGTGCTATAGGTTGCTTCCAAGTTGCCACGTGGTTGGGGGCGAATGTTGTTGGCAGGATGCGCGAGACGCGAACGCCGCCACGTGCTGCGGTGCTGCATCCTGGAAAACTGTATAGTTAAACTAGCGGGCTAAATATCAAAGCGGGGCCCCTAGCATCACTATAACGGCTCGTGGAATAAGAAGTGGGATCCCTCAACTTGTCGCTGCCGGTCATTAAAGCCATGCGATCCGCTTGAACTCGCTTTTTTTCGTGGGGCTGTACGTAACGTGCCTGTCAAGACATCTGCGCAACCCCTTAGCCTTTATTAAACTCAAGACGCCACTAACAAACTTAACCCAGTTACATAATTGTGTCGCCAGAGTGCAGGGAACTAGTGCGCTGCCGGCGCTTCCTTGTGCCATTTCCTGATGTCCCGCGACCGTACTGTTTCCCGTATCCCTTCTCTGTGCCCCTCCTCCAAAATCAATTGAGCTGTTAGAAATTTTTACACGACGAAATCGCACAAGGTTCTGGCAACATCTTGTCCGGCTTTATGGTCGGGTTGGCGGTACGAGGAAGTTAGGAAATAAGGCATTTTGTGACTTTTATTTGGAGGAATAGAGCTTTGAATGTAAAATGTTGGAATATATAGGAACATACTAGTGATGTTTCTTTCTTTGTCATTGTGATTATTTACAGAAAATTGCCATATTCCCAACGCTGACTGGGAAGACCTTGTCAACCAGTACTTGGCGAAGATTCCGGAACAAGAAGTGTTTACCCGCAACGACAGCGATTCTAACAGGTTCAACGTACGCATTTCAGGCTTCACGTTTGGAGACCTAACGCTCTCAGGGCTCTCTAACCTCATTCGCTACGGAACCGTGAAAGCCTACTGCGAAAACGACAAGCCCTATGTGACTGTCAACATGGCCGCCCGATCACCCATCAAGACGCGCATTCCTTGGAAGTACTGTGGGGGAATGTCCGGTATTGTAGGTTCACAGGCCAACGTAGTCAAGCTCTGCATAGGTTTTGACGTTGCAGAGGTAGACGGCAAGGTTGTCCTTCGCCCATCTGCGGTTTATCCAAAATGGATCGATTCTGTGGAAGTGAAGCTGGAGGGCGCGGGTGATGTGATGCAGACAGCTGTTTACGTTGTGGGCAAGCTACTCACGCCTTTCGTCAAAGATTTATGGATCCAAAGCTTGCCTTGGCGCATGCAAAAGATGCTGGAAAGGATGGCGAATTAACCCGATACAAATAGTGCAGCTTTACGCTTTTTGCGATTTCACAAGTGTAGGGCTCCGTCAATTGGCGGTTGACATAACGTTTTTTGGTAGGAAAACATAATTTCGCCCTATATATTATGTGGCCTGTAATAATGGAAGCACCTTTAACGCTCAGCCTACAGAATTACAGAAAAAGGAAAAATACGTTATTTCAAACATAAACAAGAACCTACCACCCCTTCCCCACACCCTCAACGCTCAAAAGCAGTGGCGGACACTGCTGTCAAGCCTCTGCCTCTCGGACCAGTTCCTGCTCACTGAGAGAGCAGGTGGTACTAACGCAGCTCATGGATTCTTGCGAAGAGAGAAACACTCTTGGAACATTAAAAATGCTCTTGCAAGAAACTACTCTCCCTCTCAGTCTCAAACCATAAACATGTGACCACCAGAAGTCCCGGTAAAGAAATTCAGTCAAGAAAGAGAAAGTCGGTACTCCTACATCAGGCAATCCGATATTTAATTTTAGCAGTGAGGAATGTTGTACGAGAATGCGAAGTCTGTTGTCATATCTGTCGCTGTTTCTTATTTTTTCAAAAGCTCTCTGTTTCGATAGCAGCGAATGTTGGGGGAAAAATAAAACGATCGTCAGCCTTCTTTCGTTGTAGGTATCAGTGCCCACTATCAGACGGTGCGTGCATCATTCTGCACACGCCTGGGGCATGCTTAGAAACGAAAGCTAACACAAAATTGACTGCTCGTAAAGCTTTTCATGCCGGTTTTTGCGTATTTTCCAAGGCGCAAACTTTCGGCAAATTGCAAACCTGTAAGTCTTTCTTGTTGTGAACGATCCAGAACATCTGGGCTATCCAAGGGGAGATATATTACTCGCATAAATCTCTCTTAATACGGTTTGTTCCAAAACAGTGCTCGGTTGATGGTCAAGTAGTGTAACATATGGTGTTGGAGAGCAAACTTACTCTGGTTTGTTGGCATCGGAGATATGAAACCAAAAGTCAGAAAAACTACGAAATAAACAATACAATCGTTAGGTCGCCACATTTTCGAACTTCTGAGAAAGCCTACTCACAGATACACAACTGCTTACCAACTACGATGAAGCGGTTGATGGTGACGCTTTAAAAGTTCAATTTCTTGCGTTATGTAAGCACAACAATGTAATCAACAACAGTGCGCATTTACCCAAAAAAAAACAAAAAAAAATGTAACCTAACCCTATAACAAAAGCTTTTTGGGAAACGTATCTCTTTATATATTTATTAAATTTTGAAAAGTAACGTCTGCAAGTGCAAGTAATGTCTGCAAGTGCATTTAACAATACAAAAAATTATACACCTTAGATAAAATGAAAAAGGGGACAGCAAGTCTTGCATAAAAGCAGCAAAACTTTGGGGCGCAGTCGAAAGTATTTCCATATGTGGGCAACGCTAAAAAGGTGTTATGTAGATACAAGATACTATTAAGAGCCACTGTTTAAAGTGACCAAAAATGTCACAGCTTAATTCGCGGGTGAAAATGTTTCCCACGTAATGGGTACAGTCTACAAGATGTAGTTCGGAGGATATTTTCCCACCACACATATGGGGGATGACCTTCGGCATTAGTGCAAATTTCGGCATGGAGACGTCAGCACCGCACCTATTAGGAAACGCAGTAGGTCAACATTGGGCCAGAAAAGTTTGAATAAATGGAAAATATTTTCTCATATACGCCTAAAACATTATAGTCTGGTCGGTACATGCTGGTTCAAAAAACCACCAATCAGCAGCAGAGGGAACTCCGGACAGTCGATTTGACACAATCGGCTACAAAGAATACCTTTACCGCGTCCTTCGCTCACACCGCTGAACATTACCTTATGGAACCATTTCCTGCATTTCGCGTCATTACAGGACGCGAGACTTAAATTTGGAGCTTCTGTGGCCACGGATCTACGGATCCGTTTTGTGCATGAAAATCTAAAAATTCGCTGCACCTTTTCCGATGGGTCCCCCCTACATCGATTATACAATCGTGATACAATGAAACACGAACGGAGCGAGTGGTTTTCAGTATGTGTTGTGCATCCTTAGTAGGAAGCCGTGTGTGCACACTGCGATCACGTTGCGAGAGCTCCTGCGCGACATTTGTGTGGAAAGACCATCGTTTGGCGTGTACTTATTTTGGTTTGCCTTCCAGCCGCCTTCGGCATCCGCTCGCGCGAGTGTTATGACACATCGTTTCTGTGCTGTGTAAAAACGGTGCACCCCGCATATTCTTTTATTTGTTTATGTCGGGCCGACCGTCAAAGAAACCGTAAAAAGAGGATGGTCTTTGCATACCAACATTAGTCACGCACTCTCGAAACTCCCGACTACTGCGCATACGCTGCCTGTCACGCACGCCACGCACGCTGATGTTCCTATTTCAATGTGTCGCGATTGTACGTGTAGTCGCGGGGGACTCCTCATAGGATTGTTCAGTGTAACCTGCCACCCTGCCTGATACTCTGAGCTCTGTTGTAGCCTCTCACTCTAATGGGCAGGAGGATCTTAGGAACGGTAAATTAGGGCCTAGGCTGATTATTACAGGCCTCCCTCGAATGACGCCCACTCCAAACCTTCAACGGGAGGTGCAGTTGAACACCCTGGAAGAGATAGCTGAACGGCGCAGGTATACCTCGGCCAAACTGGGCACCACCACTCGCCGTCCCACATGAAAAAAAAAAAAATTCCTCAAGCACTCACTCAAACTCACGGTCACTACGCGCCCTGCACCACACTCGCTCACGCACACTATTTGCCATCGCCACTCGCACTCGCGCGTGCTCATGCCCCCCACTCGTCGTCTCCTCTCGCACGCGAGTATGTGAGGGAGACCCTCCTTGAGTCATGAAATTACGGCGTCACAAGGCTGTTAAAATTATATTTTAAGTACACACCACGGAGCAAGATATAAAGAGGAGCGCCGACTGTGGCCCAGAAAAAATCTTTTGCTCGGGTCGATAATGTCCACGCGCCGCCGGCCGCCCAGCTTTCCCTTTGCTCTCTTCCTCCTTCGTTCGCCCTCTCGTCGCTGTGCCTTTGTACATGGCTCTTCCCTTCTTCGCTCTCCCCAGAGGCATCTTTTCTTGCGCAGCGACGTCTGTCTTATGCCTGTCCTACTATGCAGGAGGCATGCCTGCACGCGCGGAATTTAAACACCCGTGCGCGGCCGCAATAGACGGCGCAGATAATCGCACGCCGCCGCATACATGGCGATCGCTTATTCCCGGAACGTTTAGTCTGACATTATGAATATCCACTAAAAATATTGTACTAACCCAGCACATGTAAGACGCAACTGAACGACGACGACTTCAGAAGCACCAAAGAATGAGCAAGAGTAATATGGAACGCCACAACATAGTATAGCGTGATTCTGCTTACGACGAATCGATGCAGCGCAAAGGTTACCCTCTGTTGTTATCCCGCTCTCCGGCCGCGTGCTTAATTATTTATGCTGCTTCTGCGCACGAACAACGCTTACGAGGGTCGCCCGGAGACTCCATCGGCAAACGGCAATGATGCACATTTCTGTGCCAATGACTGAATTTGACGGCTGCCCTGTTGTATCAAGTGTACAAAAACAGTCAGCTTGATAAGGAACCCAACAATATCAAACCCATACTTCATTTTAACTCATGCCGCAACTTACCGCCCGATGTTCACTGTCGCTCTACGGTCGTGTTATCTCGTCGATAACACCGCGGTTTCCAAATAAAATGCTGCGATTTGTATGGCAGCAATTTTTTGGCCTACCAGAGTTCCCGGCGTTTTTTTTTTTTTCGTTAAGCGGCTGAGCAGCAAAACAACCGGCTCGTTAAACCTTTTCTTTCGGCGAGTTATCGCGAAATGAAGGCTTGTGAAAAGACCGCACTGTCAGGGACTTGATCTTGAGCAGATTGCTACGTCGCGGGCAGTCGCGGGTGATGTTATCGCATTTCTGTTCTTTTCTGATGAGCGTGTAAGTGCCGGCCCGTGTTCAAGGCACACTCTGTTTTGGACGCAAGTTGCAGAACTGCGAGAAAGCTGAGGGAACTTTTATAATCGCCAGTGATCAGAACCAGTTGCTCCTTTCGCCTTTTGTAAAACCTGTTAAAACACAGCCAAATTGGTATTCCCAAAGTTACAAAACGGAGCCACATTTTCGGCAAGCACCGCGCAAAAGGTAGTGTTTGTATAGCAGCCATATGTTTGTATGTGGTCTCTATATTTTGTTTTCCAGCCATGCAAACCAATCCTTAACGTATTCTTTGCCGAACGGCCACTCAATTCCTTCGGGTCCGGGTTACCCGGAAGGTGCTGTCGAACAAGTTAATCAACTGTGGAAAGGAGGCATGCAATGAACGCGAAGCGGCGCCAAAGCAGGCCCAAAGCAGTCCGTGCACAAAACTACCGTCGCCGAAGCAGACGACAGAGCCGACGAAATGCGTTCCGCCAACTCGCCCGCCGGCGCACGGGGAACGCCGGCCGCTTAGCCGCCGCCGGCTAAGGTCTCTTTCGCTGCGCCATCTACATTGTGCTCCGCGAGTTATGGACATTAAGAGCCCGCCGGAGAGAGCGAAGTCGGCGCTCCTGTTTATCTTGCTCCGTGGTACACACCACCAGAGAATTAATTCAAGGTTGCCGAATAGCAGGGGCTCAGTGACGACATATTTCCGAAATTAAAAGCAATCTCACGATTAACAGGCATCACAGCGAGCATCTCCTGCAAAAAAAATAGCCAAGAAGGTGGACAGTGTGGTATAGTGTTTAAGGGAACCAGCGAGCGAGTGGCCATCACTCTCCGCCAATAGCCGGCGCGGAGAAATGGCGAGAATCGGCGACTGCTGGCACATGCTCACTGCCCGCAAGTAGCAGCCCTTTGTGCTTGCTTTGTGTTTACTCTGTGTTTCCAGAGTTTCCTATTGTTGACTTTTAGTTTGAATATTCCAAAGGAAATAAAAAGTCTATAGCCTCTATATAGACTGTTGGAAACAGGAATGTACAAATTACCTCTCTTTTTCCTCCAGTCTCGAAAAACTAAATTGGTGTCGAACTAGTCTAAATAGCTGCGGCTAAAAAGGAAAGTGAACTTTTGTCTCTGGGCCGCCGCATATGGAAAGTATGAATGCGCACACGTTCTTATTATTTATGAATTTCAGAGCCTGTGTAGAGAGGTGCTCATACTGTATAAATAGGTAATTATTGACATATATTTATATATAGGAAGTTTGCCATCCTTTCTTAACCTGAGTGTCATCACAGAGGGAATAGTGCAGTATGCTTTTTGAAAGCATCCTTTATAATAATTTGACGCAACATTATACTTAATTGGACCACCGTAAATCATTGCCTTCTGGTTTTCCTTTCAATTGACTACAGGAAATTAACCTAAATAAACTCTGTATAGACTGTTGGAAACAGGAAGTCACAAAATTCCTGTTTTTTCTTCTGTATATAGAAAATAAAGTGATGCCAGATCACGTTAAGCCACAACCCTGAAAAAGTAAACTGCACTTTTTTCTGTAACGACCCACATAAAGAGCAAACGTGTATATCCAGTCCTGATATTTAAGTGTCATTTTACTATGCCTTCTTCCCCATCAGCATTCATTTTCAGTCATATCCTAAACAGCTGTTTAAGCATTTTAAGCAATCCTAATTGCCTTGCAGGGTGGTCACACAGCCATCCGACATCATCGCTGTGATTAAGTTGAGCTAGCGCTATTTTCCAAATTTTCCTCGCTCAGCGACATTGAAAGTCACTTGGCTATCTTTAGACTTCGATGTGATTAGATTAAAGTATGTAATTGCCAACCACCGGTACAATTAAGCTTTCATCAGCTTTCAGCTCATTACATTGTAATGACAGGCATATTTTTCGAAGTTGCAATATCCCTTACAAAAATGGATTTTGAGTTTAAATTCAGTTCCTGTTGAGTTTTCATTTAGTCAATAGAAACTTCATTCAAACTGAAATGGCTATTGAAATGTGTCAGTAGAAAGTCAAAAGGATTTGTATTGAGAAACCGTCACACAAAACCTATTGACACCAGTCTATTGAAACTCTTTTGAGAACCAATTGACAAATCTCATCGGGCTGAAACATATAGCTTTGAACGGAGTTCTTTTTTCAGCGCTGCACACTGTATCTGCGGAATTCTATATTAAGACTACTAGTTTACTTTTGTGCGCTTTTATTTTACGTTCATATTTCTACTGAATGCGGTCAATAAAGAGTCAACAAATGTCAATAGAAAAACTCGAGAGATTATCAAATGACGTCGTTTAATTGCAACTCAAAATAGTTTTTTCTGATAAAATCCAATCAAAATTGAGTTGATCTAGTTGGTGAACACACATTGTTGAAAATTATACCATTGTCCTTGTTTCTTGTCCGTGTTTTATGGTTCGCGCTTAATTTGCAACAATGATAAAACTCCTAAGGGTAATCCAGTAGCCTTTACCAGCAGCGTCTTTTCCCAAAAATAATTATAACTGGCTAAGTGGGGAAATCTATCATATCCGAGCATTTTTTAATCTATTTCCTCAAATTCTGCCGCAGCATGGCTTGCACAAAACAACGGAGGAAATAAACATTGACAAAACTCCAGGGGCTCATCTCTTCTGGCAGGTGAATCCTCCCGCACAACCGTTTCCTTGCTGTAGCAGCTCATTTTCTTCTTCATAGCTTAGCACGCATTGACATATTGGGTGAGCAATCTGTACTACTAGTGCTAAGCTGCCCTTTTGGTGCAATTTAGCGGCAGTGAAGATATTCAAGTTAGTCTTCCGGAAAAGTTGGAGCGGAAGCATGCAGATCTCGGCCGGAAAAAAAAACGGAAAGGCTGAAGGGGGAAGGGGGGGGGCTACACATATCTCGTGTCCCAGGTATGGGGGCAAAAAAAATCATCATTCTCCCTACCTCTTTTACACATAAAATGCTGTGGTGCGTTGTGTTCAGGGCGGAGGGGCATGGAGGGATTTAAAAAGCAATTTCATCTGCTGCATTTACAAAAGGCATATGTGTCAACGAATCCTATTGGGTTGATTCAGTAATACTAATAGCGCTGCTTTTCAGAAATGTCTACTTCCCTCACAAACGCAAACGCTACAAGGATATTCCACTAACGAAAATACGCCGATACAAACTCCGAAACAAAAGAGCAAAACTTTGGTGTTTGTCGAAAAAAAAACAATTAGTTTTCTGTATACCGCGAACTATGAAAGCAAGACTTCAAACTAAGTGACCACAAGCTCGGCCTCATCTTCGTCCGCTCGTGGACTTCATTAGAGCAGCCAAAAATCCAGTTATGCCTCGCATACCCCGCCACAGTCGCTCAGTGGTTAAGGTGTGTTGCTGGTGAGCCCAAGGACACGAGTTTCATTCCCCGCAATGGAGGCAGCTTTTCTGATGGAGGCAAAAAGCGAAAATGCAAGTGTGGTTGCCATTTCGGCGCAAGTTAAAGATGCCTGGCTCGGCCGGTCAATCCAGAGCCCTCCACTACTGCACGCCTAATCGCCTGTGTACCATGGGCGCCTTAAACTTCTTAAACAAATCAATATCCCTCGCATGCATAACTTACGTTGGGGATACCATGAACTGTCTACGACAACAACTGTAGAACTGAACTGTGTTATACAGAAAATCCGGAAATGAGCAAACACGCATCTACGTTCTGTTTAAAACAGGTAAAACAGCTCTTTCTAAGTAAAAGAACTCCGTACTTGAAAGCGGAAGAGGCCCTCAGTACAAGGCGCGCGCCTCTCCCCCTAACTGACCAGACAAACGAAGAAAAAAAGGGAGAAATACAAACAGAAGCTCTGAATAACAACACATCTTTACTGCACATGCGCACTGCGCGTCACTACAAAAAAGAAAGAAAAGTGGAAATCCTCACAAATTAGTCAGCTGGCGTGCCACTAGTTACACTCAGAACCACTCTCTCGCTATCAAAAGTACATATTTCGTTTAAAGATATCAACCCGTTCGCGGACCGTTTCTCAAACGCAAGCGCCTCGCAAATAGCCAGCGGCCGCGGGCAGATCCAGAACTTCGAAACTCTATTGAAGGATTGGGCTTCTCAGAATTCTTCTGTCCTCCCTTCTGCTGCCGGGCGCTGAAGCGGGGAAGGGTGCGCTTGTACGGACACAAAAGGCATGTGTCATCTACATGCGCACCGTGCGGAAACCACTTTTTTCGGTGCTTGGGGCACCCTCCCAGGCCAAGCTAAAGTGACTGCGCAATTCTTCGATTTGCGATTGTGTTTGGAACCGGGACCTGTCTGCTGCAAAGGAGAGGCCAAGAAACAAAGGACATAATGCTGTGCCCCTTTGCGGCCAGGAAAAAAAGGAACGTTTAAAAACTAAGGCCACTCCACTCAACGTGAAAGCTGTCGGAAGTTCAGAGCAGTGATTTGCCATAATGGGCTGCAGCACCCTTATCCGCTCACTGCTACCACCCAACGCATTTCAAATTTCCCGCCTTAGTAGTACTCGCGCGCCCCCTGCCTGAAACTGCGCCAGCGGGAGTTCTGTTCTTTTTGTGCTTGCTTTTCCACCTGCACGTGCCGGCGTTGCACTGCCACTTTTGTTTTCGCTTACTATCGTAAAATTGGGCCCATCTCCCCGCGAGGGGGACTCGAGTAAATGCGTCGCTTAGGGGGTGGGTGTATTGCTTTAACGTTTAGTCTTTGGGGAGTCGGTGGTAGTGAATGCGTTGTATCAGCAGCTTCTTGACGTAGTTTGAATGAGTCAAGGATATAAGGCGCGTTCGTATCCTCCCACTCTGTGTCGGCTTTGTGGCGCAGTGGGTAGAGCACCATGTACATTGCGTTCCGCCCGCAGGGTCGAGGGATCGAAACCAGGCGCGGGATATTATTTTTTTTTTTGTATAGGGTAGGGAAAGGGGTGCGGACTACGACTACGGACGTCAACGCGGGTGACATCGTGAGCTACTGAAATGCTCTGCATTTAAAAGCACGGCGAGCAATCACAAATGTTGCACGCGGTCGCGGGTTAGATTCCCGGCCGCGGCGGCCGCTTTTCTGATGGAGGCGAAAAGCAAAAACGCCCGTGTGTACGAGATTTTGGCGCACGTTAAAGATCCCCAGGTGGTCAAAATTAATCCGGAGTCCTCCACTACGGCGCGCCTCATGGCCTGCGTTGCGTCGGCGCGTTAAACCCCACAATCAAATCAAAATGTTCCACGCCGCGTTGCTGTAAAGATTTGTGGAATAAGCACTAGAATGACGTCATGTGTCACTGAAGGTCATCAGGTGATTGCGCTCGTATAGAATACGTTTTATTCCTGGGGCTGTACGTATCCTATCTATCAATTTCTTGCCCATTTCTTTCATCTACTAGATGCGAATCATCACATGGTCGGGCCTATGTCCCTCCCTCCGCGGTGCGTCCTCCACACCCCTACTGCGCATGCTCGGCTTGCGAGGTGGTGTTTTACACTTTAAGGGTTCCTGGACCGACAGTGTTGCCGGGGTCTTCCTGCTCGGCACGAGACGAGCACGCTTCCCCTTTAAGGGCACCTGGAGTGACAGTGTTGCTGGTGTCTTCCTGGGCCGGCACGATACGAGCACGCTTCACACGCCTACGACGTTTCATCGTCGTCGGTGGCGGCGTGCGTCGGCGAGTCTTGGCGGGCCATGATTACAAGCAGCCCACAGCCATCCGGGGTACGTGCATCGACTTCATCTTTAGTAACTTTAGGGTTCATCCCCTACAACAGCCCTTGACTTTACATTTCACAGACCATTAGGCGACCATAATCAAAGCGAAACGCCAACGACAAATCTACGTCACCTACGTTGAACCTGATGATGATAATGCTTTAATAAAGACAAACTCATACCACGTACAAAGTCTCTCTCTCCCTCTCTCTCTCTAAATCATCTCCACTCTAACACCCGCCCCCCCCCCCTACAATAAAATTACACGATCTTCCTGTATGGGAACCCTGAGTACTACGCGAAGCAGCCATGGGGTCAAAGCAATTTCCCATTTCGTAGTTGCGGTAAGCGAAAGTGTCGGTGGTTACCACGGAAACCAAACGGCACATTTAACGGTATCTACGTACCTCCACCTAACGGAAACGACGAACTGAAAACTAATGTGCACTTTAATCGACCCCATGGCTGCTTTGCATACTACTCAGGGTTCCCCTACGGGAAGATTGTGTAATTTTTTTTATCAACAGGCGCAAGATTTGGGCGCAGTCTCATCATATTCAAGATTGGCGCCATCTAACGTAGGTGTTATAATAAGTACAAGACACCATACAGGCACTGATAAAATGTGCCGAAGCATTTGACGCCACCAATAACGTCTGAAAGGAGCTTATCAAACAAAATAAATACAGTTATAGGATTGTGTTGTAGTGCGTAAGATATACCCCACACAAATGGGGCATGACCTTCGCATCAGTGAATATTTCTGAATGGAGAAGGGATTACCGCACCTGTTACGGAACAAAGGAGGGAACATTGTGCCATTTAAATTTTGAATGAATGGACATTTTTTTTCTCTCTCGTATATGCGGACAACTTTATTCGCCCGAGATCGAACATGATTGGCCCCTCGCGGCGGCAGTACGAACTGCTCCTACTGTGGATGGCGCTCTCACGTCGTCTGCTCGTTGAATTTTCGCTGTGTGCAAGACGCGGGCTGCAAACGATAAAATAGGAATATTTACACATGTTTAACAGTAAGCGATGGCATAGTTAGCTCTCCTTGCGGATTTCATCTAGAAACGCAATAACAAGCGTTCGTTAAGAAAAAAATGCGCTGTTTGAATTCCGCGAAACATCGTGGCCGTGTTCACCGCTTGACTGTGACACGAGTTATAGACATTGTTTTCACAGTTTGCACTTCTCATACGTCCCGGTAAGTGTTCCGGTAAGTCAATAATTTGGTATTTACCATGGAAACCAAACGGTAAATAAAACGGCCGCTACGTACCTCATCCTAACGGAAATGACGAACTGAAAACTAATGGGTACTTGAATCGACCCCATGGCTGCTTGGCATACTAATCATGGTTTCCCTGTGGGAAGATGGTGTAATTTTTTTTAAACCCGGGCACTATCGCGTATAAATTAACGGGGACGTATTGTACGCACCCAAGAGACTACGTAGTCTACAGGGTGTCCCGGCTATCATGCACGACGATTTCAAAAAAGAGGAATGGTGTTACTCGAACAAAACCAAGTGCATAATGTTTGCAGTACTGTGAAGATGCGGCAGTACTTTTTTCGTTAATGAGACTTAAATAATTAACTGTAATTAATTATCTATCTCGAGAATTACTGTCCTAATCACTTAAAGGGGCACTGACACAAAATTTTGAAGGCGAGATAACGTCGGAGATTGATTGGTGGGAACACATATTCATCATCTGCAAAATATCAGCGGCGAATACAGCCTAGAACATATTTAAAATCAATTTTGAAGTGTGCGAAACGCAACCGAGCAGCCAGCAGAGGACCACGCGCAATTGTAAATAAACAACATCCAAACACGTCACGAGTTTGTGTTTGCCGCTTCCGCACTACCGGCGTTTTACGCGGGCTCGCCCGGCTCGCCGCTCCAATCGGAGGGCCGGAGGGCGGAGCTTCTGCTCTGGAGAACGCACGACCCGATCGTTGGCGGCGGAGGCGCCGTGATTTCGTCAGCTAATCGGGCAGCTGGCCGCGACCAAAGTTCTACAGCGATTCCAGGCACTCTGTTTCTATTACTGTTTATTACCATTGGATGCGAAAACGCGCCGGAGGCACGAAACGCCCACTGAGCTAGCCGCACGGTCGCTGTGCAGGCGGCGGCCACGGCCGCGAAGTGGCCCAGGCCGGCGCAGGTAGCTCGAGTGATAGCTTGTTACCGCTGCACGAAATTGTCCCCAAGTCCCGACCATAGTGGCTTACATGAGAAAGGAGCTAATGATGCGATGGCGGGTTGCATTAAAAATTGTCATCTGCACCGCTTACGAGAGCGGCACTCGAATATCCGCCGCAGTGCTGAGCCGAACACATCTGTAGGCGGACCTGTAGGCAGACCGGCCGGCTGCTCCCAGCGCGCGTCTTGCCACCCACCTTCTCGAGCGTCGCGCGTCGTTCTTTAGCCGCGGTAGCATTTGCACTCGCAGCGCCTGCGTCGCATCCACGGTCGCTTTTTAATTAAGCGCCTCACGAGATCAGTACGTGGGGGCATTCGCAGCAACTGCCGTCGATGCGGATTCGACATTGCTACGGCGGCCCTGCTCTGTGATATCCCTCCGACGGTCACGTGGTCAGCTTTGTTCACACAAAATCCACAAAATCCATCGTTTCACGGCACTCGCTGAAACCGAAACTGCGACTGGCCGCATTTAAAATCCCTCTAATTAAACAACCGTCGCACGCTGAAGCAAATGAGGTTTCTACAGGTTATAAGTAGGTCACTAGCTACTTATCGCAACGAAAAAAACAAGATGCTAAATTTTTGTGTCAGTGCCCCTTTAAGTGTCAATGAGGCACTTGTAGGTACCCACGAGGGGCATTTAACTGCTGTATTTTCCGCGACGAACTAATTGCGTACTCATTTATTCTGACTGATAAAGCAAAACCCGCGCAATTTGAAAAATACCACGTGAAGGCCACGTGAAAAAAAGAACTATGGCGCGAAGCGGCCACCCCGCCGCGAATTTGCACTTCACTACACCGCCGGCATATAGCGCCTTTTGAGTGCGTACCGTACGCAAAATTTACACTCGCTGAGAGCATAGTTCGGCTGAAGAATTATGTAGCTCCTTGGGCAGAATAAGCGTAGCGCTAACGGCATTGTGTCGCTGCTCGATAATATATGAGGCCGCTACGATAGAACTCCGAGTACCCAGCTGGAGCCGCAGCGCCTAAGCTGCAGCGATGACCGGATGATCCTGAGCATATGCTCGGGATGTGTAGGCTGAATAATCCCCTTTGATCCGTGATCAGTGTAGGGAGGAGTGAGGTCGACCCTAGCTCCGCTGTTATGTGAGGAATGCACCACCTGTGCACCTGCGCGAATTCTTTTTTTTTTCCCTCTGGTTCGCGTGGTTGGCGTGATTTGCAGTGTAGTAATGGGTAGTGCTTATTCGTTATTTATTTTTGCGGTATTTATTTATTTATTTTCCGTTTATTTATACATTTATGCATTTAGTTATGTATATATATATTTTTTTGATTTGCGAAATGACTGATTCAATTTAAACAATATAGGGGTGACGTCGCCCATGCAGGATAATTTCCCTTAAAATGATTTTACAAACGGACGTACTTGCGTCTACACGCGCTTGTTTGTTTTCTTTTTCCAAAATTTTATGAGTTAAGGGCAAACCAGGGAATACCTAGCACTTGCAACTCGTTTTCCACTAGCGGGCATACTTCGGGAAAAATCATTTGCAGAGGTAGCACGGGATACGCCCAGTATCCGGATGCTGCACATATTTTGGGGCTTTGTGCACAGCAGTATTAGTCGTTGTTACAGATGCGTCGCTCAGGATTGATCCGGATCTTTTGAGCGGCGGTTGTTGAAGAACGAATGAGCCCTGGCTCAGTAAAAGTAAGCGCCGGTTCTTTTGGAGAGAGGGAGCCCCTTCTCGCCCCCTCAGTGATCTGTGTCGAACGGGGTGAGCCACAGCCCCACAGCACAGCAAACAATGGAGAAAGAGCCAACGGAGCCGAAAAACCGGGTCAAAGCTCTCTGCGCCAGCTATTGCCGGCACGAGAAAGGAACTTCACTACCGGGCCAGCTGGGGCTAATAATCCAAATTCATCCAGCGCCCCTGTCGTGGGAGCAGACAATTCGAGCCAGGAGAACCGGATGCAGTATGACCCGTTCTTCGGCTCTCCCGGCTCTTTCGCTCAGTTACTGAGCCGAAGAACCGCAGATCCGGGTCAAATGAGCCGTCTCTCTGCGCCATCTATTGTCGGCGCGAGAAAGCAACTGTACTGCCGGGCCAGCTGGCGCTAAAGTTTCAAATTCCTCCAGCGCACCCCCTGTCGTGGGAGCAGACAATTCGAGTCAGGAGAACCGGATGCAGCTTTGACCCGTTCTTCGTCTCTTCCGGCTCTTCCGCTTAGTTACTGAACCGAAGAGCCGAAGAACGGCTCCCGCTCTTTTCGAGAGCCGCTCTTCGCGAAGCGGATCTTCTGAGGCGCCATTTGGGAACCGCGGCGGCGGCGGCGGTGAATGACAATCGGGAGGCCGCAATGGCAGCAGTGAACAAACTGCATGTGTATTTTCAAAGTAATAGGAAAATAAACTCCTGTGACCGTATGATTCACCACAGTTATATTTGTGCGTGCAGCTGCTGTCTGAGTCAGGAACGAGCCGAATCTTCTCAACCGCTCAGTTCCGCGGCGATTCTCGGCTCCCGGCGGTTCTTTGGCAGAGCAGCTCTCCTAAGAACCGACGTTCAGCGGCTGCTCGCTCGAATATATAGAATCGTGCGGAGCATGGATCTGAACGAGTCGTGATGGCACGTACCGGTAGAGTTATTAGAGCCGTATCGGCCGAACCAGCTGGGTCTTGTGTGCAACTTTCGCGTCATCTGTTATCGCTGCCAAAAAGCGGACCCGTCTCGCTTCGAATAAACTGAAAAAAGTGTTGTTCACCACCACAATATCAAAATTAGTTTCTGTATCATGTTTTTCAGAATCATTTTTTCTGGCGTCACAGCTCACTAGTAGAGATCATATTTGTGAGGTTATAAAGTTGACAAAAAATTGCATTTTTTTCTTTATATATCGACCTAGAGGGATTCTGGAATACCACTGACGCATAAAAACTTTTGTAATGGTGGTGAGGCCATTTGTTTTCAGTACAAATACACCGAATGTTGTTACAAAATAAATGACTCAATAACAATTAAGTAATAATTTATATTATGCATGCTTGACACAGGTTACAGTCCTAAATGAACCGCTGAACCGTGCAAATGAACCGGTTCACTTCAGTGAACTGAGTCGTTCTGAGCCGCTCGCTGAAGTGACCCGTTTTGCCCACATCTAGCAACAGAAACATCCCAAGAAAATGAAAAAAAATTATACCATCTTCCCACGTGGGAACAACGAGCAGATGCAAAGCCGTGTAAACTCGTGCAAATTTGAGGTGCTTTGCACCTCCTCAGGATTCCCACGTTGGAACATGGTGTAATTTTTTTGCTTTTGGCATCCATCAGAAACGCGGCAGCCGCGGCCGGGAATCGAACCCCAGACATTGTGCTCGGCAGCGCAACGCCTTAGCCACTGAGCCACTGCGGCGGGTCACTGCCAGAATCGTTGGCATCCATTGTCAGCTCATCGGACAGCGCAGACCGAAGCAGCAAATGAAGGGAGCAGCGGCGCGGACCTGGTTTATCTCAAGTGGCGAGGAGGAGAGGAGAGGAGGAGCAGCGCACAGAGCTGTTGGGGAGACGAGAGAGTGACGTTATCACAGCTGGCGGGGAGAGCGGGAGTGGAGGAGCAGCGCGCGCGCTATCGCACAGCTGTTGGGGAGAGAAGGAGAGGTGCAGACAACGGACGGACGCAGGACATACCCACGAGTAAGAGATGCGTTGCAATTAAAATCGCTCAGACCAAACTTTGCCTTCAACAGAGAACGACAATTTAGAAAACAATTGCTTAATTCCACCACCCAAACCATTGCCTCCTTCATTTGGCCAGCTTCGCTATGCTTGACTTATCGGGGCAGTCTGTCAAAGGTAAGTACGGTCGGCCAAATATTTCTATTTGTGTCTCTACAATATTGCTCGTCTAGAAAAAAAGAGAAAAATAAGCAACAAAAAACTAACTCCTGCATTTTTTAGCAATACAGCAGTAAGCAGCCAGAAAGAAAAACAAATTTTAGTGTTTATTTTTAATAAACCTTGCTGGTACTTTTAAAATGTACAATACTACTGCAAAATATTTTGGAGTTTTGCGCTAAACTGACGTTATCAGCTGCTGAAACCACGCACTCTAAACTCGTCTTCTTGACGTGTGCTTCGCTACTATCGTTACATTTCTCGCTTTATGCTTTCATAAAGGAGTGCCTGTTCTAATTCTGCGCGCACACCCGGTGAATATTTTATGTCTGCGTCCTTTCCGAAAAATCTGAGTTTTTAATTTTTTTGTGTGTGTAATGGTTCACTTGAATAAGCGCTAGCACAGCTACGCCTATAGCGATAACTCTCCAAAAGACGCGTCGTTGCGGTACTAACCTTTCTTTCCACTAAATGTAAGAGCAGGTTAAAAAAAGTCTTGTTGGTGTGACGACTGCTGTAACTGGTCAAGTGCTGTAGAGTGAAACAGAACGTGTGCATTGGCCTCCTAATGGTAACTCTAGTGAAAAGCTCACTGTCTCTCATTCACGGTAGTATTTCCGCAAGCGACGAATGTTGGGTGCGCTCCAACAAAGAAACGACATGTGTCTAGCCGAGGCTACAGTTATACTTGCCATAAATATTCCGCAATAGAACTCGAACGCAGCTCACAGTATGGGCCGTTATAAATACTTTTTTGAGTTGTTTAATTTCATAGTACAAGTCGGTCCTTGGGAAAAACCAAAACATAAAATGCCATTCCTTTTTTTTGTTTTTGACCTCATAGTCTGAGCCGGTCATTGGTAAAAGCCAAAACCCAAAATGCGATTCTATGTCGCCCTTTGTGATCCAACCTACTGGAACCCCGACCCTGAAGCGGAGTCTAGTCTGTACATTTCTTCTTTCGCAAAGCACTCCTGCTCGTCCTTTCGGCGATGGTGAATCTATGGCTTTTCGCTTTCCCGCTGTTTTTTTATACCTGCAGGCCCGCCCGCGTACAAGGTATCGTTCTAAAGCTTACTTCTGCTACCTTTTCACCTCAGTTCTTTCTCTTTTCTCGCCTTTTCTGTGGCGGACTCAAAAGTGTGTTGTGTAGTTGTACAGTGAAACATGTTTAATTTGAATCTCTTCGGAGAGAAAAAATGCACGAATTATCCGAATGTCGAATTGTCGAATAGGCGAGAGAAGCTGCCTGTTTGCAACTTTTTATGCCTATGGTAATTTGCGAAGTATGTAATGGTACTTTGTCTATTGGCGTACAGCTGGACGGAGAGAACGGGTATTCGACGTCCAACAATCCATGCAAAGCAAAAGATTGCATAAAAAATCGTAGTTTAATTCTTACGGACGAGCGAGATTGTTTCACGCACTGTTTACTGGCGGCGATGAAGGCTAACAATCTCCCCGCAGTAGAGGGGGAGAGCAAACCGGTGAGCTAGGGAGGTCGACTTGCAGCTTAAGTTTAGGGAAGGCGTTTGTTTGAATTAGGCATCCCGCAGGTGCATTTGCGGATAAAAATTTCACGTTCGCGGTCATATGGGATGTACAGTCTTTGTCACAATTTTCTTGGCCAACCCGAAAGTTCGCAGGTCGCTAAAAATTCCATGCACAAGATTACGTCACAAGCGAAGCTGAAACACATTATGCTTGGTAGCTAAAAAATTAAACGGCTTTCTTTTCTCGTTGTCATAAAATAATTTTGTCATATTTAAGCATAAAGGATTCTTTTCAATTTTCTTTTGGTCCGGTATGCTTAGGCTTGGCATACAAAGTTTATGAAATGGTGTACATTTATAGGGAGAGAGTAAGAGCCGAAAAATTTCAATTTCCAAAATAACAGGACCGAAATATTGAGGTTTAACAGCATAAACACTCGGTATTTTTTGTTTGCGCTTTATGGGGCTGCAACGGTGCGTGTAAACGTTCGGCATAAGATTTACAATCCCGAACTGTAAATTTTGTACCACTAATCCAACTTTTGTCTTTGACACGTCAAAGAGAAATCCACGAGTGTCCAAAAACAACCTTATGTAGTATATATATATATATATATATATATATATATATATATATATATATATATATATATATCAAGGTTGCAGTCGTCATTGCCAGTGCTATTCGGCTGTTTCCGAAATATTTAATAGTGCCGAATAACGTGTGTTCGTCATGTTTCTTTGATACAGTAATAAATAGGCGAAAATATAAGTCGAGAAAAAATCCGCCGTTTTTCCGGGAGCGGGAGTCGAACCCACATCTCCGCATAACGCGTGCGGTGCGTTAACCAATTACGCTACCCCGCAGCGCCTCCTCTCTCGACTTTACAGGGGGGGTTTATATTTACAAGTGCTCTGAGGCCGGCCAACTAGCGCCGCCCCTCGACCACCGCGGGAGACGTAGAACGTCTTTTTTCCCAGCGGCCGCCACGTAAGACGTGGTCGGAGGTCGGGGTTAGCAATTGGCATATCCGAACTGCTGGAGCCAGAGCCCTCGTAATGCATGTAGCAGAACAGAAAGATACGGGACGAGGGACTCTGTAAGGACATATATCAAGGTTGGAGTCGTCATTGCCAGTGCTATTCGGCTGTTTCCGATATATTTAATAGTGCCGAATAACGTGTGTTCGTCATGTTTCTTTGATACAGTAATAAATAGGCGAAAATATAAGTCGAGAAAAAATCCGCCGTTTTTCCGGGAGCGGGAGTCGAACCCACATCTCCGCATAACGCGTGCGGTGCGTTAACCAATTGCGCTACCCCGCAGCGGCTCCTCTCTCGACTTTACAGGGGGGGTTTATATTTACAAGTGCTCTGAGGCCGGCCAACTAGCGCCGCCCCTCGACCACCGCGGGAGACGTAGAACGTCTTTTTTCCCAGCGGCCGCCACGTAAGACGTGGTCGGAGGTCGGGGTTAGCAATTGGCATATCCGAACTGCTGGAGCCAGAGCCCTCGTAATGCATGTAGCAGAACAGAAAGATACGGGAATAGGGACTCTGTAAGGACATATATGAAGGTTGCAGTCGTCATTGCCAGTGCTATTCGGCTGTTTCCGAAATATTTAATAGTGCCGAATAACGTGTGTTCGTCATGTTTCTTTGATACAGTAATAAATAGGCGAAAATATAAGTCGAGAAAAAATCCGCCGTTTTTCCGGGAGCGGGAGTCAAACCCACATCTCCGCATAACGCGTGCGGTGCGTTAACCAATTACGCTACCCCGCAGCGGCTCCTCTCTCGACTTTACAGGGGGGTTTATATTTACAAGTGCTCTGAGGCCGGCCAACTAGCGCCGCCCCTCGACCACCGCGGGAGACGTAGAACGTCTTTTTTCCCAGCGGCCGCCACGTAAGACGTGGTCGGAGGTCGGGGTTAGCAATTGGCATATACAAACTGCTGGAGCCAGAGCCCTCGTAATGCATGTAGCAGAACAGAAAGATACGGGACGAGGGACTCTGTAAGGACATATATCAAGGTTGCAGTCGTCATTGCCAGTGCTATTCGGCTGTTTCCGAAATATTTAATAGTGCCGAATAACGTGTGTTCGTCATGTTTCTTTGATACAGTAATAAATAGGCGAAAATATAAGTCGAGAAAAAATCCGCCGTTTTTCCGGGAGCGGGAGTCGAACCCACATCTCCGAATAACGTGTGCGGTGCGTTAACCAATTACGCTACCCCGCAGCTTTTTTTTTTCTTTATTTCCTGCATTTTCTAGGTTTACACACTATTATCGGTTTAAAACCCACCGGCCAGACTTTGGCTGGGGAAAACTGCTAAAAACGCCAAAACTTGCAAGGTTCCCAAAATCATGCAGCCACTCGGTTTCTATACATTGCATCTCGTACACTTTGTGGAGTAACTTAACGTTCTCTGCAAAATACTGAGACACAGTCTTCGCATCTACATCGGAGTGCCTTACAGCCATTCGACTTCGCCATATTGCGTACAGGCCTAACAGCATGACAAGGTCACATGGTAAGCCATTTAGGGCTTCTACTGAAATAAACCGGATACCATGCGCTGTGAGCGGGAAGTCTTTCTTTAACGTCCTCTGCAGGACGTCCCAAAAAAAGTTGGCGTCCCAACACTCAATGAAGACGTGCTCTATTGTCTCTGGTTTCTGACAGAGGAGGCAATTAGTTGGCCAAGGTACAAACAATCCTTTTCCTTCCATCCATGTTTTTACTGGGAGGGTTTCTGTACGTAATTTAAAAAAGAATGTCTTCACTGAGGCCGGGACAAACATCTTCTTAACACGGCAAAGAACATCCTGGCCAAGGCCCAGATTTTACAATGCCCGATACAACGGCACCGGGAACAGCATCTCTTTCAGGTGCATGATTAAAGGTTTCCTTTCAACCGTTGACAGATATTCAAACAAAAAACGTACACCCAGAAATCTGACAGCAAGCACCACTTCTTTCAGGTACCCTTTTACCACACAACAAACATCATCACTTGACGATACAATGTATTCGGGAAGCTCTTTCACCAGTGCCACTTGTAGGAAAGTACGGAGAAATGGGTCTGTGGTGTCCCTCAAATACAGAAACCTATTCACAAGTTGCCGCACAAAAATGTGTGACAGACCTAGCCCTCCTTCCTTAACTCTACGAAAAAGATAAATCCTGCTCATTCGCTCCCACGTGGATCCCCACACAAATACAGCGCACACTCGATGTATCTTTTTCACGTGCAATCGTGAACAGTGCAGCACCTGCATCACGTACCATAGTTTCGCGAGAAAGAACAGATTGCATACACTTGCCCGTGCAAAAATAGACAAAGCCCTGCCTCCCCATTTGATTGGCTTTTCCCGCAATTTTTTTGTCTCCTCCTGCCAGTATGCATTGGTGTCCTGGTAGCAGTCCAGCGGCACACCGAGATAGCGCGATGGTATGACCGTCCACGATACGTTTTCAAATACGTCTGGCGTCGAGCTCCATTCCCCGTGCCAAAAACCAGTGCACTTTTCCCAGTTCACCGAGCTGCCAGTGACGGAGCAGAATTCTTTGGTGACTGCTACTGCACTACTCACACTTCTCTTGTCAACACAAAACAAAGCAACATCATCTGCGTATGCAAGAAGACGCACCTCACTTGAGTGCAACTGAAAGCCATGAATGTCCTGACTATGCAGAATCTTCAGACAGAAGGGTTCAAGAAATATTGAAAAAAGAAGGGGGCTAATTGGACAGCCCTGCCTAACAGAAGACAAAACAGGAATTCGCTCAGTGACGCTTTTGTTAATAATTAACTGCGTAAAGCAGTTGGTATAGGCCATGGAAACTCCCTTTATCACCACCTCACCAAGGCTTACATGTTTAAGAACACAGAATAGAACCTTGTGACAAACCCGGTCAAAGGCCTTTTCGAAGTCGACTTGCAATACTGCTACTTTTCTGAATAACATTTCGCAACACTGTAAAACGCTCCGCGCCACGTGAGCATTGGTCACAATGCTCCTCCCGCGGATACCACACGTCTGGTGCGGCCCCACTATGGTCTTGATTACTGTTTGCAAACGTTTCGCAAGTACTTTCATTAAAATTTTGTAATCAACATTAGCCAGTGTTATTGGCCTGTAACCTGACACTGACTGCAGCTTTACGATGTCCTCAGATTTCGGTATTAACACCATATGTGTACTTGAAAATGACGGCGGAAGGGATTGCCTCTCATACGCCTCTTTAAATACAGCATACAAAAAAGGGCAAATTTTCCCACAGTGTTTCTTGTAAAACTCAGCTATTAGCCCATCTGGCCCGGGTGTTTTGCTAGATTGTAATTCAGCTATTGCGTTCTCTATTTCCGCAAATGATATCGGTTCTTCTAAAGTGCGTATAACTTCCGAATCGAGCCGTGGAAGCAGGGGTAGAAACGTTTCGTCGAACTCATCCATTCTAGGCGAGCTGGGACCAAACAGCTGGGTGTAATGCTCGACAAACGCATTTTGTATGCATGTTTTATCTTCAGTCAATCGAGCACGATACATTATGCTCTCAATATCACTCTTTCTGGCATACCGCGTTTCGTCGCAAAGCGCCCGCCTTGTTGGCTGCTCTCCGGCCAGAAACCTTTCTGCGCGTGCGCGTACAATCGCCCCTTCAAACCTGATCTTGTCTATTGCTTCCAGCTTACTTTTTATCTCCGCGATATCTTCCTTGAACAAACCTGGCATGTCGCTTTCCAGTTTCAGCAACTGTGTCAAGTTAGAGCGCAGTTTTTCCACTGTTCTTCTTTCGAACTTTTTTAGCACGCTTGCTCTTTCTACTGCTTCTATTTTAACTTCTTGCTTAAAAAGCTCCCACTTAGTGCCCCAGTCAGTGTCGTAATCTTCCAAGTGTTTAATCAAACTAACATCCACTTTATCGCAAAATACAAGGTCATTCAGTAGTCTTGCGTTTAATTTCCATAAATCCCAGTTAAACTTGTTCGCTTTCTCTTTTCGCTTCCCAATCGTGAACGAAACCAAGCAATGATCACTGAAAGAAACATTTTCTACCGAATACGAGTTACATTCATCGGCCACTTCCAACGACACATATGCCCGGTCGAGGCGCGCATGACTTGATCCCTGAAAGTGCGTGAAACGCAGATATTTAGAAGGTGGGGCGAACTGACCGACGTCCGTAAGCTCGTATTCCTCAATGAGCTCTACCAACACTTTCGTACTTTCGTCTATAAACGGTGTGCCACCACTTTTGTCTTCACTCGCGCAGACGCAGTTAAAATCTCCTAGTAGCAACACGTTTTTATGACACCCCAAGTACCCCCTGATTGATTGGAAAAATTCAAGTCTTCCCCGTACTCTATTTGGGGCATAAACGCATATTAAACGAAACGCTACATCTACAAACGTAAAATCACACAAGACAAGCCTTCCTGACTCACAGGAAATCAGGTTTTCTACACTCAGGTCCGTTGAATTTTTCAACAAAACACAACACCCCGCAGATGCCCCTACTGCATGGCTGACGCAGACACTGTAAATATTTCCAAACTGTTTAACAAAGCTGTCAGTGCGGTTCTCACTTTCAATTTTCGTTTCTTGTATTGCTAGCACGTCGATTTCATTTTCATTTAGCAACCGTTTCATTTGGCATTGCTTTCGCCTCTCTCCTAGCCCCCTGACGTTGAGCGTGCCTACGCGGAGTGGTTTTTTAAAAGTCATTTTCCTCGAAGTGAGAACCACACGGAGAGCCTAGTTTCGAAAATACATCGCTTACTCTGAAGCACTCCACGTTTCAATGAAGAGCTTACGTGGTCGTCCAGTGCGTACGAGTTGGCATGCCGTGCCTGAAACGTTCTTCGCACACCCCCATCACACAGCACTTTCAAGTTTTCGCTGACCTCGGAACACGTTCAGTCGAAACGTTCGGCTTCGGCCTGAGCGTTGCCCTTCGTAGTGACGTTGCTTTAAGCGGGGGCCCCTCCACGTTTTCACTTTGGCTGTTCGACTCACTACTACTGCGTTTTCTCACACCACTAGCGGCGTTAGCCATTTCCTCGTCGCTCGTTGCCCCTTCCAAAGTTGGCGTAGCAGTTGACACTGTCACACCAGCTGTCGTTGCACCATCCTTGATAGACGTGCCCTTCCCAGGGCTCTGCTCGAGACGACTCGGCGACTCAACACTTCCTGGATTTCCGCCTTCTCCACCTTTTTCGGGCGGTGGCTCCACCGTGCTCTCGGCTTCCGTGCTCTTGCATTTAGCTCCGGCTGCTTCCTCGGAGTCTTCCTCGTCCATAATCATCTCCGAGCCATCCTCCTTGGTAACATTCGTGGCCACTGCCGCATACGTCTTCACACAGTCGGCAGATTCGTGCCCAAACCGCCGACAAGTGTTGCACTTGGGTACCCGACACTCCCTCCGGACGTGCCCCTCGCGTTGGCACCGCAGGCACTTCGGAGGTCTCCCTGGAACAACGACGAGTGCCAAGTCCCCGGCAATACGCAGCTGATGCGGGATGTCCTCGGGCTTAACGCCCACATTAAGCTTCAGAACCGCCACGCGCGTCATGGTGGACTGCTTGCTGCACCCGTCCACCCTCCACTTTTCCTTCGTTACTTCGGTAACTCGCCCAAAAGGTGCAAACGCTACCTTTACTTCTTCGTCGGGACGTTGTGCAGGATCCAGTGCAGCTTGATGCGCAGGTCTCTGTTGCCCGGGTCAATGACCAGGCACCGCCGCCCCTTCACAGTCATCTCCGCTACGCCCACCATCTTTTTTGTAGCTTCGGCGCTTGCAAATGTGACGGCCCAAATGTGGTTCATTTGATAAGCGCCGAGCGCTATCACGTCGCCGAACAAGCCTTGTTGCAGCAGGGCATCCCTGAAATCTTCAACCCGGTAGGGCCGCCCCTTCACATCGGCATGTAAAGAAACAGTATTTAAAACAACTGACCCTGTAGGTAGTGCAGGCAAAACAACAGAATAATCCTGGCCTGCTTCTTCATTCCTGGTACCGCGGCCGGATGGACCGCTGAAAACCGCTCCGTGGGAGCCCTGCATCCTGCGTCCGATCACCACGGTGGCCGGAAGTAGAAATCCTACGCTACCCCGCAGCGGCTCCTCTCTCGACTTTACAGGGGGGGTTTATATTTACAAGTGCTCTGAGGCCGGCCAACTGACGAACACATGACGAACATGACACGACGACGAACACACGTGACGAACACACATGACGAAACATGACAAACACACGTTATTCGGCACTATTAAATATTTCGGAAACAGCCGAATAGCACTGGCAATGACGACTGCAACCTTGATATATGTCCTTACAGAGTCCCTAGTCCCGTATCTTTCTGTTCTGCTACATGCATTACGAGGGCTCTGGCTCCAGCAGTTCGGATATGCCAATTGCTAACCCCGACCTCCGACCACGTCTTACGTGGCGGCCGCTGGGATAAACGACGTTCTACGTCTCCCGCGGTGGTCGAGGGGCGGCGCTAGTTGGCCGGCCTCAGAGCACTTGTAAATATAAACCCCCCCTGTAAAGTCGAGAGAGGAGCCGCTGCGGGGTAGCGTAATTGGTTAACGCACCGCACGCGTTATGCGGAGATGTGGGTTCGACTCCCGCTCCCGGAAAAACGGCGGATTTTTTCTCGACTTATATTTTCGCCTATTTATTACTGTATCAAAGAAACATGACGAACACACGTTATTCGGCACTATTAAATATGTCGGAAACAGCCGAATAGCACTGGTAATGACGACTGCAACCTTGATATATGTCCTTACAGAGTCCCTCGTCCCGTATCTTTCTGTTCTGCTATATATATATATATATATATATATATATATATATATATATATATATATATATATATATATATATGTATTAATATATATTTATTTAGCGAGTCAGATCAGGAAATGAGGAGCGCGTTGTAAAAAGGGGTATTTATATTTACTACAACTGTATCTGACGCTTGAGGGTGGCAGCCAGCGCCACTCAGACTACACGGGGAGAAGGGGACCTTCTTTTCAACCCCCGGGGCGTGGAACGAACGTCTACAGCCTGTCATAAGCGGGTAACTGGCGAGAAACCCTCTTATACTACCCTGGCATCAAGGCTGCCAGAACCGATGCCGTCGCTAAGCTCTCGCACGATAATAGGGTTTGGAAATGAGGGGCTCGTTAGAAAATACAGAAAGAAATGCCGGAAGAAAAAAAAATAACTAACGGTAAAAAATAGTCTAACCATTTCCCTATGCCTTCTTTGGCGTTGTAGACTGCCAGCATTTCTTTCTGTATTTCCTAACGAGCCCCTCATTTCAAACCCTATTATCATGCGAGAGCTTAGCGAGGGCCTAGGTTCTGGCAGCTTTGATGCCAAGGTAGCATAAGAGGGTTTCCCACCAGTTACCCGCTGATGACAGGCTGTAGACGTTCGCGTCACGAACCCGGGGCTTGAAAAGAAGGTCCCCCTTCTCCCCGAGTAGTCTGAGTGGCACTGGCTACCACCCTCAAGCGTCAGATACAGTTGTAGTAATTATAAATACCCCAGAAAGTGAAGGAAAACGCAGTCGCCCAGATAGCCGAATTGGTAAGCCATTCCAGATCTAATCGAAAGGCGTGGGTTCGGTCCCCACTCTGGGCGCGTGTTTTTCTTTTCTTCTTTCTCACGTAATTAATAAAAAAAATAATGTAACGTCACTAACAGTAAAAAATATTCTAAAAATTCCCCTATGCCATCTTTGGCGTTGTAGACTGCCGGCATTTCTTTCTGTATTTCCTAACGAGCCCCTCATTTCAAAACCCTATTATCGTGCGAAACCTTAGCGAGGGCCTCGGTTCTGGCAGCCTTGATCCCAAGGTAGCATAAGAGGGTTTCCCGAAAGTTACCCGCTCATGACAGGCTGTAGACGTTCGCGTCACGCTCCGTGGATTGAAAAGATGGTCCCCTTCTCCCCGTGTACTATGCCTGGCGCTGGCTACCACCCTCAAGCGTCAGATACAGTTGTAGTAAATATGTAGTTGTGTAAATGTGTAGTTGTAGTAAACCCCAGAAAGTGAAGAACACAGTCGCCCAGATAGCCGAAGTGGTAAGGCATTCGAGATCTAATAAATATATATATACAAATATATACAATATATATACAAATAAATATATATGTATATATATATGTTTATATATATATATATATATATATATATATATATATTATTATATATATATATATATATATATATATATATATATATACACGGATGTGTGTGTATATGTATATCAGCAAAGGAAATTTTGACTAGGTAGAAACTACGATTGTTGCCGACGTTTCAGCAAAGAGACTTAAGAGACTTGCCTTCATCAGAGTCCTGAAGAAGGCCATTATCTTTGCTGAAACGTCGGCAACAATCATGGTTTCTACCTCATTCGAAGTTTGCTTTTCTTGTGTTCTCTACTATCTCTCCCTCTCCCTCTCCCCCTTCTTTCTTTCTCTTTCTCTCTCTCTCTCTCTCTCTATATATATATATATATTGTCACCGATCGGACGATGGACCTTGGTGGTTTAGGCTTGAAGGATTTGGCTTTATTGCCACGAACTCGTTGGTTCCTAAGAACAGCGACAGCGCGCTTGCCGAGGGCCAACAACGTCGTCTTCCTCTGGCCGTCCATCGACGATGATACTGGGGGATTGACCATCCACCGTGTCAATGAATACTAATGATTGCGGCATTACCCCCCTCTTCAAGAACGCATCGTCTCGATGCGAGCGGATACGTAAACTGCCATGCGCTACTCTGGAAGTGACGGCCGGAATGCTAGCGAACAAAGAAGGGTTTGAGGCGCACAACATATACAACGTCCGGATGTAAAGGTCGTCGGGATGAAGAACGCACTGCGTCCTGTAGTATCTCGTAGTTAACGTCGCTGATACGGGGCAGTATTGTATACGGCCCGAAATAACGCTTAAGGAGCTTTTCGCTAAGACCACGGCGTCGAAGGGGTGTCCAAAACCACACCTTATCTCCAGGACTAAAGTGTACGTCACGTCTACGAAGATTGTAGTGAGCAGCGTCGACTGACTGTTGAGTGGAAATTCGGATTCTGGCTAATTGCCGGGCCTCCTCTGCGCGCTGAGAGACTAGTCGAGCGTCCTCGTGGGCGTCATCATCGGGCAGGAGGGGCAACATAGCATGCAGCATTGTCGTTGCTTGCCGGCCGTGAACCAGGTGAAACGGAGAAAACCCCGTTGTCTCCTGGACGGAAGTATTGTACGCGAAGGTAACAAAAGGTGAAATCTCGTCCCATGTTCGATGCTCCACGTCGACGTACATCGCCATCATGTCTGTAATAGTCTTGTTGAGGCGCTCTGTCAGTCAATTGGTTTGAGGGTGGTATGCAGTAGTTCTGCGATGACTGGTGTGACTTAGGCGCAGAATGTCTTGCGTTAGTTGAGCTGTAAACGCCGAACCGCGGTCGATGATGAGAACCTCTGGTGCACCATGTCGTAGAACAATGTGCTGGATAAAGAAAGCAGCTACTTCCGATGTGGTTGCGAATGGAAGGGCTTTGTTTTCGGTGTATCGGGTAAGATAATCCGTTGCCACAACTATCCAGCGGTTGCGTGCGATCGACAAAGGAAAAGGACCTAGCAGATCCATTCCGACTTGCTGGAACGGGGTCGTCGGCGGATCAATTGGTTGAAGGAGTCCGGCAGGGCGTGTTGGGGGCCGATTTCGCCGCTGGCATTCTCGGCATGTTCTGGTGTAATGACGCACAGGTTTGGGAAGATGAGGCCAATAATAATTTTCCCTTAGTCGCGCTAGCGTACGGGTGTAACCAAGGTGTCCCGAAGTCGGATCAGCGTGACAACTTTCAATAATCTCCGTGCGTAGATTGTCCGGCACGACGAGGAGCCACGAGCGACCGCCAGCCGCAAAGTTATTCATGTAGAGGACATTGTCACGAAGAGTGAGCGCTTGCACAACACGTTTAAAGGCTCTAGGGACAGCACTTAATTGGTCGTCCAAGTAGGCGATCACCTGATTAGCTCAGGGTCGCTCCGTTGGCGTATCACCATGTCCGCACTACTGACTGCTTCCAAGAAGGCGTCGTCATCGTCGTCGGTAACTGCCTGCCCACACCCCATGGGAGCCGAGAGAAGCAGTCGGCGTCACTGTGCCTGCGCCCAGACTTGTACGCTATAGTGACGTAGAATTCTTCTAGCCTTAGGCTCCACCGTGCTAGACGGCCAGACGTGTCCTTGAGGTTAGCCAGCCAGCATAGGGAGTGGTGGTCAGTGACCACGCGGAACGGGTGCCCATAAAAATAAGGGCGGAACTTAGTGACAGCCCAAATGACGGCGAGGCACCCCTTCTCAGTAGTGGAGTAATTGCTCTCCGCCCAAGAGAGCACGCGGCTCGCATATCCAATGACTCGGTCAGCGCCATCCTGGTTTTGAATTAGTACCGCGCCAAGCGCCTTGTTGCTGGCGTCAGTGTGAATTTCTGTCGTCGCCTCCTGGTCAAAGTGCCCAAAAACAGGTGTTGTCTGTAGCGCTTCTTTGAGTCCTTCGAAAGCCTGTTGTTGCTCACGCTTCCATTCAAACGGAAGATCTTCCTTCGTGAGATGGGTCAGTGGGGCGGCAATGTGGGAAAAGTTCCGAATGAAACGTCGGTAGTAGGCGCAAAGGCCCAGGAACCTTCTGATCGCCTTTTTGTCTGATCGTCTCTGGAAAGTGCTCACTGCAGCAGTCTTCTCTGGGTCAGCGCGTACTCCTTCGTTGCTGACGACATGGCCAAGAAATTTGAGCTGGTCGTAAGCAAATCGGCATTTTTTGGGATTTAGTGTCAAGCCGGCAGTTTTCAAAGCTTCAAGCACGGCTCTCAGCCGACGTAAGTGCTCCTTGAAAGTGCAAGCAAAAATGACGACGTCATCAAGGTAAACAAGACAGGTCTGCCATTTCAGGCCTGCGAGGACCGTGTCCATGACGCGCTGAAATGTTGCCGGTGCTGTACATAGCCCAAACGGCATAACTTTAAATTCGTAGAGGCCGTCTGGTGTAATAAATGCAGTCTTCTCCCTGTCCCGCTCATCAACCTCGATTTGCCAATAGCCACTTTTTAAGTCAATAGACGAGAAGTAACGAGCATGACGAAGCGGATCAAGCGTGTCATCAATGCGTGGAAGGGGGTATACGTCCTTCTTAGTAACTTTGTTCAATCGCCGATAATCCACACAAAACCGCAATGTTCCGTCCTTCTTTTTTACAAGCAGAACCGGCGCGGCCCAGGGGCTTGTCGACCGTTGAATAACGTCGTCCTCGACCATGTTTCGAACCTCCTGGATAACTTCCCTTTCTTTTAGAGAAACGCGATAGGGTGGTTGACGGACAGGATTTGTTATGTCGTCGGTAATAATTCTGTGCTTGGCTACACTTGTCCTGCCAACACGGGTTTCTGCAGCGAAACAGTCCCGAAAGTCGTCGAGCAGTTGGGATAGCTCGTGCCGCTCTTAGAGCGAAAGCTTCAGATTGATGTCTAAATCGATGGATGCATTCATGCTTGGTTTCCGCGCTGCAGATCGTGTAGTCAGTTCGGACAGCAAAGGATCGTCAATGGAGTCGGCAATTCCTTTGAGGTAAGCTACGGTCATCGCTCTCGTCAAATGCTGTGGCTCGTTCCGGAAGTTCGTAACAAGGACATTCGCGTGTCCTTGATGAAGGTGTGCTATGCCTCGAGCAATGCCGATCCCCTTTTCTAGAAGAAGTTGGAGGCTGCCCTCAATCAGAGCCTGTCCGCTAGTTGGCATATCTGTCTGTAAAGACAAGAATACGCTGGACCGCGGGGCAGCTTCACGTGATCGGCTACGACACGTACCGGTACTGCCGTCAACGAAGGGATCTCTTGAGTAGGTGCAGGTTTCCTGAAGCGTAAGCCTGTTGGTTCCTAGGTCGATGACGGCGCCATATTCGGTCAAAAAGTCTATCCCAAGGATGTCGTCCCTGGAACAGTTCTCCAGTACGAAGAACTTTACCGGGCGCACTTCACCATTGATTTCGACGCGGGTGGTGCAACGTCCTATCGGCGCCACAGTGTGACCTCCGGCGGTGCGCATGTCGGGACCGTCCCACTGCGTTGTTACTTTTTTCAAGTTACGAGACAACTTCCCACTCAAGACGGAATAGTCCGCCCCTTTTTCCACGAGCGCCGTCACGTCGCGTCCGTCGATAATGATGTCAAGGTTATTTGACATGGCGTGCGCATTGTCGGCGTTATTTTCCGGGCGTCGCGACGTTTGTGGAGGCTCTTCACCATTTGTGACATCGGCTACACCACCTCCAGGGGTTGCCGGGGTTAGTTTTCCCGGTGAGGGACGGGAGACTGACTCCCACGGCGAGATCGTCGAAGAGGTGAGGCGGGCGATGAGGGGACGGTGAGCGAGCTCCTCGAACAGTAGGGGGTAGCGGCGAGGGCGGACGTCGAAAGTAGTCCTCGCGCGGCGGGGACGAGCATCGAAAGTACTCATCGCGCGGTGGAGACGATCGGCGAAGGTTCTCCTCGCGCGGCGGAGACGACCTTCGAAGGTAGTCTTCGATTTCTCGAGGCTGCTGGCCATACTTCGGGCGTGGGTCGTTGGGACGGTACCCTCGAAGCTCACGCTAACGGTAGAGGCACCAGCGGTACACGTGATCGGCTTCACCACAGTGGAAGCAGAGTGGGCGGTTGTCGGTCGTCCTCCACAAATCCGTCTTTCGGGGTCCACGCTGCTGCTGCCTAGGTTGCTGGTAGCCTGTTTGGGCAAATCTCTCTCGTCGCGGCGTGCTTATGTCGGGCCCAGCAGTAAGCAACTGCGGTTGGCTGGTAACGGCAGCGTAGGTTGCGGCCGGGCACTGGGAGGTTACATCGACTGGGCCACCAGGAACAAGAGCTCGTTGCACCTCCTCCTGGACAGCCTGAACGAGAGAAATAGAAGCTGGCGACTTCGAAGCAGGCAGCAGCTTTTGGAGCTCTTCTCGAACAATATCCCGGATGAGCTCCCGGATGTATCCCTCGGATGCATGGTTCGATAAGTGGGCCGATGCAAAGCTGAAATTGTCGGGGCATCTGTCATTCGGTGGTTGTGATCGTTCCTGGCTGTCTAAGCTTTCTCAATGTTCGTTGCCTCCGTCACAAATCGCTCGACTGTTGTTGGTGGATTGCGAACAAGGCCACCAAAGATGTCACTTCTCACGCCCCTCATCAATGCGCGTAACTTCTTTTCTTCATTAGCTTGTGGGTCGGCGCGGCTACTCAGCCGGAGGACGTCTTCGACAAAGCTGATCAGACTTTCGTTAGGGCCCTGGATTCGGCGTTGAAGGAGGTCTTCAGCCTTTTGCTGTCGGTATTGGTTGCCGAGGGCTCGCCTCAGTCTCTCTTTGCAAACTTCCCACGAGGTTAGCGATCGTTCATTGTTTTGTACCATATCCGGTCCGTATTCTCCAATGAGAAATAGAAGCTTTGCCGGCAACGATCTGAGGTCCATCCGTTGTCACGAGCCACCCGTTCACACTGATCTATCCAGTCATCGACGTCCTCAAAGGCATCGCCGTGGAATGGGGCAGATTTTCTTGGTATAATGGGCCAGTGCACAAGGAGGAAGAAAGGCGCATCGGTTTTGTAAAGGAAAGTTACGTCATCCTGGAAGATACAGTGGTCCTGTTACGTCATTCTTGAAGATACAGTGGTCCTTGGGCCATCGGGTAGCAGTCCGAACTCCGGAGTACGGCCTTGCAGCCGCCTGCTCGTGCGAGCCTCGTTCTCCAAGAAGGCGCGCCGGCCTGGGCTTAGAATTGGACTCGCCTCGCGGGGTCGCCGAGAGCCGCTGGGCATCGGGTGACCGTACCCCACACCTCTACCAGAATGTCACCGATAGGACGATGGACCTTGGTGGTTTAGGGTTGATAGAATTGGCTTTATTGCCACGAACTCGTTGGTTCCTAAGAACAGCGACAGCGCGCTTGCTGAGCGCCAACAACGTCGTCTTCCTCTGGCCGTCCGTCGATGATGATAGGGGGGGATTGACCATCTGCCGTGTCGATGAATGCTAATGATTGCGGCATTATATCTAAGACAGAATGAAGGGTTGGCAGTCCAGAAAACCTCGGTAAGCAAAGGGGATGTTGTGGTGGTTCATAAAAACAGATCAATAATTTTTTGAGCACGAAAGAACGTGGTGAAAAAATGCCCGCTGGTTGGGATCAGAACCCACGACCTCCAGAATACCGGTCAGGTGCGATAACCAGTACGCTACCGGCAGGGCTGTTTCCCCTCCACTTTTTCGGGTATTTATGTTAAGGTATTTTTTTGTTTCCTGCACTTAGGGGTGGTAGCCAGCGCCACTCGAAATACTCGGGGCGACGGGGACCTTCTTTTTAATCCCCGGGCCGTGACTCGAGTGTCTGCGACATGTCGAGAGTGGTAAACCAGCGTTGAACCCTCTTAAGCTACATTTTGCACCAAGACTGGCAGAACAGAGGCCCTCGCTAGGCATGTAGCGAATCATAAATTGGGAAATGAGCGGCTCGGTGAAAATAAGATAGAAAATAATGGTTGGCAGTCAAGAAAACCTCGGAAAGCAAAGGGGAGGTTGTGGTGGGTCGTAGAAACAGATGAAAAATTTTTTGAGTAAGAAAGAATACAAAAACTATCTTAACAACGTAAAAAAAAGTTCCTGCGTTTTTGGAGCCGCTCCTTTCAATAGGGGCGATTTCCCGTGCAAGCCGGGTGAACCTCACGAGCGTTGTAGTCCCACACAAGGGCCGAGCCCCAGGTCGGGGAGTCGCTTGTACCCTTTTTACTGGTAGGTGCCCGGCGCCACCAAGGAACACGAATTCACATGGCGCCTTCCACAGCCACAGTGGACGCTCAATTAGCAACAGCCTGTGGCAGGACATGCCGCCAGAATCTTTCACCCCAGCAATGGCGCAATCCGGCATGATGGCCGTGGGTCCCGCCATAGGGACAGGGGTCAGGGGCCCCTCGATAGGGTAAAGGCAGCTTTCCACACGTGAGATCCCCTTTCAAGTGTCCGCACTCGACCAGAGACGCCTTTACCAATTAAAGAAACCGGTGGGTGTCCGGCGGTACCAGGATTCGAACCCAGTACTTCCTGCATACGAGGCGAGTGCTGTACCTCTGAGCCATCGTTGCGGTGCCGATCACCAGACCGGTATTCTGGAGGTCGTGGGTTTGGATACCACCCAGCGGGCTTTTTTTCACCACTTTCTTTCCTACTCAAAAATTCATTTGTTTCTATGACCTACCGCATACTCCCCTTTGCTTTCCGAGGTTTTCTTGACTGCTAACCCTTATTCTTTCTTAATTCACCGAGCCCCTCATTTCCCTTTTCTGATTCGCTATGTATGTATGTATGTATATATATATATATATATATATATATATATATATATATATATATATATATATATATATATATATATATATATATACACAGAAAGAAATGCGGGCAGTCTACAACGTTCGCGTCACGCCCCGGGGGTTGAAAAGAAGGTCCCCTTCTCCCCGTGTAGTCTGAGTGGCGCTGGCTACCACCCTCAAGCGTCAGATACAGTTGTAGTAAATATAAATACCCTAGAAAGTGAAGCAGAACACAGTCGCCCAGATAGCGGAATTGTTAAGGCATTCGAGATCTAATCGAAAGGCGTGGGTTCGGTCCCCACTCTGGGCGCGTGTTTTTCTTTCTTTCTTTCTTTTTTGCTTCAATTAATATGAAAAAAATATAATTTAACTAACGGTAAAAAAAAACAAAATATAGTCCAACCATTCCCCTATGCCTACTTTGGCGTTGTAGACTGCCCGCATTTCTTTCTGTATTTCCTAACGAGCCCCTCATTTCCTAACCATATATATATATATATATATATATATATATATATATATATATATATATATATATATATATATATATATATATATATATATTTATATATATATATATATATATAGTACAGAAATGGGAAATGAGGGGCTCGATGAAATATGAGAGAAAGGAAGGGTTGGCAGTCAATAAAATCTCCGAAAGCAAAGCGGAGGTTGTGGTGGGTCATAGAAACCGATGAAGAATTTTTTGAGTCACAGAGAAAGTGGTGAAAAAATGCCCGCCGTGTGGGATCCGAACCCACGACCTCCAGAATACCGGTCTGGTGCGATAACAACTACTCTACCGGCGGGGCTGTTCTCCACCACTTTGATGGGTATTTATGTTAGGTATTTTTTGTTTCCTGTATTTGGAGGTGATATATATATATATATATATATATATATATATATATATATATATATATATATATATATATATATATATATATATATATATATATATATATATATACATATATATATATATATATATATATATATGTGGTCGGGTATCTCGTTCAATGGGCCAGTTCAGCGTATAGCATAGTGGGGGAGACGATAGCGTTTGTCCACTTTCTTAGAATATTTAATGCCCTGCAGTTTCGAAAGGAGGACCTTTCTTCATTGGGGGTTGTCTTAGAATAGTCTCTTCTATTCTATTCTAACATTCTATTCTAAGACCACCCCCGCAGAAGAAAGGTCCGCCTTTCGAAATTGTTGGGTATTAAATAATCTAAGAAACTGGACAAACCTTATCGTCTCCCTCACTATATATACATATGTATATACAAATAGTTGTGCAAAAGATCCGCGAATTTAGAGTATGCTATTAGACACTGCGAAGGACGCAGTGCGCCCCGCGTGGGTATGCTCTGTGATGTGGCCATGGGCATGGACAATAATGGGTATGCAGTGAATGGAGACTGTGAAGACGGCGAGGATATAGCACCGGACTCTCTGAGACCACGCAGTGATCTCGGATAGCTCGGTGCATCGTGATCATCGTTTTTACCTAGTCCTCGGTGTCTACCTGAATAGCGTCACCTGGAACGCTACCAGTCTCTGCCTATAAACACCTCTTCAATATATATATTTGTCTCGTTAATATGGATACCCCGCAATATGGGCGAAATTTTAGGCGACCGGTCTCTCACCCTGTAATTCTGACCCTTTAATATAGAAACGCGCGGTCGGAATACGTACGACTATTTTGGGGACGAAACGGGTAATTACAGGCCTTTTTGTCTCGTTATTATGAACACGGGTGCACAAAGAACAAAAAAGAAAAATGAATAATCTGAGAAATATGCGTTCAGTGCTTCCACTTTAAGCGAGGTACGACCACTGTTCTTTTCCTTGGCGCAATGCAGCTTTTGCGCCCCTTGTCACATGAAGCTGCCGCGCGTCTTCGGTTACGGGATCCAGCGGGTATCACGTCGCCTCGGATTGTTTTCTGCCCCCGTTGATCTCTTTCAGAAACGCCGAAGGTAATGCGGACACGGACGCCACGCTACTACCACACCATACCACCACACGTTATTGTAGTCGTTTCGGCGGCGGCACTGGCTGGGGTGTGGAGTAGACGGACTGAGCTTTCCGCTCAGCTGAAAAAGGAGCTTGTCGGCGGATTGTCTCAACAGTCCCAGTAACTCGAGGAGAGCTTTCACCGACATAAGCAGCCGATGAAGAAGACAGACCGACCGTCCCCCCACGTGAAGCTCGTCGTGGCTTGGAGACGGCTATCGCATACATTAAACAGGAGGGACACGCAGAACGAGCACTTCAAGTAGCGGACGTGGTGCGCTTTCTAGACACTACAATAGGATTGAAGGCATTAGTGCAACCCCATATCTCCTTGTTTTTTTGGCTGAATAAACAGTGGTATTTTCTTGAATGATTCTTCGTTAATGTTTGTGTTTGTGACCTTGAATCGTTAGTACTGACGTTTCACATAATGGACGATTTTTGGGGGAACACAGGCGTCCATGTTAACGAGACATGACTATATTTATTGTGAGCACCAGCAGAATCTACAGTCCTGGGCCAACCTACTTTGCTGGGACAAGCGTCTTGTTCCGATAGGATGCGCTATCGTCATCGCGTCATCTTCATCATCTCGGCTTCTCGCATCATCATCACCGCTTCCTGACGGGGAGTTCCTGGGTCATAGGCTCTGGGGATAAACCGTTTTACTTCCCGAGTCCTCGACTCTCTCAAGTGGTGGAGGGTGCCTTCGATCCTGCCGTCTACCTCTCCCTATCACACAGCTGGAGCTTCAATCAGGTCGGCGCTTACTAACAAGCCACATACAGTACGAGAGCAGCAATGATGGCAGCAACGCTGCAGTTCTCGTCCAGCGCACCTTTACTGTCCCCACCCCCCAACGCGAACCGCCCTTTGTCGATCGCCTTCGCGGCGAAGACGTTGAGGAATGGTTTGACCAGTTGGAGCGAGTGAGCACGTACAACCGGTGCGACGACGCATATCAACTGAAGAATCTTGGCTGGTCCCTGAATGAAGTGGAGAAGACGTGCTTCCTTAACAAGGACGGTTTCTCTAATTGGGCAAGCTTCAAGAAGGGACTACGTAAGATCTTCGGAACGTCCTCTGCTAGCTCGGATGCAGCCAAAAAGAAATTCGATGCCCGTGTGAAACGCCCGGAGAAGACCTACGCTTCATACATTGAAGATGTCCTCGCGCTAAGCCGCCGGTTCAACAAGGACATGCCTGAAATGAAGAAGGTACGACACATACTGAAGGAAATCGCTCATTTTGCCTTCAATGCTATGGCGATTCAGAATCCCACTACCATTGCCGATGTGCGAACGATCTGTCAGCGGCTCGACCATCTACAGTCCAACCGCATAAAACACGACACCTTGCCTGCCTGCCCCTCTGGCTATGCCGAGCTCCGTATTATGATTCGCGACATCATCCATCAACAGTTGCATCAGCGTGACACACCCTGCGCTCAGAACAACCCCGGTAGCGCACCTGGGCTGCGTGACATGGTCAGAGAGGAGCTGCTATCCATGACAACTCTCCCTCAGCCATGTCACATTGCTCCTCTTCACATGCCGAGTTACTCCGAGGCCGCATCCTGATCACATGTGTCCATGGAGCAGATTGTATCCCCGACCTCGCACGGCCACTTGACCGCCCTTTGTGCGCCTAACGCGGCACCGGCTTTCCATCAAACTTGGCCAGCACCGCGCCCTATTAGCGACCCGCCTGTCTGCTACAACTGTGGCATCCGAGGGCACATTTCTCGCTTTTGCCGTCGACGACAGCTGCACGAGCGCCGCGGCTAAACCCCATATGAGCGATAACCGCTTCAACTACGCCCCTCGCCAACGTGTGTACTCCCCACCTCCGCCTCGCTCTACGCTCCCGATTGATTCCGACGACTGGTCCCGTGGTCCACGCTTTCCCATACGCCGTTCGCCTTCGCCTTTCCGCCAGTCCTCGTCCCATCTCCGACCCGCATCCTAAGTGTGAGCACCAGCAGAATCTGCAATCTTGGGACAACCTACTTTGCTGGGAATATCGCCGTACTCCCATATGACACACTATCCTCACCGCGTCATCTTCATCATCTCGGCTTCTCGCATCATCATCACCGTTTCCTGACGGGGTCTTCCTGGGTCCTGGGCTCTTGGAATAAACTGTTCTCCTTCATGAGTCCTCGACTCTCAATAAATAAATATATATATATATATATATATATATATATATATATATATATGTATGTATAGTTAAGAGAAAAGGTTCCGGGCTATAAGGTTAACTGTACGATAGAGAAGTCACATAGAAAAACATAACAATATGTAGTCTAACATTTCGGCCAGGGGCCGGTATATCTCAAAGATGAAAAAGACCGGCCCCTAGGCGAAACGTCAGAATAAATATTGTGGTTTTTCAATGCGACTTCTCTATCCTATATATATATATATATATATATATATATAGGATGGAGTAGTTACAGTGAAAAATGTACTATATATTCTAACGTTTCGACCAGGGACCAATTTTTATAAAAGATACAGATAATGCAGATCACTTGGGAATAATTACATTTGCGTTGTCGGAGGGGCCAGAAAATGTATGCAACAAAACGTAGGCTGTACGCGACACAGTAGCATTAAAATTCCCAAGAGACCGTGGCGGGGAAAATATGCGACGGCAGAGCAGGTTTGAGTGGTGTCGGGAAATAGACGGGAAAGGGTGCGTAGCTAGAAAGGCGAGGAATTAGGATAAAAGCAAATTCTTGAATGTAACTGGACACACCCTGTCAAAGCAGAAACTTGAAGTTCTATGAAGGGTCTCCTTTCTTGCTAGTGCGTGCGCAATAATCTGCTCCGGGTGGTGGCCGCGTGGTGGGGCCAACTGCTTCTATTTTGTGGAAAACATTGCTGCCACACCACGTGGAAAGGTAGAAGAGTTTAAATTCACGGGAATATACACAGAACTAGAGAAAAAAACGGTTTCGGGAAATACAGGAAGGGGGGGGGGGAATCCACAGCAAATCATGGTCGCCATGTTTAAGCCTTGAAAACAAAGAAAAGTAAGAAAGAGAGAGAGATAGAGAAAGTGGAGGGGAGTTTGGAGTGACTGGGGGCGACAAACGCAGCGGGAGATTGCCGGGAGGATAATGGTTCGAAGAGAACCTAAAACGATTTGCGGTTAGAGAGCCAAAAAGGAATTCCATACGCATTCCACCGCTTTAAGGATCCAGAGAACTTCCCCGAACGCGCATGCTAAGTGTATTTTACTATGGCATTTGGCAACACCCTAATATCAACACTAGGCTGCCATCACTCCTCATCGACAAGGTCACATCGGTGTACACATATACATCAAGGCGCTATTATGTGATATTCTCTCTGAATGTAAAGATTAATCACCGCACCACAAAAATCTGTTTCAGAAAGAGGAGAAGGAATTGAAAAATTTAAGCACGCTCTCTGGCATAATAATCACACCGGCCGACAAAGGTGGCGCATTTTCGTTATAAATAGGCAGGACTAAGACACTGAGGCACAAAGACCGCTCAGCGACACCTCCTTCTATGAGCTAACAGACACAGATGAGTCTCCCCATTTTAAAAACAAGGTAAGCCAGACACTGATGACGCTAGTCAAGGAGAAAAAAAATTCCGGAGAAAACTGAAGCATTACATTAGGTTATAGGTCCAGCTCCTGGGCGATTTTATATGTTCTATACGTATTACTAAAATTTTATATAGTAATTTATATAGGTAACTACATTATTTCATTAGTTACTATCATCTGATTGTGCAACATTCAGCGGAGCTTAGGTTTTCCTTGCTTCAAGTTCCCACAGTTGCATTAAACACTGCGAATAATCAATACGTAATATAGCAAATCCACACACAATGATGCCTTCTCGCAAGATATAACACATTTCTGTTTTTCCAAACAAACCTTTTTCTAATATCTAGGCACGCTATGATGATGGTAACTTAATTCGCCGTTCCGTTGTCACGTGCTCTTACAGATGGATGCCTTCTATCGTCGTTTCTATCCCATAGACATCAGAAACAGAAACACTTTAGTCATGGGGACGCTACAATCCACTGAAACGTGCCGTGCTTCTGCCACTATTCTGTTTTTGTGAGTTCATATACTTACAAACACGCACGATGCGTTGGTTAATTATGAGATTTAACGCGCCGTTTCTATAGAGGCGATGACGCGCGCCGTGGGAGAGGGATCACGAATATTTTTGCCCTACTGCGGATGTTTACGTTCGCCGAAGTGTGGAACACACCGTCGTTTTCGCTTTTTTCCTTCATCGTATATGCGTTCTCGGTGGCCAGGAATCAAAACCTGGTCATTGGGCTCGGCAGGATCACGCACACAAGTGCACACGCGTGCACACAAGCACGCACACACACACATACAACGCTCACGCAAGGCATATATGTCCCATGTGATAAGCAAAGCGACTGACCGTTTGAGCCCAATCTTTATGAACGGCAATCGGAAGTAAATTGTTCGCAAAAACGAGTGCTGAACAATTGTATTGCGTTTTGAGCACAAAGAAAACAAAGTCCCTAAAAACACCTCCCTCATTTCTTTATGGCAGATCATTAAAAGCGCTCTAGTCATTCCAAAGAACAAGTCCTAAATAATCGTCGTGTTGCTTTGGCAAATGTCAACCATCAGTTAGTAAGCCTCTTTTTTCTGCTCAGAACTAAACTCATTGTTCTTTAAGTCGGGAGAGGAAACGTAGGCATGGAAAAGGTTTTTCACATAGCAACTCTGGGGAAACCCTTGATATCTCCTACCACTAAATGGCAAATATAACTGCAGGACTCTTAAAAATATCACTTCTCTTGGCCTGAACCGCCACAAGCGAAAGTCTGATAATTCGGGCGTCACGCGCGTTCCAACAAGCAGCGCCGCTGTACTCACGCTCAAGCCAATTGAAAGCCTTCGAGAGAAGAGGAAAAAGAGAAGATATACAAAAGGTCGCCTCGGAAATCAGCGTATAACACAGCCTCTGAGCCCTAACCGCTGTTAGGAATTTGGGGTTTACGTCAGCACAGAAGCGGAACAGAATTAAGGTAGTAAAAAAAATCAGGGAAGATTTTCCTGACGCACAAAACTTGAATGGCGAAGTTCTTGTAGGTGAGCATTGCTGCGAACATAATGAAGTTTTAGTGTCATAGTTAATTTGTAGTTACGGTGGTACTAATCGTCACCATATGCATCGAAGATGCAGTCATCTTCATCGCGGTGAGTGGTGGATGCAAAGCCATCCGCAGCATTACAGACTTCCCCCAGCTTTTGATCATCGTATCGAAGCAGCGATAGGGGAATCGGAAAGTCATCTCGAGAAGGAGATGCACACTCTGAGCCATTTCTCTAACTATCCATTTTGGCTTATAGAGAATGGAGCGGCCGTGCTGACCTCTGCCAAACATGATGTCTTTTCATAGTTAGCATAAGCACTACAAGTTTTTCTTACATTCGCGGTAGAGCCTGTCGACGGCGCTGAGAACGTTTTTTTTTTTTTTTTTTGCTGAAGCCACTGTAGAGGCTAGGCACTGGATGGTTGCTGCAATGCACGAGCTCACGAGCGCCCGCAATTTTGGGCACCTCGTTGATTTTGGCCAGTTTCTAAACTGAAGCCGCGGTGCATGCCGAGAATCTTGTGCCGTCACTGCACGGCGCTCGCTCACGACCCCTCCCCAATTTCTTGGTACTTTTTCTCTCAACGGCGATCTTACGGCCACTAACAGCAGTTCTGGTGTTAAGATATGTCGAAGCAAAGAGAAAAAAATTTTATTCCAGCATGCGGGGTATTAACAAAATTTAGTTAGCGTTATTTTAGGAAATTGTTTATCATCAGCACGTACAGCATTTGCGAGAGCGGAGTAGCAAAAAACAAGGTAGAAATAGAAAGCTCATTCTACAAAGCTTAATACAAGATCACGCGAAAAAAGAGGGAATTGGGAATTAGCGGCACACACAATATTCTTTAATTGCAAGTTCTTAAACATACACACTTTGTGCAGACAAGCGGAAAAAAAAGGTAGCCCCAGTATCTAGCCTATAGAATAGGCTGTAGCCTTACAGCTCTGCCAATGTTATGATTTACGTTTCCGCGGAAGCAGGAAAAAAATCAAGGTATAAATACAAGGCTCAGTACAACGTGGAAATATGACCAGAAGGCCTAGAGTGTTGGGTGGAGTTGCGTAGATTACATAATTCGAAGTATGTTTTGTCTACTCAAAACATAAAAAGACGTCAGTAACGGTAGACTGGGCTAGCACGCACTTCAGTAACCAGAAATGGGAATATCCAAATCACAAAGGCAAAAACAATCAAGATATGTGACTGCTGCGAACAGCCTCAGTTTATTCAGCGGCGTACATTCAAGGTCCTTTTTGTAAGCATGTAGTGCCTTTAGGAAACAGGTTAACCTATTTTACAGACTATCAAAACAGTAGTTACTGCGACAGAAGAAAACTTGCTAAACGTCTGGGGTTCACCATCGGCGGGCATGCTTATTGCGATGTACGAGGTTGTTATACAGCTTCTGCAGTTCTCTTTTGCAGCATTTCAGAGAGGAAACGAAGCTCTTCTAGTGGGGTATACCAAGACACAACTGGTTGCACTTTCATGCTAAAGTAGCGGGTGATGGTGTTTCCAGTTTTCCAATAGGGGTAATCATGGGGCACAACCATGGTGATAAGCAACAAGCTTGGTCAGCATGCTGACAGCGCTCCACTTCTTTAACTCTATGCAGAAATTTCGCTGTATGAGGTAGGTGCTGACGAAGTTGAGTACTTTTCAGGTGCCCGTGGTTCACAATCTGGCTCCTTACCGCGTCTCGAGCGGCCCCCAAGTGAAAATCACTATCCAGTTGAGTTCATCCCGGAGTTCCTACATGGTAAATTAGAAGATGTAGCTACGGTAAAGAGGTATCTACGGTCTATCACCAAATGTAATAGAGGCACCTACAAGTGATTCCGTCGATAAAGGTCTTGAAAAAGGTTCATTAACCTGATGTCAAAATGTAAATTCGTATTACACTATTCGCACGTAACAATACAAAAAGGCGCGTTAAAAATTGGAGGTGTTATAGTGATCATACAAAGTTTTCTGTACAGCGCGGGGTGGTTGAACGGCTAAGGCGTTGTGCTGCTGAACAAAAGGACGTGAGTTCGATTCCCGCGAGTGGCAGCCACTTTTCGGATGGAGGCAAAAAGTAAAAACGCCTGTGTGTACGAGATTTAGACGCACGTTAAATATCCCAACGTAGTCAAAATTGACCTGGAGTTTTCCGCTACGGCACGCCTCATCGCCTGAGTTGCTTCGGCGCGTTAAACGCTGCAATCAATCAAACGAAAACTTTTTTGTAGAAGTAAAATGGAATTTTGGTTTCTTTTAAGGTAGTGCCTTTGAACCTGTTTGGCGTAGTTGAGGTGAACCGTAAACTTAGAGTTGTAAGCAACAGATAGGTTTGGCGTATCGTTACCGTGTTTACGTTACCGTTTACCGTGTTAGAGCGGTTGTCGGCGCATGCGCGAGAGTTACCGCGAGCGGTACCTTACCTCCACAGGCTTTACTGTCGCCAGCGAGCTCCTGGGAAGACGAAGTGTGCCCTCGTGTATTGATTACAGCACTCTCAGTGCGCTCGCGCTTTATACATGGTACAGTCGCTAAAAGTAATCTTACCTCATGCTGTTTAATATTTTTGAGTTAAATATGCTCAGGAGAACGACAAAAAACAATTTTTGTCAGATGGGTAAGCAAAAGGGCCGCCCCTACTCGTGCTAAGTCTTGCCCGCCTCAAAGAGTTCAGATACGTTTCTGAGCTCGCAAATTGCTTATAGGCCTCCAAGATTATGCCAGGCAAGGTGGTGTAGGTATTGAGTTTTTGCTACAACGTTAAATATGCTCATTTCTTGCCGAAATATTTAGCGCGGGGGCATATTATATTTTACCCTTATTCTAGTTCTATCCAGTAGATGGCGCCACCGACACGCGTTTTTAAGCTCTACAGGTGATGGCTACAGTATTCTCAGAACAACTGCCGTCATTGTGAACGCTTCAACCGAGAAGTGAACAGTCAAAGCAACTTTAAATGAAAGCGCATAGATATGAGTAACAAAATTATCCATGATTTGTTTTAGCCTAACTCATCAGATGTCGCTAAATGCGCAATGCAGCTAGAATATGCAAACCGCAAACGCTGCGCTAAAAGGTGGTCTACCGTTTCTACCGCAAAACGGCAACTCCGGCTTCTGGTAAAACAGTAACTGGTAAGGCAAACACGGTAACGACATCCTAAAAGTCCCTAATAACTGATCTATAGTAGGCTTATATTTACGGCTTGGGCTCATTAGGTACGGCCGTAATTCTGCATGTATTTCAAGATTGAAACATCTGCACGTTGCATTTTTTGCGCTGAAAAATCTCGCCGCAGTTGCACACCAGCAGCCGTTGAAATTGATTTGAACGATCCAGCGTGTACATTATTTGTGATCAATCAGTTTCTGCTACCATCAACAACTTGCACAAGGGTCGCATGGTTAAAACGATGAAGCTGTCCACTGAATGCCTCGGCTATCAAAGCATAAAAATGAGCGGTTTGATCGTTTATTTTAAGAGAAGTAGGCGCCGTGCTATAAATTGTATAGTTTTATACATCGAGGGAAATAGGTAAGACACGAATTCACATCTAAAAGTTGGCTACCACACATTTGCATGTGAGATATATTTGGGACATCTCAGAAGGAGTTGCGACCCAAAGTGGCAATCGGAAAGGTGTCCTTTTTTGTATGACAGAGTGTCTTTTGCCATGCTAGAAAGATGCTCAGCTGGCGCCGTTAAGGGCTTAGACCAGTGACCAGTGTAATAAAGCTTTGAACGCAATCTGCACGTTTTTCTTTAACCCGACTGACTGTTGCCACTCATTGCCGGAACGCTTCAAAATGGAACGAAGAACTACTGGAATATTACGCCCTGAAATCCTGAAATCGGGACCGCACCGTCAAGGCAGCAAGGACATAATACCTTATTAAACAGTAAAAAGTCTAATAGTAGGGAGCTTCTTTTGAAAATCGAAAGAACCTCTACAGAGTTACACCTACATATATAGTAAATGTTACGTAAAGATTTCTTCTGTACAAAATCTGGCATGTATCAGCATTCCTTTATTATAATTACAAGACTTTTTGTACCTACATATAGCAAATATTCCCAAGATATATTGAGTGACGAAAAATAGTGTTATCAAAACTACCGAAAAGAAAATTCCTCCTTTGTGCAAAAGCTTTTTGAGGCCACAGGAAGTTTTCTAGGGTGACATCAATCAATTTTTTTTGCAGTAAGATCTCTCATGCTTGGATCGTATGCGCAATGCACCTTGTATTTACCAGTGGCGTAAAATATTCCTAAGAAAGCTGAACATCTTGTAATCACAAGACTACCTCTTATCGAGAAAAATGTATATTCTGAAATAAAAAAACAGGACTACGGGTTTTCTTGCTTTATTTGAAACTGATTCTGTGGTAAATGTTATTTCCCCGTTAGCACGAGATAATACGTTAGTGGTATAGGCAGCCTCTAATATATGCATGTGAATCTCGTGAGGTGAGAGAGCTTGGCTTGAGTGGCACTGACACAAACACCATTGTGTGATTTGTCAGTGAGTCCTCGAAAAAAGGACGTATAAACAGTGGCCGAAACACCCTGCATCTATGTAAGGATGCATCTGTATAAAGCAGAGATGGCGAAATTACTTCTAAAAAGTAATTAAATTACATTACTCATTACTTTCCTAGACTTTTCTAAAATTTAATTAAAGCAAATTGTAAATTACAAATGGCCGAAAGTAATGCCATTATATTACTATTACTTTTCAGAAGTAATAATATTACTTTGAAATTACTTTAATAGAAATTCATCATACACTACCAACTGATATACTTTATTTACACTCATCTACATATACACTGCAATCTCGAAAATATTTGTTTACACACCAGCTTATGTATAGTTTAATTACAGCACCACACATTTGCATGTGAAATATATTTGTGACATCTCAGAAGGAGCTGCGACCCAAAGTGGCAATCTGAAAGGTGTCCTTGTTTGTATGACAGAGTGTCTTTTGCCATGACAAAAAGATGCTCAGCTGGCGCCGTTAAGGGCTAAGACCATTGACCAGTGTAATGAAGCCTTGAACGCAATCTGCACGTTTTTGTTTAACCCGACTGACTGTTGCCAGTCATTGCTGGAACGCTTCAAAAGGGAACGAAGAACCATCAGACAGCAGGAAGAGCTCTCATCGAAGCGTTGTCTCTTTCGCGTTCGTAGAGTTAAAATGTCCAGACACTCTCTGGGCATTCGAACTCTACTTGGTCAGCTTTTTGTGGTATAAGAGAAGCGGACAGGCTATATTGTAGTCAAAAGTAATTGCGAAAGTAATGAGTAATTTCTGTGAAATTACTGGCCGGAAGTAATTTATTACATTACAAAACTACCAGCACTCAAAAGTAATTCATCACTTTACTCATTACAGCAAAACGTATGGTATAAAAAGTATGGTATAAAGCTGCATCTGTATAAAGAATATTTGAATAATGCCTAGAGGGGCGCCACTGCTCCGGGGGGTCATAAAACACTTGTGGTCAGCTATAAATAGTTTTATTCGTTTGAGCTGCACGTATCCCGTTCGTGAACTCTTCTTTGCATATAGTTTTAATTTACGAGACACCAGACGTCACTGTCAAGATTAATCCAACAGTTACGCATTTATATTGTCATAGCGGAATGAACCAAAGTGCCACCAGCGACTTTTGTGTCCGTTCTACTGGCACGTTATAAAAGACTTTTCCCATACTCTCTCCTCTCACCTTCCCTTGGATTGATCACGTGTTTAGGCATTTTCTCTCCGGGCAACTGCAAAAGGCGCTGGCCAGATATTGGGTAGCTTTATGGTACCGTTGAGGTTAGGAAGAATTCAGCAAATGAGGCGGTTCCCCGGCTTTTATATACAGGAATAAAGGCATCTATTTGAAATCTTCTTGGACATCATGGCATGCTAGTGATGCTTGTTTCCTTCCTCATTGCGACTATTTACTGAAGAATGCCACAGTCAAGACGCGGATACGGAAGACCCAGCCACCAAGTACCTGGCCAACAATCGGGAACACGAAGTCTTTGCCCGCTGCGAAGGCGGCGCCAACCGGCTCAACATGCACTTTGAAAGCTTCACGCTCGGTGACCGAAAGCCTAAGGGCTGTCTAACCTATTTGCTATGGAACCATGAAAACCTGGAGTACAGAAAAAACGGCAAACCTTCAAGACCGTCAATACGGCCGCCAGATCACTAGTCAGTAAGGATTTCCTTGGAAGTATTTGGGGACGCAGGCCAGCGTAGTGAAAAGCTGCATTGGTTTTGACGTTGATGAGGTATACGTTTACGGTGTGCTTCGTCTATAGGGGGTTTACCAAAAATGCATCGATTGTTTTGAAGTGAAGTCGGACTGAGCGGGCGACATGATGCAGATAACGGTATACGCTTAGGGGAACCTACTTACGCCTTCTATATGACCTAAAGCCTGTGCTAGCGCATGCAGAAGATGGTAGAAACGATGGTGATTTAAACCAAGTTAAGGGCTGCAGCTTTATATTGCTTGGGACAGAAAATGAAAAATCTGTTTGAATTAGTGGTAGAAATTACTTCTTTTTTGTAGACATATGCCTGCTAGATCTAGAATCTCGCCCTGTATACACTGTTGCCATTTTTAAGTTCTATTTACGCGAGAAACTTATGGGCCCTATTGTGTCTTCTTCGTGACAAATAAAATTAAAATAAGCACGTTCCTCGGAAGATAAATGGTTTACATCTAGGAAACGCAATAAATGGGTTAAATTGAGAAGCGAAGTTGTGACTGCTACATCATGCAATATAAAACTTCAGCTTAGAAACACGGGGTGAAATGCGAAAATCCACACTGTGTTGTCATATCTCTAGCTATACATGGGTACTTCAAAAGATTTCGTTTTCGGGACGAGTGATTTTTGACAAGAATAAAAAACAAGACTGAAGTATAGCAGTAAAAAAACGTTATCTTTCATTCGTAAAAGGTTTTAGTGCTCTCTGTATGATGGTGCCTTAATCCTCCTGGACACGTTTCGGGCATGCTTACTAACGACAACCTATAACACACAAACCACCTATCCTAACACTTTCCCCACTGTTCCTTCCCGTATTTCCAGAATCCGGAACTTTCACCAAATCGCTAAGCTGCGCGTCCTAGTCGTTGTGCACGCGCCATAACACCTGAACACGCATAGGTCGGCAAACAGTAGAAGTACATCCAATACTTTCCTCAAATATATGTGGTCGAAAAAGCGCAGATATCATGAGCATCTAGTCTAACATGTCGCGGTTCGTTCGTATACATTATGTCAAGCAAACTTCAAAACACCAGAAAAAAAATTGCCGCGTATCTGCTCCTTTTGCAGCAAATGTCGACAAAAAACGATAGTCGACAGGCGCCGCTGCCAAGTTATTGCTTCCCTTCTATTTCCTGCTCCCCTCTCATGCTGTTGCTCCCCCCTCTCCTCCCTCCTAATAAAGCATGCCAGAGGTTTGCTGAGAATGAATTGAAATTAGCGTGTTCCACTGCTCCACTTCGGGTGCCTCAATGCCAGCCTAGTCGTACGGCGGCGACGCGCGTGAATCGAAGGACCCTACTGCAACATTTTTGAACTACGTTTCCCTACTCCACGAGCGTTCCAAGCTGGGTCAGGAACCTATCTAGTGGAACCTTTCGTAGTTGTTGGCGTATTATTTCTTAAACGGCGCCAGGAGCGCGAGCAACAGCAGACGGCGGTTTTCTGCAGTTGATTAGTATTTCATTCGCTGTCGCAAAAACTAAGCATCCATATAATTTTGAATAAGGGAACTTTGCAAATATCACTTTGTATTGATTTTATGTCATATGTTTGCGTGACATCTTGTTTTTGTTCAACAATGTTGACAATTATAAACAGTGACACCGGACTTCGACGTTTAGATTTCGTTGTGGGTATATGAGGCTATTGCGCATCTTAGGATTTACTTCGCCTGGGTGGCTGAATCGAGTCACGGACAGGCAGACATACAGACAGGCGAGAATTTGTGTTTAAGTAGCCCAAGAAAGACTATCGTGTGAAATATTACGGAACCATCCGTACACCATATCACATCGAACTTCCGAATTAAGAATACCACTTATAATTTCAATTATTGCAAGTAAGGCTTCGGGCCACTGTCAGTGAGTACGTACAAAAAAAACTGAAAATGTAATAAATAAAAAAGTAATTTTAAATATTACGAAACCTATAAAAAAATAAAAGAAGTCTTTAAAAGCCTATTACAAATAAAAGAAAGCCTTGTGTGTAATAAAAAACGTTACAAAAGACATAAAACTGTATGGTTATTTGTGGAAACAAAAAATTAAATTACTTCTGTAAACAAAAATGTGCCAAAATAAAATTTATTTTATAAAATTTAGCACTAGGGCGCAGTTCCAGTTTAATACACGTGCCTATGAAATTGGGCTTCTTCAATTACAATACAAACACGAGGATGTAACAAACCTCGGCAAACACTTTTCACTCCTCAAATATAGTGTACACAGGCATATTCCTCAATAAAAATCGACTGAAAGATTTGTGTTTGAGTGCCAAAGAGAGAGATAGAGACGTTTATCACGAGAAAAAAAAAGGAGGTGTCGCCATTGCCCTAAGGATGGTGCTCTCTTTCCAGGGCCCGAGACTCTTCTATTCCTCTCTGGGCTGTAATAATAAAGTCCTTATGAATACCAAAGTTGGAGCTGGCCAGAGCCGCCTTCCATAGCGCGAGGCGTTTGTATGGTGTTTCCTTAAGGCCAGATATTCGGGCCGTACCATGTTGCATTTTACCAGTTGGAAAGGTTTCCACAATAATTACATGCTGCTTTGTGTGCTTGAGGGAATATTTTGTATAGCAAGGATTTGCTAGTGTGTCTGGAGTTGCGGTAGTGTGAGAGCTTCCGCGCCAGAAGGGTTCTTGTCCAAGTTGGAGAGAACGGCTAGTTCACCTCTTTGGACGGTAAGGAATTCTCCAAAGCCACTTGGGTTCGGCCAAGAAAGCTAGGACTGTTAGCCGTGCGGTTTGTAAGATATCGCGCAGCCTGTTGGGCCCTCTTGTTTCCCTCCACCTGCTCTTGTGCTGGAGTCTAGATAAGGCGGTAGAACTGGTTTGGAGCTTTTGGCTCTTGTTTTTTTAAGGCGTTTGTGAAATCTTCCATTCATGAAATAGCGCATAGCCCTTCTAGAATCTGTGACTATTTGGATGTTTTCGTTCTTGTGCTGCCCATACTTTATTGCCAGGAGGAGAGCACAAGTTTTGGCTTCGTTGGCAGTGGGGTGCGTTAGCGATAGGCAATGCCTGCCCACACCAAACATTATTTCCATAACCTCCGTCATGAATGCAACTTTTGTTATGAACACGTCGGTGCCGCAGTAATTCGGGAAATAACAGATCAACTTATTATAACTAAACCTCAGTGCATGAACGTTTCTTTCGCGGGAATTCTGGCAACATTATTGCCTGGTCGGTAAATACAGGTTTGGACAACCAAGAGAGGCATCCAGGCGCCACCACTCGAAAAGACTAGTTTTTTGCGCTACCATAGGCTTGACACTACAAGATACAAATATGAGTTTGTTTGGCTGTGTGAACGCCAGAATGTTGGTCTGTGTCTTTGTCAATCAATCAAACATGTATTGAAATCCATTATTTGCGCCACCTTTTTGCGCACTGCTTGCTACGAATGGGACTGCGTTTTCTTAATTGTTAAATACCGATTCTCTTGTGATTGAAGATGTACTACCACAAACAAATAGAGCAACTGCTTCTGATCAATAGCGAGTATAAAAGTTGCGTCCGATTTCTCGCAATTGTGAAACATACGAAGCTATTTAGTTTAACTCTTTCTAAATGGGAATCACTAACCTCACATGCCCGATTTTTTCGGCGTTTGTGCTTTTGTCGCGCGGTGGTGTAGCCCCGAGCTAGCAGGTCGGAATGGCTACGTTCTGCTTTCTCACCCTTCGAAATACGCTTCTCTCCGTTTTTTTATCTCTACTTATGGCTGTGCTAGAGCGGTGCCGTCCGCCGCTCAATCTCTGTTTTTTTTTTCAAGAGCGACGTGTGTGAATTCAACTGCCGTCACATGTGGAATTGTTGTGGGGGCACTCACAGCTTTGGTTTCTCAACAACGATCACAGCGTGGATCGGAGGTAATTTTCCCCCGTCAATAACCATTTTAGAACATGTGGAGGGTGACCTCTCATACGAATCTGTTCCAGTAAACTATTTCTCGCATGAATTCATTTCGTTTTGGTGTGCCCCATTTATATTTACCCAATATAAAAAATACATACGAAAAATATACAAAGCGAAAAATACAGACGCAATTGAACACATGTGGCACAAGTTCGTAACGGAGAAGGGGAAGATATGAATTCTGCTGTACCAGGGTAGTGCGAACAACCCGCCTTTCTTACTCGCTGTTCGGCGGCGTAGCATGTCCAGGTGAGGCGTGTTAGCGAAGAAAGTGACCTTTATCGCCAAACGCTGCACGTTGACAGCTTTGCCGCTTGAAGTGAAGGAAAAGAGAGGATAACGAGCGTAGTTGGACGCCCAAGCGTACATGGATGTCTCCACGCCATAGCTCCATTGTCAGATGGCGCGACGGTGCATTTCGTCAAGCGCGCGCGTGTCCCGGTAATTGTGAATTCGGCTGTAGACATTCTTTCTCGTATATGCTGACAACAGTACAATCTTGTCGGAAAAATTAAATTTGGACCACCACCAGGCAGGCGTCGGTGCAGCACTCCACAAGAACACGCTTTGGTGTTCTACCATCGGCATGACAGCATCAGATTCAAAGACTACCGCTCTGTTGATCACCAATAGATAGGGCTGACAGTATCTTTTGCTGAATATGCCACGACCCCCCCAAAATATAGGTGGTACGAGCAGTTGCGTGACAAATCCCCGTAGGACTTAACTGGAATTCCTGGCTGAAATAGCAAGATCTCGCAGGATGCGACTAGGACCTCCTCGAAGCGGTAAATTTCGATGCTATGCGGGTTATTACAGGCCTGCGCTAGCGATGCCTATTGCAACCCAAAAAGGGGATGTGCAGTTGAACAGCAAGAACTCGCATGTTCAACGGCGGGGAAGTGCTCGTTACCATCCAATCTAAACTGTTCCCGTTGCTGCGCCATTGGCTCAGTGCTTGGAGTTTAAGCACGCAGTGATATCGAAAAAATACCCGACCTTCTTCCTTTCAGACGGTCCCGCTCCTCAAACGGCCTTTCCCGCAACAACCTTCCCCGAATACGCCGCATATATCATAAGCTATTGGTGAATGATGCCTTCCATCGTGTTCGGATGGCACAACAGTGCATTTGAAGCGTTCGTCGACGCAGTTATAAGCCAAAACCTCCTACACAGCCACGTGGTGTGCAGCACACATCGGAAAGTTCACCAGCCATGCGCATGGCTCTGCGATGCCCCCTTTCTTTTCATTATTACTGATCTCGTGGGAATCGGGGATGATTTGTTCCCTTTAGAGCCTACCCACCACCTAAAACCGCTGGCGCTTCATCTTTACAACGACTCCACACACTAGTTCATGAACTACGATGTGTTGCCAAATCACTCGACCTGACTTGTGGATGTCATTTCCGTCTGTGGGATAGCGGCTCGACAACGCGCCAAACGCGATGCTGACACGGTTTGCCGTCCGCAGACGGTGACTTGACCGGGCACCTCTCCTACATTATTCTACCAGTGACGCCCTCTTCAATCGAAGGGATCCTCTCTCGCGATACGCGGTTGCTTTACTTTCTCAGGTAAGGTCGGGCCTTCCTTGCGGTCTAACCACAGCGTGGAGGTGGTGCTTCGGAGTGTCCGTGTGGGCGCATGTTTATCACCGGCGATGAATACCCCCGTGACGAAGCGACTCTACCGCACGAATGCAATTTTGAAGTTTCTGCCAGTGACAAGCCTCAAACCCCCTTTGAGAAGTCATCAGGTACTTTGGTCAGCACTGAAGTTTCTCACCTGAGCGGACTGCGGTGTCACCCAGGAGACCGCTTGTATTTCGTCCCTGAATGGACCGCCCACCTGCCTAATACCAGCCCCTCCTGAAGTGCATTTCGGATGACAGACTAGTCAATTTTGTTCACTTAAGGCTGAAAGGCCTACTTTCACAATAACACAGCATACGTGCAACTAAACAAGCAAGATGAGTCAGGTGCTGTTGCTTCTTTCAAAAAAGTAAACCCCCTCTCTCTCTTCGTTGTCTTTGGTGCAGCTTGTTTTTAAATATGGAGAAGAAATGAAAGTAAACACTGGATCTGAGACAGCATTTGCGTAGAACGAAGGGCTGAAGATGGGCAAGAAAGTACTCTATCACCGTTTATAAGGTGTGAGAGAGTACGTTGGTTGGGTGCCCTCCAACAAAGAAGTGACATATGTCCTCGCCGAAGGTACAGTAATACATACCATAAAAATTACGGGAGAGAATGCGAGCGCGGCTTACAGTATGTGGCGTAAAAGTACTTTTTGAGGTTTTTGACCTCGTAGTCAAACCCGGGACTTGGGAAAAACAAAAAAAATAAAATGCCATTCCTTTTTTATTTTTTTAACCTCATTGTCAAAGCCGGTCCTCGGTGAAAGTCGAAACATGAAATGCGATTCTAGATCATGGTATCTGATGCGAGCCACTGAAACACCGACCTATACGTGGCGTCTGATTTGTTTTCTTCTTTTGCAATTTTTTTGGTCCAGTAGGCTGAGTCTTGGTATACAAAGTTTGTCAAATGGTATACATTTATAGGGAGGAAGTAAGAGAGCCGAGAAATCTTAATTTCCGAAATAGCTGAGACGAGTTTCGCGAGGTTTAACTGTATAAACGATCGGTATTTTCTGTGGGTGCTTTATGGGGCTGCAATGGCGCATCTTAATGTTCGGCATAAGTTTCACAATCCTGAACTGTATATTTTGTACCATTAATCAAACTCTTGTCTTTTAAACGTCAAAGAAGTGTCCATGAGTGTTCAAAAGCAACCTTATTTGGTTTATATATATATATATATATATATATAATGCCACAGTCAAGTCATTAGAAGGCAACTCTGAGGCACTCAAGAAGCGCAGGGCGGTGCCGTCAATCCCTCGTTCGCGCGAGATACGGCGCTCCGCCCAGCCCCTCCTGCTGGACGGAGCGCCGTACGCAAGACGGACGTGTGGCGTGCGCCGGGCGGGATACCACTGTGTTTCCACTGCGGGGAGGCTGGTCATCTGTACAGGTCGTGCCCCTACCGCCGTGCTGGCCTTCGAGGTTTCCCTCCAAACGCGCCCTGCCCTCGGAACGGTGAAAGACCAGCCGAAATCCAACAGTATCTGTTCGCGCAGCGCGCTCCCTCTCGCCCGGAAACTACGCCAGCATCGTTCCGACGTTACAGGTCGCCGAGCCCTCGTCTCTCCTCTAGCTCGCCTGGGCGGCGCTCGCCCAGCCCCAATCGGGAAAACTGAAACCAGCGACCTCTGGAGGTGGGGCCGCTGAAAAGACCGTCAGCGAAGATCCTCCATCGTGTTTACGACGACGTACATCGGAACCGACGCATCTAGAACGTTATGGGAAAAGAGCCACATGTGACCTTGCCGTTAGTATCGACGACTACGACGTGACTGCGCTGGTGGACACAGGTGCAGATTACTCGGTAATTAGTAGCAATCTGGCAAGAGAGCTGAGGAAGGTACTGACGCAGTGGACTGGGCCTCACATTCGCACGGCAGGCGGTCACCTGGTTACCCCTACAGGCCAATGCACGGTTAGGGTTACTATACGGGGGTACACCTACGTGGGCGATTTCATCGTACTTCCGGAATGCTCGAGGGACGTCATACTGGGTATGAACTTCCTGCAAACGAACGGCGCCATCATCGACCTACAGACATCAACCGTTACATTCTCCACCGAACGAGCCATCGCCAGAAACGATTCAGAAGCAGGGCAATTCTGTGCCCTCCGCGTAGTGGACGACAGCGTGGTGGTACCGCCACGAAGCAGCGTACTGATCCTTGTTAAGGGGGACGTGGCTGAAAGTTGCGAACGGCTAGTGGAAGGCAACATGAATTTGCTTTTAGAACGAAAAATTTGTGTCGCAAGGAGCCTTATCCGCCTGCATAACGGCTGTGCGAATGTGGTGCTGACAAACTTCGGGAACGAGCTTCAACACTTCCCAAAAGGCACCGCCATCGCCTCCTCGCATGAATTCGTTCAAGCGGCACAAGTTTGCACTGTGGGAGAAGGTGGGCATGACGCATCGGCTCCGAAAGACTTTGTCGGGTTAATCCACATCAGCCCTGACCTGTCGGCAGAGCAGCAACGGCAGCTGACAGCCCTCCTCGAGGATTTCCGCGAATGTTTCTCTACTTCATCGAAAGTTCGACAAACGCCTGTGGCCAAACATCGCATCATCGTCGACGAAACGACCAAGCCAGTCTACCAGCATCCCTACCGCGTGTCCTATAAAGAAAGAGAAGCCATCCGGACCCAAGTAACCGAAATGTTACGAGACGACGTGATTCAACCGTCGACAAGTCCGTGGGCATCCCCTGTTGTGCTGGTCCAAAAGAAAGACAAAACCTTACGATTTTGCGTCGATTACAGGAAGCTAAATCGTGTTACAAAACGAGACGTATACCCTCTTCCACGAATAGACGACGCCTTAGACCGACTGCGTAATGCAAAGTACTTCTCCTCTCTGGATCTCAAAAGTGGGTACTGGCAGATTGAGGTTGACGAGCGAGACCGCGAGAAGACTGCGTTTGTCACACCCGATGGGCTTTATGAGTTTAAAGTACTTCCGTTTGGTCTCTGCTCGGCACCCGCGACGTTCCAGCGAATGATGGACACTGTCTTGTCCGGTTTAAAGTGGCAGACGTGTCTGGTTTACCTGGATGATGTCGTCGTGTTTTCTGCCACCTTTGATGACCACCTACAACGACTTCGACTAGTTCTCGACGCTATAAAGTCAGCTGGTCTGACTATAAAACCCAAAAAGTGCAACTTCGGCTACAAACAGCTGCGGTTCCTAGGACATGTCATCAGTTCAGACGGTGTCGCACCAGACCCTGAGAAGACGGCAGCCGTAGCAGCCTTCCCCCGACCAGCCGATAAAAAAGCTGTTAGGCGCTTCCTAGGCCTCGGCGCCTATTACAGACGCTTTGTAGAGAATTTTTCTGACCTGGCGGAACCATTGACGCGACTGACAAAAGACGACGTACCTTTCGCATGGCAAGAAGAGCAAGAAGTCGCCTTCAATCACCTGCGGGACCGGCTACAAAAAGCGCCAGTACTAGCTCATTTTGACGAACACGCACATACGGAGATCCACACCGATGCCAGTAACGTCGGTCTTGGCGCACTCCTCGTTCAGTGGCAGGACGGAGCCGAGCGAGTTCTAGCCTATGCCAGCCGCACTAAAATCAAAGGCAGAGATGAATTACTCCACCACTGAAAAAGAGTGTCTTGCCGTCGTCTGGGCCATCAACAAGTTCCGGCCGTACCTTTATGGCAGGCGGTTTAATGTCGTCAGTGACCACCATTTCTTGTGTTGGCTGGCAAACCTAAAAGACCCATCTGAACGCCTCGCGAGATGGAGTCTCCGCCTACAAGAGTACGACATGACGGTCGTTTACAGGTCCGGGCGGAAGCATAGCGATGCTGATTGCTTGTCACGGGCACCTGTCGAGTCGGCAAGCCCAGACACCGACGAAGACTTCCCCTTTCTCGGAGTCGTCACTCCTGCTGAAATGGCCCAACTACAACGAGAGGACCCTGAATTGCTTCTTGTCATCCAGTATTTGGAAGGTCTCAATGCCCAAATTCCGAAGGCCTTTGCCCGCAACATCTCGTCCTTTAGCCTCCGGCACGGAGTGTTGTACAAGCGGAATTTTAGAAATAGCTCGGACGCGTTTTTACTCGTTGTACCAACAGCGATGCGGCAGGAAATTCTATACGCCTGCCACGACGAAACGTCGGCGGGGCACCTGGGTGTCAGCCGTACACTGGCGAGGATACGGCAGAAATACTATTGGCCGAAGCTATTGCGAACAGTTCAGCACTACGTCAAGAGCTGCCGCGACTGCCAGAGGAGGAAGGTTCCGCCTTTGAAACCAGCAGGGCTTCTTCAGCCAGTACAACCACCGATGTCCCCTTTCCAGCAAGTAGGCATGGATCTCCTGGGCCCATTTCCTACCTCCACGAAGGGGAACAGGTGGATCGTGGTGGCGACCGACTACCTCACGCGGTACGCGGAGACAGCGTCTGTCCCAAGGGCAACTGCGGCTGAGGTAGCTCAGTTCTTCGTCCACAACATCGTTTTACGACATGGAGCTCCCCAGATTGTCATAACGGACAGGGGCACTGCTTTCACAGCTGACCTCATGCAGTCCGTCATGGTACTAACTCACACATCTCACAGGCGGACAACTGCTTACCATCCGCAGACGAATGGCTTGACTGAGCGACTTAACAGGACCCTCACCGACATGCTCTCAATGTATGTCGACGTCGAGCATAAAACGTGGGATGAGATCTTGCCATACGCAACTTTCGCGTACAACACCGCAGTTCAGGAGACCACAGCCCTGACTCTATTTCAGCTGGTTTATGGTCGCACTGCCACTACGACACTTGATAGCATGCTTCCGGTCCATGAGGATGAAGACGGCGACGCCGACTATTTCGTGCAAAGAGCCGAGGAAGCACGCCAGCTAGCACGGGAGCGAATTCAACGTCAGCAAAGTTCCGATGCTGCTCGCTACAACGAGCACAGGCGGGCCGTGTTCTACGAACCAGGGGACGCGGTTTGGGTTTGGACACCAGTTCGACAGCGTGGACGTTCTGAGAAACTGCTTCGTCGGTACTTCGGGTCATATAAAGTTATTCGCCGCCTTAGCGACGTCAACTATGAAGTGGCACCTTATGGAAGGGCACCCTGCTCCCGACGCGTCAGGCTAACTCCAGAGGTTGTGCACGTGGTCCGAATGAAACCGTACTACGACAGAGACTAGCCATGTCTTCTACAGTGCTGATGGACTGAACGTTTTCCCTGCCGAATCCCTGTGATGGTTACCCTTCGGCGATGAAGCACTCCATTATCTCGTTCCGGGGCCGTCATCTATTACTTCTTGGTGACCCGCACTTCGAGCATCGAGACGATGCATCTTCCGAAGAGGGGGGCAATGCCACAGTCAAGTCATTAGAAGGCAACTCTGAGGCACTCAAGAAGCGCAGGGCGGTGCCGTCAATCCCTCGTTCGCGCGAGATTGGGTGTGCACGGGAACACCCCGGCTAAAGGAGGAAGAGGACTTTTTCTCTCTCGCGCGGGCTTCCCTCAGCAAGCAGAGACGCCATTAGTCTGCTCTAGGGTTTTTGGTCTCTTTCTTATTAAACTATACCCCTTACTGTTGACCAGTTGCTACGTTTACGCTACAATATATATATATATGTGTGTGTGTGTGTGTGTGTGTGTGTGTGTGTGTGTGAGAGAGAGAGAGAGAGAGAGAGAAAGAGAGTGCTTGCGTGCGTGTGTGTATACGAAAAGACAACTTCGAACAAGGTAGAACCCACAATTGCCAATATTTCAGCAAACAGACATGCGTTTGTCAGGGCCTTGACGAAGGCAAGTCTCTGTACTGAAGCATCGGCAACAATGGTGGTGTCTACTTTCTTCGAAGTTTGCTTTTCTAGTGTTCACTACCATCTTCCAAGTTTTACTGTTTCCAATATATATATATATATATATATGTATAAATAAATATATATATAGGATGAAGTAGTCACACTGAAAAATATACTATTTATACTAACTTTTCGACCGGGGACCGGTATTTTACAAAGACACCGAAAGTGCAGATAACTTGGGTTTAAATACATTTGTATTTTTGGTGTGGCCAGAAAATGTATGCTACAAAACGTAGGCTGTACACGACACAAAAGCATAAAAATGGCCCAAAAGGCAGAGGAGGGGGAAAATTGCGATGGAGGATCAGGTTGGAGTGGCGTCGAAAAACATATGGGATGGGGTGCGTAGCTAGAAAGGCAAGGATTTAGGATGACAGGAAATTCTTGAATGTAACTGGAGACACCACATCAAAGCAAAAACTTGAAGTTCTATGGAGGGGCTCGTTTCTTGCGCGTGCGTGCGCAATGACCTGCTCCGGGTAGCGGCTGTGTTGTGCGGCCACCTGCTGCTATTTTGTGGAAAACATTGCTGCCACACGCACGTGGCAAGGTACGGAAGCTTCAAAATTACGGAAATATAAACAGAACTAGAGAAAATTCAACGGTTTTGGGAAATACAGGAAGAGGTGGGGAAGTCCACAGCAATTCACGGACACCAAGTGTAAGCATTAAAATAAAGAGAGAGAAAAGAAGAAAAGAAAAAGAAAATGAGAGAGATTTAGAGAAAATGGAGGGGACTTTGGAGCGACAGGGGAGCGAGAAACGCAGCGGGAGAATGCCAGTAGGAAACTGCTGAGAAGAAAGCCAAAACAAATTTCATACGCATCCCAACTTTGTAAGGATCCAGAGAACTTCTACCGAACGCTTAGGCTAAGTGAATACCACTATGGCAAATGGCAAGACCCTATTATGAACGCTGGGCTGCCATCATTGCGCCATTGGACACCTCACTGACAAAGGCACATATGTTAGACGTGCACATCAAGGCGATACAATAAGTCATTCTCTATGAATGTAAATACCAATGACCGCCCCAGAGAAATCTGTTTCAAAAAGAGAAGAAGGCATTGAAGCGCGCCCTCCGGCATAATAATGAAACCAACCGACAAAGGTGGCGCAATGTTTATTATAAATCGGCAGGACTACAGCACTGAAGCACAAAGACAGCTCAGGGACACATTCTTTTATAAGCCAACCGACACAGATCAGACTCGCCTTTTTAAGGATGGGGAACTCCAGACGCTGATAACGCTCGTCAAGGAGAAAAAATTCCCGAAAAAAGTGCAGCCTCACTTCACTTTTAAGTAGAGCTCCTGGACATTTTTATACGTTTTATATATATTGCTATAGTTCTATAGAGTAATTATATGAGTTTTATATGATTTTAGTTGTTAGTATATTCTCAATATGTAACATGCAGCCAAGCGTAGGTTTTTCTTGCATTAAGTTTTCGCGGTTGCGTTAAACACGGCGATTAAGTAATGCGTCATATAGCAAATCCACACACAATGATGTCTTCTCAACAGGGATAACAATTCGACTGTGATTTCCCAACATATCTTTTTTCTAATATCTAGACACACTGTGGCGATGGTAACTTTATTCGCCGTTCCGTTGTCACGCGCTCTTACAAATGGATGCCTTGTCATTTCTATCCCAGAGACAACAGAAACAGAAACACTTTAGGCATGGGGGCACAACAGTCTACTGAAAGCTGCCGTACTTGTGCCACTATTCTGTTAATATATATATATATATATATATATATATATATATATATATATATATAGCGTGATGCGTAGATTATTTATGAGGTTTAATGCGCCGTTGCTATAGATAGGATGACGCGCGCCGTATGGGAGGGCTCAGGATGATTTTCGCCCTCCGGCAAATGTTTACTTCTGCCGAAATGTATAAAACACCATCGTTTTCGCTTTTTGCCTTCATCGTGAATGCGGCCTCGGTGGCCAGGAATCAAAACCCGGTCCTCGGGCTCGGCAGCACCACGCACACGAGTCCACACGCGCGCACACATGCACGCACACACACACATATACCATGTACGGAAGGCATATATGTCCAATGTGATAAGTAAAACGATTGACCGTTCTGGCCTAATCTTATGAACGGCAATCGGAAGTGAATTGTTCACAAAAACCAGTGCCGAGCAATTGTATTGAGTTTTGAGCAAAAGCAAACGAAAATCCTTATAAACATCTTCCTCAATTTTTACATGGCAGGACATGACAAGCGCTATAGTCATGCCTAAGAACAAGTCAGAAATAATCGTCGTGTTGTTTGGTCAAAAAGCAACCACCGGTTATTAAGCTTACTTTTTCTGCTCAGAACTAAACTGATTGGTTTTTAGCCGGAGGAGGAAACGTGGGCAGGGAAAAGCGCTTTTGACATAGCAACTCTGGGGAAACCCTTGAGATCTCCTACCACTAAAGGGCAAATATGACTGTGGGGCTGTTTAAAATTTTATTTCTCGTCGCCTGAACCACCGTGAGCTAAAGTCCGACAATTCGGGCATCGCGCGCGTTCCAAGAAGCAGCACCGTTGTACTCCAACTTTGGCCAATTGAAAGCCTTCCAGGGAGGCGGATAAAGAGAAGATATACGAAAGTGCGTCCCGGAAATGAGCGTATAACACAGTTTATGAGCCCATACAGCTTTTAGGAAGTTGGGGTATACGTGAGCACAGAAGCGGAACAGAGCTAAGGTGGGAAAAAAAATCAGGGAAGATTTCCCTGACGCGCTAGACTTGAATGGCGAAGCGGTTGTAAGCGAGGAGTCCTGCACACATAGTGAAGTGTTAGTGTCATTGTTTATTCGCTTGGTTTGGGTGTTACTAATCTTTATCATATGCATCGAAAATGCATTCGTCTTCATCGCGGTGAGTGTTGGATGAAAAGTCATCCTCAGCCTTGTAGACTTCTGCCAGCTCTTGATCATCGGCTCGAGGAAGTGATGGGGGATCGGCAAGGCCTCTCGAGAAGGAGAGGCACACTCTCAGCCATTTCTCCAATTATTCATTATGGCTTTTAGAGAATTTGGCGGCCGTGGTGCCCTCTCCCTAACACGGGCGTTGTTTCATATTTCGCATAAGCACGGGAGGTTTTTCTTACATTCGTGACAGCGCTTATCGACGGCGAATGGGAACTTTTTTTGTTGTTGAAGCCACAGCAGAGGCTGGGGACAGGACGGTTGCTGCGAGGCACGCGCTCAGGAGCGCACGCCATTTTTCGCACCTCGTTGATTTTGGCCAGTTTCTTTACTGAAGCCACGGTGCATGCCGAGGACACTCGGTGGTCGCAGAGCGGCACGCCCTCACGAGCACTCCCAATTTCTTGGAACTTATCCCCGCAACGGCGAGCTTACGGCTACTAACAGCAGTCCTGGTATTAAGATGTGTCCAAGGTAAGAGAAAAAAATGATTTTCTATCATGCGGGGTATTAACAAAATTAAGGTATTTTTATTTTTCGAAATTGTTTTTTATAAGCACGTACAGCATCTTCGAGAGCGCAGTAGCAAAAACACAAGATTAAAATACAAAGCTAAATCTATAAAGGTTAATACAAGATCCCACGAAAAAGAGGGAATAGGGAACTAGCGGCGCACAAAATATTGTTTTAATTGCAAGTACCTAAACTTATACACTTTGTGCAGACAAGCGGAAAAAAATGGTAGCCCCAGTATCCAGCCTATAGAATAGGCTGTAGCCATACAGCTCTCTCGGTGCTATGATTCACGTTGCCGGGGAAGCAGGAAAAAAATCAAGGAATAATTGCAAGGCTCAGTAAAACGTGGAAATATGATCAGAAGGCCTGGAGTGTTGGGTGGAGTGGCATAGATTACATAGTTGGAAGTATGCCTTTTCTACTCAAAACAGAAAAGGACATCAGCACCGGTAGAATGCGCTAGCACGCAATTGAAGAACCGGAATAGGGAATATCCAAATCACAGAGCCGAAAACAAAAAAATAGGTCACTGCTGCAAACAGCCTCGGATTATTCAGCGGGGTAGTTCAAGGTCCTTTTTGTAAGCTTGTAGTGCGTTTAGGAAACGGGTTAACCTATTTTACAATCAAAACAGTATTTACTGCGACAGACGTAAACCTGCTAAACGTCTGGCATTCGCCATCGGCGGGCATGCTTATTGCGATGTACAAGCTTGTTATACCGCTTTTGCAGTTCTCTTTTGCGGCATTTCTGAGAGGAAAAGAAGCTCTTGTAGTTGGGTATACGAAGACACAATCTGTGCACTTTCATGCCATAGTAGCGGGTGATGGTTTTTTCCAGTATTGGTAGTCATGGGGCCCGACCATGGTGATAAGCAACAGGCGTGCTAAGCATGCAGAAAGCGCTCCCCTTCTTTAAGTCTATGCATAAATTTCGCTGTATGATGTAGCTTCTGATGAAGTTAAGTACGTTTTCAAGTGCCCGTGGTTCACGATCCGATGGCTTACCGCGTCTCGAGTGGCCCCCAAGTCAAACCGCTATCCAGTTGAGTTCATTCCAGAGTTCCTACGGGATAAGTTAGAAGTGGTATCTACCATAAATGCAAGTCACCAAATGTAATAGAGGCGCATGCAAGTGCTTCCGCCGATAAAGGTCTTGAAAAAGGTTCATTAACCTGATGTCTAAATTTTACATAATTCGTATTACAATGTTCGAACGTAGCAATACAAGTGGGCGGGTTAAAAATTGGAGGTTTTATAAGGTTCACAGAACATTTTTTGTACCCGCCGCGGTGGCTGAATGGCTAAGGCATTGGGCTGCTCAGCCCAAATACGCAGGTTTGATTCCTGTGAGCAGTGGACGCTTTTCTAATGGAGGCAAAAAGCAACAAATGCCATTCTGTACGAGATTTTTGCGCTCGGTAAATACCCCAGGTGGTTAAAATTGATCCGGAGCTCCCCGCAACGGCGCACCTCATCGCCCGAGTTGCGTCGGCAGGTTAAACCGTACAATCAATTAATCAATGGGATTTTGCTTTCTGTTATGGTAGTACCACTGAACATGTTTGGTGTAGTAGAGGTGAACCGTAAACCGAGAGTTGTAAGCTAAAAGAGAGGTTTAGTGTAGAGTTAACTTGTTTGCGTTAGGTTTACCGTGTTTGCGGAGGTCGAGTGCACATGCTGGACAGTTACCGCGAAAGGTAACTTACCTCCACAGGCCTCACCGTCATCAGCGAGCTTCTTGAGCAGACGAAGTGTACCCTCGCGTATTGACTGCAGCAATCGCAGTGCGCTCGGCGTATTATACTCGGTACAGCACATGAACGTAACCTAATAAGAGGCTGTTTAATATGCTTTTCTTGTTAAATAATGCTCAGGAGAACGAAAACACAATTTTTCTCGGATGGGCGAGCAAAAGGGCCACCTTTACTTGTTTGAAGCCTTGCCCGCCTCAAATAGTTCAGATACGTTTCTGAGCCCGCAAAGCGCTTTTAGGCCTCCATGATTATGCCAGGCAAGGTGGTGTAGGTATTGAGTATTGGTACAACATATTTTGCTCATTTCTTGCCGAAATATGTAGGCGGTGGGAAATTCTATTTCACCTTGATTCTACTTCTACGCAGTAGATGGCTCCGCCGAAACGTCTTTTAAAGCTGTATAGCTGATGGCTACAGTATTCTCAAAACAGATGAAGTCATTGTCAACGCTTCACCGAGAAGTGAAATATTAAAAGCTAGTTTAAATTGAAGCAAATAGACACGAGCAACAAAATTATGCATGGTTTGTTTTAGTCTAATTCGTGGGATGTCGCTACCTGCGCAATACTAACGGAATACGCGAACCGCAAACTCTGCGCTAAAACGTGTCCTACCATTTTCAGCGCTAAGCGGAAACTCCGGCTCCCGGTAACACGGTGTCCGGTAAGGCAAACGCGTTACCGATGTCCTACAACTGCCTAATAAGTCATATATAGTAGGCATATATTTACGCTTTTGGCTGATTAGGTACGGCCGTAATTCTACATATATTTGAAGTCTCAAACATGTGCGCTGTACATTTTTCCGTTGAAAAATCTGGCCGTGGTTGCACAGCAGCAAGCGTTGTAATAGATTTGAGCGTTCCAGCATATACATTATTTATGATGAATCAGTTTCTGTTACCATCTTGAACATGCACAAGGGGCGCATGGTTAAAACGAAAAAGCTGTCCACTGAACGCCTTGGCTATCAATGCATAAAAACGAGCGTTTTGATAGTAGGAGCCATGCTATACACCGTATTGTTTTATACATTTGGGAAATAGGTAAGACACGAATCTGCATACAACAGTTGGCTACCATGAACGTTAGTCTTGCTAAGAAAACTTGCCTCCGGACCAGTACACTTAAAACCACCAGTACCACAACTACTGAATTGCCAGATCCTGAAATCCTGAAATCTGGAGCCCAAGGCAGCAATGACATACCATCCTATCAAACAGTATAGAGTCTCATAGTAGGGAGCTCATTGGAAAATCGATAGAGCCTCTATAGAGTTACACCTACCTATATAGTAAATTTTACGTCAAGATTTCCTTTATACAAAAACTGGTATGTATCAGCATTCTGTTAAAACTAAATACAACAATTTTTGTACCTACATAGAGCAAATATTCTCAAGAACTATTGACTGCAAAGAATAGAGTTATCCAAACAAGGGAAGGAAATTCTTCCTGTGTGTAAAAGCTTTTTGCGGCCACAGGAAATATTTCCAGGTGACAAATCCCTTTTTTTTCCAGTAAGTTCTGTCATACTTGGATATTATCCGCAATGCGCCTTGCATTTACCAGTGGCTTAAACTAATCCCAAGAAAGCTGGACATCGTCTAACCATACGACTTTTTTTTATCCAGCAACAATGAATAATTAAAAAAAACAAGACTGCGGGTTGTTTTGCTTTATTTGAAAGTGACCCTTTACTGATGTTATTTCCCCTTTAGGCTTAGAGGCAGGTCGGAGAATTACCGGGGATGATGGTCCTCTTTTCATTTACCTGAATGCTTTTGTTTTGTAGGCATCTCAAGCAGTTAAACGAAGCATAATCGGTTCGCGCTTCACGAGCAGCGCTTTTTAAATTTTTTTCTGGAGTATTGTGTGTGCTTGTTTTCGTGTTTGTGTTCGTATTCTTGCCACTGTTAAGCCAGGTTTCTTGTAAATTTGATATGCATAATAAAAAAACTACAGAGAGAGACTCGGCGTGTTGTGTTGCTCAATTGTATTTGACAAGTCACGTAATTGCTTCGCAAAGTTGATGCAGTTTGTTTATTGTGTTTCGCGGTCCCATTTCTGTTTTATACATGTCATTGTACAAAAAATTATTTAACGAGTGCGCTATAAATAAATAATGCGCAATCGTTAAATAATTTCCTGTGGAATGGCATGTATAAAGCAGAAATCGGGCCGCGAAGCAACTCATAAAATAGGCATTGGTCATAAGGACTGGCCACAAAGCCAAAAATGTGCATGAAAATAGCCTGGGGTCACCTATAGGCAATATCATGGCAACATACTTTGCCAAGCGTTGTCCAATATTGGCCTTCCAGAGCTTGGCCAATTGTTGGCTTGTCACCTTTCCCAAGCGCCAGCCAATGATGGCGGCCGAGGTATTGCCAAGCTCGGACACACTGGCCACTGATGATTTGCCATGCTTGGTACTGGCAATTTATGCTGCTTGGGTTGTGGTCATCTAGAAATACTTTTATTCGTGCTTGCTGTACGTTTCCCATTTGTCAAATCTTCTACGAATATAGTTTGAATTTACTAGACACCGGACGTGACTTACAAGCTTAATGCAATAGATACACATTTATGTTGTCATAGCAAGATGAGCTGAAGTGCCGCAAGCGACTTTTGTGTCTGTCCTACTGGCACGCTATAAAGGTCTTTTCCCATACCCTCTCCGCTCACCTTCCCTTGGATTGGTCACGTGTTTAGGCATTTTCACTCAGGGAAACTTCAAAAGGCGCTGGCCAGACATTGGGTAGCTTTATGGTACCGTTGAGGGTATGAAGAATAAAGCGAATCAGGCGATTCCCCGCCTTTTATAAGAATGGATAGATATATCTATATAAAATGTCCTTCTATATCATGGCATGCTAGTGATGCTCATTTACGTCTTTATTTTGACTGTTTACTGAGCAATGTAACATTCCCGACGCAGATGTTGAACACGTAGCCAGACAGTACCTGGCTAACAATTGGGAACAAGAGGTCTTCCCCGCTGCGAAGGCGGCGCCAACCGCCTCAACATACCCCTTAAAAGCTTCACGCTCGGTGACCTAACGATCGCGGGACTATCCAACCTCATTGTGCTATGGAATCATGAACTCCCGGACTACAGGAAAAACGAACAGTTTTAAATATCCGTCAACATGGCCGCCCGATCCCCAGTCAGTAAGGATGTTCCTTGGAAGTACTTGTGGATGCAGGCCAGCGTAGTGAAAAGCTGCAGTGGTTTTGACGTTGATGAGTAGATAGTTACGTTGTGCTTCGTCTATATGGGGTTTACCCAAAGTGTATTGATTGTTTCGAAGGGAAGCTGGACAGAGCGGGAGACGTGAACCAGACGACGGTATACGTTTTGGAGAAGCTACTCACGCCTTTCGTCAGAACTGTGTACCGCAGTCCTTCCCGGCGCATGCAGATGACGATGGAAAGGATGGCAATCTAAACCGAGTTAGGGGCGGCAGCTTTATATTGCTTCATAAAGAAAATAAAAAAACTATGCGCTTACTAGAATTTTCCCTTCTAAAGCCGTGTATACTGTGGCCCTGGCCCTATATAATGTGGCCCTGTGTACTCGCCCTGTGTACTGTGTCGCAATTTGTTTTATTTGGCGCGCGAAACGCAAGGGCATCAAAGTGTCAGCTCCTTGGCAAAACCAATTAAAAGAAGCAGATTGTTCAGGAAAAAAATATTTCACGCGCAGGAAACACAAGAAATAAGTTGAATTGAGAAGCGAAGTTGTTATTGCTACACCATGCAATGTAAAACTTCAGCTTAGAACTCAGAGATGAAATGTGTCAATCCACACTTTCCAGTCATATGTCTAGATGTACTTCCGTATTTTAAAAGATTTAGTGTTCACGAGCAGTGATTTTTGGCGAGAGTGAAAAAATGGGCAACTATTTGAGCAACGGAGCGTTCTCTCTGGTCCGTTGACGGCTACAGTGCACACTGTATAATGCTGCCTGAATCGTTCTGGACACGTTTCGTACATGCTTAGTAATGACAACTTATAACACACAAACGACCGCTCCTGTTACTTTGCCAGATTTCGTTTGGGTATTTTCTAATCATGAACTTTCACATAATCGCTTAGTTGTACGCCCTAGTTTTTGTGTACGCTACATAACACCTGAACGCTTAAAGGTAGGTAAAAAATAGGAGTACATGTAATACTTTCCTTAAATGTATATAGTCGGAAAAGTGCAGATATCACGAGCATCTAGTCTAACTTTTAGTTTATTAGCGTAAATGCGCCGCAGTTCGTATACATGATGTGAAGCAAAAATAAAAACAACACGAAATAAACCCACTCTCTCCATTCACCACAAAGACTGCGCACTTTGGAGAATTCTGCATTTTATAATCATTCATATTGCCATACACATAGAACAATTTGCCCAAATGACAGATGAAGCATGCAACGTTTAGAACGAGTAATATATAAACAAAAGTTTTAGTACTAATACAAAAAAGGTAGTGTATCAAACAAACCATCTAAAAGTTCAACTCAACAGCGTAACGACCTTTGTGTTTAAAATGCTTCTAGTTATTCACAAAAGGTTTTTCTTTGTTGTATAAACAAAAATAATGTAAGGTTTTTTTGGGAAAGTATTTTGACCAAAATTTATTTATTCTAAAACGTAAAACGTTAGGGCGCTGTTCCAATTGTCAATTGCAGGTGCAGGCAAATTTGGTTTATTTTTTCATTTACGACACTGGAGATGGCTGCAGCAAAATTGGACACACAGGTTTGATTCCTGGAAGATGGAGTACAAAGGTTATATCCCCAATCAAAATAGAATGAAAGAGTCATGATTCAGTGGGAGAGAGAGACAAACATTTATTAGGAAAAAATGGAGGTGTAGCGATTGCCCTAGGGGTGGCGCCCTCCTTCAGGGCACCAGACTCTTCTTCTCCTCTCCGGGCTGGAAAAATAAATTCTTTGTGAATCCCGAAGTCAGAGCTGGCCAGAGTTGCCTTCCATAGCCCTACCGTCGTTGTGGTGAAGTTTCTTTGGGGTAGATCATAGGGCAGGCCAATTTTGCATGAAATAATTTGGAAGGTTTTCCGCATTGATTACATGTCATGTCTGTTTGGGGGATCATTTCGGGTAGGCGAGATTTGTTAGGGTGAGTGTTTGTCTGGATTTGCCTCAGTTCTTGAGCTTCGGCGCCAGAAAGGGTCTCGTAGGGTCTGGTGAAATTGGCTCGTTCACCTCTTTGGACGGTGAGGAAATATCCAAATCCGCTTGGTTCCGGCTGCAGAAGGCTAGAGCTTTTAGCCGCGTGGATTGTAAAATGTCGCGCAACATGTTCACCCCTCTCGTTTCCCTCCCTCCATCTCCTCCGGTGGTGTAGTCCAGATAATGCTGTAGAACTGCTTCGGTGCTTTTGGCTCTAGTCCTTTTTAAGATGTTTCTGAATTCTTCCATTTATGATATTCTGCATAGCCTTTTTACAATCTGTGACTATTTGGAGCCTTGCTTTGTTCTGCGGCCTATACCTTATTGAAAGGACGATAGCACCACTTTCGGGTTTGTCGGCAGTGGTCTGTGTTAGCGTGAGGCAGTCCCTGATCATAGCAAACATAAACTGCATACCCGGCGTCATGAACACAACGAATGGTCAGTGCCGCCTTAATTGGAGAACATAACAGATCAACTCTGGATAATTAAACTTTGGTGCGTGGACATTTCCTTTTGCATGAATGATGGCAACACTACAGTCTGGTCGGAAAACGTAGATTTGGACAACCACATGACAGACATACAGACGACACTAGTTTATCATCGGCTTGACACTATCAGCGACAAGGACGAGTGTTTTGGCAGTATAAACACCAGAATGTTCGTTTGTGTCTTTGTAAAATCAACGTGTACTCTAATCCATTATTATTTTTATCCTATTTTGTCAAACCCACGACCGAACAGACCTCTGCGCGTTTTCCCCGTCAGCATGCATTTTAGTACGTGTGCAGGGTGGCCTCTAATGAGAGTTTATTAAAAAAAACTATTTTTCGCATAAATTTCTTTAGACTTGATACGCCAATTTTTGTTTGCTGATCTCCTTTATGTTTTTGGTACAACATAGACGCAAATTCGTTACGCGGACGGGCAAGATAAGGATTCTATTGTATCAGGGAAGAGTGAATAACGAGTATTTTATCCTCGCAGTTCGCCAGCGAAGTGGGTACAAGCGAGCCGTGTTAGCAAAGAAAGTGACCCGATCGCCAAACGCGGAATGTGATCAGCTTTGTCGCTTGAAGTAAAGGAAAAGACAGGATAGCGAGCGTAGTTAAACGCGGATGCGCACGTGGACGTCTCGACGTCATAATTGCACCGTCAGTGGGCGCGACGGTGCAATTCGCCACGTGTTCGCGTGGTCCGCCTTAATTTGCGGCCAGGTGTCCTTTATTTTTTTCATGTATGCCGACACAAATACAGTGTGATCGGTAAACGTAGATTTCGACAACCACCACACAGGAATCTGGGCGTCCCTCGACAAGAATATACTTTATTGTCCTACCATCGGCAAGACACCATCAGGGACAAAGATGTCCTTTATGTCCGTCACAAATAGATAGGGTCGACGCACTCTTTGGCAAACAACTCTCAACGTGACATGAAGCAGTCATGCCCTGTTGAAAACCCAGGAGCGCGCGACGTAGAGAGAGGAAGACTTTATTGTGCCAGCGGCAAGAATGAATCCGAAAAAGCCGAATGATCATGGCACGTGCCACATCATTCCCCGCTTCTCCTCAGTTTATGCCAGGTTCACCGTCTTCTTCTTGTCCCTCGCTTTAAATATGCAACAGGATCCGTGCCAGCCAGATACGAAACAAAAGGTTGCAGCTGGGTGACAGGTATTGACATTAGACCAGGACGTCTTCACCGTTTGGTCAACGTAGATCTATGTCAACATTACCCTCGGGGGTTTCTGATAGTATTGGCCTCTAGGAATTACTGCGGCGCCACCTACGAGTGGAGTCACTTGTAGGATGCCGGATTATGCTGTCGGCTGCTAGAAAACATTTTCTGCACTAAGCGATCGCACGTTTTTTATTGTGGCCAGGGTGTGCCCCCTCATCGCGTTTTTGAAAGCAACTTGCAAAAAAAGTTGTCTACCGACCGAATATTCCGGGAAAGCAATCAGCGACTCGCTTAATTGTTCCCGGCGACACAGCCACGGCTACGTCGTTGCTACCATCGCCACCGACAGCTCGTGCGCAGCCAGCTAACCCTAAGGACGATGCGCTTGGTGCTGAGACAAGTACGCGGTTAATCTATTTTAAAACATGTGCGGCGTGACATGTGAGGCTGTGTGTGTAGAAAAATTAACCTTGCACCAGTGACGGAAACGTGCCGCTGATTGTGATCTTAGCACGCGTACTACGCACGCATTACCTGGTAAAGGAATGCCTACGTCAGAACCGTGAATGGATTGTTTCGCCGCACATGCTTAAGTGGTACGATCTGCAGATTGTCTTAAGTAGTGCCTACTTTAACTGCAAATTTTTTTTTCGTATTCACGGACTGATTTTATTTACTACCACGAGTACGCTGTACTGCTGATATGTTTACCTTTCGCGGCAACTTGTCCGCAATGTATGAATGTTATAAACGCGAGTTTTCAACGTCTTCGAGCGGGTTTAGACTTGGCTATGTTTAATTTTTATTAAGGCCTCGCCATGGAAATTTATAATAGCAACTCGGGCTTGAGTCTGTTTACGATAAGCCTGCGCCTTTCTCTAGCATCAAGTTCGAGAACTGACGACTACTCACAGAAGGCGTGGCTGTGTACGAGGCGAAACACATCGTGGGGTAATGGGGAGCCTTAGAATAGGGGAACCAAGCGTTGGCGCCCTCAAGAAGTTATGGGAACCCAAATCAACACGCTTGCGCGCGGCGAGTTTTAGAAGCGGGGCTGCTCCAAGAGCTAGATCACCGCCGGTTTCGGGTACGCGGAGTCCGATGTTCTTTAGGCTTAACGTCTCGTCGGATATTTCATCGCCGCTATCGTTCCAGTCGCGAGTGACAGTCCCTAACACACATTTTCACTACAGTGTCATCTTCTTTCTCGTATGTGGAAGTTTGTATCCACTGTGACTGGCATTTAAGCGATCGATAATGAAGATACCTGCCACGGCGTCGGCCCATCGGCCCCCTTCGGCCGCCCGCCGCCCGCCGCACCGCGCGTTAACGGGCCGCGCCGGCGGTGCCGGTACCGACGTCCGCGGGTGGTCGGCGTAAATAGCGGCAGATATTTGAGCATCGCTTTGAAAATCACAGCTGATAGCACGACCTAGCACAATTATTTCACCACACCAACATCCATTTTTACGAATGTGATACTTCTTTTCCGCGATCAGTGCGATTTTAAAAAGCGGCAACAAGGTGTTGCTGCCGCGACCTGCGTTTATTCGAGTCGCCGGCGGGCAGGCACGGAGGATGTGTGTGCGCAGGGTTTCTGCTGGCACTAAACGCTTCATGATTTCCTGCTTTATCAATTTCTTGCGAACAACAAGCGAAATCTACGAATTTAGCTCGGTGATCCTCGTAGCCTACAATGTTGATCGTTGAAACAAGCCGCAGCTTACGCTTATAACAGGTTCCGTCGAATACGTGTGCGTACACCACCACGTTCAAGTTGTTTGTGCGCAGCCTACCACGGCCGACCTGGGTATAAAATCCCCACCAGGTCGAACTACGCCTGCCGCAGTGATGACGCCGAAAATTACCACGAAAATACACTTAGAAAGCGCGTCCTAAACGAAACGTGACGTGCTGCAAGCCAACTACGCAGCAAAGTAGGAACGGGGAACCTACAAGTGACGTCAAAACGATCGCAGCGCCGGCCTCTCCAGTGGTGGCCCTCGCGGCCAATAGAAGTTGCACAGGTCAGCGCAAAATTGTCCCAGAAGAGGTGAGGGTTTGACACGAACGAACGTTTCCATCTTTGCCTTGGAAATGGTCTGTCACAACCACCATCTTCCACATTTGCCTCGGTGTGCCTCTATCGTCCAAAAGGACCACGTGTCCCCGCTTGACGGACGCTCCTGATCTGCAATCTCTGATAGTGCAGAGCGAAGTTCTAGAAGATACTCATGCCGCCATCGTATCCAAAGCGCCTCCAATATCTTTTCCCGATGACTCCGTTTTTAACGCAGTATCTCATCTGACAGCTGCTTCGTGGAGTTTAAAACTGGTGATTCATAATGTAGCATGGTCAGCCGTTTTCCGATCAGAAAATGTCCTGGTGCTTACGGCCTAGGTTCAGACGGCTCCGAGTATGTGTAAGTAATGGGCTGATAGTTGAGCATTGTTTCTACTTGCGCGAGGATAGTGGAAAGTTGTTCATAGGTGAGACAATTCTTTCCAAGTATTTCCTTCAGAGTGGTTTTGATGGACCGAATGAGTCGTTCCCAGAAACCTCGGCACCAAGGAGCTTCTTCAGCAAGAAATTTCTATTGAATCCGGTGACTTAAAAACTCTATATGAAGGTTTTTTCCCTCGCATGATGGACCAGAAAAGTTTAAGATTTCTCTCTGCTCTTTCCAAAGTCTTGCCGTTGTCAGAGTAGACTACATTGCATAGTCCTCGTCTATATACAAATCGTTGAAAAGCGAGCCTAAACTGTTCCATCGTAAGATCCGTGACGAGTTTTAAAAGAACTGCTCGCACAACCGCGCAGGCGAAGATTAGGATGTACAACTTCCGAAGTATTCCCTTGGTTTCGTAGGGCATAGAGCACTCGCCCAGCAAAGGCAATGCCGGTTACTTGAAACGGTGGGGCCTGGGGTGCCGTATCCGCTGGCAGTTGGGCAAAGGGTTCAGAATATGGTTTAGAAGCGAAGTGCCGAGAGATCATACACTCGTGTATGACACTTCTTGTCACTTGCCAGGCTCGTAGTATCCAGAACCTTTCCCTGAATTCTGCTAGGACGCCAGAAATCCCAGCGTGTAAGAGCCTACGGTGCTCATTAAAAATTATTAGCTTGTGAAAGGTCCCCGTGGCTGGGAGTAAGAGCGGGTGCTTTGAGTTCTCTCGAGATCGCCCTCCTAATCGAGATCTTCCTCCTACTCGTAGCAATCCCTTTCCGTCGCGATACGGATTTAATCGTTAAAATGCCCAATGAATTTCCTCAACATGTATCCCGAAAGCTTGTTCTTATTTTTTTCGTATCTAGTATTCTTCAGCAAGGTCGCTCTCCGTTGTTTGGAGAGGACCGTGGCGTTTTGAGTACGGACTCCTACAGGTGTCTTCGAATCTCTTCAACCATGCGGTAACTCGCAGAAGACGGCTATAAGAGCTGTGGGCGCTCGCATCCGCCACTAAGGAAAACACCTTTGTAGCTGGGGCCGAAGATGGAGTTTCCTCTCATGTGTAAGCATCAGGGGTGTTTAGTGCTGGTAACGAATTCTCTGAGTAGTTGGTGTCAGTGCTAAGAAACTCTGGTTCTTTCCACCGAAGTGTGCTTTCTGGAACCTGTTTTGCCGGCACACATCTAGTCCTTAAGTCGCCAGGATTTTTCTCACTCGGGCAATGTCTCCAGTTTCTTACATTTGTCAAGGACTGTATTTCAGCCACTCTATTTGTCACGAACGCTTTCGTTTTTTAGCTGTGCTCCGTCTTCACTATAACACGATCATTGAGTCAGTCCACATTACAACTTCGATTTCTTCCATGCCAAGCGCTCGTTTAAAAGCTGCAAAACGTCGCGCTGCAACTAGAGCACCCATCAACTCTAACCGTGGCAACGTCATGTTTTGCAGCAGTGCCACTCTTGACTTTGCCAGAAGTAACTGAATGGTTGGTGCTTCGAGTCAGCCGTGAATTCTCAAGTAGATCACTGCTCCGTGAGCTGCTGGACTTGCATCGCTGAACACATGAACTGCGGTCCGCATATCTTTGTTCGTTATTGTGTGTCCGAAGTACCGAGGGACGTCAGGTGACTAATTTCCGAAAGTACATTCACCCAGGCTGTCCACTCGGCAAGCAGTGAGTCAGGAAAGGATGTTTTTGTACCCATAACTTTTGACTCAGTAGTTTACTTGCGAGGACGCACGGGGTGATCATTCCAAAGGGGTCGTATATCAACAAAGCAAGACTTCGAACCCACGATTGGTAACAGCCACGCTGGTTTGCATCTTTTATCGAAGCATCTTTTTTTTAGCATCTTTTTTATCGAAGGCTTCAGTGTATCAGGGTCAATATTCCATACAAGCCCTAGAATCCTGTTCTCCTGCGCAGTGCTAAATTTTATCGGCGTGTCTCTGTTATTGAAGTACTTTTTTACAGATTTGCTGTTAGTTGTCGATTTGGTCAAGCGCATTCCCTCCTCCTGCAATATCCTGAAAGAGTCTTCTACCAGTCGTTTAGCTTCTTCATAACTGGTAGCCCCAAACCCAAGGTCATCAAATTAGAAGTGATTTTTTATTTTATCAGTGATTTCGGGGTAAGCCCCTCTAAAGTAGTGCCGCAGCGTTGCAGCAAGAAGGAAGGGGCTGCTCGAGGCGCCAAAGGGTACTGGGGCCATTCGTAGTTCTTCAAATTTAGACGATGCTCCTTCCTCATACTAAAAAAAGCGAAAATCGTCTATGTCTTTTTCAGCCAAGGATATTTGTAAAAATAACCTTTTCAATGAAGGAAGATATTCCAATTCGGCAGCTTCGAAATCGGATAAGCAAATCAAGGACATTCGGGTTCAAATTTGGACCTGTCAACAAAACGTCGATCAAGGAAGGACAATTGGGTGCGTGCGAAGACGCATCAAAGGGAGCACCGACTTTGGTTGTAGTTCTATCACGTTTGACCACGGCTCGGTGAGGCATATAATACACCATCGTTTTCCTTGTTGAGATGGGATCAGCCTTTTCGGCGAAGCTGTTGTCATATTAACTTCTTATCGTGACGTCCTACTCTTTTTGAACTCTGGGTCTTGGTTGAGCTTCTTCTTTAGAGTTTCGAGTCGCTGAGGAGAGATGACTGTTATTCTTGAGTTCACGGCAATTTGATCGCCATTTTAGCTCTACTTGTTAGCGACCTATGTGTTTCAGAATACTTTTCGTAAAAGTCTTGAAAACGTCTTGTGTTCGTCTGTAAATTGTGGTTCATCTTTCAATCCGAGGTGTTCAATTTCCAGAAATGTCTCAAGCTGATGTGAGTTTTCTTCAGTACACACGTGGAAGGTCTTAACCTCTCCCATTCTGCCGCTGTTGGTAACGCACGCACTGTTCCCGTGTGGAGTCCATCCAACAGCAGTGTTTGCTTCAGTCAGCCATTCGTTCAGACGTATGATGTCTCCAGTGACCAACGTCCATTAAAAATACGCGCAAATAAGTATGTTATTGCCTGGGTCAGGTTGGATGTCGAAGACGGCAACGTCAGCAAAGGAGAGTTGATAATCTTTTGTGTGTTGTAGAGGATGCTGCTTTGTTACAGGGGAGAGGTTGTTACACATCTGGTACTTCGAGTACCTCGATCTCCAATGGTCGGTTGTCGTACTGACTGACTGTACAGCATTAATCTCACCTTTCGATATTATTGTTTTTTCATGAAGAATTTCATAGCCTTGAAATCATCAACAGTTCGTGTCCTATCAATTCAGCCTGCAGACTTCGTGTTAGAGATTGTGTAAGAAATCTGCGCTGCTGCCTCCATCAAATAGAATTCCTACAAAAGGTTTAGTTCATGTGCCCTTGGCCCCAACCAGGGCTGTGTGCAAATAACCGTAGGTTCTGTCTGGTCAGTCGCCGAGCTGCAAACGGTTGTTACCTTATCTGATAGTTCACGTTCCCAGTTGGGGTCGCACATCAATGATATATCGGGTCCCCTGCAGTTTACCCACTGCTATCTTCGCGCCGCCCTGCAGTCTTTGGCGCGATGAAAGGATTTCGCACAGCGGAAGCAGCAACCCAGTTTTTGCAACTTGGCCCTTTTTTCACCGATCGTCATACGAGCTGTGCAGGCCTCCGTCGCATGATCTTGAGAGTCGCAAAGAAGGCAGGTACTAACATTCTGATGAACTGCCAGCATTGACGGCGAACCTTCAATGGTGTCGCTGTTTGGTCTTCGCTGTGTTGACTTATACGGAGGGTGCTGTCCCTTGAAGTAATCATCTCCGCATATTCAGGACTTCGAACTTCGATATTCAAGATGTTGGGAAGCGAAGACAAATCAGCTTGCCGGTCTCCTTGCCCTTATGTGGATGGTTGATTGAGCAAGTGCAGGTTGCACTTTATTCCAAGCTCTTTTGTCAGGGCACGGAGTAATGCTGACTTTATCAGCAGGGCACCGTGGGCATCAATGTGAACTCTGAGGTTCTTTAAATAGCGCAAATGAGCTTGCAAATTTTCATTTATTATATGGAGGCCTTCTAAATCATCGCAGGACTCACCTTTTTTATACTCAGGAGCTTGCTCATGCGGTCGTTTATTTTTAGCGCCGTCTGGCCGAATCGTTGCATTAAGAGGTCAATTGTTGTTCCGTAGCTTTCGTTTATAGTTGGTAATCAGCTCATGATATTTTCGGTGTTTTATTTTAGGCAGCTGCGCTAGTACTTCAATTCATATACTTCTGAAAGCTAATCATTGTAGTGTATGGTAGACTCAAATAGGTCCCGAAAGGAAGTCCACTTCGCAGTCTCCTTGAAATTTTGTCAGCTCTTGCTTGGGAAGTCTGCCTCCAGCTCCTCCGCGTGCTATCGCCCCAATCGCGTGAGGAGCACTTGACGGTTGCACTTGCGCTGCTTGCGCTGTGGACGTAGCTTGCGCAGTGGACGTACCTTGCGCTGTGGACGAAAGAGGGCGTTACGCACGAAGCTTGTTGAGGGCCATATATTCTTGATAGCGGGTTACTGAGGTGAACTCTTCTTCTACGTCGCCATCCTCAACAAGCCGTTCAATTTCTTCATCTAACGTGGCGAGTGGTCCTTCTAAAAGTCCAGGTTTATCATTGAGCTCGCCAGCAGGGATGGGTGATAAAGTTGGACTCTGAAAAAGAACATAATGCCTCAAATAACAAAGTGCAGGCGGCCGCTGCTAAAGCTATCTCAGGCGAGCTGACAAGACCTTTTAGCACAGTTGACGCTGCAAACGATGAACCTACTTCATTACCTCCAATTTATATGACGAGTGACAAAAGCGATGTCACCACAGTGGAGGTACCTAAAGCGACGTCTTCTGCGCAAGATTTCGGAGAGACTAAAAAGTGTTCAGCGTACAACGAACGACGTTATGAAACACTAAATGTGATCCAAAGAACACTGGAGAAGCATCGATATTTTTACCAGTTTCAGGCTCACCAATCGAGCGTTAAATTATATGTTGTCATCACGAAAACACGACTTCTGGGGGGATTTTATTGACTACAGCAAAACGTGAAGATTTTATAACCCCGATGTCAAAACGACAAAGCCGAAGCCGGGCGGCCCTACGACAAGCATCTACAAGAACCACAAACAAGGCTCAACTGAAACGCATGATCAAACACAGAGTGATAGGAAAAACAAGAAAGCCAGGCAAAGCCCCACGTAGAAGCATCTGTATACACATCAAGATACTCATCCGGTACCTGAATTTCTCTAGGACCCGACAGTCGACGCGACGCCCATGCCGCATGACGTTTGTGCGAATACTGCAAGGTCGTCATCCAGGAAGGACGATGGTCTGAACGAGTCGATTAACCTGTTGAGGTTCCGCAATGCGCAGGTATCACAGACGCACCAAGCATCGATGGAAACAAAAGTATGAACTTACACGGTGCGACTACTGCGAACGTGCCTTCGATTTGTGCTACGTACTGTGTATTGATTTTAAACTCTGACTGCCGGATGCATCGAAGCGAGCAATGCGATATGACCGCCAAAACCGGGTAACTCTTCCGGTCACGTTCAACATGTTCCAGTGGAACTCTCGTGGCCGCGAGGATGTTGCACATATTTGAAGGGAAGAAGTGGTGGCCAGTGGCACCTACTGTCTAGTATCACCATCATTTTACAGTTGCATCTGCCATTAAAGATTCACCCCATCTCGTCGTCCTCGCCGCGGTTCTCCGACATGCACCCTTAGGATCGGTGCTACGCGCAGTTGCGTGACAGGCCTCATTTTAGATCTAACCGGCAAACCCGGCTGATATAGCAAGATCTCGCTGTATGCGACTAGTGCCTCCTCGAAACAGCGGATTGAGAGACTGTGCGGGTTATTACAGGCCGGCTCAAGTGACGCCAATAACAACCCTAGAAGGGGATGTGCAGTTGAAGACCATGAACAAGCATTTTCAACAGTAAAAATTGCGCCAAACCTTACAATCAAGCGGTTCCCGCTGGTGCGCCATTGGCTCTGTGCTTCGACTCTAGAAAAACGGAGATATCAAAAAATGCTTGATAATCTTCCTCTCAAATAAGCCAGATCCCCGTACAGTCTGCCACTTTCCCGCATACTCTTCATATATTATGAGGTATTAGAGAATAATGTCTTCCATCGTAGTCTTATATAAAAACAGCTCCATATCAAGCGTACCTAGGCGCAGTAATAAGAAAAAGTCCCTCCACAGAGCCGCCTGGTGTGCTATAAAAATCAAGAAATCCGCCAGCCATGCACATACCTCTCCGATGCCCTTTTTCTCGTGGCAATCAAAGATGGGTTATCCCCTTTAGAGCCTCGCCACCATTACAAACTGCTGAATCTTCATCTTTACAACGACTCCACACACAATATCTGGATCTACAATGCGTGCGAAGTAACTCGACCTGTCCTGTGAGGTCATTTCCATGAATGAGATATCGGCTCGACGACCTGCCAACTGAGACGCTGACGCGGCATGCCGTCACCAGACGGGCGGCTCGACCGCTACTCCCGTGATACATTATTCAAGAAGTGACACCCTCTTCATTCGCAAGGATACTCTCCCGCGATCACGCTTGTTTTTCTTGGAGAGCTGTGGTTGGAGCTTACTTGCGGTTTAACCGCAGTCAGGAGGTGCAGCTTCGGTGTGTCCGTGTGGGCGCATGTTTGACACCGGCGATTAAGACCCCTGCGACGACGAGACTCTCCCGCACGAATGTTCTTTTGAACAGTTTCTGCGAGTGAGGAAACTCTAGAGCCCCTTTTAAGACTTTATTCACTCCTTTGGTGAGCACTAAATTTCCCCACCTGAGCGGACTGCGGCATCCCCCAGGACGACCGTTTGAATTCCGTGGCTGAATGGACCGTCCACCTCCCTAATACCAGACCCTCTTGAACTTCATTCCGAATGGTGGACTAGTCAATTTGGTTCACTTATTGCTAAAAGCCTAATTTCGCAAAAAGGAACAATACGTGCATTCCACCAGGCAAGATAAGTCAGGAAGTGTTGCTTCTCTAAAAAATTACCCACCCTTTCTGTCTCTTTCGCTTTCTCTGGTGCACCTTTTTTTCTAACTTTGGAGAAGTGAACGTAAACAGCGCTGCTCAGACAGCGTTTGCGTCGAACGAAGGGTTGAAGATGAGCAAGACAGTAATCTATCACCGTTCTCTAGACGACAGGTGGTGGACTGATTACTGTTATGAGCAACCTGGCTGAAAATATTTAATGTCCGATACCATAGAGGATATGTCAAAATAAAAACAATAAATTCTTTCCACTCAACGTAAACGGTGTGGGAAGTACAGAGCAGTGATTCTCACTAATTGGCTGCGGCTGCCTTAACCACTCACTGCTAATAGCCGTCATACTGTTCGACTCCCTGGTTCACTCCTATTTTTTTAATATAACGGAGCCTTGTGCAATGCGATTCCAAGTTCCCGCGTTGGCAGTGCTCGCCTCATCCAGCCTGGAACAGCATCAGTAGGAGCTCTGTTCTTTCTGTGCTTGCTTTCCTATCGCGTAGCCAGGGCCTTAGTGCGCCGTTTCGAATACGTTCTTTTTGGTGGCACGTTCCTCGCTTAATATTGTAAAAACAACCGTGACCGGAGTTTCTTACTGAATGGATTTGGTGGCGGCTGGTTATTTGCACAGGCTTTCCCTCAAATGTAACACCAATTTTCTTTGCGCTAAACAACGGGGGGTGTATGGCAAACGAAAGTGGCTCAGGGGTTTCGACCAGTTGTGACTATATAAACCGCTTATTTTTCGAAGGCCCTGTTTGGAAGCGTTACGCTAATACGCCGTGGGGCTCTCGTGGGATACGTTACGTCAGAACGCCGCCTGATTGCTGCGGTGGCTACACAGCGTGGCAGCCAACGAGCTACGGCTACAAAAAGTGATCTGCACTTAAAACACTAGAGAGTATATAAAGGTATTGTTGGACCTCTAGGCCGTTCAGCTGCGGCGCGATGCTCAGGAAGGGGAGCGACACGTCGTGATGTGATGAGGCTTTAATGTAAAACTAGAAGAAGAAGTGGCGCGAGCCCACGCAGCCACGAGAGCATGCGGCAGCTCGTGAAGAGCATGATGAAAATGATGATGATCAGCGTCGTCTGCTAGAAGTGGTGAAGACGAAGAAGTTACAACAGTCTCCCCCGCCGACAGATGACGCTAGGTGGCTTCCAAAGGGTGGAGTAGCTGTACGGGGCGCTTGACGATAGTGCCGCAGGGCAAACGGAGAGAGCAGGATCTGACAATGCCGTCTCGTCCGGCGATCAACTCTTCGATTCGCGCCAAGGTCCACAGTTGTCTTGGACGCTGTCGTTCACCTAGTAAAACAATACGGTCCTTTTTCAATAAATCTGTCCTTTCCGCTTTGTTGGATGAGAAATTCCGAAGCTCATTAAGGTACTCTTTGAACCATCCTGACCAGAAGGCTTGCAAATCTTCTTCTCTTTTGCGTCAAAGATTCTTTAGTTGATCGGTGGTCGAGTCGGTGTTGATTGTTGTATCGTAAGGTGGTAATGCTGTCAGTCGCCTTCCGACGAGAAAGTCTGCTGGAGACAGAGGATATGGTTCGTGAACGTAATTGAAAACGTAACTTAAAGGCCGCGAATTCACGACGGCCTCCACTTCTGTTAGTAGCGTGGACAACTCTGTCTCGTTTACAAGCCGCCGTCCAAGCATCTTCTTTAAACAGGTTTTTACAGACCGCACGAACCTCTCGTAAAACCCACCCCACCAGGAAGCGCTCGGGCATATGAATTTCCTTTCAATTGCCGAGGATGAGAAGAAGGCAAGCACGTCGGGGTTTCTAATCGTTCTCCAAAGCTTCTGAAGTTCCTTGGAGGTCTTGATAAAGCTCGTGCATTATCACTATACACAGTTTGACAGAGACCACGTCTGGATGTGAACCTCCGCAGGGGGCACAGGAAACTTTCCGTCGTCATGTCTGCCACTAATTCCAAGTGAATAGCCCTTGTTGCTGCGCACGTAAAAAGGGCGACATAGGAGCGCTTCTGGCAATGCGATTTGATGTACAGGGGTCCCGCAAAGTCGAATCCGGTCACCAGAAATGGAGAAGCTTGCTTAAAGCGCTCTTTGGGCAGCGAAGGTGACACTTGCTCGACTGGTTTAGCTTGGAGGCGTTGACAGACGACACACCGTCGTATTGCTTTCTTAATCGACTGCCTCGCATTCAGAATCCAGAATCGTTCCCGGACGTGTGTCATAGTATCTCGGACTCCTCCATGGAAGACTTTTGCATGAGTATGATGGATTACCAATTTCCCGAGGTGAGAGTCCTTTGGCAGTAGGATAGGATGTCGAGAGCAGTAAGAGTCGTCAGCATTCTCTGCTCTTCCTTGGACTCGAAGTAACCCGTCGTCGTCGAAAAACAGTCTCAACTGCCCGATGGGACTTTGTGCGGGAAACGGTTTCAAGGTAGCGACGCAATCTGCTTCAGCACTGGAGTGAGTTCTTTGCTCGACGCGAAGCAAGTAGCGCTCTGCTTGCTGAACTTCTTACGCAGACAGGTCCCCACTTCTATCACTTTCTTTCTTTAGTTTCTTTACATATCGTAGGATCCATGCCGTCACACGTAGAAGTTTTGTGAGACTGCTGAACCGTTCACAATCAATAAGCGATGGCACCGACGGTCTGGTATTAACAGCGTAAGCATTAACTTCTGGTCGCGTCTCAATTTCATCCAAGCTTGAGTCTTCGAGGTCCATCTTCTCACCAAACTCCGGCCATAAATCTGAAGGACTGGCAAGCCATCTAGGTCCATGCCACCATAAATGTGAACGGCTCAGTCTGTGCGCTGACAAACCTCGTGTGAGCAAATCCGCCGGGTTCTCTTCACCAGGAGAATCTCCACCACGTTTTATCTGTTAACGTGTGGATTTCTTGCGTGCGGTTTCGCACAAACGCCTTCCAGGAGGTGGGGTCTTTGCTTATCCAGCAAAGTGTAATCTGGGAATCTAACCAAAATGTTTTGTCGACAATGCCGAGGTCACAGTTCTTGACAAAGTCGTCGTATATGCGGGACGCAAGCAAAGCCGACATCAATTCCAACCTCGCTAGGGTGACCTTCTTTAACGGCGCAACTCTGGTCTTCGCGAACAGTAAGATTATGGTGACGGGACCGCTGGCGTCGACTGTTCGGAGGTAGGCTACAGCCCCGTAAGCCGACTCACTTGCGTCCGAAAAAATGTGGTCTGATTTCTGGTAATGGCCTTCACCGCCGGCTGCTAGGAACCTGGGAATCTGAAGATCCTGAAGCATGGCGACCTATTTGCTCCATTTCAGCCAGACAGAAGACAAGTTTGGTGGTAAGGGGTCATCCCGGTTGAGGTTTTTCTTCCATAGATCTCGTAGGAAGATTTTAGCCCGCACTAAAAAAGGCGACAAAAACCCCAGGATATCGTAGATCCTTCCCACCACCTGAAGCACGAACCGATTGGTGCATTGATGTTCCTTGATGAAGTGAAGGATTCCCTCCGGTTTGAAAGGAAAGGTGTCCGACTGCTTCATCCAATGTAGTCCCAGCACTTTAAGAGTCCCAGAGGGCGAGCAAAGGGATTTTTCCGCCGAAGTCATTCCTTGTTCGAACTCTGCAGCTACAACAGGGTCGTTGCTGGCCCATTTTGGAATGTTCATGGAAGCTTCACGCAAAATCTCCAATATTTCCCTATGCATCTGGATCGAGTTTTCAGTGGTATCGTCTCCAATCAGGAGGTCGTCCATGTACATCGAGTCTTGTACGAGTCGAGCTGTCACTGGGAACCGGTTCTCTACGAAGCGAAAATGGTGCTTCAATGTAGCTGCCAGTAGGAAAAAACTCGAAGTGGCTCCAAAGGGCACCCGAGTCATTCTCCAGATGCCTAGTTCGGGTAGTGGCTGACCTGCTTTCGGTGATGTCCTGAACCACAAGAAGCGAAGCGCATCTCTGTCTGATTCCCAGAGGTCAATCTGGAGGAACGCCTTTTCAATGTCGGCAATCATCGCAACTTTGTTCCGTCGGAAACGGAGCAATAGCCTTGCTACGTCTGGAATTAGACTCGGGCCGGCTTCTAGGTACTCGGTCAACGACTTCGTACCCGATTCGTGAGACGACGCGTCGAACACGATGCGCACTTTTGTTGTAGCTCGGTCCTCACGTATTTGAGCTCGATGCGGCATGCAATATAGTCTTTCTGAAGAGTGCCCTGTTGGTGGTACTCTTTCCGCAGATCCCTCCTTGAGGTATTTTCGAATAGTCCAGTCGTATCTTTCTAGGAGCTCAGGGTCTCTGTTGAGCTTGTTCATCAAACTGTGCAGACGCTTGTTTGCAACAGCATAATTATCACACAGATCAACCCTCTCCTTCCATGGTAACGCGACTTCGTATCTCTGGCCTTTCTTCGAGATGTTGTCTTCGAAATTCGTCAGCACTGAATCGTTGCTCATCGCTCGTTCTTCGGCCTTGACTCCGATGCTTTCAAGGTCCCAGAACCGAGTCAAAAGTTTTGAGATCTCTTGATCTTCAACAAATGTTCGAAGAACAACAACGCTGGCACACTGAATGATGTCGGCCGCAGCAGGCAGTGGACCTTGAACAGTCCATCCTAGTTTGGTCTCTACGGCCTTCAACTTTCCATGCACAGGCCTCACTGCACCGGTCACTATCTCCCAATAATAATCTGACCCAATGAGGACCGCAATCGGTTTATCCTCCACTCCTTGTACCGAAAGAGCCTTCGTATCGATGTGCATATTATTAATCTCACTTGGAACTCTTTCTTCTGGTACAGGGATGTTTTCGCTGCAAATCGTGTCCACTTCCAGGGCTTCGATGCTGATTGGACGTTTGTTGTCTGCAGCGAAAAGCAGAACTCGCACCTTCTTCATTGTTTTCCGTGTGTGTTGACCTCCAAACACGCCAACGGTAAGCGTCTCCTCTTCAAGCGGTTCGCAACCCAGTCTCTGAGCAGCATTCGCAGTAATAAAGCTTCGCTGACTTCCTCCATCGAAGAGAACTCGGTAGCGCCCGGCTGTTGTCGTGCCTGCTATTTTCGCTGTGAGAGTCTGCAGCAGCACGACTGAGCCCGCTTGCTTTAAGACCAAGTTGACAGGGGTCGAAGTAACGATGCCATCGTCGCTCTTAGTGCTGTCTGAGGCGCACACGGACGTTACATGCCTCCTCGAGCACTTGCCACATTTAGGCTGGCTTCTGCACTGTTTAGCCATGTTGCCGTTCTTGATGCAACGGAAACATCTTCCGGCTTTGGCGAGCATCCGCTTATTGCGTGATAGGCTCAGTTCCTTGGAATCGCAGGCGTCGGCAGAGTGGTTTCCAGAGTGGCAAAAAAGCACCGCTGCGGCCCGGTCGCTGAGCCTTGCAGCGCAGAGGTTGTAGGGAGGTCACGCGGATGGTTGGCTTTACGTCCATCTTCTGGGGTGCGATGAATTTTCTGTGCGGTGTTTTCAGCAACGGCTTCTCGACACATGAGCTGATGTTGGAAGAATTCCAAGAGCAATTGAAGCTCCTGGTCGGGCTGGCCCGTTTGACCGGTTGAGTCGCCGAGTTCGTTTAACGAAGCATCAACTGTGGAACGTGACGTCTTTAGCCCCTCATGGAAGCGCAGGACCATGTCTGTCGGTAGAACCCTTAGCAGGATTCCCCGAAGCATGGTGCAGTATGTCGTGGAGCTCGTGCCAAGCGCTTTGAGGCTGCGAATGTGCACCTGGACCCGATCGTGAAGTTGCCTCAGTTGTCGGACGTCGGATGACGATGACACCGGCTTCAAGTCCAGGAGGCCTCGCAGATGATCTTGCACGATGATGCGGTCATCTCCAAAGCGCTGTTTCAGGATCTCGATGGCGTCGTTGTAGCAGCAATCGGTAGCTTACAGTCCGGCTATGGCTGATGTAGCTGCTCCAGTCACGAGGCTGCTCAAGTAGTTAAACTTATCAGCCGTGCTGAGCTCGTCGTTGTTGTGGACGGCTGCCGAAAACTGTGTCCAGAATCGCTGCCACGATCAGCGGATCCCCTCAAATTTGAGGAGCTCTAGCTGAGGAAGCTTGCATTTGCCAGTCGGTGATGGGTGGACGGTCTTCGGACGTGGCGTTGAAGACCGGGATTCTTGCAGCTTCAGACGAAGGTTCGCGGTAGCACTTACGACCTTGTCGCGGTATTGTCCCGCGTCTGTCGTCTCGCTGTCTACTAGGTCCTCCGGTGTCTCTTCAAAGATCGCCTCGTCCAACTTCTCTATCTGGCCATCAAATGCATTGATTTCTTCGAGCAGTACACTCACCGCTCCTGCCGTCGCCTCTCTGTTTCCCCTTAGGTGGTCTTCCGCTTCCTCTAGAAGGCCATCCAGTTGCGCCCGTAGGCTGCGGCGTCGTCGAAGCTGTCATTCCATTCGGTCGCACGCAGCTGGGAACTCGCCAAGATCGCAGGCGCAGCGTCTTTTTCTGGGCTTTCGCGGCTCCGTGCGTCGATGGGCTTGGCGTCGTCTAGAAGACCCGGGTTTTCGGCACCATGTGTTGGACCTCTAGGTCCTTCAGCTGCGGCGCGATGCTCAGGAAGGGGAGCGACCTGTCGTGATGCGATGAGGCTTTAATGTAAAACTAGAAGAAGTGGCGCGAGCCAACGCAGCCACGAGAGCATGCAGCAGCTCGTGAAGAGCATGATGAAAATGATGATGATCAGCGTCGTCTGCTAGAACGGGTGAAGACGAGGAAGTTACAACAGGCATGAACCATGTCAAGTATACAACTACATGCGGATAGCAAATACCAAGAAATCTGAGTGTCCTGTCAGTCCTGATAATGTAACTGGCCCAGCGCTCTGTCGGGCTAGGTAGCAATATGTTGCCGTCCTATGTTCTGCAACGGTGCCACTGGATCACCACGGTTGTCGATTGGCCAGCGTCGCTTGGGGTGGAATCAGTGAAAGGTGGTGCTGGGGCATCTGGGAAGAGCCACTGTTGCCTGGTTCTGTGCGGATAGCTTCTCAACAGGGCTACCGGGGCAGAGAAGCGTGTTCCTGAGCGATTCCGAAAAAGGGGTTTCCAGTTTCCTTCGGTCGTCTCAAAAAGTGAGCCGTGCTTCTAAACAAATCTTTGTCTGCTTCCATTTTGTACGTCCCTTCGTCCGCCTCGCCTTTTCGCCTTTCTTTTCAGACGTGTTGATTCAGACGTGTTGAATGTCTAATTATTCTCGTGCTTCATTTTCGTCTTCTTTAATCCTGTTCCCAACGTGCCCCCACCCGTCGGTGTGGCGCAGTTACTATGGCGTTGAGCTGCTGATACCAAGGATACGGGTCCGACTCGCGGCTGCGGTGGCCGGCTTTCCGATTGAAGCGAAGAGCAAAAGTGCAAGGGTGGTCGGGATACCTGCGCAAGCTAAAGATCTCCAGGTGGTTCAAATAAAACCGGGAGCGTCCCATACGCTGTCACTCATCGCCTGTGCAGCGTCGGCGTCAAACATGAACCGCGTTTTCTAACACTGACGCTATTAAATATTCTTCCGACTTAACTGTCATCCGACAATACTATAGGCGTCGAATATAGTTAATTTCCAGTGGCTCTTCGCAGGCATATTTCGGGATGTACATTGTTGAACAGAACCAAATGACATAAACCACCAAAATCAAAGAAAACCAACGAAAATGTTAAATAAAACTGAAGAAACTAAGCTTTCTTATTGCTGACATTGCATTGAGGGCATTACAAACCCTAAAACATCAATCACGTCAAACACTACTTTAGCCATTCCTTAGCTCTTAAGGAGGGCCGACAGACGCCGCTCCGTATACTGCGAATGTATATTCCGGTAGTGCGGTGTACGTCTACGACAATCAATGCTCGGAAATTTGCCACGAACAAGAAGGGCGTTGTAACTGTATATCTATCTGTGCGTGAGATAAAAGTACCATACTGAGAAGAACCAGTATAAAAGTTTGTTCGAGGAAAGAAAAATTTCGCGCCAAAAGTTATATACGGGAAATGCGAATAGGTAACCCATAAAACTGAAAGGAAGAAAGGAAACAAGTGACTATAAAGGGATGCCTATTGACGGCTCAGTAAGGGCTGCTATAGGGTAATAATAACTGGGGACATGTAGTTACTTTGTGAGAAAAAATCCCTTGAGAATAATTAATTCATTTTTCGGAAAATACCATAACCACAAATTGAAGTTGGGCACGTTCTCCTCCCCCCAGTGGATCGAACTACCTCAAAAGTAAAAGGTGGCGGGCACAAAGACCCGTGAACAATAAAAAATACAGGAAGCTCACACTAGCCTGTAAGGCATGAATGTAAGCGAAGCTGTACGCAACCTTTACGATCAGCACGACGGCTTGAGTCCACGATTTCAGAAGATTTGCTTCTTCTTCCCCGACGCACCAACTTTACTTCTTCTTTATTACTACAAAGGACAATAAGAAATAAATCGCACAAACGGACGGAACGAACGGGGCGCGCACAACTAACCTAGGCGCCTCCTTGCGCAACGTGTTCCTTCTCCGGTGTTTTGTGCAGAACAGGTGGCACGATTCCTCCCTCCACAGTCACAGCTGAGTGAGTAAACCGTTAGACCCTTTGGTACTAATTCACGGTCGCAGCCGAGTGTGTAGGATGACTGACTAACTGCTGATCTACGAGGCACCTGACGGTGCCGGTGATTTGTTTTCTTTAAACTGCTAATCTCAGTTTTTGTGAAACTCCGGAGTGAACGGAGTGCTAAACTGCTGCGCTGTTATTAAAAGACGACGGGCTCATTTTGTTGCATTAGCATCGCTGCGTAGTTACACCAAATCCAAATAGGAACAAGAAACCTACCTATCATTGAGCTTAGCAGCCATGGAGACACGATATCTACAAAATGGTTTATTGCTAATAGTGGACGGAATTCAGAATGTTTGACCAGAAGAAACAATTGTTCGAAGTTGATGTAGAACTTTAGGGACACTTTGAATAAACATATGGCATCAGCTTGTTCAGTGAATCCTGAAAAGACGTAAAAAGGTTGCTTCACGAACTCAGAAGGAAAGCCCCGGGGTTACAATTCTAAAGTAAATAGGTCGTAAAAAATGCCAAACGTTTGAGTATGTACTGATCAACCTAGGTAACGAAAACAAATCACTAATAAATACAAAGTACGTTTTATAAGGATGAAAGCGATTGAATACAAATCTCGATAATAAACAGGGGTGCAGCGTTACATTTGGGTGAATTAGACAAACTTTGAAGTCCTGAACTGCATTCGTTTACGAAAAGCGAACACAACTAGTGAGGTTTCTGGGTGATCAATAAAATTGTTGTAAATTTCGTTCTTTCGAAGAGGCCCCCCAAAAAAGTAGGTCGGCAGTGCAGGTATTGAAACGAAGCTTGACTAGCGTAATACTGTGGGATTTGATACCAGTGTCTTGGATTCGGGAATCAACTCCGCTGATAGACACCAGTTGCAGAGAAAGGATTTTATTTGGCCTTAAGCTGCGCGCAGTCAACATTCCCCCTACCATGTCCTCTCCTTGCCTAATGTTCGGTTTACTAAAAAGGCTGCCGTACCCATACTTATACTTATTTTACCACACACTCCATTCAAATATTCGAGATAATAAGGAAAACAGGTGAAACATTTGGGACTCCATAGACACTTTGTGGTGATTTTACCCTGACATCAAAAGCCTTGCTTGGAGATTGGTTGCTGCCGACCAAGCCCACCACCAAGTCACACGACATGGAAGTTGCAGTGGAATCATTAAACCCCTTTCATCATAAACAATTCAACGCTAACTTGCAATTAACACAAGGATAACTATGGTTTTGTGCGTGTTCATAATATTTACTTCCATACTAACCCAAGCACCGCTATCTAGTACTGCTAAGCAACACCTGTGCATCATTGCCCAGGAAATTTCTGCCCCATTCCTCGGTCAAAGTGTGATCCCCATTCTAAAAATTGTGCCTTCGCCGTATGCTGAAAGTTCGCTGGTGTAAGCCAAACACCTGCTCTTTTTGACCAAGCCATCGGCAAGAGGCCCACAAGCTCTCTTCGGCTGCAAGACTTTGCAGCGGTCCTGAGATGCTTCGGTTGCCGATGTCAGTTCAACTTGTAAGAACCTGCGACCATTGAACTTTCACAGACGATGGCTATTCGCCCGTGCCGGGAGTGCAGCGGTCGAATCAAGGCCAGAAGAAGCACCACATAGGGCGATTTTCCGCGTGATATCGGCGATCGTCGGGAAAACTCAAATCTATGCTCGTTTGACGTCTCCCCCGTAAATAAATCCTCGAAACCAGCTACGTGAGCCTCGACTAATTGCCTTAGAATATATAAGCGGTATTCACAATATGTATCAATTAGATGCAATCATACTTAATCACAGCGCGAAGAACGGGACAGACAGAAAGACCAACCACTGGAGAAGCGCTGAATCTCAACTAAATTCATTGAAAACCCTCAAAAAACATTGATATTGAAAGCAAACAACGCCGCACGTGTTAAAGTAGCATACAAAGAAAACAAACAGAACCAGATAAAAGTGCAAACGGGAACATGACTTACTTGTCGTTATCCATGAACTATACCTCTTTATCACTAAGCACCACTGAAGGGTGGCTCACACACTTTTCGACCCTTTTGCTAATGTGATAGGCTTCAACTATCTCGCGGTGTAGCTGCTTCTGGTGCTCGCTAACAATATCAGTTTCGTGAAACACCGGGTTGCAGCCACACTTGTGGCAGTGTGGAGGCAGGGGCGGTCGCGGACGTTTGTCGAAGGAGAGCGCATGCTCTCGCAATCTTACATTGGCACATCTACCTGTCTGCCCTATGTATGATGCGCCACACGTGACAGGGACTCGATACACGACATGCCGGATCGGCAGTCTATGCAATCAACTCACAATTAACAAGAAGTACCTAACTAGCGAAGATCATGACCTTGATTGTGTACAAATGCTGTACGCAATCCTGGTCATGACGTGCACACCTGACCTTGAAGCCGTAGCCACTGAGCCACCCACAGCGGTGGCTCAGTAGCTGAGGCATTGTGCTGCTGAGCCCAAGGACCAAGTTTGATACCAGGCCACGGCGTCCGCTTTTCTGATGCTGGCTCGTTAAAGATCACCAGGTGGTGAAAAGTAACCTGGTGCATTAAAATAAACAATAAATCAATAAATCAAGAAGTTCTGGCGCTGTTTTACGTCTTTAGATGCAAATTTAGCAAAACGAGAAAGCGACGTATTGAAGACCTGACAAGAAATGGTGTCTTAACTTCTCAACTCCTTGTCTTTTTGATAAGAAGGGTGTAAAAGATCGCATATTGCCCAAAAAGGCTTTCCCCGCACATAACGCTCAACAATTTGCTGCTGATAGAAGGATAATTTATCATTGTTAGAATACATTGTGCGACGCCATGCACCCGTCTGTACGTATGCAGCCGTTCAGAGTGGTGTATTCCTGCGAGTTAACGAAACCATGTTTTATGAACCAGACACTAGCATAATCCAATCATGAAATACCAAACCCACTGTACATATTTTTTTCGCTTTCAGGTTTCACTGTAGCGTCTAAGACATTGATATTGAATACTGTAATAGAATAAATGTACAAACAACCGTGTATTTTTCATATCCGCTAAATTTGTAATGAAATTTGCTAGAAAGACTTTGTTTGCATTCTCTGCACATGGTGTGACCATGGTAATTAGATTGGACATTCCGTTGTCATGTGCTCTGACCTTATAGTCCTTTCTGCCTGGGTTGTCTTGCCAGTGATAAGCAAAACTGCCTTGCATGTGCATGAGGTCAAAAACCTTACACTCCGTAAAGCTTAAATTGCGTCCCTTAGTTTTTTTATGTATTCATTGTCACACACTCACGTCCACACGCATGACGCAACCACCAATGCACGCACACATTCATGCACACACACACACACTGAATGCATCTACGCCGTTGCATTAAGCACATCGAGTGACCGATCGAGCACAGTGCTCATTGGCGGTAATAAGGCGGCAAAAGTTCACAAAAACGATTCCGTTGGAATTTCTCACAGATTAGTAAACAAAAGCAGTCGCTGTAATTCAAATATCCTTGATTTTCAAAGAAGTGAATTACATCCGACGAACCTGGCTACCAAATTATCCACACTTGGGGATAACTCTGAAACCTGCACTCATACTCCTGTTGAGTAAAGGAAGAACTTGAAAGTGGTGATCAGCTGATACACCAGCTATAACACACCACTCATGCGGAAGAACACGTCCAAAGTATGGTTCTGTTGATGGGTTAAAAATAACTCTAAGAATGTCGTGCCCGCGCAGCTTCCGACAGTAACGTACATTTTCACCCATACCACACCGCATGGTCGTTTTAGGCGCAAGGGCAGGCTTGGACAGGGGAAAGCCTTTCGCGTAGCTGCTATAGTAAAACATGTGCAAACTCCTATTTCCAACTTCCCAAATACGTACAATCCATTATTCCATTTCTCAAGGTATAAACGGCCGGAAGACAATGCCCGGAATAGCGGCCTTCGTGTGGTTTCGACCAGCAGCGCCACTGTACCGTCACTGTGCTCACTTAAAAACCTTCTAGTTCATTGCGGCCCGATACCAATTATGCTTCCCAAGTGACACTTTTTTAACAAGGACCTGAGGGCCTTTAGTGTTTTAGATGATAAGCATCTCTTGTTCGGGGCTGTGTCCCTCCACCCCTCGTTGTCGTTGTCGTTGTCTGCCGTCCACACTCTACTGCGCATGCGCGTCTCTTCAGCCACGTCAGCGTTTGGGCTGACGTCAGCGCAGTCCACTGTAAAAAGGAATCGTTAGGCGCTCGCTTTCGATCCCACGACTCTCTCGCCGGAGCGAAAGGTACGTGGCCCTCTTCCCAGTGCGCTACCAATCGAGGCGGGAGCATGTGCTACGAACGCGCCTTCAGTCCTTCACTCATTCAAACTACGTAAAGAAATTACTGATACAACGAGGGCACGCGTAGCTGTACGTCAACGGAAACGGCGAACTTAAAACTCATTATAACTTCAGTCGACCCCATGGCTGCTTCGCATACTACTCGCGGTTTCCTACAGGAAGATGGTGTAATTTTTATTAAAACGTTTCCGTCCATTTGCTGAGACTTTTCTCTACCAGAAACTTCACATATCAAGAAAGAAAACAACGGTGAGCATTGCTTCTCCATTCCGCTGTTCACGGCTTGCGGTTCCCAATTTTCAAAAAACTATTCCCGTCTTTCCGACTCACAGGAAGCTGGGTATCGTGATGTAGAAACAGAAAATGAAGACAACAGGTCAGACAGTCCAAAACAGCGCCTAACCACATCAAAATTATTACCCAAGAAAGCTGGCGTATGTATGCCTGGCCCTATTTACTTAGTGATGTACACTTTCCATCGTAACGGGCTTGCTGGCACGAAGATAAATGGCAAAAATACAATAATCTAAAACATGTTTTTCTTTACAACACGTACAGCACTAAGATGAGAGTAGTTTATAAATGGACGCCTATCTGCTCCTTTCATTTCAAATGCCGACGAAAGATGATAGTCGACTGGCGCCCCCACCAAGTAAATGCCTCCATTCCTTTTCTCGCTACCGTCTCATGCTGTTCGTCTCCCGTATGGCTTCTTCAAAGACATCACGCTAGAAATTTGCCCAAGTCAAATTAAATATTTTGCGTTTCACTACTCCAGGCCGGGTGCCTCGATGCAAGCGCTTCCGTACGGTGGAGACGCGCGTGATTGAGCCACAATACTCCACCATTCATAAACCAGGTTTTCCTTACTCTACGTGCGTTCCACCTAGAACGTAATCCCTATCTAGTGTAACCTTTCGTTACTGTTGCCATTGGATTTCTTAAAATGCCGCCAGGACCTATAGTAGCGCGGGTAACAGCAGGCGAAGGATTTCTGCAGTTGATGTAATATTTCATTGCTATCGCAAATGCCAAGCCTCCTTGTATAAGAAAAAGATATTACGGAAATATCAGACAGGAAGTCTATACATAACTGATATTTGCAGTGTTCTTTCAGTAAAAATTTTAAGGAAGCTTGGCATTTTGACAAGTCTGAACGTTGTCACTTAACGCAGACGTTTAGATTTGGCGCTGGTTATATAAAACTATTTCGGAGGTTCTGTTTCACTTCGGACGGGTGGCTTAATCTAGTCACAGATAGAGAGACAGACAGACAGACATAAATACAGAGAGATCAAACTTTCTGCCGTTAAGTAGCCTAAGACAGACTATCGTCTTTAACAAAAAGTAGAAATACAAAGCTTACATCACAAAGGATACAAACGTATTTGAAAAAAAGGAGGAATTGTGACGGTGTGCCGGACAAATTGGTCTGTAATAGCATATTCAACAAATTATATAATTCGTCCCTACCGGCACAAAATATCCACTCTTCTCTTTTTTAATACATCAGTGGAAAAGTTGTCCGCATTTTTCACCTTATAGCAGGGTCTCTGAAACTCTTGTTTTTTGAGACGTACATCAGTGGAGAAGCCCAAAAAATTAACTTATAATTAGCAGCTTATTACAAAGTAAAGACATGATCAAAACACGCGGAGTACTAAAAAAGAAAAATATAAGCAACGATATGGGCTGCTTCATGTTTTGAATATTGTCTGTGCATGGCAGCGGCCTAGCAGGTGGCATGGCTGAAACCTCCAGCCTTTGTTTGTGCAGCATTTTGTCCCGTTGCTGGACGGTTTTCACCATTAAGCAGCCACCGCCTACCCATCGGAGAAATTCCTGGATCTGGCATACAATGACGGCCATTTTTCTGCCATTCAAGTGTGAGATATGCCTACGGAAGAACCTTTATCGCTGCAATGACGAAAGCAACACGATGCCGTCAGCCCTATCTGCGCTGGATATAAAGATACCCCTCATGTGGAACCACTTTTGTTGGCATGGCAGCGGCCTATCAGCTAGCATGGCTGACACCTCGTTCCTTTTTTTTTTGTGCAGGTTCGCAAATCCTGCTCCCTGTACACCAGACAGTCTAGCAATCGTCTCTTACTCTTGTTCCCTAGCCCAAACATTATGTTTCATGTTTTTTTAAGAATGCGCTGACGTGGTTGTTATGTTGCTACTTTGCTGCAGTGATTCAGCCAATTCATCAACACCCAACCCAACACAAAATGCTAAATAGAATTTAACCACGAAGCAGACGTACAACAATAAATATCGCAATATATGCGAGCCCTAAAACGCCAGTCTGAAAAATTACAACAGGGGAAAACCGATCTCACGCAAGGTGAAGCTGCCCTTTTGAAAGGTTTAAATGATGTCAGACTTGCACAACAATATATGGAAAATAACATTTCAGGTTTTAACGAGCAGTTAATGAAGATTGAGGCTAAACCAAATGATCTAGACAACATTGAACGGAGCCTTCTGTCTATTCAAGACTCAGTTAGAAGTGTAATGAAACAGAGTGACGATTTCAGAAGCCGCTGGGATGAGCTGAAAAACAAAAGTCGCAGAAATAACCTTATTTTTATGGAATTGCGGGTGCCAAGGAGGCGTAGGATCAGAAGGATTAAAAATTTGTTGATATATTCAAAGGACACTTAGATGCCGTCTTTGGCCACAAATTAATCGAGCGTGCGCATCGCGCTGGCGGTTTTTATCGCGACCAAAAATGGCGTCCTGTTATCGTGCAGTTCCCGAATTTCAAAACAAGACGGCAGGTTTTTGCACGGCGAAAAAAAACTCAAGGACTGCAATATATCAACTCCGGAAGATTTTTCTCAGATACAAAGCAAACTCCTAAATAATAATAGCTTTTGGGAAGTTACTGCCACAATAACCCGAATTTCGGCTTCGAAATACAAAGATTAGTTTAGGCAATACAACCCACGGATATGACCGGCAGAGCGATAGTGCGCTGGAGGCAGCTCAGTTCACCATGCCTCCTGCTTCCACTCCTGTTTCCATCGTTCCTCCGCCCACATCGTACACTCGGTCACCTGCCAATCAGCATATAATCTCATCTGTGGTGGAGCCTTCTAATTCCCGGTCATGACAATTACCCGTGGGCAGTGGGGCGAAGCGGGCGTTCTTTCACCTGTTTCAATCGTTTTTGGTAATGCAAAAAATGTTAGGCGCAAGCATGATGAACTTCATTTTGCAATAACTTCAAGTGACGCAGACCTAACCTTTTTAACAGAGACATTGCTCAGTGCAAATGCGCTCAGAAGCGAGATCTTCGAGGAAAATAAATAATATAAAGTTAATCGCTGTGACAGGGAGGGTAGGAGTGGTGGCGGCACGTTAATAGCCGTATCTAAGTGCATTCCATGGGCTCATAGAAACAAGGTCTATAACAAACAGTATATGGTTCTGTCTAACACTTAAATGCAAAAACAAAAGTGTTAGGCGCCTGTTACCCCCCTCCTGGTGCTTCCGCAACGTTTGTTGATGATCTTAATGGCCATATTATAGTGTTATTTGCCGTTACAATGTTTGGAATATTGTTTTGATGGGTGATTTTCAATTTTTCGAACATCAAATGGCCCGGCTCATACCCTCTGCTTGACCCGTTTTCCACCACCGGTCAAAACGTCTTTTTTTAAGCTCATGTTTCAGCTTAATAAATGGGTTAAGCATCTCACCCGGTGTACCGCTACCTGCTCTATACAGTATATTCCATTCTATCTACACACCCGGAACCGGTCTCTGCGATCATAGCATGTTACGATTTTTTTCTCGACGTTACCACTCCTCGTAGTGTTGACGTTATAAAAAAATTCGCGATTACAATAAAGCAAATTTCGACACTATAAGTAAAAAAATGTGCAAATTTTTTATTTCATTATTACAGGATTCAAACAGCGGAGTATGCAGGAAAATTTGGACCTTTTTCAGATTAAGGTGAATGAACTAACAGAAGAGCATGTGCCTATAATTCATACTCGCTAAAACACGGGAGCCCCATTGTTCAACGACACGCTGAAGTGCCTCTGGAAAAAAAAAACAGCTTTTTCGCAGAGCATTACAACATAATACAAGTGATCGCTGGAAGATAAACCGCAAAACAGAATCCAAATGTAACACTAATGTCTGTGAAACTAAGAAACATTTAATAACAAGAACACTGCCGAACTTGCCATCAAATGACCCCATGAAGTTTAGAATTCCGTAATCCAACAAAAACAGTACAAATACATTGTTTCAATGACGCTGACGAGTTTGTTTCGCCCTGACAAGGGGGTTTGCTTTTATTTGACACTTTCTTCCGCGCATTTTGCCTGCAATCAACTCTTCCTGACGTTCCAGAGGTTTTTGAGTTTACTGTTGTAATTACTGTTACTTTCCTGTTTATACTGTTATTTACTGTTATATTTCCTGTTGTTATTGGGCGCTATGGTGTTATGAAGATAATCGAGTCGCTCAAACTTTCATTGTCTTGCATCATTGCTAGGAAAAGTTCTAAGTTTCTGAAGTAGGCGAAGGTTTACTGTTCTATTTTTTAAAGTAAGCTATTCGAGCAATCGCATTACCAAGGCCCCTTACCACTCCGATAGAAAATAGGCAAAGTAGTCCGGGAATTTATGTCCGGTAATAGACACTCCCCGTACAAGGATCGACCAATTTCACGGACCTGTATACCTTGAAAGATTGAAGAGCATGTATTGTACACTAAAATTTTCAACTTTAAGGACTCAAACTCCCATTTTCCTTATGCTGAACAAGGTTTCCGTAGATCATTCTCAAGTAAACGCAGTTAGTCATTTTCTTTCATTTCTTGCACAGCATACTTGATAAATATTCACGGGCAGACTGCATTTTTCTTGATTTTCGCAAGGCGTTCAACTGGGTTAATTACGCATTACCAACTTAAAAACTCTATAAAATATATCTGTTCTGAAAAAGACTAACATGGCTTGAATTCTTTCTAGACAACCGTGAAAAGTATCTGTCTATAATTGACCACGATTCCCTTCTAATCCACAGGACGTCTGGCGTACCCCAAGGTTCTGTCCCTGGTTCATTATTGTTTCTTGTTCACATTATGGATTTACCCAGGTATGCCTCTTGTAATGTACATTTAAACGCAGGAGAGTGCGTCATTTATCGCTAAATCTATGATGATCATGACAAATGTAACCTGCCACAAGATTTAAAAACCGCTATAGCTGAGTGTGAAAAGAGGAAGATTTAACTAAATCCAGAGAAGTGTAAATTATTGCGAGTCTTAAAGAGGATGGAGGACTTCCCAATAACAAACAAACAATTTTAACTTAGAAAATGTAACATCTTAGCGTTGTCTTGGCGTGCTCATAAGTTCCACAATACGACAGAAACCTAATATTGAGAAAACAACAGATAGTTCGAACCAAATGCTTGGTTACCTGCGGAGGTTTTTGAGCAAAGCCCCTTTTTCTTTAGAACTACGTTTGTATAAAAATTGAGCTCGTTCGAAACTTCTGAATGCCCCCGCTATTTGAGATCCCAGTCACGCTAACCGAGATCAAGCGAGAGGACTTTTTACTAAACAAAGCATGTCGCTTCGTTCTGTACAATTACAACCGCACTGCTAGTGTCACATCTATGAAGTCTACACTAACATTACCTTGGTTATCGTTCCGCCGGAACGTTTTTCCACTCAGCCTCTTTTGCAAGATATATAATGATGCCTCTCCTAAAAACAAACTAATTTAGATGCCTGCGTACCGCTCGGCTTGTACAGATCACACGCATAAATATCAATAGCACACTGTCGTATGAGCACCTTTCTTTTATTCCTTACTCCACAACACATGCATCAATTTGAATAATCTACTGCGCAACATTGCCGAGATATCAGACTTTTCTCTTTCCCGTGAGGCTTTATGCGTATTTTTTTTTGGAGGGTGGGTGATACTACCACATCATTTATTATCAGGTAGTTATATCATGTGTGGGGGTTAGCGGGGTTTATGCTGCAACTGTTGGCATGTTTTCAAAGATGCTGTTTGGAACATTTCCTTAGGTTAAGTGTAACACGTCGCCCAACGTGCTTTTTTGTTGTGTGTGTGTAAGTGCGTGTGTGGGTGTGTGTGTGTGTGCGTGTGTGTTTGCGTGTGTGTGTGCATATGTGTGTGTGGGCATGTGTGTGTGTGGGCGTGTGTGGGCGTGTTCGTGTGTATGTGTGCGTGTGTGTGTGTTTGTGTGTGTGCGTGTGTGTGTGCGCCCGGGTGGGTGTTTTTGTGCCGCTGTTATGTCCTTGTTTTTTATGTATTTTCTTGTACCCCAATGCCCTCTACAATGCGTAAGCGCTCAAGGGTATGTGAAATATATAAACTAATAAACTGAGCCCGTACTGTTTGGTTTACATAAGAAAGAAAAGTGTGACCAAATGAGCCCGTACTAGCAGGCATTTTACCAACACTAAAAGGCCATACCAAAATCACAAAGCGCAATAACAAAGAATATATTACACAGTTGCACAGCAACCCAGTTTGTTCAGTGGGGTAATTTGAACATGTACATTCTATCCACGCCCTGCATTTAGGAGACGGGCAGACATATTTGACGTACAATCATAACCGTATCTTGTACAACAGAAGGGAACGGGCCGAGCATCTGACGTTCGGCATTGGTAGGCAAGTGCATTCCGGTGAAGTGCTGCAAGACTTCGTAGGTTGTACTACATGCGCTGGAGTACTCTTCTGTTGTCCTCTATGGAGGTTTTGAATAGTGGAAAAGTTCTTGTAGCGGGAAATGCACAAAACACAATTCGCGTCCCAGATGAGTGCTGTCGCTCTATTTTTGAAATCCCGGCCATGCCCACGGTGATACGCAAGGAATTTTCTTGCATGCACAGAGCACTAGCATTTTAATTACATGCAGAAAGGTCGCTTCCGGATATCGGTGTTGACAAAGTTTCGTACGTTGTCTTATGCATGTAAATGACTCTCCGATGAGTATTGGCGTCAGCAGCGCAGTGGAGAGCAAAGTAGTATATATTTGAATATAAGTCCGGCTTCCATACGGCATCTGTTAGAACCTAATGACGATTCTAGGGTCTAACTCACCGACGCAACGCAGGCGATGAGGCGCGCCATAGTGGAGGGCTCCGGATTAATTTTGGCCACCTGGTGATCTTTAGCGTGCGCCGAAATCTCGTACACACTGGCGTTTTTGCTTTTTGCCTCCAACCGAAAAGAGGCACAGCAGCCGGGAATTGAACCCGCGACCTCGTGCTCCGCAGCGCAACGCTTTAGCTACTCAGCCCCCGCAGCGGGTGCATCCGTAAGAGGCGTTATGTGATGATATCAAACCACCGAACCTAAAGTGGAGACATTACTTTTGTTAAAATCTGAAATTTGCGTCCGCCATCATTCGTAGCAAAGCATTACATTTTTCAAGTTTTGCTTATTGCAAGTAATATCTAGTACTATTTTCTAATGAATAATACTACTATCTGAACTAATGAAAACAATGTTTCATTGATGCAGAAGAATTTTGAGGCAAAGGGATTTTTTTCTCCAGGTGGTGTAAATTACAAATTTTGCGTCAGCTCCTTAATGCCTGCGTCTAGGACCCAAAGCTCCTTTTATTTTTATGCAGCCTAAAATGCAGCAAATAACCAAATAAACATGTAGATTCGATAACAATAAAGCTTACCTTTTTTTGAGCGACACCGTGCAAATTGAAAAAAGACAAGACTGTGGAATGTATTCGGTTGTATTTCAAACTTCTTCTCTAAAACGTCTTTTCCCCGCTAACACGTCATGATAACTGAGCGATGTCGGCGGCATCGTGTATGTTTGAGTGTTTGCCGTGTACGTTTGGGGTTGGATGGGCGAGATTAACAGGAGAGGAAAGACAGGAACGCAAACAAGTTCTGCAGCACTGGGTACTGTAGAAATGAGCGTGTAAAGGTTCGGCCAGAATGTCAATGTTGGGCACGCTGCATCGCTACGAAAATAAATGGAATAAGCACTAGAGAGGTACCAGAAGTTGCAGCCTGTCATAAAAAGCATGTGCAAGCAAGACCTGGTTTTATTCGTCGGGCCCTGAGTACCCAATCTGCCGGCACGTCTTCAAATAGTTTAACTTTATCAAACAACAGCCGCCACTGACAAAGTTAACCCGATGTTTACATTTACATGTAACCACACGGCAGCGAACGTGAGTGCTGCCAGCGCATCCTAGTCTTTTTTGAGCGGGCACGCTCGGGTACTGTTTCCGTTAAACCCTCTACGCACCCTCTCCCATGTATTGATCAAGTGTTTAGGCATTTTCCCTCAAACTACCATACAATAAAGGCTCTGTATTAACCTTGTTTAGTTTAAGATCAGATTGATGCTCATAGTAATTTATCGACCCAGGCTGTTCCTGGAGATTTATTTGTAAGAATAAAGCTTTTTATTAAAAATATCATTGTATAATATGACATACGGGTAATGCTTCTTTCCTTGTGATTGTTATAATTCGCAAATAAAATACCACATTCCCTACCCGAACTCTGAAGACCTAGTCAACCAGAACCTTGCTAAGGTCTTGAAAAAAGAGGTGTTTCCTCGATTCGACTACAGCAGAAAAAGGTCCAACGTGCTGTTTCAGGCATCACGGTCGGCACCTTAACGTTTTCGGGGCTATCCAAACTCATTCGCTATGAAACTGTGAAAGCCTACTGTAAATACTGCAAAGCTTACGTGTCCGTTAACGTGGCCGCCCTAGCACCAATCAAGGCAAGCGTTCCTTGATCGTACCGTGGTGGCAAGTCTTCCACTGTGGGGTCGCAGGCCAACTGAGACAAACTCTGCGTTTGTTTTGAAGTAGACTAAGCAAATGGTAAGCTTACGCTTCGTCCCTCTAGGACGAACCGCAAATGGATCAATACTATGAAAGAGTAGCAAGACGGTATGAGCGATCTCATGCCGACGGCCGTATACGTTATGGGCAACCTTATCACCCTTTTATCATAGAAGTATAAATTGAAAACGCGCCTTGGCAGAAGAAGAACATGGTGGAAGGGATGGGGAACTAAATCGAGCTTAAGGCTGCAGCTTTATAAATCTGTAGACACAAAATGGATTTCTGGATACTTTTCTGGAAGAAATTGGTTTTTTGATAGGTATATCACTGCTAGAAATATGATTGTGTCCGGCGTATTGTGTTTCCACTTGTAATCTCTACATTAGCACGGTAAACGGAGGGCCTTTATGGGTCTACTTCTAGCGAAATCAGATTATAAAGAAACGCGTTGTCCAGATCATAAAACATTTGTATGCAGAAAACAACCTGAACTAGTTCACCAGAGATGGGATATTGTAAAGCTGCAGCATGAAATGAGATACTTGAGTTAAACAGCACGGAATGTTTAACTACCATGCAAACTTGAGAGTTATATCTGTGATTGGTCCTTGCTATTTGCTAAGATTTGGAGGGGGGAGCAGCGATTGTTGGCAAGAATAATGAACAATCTTCAAGAATTTGCGTGAAGAACCTTTCTCTATATTACCCAGAAGTGTTACTGCACACTGTCAGATGATGTCTGCATCGTTCTGGACACGCGTGTACATGCTTACAAACGGCAACACTACACAAACTACTGCTCTTGTCGCTTTGGCCTGGGTATTTTCATTTATTTTTAATGCACAAACGTTCATTATATCACTCAGCTGTGCGCATTACTTGTTGACACGCTGTGTAAAACCTGAGCACCAAGGGAAGATAAACCATAAGGATAACTATTAGTTTTCTGAAATATGTGTGGTTGAGAGCAGCGCAACTTTGAATAGCGTCTAGTGTAACTTTCGCATGAGTAGCGCGAACTGACCATGTCTTTCGAAATACGTGGCGTGAATCGACTATGGATACCACCAGCTGCGTACAACCACAATTTCCCGAACCGGTTCTTACAGTAAATAGCAGTAAATCTAGAGAAATTTCTAATAATTAAGACCGCAGCGTTTGAATGTGCATGATGTCAAAAAATATTTACAAAATTTTGGAACTTAAATCGCAACAACAAAAATTAAACAAAATTTCTCCAAAGAACGTTTCTAAAAAAGGTAACTTTTTACGAATTCAAATTATCTGATAAAGTTTCCATAATTCTAAACGTTACAAACAACAAGAAAACACATTAAGCGTTTCAAAAAAAAATTAACACAAAAAATATTTTAAACAAACACGTAATAGGGCGCAGTCCACTGGTTGTTTTTCTTGGGGTGCAACGCGAATTGATGTTTTGATATTTCAAGCCATAAAAGAATCACTCCACAGGTTCATACACTACGATTTACGTCTCACCAAGGTGTAAAAAGGTGTCATTGTTAAAAACAAAATAATGTAAAAGACGCGTTGTTGCGCCAAAGATGCGCCCATACAAGACATAAGTTGCATAATCTTCGGCAATCACAGAAATTTCGGTATGAAGACAGCAGTGAACCTGTTTATGGGGAACATACCAAATCAGGCCTGGATGATTTCGAAAATTCGCTGTTTCGTTGTCGCGTACTTTGATCAAAAAATACCTTTTGCCGCCTGTTTTCTAGTGACAACAAAAGCCATCATGTGCACGAAACAACACAAAATATACTTCTTAATGAGGACGTGAGGGCCTGTGTCTATTTTTTGATGTGTTTTGATACACGCATTCTCTCTTTCTCTCTCTCTCTCATACACACACACACACACACACACACACGCACAAACTTACACACGCGCACATAAAGCATCTGTCCAACGTGTTAGGTAAACCTACTTGCCTTTGGAGCCTATTCTATATGGGCGATAGTTTTGCATCAGCTGTTTACAAAAATGATTCATACGGTATTTTGCACAGAATATATAAAACATATGAATACCAGCAACTTCCCCAATTACAGACTGGAGTGGATTAGGTGTGGGAACGCCTCTTTGAAAGTATCCACGCCAGAAGAAAATTAAATACGCCGCAGTCATGCGCCTGTTTATTCGATAAGAACGAAAAAACGCTATCAGCGGGAACACCAGCTAGAATGCTACAGTTAGGCCGGTGAACACGTGTAAAATATTAGGTCTCCTGGCGGGTCAAAAACAACTCTACGCACGTGGTGCCTTTCCAGCACCTTTGAATAACCTCGTAGAGTTTCTTCATCAGTGCTCTCGGTCGGCTCCTTTGCGCCGGCCACCAAAGACGAGAAAAATGAGCGGACCGTTCTTGATGCACCACTACCGCACGGTAGTTGGTTTCTGGAAACCTGAACGATGGTAGGCTGTATGGGGTTGTTCGCTGGGACCGCGTGATTACCCAGACAAAAATATCACCGATGCCAGCAACCTTCCGTGCTCACGCCATCTTCCGCCTGATGACACCTCGCGCTCGTGGGACGTCGCCGTCGTACAGCTCCGCATAACCATGGTCAGGCGCAGGTACTCCAGGTTTAGTTCATCCAGCTCGACACCACATTCGATCTTCCTCACATCACATCAGAGCCTGCTCGGTTTCCCAAATTCCTTTGCAATCTGCCTCCGAGGTCGCTCATGAAGTGGCTGATGTTCACGCAGCTTTAGGCGACGCTCCGTACCAGTGGCTCGAGCACAGAAGTCTGGATCGCACTACAGAGTCCGATAGTGCGCGCCTCCAGCAGTTGCTTACCCACGGGGAGCTTGGAGATCGCCGTTTCTCCGAGCTGCTCAACAGTCACCAGTACCTATTCTCTGGGCAGCAAACTGTAGCTCTATCCCAACGTATGCTCTGCAGTCTCTGAAACTTGACATCGGTTTGCGGAACAGGTTCCGGTGGGTTTTCATAGTAGAAGACATCAATCAGTCCATCATCAAATCCGACTTCCTGAGCCAATTCGAATTAGGCGTCCGCATGCATCACCATCGCCTCTTCTACAGCAACACGCGCCTTTACAATTTGGGTGTATTGTCTACAGTCACCCCTCGCATCCGCACATTGATTCGTAGTTCCCCGTACGCAAAATCCTTAAAGAATGTCATGAGTTTGATGCAGTGCTATTTAAACCAGCCACTCAAGTACAGCGTTTCCCACAACGTGTTCGCGTAGTCCACCCGTCGCAGGTCGGCGGCGTCACCTCTCCGGTGAACGTCTGGCAACTGGTAAAGAGAATTGGACCACATGCAGTAAATACGCATTATTCGCCAATCGTCCAGCAATCACGCACTCCCGCGGTATGTGGTCCATACGAAAGGTGGTGACTGAAGCACGTGCGGTGACTAACTACATGGCGCTCAACGTTCAGACGGTCCCCGACATATGCCCCCTGCCACACATTCAGGATTTTAAAGGCCGATTTGAAGGTTGCACAATCTTTAGAAAAGTGGTCCTGATCAAGGCATATCGCATAATTCCCGTCGATACTCCCGATATCCCGTGGACGGCCATCATTATAACATTTGGCCTAGTAAAGATCGTTTTCCCGAAATCCGGTGTCGATCAGGAACCCCATCGCAGGGGCTCGGGTTGATTTGGCAGGAGGCTGGCAGGGCGATGGTGTTGAAGTTCTTGGAGACGTCGGTCGAATTGACGAACTCGAGGCGTTGAGGTTGATTAAATGAAACGGAAGTTTATATACAGCTATTTACAGTACGAAAACTGGGTACATGAGTAACGAAAAGAAAAACTTCGAAATTCAGCTAGACGCTAGGTCCGAGTGCGCACAAATCACTCGAGCTCCTCAACTTCGTCTAACTCTTCTATTCTCGGAGCGTACACAAACCGCTCGAGAAACTACGGCCGAGACTCTGTCTCACCGCAAGATCCGTCTAGTTTTACCCTACGGCGCTGTACCCTAAACTTCCGACGCGATCTTAACCTCTTGCCTAGGGGGCTCACAAATCCCAACCTAGCTTTAACGGTCGCTACTGCTTGTCCCGCCGGAAACTGCCCAGCTCAGCGCTCAGACAAGAACCATTTCCAACGGCCAAGTTCGGCCTGATACCACCTCGAGATCACCCTCTCTTGGGAACCTCTTGTATCGTTCGTACACGCGTAAGAAAGTGCCCAAATTCACGTAGAAAGCTGTCACTCAGCGCGCTACGGAATATTCAATGAGGGTTCGCCATCTTTGGGTCAACGGCACGCTCGCGAACGAGCAGGTGATCGTGACCAAGCGGGGTGAGAGCGAGAGGCGGCGACAGTGCGTCATGCTGACCAGGGTGCGTCAATAATGGAGAGTCGTGCGGCACTCCTCCCGACGCCGGTAATCCCACTACCTCCGCGCGTCAGGCAGACGTGCCCGGAATCCGGCGGCGCTGTCTGCTTTCTCAATGGGGGATTATCCTTGTGGTATGCGGTGGGCCAGACAATCGGTCTCTCGTGCACGCCATGACGAATTGGCGACGACTGCAGTGCAGTGTTGGCAGTGCTACGTCGCTAGACAGAGCGGCAGGTTCTCACGCGCAGCCCGGGCGTCTGGCCGCTAATCTCATAAGTGGACCTTACAACTCCCCCCTTTAAGAGGGTTACTGGACCTCTTGTTTCAGTCAATCCGAAAAGAATTTAAAAGGGCCACTCGTTTCATCTCTCCTTCAGCCATAACAGCGGAATAAACAAACAAACAAAAACAAACACTTGGAAGGAGCTAGGTATAACCGGAAATGAGCCCCCTTCTATTTCTGTAGCTGATCCGAACTCTCTCTCGTCTAAACTACAAACACAACCTATTCACTAGCCGTCAACAGGGACGGAATACTATAGCCAACCGGAAACACACCAAAAGAAATGCTAACAACACTAAGTGCGAGTAAAAAGAAGTTGGGTCGTGTCTCCGGAGCGCGTAAACGCCACGAACGAGACAGCTCATCCTATAACACTGATGCGCGCTATCACTGCAAACACGTACGCACAATCCGGCACTCGTCAACAAGAACAAAAGGAGTGCCGACTGGCAAAGAACACGGGCAATTTTGCAGTCAACAAAAGTAAAGCGTTAAGAAAGTTTGCGTTGCCACTATGCGCACGCGCGGAAATGTCCTCCTTGACGGCGTAGCCTGATAACGTTCCTTAAAGAATGTTTGGCTGTGCTTTCGCTCACTTGCGGTTGACAGAGAGTTTGGTTCGGTGCGGCGATCGATCAATTCGGTGCACGGATCGAGCACCCAAGGCCTCTCATCACGCACAACCACGGCACCCACACACACAGTTTATCACTGACGAAAAAGGACGTGTGAACAGGGACGTTCACGTCCGTCGTGGCGGTGTTAAGGCTTGGAGGCGATTCAATGGTGCCCCCCTCCAAGCAACATTGTGAAGGCGCGACAGTGCGTCGGCGTTTGCGTTCTTTGATTCCTTCCTGTGAGAAACCACAACGTTGTAGCGTTGCAAGGCTAATGCCCACCTTGATCATTTAGCCCCATGAGGCGTACAGGTCGTCAGGTAAGACCGAGGGTTATGGTCAGACACGACATTGACTTCTGCCCCAAAAACCCCATAATAAAACTTTTTTAACGCTCAAATGATGGCAAACGCCACGCGCTCGATGGTTGATCAGAGGGTTTGGGTTGGAGTGAAACGATGGGTGGCAAACGCTATGTGTTTTTTGCGGCCCTATTTCTCCATTTGCGCCAGACACGCTCCGGCTCCGATCTCAGACGCGTCGGTAAACAGCCAATATGTTGCTGCGGGTCTGGGGTATGCAGCGCCGTGGTTGAACAAAGTGACTCCTTTAGCTGCTCGAATGCTCGCTCGGCATCGCGGCCCCAAGGGATCGGGTTCGTTACAATTCGCTTCGTCACGGACGTTAGCATTTCGGCTATTTCAGCGTACTCCCTGACGTATTCTCGGTAATAACCGCAAAGGCCGAGGAGACTTCGAAGCTCCTTTTTAGTCGTGGGTTGTGCTAGGCCTCTGATCACGGCCAGCCTCTCTGGGTCAGGCCCGTTCGGTCCGCTACCCACTATATGGCCTAGGTACTTAATGTGGCCTTGCGCCACCTGGCACTTCTCTACGCTCGCCTTCAGCTTTGCGCCGCGTAACCGGCCAAGGTGCTCAAGCCACGTGCCCAAGGCCACGTGCCGAAGGTGCTCTTCCCATGAAGAGGAAAAGATGGAAATGTCATCGAGATAGGCCATGGCGTAAGCCCGGTGTTTGGCGGGCAGCATATTATCATCCTCTGAAATGTCGCCGCCGCATTTTTGAAACCGAAAGGCATGACGCGCCACGCGTACTACAACTCGTGCGTGACGAAGGCGGTTAGGGCCTGGCTCTCAGGGGCTACGGGTACCTGCCAGTAGCCCTTCCGGAAGTCTATAACTGTGATCAAACTGGCCTTTCCGACTTTCAAGATGAACTCCTGCGGTGGCGTCATAGGAAATGCATCTGCGCGAGTCACGGCATTTAGTCTGCGGTAGTCAATGCACATTCTCCAGGACCCATCTTTCTTTCTGGCGCAAAACGACCGGGTGAGCATGCTCGCTTTCCACTGGGTAAATGAGGCCCAATTCTAACAGTTCGTCTACCTGGTGGGTGACTTCTTTCCTGAGCAGCTCCGGAACGCGGTAAGGAAAGCCCTCTTTGGCTCATAACTTCCCTGCAGCTCCATTCGGTGTTGCCCCACCGCGGCGAGTCCTGGCGTTCCATCGAACAGGTCGGCGTGTTTTGCCAATACGCTTGCAATCTCAGGGCCCTTTCGCTCACTTAAGTGAGACAACTTCTCCATCGGTAAGGGGAGGGTTCTTCGACACGGTGGCATAAAGCGCGGGGCGTACTCTACGTCCCCAAACTCGCTATCTTCATCGAACACTAAACCCCCGTGACTGACGCGACAGTAGTAAGTCCGCCGGCAGTTCGCATGCACCACCGAAGTTCTCTTTTCCCCCGTGCCGAGACGGTATGAATGCTGCCTCTCCTGTGCAACAACTGTGAATGGGCCCAACCATCTTGGGGCCGTCTTACGTTTGCCCTCCATGTCGAACAAAAGGTCCTTTTCGCCAACGCTGAACGTTTTGTTACGCGCGCTTCTATTGTACGCTTGCGCGTAGCTGCCCTGGCGCGCGCTCGCCGTGTGCCCCGCCACTTCCGCCGCTACCTCTAGTTGCTCGCGCAGCTGACTTAGGTGTTTCGCTGGCTCCTCTTTTATTGTGCCCAGAAGGGGCAGTTCCCCTGTCCAACTGTGCTAGAGGATCGCCGGCGGTCCTGTGAGGTTCCTGACATACAGCATGTGAAACGGGGCGACTCCGGTTCTGTCGTGCGGAACCTCTCGGCAGGCCCACAACACGAACGGCACTTGTCTATTCCAGTTCCTCGGATCCTTCTCGATGACGTGAAACAGCATGTTCTTAAGTACCCTATTCCAACGCTCCACCGTGCCATTGCTCTCCGGTGTTCCGGTGTCGAGAAGCGTGGCGCACGGCCCAACCTTTCCAAAAAGCTTTGTGTCAGATGGGACGTGAAATTAGTGCCCTGGTCAGAGCATATTAACTCAGGGATGCCAGTACTGCTGAATATTGTCAGGAGGGCCTCGCAAGTTGCTTTCTCCGTAAGTGACCCCAAGCACACGACTTCGGGCCAGCGTGTGCAAAGGTCCACCAGACAAAGCGCATACTTGTGACCCCGACCCGACGGTACGTCCAGGGGACCGATGATGTCCACGTTTACTAAAAGAGGACTGTGATTTGGGCGAGTTGGTGAAAGTTCATGATTGACAATCCAGCGCGTGAAAACACGGCACAAAAAAGAACGAGCGCTGTCCTGTCTAACTCTCGTTTTTTTTGTGCCGTGTTTTCCCGCGCTGGATTGTCAATCACGTTTACTACCTGGAATGGGTGGTCGGGCCTTATTAGGGGAACAATAAGGACCCGGTCGCTGAGCCGTCTATCTGCCCCGATTTGGCTGCCATGACATGTCTGGCAGTGATGGGATACGGCTGCCTCTAGGCCGTGCCAGAAAATGCTGTATATTATCCTAGCCTTCGTCTTTTTGGGGCCTAAATGTCCTCCCCATAGTGACTCGTGTGCCAGCAAGAGTACCTCCTTGCGTCTCTCTGAGGGCAGCACAAGTTCCGTTACTTTCGCGCCGGCTATAGTGTCCCTATAAAACAGCAACCCGTTGGAGACAAACATGCCGACTTTCCCTCTTTTCGCGTCGGCCCAAGCTTTCTTTAGGCTGTCATGAGCCAGCTGAGACGCCAGCAGCCTTGCCCGTGGGCCCTCAACTTCGACTGCCTCATCAATCTCCTCGGCCAGAGCTTCGGGTGCCGTCTCTCCCAAAATCTCACACATGGCGGCCGCAGGTTCCGAGGTTGGCCCGGTGCCGACCTCGCGGTCCCCACTTGAGGAGGCGAAAGTTTCAGCCGTGCTGTTCGCCTCCCGGTTTGGGTGACAATTCGTCAGCAGCTCCCAATCCTCTCTCGAAAGCAAACAGTCTAGTCCCTCGGCGAGATTGTTGATGACAGCAACGATTAGCTGCACCTTAGGGCTCCCGACCACCGACAAGGCCTGCTTCAAACTCACAGGCAGGCTGACCACTCTCACGTTAACCTACTCGCCAAATACTGGAACTAGCCTGATGGTTCCCGATGGCTGCATAGCGTCCTCTGGGACTAGACTTTCTTGTACCACCGTAACTTCGCTTCCCGTATCGACCGTCGCGGTAACTGTCTTGCCTGCACAGTCGAGTACCACGTGGTGTAGTCTAGACTTTCTGAGCTCATCAATGCTTCCGAGCGCATTTACCTCAGCCACCAGAATTCGCTGCCCGCCGCTTGTCAGGCCGGCAACCTGATCATGCACTGCACTTGCGTCCTCTACTATCACTCTCTGCACGTGCGCGCTGCGCCCTGGGTTTCCTGACTTCTCAGCAATTTTCGGGCACAGCCGGAAATGTTGACCCTCTCCATTACAGACGCTACACATCCACATTCGCTGCTACTGTTGGTATGGCGCGGAGGTACTTGATCTCTACGCCCGACAGCGGAGCCTCTTACCTTGGCCTGCTCGAAGGTTTGCAGCACGTTAGCTATCTCTGTCGGCTTCAGCCACGTCTCTGCTTCGCGCAGGCGAACGTACTCCAGTCCCTCAGCACTCAAACTGTTCTTACTTCTATCGGCCACCATAAGGGCCACGGCCTCCTCTTTTGTTTCGACCTTCCTCGATTTCAAGTAGTAGTCAAACTGGGTGCCAACGCGGGAGGCGAATTGCAACCAGGTTTCGTCGTTACGTTTCGCTGCCTTTGCAAATCGGTCGATGTATTCTGCGGGGCTCAGCCTAAGCTCCTCCAACACTGCCTTTTTTACCACTTCGTAGTCATTGCACTCACTGTCCCCGAGTCCACATAACATGTACCACACCCGTTCTGACAACGCCGGTACAAATAAATGAACCCGACTCGACTCCGGTACACCATACGTTACAAACAACCTTTCAACTTCGTCGAACCACAAGGGAATGTCCGCATCGCACGGCAGCTTAAGCCCTTTCAGAACCTTTGCGCACTGAGTGACCGGGTCTAAGCCCGGCCGTCTTCCCTCGTCTGAGTCCGAGCCCGTAGGAGTTTGCGTGCCAGCCCTCGTCTCCAGCTCCAACCCTCGCAGCCGCTCATCGAATTCGAGCTTCAGTTTTAGTATGCATTGTTCCGATCCTCTCACCCTTTCCTCTTTTCGCTCCGTCGGTTCGCGCTCTGCTTTTCTCTCCCGCTCTTGAAAATCCAATGCCGTTCGTCTCAGAATTATCGTCTCAGACTCCGCTTGGACCACCCCTCCTACCACCGTTCGTCCTTTAGGTGGCACCTCATGTGTCTGACCATTTCCGTCTCCTTCCGCCATGTTAGTCTGCATGCTCCGCGTGACTACCATGCAACCCCATACTCAGCCTACACCGCCACAACGAAGCGCAAGAAATCCCACTCACCCGCACCTTCGGTGGTCGGCTTCCGCGTCGCTGGCTCCGTGTGCTGGCTTGGCTCTGCCGTTCCGCTCCGCGCGGAGCTCGGCTCCTGCCAATTAAGGTGGGCTTGCGTTCGCTTGCTGCCCTTGGTTGTGGCCTGGTGATTTCTTCTGTCAAATCCTGTCGGCTGCGCCAGTAAAGATCGTTTTCTTGAAGTCCGGTGTCGATCAGGAACCCAATCGCCCGGGCTACGGTTGATTTCGCAGGAGCCTGGCAGGGCGATGGTGTTGAAGTTCTTGGAGACGGCGGTCGAGTTGACGAACTCGAGGCGTTGAGGTTGAATAACTGAAACAGAAATTTATATACAGCTATATACAGTAGTTAAACTGGGAACATGAGTAATGAAAAGAAAAACTTCTAACTTCAGCTAGACGCTAGCTTCGAGTGTGCACAAATCAATCGAGCTCCTCAACTTCGTCTAACTCTCCTATTCTCAAAGCGTACACAAACCGTTCGAAAAACAACGGCCGACACCGTGTCTCGCTGCAATATCCGTCTAGTTGCAGGGTAAGGCACTTTCTCTTAACCTCCGACTCGATCTTAACCTCTTACCTAGGGGGCTAACAAATCCCGACCTAGCTTTTACGGTCGAGACTCCTTGTCCCGCCCCGGAACTGCCCCGCTCGGCTCTCAGACGAGAACGATTTCCAACGGCCTTGTTCGGCCTTACAAATCCTCGAGATCACCCTCTCACGGGAACGCCCCTGTAGCGTTAGTACACGAATATGGGAGTGCCCAAATTCACGTAGACAGCTGTCACTCGGCACGCCACGGAATATTCAATGAGGCGCCGCCATCTTCGGGTTCACGACACGCTCGCAGACGAGCAGGCTCGTGCGACCCCGCAGGGTGAAAGCGAAAGACGGTGACAGTGTGTCATGCTGACCAGGGCGCGTCAACAATAGAGACTCATGCGGCACTGGTCCCGACGCCGGTAATCCCACCACCTCTGCGCGTCAGGCAGACGTGCCCGGAATGCGGCGGCGCTGTCTGCTTTCTCAATGGGGCATTATCCTTGTGGTTTGCGGTGCGCCAGACAATCCGTCTTCCGTGCACACCGTGACGAATTGGCGACGGCTGCAGTGCAGTGTTGGTAGTGGTACGCCGCTAGACAGAGCGGCGGGTTCTCACGCGCAGCCCGGGTGCCTGGCCTCTAATCTCGTAAGTGGACCTTACAGGCCTGTTTGAGGACGTATGGATGCCCATTGGGTTACGCAACGCAGCTTGAACTTTTAAAGCATTCACCGATTAAGTAGCCTGCCGCCTCCCTGCCCTATTTATTGCATAATTGGCATTCTCGTCGAATGTTGTACTCCAAAAGATCACGAACGTCACCTCTGATAGCTATTTAAACGCCTTCAACAATTTGGCCTTGTTGTGAACGCCCAGAAATGTCTGTTCGGGTATTTTTATCTCCAGTTTATTGACCATCACAACTCAGATCAGCGAAGTCGCACTTTACCCTCTCACGTCGAGGCAAGAGAGGATTTCGCGGCTCCCGCCAGCCTCCATCAGCTTCGTGATTTCGTGAGCGTAGAAAATTTCTTGCGATGGTTTATACCCCACTGCGCCCAGCTTCTGCATCCACTGACTGGCCTTTCTCGCAGAACTAAGAGCTAACCAACCGCGGTGCCCTGCCTAAGCTGATGCCTGCGTAATCCACTGCTTAAGCCGATGGGATGCTGTACAGAAGCAGTCTCAAATTCGGTGCCTCTCATTCACCCGAGAACCGACGTGCCTATTCGTATTAAGGTGCATGCCTCCAACTTTGCAATTGGCGCAATCCAGTAATCAAGCAGATAATAGACTGTTAGTGGCACCCGCTGGGTGTTTTGAGAGAATCTTCAACATGCCCAGCCTGGCTTCCGTGTTTTTCGCCGTTAAATGGTTCCTATTTACTCCAGCCTCAATCACTTCGGGCACTTTTTGAAGGGCCAGTCGTTTCATGTTCTGGCGCACCATAAGCCTCTCGTGTGCGTTTTCCGTACGAACTCCTCCAAGTGCGGCGCACATGAACTTTCTCGTATTCCATGTATTTCGAAATATACAACCGACATCCTACACATTAAAGGCAACGACAACGAGGTCGCGGTCGTCATTTCACACATCACTTCCTCCAATGCATCCGCATATGCAATTGACCGAAACCACCTAGCGCACGCGCGGAGGGAAGACCCTAAACTGCAGGCACTGCATGGCCTACAGGGGTCACGCTGTCGGCAACTCGTGCATCATACACTGATGCATAGCTCACTTTGGCGCCACGTATCAGCCGCTGCAGCTCGCCCATTTGCTCCGGCTGCTTTTCGTCGTCCTCTGTTTATATCGCGTGATGAAATCTCCACCCTAGCATCCGGGCCACTCAACGCCTCGTTACACAACGGTAGGTCAGGCTGTTGCATGAACACTGATGCCTGAGTGGGCCCACGCTTGTGTCGTTCGCCGGACGACCAATGGGATCCGCAACACAGACTCCCACACAGTCTTTCTTGCACCAACAAGTCGCTTTGACCACGTACGTTTGATTTCGAAAGACAACTTCCTCCAAATAATGACTGCCGGTACATTCTGATAATGATTTACCAGTTCACTTGTTGGCTCGAAGCCGTGCCCAATACGGACATCGCTGCAAAACCGGTCGCCAAAGCCTTCGTTTCAGCAGGTGTGTGCCGCTTAGGCTGCCACGGGATTGTTATATCTGATCGAGGGTGAAAATTTAAATGTACGCTATTCAAGCACATCAACTGTCTGCTAGGAAGTAAACTATGCCGCACCACGGCATTCCATCCTTGTGCAAAAGGCAGCATTCAGCTCTTCTATCGCCAGCTCCAGAATGTCCTCCAGGCCCGCCAGGAACAAGAGCACTGGTTGAAACCCCTCCATGTAGGGCCTCTTAGTCAGCTTGCCGTCCTTCGTAGGGATCTCGGCTGTTCAATGGCTGAACGTCGGTATGGCGCATCGCTGAGGCTTCCTGGTGACTTGTCAGTCCCTTCGGCCTCCCCAATCAAGCCGCTGCAATACCTGGAATGCTGCAGGACTGCATTCAGCGTCTGCGCCCGGTCCAGCTGCGATCGTCAGACTGTAGCGTCTTAGTGCATACTGGCCATTCTTCCTCAACATTTTCCTCAGGCGCGACGCTGTGAAGGCACCCTACTATGATGTACTCACCGTGTACTTAACAAGACGCCGAAGTCCTCCGCAATCCCGTTGAATGGGCGCGAAGGAGTCGTTTCAATAAATCACCTCAACCAGCCTACCTCGAGACACCACTGAACGAATTTTATTCAGAAGTCGCCGGCCTATCCTCCTACCTGCCTACACACAAAACAACACACCCCTGCCTCGTCGTCGTGTGCTATTGGACATCCCGTCGGGGTGGGGTTCTTGGAAGGCCACTTTGTCAGCGCTCTCGGGGGCCTTTGCGTCGACCCTCAAAGGTGATAACAATAGTCACGAGCGAGACGTGCTTCTTAATCAAATCACCGGGTTGTTCGCTACTGGAAATCTGCAGACTGGTACCCTCTCTCGGGTATTGCGCTGCTACCCCGCGATTCGTGACACCCTTCCTTTCTAAAAAAAACGCTCAGCGTTCTTGTTTAACATGCAAGGTAAACGTGGGCAGGCAAAAGCTTTTTCACGTAGGTGCCACAAGAAAAGGTTTGAGAACTCCCATTACCAAATGTCCAAAGAGTGTTCGTGACAGTAGATAATTTCATTTCTCGCCACCTGAAAGGCCGGCGGCCGATGCACGACAATTCGGGATCCTCGGCTTGCCAACAGCAGCGCCACCATACCGCCTCTTCGGCCAATTGAAAGCCTTCTAGTTTACAAAAGCAAAGATATCAATTCGGTTTCGACATGGGCACTGCTGTAAAAGAAGTAGCTCTGCCTCTTTCGTGCCCCATAATCATCATCATGAGTTCACAGGAATAAAGGAATCGTCAGGAGGGGTCTGGGTGGCTCGTCCCTTTCTCTACATATTTTTGGTGCCGATACCCACGACAAGGAACCTCGAAAGCTGAGCCACACTGAGCGGATTTTGCGTCTCTTCGGCCGCCCTCTCACCTCTCGGAAGCCAGAATGAAGCCGCAGACGGAAGACGCCGATTTGAGGAATATCGGAGCAGCCTAAGAAGAAGAAGTTGGAACAAGCCGAGCCTTAGGAGATATCTGCACGATGCAAGACATGATGATCCTATGCGGGGACGATACTGACGCGTAGACGACGCCGACTAGTGCTTTCTGAGCCTAGTCGCCAGCCCTTATTGAATTTGCTACGCTGGACCGGACTGTGGAGGCCCTACTAGAAAGTCGGCGCATGGTCCGTCAAGGTACCAACGTCCTTCATTTACACGATTGAAGACCTGCTCCCAATGCAAAGTCCATCAATAAGTGAGTTGAAGGAACTTCTTAATTTGGTTGAATATCGTGACAAACTGAAAGTGGTTAACCGAGAAGTTGAAGAAACCGTGGACATCGAGGAATTAGAGGCCGAGGTTGATGATGCGCTAAAGTTTGAAGATGTAGTTTGTATGGCAAAGAAAATGCTGAATTTAAAATGGTCGACACACTGAGCGCTATTTAAAACCTAATTGCTTCCTACAGAGGTAGGGCCTACGAATAAGTGAAGGAACACCGGAAAAATACGGAAGAATACTTTTGAAGGAGCAATACTTCAGACACGAATCAGAGTAATGTAGCAATGAATTACAAGGCCCAAGTCACGTAAAAAAGAAATGTGAATTGGCAAGGTGCAGCAACACTGGCAACCACCCAATTCAAGCCTAATGAAGGACAGACTAAATCCAACGAGGTTACCGCTGGCAATAAGGTATCAGATCAATGGGCACTGATTTCTTCCACGGCTGGACAACCGCAAGCAATTGGCACAAGCTACGACTTTACATTAGATAACCTGCCGTCACATGCAACACCCAAGGAGCCTTATAGTCTTCCAGCACCTCAAGTGACCACCGAAGAAATGTGCAAGAGTAGAGAGCCAAGGGTGATTCCGAACAATTCGCCGGTCGAGGACGGAAATACATGTTTGGTATGGCACGACCTTCTTTGTCCTCGAGAGTTAATACGTATGGTTCCGAAGAAAAAAGGTGCGCAAGACTGGCAAAGCAAAAACTGCCAAGTGAACACGTGCGAAGATGGAGAAGCAGGAAGGTGTTTAAAATGTAAATTCAGCCAAAGTGCGAAAGTATGGGTGCTGCAAGGTAAATGTCGCGGATTGGAAGAGTACCCGTGGGCACCGGCAGCTTTCAGCGAAAGGGCGTACAGTCTCCTGCGAGCGAAGACACAGAGATGAGTTAGCCACCAGGACGAGCCTCATGTTCTGTGAAAGCAAGCATGCGTCCACTGCGTTCCACGTGCATCCGGCGGCCACAAAGAAAAATGACGTAGGGCGGAAACAGCAAGTAATGTGCGCATCCAAGACCGGGAAAACAAGCTCAACTGGTCTCCCCACAACACTGCTTCTAGGGACCGCAGAAGTTCGGTTCATGAACCCACCAACCCCAAGGCAGGCATAGTTATCTTCGATGGAGATAGAAGGAACACGATGTCGAACTCATTAAGCTCGCATGGACTTGAAAGTAGCTCTCCACGGAATAAACAATTCGGACGCGGACTATGCTTGTTCGTTGTTGCGCGGAGGAGGATGTTGTAAAAGAAGTAGCTCTGCCTCTCTCGTTCCTCATAATGATCATCATGAGTTCACTGGATTAAAGGAATCATCAGGAGGGGTCTCAGCGGCTCGTCCCTTTCTCTACAGGCACTGTGAAAAGATATTGAGTGTCTCAAAACTTTTCCTTGAAAATTTTCTGCAGCGTCCACTGTTTTTTTTCGTATCACAAATATGATTTAACAAGTTGTAAACCGAGAGCGAAAGTTTCGATTTTCCTAACACTGTCAACGGCTTTCGGCTCCCAAATTGCAGAGTTGCATTCACTATGTTATAAAAAACAGGAAGTTGGTGGCTCTGGGGAAGGAAGACAAAACTGTAAGAACAAGTCACTTTGAGGACGCACGTGCGCGTGAATCTAAAAATTACCGCGGACAAATTATCACTCACGCGAGCGGCCTTAACTATCCGTTTATCTATTAGCGTGCAGATGAAAAATTGGCCTAGGAACCGTCTTGCTGGCCTGGAAACCAAGGGAAACGAAAAAAAATTACAAATGGTGTTGTTATAGTGTGCACGTAAGCCATTTAAAAAAGCAGACTAGTGTAAAAAACAAGGTAGATATACAATTTTCAGAACACAAAGCTCACTGCAACTTCACAAGAAATGCGGGAGGAATGAGGAAATATTGGCGGACCATATTTGGGAGTTACTTCAGAAGAGGAGAAAAATTCAAGGTAGAAATACAACGCTTACAACATACTAAATACTTTACCTTAAGCTGGCGGGGAAGCAGGATTAGTGGAGTAGCTTTGAATTGACCGGTAAAGGTGTGCCCGGTCCGCTTAACAGAAAAAGTGACGTGAGCAGCTGCAGGCCGTACAAGCAGCTACTTCAGCTACGGTAATTGGGATATCAAAATCACAGAGCGCACAAGCGAACATATTTTTTCGCAGGTGTAGTAAACCACAGTTTCCTAAACGGGTTACTTAGAACGACGACAATCTGTGGCATTTGTGCATTTTGGAAAGCAAGCAGCCTGTTTCACACCATATCACAACAATAGTTGCTACAACAGAAGAAGGGAACGTGCCAAACCTCTGGCGTTAAGAATTGGTCCGCATGCGCGCTGCGATGAAGTACTGAAAGACTTTGCAGGTGGGTATAGCCCATAGTGGTTCAAGAGAGCACTAAAAAAGGTGTAAAGAACGATGTCAGACAAAGAGACACAATCTCTCTATTGTAACTCAAAACATGTTTACATGTGGCCCTCACAACATTGGAACAAGTCAGCGCAAGGGTTAATTTACAATACCTCAGTATTTTCAGATTTGCTGATGACGTTGCCTAGCCAGGAACAAGTGAGTGCAAGGGTTAATTTACAATACCTCAGTATTTTCAGATTTGCTGATGACGTTGCGTTGCCAAATAACACGGGGGTTCAATTGCAAAGCATTATTACCGCACTGGACAATCGCAGTAGAATCGGGGTTCTGCTAATTAATACGCAGCATATTTAAGTAATGCTTAATAAGCTCAGGAGACCACAGCTGTTTGAGATAGGTGGCTAAGCAGATGAAGTGGAACTGGTAAACGAATGAATCTACTAAGGCCGAGTGGTTAGCCTAGATCCAACGATGGCACCGGAATATTTACTAGGATAAGAATGGGGTATGAGAAGCGTAAGAATGAATGGGAGCGTACGCATGTCCCTGACGAAGAAAGTGTAGGAACGCTACATGTTACCGGTACTCGCCTACGGGGCAGATTCTTGCAGGCTTACTAAAAGCGCTCAACTTAAATTGAGGACGAATTGAGGGGGGGGGCTGTATGTATCCGATATGTCAACGGTCTTGCGACAACTGAGTGAATTTATACAACACCATACATCACTGACAAACTCGACAGAATGGTTACGTATTTTTTTTTGTAGCTAAGTCAACCATAGTGCTGTCAGGACCTTCTGTCTCTTCGGATGACACGCTCCCGCACTGTTTACCCCATGCCCTTCCCCTCCCCTTTTCTTGGATTGATCGGGTTGTGAAACCTTCATAATCTGACCAATACCTTTTGGACATTGGGCAGAAGTTGGAGGATTGGCAACTCCAATGAGCAGTAAATAGGTTTAGTCGATAAAGAATGTCGCTATTACTACATCACCCAATCAGATACCTTATTTTTGCAGTGCCACATGTAGTTCAGAAACTCAAGCTCTTTACTCATATCGCTGGTTGTACCTTGCTTTTGCAAAAGCTTCTCTTTTCACGAGCACTGATTGCTGTCCAGAAATAAATAAAACGGTTGAACCGTATATATAAAGAATCTTTCTCTTTCTTTCATGGAACGTTTCAGTGCACACTGTCAAATGGTGCCGGTGTCGTTCTGGGCACGCTTGGAACATACTTATGGCAAATTCTATTGGGACAACCGGAGCAAGTGGAGCGAGCAGCCAGAGCAGCACACGCGAGTACCGGGGACGTGTGCTTTCGTCCCGCGAATGAAACATTCGCGCTGCTCCGGGAGCCTTGAAAAGAGGGGTGGGGGTGATGTCAAGAGTCATGTGACCCAACTTTTCCCGCTGTCGCTTCCCGGAGCATTTCGCGCGCTCGTGTTTTCCGCACGTTGTTGCTCCCCAGTTTTGCCAGATACGTGCCAGTGGTTTTGTAGCTGCCTTCCGCATTGCGGCGAATGAAGAAGCCCAGCGGACGTTCATGTCCATGAAAGGGTCACCATCGTATCTCCCTAAAATTCGGTCTAACTCTAACTTCGGTCGCTGCTCCGGCGGGGTAAACCGGAGCTCGAACATAAACTCATGCAATGTCAAATCGTCGTAGTCGTCTCTGCTGCTGCTGCTGTCCGATGATGAGTTTGCGCTTGAATCTGTGGTGCTTTCATCAACTAAAAGTAGCAGCATCGTCCAGACGGCCGCGCTTAGCTGCTGCCGTACGCACTGAGCGACTATCGCGGCTGCTGGATTCCGCCATTTTTCTTCCACCAACCGGGGATCAACCCAAAAATGACGTAAAAGAGGTCCTGTGCCTTCCTCGGCGTTCCCTGTTACTCCGCCGCTGGCGACGGGGCACCGAGAACTGCTCTCGCCTGCTCTCGACGCCAAAAAAGTGCTCCTCCTCGACCAATAAAACACAACGCCCCTGCTCCTGCCCGACCCCTGGAAGACGCCAGAAGTCGCGAGAGCACTTTGGGTGTAGTTAGAAGTGCTCCTGTTCACCCAATGGAAAGCGCTACCAGAAATAAAAACTAACCTCACATAATCAATTTCGCTCTAATTTTTTTGAGTAAGGCACCAATTTTCGGCAAACACCCAACCTGTACCTCTTACTAGTTGTGATGGTTCTTTAACCTCTGGGCACGCAAGGGGAGGTTACTTACACTAATAAGTACGTCTAAATTAGATGTGGTCGAAACCAGTGCGTACTTTATGATCGAGTAGGGTAACGTATAATAGCGCAAAGTAACCCTGGTTTCTTTGCATCTAATATAGGAAACCAACCCCAAGTAAATCCACAAAATACAAATACTATCGCAAACTCTCCGCATCTGTGGACTTCTGAGAAAGCCTCCTTCCTACTACATGACCCTCCTACTAAGTACGTCGCAGGAAATGACGGCAGAATCGTCGGCACAGTGTTGTTGCTACTACGTTTCCATAATATAAAAAAGGGGTGCGCACAAATACATAAAAACAGCCATTAAAAGCCAATCACACGAGAAAACTCCTTAAAAAAAGAACGTAAAACTTAGTGAAGTGTTTAACTTACGGCTACAGAAAATGCAAGTAAACGTGCATTGTTAAATTTATCAATGCTTCGGTACAAATTCAACACGCACAGTCGACTGTTTATACCACCCGCAAGTTTACAGCGCAGCCTGAAGTGATTTATTACAGATGCAAAATAAAGTAGGTTTTCCGCAGACATCAGAGAAACAAAGCAGAGATAAAACGTGAACAATACCTTTGCTGCCAGACACTGAGTGTCAACAAAATTATCTCGAATAATGTATACAGAAAAATGTGTGTTATGGTGCCGAGTACGTGTTCACACCCCAGATAAGTGACATATCTATAGGCATCAGTGGTACTTTAGGCAAGGAGACTTTGTAAGGCATATATTAAAAAACACAGTTGGCAAAAAAAAATAAACTTTAAATGAATGTACATTTTTTTTTTCATATATGCCCAAAACGTTTGTCTAGTCGGTACGCCCAGATTTGAACAATGACTAGCCAGACCTGCATTCGGTTGGAATTCCTAATGTTGCAAGACAAATGTTAAACGTTCATCAAGAGCATTTTGAGTACAATAGACGAACTAACGCAATCCTAAGGCTTGGTGATCACCGTGACCTGTGCCAAGTATAACTTTTCTACGTGCAGCAGAAAGCTCACAATTTGGTTGCAAATTTCATTCCTCCATCTCCGCCTTTTTCTCCGTGTTTTGCGTTCCGCCATCTTCTCGCGTGTATCTCATCGTCTCCTGCATGCACGTCACGGCAGCAGAAATATTGCAATTAGACGGCATTTTGTCGCATTTGCGTCGAAGAGGAGCTTCCTCTGCTCAGCGCTGACGGCTTAATTAGCTTTTATACCGTAAGCTCAAAGAAATTGTGTTCGCTCATATTTATCTTTTTTACTCTATTACCAAGCTTCTAGTTAAGCCGCGGTGGCTAGGCCGACACGAGAACCACACGACGGCGACTCCGGCATCAACGTTCGCAGATCACCATTTCTCATTTGGCGCTGGTGGCGACACAAACACGTCGACCGATGGAAAGTCCGCGTGGTGTGACTAGCTCGCTGACCGAATACGCCGACAATACTGATCGGCCAAAGGTCGTCGGGAAGCCATCGATAAGCGGAACATGCATGCACCCGGAAGAGATTCCGGCTCTAATGAATGCGGTTCTGTTGTATTATTTCCTAGAGCGAACAAAACATAAGAAGTTATGTGAAGTTCATACAATTCCCAGTCGCGCTAATGTAATCCATATTTCGGCTTACGCCGCTTCGGCCATTCGCTCTGGCAAAAATTCTTTTTCCGGAATGGCAAACTGAATACTAGTGTGCGTCCTGCAGCGCTTGTATAAACTGTAGGCTCAGTTAAAAGCAGACGAGGAGTTACGGCTGGTTTATTAGGTAACAGGCAATCAATATCGACTTAAAGTTTTAGCGAAAAGCTTAAAACAAATGGGCGGCGAGCACTATATATGCAGTCGCAGTAAAGTATGAAGGTCAGCTATCAAGTTCAGTGTACAGATTATTTCCGTACGGCTGGGCTTGTTCCGTGGCGCAGTGGACTTAATCCCCTGCATCCCGGCGCTCTCTGTTTCAATGTCGTGGGTTTGAATCTCGCATGCGGTGTTTGTTTTGTTTTTCTCGTGTTCTGCCTATAAAGGGCATAATTGGCGAATCATGTTCGCGAATGCAAAACGAACGTTTTGTTTAAACTTTGGAACTGCCCTATCGAACGTCAATGCATCGTTTAAGAAATAGGTACACCCCCCCACACGCACGCACGCGCGCACGTGCACGGACACGCACACACGCGCGCACACACACACGCACGCGCAAACTCCCACACACACCCACCCACACACGCACACACACACACGCAAACACACGCACACCCACGCACACACACGCATGCACGCATACACAATGTATGCATCTACGTCGTTGCATTAACTACGACTGACCGATTGAGCTCAGTGTTTACTGACGGCACTAAGGCGGGAATTGTTCACAAAAACGAGTGCTGTGGAGTTTCTCATTGAATAGTTAAAAAACAAAAATCACTCTAATGAAAACATCCTTGATTTTTAAGGGAGTGAATTAAAACCGACGAACGCGGCTACCAAAGTTTCCACATTAGGGGAAAACTCTTAATCCCACACTCCTACTCAGGTTGGGCAAAGGAAGAATTGAAACTGATAATAAGCTGATACACCAGCTATAACACACCACTCATGCCGAAGAACACTTCCAAAGTGTGGTTCTGTTGATGGGTTAAAAATAACACTAAGAATGTCGTGCCCGCGAAGCGTCAGACAGTAACCTACAGTGTCACGCATACCACACCGCGGCGTTTTTTAAGGCGCAAGACCAAGCTTGGGCATGAGAAAGCCTTTTCGCGTAGCTGCTCTAGTAAAACATCCGAGAACCTCTATTACCAACTTACCTAATATAGTTCTTCTACAGTTCATCCTTTCATTTCTCAACGTATGAACGCCCGGGAGCCAGTGCCCAGCATAGCGGCCTTCGAGTGCTATCCACCAGCAGCGCC